>NC_068575.1:29994479-31244479 GCF_025698545.1 Gossypium raimondii | reverse complement strand
ACGATTTCTAAATATTGTAATGCCATTATTAAAAGCCACGGTCAATCCATTTTTATATAAACATGAAACAGAAATTAAGTTTCTTTTGAAACTTGGTAAATAGAAAATGTCTTTTAAAATAATCTTTCTAAAATAATCAAAATAAAGATGTCCATCTCTCACTGCTTCAATTGCTACACTTGTCCCGATAAGATCTTATTTCTAAGATCTTTCATCTCTTCAAACCCTTAACACAAACATGATAAGTGGCTCCCGAATCAATGACTCTGTGGTCTATCGAATATTTCACTAAACAAGATTCTATCATCAAGAGTTTCATACTGCCTTTGGTAGCTAGATATTCCTTCCACTCTTTACTATTTTCCTTGAGGTGCCATTTCTTGCTGTAGAAGAAGCATTTAGACTTAGATAAGTTTTTAGGCTTTCTAGCTCTCTTCCTTTCCACTAGTGGTGGCCCAAAGACCTTAGCCTTGTCTTTCTTAGTGTGCTTTCCCTTCCCTTTTAAGGAAAAAGCGATGGCTATATTCACTTCTGCTCTTCTGACAGACTGACAATCATTTAACATCAACTCATAGGATTGTAACTCCTTCATCAATTGTGTAAGTGTTAGGTTTTTGTTGCCAAGGTTATATGCGGCCTAAAAACAAGAAAAATCCTTTGACAAGTTTTTGAACACCATATCAATTTGAGTTCTTTTTGTCCAAATTGGCCTCATTGTCCATAGCCTCGGCAAAGTAGCCCATAAGAGTGATCATATGGTCTTTGCCTAGAGTGTCAAGATTTTGCTGGGCATTCATCAAGCTAGTTATAGACGACTGTCGAGGCAAGGAAGCTTGGCCTGCAAACATGTCTTCTAGCTTATCTTGAATCGCTTTAGCAATCTTATAGTTCTCCAGTTGCTTATAGAGAGCATCGGTCATGCTTGCCAGCATATAGCAACGAACTATGTCATCAAACTCTTCCCAACGTTTTCTAGCCTCAGCTTGAATGGTCAGTGGGCATTTATTATCAATAACTACTTTGTTTCTCACAGATCAGGACAATTATCAAGTTCCTTCTCCATTCCTTATAGTTATTTTTGTTCTGTTTGTTTTCAGTGAATATGTTCAATAAAAGAGTTTGTGTCATTTTTGAACTAAAAAATTCATATATTAATATCTTTGTATTAAAAAATATTTGAAAAATGTTTTGCAACATTACAATATGCATTAAGATGATGTATGCGTCTTACATTAAACCTTGAAAACATTTGTAAGCCGTTGAAACAATAATTCTCACACCCATTGAATCAAGCCACTATAAGGTGATCATGATCAACTAGTAAGAACATGGATTTCCATCCAATTAGTACATAAACCTAATTCCTTAGGCATTCACACGTACTAATAATCTTGTAACATTTGACCATTGTTCTAACTTAAGTAGAGCTCCGTGGGGAGCTACTTAACAAGAAGATATTGAATGTGTACCAGGTAGGTTCCTAGGAAAATGAGGTGAGTCGTATTTGACCACTTAAAAACCAAGTCTTTCCTTGCCAGATCCAATCCTAGACATGCACCTTCTCATTACCACACTTCTCACAGTAATCGGATAACATAAATAAGTGAATAGAACAATACAACACATGTATTTACTCATTATCGCACTTCTTATCTTTAATAGATCAACTATGGATCATCTTATACATATATATACCACAATATATCATAAATAATTATTAAAAAAATATATAAAGAGATGGGTAATAAAATAAAATTGTCAACCAAGATTTTCATGGTTCTATTTCTAGAAAATATATGAAAAATAAATAATATTACATAGTTTTTCGCCACAAGGCATTCATTGTGTCTTCGACCGCCATCACTCCATCTTCTCCTCGTCATGGACTTTTTTTCGAAAAAATTACATTTATGTCCTATGTCTGTTTCTGGCTCACAAAAATTCTAAAAATAAAAATATTCCTACATGGAAATGATAATCCACAGTTTATTTCCTAAGAACCACAACCTTGGAAACAAATAATTATATAAAAAATATATAATATTGCATTCATTCACATACATTCCCCTAAACAAGTGAATAATTACAAGAATGTCGCATCTTATCAAATATTTATCAAACAAGATGAAGAGAGATTCGGTCTCAGTTTAAACAATAAACATAGCACAACTTGGCTCTAATAACAATTGTTGGAAAGATTGATTTAAAAATGGTTTTCTTGCACAGTAGAAAATTAAAATTTTGAAAATCGACCTAGTTTGTGATATTTATAGAAATAAACCCTAACCGAATTCATACATGTGCTTTTGGCCTAGCTTCAACCTAACGATCTTTTCCACTTTTCTTGTACCACGAACAACTTCGAGTGTGGGCCTGAACCAATTGAATCGAAACACAAAACTAGAAAAAGTTCTCTCCGTTTTGGGTGAAAACAAAAATTCTCTCTTCTTTAATTAAAATTAGTAAAATTGTTATTTTGGAAAAATATATTTAAAATTTGAGAATAAATTCTCTCTATTTTTTAGCAGAATAATAATCTCTCAAAAGTTGTATTAATAGCTCTACTAGTGTCATCTATTTATAGGAAGAGAAGGTAGAACCCTTATAGAGTTGTAGAGATTTATTTTAAACAGAAAAATAATATTCTACTTAGAGCAGGAGAGGGGTGAATGACTCACCCTTGTATTTCTACTAGGATTGTTGCCCCCTTCATATTATATCAGGGATTTTTGGGCCTCACTCACATCGGGTCCAATTACGAGTACTTCCTAGGCTCTTTTTGACCCACTACTCTATAATGTGATCTAACCCGATTTAGTTTTTCTATTTCCTAAAATAAAATTTAATATTTATATATAAAAATAATTTTTTCATCCCTATTTTACCCCAGTAAAATTTTGACGATTTTACCCTTGGTAAAATTTTGAAAAACTATGTTCAATATTTCACAACTCAACATGTTCACTATGACCGAATGGTTTATTTTCATTTTTGAGCTTCAAAATTGTCCAAAAACATAAACTCATTCTTCCATTATTTTTTAAGAAATCCATATAGGATTTCAAATTTCTATTTTCATTTTGTAACGCCCCAAAATTTAAGTCTTTAATTCTTTTGCATGTTTTGACAAATTGCTTGTTTGCTTAAATGGTTAAGTGATTTAGATGTGTATGGGAGTGTTTGAGAAGCCTGGGTTCAAGTCTTGGCTTTTGTAGAATTTTTTATTTTTGCTCTTAAATGAACCTGGACATAAGCATGTTGGTCTTATAAATTTTAGTGTTAGTTTTATGTCACAAGAATAGCTTGTGGTCAAGTGGCAAGTGGCGTGTGAAGTTCTCTTAAGGTCTAAGGTTCGAGTCCTGTGCTACATTGAGGAGTGTTTATTTTTACCACCTGTGCAGTGAGGTGGTGGAGTTGGATTAGAATACTGCTTATTGGAGTTTGAACTAGTCATGGAGGGAGTTGAGGAGGATTTGATGGAGTAAATCAATGAGGGATAAGGGGAGAGATTTGTGGAGGAAATAAAGGAATTTGAAGAGAGGAGGAGTACGTGCCGTTTGGGGTATTCCAACAGGAAGAATTTGGGTGAGGGAGGGTGTTTGTGCCAAATTTAGTCACTTACCACTAAAGGTTTTCAGTTTTGGTTTTTTTGTTGGGGATTTTTCTCTTAGTTTACTTTGATTTCGGTGAGTTTAGGGCTTCACGTTTTAGTCTTGGTGCCAAATTTTTGCCTAGTTTCCGAAACTACATCCTACGATTGATCTTTGTTCTTTTCTTCTTTTTTTTGCTTTTTCCTCTCTTTTTCCCCATTGCTGAATCCTCATCTTACTTTCTTTTCCTTTTCTCTTTTCTTTTGGCCGAACCTTTCTTCTCTTCTCTTTTTTTCTTCTTTGGCATAATAGTCTCTTTGATTTCTTCGGTTTGTCTCTGTCAGGTTCCTCCTTTCTTATCTTCTAGCCGAATATTACCCAATCACTATATCGTACTCTACGTTGATCCTCTCTACTGCTTCTTGTCGTTTCTATGCTGCAGGCTTCTGACTTTCGGTATGTGGTTCTACTTATCACTTGATTATATTTGTTCTTCTCCTTTCTTGTTCAAAATCGAATATTCTTCTTCCTTAACCTTTGATCGCCTTTGGTTGTTTTCTTCCTTTTATGGTGTTTCCTGTTGTGGTCTTAGGGTTCCTTCGAGGAGTGGTGGTTTGCAAGTTGTTGAAATATTCAATCTTGGCTTCAGCATTCAATCAAGGTAAGGAGGGTGCTTTGGTTTAAGTGCTTTTAAGAGGGCGTTGTACCCTAACGGTTATGAACTAACTGTGGGACATGTTTGTTTCTAGGTGGGCCTTCGTGGATATAGTACTCTTCTTGTAATCAGGTGTGTAATCACACCCTCTCTCAACTGCAAATCGGCAAAAGCCGAAAAGCTGAAAAAGACGGCACTGAGATCATATGGGCGTACGAACGCTCGTGTGGTATATCAAGCCCACGTAACGCGGTGGTGGACTGTAGAGGCCTCCGTCAGCGTTTTCATGGGCTTAGGCCGTAATGGACCCAAGATTACTGAAATACCCTCGAAGGGTAAAATTATCGAAATACCCTCGAAGGGTAAAATTACTAAAATACCCTCAAAAGGTAAAATTACCGAAATAACCCTAAAGGGTAAAATTATTGAAATACCCTCGAAGGGTAAAATTATCGAAATACCCTCGAAGGGTAAAATTACTAAAATACCCTTGAAGGGTAAAATTACCAAAATACCCTCAAAGGGTAAAATGACCGAAATACCCTCAAAGGGGTAAAATGACCGTTATACCCTAGGAGATGAAATGATGGTTATGGTCTTATGCTATGTATGACCGATTTGCTTTATGATATATACGACTGCTACTGAGTATGACATACTGCATACACGTATGATTTATGACATGACATACTGCGTGGGGTTGGGATTCTGATATAGGGGAAGTATACTGTACTGGTGGCTATGCCACATATAATGTTACTGGCAGCTTTGTTGCGTTATTGTTACTGGCAGCTCTGCTGCGTTATTATTACTAGCAGCGTTGCTGCGATATTGGTGTCTTGGCTAGGTGGGTCGATTTTATCCCCACATGGTGTGTTGGTGGTACGGTGTGGTGTGTTGCTTAGATTGGGATGGGTTGCATCACTGCATTGAACTAATTACTGTATTGGGCTAATGCCCATATTGTTACAGTATTGGGTTAAGGCTCACACTGTTACTGTAATGGGCTAAGGCCCACACTGTACTTATACTGTATAGGGCTCAGGCCCAGATTGATTCTGCATGTTGCATAGTGATTGTTTAGAAGGGGATTACACATTGAGTTTTGTAAACTCACTCTCTCCTTTTAACTGTATAGGTAATCCTCAACCTTAGACGATTCAGGGCTGCGAGGGACTCGGAGGTGGCCACACAACTACTGTCGATGTTTACATTTGCTTTTATTTTACTTTAAATTATAAGTTGGGTTTTGTTTTGTAATAAGGCCTTTAATTTGGGTTTTAAATTTTAATTGGGCTTTTGCTTACATATTTTATACTTCTAGTTAGGGGGAAAATGAATTTTCAAAATAATCACTGTTTTTAAAGACACAAACTTAAAATGTTAGATTTTTCAAATGCTTCCACGTTTTAAATCAACTTATTATAATAATAGCAGTTAATAAGGAAAACATTTGGTTAAGTGTTCCATTAATGTAATGACCCAAAATTCACGGGCATTGGAAAAGTATAATATCGGGCCTCCGTCTTAGTAAATTGAGTTCGAAAATAATTATTAGAAATATTTACTAGACTAGTTGTGTGTTTAATTAGGTTTTAGATAGGTTAATTTAGCTTAATTATGAGTAATTAGCAAAAACGATTAAATTGCAATAGAAGTGAAAGTTTAAGTATAGATTAAAAGAAAATAATAGGGACTAAATAGGCAATTATGCCAAGTGCTAAGTTTGAGGCGGCATAAGCGTTAAAAATGTTATTAAATTATTATTATTATTATTATTATTATTATATTATCAAATAAATAAGATGGTGACAAATGTATGGTAAAAATTTATACATGTGTCATAATTGTATAAATACACTTGTATTAAAATTTTGTAATTACTTATTATATAAGAAAATATTATTATATTATATTATTAAAAATATAACATTTATTAAACAATAAACAAAACATAAAATAAAACAAAGAAAAGAAAGAAACAAAGAACAAAAGAAACAGAGAAGCATTCAAACAGGGAAAGAAAGAAGAAAAGAAGAAAATAGGGAAAATAGGGTTTTGAAGCTTGAAATTTAATTTGGTAAGTCAAATTAGCCCTTTTCTCTTAATTCTAATGTTTTAAAAGCTTTAAAACAAAGTTTTGATGGAATTAAGTTGATATTTTGTAATTTCATAGGTTTTCAAGTATAGTTTATGTTGAATAAATTGTTGAATTAGGGATTTAATCGAATAAATTTCAAGTTAGAATTGATAAAAGAATTAAATTGTAAAAGAAACTATAAGTTTTATGCTTTAGGGACTAAATTGAGAAAAATTCGAAATTAGAAAAATATGCTGAAATTTTGATAGTTAAATTTTAGTTTGGATGAAATTTGAAGAGAAATAGAGTGTGAATTGAATTAGGAAAGTAAGTGAATTTAGTTAGGATTAAATTGAGAATAAGGAAGAAATTGAATAGAAATTCAATTATTTATTATAATTAGTGCTGCAATTAATAGTATAAATTATTATTATTTTCGTAGCTAACAAAGAACCTGAGGCATCAGCATCAAAGGGAAAGGAGAAAGCTATCGATGACTAAAACGGGAGATTTACGGTTTGTATTACTATAATTCAAATTATTTATTTTTAAATGTTAAATTTTAATTTATGTGTTTAGTAAATGAAATGTGAGGTAAGTATTAATATTAGTATTAGTATTAGTATTAGTATTAGTATTAGTATTAGTATTATTATTATTATTATTATTATTATTATTATTATTATTATTATTATTATTATTATTATTATTATTATTATTATTATTATTATTAAGATGAGTGGGAATTAATTTGAATAGTTGATATGAATTAATATTTGAATTGTTTGTTGATTGAAAGTGGAAAGTGAATTTAAATCGAATAGTGACCGATATTAAATTGAATGGAAATGTATTGAGTTGTGAAAATGTGTGAATTGTGGATTAATTATTGATTAAAAGGTGAAAAAAATGATTGAATTGAAAATGTGAGAAATTGTGATTGAATTGGGATTTTATGTGATTTAAATACCCTATTAACTAGTCGGGCTGAGTCGGATATAGTTGGCATGCCATAGGATTGGAAGAGTTCAGGGATACTTCGACCTCGAGTCGATGAGACACTAGGTGTCACTATATTTCTTCGGATAGATTCGATGAGGTCTGGTACCAACTTTCTTGACTTTGCCGATGAGACACTAGTCATCAACTATTGCTTCGAACTATCCGTTGAGGCACTGGGTGCCATTCTGGTGTGTTTGGTTGGATCCGTGTATCCGCCAAAGTCCGAGTTTTGTTAATAGGGTAAATAATGAAATGATAAACCGAACAAGTTGATCAAATGCGCTACTGAAAAGAAATGAAAAAGTTGAATTATGAATTGAAATGTGATATGAGATTGAGAAATGAACCTAAGGTTCATGATATGTCTAAAATCAAATTGTGGATGTATGATATTAATTGATGAATTGCTACTGTTGAGATATTGAATTAAAATTTGTATATAAGATTTATGCATTATATGTTTATTATTGTTATAATTTGAATTATGGTAATACCACCGAGTATGTAATACTCAGCGTACGGTTGTTTCCGTGCGTAGGTCGATAGAAGTCAAAGGTCCCGGTTTAGCATCCAGATTAATCCCGGCTTCAGCATAACTTTGGTGATGTATATTTTCTTTTAGTAATGTGGCATGTACATAGGATGTGTATAAAGGTTGTTATGTTTTAATATAAATGGTTAAAAATGTTAGTATTATAAGTTATGAATTATAATGAAAGAAGTTTAGCTATTTTAATTTAATTAGTATATTGTTAAATTTAAATCAATATTATGTTAATTGAGTTTGATTCGAAGGTATTTAGAATAGAAAATGAGAATGTGACATGAATTGGTTGATTTGATTATATTTGGAAATGATATGGCTTTTAATTGCAGGGGGTTTATGTAAAAATAAGCGAAGTCTTTTAAAATTTTATAAAAAAAGAATGAAGTCAATTATAAAAATATTATATGAATTTATGATTTATTTTAATATGCTCGTTAGTTATTTAAAAATTATTGTAAATTATCTGATATGTCCGGTAATGCCTCGTAACCCTGTTCCGGCGACGGTTTGGGGTTAGAGGTTGTTACAGGTTTCCAAACTTAAGAAACGAGTTTTATCAACAAATCTAAATTTTGAGAGACACTTAAATGTGACACACCAGATACGGCCATAACGTCTAGGCCGGGTTTGGGGTGTTACACATTTCATTTCCATTTCCATTTCCATTTCCATTTCCATTTCCATTTCCATTTTTGGAAACCTACATTCATTTCCAAATGATTTCATTTCTCCATTTCGAAGAAAACCATAATTATTCCTAAATGTTTCCCATTTCCCATTTTATATTCATTCCATTCATTTTTATTCAAACACGCAATTCATTTCAGGTTTAACCGAATTAGCGGAGGGACCGATTGGACATATGCAATTACGGCTCAAATATTTTATAATTAAGTTTTGGCTTTTTGCCTAATAATTTATAAACTCATTTAGTCTCAAAGTCATTCCACTATAGTATCGTGACTGAGCTCTCCCAAACGACATACCATTACGAAAGCAACTACTCAGTGCTCGTCTAATAATCTTGTCATAAGTGTGTTACTCTCATAGGATATCCTTGATCTCTTTGGGATAATATTCGTTCTCCCAATATGATCCTATTTTATCTCATGGTAACCATTACATCTTCTTTCATGAAATCTAATCACTATGAAATAGTGATCAAGTCATCCATCACAAAGACGGATGACCTGTGGCCACGTTTACTTTTCACCAATCATATAATGCCAATGAGAGGATATCATCTACCTATGTTTTGGGATATGAATTCTACTGTTGTGAATAATGCTACATATTACAGAAGTCATACACCTAACGCACCAACTTTATGTTCCTTATCTATTTGAATTGAGGTTTTTACTTACATCAAAGTGTACGAGTTACACATACATAGTCTGCCATTCACTCAGGATTTAGGTATCCCACACTATGAACGTTACAAGTGAATAAATCCATAAGCGGATTCAGGATCTATTATGCTTGGGTCTTGTCCGATGTATTATCAGTCTAGTCAGTCATATTTATGTCTTTATCTTCTGGGAGTCATCCACTCTGATGCCCAAGACAAGGTATCTCCCTAATAGGACTTGGTAGATGACATATTATTCTTTCAATTGATTTGCTTATTTTTTATTATACTAAGGACATGTTTAGGTTCGTATACTAATACAAGTTGTCTTTTCGTACTACAATTCGACCACATAATACCAATTAGTATTAGTTAAACATTTAGGCAACCAGTGAGCAACATTTGCTTCCATTTTGCTTTGCATCTAAAAACCTTGTGAGGAAAATTATACAAAGTATTAATGTAATTCATGAATAATTTTATTAACCAATCTGTTCAAAAAAATTAAAAGTGTACTTACACAAAAATACTACTGGAAACACGAAAATTTATGTGTTTTTACATGCCCTTTTTAACTTAAAATCATGCTATTTCGGTTAAATTCTTGTCGAAAAATAATTAAATATTATAAAATAATTAAATTATGTTAAAAATATGAACATGATGAATTTTAACTAATTCTATAGTTAATTTTTATTAATTTTAATAATTTTCGACAGATTCGCACAAAGGGCGAAAATTGGCTTGGCAGACAATGCTCGAAGAATAAAACCGAGAAGCAATTTGAAGCATCGAGGCAAATTTATTTCCAGCCTAAGATGGTCCAAAAATGTGTGTTAATTCATAATATAATTAATTTTAATTTATTCCTAATTTAATTTGGGATAATTAAATTATTATTAATTAATTATGGAAAAAAGGGTCTAGTTGAACCGCATTGGTTGAACCGAATCTAGTGAACCGAACTAGCCACCAATTGAGCTGCCCAGAACCGTCCATATGCTGACCCAAATTAGCATTTTAGCTGACTAAATAAGCTTGCAAAGAAGCCCTTGAAGAACTTTCAACCCTGCATTCAAACCCCTCAAAAAAATGTGGCTTTATGGATTTGCCCCAAGCTATTTTTAGCAAAGTTGAATCTCTCAACTTTGCCATGTGTGTGGCCGGCCAAGGGGGTTCTCTTTGGCTGATGGAATTTACTATTTTTAGCAGCTACAATTAGCTATAAAAACCACCCCTTGCTGATCAAACACACCTCATCCCTCACACTCTCATTCTCTCTTCTCCTCTCTCACTTTCTCTCACCTTTTCCTTCCCATTTTTCCTTTTGTTCAAGTGCTGATTTCTTCTCTTGGGAAAGAGGTCCTCATCAGCCATTTTTGAGTAGAAATTAAATTGTTCATAAGCCACCTTGATAGCTGAGGACAACGAAGAATGAAGAATGGAGAAATCAGTCAAGCCACGGAGAAACACTGGATTTGCTTCTTGTTCCCTATCTCTTTAAATTTCATTGTTGTTTTAACAAACATGTTTATGAATATTTATGATATTTAAATGGTTATTTTAATCAATCTAGCTTGAATTTAATCCGTGTTGGGTTGATTACATTTTGCCTGCTTGAATTATTGAAGTTGTGTTTGTGCTGTTATAGGCCTCGGTAAGATGCTTGATTAAGTAAAATCATGCCTAAGTTATTCTTGCAATATTAATTGTTATATAACTAATGAATTAATTATTAAATCGTATTGAAATTGTAATTAATCGACACAATACTTAATCAGTGCATGTTTATTCTTCTAAGGTAGCTGAAGTTAATTTAACATTGTATTTGGCGATACATATGCCTTGCATAACTTGCAAGATTATTGTGATTAAACTGTTTCAAGGTAGAAATACTATGTTACCTCAATTGATCTTTTATATGCTTGTGAAGATTGATTAATCGCTTGGATTGACATTGGAAAATGATCAAGAGATTGATTAATTTAATAAGTATGTATGAGCAGTAGTTAGCAAATTACCGAGTTGCCGTGAATTTGTTCGTAGCAGTATAAACATAAGTTTAATAATTCTAAGTTAAAGGAATGTAATTAATCCAACACAATTACATCATCTTGATTAAACCTTATCTGAAATCGTGCATTAGAACCTTTTTATTTTTAATTTTTTACTTAGTTTTTAACCCTTAGTTTTTAATTATCTTTAAACCAAAATATTTTCCATCACCAACGTGTTTTAACATTAATTTCATAAATATTCCTTTTTACAGTCCCTGTGGGTACGATAACTCGACATTTACTTATCACTTCATTACTTGTTGCGATTGTGTACACTTGCACATTTTCGTCGTTCCAAGTTTTTGGCGTCATTGCCGTGGACTGTTTTTAAAAAAAAGCCATTATTTGTGAATCTGTTTTTACATTTTGGTTTATTTATTTTCCTATTTAAATCTTTACTTACTTAATCTTTCTGTGATTATTTCAGGTGTTTATGAGTATTGACCAGATTATCGACTTACTCCCTGTGGACCCTAAAATAGATCGAACCTTTCGACAGTGAAGAAGACAAGTGAACCAGAGAAGGACCGAAGAGATAAACTTTGAGAATATGAATCAAGGAAACAGAGAAAACCTTGCTCAGAATCCTATCCTTATTGTTGATGATAGGGATAGAGCTTTAAAACAGTATGCCGTGCCAGTATTTAAAGATCTTAATCTAGGTATTAGGAGACCCAAAATCGAGGCACAACAATTTGAGCTGATGCCAGTCATGTTCCAGATGCTTCAGACTGTGGGCCAATTCAGTGGAATGCCTACTGAAGATCCTCATCTTCACTTAAGACTATTTATGGAAGTGAGCGATTCTTTCAAGTTAGCCGGAGTACCCGAAGATGCATTACGACTAAAGCTATTCCCATATTTGCTAAGGGACAGGGCTCGTGCCTGGTTGAACTCATTGCCACCGAACTCTATTTTTACATGGCAAGAGTTAGCCGAGAGATTCCTCATGAAGTATTCCCACCGAGCAAGATTGCCAAGTTGAGGAATGAGAGCCTTCCAACAAATGGATGATGAGTCCCTGTACGAAGCATGGGAAAGGTACAAAGAGTTATTACAAAAGTGCCCTCATCATGGAATCCCATATTGTATTCAACTTGAGACATTCTATAATGGTCTCAACGCTCACACGAGGATGGTAGTGGACGTCTCTGCTAATGGTGCTCTCCTTTCTAAGTCTTATAATGAGGCTTACAAAATTATTGAGAGGATTGCCAGCAACAATTATCAATGGCCAACCAATCGAGCAGCGTCAGGAAGACGAGTCGCTGGAATACATGAAGTGGACGCTCTCACTTCACTCGCATCTCAGGTATCTTCAATATCCTCAATGCTTAAGAATCTTACCACTAATGGGTCTAACAGTTTTGCAGCCCAACCACCTAACCAATTTGAGAATATAGCCTGTGTGTATTGTGGGAAAGGACATTTGTTTGAAGAATGTCCATCGAACCCCGAATCTGTATATTACATGGGTAACCAAAATACTGCAATCCAAATTTTATAACTCATCGTGGTGAAATCACCCGAATTTTTCCTAGAGTAACCAAGGGGCTGGAACCAGTAACACTTACGCCCAACCTAGACCAACTCAGCCACCTAGTTTCCTCCAACAAGTTCAGAAACCAACCCAAGCAGGACCATCCAATAGCTTAGAGAATCTATTGACGGCGTACATGGCAAAAAATGACGCCACTCTAAGGAATTTGGAGAATCAAGTGGGCCAGCTTGCTACTGAACTCTAAAAACCGACCACAAGGTGATCTACCTAGTGACACGGAGAATCCGAGAAATCTAGGGAAGGAACATTGTAAAGCATTGACATTGAGGAGCGGAAAGACAGTAGATCCTAACATTGTCGAAGTTGAAAAGGAGCCAGCTGATGCTCAAGCTTCAGAAGAAGTTCAACCAAGTGTTGTAATTTCAGTTTCACCAGAACTAGAATCTGCAAAACCTAACAAAGTAACCTCAGGACCAGCTAATTCTAATCAAGTAACAACGTCGTTAGATGCAGAATTGCTGAAGATGAATCAACTAGAATCAGTCTCAGTAATGAAACCACCACCACCCTACCCTCAGACTTCAGAAATAGAAGTAGGAGATTCAATTCAAGAAGTTCCTTGACATACTCAAGAAACTTCACATCAACATCCCGTTGGTTGAGGCACTTGAGCAAATGCCAAACTACGTCAAGTTCATGAAAGATATCTTGTCTAAGAAACGTAGACTTGCAGAATTTGAGATGGTAGATCTGACGAAGGAATGCAGTGCATATCTTCAAGACAAACTACCCCCAAAATTGAAGGATCCTGGATGTTTTACCATACCGTGCAACATTGGAGCAACATATTGTGGTAAGGCATTATGTGACTTAGGTGCAAGTATCAACTTGATGCCTATGTCAATATTTAGGAAGTTGGGGATAGAAGAAGTTAGACCAACTACAGTTATGCTTCAACTAGCAGATCGATCCTTAGCACATCTAGAAGGAAAAATCGAGGACGTATTGGTACGTATAGATAAGTTTATCTTTCCTGCTGACTTTGTAATTCTAGATTTTGAAGCAGATAAAGAAGTACCAATCATCCTAGGAAGGCCGTTCCTAGCAACTGGAAGGACCCTTATTGATGTGCAGAAGGGCGAGCTCACTATGCATGTTCAAGATAATCAGGTAACATTTAACGTTTTTAAGTCTATGCGATTTCCTGGCATAATGGATGATTGCTCTGCAGTGTCTGATTTAAAGGATTTAATAATGGAGAAGGAACTCAACTGGGTTGAGGACCTATTGGAAAGAATTTTGACATCGGATCCTCTAAATGATGAAGAGGAGGATGAATACTTAGCTTTGCTAAAAGCTAATCAAAGGGGATTTAATCTGCAATCTCGTTTTGAATCTTTAGAGTTAGAAAAGAGGGACTATTCCCAACCAATAGCATCGATCGAGGAGCCACCTAAATTAGAACTCAAGGTATTACCTTCTCATTTAAAATATGTTTATTTAGGTAAGGCTTCTACTCTTCATGTGATTGTTTCACAGAGTTGACCACTAAGTAAGAAGAGAAACTTATCTTAGTTCTAAAACAATTCAAGAAGGCCATCGGATGGACCATAGCAGATATTCGCAGTATTAGTCCATCTATATACATGCACAAGATTATCCTAAAAGATGGCAAAAAAGGGACGATCGATGGACAACGGAGACTGAACCCCATCATGAACGACATAATAAAAAAAGAGATCATCAAGTGGTTAGATATGGGTATCATCTATCCCATCTCAAACAGTTCATGGGTAAGCTCGGTCCAGTGCGTGCCAAAAAAAAGAGGTATCACGATCGTAGAGAACGAGAACAACGAATTGATACTGACTAGAACAGTTACGGGATAGAGAATCTGCATCGATTACCAGAAGTTGAACAAGGCGACTAGGAAAGATCACTTTCCTTTGTCGTTCTTGGACCAGATGCTGGATAGACTCGCAGGACAAGATTACTATTGTTTTCTTGATGGATACTCAGGGTATAATCAGATTACAGTAGCACCGAAAGATCAACACAAAATGACATTCACCTGCCCGTACGGTACGTTTGCATTTAGACGCATGCCATTTGGTTTATGTAATGCACCTACTACATTTCAAAGATGTATGATGTCTATTTTTACTAACATGGTTGAGAAATATTTGGAAGTTTTCTGGACGATTTTTCAGTATTCAGAGATACTTACGATGATTGCTTAGCCAATCTAATTAAGGTACTAAGGCAATGCGAAGAAACGAATCTCGTACTCAACTGGGAAAAGTGCCATTTTATGGTACGAGAAGGAGTTGTTCTAGGGCATCGGATAATGAGACATGGGATCGAGGTAGACAAAGAAAAGGTAGACGTTATTGAGAAACTCCCACCTCTAATATCTGTAAAGGGTGTCAGGAGCTTTTTGGGCCACGCCGGTTTTTATCTAAGATTTATCAAGGACTTCTCCAAAGTTGCTAAACCCTTATGCAAATTATTGGAGGACTCTATATTCAAGTTTGATGAGGAATGCATAAAAGCCTTCAACGATTTGAAGAGTCGATTAGTCACAGCACCCATAATCGTCACACCAGATTGGGATTTGCCATTTGAATTGATGTGTGACTTCACAATTGGAGCTATCTTGGGCCAGCAAAGGAACAAATTTTTTCATCCCATCTACTACGCAAGTCGAACCCTAACAGGAGCTCAACTGAATTATACGGTAACAGAAAAAGAGTTACTTGCTATTGTATTTGCTTTCGACAAGTTTCGATCTTATCTGGTAAGTACCAAAGTGACTGTCTATACGAACCACTCGATAATTAAGTATTTACTTGCGAAGAAAGAAGCTAAGCCGAGGCCGATCCGATGGGTACTTTTACTTCAAGAGTTCGATCTAGAAATTCAAGATCGAAAGGGAGTCGAAATTTAGTCGCTCTTTTCGTAAATAATAAAAAATAGGTGTCTTTCTTTGTGAATATTTTCAAAAAGCATCTAGAATAAATATATTTAATATTATTAATAATTTGATAAACTTTAATATATAATTATATTATTTATAATTTATATATTAATTTTTATCAACTTAGCTTAGAATTAGGATTAATTAGGAATTTTTTATTTCTGCACAATAAAATAAGAGATGGGAATCAATAGTAAATATGGACAAGTACTAAAGCCTAAAGTGTGGCAATAGGTATATACATGTCTAGGATTGGATCTAGGAATAGCTTGGTACTTAGGCAGTCAAATTGACTCAACTCCAATTTTTTTGAATCCTACCTGGTGTATAATATCTATTCACTTTAAATAATGAGGACATTATTCATTTTAAGTTGGGGGGACCGAAAATTGAAATTATTTCCACTCAAAATAATTTTTTTTCTTTTAATTATGAATATGATATATTTTTGTTCACTAAATTTGAATTTTGTTAAGTATGCTAAATTTAAGTATGAATAAAGTTTGATTATTTCAATAAATTGTTATGTTAGCTTAATAATGACATGAAATATATTTCTAATAAAGCATGCAAATCATACCATAAAATTTTAGTTCTTTAGGAAAGTTAGGCATGCATGAAAGTTTAAGTCTTTAGAATTGACTTAGTAGTTTCTTAAGGCGAAATCCTAGGAAGCATGGAACGTTGAAAATGATTTAGGCAACTGTTGTTTGGACCGTTTGAGCCTTTCCAGCCAACCATGATGAAAATTTTATCCTTTGAAACCCAACTTTGAGACTTTATGGCCTAATTTTATTTGAACCCTTACAAAGTTAGCCATCACTTTTCTTAATTATCGTAAAATTGTCCCAAGCACTAGACTCGATACTGTTCAGAGTATTCTTTGAAAATAAGTTTGGGGAAGTTCCAAAGAAGTATGAAATGCTCTAAAAATTGTAGTACATGCAATAAAATACTCGAAAAACAAAAGAGCATATGTACTTGAAGTAAATTGCACTAAAAAGCATGTGAAAAGGAAAGAAAAGTTGATGTATTGAAGGTAATTATTTCGAAAGGTCCAATACAAGCTGAGTCTAGGGTTTTTTTAAACCTAAATCATCTATCTTTTACCTACCCCTAAACCCAGCCACGTTACAACCTTGTTAAAGACCTATTGATTCAAAGTTCCAATGTCACCTACATTAGTGGAGAGAAATTGCTCTGTTCAACATATGAAGACATCAGTTAAGCTTAATGATTGCAGTTTAATTTTGAATAAGGGATTAAAATCAAATTGGTAGGGATTAACATGTCTTTATTAAGAAACATTTAGTCTAATTGTGCTATTGTAGTAATTGTTGAGATTAATTTGAACAATATATATACTTGAGTAGCATAATTATCAAATTTCTTATTTTTGAGCATAAGTATATTGATTTCATGATTTTGGAAATAATATTGTTTTGAAGGATTTCTTCAAAAAATGTTTCCGAGAAAATTCTTTTCAAATTTGTGCATTATTCGGGACGAGCAATTAATTAAGTTCGGGGTGTAGAAACACGAAAATTTATGTGTTTTTACATGCCCTTTTTAACTTAAAATCATGCTATTTCGGTTAAATTCTTGTCGAAAAATAATTAAATATTATAAAATAATTAAATTATGTTAAAAATATGAACATGATGAATTTTAATTAATTCTATAGTTAATTTTGATTAATTTTGACTATTTTCGACAGAATCACACAAAGGGTGAAAATTGGCTCGGCAGAAGCATCGAGGCAAATTTATTTCCAGCCTAAGATGGTCCAAAAATGTGTGTTAATTCATAATATAATTAATTTTAATTTATTCCCAATTTTAATTAATTATGGAAAAAAGGGTCTAGTTGAACCGCATTGGTTGAACCGAATCTAGTGAACCGAACTAGCCACCAATTGGGCTGCCCAGAACTGTCCATGATGGAATTTGTTATTTTTAGCAGCCACAATCAGCTATAAAAGCCACCCCTTGCTGATCAAACACACCTCATCCCTCACACTTTCATTCTCTCTTCTCCTCTCTCACTTTCTCTCAACTTTTCCTTCCCATTTTCCCTTTTGTTCAAGTGCTGATTTCTTCTCTTGGAAAAGAGGTCCTCATCAGCCATTGTTGAGCAGCAATTAAAGTGTTCATAAGCCACCTTGATAGCCGAGGACAACAGAGAATGAAGAACGGATAAATCAGTCAAGCGACGGAGAAACACCGGATTTGCTTCTTGTTCCCTATCTCTTTAAATTTCGTTGTTGTTTTGACAAACTTGTTTATGAATATTTATCCTATTGAAATGGTTATTTTAATCAATCTAGCTTGAATTTAATCCGTGTTGGGTTGATTATATTTTGCCTGCTTGAATTATTGAAATTGTGTTTGTGCTATTATAGGCCTTGGTAAGATGCTTGATTAAGTAAAATCATGCCTAAGTTATTCTTGCAATATTAATTGTTAGATAACTAATGAAATAATTATTAAATCATATTAAAATTGTAATTAATCGACACAATACTTAATCAGTGTATGTTTATTCTTCTAAGGTAGCTGAAGTTAATTTAGCATTGTATTTGGCGATACATATGCCTTGCATAACTTGCAAGATTATTGTGATTAAACTGTTTCAAGGTAGAAATACTTTGTTACCTCACTTGATCTTTTATATGCTTGTGAAAATTGATTAATCGCTTGGATTGACATTGGAAAATGATCAAGAGATTGATTAATTTAATAAGTATGTATAAGCAGTAGTTAGCAAATTATCAAGTTGCCGTGAATTTGTTCGTAGCAATGTAAACATAAGTTTAATAATTCTAAGTTAAAGGAATGTAATTTATCCAACACAATTATATGATCTTGATTAAATCTTACATGAAATCGTGCATTAGAACCTTTTTATTTTTAATTTTTTTACTTAGTTTTTAACCCTTAGTTTTTAATCATCTTTAAACCAAAATATTTTCCATCACCAAAGTGTTTTAACATTAATTTCATAAACATTCCTTTTTACAGTCCTTGTGGGTACGATAACTCGACATTTACTTGTCACTTTATTACTTGTTGTGATTGTGTACACTTGCACATTTTCGTCGTTCCAACTACACTTAGGGCACTAGATCCAACACCAACACACTAACTTTCGATTCCTTATATATTTAAACTCAAGCTTTTACTTACATCAAAGTATAAGAGTCACACATGCATAGCCCGTCATCCACTCAAGTTTTAGGTATGTCACACTATGAACATCACAAGTGAACAAATTCATAAAAAAATTCATGATCTATCCATCTTGGGTCCAGTCCGATGTAATGTCAATCACATCTATGTTTTTATCTTCTATGACACATCCGCTCCAATGCCCAAGACAAGGTATCTCCCCAATTGGACTTGATTGACAGTATATTAGTCTTTCAATCGATTTGTTCATTTTTTATTAGACTAAAGACACGTTTAGGTTTGCATACTAATATAAGCCATCTTTCCGTATTTTCATCTGGCTACGTAATACTTCTTAGTATTAGTTAAACATTAGACAACCAATAAGCTAATATTTGCTTCTATTTTGCTCTCAATGTAAAACACACTTAAGGACAATATACAAAGTATATTAATGTAATCCATGAATTATTTTATTAACTAATCTATTCGAAAATATTACAAGTGTACATAGACGAAAATACTACACTTAGGGCACCAGATCCAATACAATGAATATGATACCTTGTAACTCGAATTTGACGATCGAGTTAGGTATCGGGTTGTTACATTTAGTGGAATTAGAGCTATAAGTTTAGCCAATTCTCAGACTAAATCGAGCTCAAAATTGATTCTAAAGGTACATGCCAAAATCGAGTTAAGTTTGAGTCAGGAGTTGGATGTTGATTATAAAATTTCTCTGTTTTATAACTAAAGATGTCAGAGGAATTAAGAAAAAAATGCTAGTGGCGATGTTTATAGAAGCAGCCTGTTAGCTAAAAGTGAAAATAGAATTAGGATTGAGGCATCTGCCATTGATCCAGTCTATGCTCATCAGTATAGAGCTGTTAGACTTTGACCTGAGGGTTGGGGAAATGAAGATTTACTCTGCGTTATAGCAGAAGCTGTCTAATGAGAAGTCTCCATAGGTTGCTAATGCCTGCAATTCAATGAGCTCTGATAAAATAATTGGGGAACACGTCAAGTTAGATCATCTTGAAGCTCACACTATCCTATCACCGAATTGGTAGCTTTTTGATTGTTTTGAGTCTTGGGTTGTGGCATGTATAATTATAAGGTGTCTTGAGGTTATTTCGATGTATATAAGTGTTTGGTATACACTTTAGTGTTGAAAGTCTTAATAGTGTTGGTACTTGTGATGATTATGATGCATATGATGATTTTGAATAATGCTCATGTCCAATGATTTAGTTAATGCTTGAATTGGAAATGTTTGATGTTTTTAGGGAGGTAATATAGATGTATCTATTTGAACTTGGCATGTAGAAGATTGTGGTATGAAGTGAATGAATGGTTAAGTTGATGTAAGTCTTGAAATGGTATGTATAATGATTTTTCTTAAGGTATATGTTGATAAATGGTTATTTGGGTTCATGGTTGATGGTATAAAAATGTTGGTGAATGAATTATGTATGTATTACAAGTGGAATGGCAAGTTTTGATAGACTTGGTATATGTAAGGTTAGGCATTGGAATGAATTAGGTTAGTATGCTCAACTGGTATTGAAATTCTTAAGTTTAGTTGGTATAAATGTTGTGAACATCTTGTTAAGAAGTTGAACTGAGTATTTAAACGATCGGTATGGTTTTAGGCATATTCTGGATTAATTGAGTTTGGCATTAGGTAATTATGATGTAAGTTTGTTTGAAAACATTGAAATAGGTACCAAATGGTTCATTTTTTTTACCAAAAACAGGGTCATCGTCGCGACGAGCAATTTTCCTCTTCGCAACGTTGGTTGACAATGAGTCACGTCGTGTACCAACCCTTTTTCAGTGTACCGAACACAGCAGTTTTGGAACTCTGTATTCCAATGATCGAGTTAGTAAATATTATTTAATAATATTTATAAATTTAATATAGTTTTAATTGAATTTTGATCTAATAATTTTTGCTAATTGAACAGTTAGCTAAGTACAAGTGGTTGACTCTAAAGTCAAGTGGTTTTGGAAAATGAGGTATCGGGACCTCGTTTCCATAAAAAATATTTACAGAGTTGTTATATAGGTTATATTAAGGTACAAGGAGTAAATCGTAAAAACCACAAAAGTTAATCACTATAAAAAAAATTTTAGCTAGAAGCTTAAATAATAAATGTGAAAGGGCCTATAGGATAATTAAACTTTTTAATGGTTCTGGACGGTTAATGTTTACTTTTAATTAGAAAAAATATGTTAAATTGATATTAAAATAAAATAAAATAATAATAAAACAAATATGTAATGGAAAGAAAGAATATATGGCCATTCATTTTTCTTTTTCTTTATTATCATCTTCTTCTTCACGACAAAAACAAGGAAAAGCTCAAGTTTTAACTTCAATCTTTCAGCCATGTGCATGGTATGTAAATTAAGCCCATTTTTCATAAATTTCATGTTTTTGAGATCGTTGTAGCTCAATCTAGCTAGCCTAAGGACTAATTCAAAAAATTTTCAAATGTTTTAGAAGTTTCTACTGATGAATCTTGATTTTTTTATATTAAATGGTAGAATTTGAAGCTTAGAAATAAAATAGGACTAATTTGTAAAGTATAATTTGTTAATTTTGAGTTTAGGGACTAAAATGTAAATATTTTGAATTTGACATGAAATTTTTGTAATTATTGAATTTAGAGGGTTGTACAGGATGAAATTGAAATTAGATTGAAAAATGAAGCTTGAACTTAAAAGATACAACTATTTCAGGTTTTAGGGACTAAATTGAATAAAATAAAAATTTTAGGAAAATTGAAAAAATGAAATTGAATTATTATATGATTATAGTAGGTTGCTTTGGGATGTATGAAATTGATAAATTGAATTAATTATATTATAGATCGAGATTTGAACCAACTGGTATATAAACACGAAAAAGAAAATTTTCAAAATAGTCCTTGGAGTCATGTTAGAGGTTTTTTTGGTCAAGCAAGTTCATATGGACTTACTTTATTAAATTTTGATATGATTATGTTATTTTATATTCTTGTTAGTTAGAAATTATATAGATAAAGCTTTGGCATTAAATGGATTAAATCGAAAATAATGAATATATGATAAAATGAATAGATGTGTGTGATTGAATGATTGTGTAGTTGTTATATAATTCTATATTATTTGTACGATGTTTATTTCAATTAACTATTGTTTATGTTGGGTTGTATGTATACTAATTGTGATTAAGTTGTTGCAAAGTAACGACTTGATATTGAAAGGATTAAATTGTGAAATAAGATAAAGCTGATAAATGTAAATGAATATGAGAATCTATACGATTGAATTACATGTATATGAAAATGTTCAAAGGATTGGAATGAAATGAATATGAATATGGAGGCCCGTGTGAACTTAGTGAATAGATAGGATACAAATGACATGTCATTAGGGTTTATCAAGCACAATGTGTCAATGATTATATTTTATCAAGTACTATGTACCGGTGACTATATTATCAGGTACTTTGTACCGATGTTCATGTTATTCCAGGCATTGTGTGTCGGTGGTCATATTTATTGGGCACTATGTGCCAGTGTTATATTTATCAGGTACTATGTACCGGCGGTGGATACTATATCGATGGCTAGAATTTAGCATTTGTTGCGGATTCTTGACAGCTTGTGTAAGCAACATCGAGTAATGGTTAATGTCTCGATTTACAGCTTGTGCAAGCAATCTTATCCCAAGTATCCAAAATAAATTTCCTATAGTTCTTCAGGCGAAAACAATAAGTGACTGATTTCGAAATGAATAGAAAGATTAAATGTTAAACTGGTTGTTATACGTATGAATTGTTAGTGAAAGAAAGAGTGAATGAATTAAATTGAAATGTTGCAAAACAAGCACGATTGAATGTGATATGAAAGAGAACTTAATTATATGTATTTATAAATTGAGGATGAATTAGATATTACATGCTTTCCTGTATTAAATCGTAAATTAAGTATATGTGATTTGTATTAGCAGTTCTTGCTATATAAATAAACTAACTTATTGATCGTTTTTGTGAAAATGTATATGGAAGTACAAAGAAGACAAGGATGTCATAATAATTACCAAATTGGTTTACTAATTTAATTTAGATGAAGGTCAAGGTATGTTGTGTAAATTTCACACGAGCTTACTAAGCATTCGTAATGCTTATATTGTTTGCTTTTCTGTCTCTGAATAGGTTATTTTATGGAATGCGTTAGTTGGATAAACTTAGAGCTCACTATCTAGCCTCTCATTTGGTAGTCTTTTACTTCTTTCATATTCAGTTTTGTGGCATGTATATAGGGTTGTATTTCCGTTTAAGTTATATTGGATGTTCATAATCTTGGTCTAATGATGTTGATGATGTTGGATGATTAAGTATTATTATGAGATATAAAGTGACAAGTGAATAACCAACTTGAAATGTGATTTACTTAAGCTAATGGATATGCATATGTGAATGAGATTGAAACTTATGTTTTGGTTCATTTTGATGTGGATATAAGTGTAATGTTTGAAAGTGATGATCTTATTTTGGCTGGTTTGCAACATGAGTTGCATATATGTTTTGGTCATTTTGGTGTATTTTACTTGATGACTTTTTTCACTTAGAAAGGATGAACTTCGTTGATGAAATCTTGGCATTTGAAATGATGAACATATGAAAATGTTAAGTATGAATATTGAGGCATGAATGATAATGAATGGTAGGATATGATTTGTTGAATTGAGGTGCCAATTGTGGCATTTTGGTTAGGCACTTAGGATGAATAATGTTTTGAAATGTTTTTGGTGTATTTGAATAGGTTGAGGAATGGTATATTGCATGATTATAGTGTATTTGAGTGTTTGAAATTGCAATTTATCTTGTAGAGTATCTTTTGACACACACGGTCTAACACATGGGCATGTGGCATGGCCGTGTGATCTATATAATTTGTGTAAGTGTACATGGTCTTAGCTTGTCACACGACCTAGTCACATGGTTGTGTGACCCCTATTTTGCCTTTTTACTTATCTTTTTGTAAAAGTTTCAAATTAGTCCTGAATTGATTTTGAGTTGGAATAAGAGCTTCATAAGCTCGATTGAGACTCGTTTTTAGTTGTAAATTATATTTTGCTTGGATTATATCATGTTTATTATTTAATGGAACATTTAAAGTTGAATTTATTTGTGTTATGCTTGGTTAACTATTGTAGCATCTTATAGCTCGGGTCTGATGACCAGACTGAGTGAGGGGTGTTACACGTTGCGACGTTGAGTGGCTTGAGGTCACGACATAACATATTGTTTTGGTGATGTCACAACGTGGAGGAGACAACGTCTCAACATCGGCCCTAACTTTAAAAACTTTACAATTTGGTCCTATTTCGTGCTTGGTCTGACAAAAGGGCTTTTGTAAGCTCGATTAAGAACTAGAATTGATTGTTTATCATGGTTTGTATGTAGTTGGCATTGGATTACAAGTATAAATCATTGTATGATGTTTGTTCAACTGTGGTTGCTTCGGCAACCACTGTAGCATCCTATAGCTCGGATTCAGTGATTGAGTCGAGCGAGGGGTGCTACAATTAAGGAGATTATTTCGGAGCTTGAAGGAGGGTAAGGAGTGCAAAGAAGAAAAAAGGACTTTGATGTAAATATTGGGTTTTAATATGGGTTTTTAATAGGGATTAACTTAAAAAATTTATAATCAACAATCCGTTAAGGGTTTAGCACCTAAATGGCCATTTTGGTCAATATTTCTAGCAGAGTGACTAAATTGACAAAAAAATTTAAAATGATCAAAATAGAAACAATGCTATTTTTGAGTGACCTCTTTTATAGTTTACGATTTTCCTTTTACTTTGAATACGATCTCCCCCAAATTTGAAAATAGTTGAGGTTTAAGTTGAAATATAGGGAGATCTTGTGAGATTATTTTTAAATTAACAATTAAGGTTAAAATCAAGAACTATGATTAAAAGAAAAAAGTAAAAACATCGTAAGTATTTTGTGTTGGTGACTTATAACTTGTTAAATTTGTTATCGGATTGTGAAAATAATTTTTTCTTCTTAGTGGTGAAATAGATTGAATTTGGTTAAATGGTAAAAGTTATGTTTGTTAGTAGGGGTGAGCGTTCGCTTGAGTCAAATCGAGTGAAAAATTTTCGAGTTAATCGAGTTCATGAGTCCTATTTTATTATATTAACTCAAATTGATTTTTTTTTCAAATCTAGTCGAGTCGAATCGAGTGAAATTGTTCAAGTTAAATTAAAAAAATTAAACATGTCAAATAAAAATATTGTTATAATATAACTAGTTCTATGTTGGAGCACGATATTTGAAACCATAAATATTTGAAAAATTTTTCAAAACAAAAAAAATACATATAATAAATTTGAATCATTAAGTAGGTCCTAAAATTATTATTTTAGAATAATTTTAAAATTTTAACCTTTTATATATTTTTAGAAATTTTAAAATTTTTAAAATTTAAAAGTTATTTTAAAATTTGTTGTAATTTTATTAAGAGTGACCAATTTGTTTATTTTCAAAGTTTACGGAGATTAAAAGAGTAATTATATCAATATATTATTTGAATTGTGAAATTTAACTCGACTCAAATTTAAAAGTATAAGTTATTCGATTTTTAAATCAAATCGAGTTTTATTTACCTAATATCCTTCTTATATGATTAACGATAGAATAATAATTCTTTTTAATCTATTTTTACGTCAATTGATCTAAAAAGATGTTTTAAATAGATGCTACCGAGAACAGAAGCAAGAATCATTTCCTTTGGCTCCTTTTCACTGCTCTAAACGGAAATAGGGAAACAGTGGAAAACTTTTTTTTTTAATTGTCCTCCAAACAAACCCTAAGTCGGATTCGATTGAACCGAAGAGAGCAAGATAGAGCCAGTCGTTGATGGGGTATTGAATCGTATCCGAGTTAGAGTTGTAGACGAACTCAATTCTATATCTAATAGATGGGCGCGGCGGGTTCGAAACTCGAGAAAGCTTTGGGTGACCAGTTCCCGGAAGGCGAACGATATTTTGGTCTCGAAAACTTTGGCAACACTTGCTATTGTAACAGCGTTTTGCAGGTTCTTTGTTTTTTTTTTTCTCGTCTCCCCTTTTTTCCCTAAAAAATATGTTGAATTTTATAGTTTATGTTATTTCCTATCTTTTGAATTTGATTGATTTTGACTTTAAGCTTTAAATTTCATTTATGAAAATTTACCGTAGTATATGTTAATCCTGAAGCGAATTGGTTAGGTTCAGTTCTATCTTTTCATTTTTAGCTTCTTTTTTTCCCCTTCTGGTAATAGCTTGCTGCTTTGCATTCAAGTGGTACGGTTGTCACGATTTAAATTGAAATTAAAATGTCTGGATTTTAGATATGCTTGCTGAGATGGTTTGGAGTCTAGAGTCTAGACCAGGTAGATATTGACCATGATAGATATCAACTAATGTTAGAAAGGGAAAGTATTACAGGAATTGGATGTTGTTCGTGATTGAAAAATGATTATAAGATTCATCAATACTATCAATATAATTTAGATTTCAATTTTCAAGCTTAATTTTAATATTTCTTTCATTCTCCTCCTTTCGATTAAGTTGGGTGATTGTCGTAAAGTTATGTGAATTTGTAGATAATGCATGGTATGATACTATGGTAGCTATTGGATCTTGAAGTTTCAGATGTTGTAGATAGGTTGACTTAGATAATGCAACATCTGAATTGTTTGAATAATCATTTCTGAATGATTGCAACTGTAGTGTTAAAGAGCTATGTTCATTGCCAGACTCTTTGGTTCCTATGTTTTTTTTTTTTTAAGTTTATGCTATGAGACTCAGTTCTTTTCTGATATTTCTGTTTATTCCTTGCTTTCTAATTAAGATTTATGTTAATGCGTTCAGCGTTGGATGTTTTTATTTAAAGTTGCTGGGTAACAAATGCCCTCTTGGCTGTGACCAACGTCTTATGTCATTTTCTGAAAAATTTTCAGGCACTTTATTTTTGTGTCCCATTTCGCGAGCAGCTGCTAGAATATTATTCAAGTAATAAAAATGGTGTTGATGCTGAAGATAATCTGCTGACATGCTTGGCAGATCTGTTTACACAGGTATTGACTCTACTAGAAGCATAGTGTTATTGAGTTGTACTCCCCTATAGATGGGAAACCACTAGTTCTGAAAAACGGCAAAGCATTTATTTTAAATGTTCAGACCAAATATTAACATTAGTGTTTTATTTATGCTTACCATAAGATGCTGTAAGCTGCAATGTTCTGTTCTAGTCTTGACCACTATTTACAAGAATGATACATGATTTGATTCATTTGAAAATTTTCTTTTTTATTATTTGATGTGATAATAGCCCGTGTACAATCATTTAGGAAGTATGAAGGCTGAGGGTGTCATCTTCATTATTTTTTAAATGGCTTATTACTGCAAGTCCTTATTACATTTGCATGAGGACCTGGCTTCATATGAGAAGAAATGATGTTTGTGATTTTCCTTTTTTAAAACCTTTTATCACTAGATAAGTCTTTTTTATCTGTCAATCGTATCAAATTTTATGCATTCAGAACAGTCTGCCTTATGTTCCTGTGTAAGAGTTCCTTCCTCATAACTGCTTTCTTTTTCTGTTTCATCTCTTTTTTAAAAGGCTTGATTTTATTCTTCAATAATTGCAGAGTATTATCCTTTTAGGAAATTGCTTAGACCATCTTATCAGATGTTCTTTTGTTTTTTAGCAAATGCTATTAATTGACTAGTATCTTTGCGTCCCTGTCTCCCTCTCATTCTACTTGTGGCATATGTGGTTTTTAGTTGATACTACTGGAACCAACAGTTGGTTGTTCTTTATGTTTAGATAAGTTCACAGAAGAAGAAAACAGGTGTCATTGCTCCAAAGCGCTTTGTACAAAGATTGAAGAAACAAAATGAGCTTTTTCGCAGCTATATGCACCAGGTAGCCGAGTGTTTTATATTTGATTGACTTAAGCACCTTCTCTTTCCCTAAATTGATGATCATTTTTGCTTGTTTTAAGATTTTGGTTAGAGTAAAGTAACTTTTGCTGGATTTAGCCTCATGTTTAACCAATAAGCAATTTAAACATGAATGCCACAGAAAGTAAAGCATGATAAACGAAAGAGAGAGCCAAATCCTTCAGGTATAATGTGATTAAGCAATTGTATTAGGAATCATATTTTTACTCTTTAATGTAGTAATTAAGAGTTCATAACAGTCCATTAACACCAAAAGCTTTGTTGAGGTTGATTAAAAGTTTGTATGCTGCACTTATCACTCTCTTCCCAAGGATAACTTGCAGCCAAGCATGGGTTACGTACGCATGCCTTGCCCAAAAACCCTAGTCAAGGATTTAGTTAAATCCTTTTGCATTCAAGTTTTGGTCGATAAAACTGTACTTATTTGAATCCCAATTTTAATCCGGCGACATGATTTAATGTGTGACTGGTTAGGCTTTCAATATGTTGCAAGGAATATAGATTATAATATAAGATCAAATATTTTGTATTGAAGATTGGGAGCGGCATCTTATCTTGACCACCCAAATATTGGAGAGTCATGATAATCTCAACAAGCCTTTCACTGTCCTATCTGTCAGTCTAATTTGTCTTTTCACTATATATCCTGGAAGGACCATGAATATACCAAATGACACATGATAATGGTTTGATTGACATTAACAAATGGAGTTCTGATAGCTGGTCATGTTCAGTAAACTTGTAACGAGAACCTCCAAGTTATCCCCAAGCATCCTTATACTTATGTGTTCAATTGCTTGCTTCATAACTAAGGAGACTTAACATGTCCCAGTACCACTGTTTTAGCATTGTGATTCCCTGTTTTGATAATACAATGACTAGGAACAGTTTTAGGAACTTTGCTACATAGGGATCTTATAATTATAACTCTTTATAGTTCCTTTTCAAGGCAATTATTTTCCATGAGTCCAATCAGCACATAATAACTATTTTTTTTTTACTAATGATGAAGGAAAACCTTTATCAATCATCATATAAGTGATTAGTATGCAGCATTGATGATATATCTCTGTTTAATGTGATTTGTTCCAAGGCGTACTCCAACAACCTTTTCTTGGCATGTCAACCAAAACATTGAATTTCTTTATTATATTTAATTGTAATGCATAAGAGGATATTATTTGTCTCAATTTGTTTTGGTAGGATGCTCATGAGTTCTTGAACTTTTTGCTTAATGAACTTGTTGATATACTGGAGAAAGAGGCACAAGCAGCAAAAAATGATGCAGAAACTTCTTCACCATCTGAAAAGACTGCAAATGGGCCAAAGAATCCTCAGGCTAATGGTGTTAAAAAAGAGCCTTTGGTTACTTGGGTACACAAGAATTTTCAGGTGTGTTTGCTATTTATCCTCTTATATTCTGATCAATAGACCTAGTCTTGTACTGCATTTACCATGCTTGACATGAAGTAAAGATGAAATCTAGTTATTTTCTTTGCTACGGTACATAAACAAATCATAGAATACTCTGAAACTTGAAAGCTGAGCAAAATTACCAAAATTGTAGGAATTTATTAGTTCTAGAAAGCATCTATATGGAAAAATTAATCTAATCTTTGCACTAATAAACAGAGAAAAGTGAAGTAAATACAAATATTACTATCTGGGAATGCTTCAGGACATCATAGCTAAACCCTGTTCTGTGTCCTTGTATGTTGGCTGCATCATCAATTAATACTGGTTGCATGGCTGCTTTTGGTTTGACTTTTATATATGAAATTATGATGTCTTATTTATAGTCTGCAAGTTAACAACAAATGAAACGGTGACTGCATCTATCTCGTCCCCTTTAATGGTTTACTTTTTGACAATGCTTATAAAGGAATGCTATACATTTTTGAATGGATGCCATACATTGTCAAATTAATTAATGATAAAATTTTCTATCCTCTTTGACTTTGAGTGCCTCTTTGTACGTATGGATTCTTTCTGTTTGGATTAAGTTATTTTAAGAAGAATCTCATTATCTCTTGGGGCAATTCTGAGACAGGGAATACTTACCAATGAGACAAGATGCTTGCGATGTGAGACAGTGACAGCGAGAGACGAAACTTTCTTTGACTTGAGCCTTGACATTGAACAGAACAGCTCAATAACCAGCTGTTTGAAAAATTTTAGTTCTACTGAAACATTGAATGCTGAGGACAAATTTTTCTGTGACAAGTGTTGCAGGTAATTTTCCATTATAGGCAATCTTTGCACGACTTGATGTGTTTTAGTTTCTAATTGATTACCACTTGTTTTCTTATCACTTGGTTTTGGAGTCACCTTGTAGACCAATTACATTGATAAAAAAATATAATTTGACTCCTGTCATCCTGTTTTGAGATTTTCAGGCTGGCCAGCCAAGGCCTAGTATGTAACGTTGGGGTTTTGTTAGTAAAAGAGGTCAATTCTGGGCATTGACTTCAAGGAGATATAATTTAAAGAAAGAGGCAAACCATGAGTACCTCAATGATTATCCCTTTTACATGATGGTTCAAACATCGAACTTGCATGGTGCCCTTAACCAGTTTGTCTTCATGAATGAATAGGTTCTAACTTGATGCAGAGCTTAAAGTATAATATTTAGATGGTTCCAAAGATGCATATCATACAGTAATTTTAAGGATAAACATGCAGAAAGGAATAATTATGGATGATACTTATTTACTTGCAGTTTGCAAGAAGCACAGAAGAGAATGAAGATAAAGAAGCCTCCTCACATCCTGGTTATCCATTTGAAGCGGTTCAAGTACATTGAACAGCTTGGACGATACAAGAAGCTCTCCTATCGTGTTGTATTTCCACTTGAGCTGAAGCTGAGCAATACCGTGGAAGATGCAGATTTGGAGTATTCCTTATTTGCTGTAGTTGTTCATGTGGGAAGTGGACCTAACCATGGCCACTATGTTAGCCTGGTAAAAAGCCATAACCACTGGTTATTTTTTGATGATGAAAACGTGGAGATGATCGATGAGTCGGCGGTTCAGACATTTTTTGGGTCAGCCCAGGAGTTCTCAAGTAATACAGATCATGGGTATATCTTGTTTTATGAAAGCCTGGGTGCTGGCAACAAGAGCTAAGAAGTGAGTTTGAGAAGGTATTCTAATAATCTTCACTTAGACCTCATTTTCTTTTAATTGCGAGAAGAGGTGGCATATAATGATGTGGGTTTTGAGAAAAATGTATACTTGGGTCATTGCCATGTACAGTGAATGGTGGAACCAACCTGTCCTTTTTTTTTTTTTCTTGTTTCACAATAAGAGGGAAAAAGAAGAGTGTATAGGTTTGAGAAATATCACGGAGACTGTGCTGTGTATGATTTAACAGTTTTTCTCTATCTGTAGTTTCTCCTGCAGAGCTTAGACCTTTGTTAATTCAAAGAGAGAGAAGCTGTTTCATGTTCATGCTTTCCTATTAACTTCTAATACTCATTCATTTCCGAAAAGCAAGATTTATGTGAATTAACCAAGAGTAACTAATATCATAGCCTCATGGATTAGGCGGGTTTTGGATTGGATTAATTTAGCATTAAGTCAGCTTAATTTTTTTAAAATTTTTGGCTGATTTCAGATTGGATTATTTTCAAGAATTCGGAATTGGATTTTGGACACTTGGATTTGATAACCAGTCTTGTTTAATTTAGCACATGGGTAATCTTAATTCGGCTAATTGTAGATAAGCTATTTGTATTTTTTACTTAAAATTTTTGTTTTGGTATAGCCATTAAAGCTAATAAAGTTCAATTTCTTAATTTTAAAATAAAATTAGATCAAAACTAGACAAATCATTTAATAGTTTTCAATTTATTATAAATTTAATAATAATTAAAAATAATTTCAAAATTTTTGATTGATAGTAACATTTTATTTCATCTAATTTTGATTTTGTGAAAACAATATAAGTGCAAATGGTTAATTTGATAGTAAATAAAAAAATTATTCCAATTTAATTTATTTATAAAGCCCAATCCGATTTATACAGTTTAGTCGAGTGGTCTGCAATTTTTACTTTTAAACGGAACTGACGGATACTAAATTAACAAATTGAAGAATATAAAAAAAAAAATTGGAATCCATACATTCAAATTTTATTTCTTGGAAAAGGAAATATTATTTTAATATCTTATAATCATAAATTTATGCATTTGTATATAGATAATAGATTGTATGAAGCTGTGATTCCACATCATCTCCATCTCTTTCTAATAAGAGAATGATAAATCAGATTTTTTTCTCCTGATTGGAAAGGGATAGGGATGACATAGAATTACAGTTTCGTACAATCATTTCCCTTGTATATATTTCTAAAAGATAATCCGGTGATTAAAATTTTTACAAATCTTCAATGTTATATTCTCTAATTTGAGTTGGTGATGGTCTCGTTAAACAAGGTTACATCTGATACCTAAAGGTGTCTCTAGTGATATAGTTGGTGGTTGATGTCTTTCTAGAGGTTAGATGACTGTAGTGTCCATTTATGGTAGATCTATGTCGTTAATTAGTAACTCTGGGTTTATCTATTTGGTCTAATTAAGCTTTAAAGGTAAACTATGAAGTTCTAATGCCTCTAGGGTAGGTACCGAGACTTGATTGCTTATAGGTATCGATACCATGATCGCTTGTTCTTTTTTGCTTCAATGTTTACATGTATTGATATTTGAATTAAGGGTATCAATACATGAGCCACAGATACTGGTACTTAGATGATAAATATTGATATTGTCCTACATTCAAGTATCGATGGTATCGATACATGCAAACATCTAAGATAAAATAGAGGAACAAGGGATTAGTATCAATACCAAATAGAAGTCTAGTATTGGTACATATAGATTTTAATACTTACTAGTTTACTTTTAAAGCATAGTTAGACCAAATAAAGGATACAGAGTCACTGATTAACTTAGATCAACTATATAGAGACGAGTCACCTAACCTTTAGAGAGGCATTTTCCATCGACTGCATTACCCAAGATGCCTCCAAACATATAATGTAACACCATATGATCGGAATCACCGTCAATTCAAATTAAAATCAAACACAACCAATATAAAAAGTTTTCTAGATTTTAAAATCAATACAAATTTTTTGAGACTTTGCAATCACTTAGGATCAAAATCCATTTCTCTTCGACTCTTAAAAATTCACAAACAAACACACTAGTTAAGGTACATAGAAAACTCTCACAATCACAAACACACTATTTGTCTTGTATGCCACATCAACAAATAATTTAAAATTATAAAAAATAAAAAAATTCAAAATTCAAAATAAATGTTCATAAAATTTTAAAAAAATGCATGCAATATATGTGGCTTGTCATGCAGTGTCATGTTTAAAATTAATATTTTAGTCCGTATTTCTATTAAAAATATTTTCAACTTTTTCTTAAAAGTTGAGGGCCAAATTAAATAAATAAATAATAATAATAACCAAAATACCAAAAAATGTAAATGTTAGAGAGCTAAAATTAACATATACCTATGTTCTATAGCAAAGTTTTGACACAAAGAAGGAAATTTGCTTAGTTGAAGTTGTTTAAATTTGGAGAAGTGACATAAATTATTATGCGGCACATTAGTTTTTTTTAATTCAATAATAGAAAGGTGGGGTTAGATGATTTTAAATTTAAAAATTAGTGTTTTATATTTTACTTTTAAATTTCAAAATTTGTTTTATAATTGCGTGCACGAGTGTATATATATCGAAAAGGGATCCCTTTACATTAGTATAAAATTAAAGTAATTGTAACACCTCAAACCCAACCTAGAACTTATAACCAAATCTGGAGAAATTACATCAATTCGTTTGGAAAACTGATTTCAGTAACTATTTAGCAAATATGACTTACGCAAACATTCATTAGAAAGCTATTTGTTTGCTTCCAAAAAGGACTTAAGAAATTACTTATTTTGCAGTAGAAAACTTTTTCGAAGTTTTAGTTTTAAAAATCGAAGTCTGTTTTGTCAACTTAAATTACTTTGCAATCTCGCATTAGAGAATATCAATTACTGACGAACTAAGCAAAATCCCAGAATGAATTCAGAAATAGATTCCAAACCCTAAAGATCAAAAAAATAATTAAAAAATTCACCATATTTACATTAAGTGCAAAAACAATACGAGCCTCCACACGTTGTCTGATCCTAAGTTAGAAGTTTACCTAAACAGGAAAAGATAAAACAAAGGGGTGAGCTACGAAGCTCAGTGAATAACTGAACTCAAACGAAGATCAAACAAAACACAATATACAAGTCAGAGAACATAGAGAATTTCGTATCAATCATATAACCAAAGCGGGAAAAATTAGAGTCTCACAAAGATTTTCATAATCATCATATAACAGAACAGAAGATGTATGATTATGCTAGTGCTGCGTTTTCAAAAAATTAGAATGAAAATTATCAGAAAACATCCTACCCAACTCTGCTACATACCAAAATAGAGTTTCCCAGAACTCATCCAACCAAATCACACCAACATATAATTGTGGACAGTGCCACCAAAATTGTAGACAAGCTGCCAGGTAGAATTGTAAATAAACCACAAGATAATGTAGATCATTAAACTACGAGAAATTTCCTCCATTCACATCATCCCGAACCCCACGCAATGTGTCATGGCATGCATATTCAGAATTAGAATGATAAGCATGTAGGACATGCTATCGAACAATAATAGAAATAGAAGGCATGGGATTCCATGCTTTGCAGGACAGATTGATCAAATCTTAATGAATCATAATAGATTTGCCATGAAGTCGCAAGCATGGTTACATATCAGAATCAATATCAACATAACAACTTATTTGGATATCACGTGTTCGCAACCAACAATGGAACACATAAATGAACCATCAAACTTAACAGAGCACAGACCATGCCTAGTTAAATCACATACCTTAAACACATCCAAAAAGAGGTACATTATAAGTTAACAAGTCATACTTACTTAGCTTATATCAAATCAGACATACGTACAAATAACGAGTTATACACTAACAGGTCAACAAATGCCGATTTTTATAACTTAATATAGATCATACAAACACTGCAAAAGGCCTATGTTCGACCCAAATGATGTTCACGGCCTTAGGGAAACTTCTGAATTTTGGCCCACACGCCCATGTGGATTCACACGACCCAGATAACTAGCTCGTGTGGTCCACACGGCCAAGCACATGCCCGTGTGGTCCACACGACCTAGCATACTCCTGTACCACCCACATTAGTTTCACAAACGGCCGTGTGGCTCAAAACAGTGAGTTACACGGTTTACCATATGACTAAGCACATGCCTGTGTGATTCAAGTGTTGAGAAATGTGCCCATATTGTAGTAAACATGTAACTCTTTTCTATTTATTTGAACGATAAATAAATAAATAAAGTTAATTTCACATTTCACTATTATATTTTTTTGTATTTTCTGTCTTTTGTATTTTGCATGCATAGCGAAATTATGACAACAAATATTAGCTCATTGATTGTCTAAGGTTCAAACTGAAGATAAGTGACATTGTAAAGAACTTTTACATTGGGAGAAATACAACTTACTTCAGTAGATAATCTAAATGAGTTCATAATCCCGTAAAAGAATCAAAGTGAGTATTTAATTCAATTACTGAAAAGGATTATTATGTCGTCTACAATTCCAATTAGGGAGATGGCTAGTCTTAACTATCAGAGCAGTTGACTCCATGAGTAGAGACATAGATGTATTCATTGGAAGAATGATACATTGGACTGGACTCAAGATGGATTAATTCTGAATCCGTTTGTGAATTAATTCACTTGTGACATTCATGGTGTGATTTACCTAAATCTTGAGTTAGTCACTGATCATGTGTATGCAACTCATGTGTTTTGATATAAGTGGAAGCTTATGCTCTAAAGATGATCTAGCCCATAGTCAGTATGTTGGGTACATGACTTGTGTATGACATGGCTTTACTAGCAACAGTGGAATTCATAGCTCAATTAAAGAGTTAATGATATTCTCTCATTGGCATTGTGTGGATTGATAAATATGGAACATGACCACGGGTTGCTAGTTCTCGAACGAGCAATTTATCACAATCATTTGTTGACAGTGGTCATATTAATCATTAAGAAGACATAATGGTGACAATGAGATAAAATAGGATTCATTACACCAGAACAAGTTTTTAGCGGCTTTTTTTAGGCCTTTAGCGGCATTTTTTAGCGCCACTAAAGGTATTTGCGGCGCTTCTACAAGCGCCGCAAAAAATGCCGCTAACGACAACGTCGCTAACGTTTGCAGCGTTTACAGAAAAAAAACGCCGCTAAAGGTCATGTTCTTTAGTGGCGCTTAGAAAAAAACACCGCTAAAGGTCATGTTCTTTAGCGGCGCTTAAAAAAAAGACGCCGCTAAAGATCATGTTCTTTAGAGGCGCTTAGACAAAAACGCCGCTAAAAATCATATTCTTTAGCGGCGCTTGGTAAAAAACGCCGCTATAGATCATGTTCTTTAGCGGCGCTTTCTTCACAAACGCCACAAAAAGAAATGTTCTTTAGCGGCGCTTTCTTAAAAAACGCCACTAATTTCGGGATTTTTGTAAAATAAAATTTTCCATTTTTTCAGCCCTCCTGTAACAACAAATCAAAAGCAACTAGATCTAAACCAGTTAAAAGCAATAAATTTATATAATATTTCAAATTAAACGAATAAAATAATATTAATATCAATAAATAAAAGTGAATTCATACTTTTCTTTACAAAAATGTTAAAAGTTAAAATGATAAAAATATTTATGCAATACATTATGACGGCGGAAGTTGCGACTGCTGAAACATCTTCATCATAATCTGAAGCTGCTATTGAAGTTCGTCGTACTTTTTTCTTTGCTCTGCTTCTCTCGATGCTGCATCTGCTTTAAGTTGTAGCTGGAGTTCTTCATATTTCTTTTGAACCTCTGCTTCTCTCGCTGCAGCCTCTACTTCTCTCGCTGCAGCCTCTGCTTCCCTCGCTGCCGCCTCTGCTTTAAGTTGTAGCTGGAGTTCTTCATCTTTCCTTTGAACCTCAAATATGGTCACTTGCATCTAAGCCATCTGGTCTTTTAACCTCTGAACTTTAGCTTGAGCCTGACTCCCCGAAGCCATGTATTGCTACGAGCTGGATCCAAAATATTGGGTTGGGCTAACAATAGATCCTTGAAATCGAACCCGACCATACCTTTCGGGACCTAAAACTTCAATAATAATCCGGTTATCAATGTCTTCAGGATGAACAGAACTATCAGTAGAAGCAATCGCTTCGAACTCCGCCTTTTTATCCTTTAGTTTTTCCTAAAAAATAAATCACATAGTTAGGAACGCAATATATATTAAAAAAACAAATGCAACATAACAATAGTCGCATTACAAGCAACGAATTAAACCATTAGAAAATAAACACTATAAATAACTAAAACAAGTCAAATCGTATTAAGTAAATGTACCATAAGTTCACCAGCTTCAGGAGTCATAGCAGATCCATCTTTCTTCCTATGTGTAATTTCAAAAAGTTGAAGGCGTCCAACTTTTTGGTGAACGACGATTCCTACAATATAGTAGTAAAAATATTATTTAATAGAAAGTTATACATATTTGACAATATTAAAAATTAAAATACCTCCGCCTCAGCTACACATCCAAAACTTCTCGACCCGGCTGTGTGGGTGAATTTTTGTTTCTGCCTGCTGCTTTTTCCAACTCGTTCACGATCCTACGTTATGAAATTTTTATTACGTAAATAGTAAATACTATAAATCAAAATAATTACAATAGTTTGAAAGTACGTCATACCTCGCCTTTTTTCGAATGCCAAAATCTAACCGCATCTTCCCATTGGTACCTCAGCATACCCGGCGGGAAATTTTGCAATTTCTCATCGAGGGTTGTTTTTGTCTTATAATAATATTTCTTCAAAGTACTTTTATGGCTTCTCCATCTTTTTCCCACTGCCTTCTTTACATAAGCATCCGAGACCTCTAAAGCAAACCTCGCCTACAAAAAACACAAGTTAATAAAGTAAATATAAATGAAACTATTTTCCAAGCATTACAGATAACATTAACATTTTGTTACCTTAATATTATCGAGGGCTTGATTTTTGTTGCTATCAGGCATTTGATGCCATGACTCGTAGTTGATAGGCAACATATTCGCATTTCATGCGAAAATGCCCATGTATCCTGCTAAAAGTCGAGCTTCTGATCCAACAGGCTGACCAAAACTGTTTCTGCATACCTTGACACACTCGACTGGATCTAACTCGTATAAATCTCTAAGTAACGTACATCCTCGACCTCTGCGCGTCCCACCATTTTCAGTTGCAAATGGTATATTATAATATAAGAATTTGAAAAATAAATCAATTATAAGTCAACACGCATGTAAATTAAATGTAAAATTACTTTGAACTTCTGTAGGATCCTTAGGTGTAATCGGAACATTCGAATATCCAATTACTGTCTGTTGTTCAGTACTATTTGTTTCTGTCAAGTTTGGATCATTTTGAACAATGCTTCCCCTTGGAATTTTTCTTCTAGGCATTTTATCTGCAATACATATAAAATAGTTTAAAACATAATAACTAATTACAACAATAACAACACATATAAAATAGTTGAAATATATAATAAGACCAAGATTTAAATTATGATATTACATATAACTAAACAATCGTAAAATCTTACTACGTCATTATTCGTAAATATCTTCATTCGTATGTTGACGAACCCATTGAAATTGTATACTAGTACTGGATATTATCGTTTAAGTTTTGTTCTGGAAAGGGCAAAGTTTCTGATTTGTCGTCGATGTTATCTCTACTTCCACTGCCCATGTCAAACAAGTCTCCAGGGATGTTACGAAGTACAACGTACCAACCCTCATCAGTTGGATCTTTTGAGTAAAAAACTTGTTTGACTTGAGATGAGAATACATACGGCTCATCTATCAATTGTTGTCCTGTGTGAATCAATCGAGCGAAGTTCACCATTGTAAAACCAAATTGAAATTTCTTAATTCCACTAGCAGTATTAACATCGGCCCAATCACCTCGAAATAAGACAACTTTCCATTTGTCGTAGTAATCCAACTCAATTATGTCAGTAAGAAGTCCAAAATATTCCACATTTCCCTCGACAGGATTATTGTCCCTAGCACTGGCATAACTTGTAATTGAGGAATTAACAACTATTCCACAATTTTTCGTTCTCCTCAACCTCTCGCGATATTTTGTATGAAATCTGAATCCGTTGATGAGGAACGCACTATATCTTTTAACCACTCGATTTGGACCTTGGGAGAACCATTTAACTTCGTCGTTTACGTTCTTCCCACTCCAAACCTATTGAATGGAAAGTAAACTGAGTAATGAAAAATGTTATGAGAAAAATGTTAACGATGGCGAAGCTCCAAGCGCATACCGTTTGGCTTAACCATTCATGAAAAGATTACGTAAACAACTTATTGATATCTTGATGTTGTGTTCTTGGGAGCCTGACGAGATCTCAATATTTGTTTGTACTCACTATGTTAAAAAAATGTTCACTTTGTTAGAAGATAAACAATTTTTAATTTGATAAATATTTATCAAATTTGTAGAACTTACTTCTGTAAAGGTTCCATTGAATCGTGGTGAAACAGAACATATCGATGTGCTTGTACCCACGATAAATGATCTAATTCTGCATTTTCAACTTTGCCGATTGGTTCTCCAAAACTTTGGAACAAATAAGTATTGGCGAAGTTATGGTCCGTGAGTCCAGCATTCCTATTTGGTCTGTTCAACCTTGTTTCAACATCTTCCAAATATCTTGAGCAGAAGGTCATACATTCCTCTGCCAAGTAGCCTTCAGCAATCGATCCTTCTGGATATCACTTGTTGCGGCAGTAAGACTTTAATTTGGATAGGAACCTAAACATGATAAACAACACTATCAAAAGTTGTAACTAAAGGCATAGAGGTGAATGAAGGAAAATTTTAAAAATTTTAATTAACACCTTTCTATGGGATACATCCATCGATAGAAAACGGGTCCGCCAAGAATTGCTTCATGCGGGAGATGGATTATCAAGTGAACCATAATGGTGAAGAAGGAATGTGGGAAGATTTTCTCCATGTTGCATAAAGTCAAAGCGGCTCGATCCTGTACCTTCTGAAGTTCTTAAACATCCAAAACTTTGCCACAAATGGCTTTCATTATATTGGATAGTTCAATTATACAAGACGTCACCTTCTTGGACATACAACATCGTAGAGCAACTGGCAGTAAATCTTGCATCAAGATGTGATAGTCATGTGATTTTAGCGAATATAATATTCGATCTTTAATACTAACACATCAAGATATATTTGATGCATACGCATCTGGAACCTTTATATCCTTCAACACCGTGCAAAACACTTCTTTTTCGTCTTCGACATTGAAAAAATAGAAGGCGGCAATCGATATTTCCCATTCGGAAGTGGATTGGGATGAAGATCAGGCCGAATTCCCATTTGGACTAAATCAAGTCGACTCTGAATATTGTCTTTTGATTTTCCGTCGACATTCAAAATTGTACCCACAATGTTCTCGCAGATATTTTTCTCAATGTGCATGACATCAAGATTGTATCGTAAAAGGTGATGCTCCCAATAAGGCAACTCAAAAAAAATACTTCTTTTTTTCCACAAGTCTACCTCATTAGGATCGTCCTCTTCATCAGAGTCATCATCAGCTTCATCATTTGATCTTCTATTTCTTTGCGTGTTTGGCAGTTGGTTCATCTTCCCATAAATGAAATTCATATCTTCCAACATGAACAAGATTTTAGAGCCACTGGTCTGGGAAGGAGCTTCTTTGAACTCTTCAGTACCGTCAAATACAGTACTCTAAAATCTAAATCTATGATTTTCTGGTAACCACCGACAATGCCCCATGTAAGAGAACTTCTTCCCATTGTACAACCATTGCGAAACATGTTTATGCAGCACAACAAGGACACGCATAACGACCCTTGGTACTCCAACCAGATAAATTGGCATAAGCGGGGAAGTCATTAATGGTCCACATCAATGCTGCACGTAAATTAAAGTTCTCCTTTCTCAGCACATCGCATGTCTCGACACCAGCCCATAATTGTTTTAACTATTCAATAAGTGGCTGTAAAAAAATGTCGATCTCATTCCTGGGCCCTTTCTCTCCAGGGAAGATTGTAAGGAACAAGCACTACTGGCCAAGTACTGTACGCAGTGCTCATGATCTTGAAAGGATTAAATCCATCAGATGCTATCCCAAGCCTCACACTCCTAGGATCGCTTGCAAAGCTTGGAAATTTATTGTCAAATGATTTCCAAGCTAAAGAATTTACCGGATGCCTTAATAATCCATCGTCGGTTCGTCCATCATGGTGCCATGTCATAGACTCCGCTGTCTTGGACGACATGAAAAGCCTTTGAAGCCTCGGTATCAGGGGAAAATACCGCAAAATCTTGACTGCCTTCTTCCTCAATTGTGCATCATTTTCATCGTCGTTCTCATCCTCTGTGTTTCTATTTATCCAACGGGATTGGCCGCATACATGACAGTACTGTTGGTTTTTCCGATCTCCCAATACAACATGCAGTCATTTGGGCAACTATGGATTTTGTTGTACCCAATGCCTAAATCTTTTATCATTTTCTTCATATCTTTGCATGACTGAGGGATTTTTGCAAACGGAAACATTTCTCTCAAAAACTTTACCAGCATTGTCAATGAGTTTCCGATCCACCCTCCCAAACATTTTAACTGAAAAAGACGAACACAGAAGGACATTTTTGAAAATTTTAATCCCTCATACAGTTCTTCGTTCATGTCATTAAGTAGAGCATAGAACTTTGTCGCTTCTCCATTCGGCTCTTCATGAGGTACACTACTTTCCGGTTCGATAAAAGCAGTTCCACCAATATTACAATCATTAGATGCCACAAAATTCATTGGGAACGACTGCACACCATGATTGTGCATATTAAATGCATCCCGCAACATACCTTCCATGTCATCCCCTCTATTAGACTGATGGTAAGCAATACCAGGATAAGATACATCCATCATTGAAGAGGAAGTACTAGGCAGGCATTCTCCATGAAATAACCATTGTTTATAACCCCGAACAAACCCATCAACAATTAGATGCTCGTATACAACCTCACGATAATGCCAGTTTATGTTGACACACTTCTTACACGGGCAAAGAATCATGTTCTCTTGGCTTGCATATTGAAATGCAAAATTTAGAAAAGTCTGTACTCCATTTCGATAACTGTTGCTAACCCTTGACAAATTCATCCAAGACCGGTCCATTTCTTAATTCTTGAAGTCTGACATTGACAATAATTTGCACGGGTATGTTAAAACGCCAGTTATAACCATAAATGAGTTATGTAAGTTATGTATTATGTATTATGTAAGTTATTTAAGTTATGTAAGTTATTTAATTTATGTAAGTTATGTAAGTTATTTAATTTATGTAAGTTATGTAAGTTATGTAAGTTATTTAATTTATGTAAGTTATGTAAGTTATGTAGGTTATGTATTATGTTAGTTATTATGTTATTATATAAGTTATGCAAGTTTCTATATATGTTTATATATTGTATGTTAGTTACTATGTTATTATATAAGTTATGCAAGTTTCTATATATATATATATGTATTATGTAAGTTTATATATATGTTATGATATATATTATTGATAAATTTGAGTTATGTAAGTTATGATATGATTGATAAATTTTGAAAAAAATATAGATTTTAAAAATATATACTTTAAAATGTATATAAATATGTAAGTTATTATATTGAATTTAATTGAAAAACAAATAAATATATGTTTTAATTTTTACATATTTAAGTCAATGTTTTTAACTTTTTTATGTTTTATTTGTGTTGTGTAATTTACATATTAAAATTATGGTTCATACTAAATTAAAGAGGTGAGTAGAAATGATGAAAAGAGAGGTTTATATATATATATATATATATATATATATATATATATATATATATATATATATATATATATATAGATATGATTTGCTTGCCATGCGGTAAGCATTCTTTTATTTTTTATTATTTTGATTTGACTTATAATGAAATGAAAAGAAAATACATGAAAAAGAAAAAATGGAGCTTATTTAGGGCTGTTTTGATTTCTTTTTATTTATGCATCAGGAATTGTTGATTAAAAAAATGGAGCTTATTTAGGTAAAAAAAACTATGAGAACTTATTTAAATAATATATTATAATTTAATTTCCTTTTTAAATATCTAAGAGTTATTTATTTATAAAAATAATATTAAAACTCATGAAATATATAAAATAAATTAAAAAAAACATGACATGGCATGAAGACATTATAAATACACAAATGTGTCAAAATTTACATATAAAAATTATTAACATGAAAAGAAAAGCTCAAACATGATATGGATATATGATTTTCTTTGAATTCAAACACTACTAAATTATACAAATATGAAATAAGTTTAGATAGACAAATTATTCTCTAAATAGCCTACGCAAAACACGATTTAAAATAAAAATAAAAATCTATATAAAACAAATTATTAACAATATGTTTATATTACTCTAAACTCACCAAAAAAAAACATGTTATAAAAAATTACGAATTAATTACAGAGCTAATTACAGAGTGCTGGAAAATCGATTACATTCTAAGAAAATTACTTTCAACAATTTTTACTGCAACATTCCAAAAAATTTAAAAATATATAACGAATGAAGAGCAGCTTACCTAAATACGAGCAGTAACAAATGCACCAAAAATTCCAAGCCATTCAAATGTTGATAAAAATAAAATCAGCAAACTTACCTAAATACAAGCAGTAACAAATGGTTAATCTACAATTTTCAGTTCTCTTTTCTTTAACAATTGGGCAAATGCAGTGTTACTCCTGGGGAACAAAACATGAACATAAGAACACTATAAATATTTTTGGGCCCCTTCAACAATTAGAAGAACAAACTAGAAAACAAACACACAAGATCGGAACTTCTTCCCAAACCCTAGACACGCAAAAATTCCCAAATTCCCCAAATTCCCAAACAAACTGGTACAAGCTTGGTGATTGAACTTGGACCCTAAACCCCAAATTCCCAAATTACACTGAACCAAAACCCTAAATCAAGATACAGTGTTTCCAAAGAAAAAAAAAGCTTACCTTTTAACCACAAATTCTGCAACTTTGATAGTATCCTCTCAAGATTGACTCGTACGTTATGCTTCATTTCTGATGATTTATGAGTTCTCCTCTCCCTTTTTTCCTTCGTTTTTTCTCTTTCGTTTTTACCCCTTTCGTTTTCTCCTCTATTCTATTTTTGTTTGTCTTTTTGCCTGCTGAGATATAGAGAAAATTCTAAGTTAAAACACGGTACAGAAACGACGTCGTTTCACCGAAAGTTTAAGAAACATTTGTGGCGTTTTTCTGAAAAACGTCACTAAAAATTAAAGTTCAAACCGAAACGGCGCTGTTTAATTAAGCTTTAATGCACAGTTCTGGCGTTTTCTGTAAAAACACCAGTAAAAATTAATTTGCTTAAGCTATATAGGGTCGTTTAGACATTATTTTAAGTCATTTTGCGGCGTTTTGTACAAAAACACCACTATAAATTAAGAGAAACGGCGCCGTTGGATTAATTTAGAGAAAATGCTAAGTTAAAAAACTAGTACAGAAACGACGTCGTTATGAAAAAATTTTAAGACAATTTTGCGGCGCATCCTGAACAAACGCCGCTATTGCTTGTACGTTTACGGTGTTTTCTAAAAAGCGCCACTAAAATTTAAAGTTCTAATCCAAAACAGCGCCGTTTTATTAAGCTGTAATGCACATTTCTGGAGTTTTCTGATTAAACGCCAGTAAAAATTAATTTGCTTAAGCTAAACGAAGCCATTTAGGCAATATTTTATGTCACTTTTGCGGCGTTTGGTGTAAAAACGCCACAAAAATTAATAGAAACGGCACCGTTGAATTAATATAGAGAAAATGCTAAGTATAAAAGCGTATACAGAGACGGCGCCGTTTAGCAAAAATTTAAAGACACTTTCGCGGCGTTTATTGAACAAACGCCACAAAGAATGAAGGTTCTAATCTGAAACGGCGCCGTTTTGTTAAGATTTAATGCACATTTCTGGCGTTTTCCTTTAAAGCGCCACTAAAAATTAATTTGCTTAAGTTAGACGTCAACGTTTAGCCAATATTTGAAGTCACTTTTGCGGCATTTCTTGAACAAACGCCACGAAAAATTAATATAAACGGTGTCGTTTTGTTAATATAGAGAAAATGCTAAGTTAAAAATCGTGGACAGAAACGGCGTCGTTCAACCAAAATTTTAAGTCACTTTTGCGGCGTTTCTTGTACAATCGCCGCTATTGCTTAAGCATTAGTGGCATTTTTATTAAAAACGCCACTAATTGTTAAAGTTCTAATCGGAAACTGCGTCGTTTTATTAAGCTTCAATGCACAGTTCTGGCGTTTTTTTGAAAAATGCCACAAAATAATTATTTTACTTAAACCAAACGGTGACGTTTTAAATAATTAATTCTAAACTTTTTAAGTAATATTTATAAGAATTATATAAAATTATAAAGTTTAGGTTTTCTTGTCTTTTTTGTTTGTATTTTTATTTCATTTCTTATAATTTGGTCCTATATATATATCCAAAATAATTAATTATACCTATATATATATCCATCCATATATATATCAATACTTTTTTTAACTTATTTAGTAATTCTATTTAAACTAATATTAATTAAATACATCAATTGGTTTCACTACACCAAAACAGGTCTTTAGCGGCGTTTTTTAGGCCTTTAGCGGCACTTTATAACGCCACTAAAGTTATATGCGGCGCTTGTGGAAGCGCCACAAAAAAGGCCGCTAACGAAAACGTCGCAAACGTTTGCAGCGTTTACAACCAAAAACGTCGTTAAAGATCATGTTCTTTAGCGGCGCTTAGAGAAAAACGCCGCTAAAGAACATGTTTTTTGGCGGCGCTTAGAGAAAAACGTCACTGAAGAACATGGTCTTTAGCGGCGTTTTTATCTAAGCGCCGCTAAAGAACATGGTCTTTAGCGGCGTTTTTTTCTAAGCGCCGCTGAATAACATGTTCTTTAGCGGTGTTTTTTCATAAGCGCCGCTAAAGAACATGATCTCTAGTTGCGTTTTTTATTAAGCGTCGCTAAAGAGCATGTTCTTTAACAGCGCTTTGTATAAAAACGCCGCTAGAGATCATAATCTTTAGCGGCGCTTTTTTTACAAACATCGCTACAGAACATGGTCTTTAGCGGCGCTTTTGTACAAAAACGCCACTATTTTTGGAATTTTTTTATATTAAAATTTTCATTTTTTTAGCCCTCCTGTAGCAACAAATCAAAAGCTACCAGATCTAAACCAGCCAAAAGCAATAAATTTATATAATATTTCAAATTAAACGAATAAAATAAAATTAATATCAATAAATAAAAGTGAATTCATATTATTTTTGCAAAAATATTAAAAGTTAAAATGATAAAAATATTTATGCAATACACTATGACGGCGGAAGTTGCGACTGAAACATCTTCATATAGTTTGAAGCTGCTGCTAGAGTTCATCATACTTTCTGCTCTGCTCTGCTTCTCTCGATGCCACATCAGCTTTAAGTCGTAGCTAGAGTTCTTCATATTTCTTTTGAACCTCTGCTTCTCTCGCTGTAGCCTCTGCTTCCCTCGCTGCCGCGTCTACTTTAAGTTGTAGCTGGAGTTCTTTATATTTCCTTTGAACCTCAGTTGTGGTCGCTTGCATCTGAGTCATCTGGTCTTTTAACCTCTGAACTTCAGCTTGAGCCTGACTCCCGAAGCCATGTATTGTCATGAATGGATCCAAAATATTGGGTTGGGCTAACAAAAGATCCTTGAAATCGAACCCGACCATACCTTTCAGACCCAAAACTTGATAATAATTCGGTTATCAATGTCTTCAAGATGAACAGAACTATCACTAGAAGCAATCGCCAGACTCGCCTTTTATGCTTTAGTTTTTCCTAATAAATAAATCACATAATTAGGAACGCAATATATATTAAAAAACATATGCAACATAACAATAGTCGCATTACAAGCAATGAATTAAACCATTAAAAAATAAACACTATAAATAACTAAAACAAGTCAAATCGTATTAAGTAAACTTACCATTATTTCACCAGCTTCAGGAGTCATGGGAGATCCATCTTTCTTCCTATGTGTAATTTCAAAAAGTTGAAGGTGTCCAACTTTTTGACCGGACGATAGTTCCTACAATATAGTAGTAAAAATATTATTTAATAGAAAGTTATACATATTTGACAATATTAAAAAAATTAAAAATACATCCGCCTCAGCTACACATGCAAAACTTCTTGACCCGGCTGTGGGTGAATTTTGTTTCACTCTTGCTTTTCCAACTTGTTCACGATCCTACATTATGAAATTTTTAGTACGTAAATAGAAAATACTATAAACCAAAACAATTACAATAGTTTGGAAGTACGTCATACCTCGCCTTTCTTCGAATGCCAAAATCTAACCGCATCTTCCCATTGGTACCTCAACATACCTGGCGGGACATTTTGTAATTTCTCATCGAGGGTTGTTTTTGTCTTATAATAATTTTTCTTCAAAGTACTTTTATTGTCTCTCCATCTTTTTCCCAATGCCTTCTTTACATAAGCATCCGAGACCTCTAAAGCAAACCTCGCCTACAAAAAATAAAAAACACAAGTTAATAAAGTAAATATAAATGAAACTATGTCCCAAGCATTACAGATGACATTAACATTTTGTTACCTTAATATTATCGAGGGCTTGGTTTTTGTTGCTATCGGGCATTTGATGTAACACCCATTACCTGTATTCAACTCCGGAATAGGGTATGAGGCATTACTAGAACACTTACACATGTAAATGTATTAAACCGAGTTACAAAATTTCATTCAAATTTAAACTCTTCAAATTTTTAACATGCTTTTATAATTTTTTACAACATATCCTCAAAACATTATATTCATAACAAATTGGGCCCACGAGACCCGATACTTACTCATGTAATTCAATGCTTCATTTCCATTTTATTCAATTCACAATCTTTCATGTCCACAATTCAAATCAATTTCTCAATCCAATATATATATTTCAATACCACAATAATTGTTTTAATTCAAATCATATCACTAGAAACTTCCATTTAATTCATGTACAATTCAATATTGTTAAGTTCAATACTAATACGTGTTCACCATTTAACTCAATGCTTATCGATTATACCATTCATTAACACATTTATAAAATTCTTAGTATTACAATGAAAACGTCACTTAAGCTTAAATAGCAACATCAAATCAACTCATCATTCCCTTTTTCGTCATTTTATTCTTCAAGTGTAAACTTAGTATTTCATTTCCTTTTCACACCTATTTCCTACGAACATCCCACAAAACAATAACATATCATTCAACCATAGTCACAAGCTAGCACATTTAAACATAATTCTTTTTTGGAATTAACCACATGATAAACCATTCCAAGTAAGTTTACATAATTTAAACGTTACCACCCTTTCCATGATCATAAGCATATTCCCATCTAGGCACTTACCATTTCAATGCATAAATTATAAATTTAACGTGGCATAATTCAGCCACCAATTGGCCAAAGCTTAAGCGTGTACACTACATAAATTAATCCATAAACCATATAACATAAGCATTATAAGTAAGGCTAAGTTCGACATTTATTCATGTATCAAGCTTACCAACATGAATTAATCCATAAACCATTCATGGCCTTACTTCATACCAACTCATATACCAAATAAACCACACTCACATACTATGAAACTTTATATTCCCATATGAGCTTAAACCATGATCAATAATACGCAAATGTAAGTATCATTTCTATTTTAACGTTTATCGATTATAATCGAGCATATAACCAATTATACACAAATCATTCATATATGTAATTAATTTTCCTCCTCCTCCTCTCCATTCCACATCCTTTATGTATAAAACATGCTTAAATAGCATTATACATAATTTCACTATTCATTTATATTTAAATTCAAAGCTGTCTATTTGAGTCAGAGTCACTAAATCATTTTTATCTGAAGCTACAGAGATCCAAATTAAGATCCGTAAATTTTCCCAAAAACTTGACTCACATGTATTCTTATAATAAAATTTTCAGAATTTTTTACTTGGCCAATTAGTACAGTTTATTCTTTAAATTCACCCCTATTTCACTGCTCAACATCTCTGACCTCTCTTCACTAAAAATGAATTATCTCATTGTACAGAATTTGGATGATATTTACGTTTGTTTGATTTGAAAATATACTCATTAAGGATTCTAAGCATATAAATTATAACTCATAATTAGTTTTGTAAAATTTTTAATTATTTTCCAAAGTCAGAACAGGGGATTCCGAAATCAATCCGACCCTGCCTCACTAAAATTAAAATATCTCAAAATGTATAACTTTTTTGCTTGCTCTATTTCTTTTATGTAAAAATAGACTCCTTAATATTTCATTTCATATCTTATTCACTCTCTAATTCAATTTCCACCATTTTTGGTGATTTTCAAACTAACATCACTGTCACTGTCCAAATCTATTCTATTCCAACATCCCTTATTCACATAGCACTATAACCATTTATTTTATAACACAATACAAGACTTCATCACTTCAGTCAGTCTTTCGCAACTTATCACGTTCCAATCACATACTCATATCTCATTGAACATGTCAATATAACAACAAATATTTGGGGATTTTCACACAGTACTACCCATGTTACTTTAATCATTCGATACACGTAGTAGCCTTCACATAGTACTACACACGTGATCAAGTTTTACTGTTCACGTAGTAGCCTTCACATAGTACTACACACGTGATCAAAGCTTTTCGGTACACATAGTAGCCTTCACTTTATACTACACATGTGGCCATCATTTATCGATACACATAGTAGCCTTCACACAGTACTACACACGTGACCAAAGCTTCTCGGTACACATAGTAGCCTTCACTTAGTACTACACATGTGACCATTATTTATCGATACACGTAGTAGCCTTCACACAGTACTACACACGTGACCATTATTTACCGATACACGTAGTAGCCTTCACACAGTACTACACACGTGACCATTATTTACCGATACACGTAGTAGCCTTCACACAGTACTACACACGTGTTCATCGATACCTTATTCAAATCTTTACTATTCCGACAGTTCCACAAAGATTCTTACTTCCCAATAATTTACCACTTCTCCACGGTACATTATAATATCAATCTTTCCACTCAACTCCATATCCAACTTAATAATTCAATTTGAATCACTTCAACCATTACTTACAATTGGTATATCCATAAACCAAGCTGATTTTAAACGAATCAACTACCAATTTCAAATTTTCTAACTTTAATATAACTGTTTCATATTCAACCCTTTCGTATATATTGTCACGAAATATAACAAAAATAATTATAACAATGTATTAATTACATACAACTTACCATCATGCTTTCAAGGTCAATTCCTCATCTTTCTTGGTTTATAATAATACATTTAACTTATTTAACACTCACATTATTCAATCTAGTCCTAAAATCACACTTTGGAAAAATTACATTTTTGCCCCTAAACTTTTGCATATTTACACTTTTGCCCCAAAGCTCGTAAATTAAACTTCATCCCTTATTCTTATATATTATGACACTCTGAACATTTTTCCCTTCTATGGCAACATCAAATTCCCACTCTAACACTTACTTATGAACATTAGGTATTTTTATCGATTATGTCGTTTTACTCGTTTTCACTTAAAATCACTTAGCAAAAGTTGTTTAGCATAATTTCAAGCTTCATATTCTACCATAAAACATCAAAATAAACACATTTCACATATGGGTATTTTTCCAAATATAAACCCTAGATTAAATTATTGCTAGAATAAGCAAAATCAAGTTACCAGGACTCCAAAAACGTAAAAAAATATTAAAAACGGGGTTAGAACGGACTTACAATCGAGCTTGGAAGCTTGAAAACCCTAACCATGGCTTTCCCCTTGCTAATTTCGGCTATGAGGTTGAAGATGAGCACAATTTGCCATCTTTTTCCCTTTTAATTCATTTTAATTACTAGATTACCAAATTGCCCCTAACTTAAAATTTTCCTATTTCACTTATCTCATGCCCATTTTTGTCTACCAACTTAACCAATGGTCTAATTACCATATAAGGACCTCCAATTTAAAGTTTCATAACAATTGAACACCTCTAACATGTAGAACTCAACTTTTGCACTTTTTACAATTTAGTCCTTTTGACTAAATTGAGTGCCCAAACGTCAAAATTTTCGAACAAAATTTTCACAAAATCATTCCATGAAATCGTAGACCATAAAAATATAAGAAAAATAAATTTTTCCTTGTCGGGTTTGTGGTCCCGAAACCACTGTTCCGACTAGGCCCAAAATCGGGCTGTTACATTTGATGCCATGACTCGTAGTTGATAGGCAACATATTCGGATTTTGTAACAGCCTAATTTTCAGTGGTGTCAGAAACAGTGATTCGAGATCACTAAATCTGACAAGTGAGTCTTAAATTTCATAAATTAATAATTATGGGTCAAGTGTGAATTTAGAAGAATTTTTGAATTAGTGAATTTTGTGATTTAAAAAGAATTTAATAGGTAAATTGGGTCTAAAACGCGGTGTCGAGACATTGAGTTCATAAGCCGAGCCATAAATATTTTTATAATTATTTATGGAATGTCATTGAGTTAGTATAAAAGTTTCATTAGAAAATTTTAACGTTTGGTTAGTCAATTAACTAAAAAGGACTAAATTGAAAATAGTGTAAAAATTGTTAAATTGTGATTAAATAGCTTAAGTGACTAATGAGGAGGGATTTAAAAGGCAATTAAGCCCAAAATTATATGGGTTGGACGGTTGGGCAAGAAAAATCAGCAGGAAAGTAAGGAGAAATAAGGGCAAAATTGGAAATTTTACAAATTAAATATATAAAACAAAGATAAAAGTGAAAAATCTAGAGATATCATCATTTTTCTTCAGCCAAAACGCCATAGGAGATAGTTTTCAAGCTGGTTTTTCATATTTTTCATCATGTAAGTTCAATTCTTGCTTTTTCTTTGAAATTTTCATGTTTTGTGACTTTTACAACTAGGTCCAACTATTGAATTCATTAGTTTTTGAATTTATGAGTGATTTTGTAAGTTACCATGAATAAGTTCTAGAATTTTATGATGAATTATTATAGATTTCAAGTCTTAATTTCATTATATTATGATCTTATTAAAGTGATTTTAGTAGAAAATGATTTTTAGGGCCTAATTGTGAAAAAGTTAGGAATTGGAGTTTTGTACTGAAATTATGAATATCAAAGGCTGTTTATTAGTCTAAAATGGTTGGATAAGGTGTTAATTGGGAAAAATTAGATCAATTGAAGGGTTAATTGAGTAGGGACCAAATTGTAAAAATTGTAAATTTTGAGGTAAAAGTGTAATTTTGAAAATTGAAAGGCATAAATTGTGAAGTAAATTAGTATTGAATTAGATGCTAATGAATGGAAAAATTTATATTATAGATCGGGAATCTGAAGATAAACGCGGAAAAGAGAAAGTATCGAGCTAGTTTCTGAACTTTTACAACGTCTACAAATCGGCCCAGGTAAGTTCATATGGCTGAATTTTTATGATTAATTGTTAATGTAGAAATGATATATTGTATAAATTCGTATATTGTTACTGAATTATGATTATGGTAAAAATGAGAAGAAGATGAGATTGTTAGTTCAAATTAAGGGATACGCAGGATTGAGTACAAATGTTTGGCAACCAATGACGAATTGACGGATAAGTCCATGGTGGATCCATGGCAAAGTGTGAAAAGTAGGTATGGTGTTTCGGTGAAGAAAACCATACTGAGTTGTGAAAAGTAGGTATGGTGTTTCGGTGAAGAAAACCATACTGAGTTGTGAAAAGTAGGTATGGTGTTTCGGTGAAGAAAACCATACTGAGTTGTGAAAAGTAGGTATGGTGTTTCGGTGAAGAAAACCATACTGAGTTATGAAAAGTAGGTATGGTGTTTCAGTGAAGAAAACCATACTGAGTTGTGAAAAGTAGGTATGGTATTTCCGTGAAGAAAACCATACTGAGTTATAGCAATGTGAAATATTCAAGCAAATTGTGGCACCGGGCAAACAATGTACTCAATTCCGTAAGACGATCCTTAATTTGACAGGTATTTGTAAGTGCAATTGAAGCTAAATGTCGGAATAGAAGTTGACATCTGGTATTGAGCTCGATTGGATATTTTTATTATATGAGATTGTGTTGGCTGGAAATGCTGAATTTTTATTGTTTGTTAATGTTGTTAGTGAAATTTTGGTAAGATTTTATTATGAGCCTGTGAACTTACTAAGCTTTCTGTAAGCTTACTGGTGTGTGTTTACTGTTTCTTATAGATTGATGTATATATATATTTCGGAGGATCGAATCTACAACAACGATCACACTATCCAGATTTACTCCGGTAGATTTTGTTAAACAACTTTTTGGATTTATATGGCATGTATAGGGAATTGAAGTAAAAAGTATTAGTATGAATGACTAAGTATGCAAAATAAATTTGAATGTTATGGTTGTGTTAGATATCAAAATATATACATGTTTTTAGTTTGAAATGGTTGATTGGTTGAACTTCATTAGTATCTAAATGAAGTAGTTGAAATACTGGAATTGGTTGTGATTTAAATTTGCAGGAAAGGTTAGATAATTATAAAGGGGTTATATTGATTTTTTTTTAAAATTGCAATGGAGCAGTTCTTGGACAGCAACATTGATGTAACTTTGAAAAATCACCAAAAATAGTGTAAATTGAATTAGAAGCTGAATGAGATAGGAAATTAAATCTTAATGAGTCTATGTTCACATGAAAGAAAAAGAGTAAGCAAAAGAGTTATATATTTTTAGATATTTGAATTTTAGTGAAATAGGGTAAGAACGTTTGTGAAGTCCCCTGTTCTAACTTTAGAAATTCATTAAAAATTGTACAGAAGGAATTATGAGTTATAATTTATATGTACAGATTCCTTAATGAGTCTATTTTCAGTAAGTGCAAGCATAATATGAAGTCTGTACAAAGATATAATTTAATTTTAGCGACAAGAGGTCAGGATAGTTGAACAAGGAAACAGGGGAGACTTTAACTAATAAACTGTACTAATTGGCTGAACCAAAAATTCTAAAAATTTTATGGTAAAAATATATATGAGTTTAGTTTCATGGAAAATTTACGGATCTAAATTTCGAGTTTCGTATCTTGAGTTATAATTAATTTAGTGACTGCTGCGCAGGTGGACAGCTTTATTGTGAATGGTAAAATTAATTTTGAAAGTAAAATTTTTTTTATGCTCTAAACTTTTAAGTTAAGTCAAGTAACGCCTCATGCTCGACTCCGGAAATGGTCTCGGGTAAGGGGTGTTACATTTTATTGGTATCAGAGCTTCGGTTTAGCCGATTCTCGGAATGAATGTAATGAGTAAAGTGTTGAGAAATACATGCCATATAAATCTGTAATAGTGTGATGTGTATGATCCGATCTGATTCTTGTTTTCTTTTATAGATTATAAAGATGTCAGATAGACCTGAACGTGATGAACAGGAAGAAGTTAATAGTAGAGTACAGACCTCTGAACAAGGAACAAGCAGTAATGTTCCAATCTCTCTGGTTCAAGAACAAGATCTTAAAAATATGATATATGTTCCGGAAATGGTCTTGGGTAAGGGGTGTTACAGATTTCGTGCTAAAATGCCCATGTATCCTGCTAAAAGTCGAGCTTCTAATCCAACAGGCTGACCAAAACTGTTTCGTACAACTTTGACATGCTCGACTGGATCTAACTCGTATAACTCTCTAAGTAGCGTACGTCCTCGACCTCTGCGCGTCCCACCATTTTCAGCTACAAATGGTATATTATAATATAAGAATTTGAAAAATAAATCAACTATAAGTCAACACGCATGTAAATTAAATGTAAAATTACTTTGAACTTCTGTAGGATCCTCAGATGTAATCGGAACATTCAAGATCCAATTCTGTCATCATTGTTCAAGACTATTTGTTTCGATTGAGTTTGGATCATTTTGAACAATGCTTCCCCTTAGAATTTTTCTTCTAGGCATTTTATCTGCAATACACATAAAATAGTTGATAACTTAATAACTAATTACAGCAATAACAACACATATAAAATAGTTGAAATATATAATAAGACCAAGATTTAAATTATGATATTACATATAATTAAGCAATCGTAAAATCTTACTACATCATTATTCGTAAATATCTTCATCCGTATCCTGACGAACCCATTGAAATTGTGCACTAGTACTAGGGATATTATCGTTTAAGTTTTGTTCTGGAAAGGGCAAAGTTTCTGATTTATCGTCGATGTTATCTCTAGTTCCACTGCCCCTGTCAAACAAGTCTCTAGGGATGTTACGGAGTACAACGTACCAACCCTCATCGACTGGATCTTTTGAGTAAAAAACTTGTTTGACTTGAGATGAGAATACATATGGCTCATCTATCAGTTGTTGTCCTGTGTGAATCAATCGGTCAAAGTTCACCATTGTAAAACCAAATTGATCTTGCTTAATTCCACGAGCTGTATTAACATCGGCCCAATCACCTCGAAATAAGACAACTTTCCATTTGCCGTAGTAATCCAACTCAATTATGTTAGTAAGATGTCCGAAATATTCCACATTTCCCTCGACAGGATTATTGTCCCTAGCACTAGAATAACTTGTAATTGCAGAATTAACAACTATTCCACAATTTTGCGTTCTCCTCAACCTCTCACGATATTTTGTATAAAATCTGAATCCGTTGATGAGGAACGCACTATATCTTTTAACCACTCGATTTGGACCTTGGGAGAGTCATTTAACTTCGTCGTTTACGTTCTTCCCACTCCAAACCTATTGAATGGAAAGTAAACTGAGTAATTAAAAATGTTATGAGAAAGCATTATTATTTGTAAGAGGAAGCTCCAACTGCATACCGTTTGGCTTAACCATTCATAAAAAGATTCTGTAAACAACTTATTGGTATCTCGATGTTGTGTTCTTCGGGAGCGCGAACGAGATCTCAATATTTGTTTGTACTCACTATGTTAAAAAAAATGTTCACTTTGTTAGAAGATAAACAATTTTTAGTTTGATAAATATTTATAAAATTTGTAGAACTTACTTCCGTAAAGGTTCCAATGATTCGTGGTGAAACAGAACATATCGATGTGCTTGCACCCATGATAAATGATCTAATTCTGCAATTTCAACTTTGCCGATTGGTTATCCAAAACTTTGGAACAAATAAGTATCGGCTAAGTTATAGTCCGTGAGTCCAGCATTCCTATTTGGTCTGTTCAACCTTGTTTCGACATCTTCCAAATATCTTGAGCAGAAGGTCATACATCCCTCTGCCAAGTAGCCTTCAGTAATCGATCCTTATGGATATCCTTCGGTAAGTTATTTAATTTGTGATACCTAAACTATTATTCAATTATGATTTTTAGTCTAAATGTTATAACACGGTTTAAAAAAATTGTTGGCTATTTTAATTACATATAAACTATATATATGTGTTTTATTATCTTATCAATCATTATTATTTTCCCATATTATCTTTATTACTATCAATGCATCTTATCTACAATCTAAAATGTGGATATTAATTTTAAAAATTAATAAAATTTAAGGTAAATAAATTATATAATTCCTACCATATAACTATGTTAGGAACATCTTGATTAATTAAATCGGAATATTAAACAAAAATCATTCAAACTTAATTTATCATTCAAAATATACTGAAAACATGCGAAATTTTGAATACAATAATATTAGATTAGAGATATGTACCTTTTAATCGAGATTGAATTTTCAGATATTGAAATATTAAAAGTTCTGCGGTCTTACGCTATCTTTGTTAGAATTGAAGCATGCCTTAAAATTTTTAATGTAAGAGATTGTTGTCCCAATTTTGTAGAAATTTAAGAGGGTTAAATTTGTTATAATTGTTAGAGATTAGAGATATGTATTAGATCAATAAAAAAGTCTCGTGTTAGCTTTTCATCTCTCATTTAACAACAATTAATCGCATTTCTTGCTAAAGTATTTAATAACAAATAGATTAGTCACTATTTTTATACTTTACAAAAAAATCTAACACGCTGTAGCTTTTCGTAGGACACTTTTACTCTGTCCGCATTGTGAAAGCAAAGCTCCTTAGCAAAAACAAAAATTATGCAATAACATTTTGGACCAAAGACATATAATATATTTGGATACAATTAATTTAGACCAATTAATTTTTTACATCTAACACCAAAGACATATAATATATTTGGATACAATTATTTTCAAATTTGAGTACTTCTAAGTATTCAAAAGGATGAAAACTCAAATCTAAACATTTTGGACCAAAAGAAAAAATTTAGATAGAAATCATTTTCCTCCTAAATATGTAAGTTGTGAGCTCAGGGCATGGGCTGATTTGATTTAAAAACATAAATAATTTTACCAAATTTTACAACTTTTGGTAACAAAAACTTCGCTTGCAAAACTAAACATGAAATCATTTCTCCTCTGTGATTGTGAAGAGGAAATAAATAGGAAACTTTCTGTGCAATAAAAAATTAGAAAATTCCAATGAATGATCTCATCGAAAAGGAAATTATGCAATAACATGATTCAAAAGCAAATTTGTAGGAGTATAAAATATTTAATGTATTTGTATAAATTGAACATAAATTTAATTTAAGGAAGAGAATAAAAGTAAAAATAACAATCATGAAACGAACATATATAGAGAAGAAATGTAATATAATACCATTAGAGAATAACCGGATAAATAAAGATATTTCAACTGTGGTAGATTACCAATTTATTGTGGAATTACACCTACACAACAAAAATAATTTATTAAACAAATATAGATATTTTATTTTACTTTTAAAAATCAAATTTAAAGGTGAAGGCTTAATAGTCTAAATTTTATAAGCACCAAATGGATTTTGTAAGTTAGACCAATTAATTTTTTACGTCCAGCACCAAGGACATATAATATATTTGGATACAATTATTTTCAAGTATGAGTACTTTTAACTCAAAATAATTTTGGATTTAGTTCTAAAATACAATTTCACATCAAATATTGAATATACATTTCTAATTATAGTTTTTCTTTACACAAATGCTTCTAATTTTCAAACAATGAAAAATATTGTAAACATATTTCAACAAATCAGCACCCTAAACTGTTGATACGAGCAGTAAGAAATGCACCAAAAATTCCAAAAATAACGAATTAAAAGCAGTACTATAAATACGAGCAGTAAGAAATGCAACAAAAATTCCAAGCCATTCAACTGTTGATAAATGACCAAATCAGCAAACTTACCTAAATACACAATTTTCAGTTCTCATTTCTTTAACAGTTGGGCAAATGCAGTGTTACTCATGGGGAACAAAACATGAACATAAGAACAGTATAAATATTTTTGGGGGCCCTTCAAAAATTAGAAGAACAAATTAGAAAACAAACACACAGGATCGGAACTTCTTCCCAAACCTTAGACACGCAAAAATTCCCAAATTCCCCAAATTCCCAACCAAATTGGTACAAGCTTCGTGATTGAACTAGGACCCTAAACCCCAAATTCCCAAATTACACAGAACCTAAACCCTAAATCAAGATACACTGTTTCCACAAAAAAAAAGCTTACCTTTTAACGACAAATTCTGCAGCTTTGATAGTATCCTCTAAAGATTGACTCGTACGTTATGCTTCGTTTCTGAAGATCTCTGAGTTCTCCTCTCCCTTTTTTCCTTCGTTTTTCCTCTATCGATTTTACCCCTTTCATTTTCTCCTCTATTCTGTTTCTGTATTGTATTTCTGCCTACTGAGATATGGAGAAAATTATAAGTTAAAACACGGTACAGAAACGACGACGTTTCGCCGAAAGTTTAAGAAACATTTGAGGCATTTTTTTGCAAAAATGCCACTAAAATTTAAAGTTAAAACAGAAACGACGCCGTTTTATTAAGCTGTAATGCACATTTCTGAATAAACGCCACAAAAAATTAATAGAAACGGGGCCGTTGAATTAATATAGAGAAAACGCTAAGTATAAAAGCATGTACAGAGACGACGCCGTTTAGTAAAAATTTGAAGACACTTTCACGGCGTTTATTGAAAAAACGCCGCTATAGCTTGTGTATTTGCGGCGTTTCTTGACAAGCGCCACAAAGAATGAAGGTTCTAATCCAAAAATACTGCTTTTTTGCTCGGATTTAATGCATATTTCTGGCGCTTTCCTTTAAAGCGCCACTAAAAATTAATTTCCTTAAGTTAGACGTCGACGTTTAGCCAATATATCAAGTCACTTTTCCGGCGTTTCATTCACAAACGCCGCGAAGAATTAACATAAACGGCGCCGTTTAGTTAATATAGAGAAAATGCTAATTTAAAAATCGTGGACAGAAACCGTGTCGTTTAGCAAAAATTTTAAGTCACTTTTGCGGCGTTTCTTGTACAAACGCCGCTATTACTTAATTGTTAGCGGCGTTTTTAGTAAAATCATCGCTAATTGTTAAAGTTATAATCGAAAACTGCGCCGTTTTATTAAGCTTCAATGCAGAGTTCTGCGTTTTTTTAAAAAACGCCACAAAGTAATTATTTTACTTAAACCAAACGGTAACGTTTTAAATAATTAATTCTAAACTTTTTAAGTAATATTTATAAGAATTATATAAAATTATAAAGAATTATATAAAATTATAAAGTTTAGGTTTTCTTGTCTTTTTGTTTGTATTTTTATTCAATTTCTTATAATTTGGTCCTATATATATATATCCAAAATAATTAATTATGCCTATATATATATATCCATCCATATATATATCAATGCTTTTTTTTAACTTATTTATTAATTCTATTTAAACTAATATTAATTAAATACATCAATTGGTTTAGATTAAATTTTTAAAATATATTTTAAAAATACTAATTATTCTAAACCCAAAACCCTGATCTGACCCCAAAATCTCTAAACCTTAAATCTCAAACCCTAAATCCATACAAGTGTCCACCAAGCATTGCTATTCCATTAACATATGTAAGTTTAAATACAATTAATTAATCTGTTTTTTATTCTCTTTATTGATTTTTTGCTATTTCTCTAAGAATTATTGTTTTATCGTGCTTTAATGTGGTGTTTTATTAATTATTTCAGATTTGGTTGGTTAATAATTTTATTTATGTTCAAAATATAAGAACATATTTAAAATATAAATTAAAAAACTAAATAAGATCTAAACCCTAAGTCCCTAACTGTTAACTTCTAACCCCTAACCCTATAACCGTAACCTTAAATTCATACAAGTGTCCACCAAGCTTTGTTATTCCATTTACATATGTAAGATCTAAACCTAATACCCTAACCCGACCCGCCTAAATCTCTGGCTAAACCATAAATCCCTAACTCCTAACCCATAACGTCTAACCCGACTCCGACCCTAAACATTAAATCGATCACTCTTACATCATATATATACAGTACTCCTGATCAATTACAATAACCTTAAAATAGTAACCCGACCCTAAATATGACCTAGCTAAAATCTTAAATTAATAATCATATATATATATATTATACTGAACCGAGCACTAAAAATACTGAACCGAGATGGGATAAGATGGGGATATCCTTCTGGATATAGCTTATATCGATTTTGAAGAACCAAATCTTCACACAATTTTAAAGATCCAAATTAATATTATCTATTTTACAATTATATAAGAAATTAATTAATATATAAATTAGAAAACACTAGTTAATCTAAACTGTAAACCATAAACCCTAAAATCATAAACCCTTAACACATAACCTTAAACCTTAAACCCCAACCTTTAAACCATAAACCATATACCAAATACGATAAACTAAACATATATAATAACCTACATTATATAATGCATGGTTAAGACCAAAACTCTGCGTTTTGGTTAAGATATTTTCCGGCGTTTCTCAAAAAGCGCCGCTAATACTATGCTTTAGCGGTGATTTCTCGTGGACGCCACTAATTCCAGTATACATCAAGACTTAAACGCTGCGTTTTTGTTAATATATTTTGTGGCGCTTCTCAAAAAGCGCCGCTAATAGCATGCTTTAGCGGCGTTCTCCCATAAGCGCCACTAATTCTAATATACCTCATGGAAAAACTCTGCGTTTTGGTGAGCATATTTTGCGGCGCTTTTTGCCAAGCGCCGCTAATACTATGATTTAGCGGCGTTTTTTAATATACGCCACAAATAACTGTATACATCAAGACAAAAATGCTGTGTTTTGGTTACCAAATTTTGCGGTGCTTCTCCGAAAGCGCCGCTAATAGTATGCCTTAGCGGCGTGTTCCCTTTGCGCCACTAATTCTTGTATACCTCAAGACCAAACTCTGTGTTTTGGTTAAGATATTTTGCGGCGCTTCTCACAAAACGCCGCTAATATTTTGCTTTAGCGACGTTTTCCCTTAAACGCCACTAAATGTAACATACACCAAGACCAAAACGGTGCACTTTGGTTAGGATATTTTGTGGCGTTTTCCCATAAGCGCCATAAATTCTAACATACCTCTAGACCAAACTCTGTGTTTTGGTTAACATATATTGCGGCGCTTTTAGTAAGCGCCGCTAATACTTGCTTTAGTGGCGGGTTTTCGTAAGCGCCACTAATGCTAATATACAGCGAGACAAAACGATGCATTTTCGTTAAGATTTTTGCGGTGCTTGCGACAATTCACCGCTAATACTTCCTTTAGCGGCGTTTTATCATAAACGCCACTAATTCTAGTATACATCAAAACCAAAACGATGCGTTTTGGTCTTCAGATCTTGCGGCGCGTGATGGTAAACGCCGCTAATGATGTTCTTTTACAGCGTTTTACAGGAAGCGCCGCTAATGCCTGCTATTTAGCGGCGTTTTATTTTTTGCGCCACTAATGCGCAATTATTAGCGGCGTTTGTCGTCCAAACACCACAAAAGATGCCGCTAAAAGCCTCATTTGGTGTAGTGTTTAGATTAAATTTTTAAAATATATTTTAAAAAAACTAATTACTCTAAACCCAAAACCCTGATCTGACCCCAAAATCCCTAAACCTTAAATCCCTAACTCTCAACTTCTAACCCCTAACCCCTAAACCTTAAATCCCAAACCCTAAATCCATACAAGTGTCCACCAAGCATTGTTATTCCATTAACATATGTAAGTGTGTCCACCAAGCTCTGTTTTTTATTCTATTTATAGATTTTTTTCTATTTTTTTAAGAATTATTGTTTTATCGTGCTTTAAGTGTTTTATTAATTATTTCAGATTTAGTTGGTTAATAATTTTTATTTATGTTCAAAAATATAAGAACATATTTAAAATATAAATTAAAAAAACTAATTAAGATCTAAACCTTAAGTCCCTAACTGTTAACTTCTAACCCCTAAACCTTAAATCCCAAACCCTAAATCCATACAAGTGTCCACCAAGCTTTGTTTTTCCATTTACATATGTAAGATCTAAACCCAATACCCTAACCCGACCCGCCTAAATCCCTGGCTAAACCATAAATCCCTAACTCCTAACCCCTAACGTCTAACCCAGCCCCTGACCCCTAAACATTAAATCTGATCAGCTCTTAAATCATAATCCCTAAATCCATATATATACACTCCTTATAAATTACAATAACCTTAAAATAGTAACCCGACCCTAAATCTGACCTAGCTAAAATCTTAAATTAATAATCATATATATATTATGCCCTAAACCTAAAACCTTAAATTAACTATAGTGAGAATTAATTAATTCAATATTTTAAATTTAAATTAATACTATCTCTTTTATGATTATATAAGAAATTTTTTATGATTATAAATTAAAAAACAATCAGTAATCATGTACCTAAAAAACATTAAAATTCTTTTAAAAAATAGCATTTTAACTTTTCCATGTGTTTTTATTTCAAATTCTTTCTACGTGTTATTTTTTTTCTGAAGATTTTAAATATTCAATTAGAAATAAGTTTAATTTTATTTAATAAATATAAATAATAAACAAATTAATATAAAATGATTTTTGCGGCGCTTTGTCAAACACGCCGCTAAAAACCAGAGAATTTGCGGCGCTTACATAAAAACGCCACTAAATCTCCAAAAGCTCAAAAAACGGCGTCGTTAGGCTTAGGTATTTTTGTGGCGCCTAACTAAAAACACCGCTACATCTGCGAAATGCTCAGAAAACGGCGTCGTTGGGCTTATGTCTCTTTGTGGCGTTTTACCGTAAACGCCGCTAAAGCCCTGAGCGTTAGCGGCGCTTACCTAAAAACGCCGCTAAATCCCTGAAAGCTCAGAAACAGCGTCGTTGGGCTTACGTTTTTTTGTGGTGCTTTCTCAAAAACACCACTAAATGCCTGAGCCTTAGCGGCGCTTTCTTAAAAAACGCCACTAAATCCCCGAAAGCTCAGAAAACGACGTCGTTGGGATTAGGTATTTTGCGGCGCTTTATGGAAAACGCCGCTAATGCTTATTTTCAGCGGTGTTTCCATGATGCGCCGTTAATGATTGATCTTTAGCGGCATTTTTTATCCAACCGCTGCTAAAAGTGCCACTAAAAGCCTGTTTTGGTGTAGTGATTGTATTGAGTGAACGAATTTAATTCAAATGAATCAAATATATCATATGAGGGTAACACACACATGACGAGGTCATTGGACAAAGCAGTTGGGTGAATTGTTTTCGTAAAAATTATACAATAAAGAGTTTTCAATCATGGTACTTCTTGTGGACCGACTCTAGGATTAAGTAATTGCGAATTATCAAAACAATGCTTCTGGACATAATTGCATCACTAGAGCGTAATTGTATATGTCTGATTGGTCCCTCCGCTAGCTTAACAAAAGCTGGATCGAACTTCATTTGAATAAGAAAAAAATTCTACGATTATGGTAATAATTTAATTTAGTCAATTTATTTGATGTGGAATTAAATTAAGTGGTCGCAAGAATTGTTCAACTAGAGAATTTGATTCAATAATTTTCTTGAAAAATTAATTTGGAAAATCTAAGTGATTATTGGAAAAATTAATTTTGATCAAGTAAAATGAAATTAATCAAATCAATTAAAATTAATATTATATTTTTAGAAGTTAATTTTCAAGTCAAACAATTGGCCCAATGGATAATTGAACTTGAAAATTGGACCTGAGATCCTAAATTGGGCCTGAGAGCCCAAAATCGAGACCAAGACCCAAAAATTGGTTGAACCAGGCTCCACATGTGAAACCAGGCCGACGGTCCAATCGGTGGCTAGACTGGACCAGTCAGGTCGTCATTGACTTAGATCAAACTGGCTCGGGGTGTCGCACCTGCATTACTGGACATGACGGTGTTGGCGGTGTCTCGGTCACCAGCGGCTGTTTGTCATCGGTGGTTGAGCAGTGGAAGGATTACACTCCTACTGAGACTCTAACAAAGAATTTCATTTCAGATTAATTATTCCAAAAATAATATTATTTTAATGGTTTAATATTTAATTTAATTTAATGAATTCTATTATTTTAATAAGATTTAATATTAAATTTAATCTTATATTTATCTAGATAAATATTATATTAATTTAATATTAAAGTGACTAAATTTAATTATAGTTGAACTCTCTAAAATCTCTCTATATAAAGAAAGCTTTGGGTCATTATTTACACACTTGAATTCAATAGAAAGTTGTAAAGAGAAAATTCTCTAAAGAGATTATTCCAAAAAATTTCTAAAGATATTTTCCTGGTTTACAACTTGACCCAAAAGTTTAAAGAAATTGTAAAATTATCCCACTGGTAATTTTTGTGAATTTTTTTTTGATTCGGAGCGAGCTCACACTCGATAGACGTGAGCTTAAGGATAGCGAAGAAGACTACTTGGTCGAAGAGCTTATCCTAGACGAATCGAAAATGTACAATTTTGATTAAGTTTTTATTATTTTCTATATCATAACCAAGATCTTGTTTTGGAAAAATTTTTAAAACTCTAAATTTGCCCTAAATTTATTTTTTGCTACATTTTTAAACCCGTTTTTTCCAACAATTGATATCCGAGCCAGGTTGTATTCTATCTCAAAGTATAAACAGATAATCAAAATAAATTTCTCTTTTTCTTGAATGATTTGATTACATAGAAAGTGGCATTCTTTAGATCTTATGCATGTTTTGAGTTATATATGAGAATGGATGTGATATTATATATTTGTTATACAATGGTTTTTACCGAGGTTGTGTTTCTTAGGAAATAGATTGGCTATCATCTCCATGTAAGACTATTTTTAAAAATTCATAGAATTCTTGTGAGCCTAAAATACACATAGAATTTAAATGTAATTTTTCAAAAGGAGTCCATGATGAAAATTTATGTAATTTTATTTTTCCATTTATTTTCTAGAAATAGAACCATGGAAACATTGATGGCAATTTTATTTTAATTACTTATCTCATATATATTTGTTTTACAATTGTTTATAATATTTATATTATGTAATGCTATAATTGTAATATATATATATGGGATGATCCATAGTTGATCGATTAAAAATAAGAAGTGTGGTACTGAGAAAATACATGTGTTGTATTATTCTATTCACTTCTTTAGGTTATTCAATAATTGTGAGAAGTGTGGTAATGAGAATGTGCATGTTTAGGATTGGCTCTGGCTAGGAAAGACTTGGTTTTTAAGCGGTCAAATTTGACTCACCTCCCTTTCCTGGGACCCTACTTGGTGCACGGTTTGCATTCACTTCTTTCAGTTTTTCCCTTAAAAGAAAAACTGTGCAGAATCAAAATTTTTTGTTTTTATGATTGATTGATTCATTCTTATGAATGGATATTATAAAATTTGTATAGCATGCCATGCATATATTAGAAGCATGTCATTTAGATTAGGTAAGAATGCCACTAGGACTCTTGTATGATCATTCTTGAAATTTGGGATAAAAACATTGCATGTCTTAAAAATATTGAGTGGGAAAAGGTCATTGAACAAGACCTACGACCTCCATTGATAGTCCCTAAGTAATAGCATGATAAAGTTTCGAGTTGGTTCCTACCCTTGCCGCACCCCAAGGTAAACTTTGTCATGTGGGTTCACTAGATGAGATTTCCTTTTAAGGACAACTAGTCATGCATGACTTTCTAAGAGATTTTTCCAAGAGGACTCACAAATGAGAGCATGTTCATGATAGATGTTGAGTCAATGGTTACACACTCAAGATCATCTCTTATTAAATAGTTTCCTAAGAAATGGTATTTAAGCTAGATATGATGGTCAAATGTTAAATGTTCATTAGTTTGTATGGAGTCTTGAGAATTAAGATTCACGAACTGGTTAGATGTAATTAATGTTCTTACTAGTTAATCATGGGACCCCAAGACGACATGGTTGATGGGTGTGAGAATAATCGTAACAATAATTTTTTTTAAGGTTTTAATGCAAGACACATGCATCATACTACATTCTTGATATGTTGCTGAAATGAAAAATATTTGCTTAATACAAAGATAGTAATTAGTGAATCTTTATTTTTTCAGTTCAAATATGTCTCCTACTCCTTTTATTAGAATTCTTACTGAGAATAAATTAGATGGGGATAACTTTCGAGAATGGAAATGGAATTTGCTAATAGTTAGAGAGATTCTCTAAGCGAGAAATCGTTAGAGAGATTCTGACTCGATTGCTCGATGTTATATGTTAGCAAGCATGAGTAGTGTGTTGCAAAAGCAACACAAGAATTTTCGTACCACCAAAGATATCATGACAAATTTGGAGGATTTGCTCAGAGGCGAAGTCGTATTGGCTCAACAATCTGCTATTACAAATTTGATGAATTCTCAACAGAAAATCGACAATTTGGTCAAAGAATATATACTTAAGTTTAAGGACAATGGGGCTGAACTAGACATGAACACTCAGATTGAAATAGTGTTCAAATCCTTAACCAAGGAGTTTGCTGATTTTAGGGTTGTTTACAACTTGGGGAACAAGGCGCTTACAGTGACTCAACTCATGAAGGAATTATAATCCTATGAGTTGGTGTTAAATGGAGGTAAGCCAGTTCAAGAGAAACCTAAGGCAAACTTAACTATCGGCCCCTCGTCCTTTAAAGGGAAACAGAAAGGTAAGGGAAAGAAGAAATCAATCAAGTCTTTAGTTCCATCTCGTGTGGATAGGGAGTCAAAAGATCCTAAAAAGATCGAATGTTTCTTCTACAACAGAAAACAACATTTCAAATCAATCTGCAATGAGTATTTGGATTACCTAGTCGAAAAGGGCAAAAGTATGAAACTCTTTATGGTTGAAGCTTGCTTAGTGAAAGAATCAATTGATGACTAGTTTATTGATTCTGGAGCCACTAACCATGTGAGTGTTTCTTTACATGGGTTCAGCAAAATGAGAAGTCTGCGTAATGGAGCCTCTCGTTGCGGACTAGTGATGGGAGCTCTATTTTAGCCGAAGTAGTAGGGGAAGTTATTTTACACTTTGATAATTTTAGGAAGATTGTTTTAATGAACGTGTTTTATGTACCTTATTTTAAGAGGAATTTAATTTATGTAGCATGTTTATTTTATGACGGTTATACCGTGACATTCAATAAAGAGATTGCTATTAACAGAAATCATTCTTTAATCTATAATGGATGGATGGAAAACAATATCTACTTTATCAAACCAAATAACTACTCGATGCTTCAAACTGAAATAATGAATAAAAAGCTTAAAACTTCTCACTCTGAAGAGGGGTACATATGACATTTAAGACTTGGTCATATTAACCAAGAAAGAATCACTAGACTCGTGAAAGATTGTCCCTTAAGTATGCTTAAGGAAGCTAGTCTTCCACAATGTGAATCCTTCTTGAAAGGTACAATGACTAAGAGGTCTTTTAATGTGAAAGGTATAAAGGCCAACCAACCTTTAGAACTTGTGCACACTGATTTATGTGGTCCTATAAGTATCAGTGCCCGAGGAAGTTATGATCATTATGTGGCTTTTATCGACGACTATTCTTGATATAGATATGTGTATCTAATACACCACAAAAGTGAAACCTTTAATAAATTTTGAGAGTTTCATGTGGAAGCGAAAAAACAATTAGGTTTATCCATAATGAATCTTTAGTCTGACCGAGATTGGAAATATTTGTCCGATGAGTTCTTAGGATACTTCATAAAGAATGAGATTTTATCCTAATTATTGTGTCGGGCACTCCATAGCAGAAGAGCATAGCTGAGAGAAGGAATAGAATCTTGCTTGACATGGTTTGTTCAATGTTAAGCTATTCACAACTTTCTACTTCCTTCTAGGGATATGTGATATAAACAGCTTGCTATATTCTGAATGATGTGCCAACCAAGTCTTCTTGTAAGACACCTTATGAACTGCGGCATGGAAAGAAACCCGCTCTAAATCACTTTAGAATATGGGGTTGTCCAACACACATTCTGGATAAGGATGCAAAGAAGTTGAATGCATGGACAAAATTGTGCATGTTTGTAAGATATCTAAAAGTAACAAATGGAGGATTATTCTACAATCTGAAAGATAAAACGATTAAATTTTCTAATCATGCTACTTTCCTCTAGGAAAGTTACATGGATAACTTTAATCCTCAAAGTAAAGTGGTGCTCGAAAAATTTTCAAAAGTGGTAAAACAATCACCAAGTTCAATTCTCGAGAAAGTTGTAGAAAAACCTACAAACGATCAACAACATAGGGGAATCCATTGTAGTGGGAGAGTTTCTAGGAAACTGAACTTATTCATCTATGATGGTAGTATTTATAATACGGAAGCCAATCATGAGGATGATGATCCACTCACTTACGAGAAGGCTATGCAGGACATTAGTTCCAAGCTCTAGAAACAGACCATGGATGTCGAGATGGATTCTATGAAATCCAATACGGTGTAGGAACTTGTAGACTTACTAATTGGGATTAAACCCACAGGGTGTAAGTGGATCTACAAGAAGAAGAGAAATGCGGAAGGGAAAGTGGAAACAGACAAAGCTAGACTTGTAAGAAAATGCTACACACAGAAAGAAGGCATCGATTACGATGAGACTTTTTCTCCAGTAGCTATGCTCAAGTCTATCTGCATACTCTTATCCATTGCCGTTGTTTTCAATTACGAGATCTGGCAAATGGATGTCAAGACATCATTCTTGAATGACTATCTTGATGAGACTGTTTACATGGCTCAACCCACTGGCTATGTTGTCAAAGGAAAGGAGAAAAATGTTTGCAAACTGCTAAGATCCATTTGTGGACTTAAACAGGTGTCTCGCTCATGGAATAAAAGATTTGATCAAATGATTAAGACTTTTGGATTTGAGCAAAACGCTGATGGATCTTGTGTTTATAAGTGTATAAAGGACAAAAATATGGTATTCCTTGTATTGTATGTCGATGATATTCTACTTATCGGAAATGATGTAGGAGAATTGTCATCTATTAAACTATGTTATCACAACAGTTTAACATGAATGACTTGGGTGAAGCTAGTTATATTCTTGGAATTCAAATCTTTAGGGATCGAAAGAATAAAACGATAGCTCTATCTCAAGCTTTATACATTGACAAGGTGTTAGAACATTTTGCAATGAACGATGTGAAGCCAAGCGTTTAGCCGACTACATCAGGTTTTCATCTTTCTTTAAATGGTTGTCTTAAGAGAGTGGAAGAAAGAGAGCATATGAGTAAGGTTCCAATGCTTCGACAGTTGGAAGCCTTATGTATGCGATGCTTTGCACACATCGAGATATCTATTTTGCAGTTGGAATGGTTAGTCGATATCAGACGAATCTAGGTCTCAGGCATTGGCAAGCTGTAAAGCATATATTACGGTATATTAAAAGAACCAGAATTATATGCTTGTGTATTTTGGGGAGGACCTTAGTCCTGCTGGATACACAGACTCAGACTTCCAAACTTGTAAAGATTCGAGAAAATCAACATTGGGAAATATATTTGTTCTAGGTCATGGAGCCATAGTATAGAGAAGTGTAAAACAAATTTGCACTGTTCATTCTATTATGGAGGTCAAGTATGTAGCTGCTTCTGAGGTAAGGAAAGAAGCAATATGGCTTCAAAAGTTCTTAACTGAACTTGAATTTATTCCTGGTATGAAAAAAGTTATAACACTATATTGTGATAATAGTGCTGCAATAACAAATACAAAGGAAATGAAAAGTCAAAAAAGGACAAAACACATTGATCAAAAGTATCACTTGATACGAGAGATAATAGCCGAAGGAATTGTAGATGTGATGAAAGTAGCTTCTGAAATTAACCTTACAAATCTGTTTACTAAGACTCTTGTAACTCGGAGTTTTAACAAGCACGTCGATGATATGAGAATGCGAAACATGACACATTTACTTCACTGGGGCATGTGGGAGATTATTGGGAAATGTGCCCATATTGTAGTAAACATGTAATTGTTTTCTATTTATTTGAGTGGTGAATAAATATATAAAGTTAATTTCACATTTCACTGTCATGTCTTTTGTATTTTCTATCTTTTATATTTTGAATGCATAGTGAAATTGTGACAAGCAAATATTAGCTCATTGATTGTCTAAAGTTTAAACTAAAGATAAGTGTCATTGTAAAGAACGTTTACATTGTGAGAAAGACAACTTACTTCAGTAGATAATCTAAATGAGTCCGTAATCCCGTAAAAGAATCAAAGTGAGCATTTAATTTAAATACTAAGAAGGATTATTATGTCGTCTACAATTCCAATTAGGGAGATGACTAGTTTTGTCTATCGGAGCAATTAACTCCACGAGTAGAGACATAGATGTATTCATTGGTAGAGTGATACATTAGGCTAGACCCAAGATGAATTAATTCTCAACCCGTTTGTGAGTTAATTCACTTGTGACATTCATGGTGATTTACCTAAATCTTGAGTTAGTCACTGACCATGCGTATGCAACTCATGTGCTTTAATATAAGTGGAGACTTATACTATAAATATAAATAAACCCATAACCGGTATGTTGGGTATATGACTTGTGTATGGCATGACTTTACTAGCAGTAGTGGAATTCATAGCTTAATTAAAGAGTTAACGATATTCTCTTATTGGCATTGTGTGGATTGATAAATATGAAACGTGGTCAAGGGTCGCTAGTTCTCGAATGAACAATTTATCACAGTTATTTGTTGGCAGTGATCATATTAATCATTAAGAAGACATAATGTTGACAATGAGATAAAATAGGATTGTATTGAATGAACAAATTTAACTCAAAGGAATCAAGGATATCATATGTGGGTAACACACACATGACGAGATTATTGGATAAAGCAGTTGGATGAACTATTTTCGTAAAGCGTATATAAGGAGTTTTCAATCATGGTACTTCTTGTGGACTGGCTCCATGATTAAGTAATTGCGAATTATCAGAATGATGCTTCTGGACATAATTTCAATCACTAGAGCCTAATTGTATATGTCCGATTAGTCCCTCAGCTAGCTCAACAAAAACTCGATCGGACTACATTTGAATCAAAAGAAAATTCTACGACTTTGGAAATAATTTAATTGAGTCGATTTATACGATGTGGAATTAAATTAGGTGGTCGTAAGAATTGTTCAACTAGAGAATTTGATTAAAGAATTTTCTTAAAAAATTAATTTGGAAAATCTAAGTGATTTTTGGAAAAATTAATTTTGATCAAATAAAATTAAATTAATCAAATTAATCAAAATTAAAATGATATTTTTGGTAGTTCAATTTCAAGTCAAACAATTGACCCAATAGGTAATTGAACTTGAAAATTGGATCTGATACTGTAAATTGGGCCTAGGAGCCCAAAATCGAGACCAAGACCCAAAAGTTAGTCGAACTGGGCCTGGTATGTGAAATCGAGCCGACAGTCCAACCGATGGCTAGACCAGACCGATTGGGTCATCAATGACTCGAATAGAACCAACAGTAGTCGAATCGGCTCGTGGTGTCGTAAGGGTGTTGCACCTGCATCACCGGACACGACGGTGTCGGCGGCTACGATGGCTAGGTCCTAGTGGCCGGCAGCAACTACTCATCGATGGTTGAGCAGTGGAAGGGTTACACTCCTACTGAGACTCTACCAAAGAATTGGAGTTCAGATTAATTATTCTAAAAATAATATTATTTTAGTTTAATATTAAATTTAATTTAATACTTATCTTAATAGTATTTTATTAATTTAGTATTAAAATGATTATCTTAATATTAAATTAAATTTAATGTTTATCTTGTAGATAAATATTCTATTATTTTAATGAGATTTAATATTAAATTTAATCTAATATTTATCTTGATAAATATTATATTAATTTAATATTAAAGTGATTTAGTTTAATTATAGTTGAACTCTCTAAACTCTTCCTATATAAAGAGAGTCTTGGTCATTATTTACACACACTTGAATTCAAGAAAAAGTTGTAGAGAAAAAAATTCTCTAAAGAGATTATTCTAGAAAATTTCTAGAGATATTTTTCTGATTTACAACTTGAACCAAAATTTTAGAGAAATTACAAAATTACCCCACTAATAATTTTTATGAAAAATTTTCTGATTCGAAGCAAGCCCACACTCGGTAGACGTGAGCTTGAGGATAGCGGAGAAGACTACTCAGTCGAAGCACTCATCCTAGACGAATCGAAAAGGTTCAATTTTGATTAAGTGTTTATTACTTTAGATATCACAACCAAGATCTTGTTTTGGAAAAAAAATTAAAACTATGGTTTTTCCCTAAATTTATTTTCCGCCACATTTCCAAATCCATTTTCTTCCAACATCAAGACCCAAAAATTCCTTCACATGGCTTGGACACATGCCCGTGTCTCTGGCCCGTGTGACTCTAATTCCAAAAGAATGAGTTACGAGGTCCACCACACAGTGGCTCACACGGCCTGGCACATAGCTTTGCGACGTTGACAACCATGGTTTTCGGCATTCGCCAAATGCAAAAATTGGGGTTTTCGTTACACACCTGACATGATTTTGATGTAGAAGCAACAAAGATAATCTCGGGGCCTAAAAATGACATTACATTGACCTAATCAAATGATGAAACCCAATCAAATCACTTGAATTAGCATCCAAACCGATGTTACGTCGAAGAACTTCGACACAAAATCTCAAACGAAATTTAAATGCTTAACCTTGCATGTAAACTGAAACATGAAACTTAAATCGCTGCGGACACATCACTCTCAAGATCTTCGCCTAACAAAACTTACGCAAATCAGAAACTTGCTCCACACAAAAAGAAACATAACTTAGTTCATCACAAATTCAAGCAAATAAAACTTGATAAAGAACACTTACAATTTGGTTGAAGATTAATGGCACAATGGGACTTAGTGTAACGAAAATAGAAAGATTCAAACAACAATTTAGCAAGGCAAAAGAGAAGAAAAGTACAATTTGGAGTGAAGAAGAGTAAAAACAAAAAGCAAGAAAACAGAAGGGAAGGGAAACATTTTGGGAATATGGGAAAATGAAGTTAATAAATTTTTAAAAAATAAAACTAATTTACAGAATAACATAAAAATATTTTCTCATTGCTTACGTAGAGGTTTGAATACAAGACTTCATACACACATCTTGAACACTTAACTAATAAACCAAATCAATTTGTTTTGCAAAATCTTCAAAATCCTAACTCAAAATCAAGATGTAACCACTCTTGGTTTGGTTGACTCAATTTCTTCTAACCCAGTTTTTGGGATGTTATAGTAATTTTACACTTTTTTATATCTTCTTGTATGATTAATATTTTAATGGTCTAACCATTGAATTTAATATTTCATTCATATAAATCATGCATGTCAAATTTAATGTGCTTGGAAATAAATTGATGCATATGTATAAAGTTTGTGAGGGAATTAAATTTGTTTCATAATTGCTTAAAATTTTGCTTTTAAGTTGACCCAAGTTTGATTTTATATTGTTGAAAAATATGGAAAGACTAGGATGTGCTTGAGAAAGTGTCCGCTTCCTTAACCATTGCGACAAACTTGTTACTTTCCATATATAGGTGATTGACAATTTTTTGAACCATATCTTTGGACTGTATTGATATTGTGGATTATATCTAAACCATCAATGAAGATCATATCACTCGGAAACATATTGAACGATCAAATCGAATCACATCTATATAATCCCTTAGATCAAGGAAATTGGATTGCATTGAAATGTTAAAGACTTAGCTGCCAACAATCCTTATTTACCTTGTTTATGATTATTATATTGTTTTCAACAAGTTAGATTACTGTTTAATTGGGATTGTGATAGATCTTCACTATGGGAGTAAGTATCAAAAACTCTATATAATTGAGAGATTTGTATAGGTTATTGTACCTAGAATTGTGAGCACTTAATTTATTCAAGGAACATTATTTGTAAGAGTGCATTTGATTGTAAAACCTTTGTGTTATGGTTTTACAAGCTAGGTTCATAGGGTGAATTTTAACATTTTTAATTTGGAAATAATATGTTTAAAGTTATTTCTTGTATTACTAAAATTTGTAAAAAATACGAGATAATTTACTATATTTTAATTTATACACAACATTATAGTATATATATTTTCAAGATTTGATTTCGTTTCTTTCTTTGATTTCTATCTTTTACGAGAAAGGGATTTAAAAATTGATTTTTTAATTTGGAATTTCCATATTTCAACAATAAAATCTGGAAATAATTTGATTTTTTTACTTTGTTTTGAAGTTTTTGGAATTGAGTTTTAAGAATGAATCAATATTTGATGCAATAACACTTAATAATTTTACTTATCATCATTGAAGCAAATGATGATATATCATAAAAAATTAAAAAATGTTTTTCTAATGTGAAAATTCTATATTTTAATAATAAAATCAGAAAATAATTTGAATTTTGTAACGTTGTTTGAAGCTTTTGGGAATTGAATTTTCGCAAATCAATTAATATTTGATGCACTTACATTGTATATATAATTTTATTCTTCATTGCTAAAGCAAATGATGATATATCATAAAAAGATTTTAAAACTAAGATCGGTAAACTTCTTTTTTAATGATGTAGTATCATTTGATTCACTAATGATGTATAAAATGATATACCATTGAGTCTTATGTGTTGGCTTAATGGTCAAGGTGTTTACCGCCCCAGATATGGTCTGAATTCGAATCACACTAATTGTGTTACTGTAAAGCCCTCTTGTAATTTACCAAAAAAATAAACACCATCAATGCATCAAATATTAACCATTTCAAGACACTATAACAAATCAAGGATATAGTGGTATTTATAAAAGCTGCAAAAAAAAAAAAACAAAAAAGTGGCATAGAAAAAAAATTGATGCAAAAAATGCTGCTAATATTAATATCGGGAAAACTAGCGACGTTTATATTAGAAACGCTGTTATACAACTTACAGTGGCGTTTTCCCGGGTGAATGCCTCCAAATCATCATAAATAAATTATGCATATCTCCTACACATTAGCGGCATTTAGTGTTGAAACACCGCTAATTGTACATATACATAAGCGTTTACTCATTAACGTCGCTAAATGTTCATAAATAACTACTACACACTTCTACAATTTAGCGGTGCTTTCCTACACCTAATTATACATATTTAGCAGCATTCGTTGCCATAGAAATGCCGCTAATTTGTTATCGTACAGCAATTTTCCAAGAATTCCCGTTATATGATTGCTGAAATTATTATATTGCTATATTTATTATTATATTTATCTAATTTTTAAAATATTTTCACAAATAATTGAAGGCAAGAAAAGAGAGATTTATTTCCAAATACGGAATAAAATATATTCAACCAACAATTAACACAGTATGCAATTTATGTCAAACAAAAATATAAACATAGTTTAACAATTAATTAGTAAGAAATGTAAGTCATCAACAAAATATCGACAAAAGTGAACCGCTTGTGTGAATGTACTTCTGATGGCTTCGTCCCGTTCTACTATCTGATCAAGATGAGGAGCAATCGATGACTCTACCATCAAATTATCCTATCTTATCGTAAATCTAATTATCAATACTTTTTTTTCTTTTCTAAAACATTAATTTCATTATAGATTATTATCATATTTGTTCTTTTTGATACAATGTCTAGAATTACTAATAGCCTCTTTCCAACCCATAAATAGGAGAATAATACGCTTCAGCGCATTCAAACCCACATCCTCCTGCATCAGTAATAATGCCTATACCAATCGAACTATAACTCAATCGTTATTTAGTTACCAATACTAGTTGTAAATAAAGTTAGCCTTTATATTTATTTTTGGTAAAACGTTTCCTTTAAATTGGGTTGCCAAATAAATTAAAAAGTGCGGCTTAAGTTACAAGGTATTTATAATGATTTTTCACGTTAAGAACCAACCCGAAAATGAATTTAACATTTATTATTAATCGAATTGAAATTGGAAGAAATAATAAAATGAGAAACCCATACGATTCCAAACTTGACTTACGATTGAAAATAAAACACATCAATTCCATGAAATAATGAAAATTTTTTGAACCCAAAAAGTAAAAAATTCACTGCCTCTTTGTATTCTTCCATTTTCCGAAACAAATCTGGTAATACTTTACAACTAGAAGAAAACAAAAAATCCCCCTCAAAAGAAACCAAGATCAAGTAGCATGAAGCTGCAAATTAGTACAACTAGGAATATCATATGTGTTCCGGAATTAAGCTTTTAATATTTAAAAATAATTTTTTCTTCATAATATAATTACCTTTTAGATTCAAAATTTTAGAAAAAAATTTCAAATAATATAAATTATGTTATATTAAAAGCTGTTATTACGTGAAATATAAAGACAAATTAAATACTTTAATTATATATATGTGTCTGGGGATCAAATAGATAGAATTTGTAAATGTGAATAGTTAAATTTATTGAATTATTTAGAATTAGGATTAAATTGATAGAATATGTAAGTTTTGATGACTTAATGTGTTATTATACCAGTTAGAAAAAAGCCACGCCATTATTTTCATTATCATTTTAACGACGGTTGAGCAAAAACAGAAAAGAATACTAACGTTAGTGTCTAAATTGAATTTTTTTTTTATAGTTGGATAACCAAAACAAAAATGTGTTAATAGTTGCGTGACCATTTGTATAGTTAACCCATAATTTTTTAATGTTGTTAATAATGAATTAGAGGTATGTTTGGTTCACTGTAATTGAATAGGGCTGTAATGGAATAGAGTTGTAATGGAATAGAGCTGTAATAGCATTCTTGTGTTTGGTTGAATGGAATAGATGTTGTAATAGTATAAGGAAAAAGGCTTAAATGGCCAAAGTACCCTTAGTAGAATTGTTTTAGGTAGATGATTATTGTTATTGTTATTGTTATTAAATTTTAATAAAATTATTGTTAAATATATTTTATTAAAAATAATAAATAATTTAATCATATTTTAACATAATTATTATTAAATAAAATTTAATAAAATAATATATAATTTAATAACATTCTTAATATAATTATTATATGAATTAAAAATCATAATGTATAATATTATAAAATAATATATAACCTACTTTATTATTTTAAACTGCAATACATATTTAATGTGCTAAAATATCATTTGTGAAACAAATAATTTAATTATTCTACAATAAAAACAAAATATTAAAAGTAATAAATAGCTTGAGAATTATATTTTACATCCAAACATAATAATCATATATTAACAAAAAGTTACATGATTTCATTAGCTTATATGTCATAATCTATATGTTAAATTTTACAACATCAAAAAGTTACAACATTGTAATGACATTCTATCATGTCATTATACCATTTAAATATTACAAATACAAAAGGTTATCAAAATATCATCAACACAACCATGATTTTTAATGGTCAGCAAGAAATCTTCTAACCCATTCCAATCGCACAAAAGAAGGTAAACTAAAGAAAATGAGCATTTTGTGTTGGATGGTCTGGAATTTTGCTCAACACGCGATAACGCTCATCCTCAGTTAAACCTTCTACTTCACATAATGTTGGATATAATTTTAGAGCACTTTCTTGAATGGTCATTTCTGACTTTTCTTGAATTAGCACTTCGGAGGCAATACTCCTACTGATTTCAATGCCAACAGTCCGTATTTTTTCCACCAGTAAAGTGGCACATTAGTAAATGAAGTAGAAGAATTATGATCACTTGTATCAGAAATCTTTTTTTTCTTCTTTGAAAATATAGAATCACGGTTTCTAGGTGGTTGCAGTTGTGTAGCTGAAAGATCCATGTCATCCAAAGAAATATCAACTTCGCATCCATGGAAATCATTTCTTTCTCCATGAGTATCTGTAGTAGCTACATCCTCAACATCTATTTCTTCAACAATATCAGCGGCTGTTTGAGCATCTTTCCCAATGGCTCGATCTTTTGTGTAGATGGCAGTAAGTTGGTCACAATAAGGGAAACTACAATGTTTGAATTGACTGGCTTCTTTATGACTCTATAAAAAATAAGGAATCCATATTAGATATAAGTTGGGTCAAAATAAGATATAAAGACTTGAAATAATTCTTACATTTATATATGAGTTTCACACAGCATCTTCAGCAACAACAAGCTGCCTATGCTCGTCCCAACCAAAGCCGCTATTGTTTTTTCCACTAAGCATGTCATAAACGATTGCCCAATCCCTTTTCAATGTCCTAATCCTCGATTCAAGATTAGGTTTAGCCTTCAACATACCATAGGGTAAAACTTTTTCTAACATTTTTTCCAGCTCATTTAAATAACCGGCTTTGAATCCCGTATCTATATTAAATGTTCCATACAGGCAACCAACGCAGCATTTTCCTCTAAAACCCATTTCCTTTTGGTTCCTCGAGAATTTTGGGAAGAAACACTTGATTGTGAAAAACCTAACATAGCTATCTTAAGAAAAAATGCAAATTAAAATTAAGTTCAATATTATGAATTAAATGGTCAACACTTTATAAAATTATAACACATGATAAATCAAAAGAAAATAAATTATAATTCAACAAGTCTAGTACAATACAAAAAATAATTCAAACACCCCAAAAAATCATAAACTAGATAAATGAAATAACATAAATAAATTAACGTTTACTATTTTTACCTTAAACCTAACTAATTTCTAGATGCTTGCCATTCGTCGAACATTTGATTGGCTAGTTTCATCCTCCAAGTAGCCCATGCATCCGATAGATGAATATTTACGATATTCGGCTCATAGTCATCTATCACATTACTAGGTAATCCTTCTACCAACTTCGCTTTAATAGGATCAAGACTCATATAGGTTTTAATAAAATTATGGAGCAAACAACATGCAATAATGATTCCATTATGCACTCTTACAAGATAGAATGATGGACTCCTAAGTATTCCCCATCTAAGTTTTAATAACCCAAAGTATCTTTCAATAACATTACGCGCTGAAGCATATTTCATATTGAAAAATTCTTTTGGAGCACTTGGCTAGTAACCCTGATGCCACTCATTCAAATGATATCTTTATCCTCTAAAAGGCACAAGAAATCGCTCACAGTTTGTGTATCCAACATCAACTAGATAATAACAACCTATACAAAAACTATTTATCATGGTTAATTTTCCAAAAAAGTATGACCTTAAAAATTAATTCAAATTCCTCTAATTTTGCACTTTACCATGAGGAACTTTTAGTCCATGTCTCCTAATGGCATCTCGAAGAACCCGTCCATCAGTAACAGAACCTTCCAAACTAGGAAAAAACATAAACAAAATGCATATAAGGTGTACAAACACCTAACATATTTGTTGTTATGTCACCTTTTCGAGTTCGATATCTAGGTTTATCAATTGTTGGAACCCTAATCTTGATGTGGGTTACATCTAAAGTACCTAAGCAATTCTACATCACATGTATAAAACCTTGGTTTAGGATACTATATTTAAATCTAAATCAACTAAATTATGTACGAGCTGTATATGGAATTCAATCCAATACCTTGAATCACTTCTACCTTGGGTCTGTAGAATTAGTTGTAATTGGCTCTGCCTTTTTAAATAACACATCTTGTAAGTGTATGACAACATTTAAGAAATTGTGAAATGATTTGCTAACGGTTTCCCTAGACCTATTAAACTGATGCTTGATAACTCGATTTTTAAGGTGATGAGAAGCATGTTCCTTAACGACTTCAATCCCCCTAAAGTTTGTAACATCTCACATAGTTTAAAAAAGGTAATTCTATTCATCCTAACTTGTTCAATACAAGTCCCGTCACTAGCATATACTAGTCTTTTCACATAATCTCGTTTTGCATAAAATCTAAAATATATGATCTAATCCTTGGTCTATAAGTATGTAGGCTATGGGTGACACCCAATGTAACTAAGAACCAACTCACAATTGTACACATTTGCAGTCATACTGTTAATGCAAGACCAATTCTTTTACGCCTCTCACCCTATACTATTAAAGGTAGACGAGTCATTAATGCAAGATATTAAAGTGTTGCATATCTCCAAATCATAGTAAAAGGGTCACATTTCTTCAATACTAATTTCAATAACAATAAAACAAAATCAAAGAATTTAATTTCCAAAGAACTTATAGTGGTTCAGTGAATACAAGAAGCTCAACTGTGGGTGAAGGAAGCAATCAAGCAAGCCAAAGAAGAAGAGGAAGCAATAACACACTGTTAAAGAAAAATGAACAATACATATGAAGAATCTTTGCAAAGCACAAATAGAAATTACAACTATCTTTGCAGGTAAAAAACTTGAAATTAATTTCTTTATCAAATTTCATTAAACAATAATGGCTATTTATTTAGCAAATAATAATGTCTTGAACGAAATTATAGTTGTTTTAAAAGAAAAATTAATGATGAACATCTAAACTTAAAATACATCCACATCCAAATTACATAATTTCTAATTTTACGAAATATACATATATTATATAAAACTTTTATAAAATTTGATCTTTAATTTACCTTTTAAAAACCTTGTATTCATCCCACATTGTAATTAACTAATGTTATATTTGAATTAATAATCATGAATAGAAAAAGATATATTATTTTGTTTGAATAGTTAAAATTAGTAAAAGGAAAAATAATATAAATTTAATAATTTTGTGGAAAAAGAAAAGAAATAATTGAATATATTACTTTTTTTATAATGTGCATCTTGAATAGTTAAATATAAAGACTCAACTTACTTAATATAACATTTCACTTAAACTAAAAAGGTATTTAAATAAGGTCTTATTTTCTTTTATTTTGTACTAACTCAATTCGATTATAGGTGTACAGTAAGAAACATGAAGAATGTGCTCATCAAAAAAATAATTTCTCTTCCCTTCTCGGTTTGGTTTGAAAATTTTAAAGAATACTTTGGGTATTTGTCAAAGTCAAACACACCATAAACTTAATGAAACCTTGGGTGCTCTTCCCTTCTCTTCTTGTTTTGGGGAAGAGAGAAAGAAGAAGTTGATTGTTGACCAATTTCTATATCTACCGAGATTATATTATTTTTGACTAAATTTTATAATAAAATTATATTTATAAAAATATAATTATTGTTTTTATTGTATATAAAAATAAAATTATTATAAGTAATAGTAAAAGAGTTATATGAATCACTACTATTTATGATGTTTTTTTATAGAGTGAGTAGGATTTTTCTTTATTGAAATCTTGTTGTCATTCACGTGCTTTCCCACATTACATTATTTCTTATACCTCTATTCGATTTGTTTTGTATTATATATTATTATATATTTTTATAATTTATATCTTTTTCAGTTCTATAATTTCTATCTATTTGTTTTTTAAGTGTTTAAAAGTGGTTAGGTCTGCCTTTAATACAACTTGCGAATGATGGATTTTCTATTTGTTTTTACCGCATCTTAATTTATATTTTTTGCGTGTGTTTAAATAAAAAAATGAAAAACGGATCAGAGTGTAGAGATGATTAAATAATTAGTTCAATCAATATAAGGTAAAACTTCAAAATATTTTTATTTCAAAAAATCTTGAAATTTGCAAAATAAAATATTGATAAACATAAATTAATAATATTAACATATGCATTTATTTTATAAATTATAACAACAAAATTAAATATTTAAATTAACTTAAATTTTATTCAAACGGTTTTTAATCGATTTTCACCCACTTCAATTGATTTTTATTAATTTATTTTTCTCAATTTTATAATACCGATCGAATCAATTCAATTCATCAATTTGATCCAATTTTGATAAACAAAACATATCATTTAAACCATAGAATAAAATACTATTTTTCTTGATAAATAAATTGAATTTAAAATTATTATAAATATTTTTTATGGTCCAAGTTAATAATTATATTTTTTATTATATTTTATCAATCCATGGTAACTAGTCTCTTTTCTTCATGCCAAAGTCAAATTTAAAATATGTAAAGTAAAAGTGGTATTAACTCAATTCCATTAAAAGGGTAATTACTGTGGTTTTGCTTTATATTTTGGTGTTCTGCTCTTTACCTTAGCAGCCTCCTTTTCTATTAACAAATTTCATCTTTCTAAAGTTGAACACATGACCAACTTACAACAAAGACATTGGGAGGGTATTATTACCTTAGCACACCCTTGAGCGATATCTTTCCCCTTCTTGTTGTTACCTTCAACCACTCATTTAGCTAAAACACACAAATCATTCCATTATTTCAAGAGGATACACATTTAACATATATATTGAGTTCAATTATTTCAAGAGGAGACAAATTTAACACATTTAACCGTTCCATTCCATTCTATTATTTCAAGAGGATACAGATTTAACACACAAACCATTCCAAGAACTTTCCTAGAACCCTTTTTCACAATCACAAAAGTACACTATACTTGTAAATATATTGAGTTAAATTATCCTGGCCCAAAATTGAAAAAAATCAACACCTAGATCTTTTAAAACTTAAAATCAACCCAATGATCATTTCCAACTAAATAATCCAAATAAAAAAAACTTAACAAAAAACCAAAGGCAAAATGCATTAGTTGATGAACAAAAATTGAAAAAGGTCTAAACTACTACTACTCTCACTACTCCTTCAACCCTTTACCGTTTATCATAAAAATGAATGGAAAACATGAAACTAATAAAACTAAAAATGAACACATAATATTATATATGGTTTAACAATTAAAGCATACTCATCTAGCATATGACTACACTAAAATGACTCAAACAAGTTTTGCAACTTGACTCTGATACCACTAAATGTAACACCCCAAACCCAGCCTAGGAGTTATGGCCGAATCTGGCGGTGTCACATTGAGGTGTTTAGTGTAAAACTTGTTGTCGTTGAAAACAATTACTTTTTGAAAGCCCGTCTTTTTCTACAACTAGTAGTTTATATCAAACTAAATAAATAAAAAACCCCAATTTAAAGTTTATAACTTTAAAGAGGCCTTTTTACATAAAAATACCCAAATCCCAAAAATCTCCATGCAATATGTCGTGACATAATATCATACGTGTATGCAAAATGTCATGCTCAATCATAGTCATACATAACATAAGGCCATAACATTCATTTTATCCTATGGGGGCATTTTGATCATTTTACCCTATAGGGGTATTTCGGTCATTCTACCCTATGAGGTATTTCGATCATTTTACGCTATGGGGGTATTTTGGTCATTTTATCCTATGGGGGTATTTCTGTCACTTTACCCTATTTTGGGGTCTCGATGCAGATATCGACCTTTCGAAAGGTTCGCAGTCACCTCATGTGACTTAGGTAACCTAAATGGTCATAACAGTGTAAATGGCCCAAGGCCCATTACTCGGCCCAAGTGGGCCCACACGCTCGTGCGGCCCGCTCAACATAGATTTTTCCACGATTATGAGATCTACATAGCCCAGTCTAGTATTTGCCACAGATTATGGATTTCATCCTTATGGGGAACACGAGCCCAATGAGCCCACATGGCCCATTTCGGTCCAACGTGGCCCATTATGGCCTAAGCCTATGAAAATGCTCATGGAAGCCTCTACAGTCTATCGCCCATGGTTTGTGGGTTTGGCTTACCACACGAGCGATCGCACGCTCGTGTGGTCTCAAACGCCGTATTTTCAGCTTTTTGGCTTTTGCCGTTCTACAGTTACAGTGGGGTGTTTACACACCTGATGCAATTTGCAGATTCTCTTCGTTCCAAATACTTTTATTCTGAAAATCAATGATCATTGCACCCTTGGTTCCCAGGCAATGTGTCAATCAACCTCGACCACCACCTACACAAAAGTCACCATCTTTATACTAGACTCATACTTGACAAACCATCTTAATTGCACCCTACTTACCACTCAATACTGTTTCTCAAAAAGTAACAGATGACTCCTTATCATACCATAACCACATACCAACAACGATAAAACAAATTGCAGATTAGAGATGTAGCATACAAAGAACCGAGAATTGGTGATTGGTGTCGAATCCACCAATATAAACCTACGCCTAATTTGCAATTTAAACAGTATAGGGAGTAGGGTCAATCCCTCAGAGACTGGGTTTACTGCAAATTGTTCCTCTCTTGACCAGATTTATGTCGGGGCAGTTGTCGTGCCCAAGAAATTTGGGGGAACAAAATTTGAAGACCTGAAATAAATAAATAAAATGCGTGAAAGGAAAAAGTTGAAAACAGAATAATAAAAACAGTTAAATAAACATGAAGAAAAATTAATTAGAATAAGCTCAGCTTTAGGCACGAATTTTTCTCGTTTTTGAACCGATCCTCGAAATTAGATGAACTCCTCTTTTCCAATAAGCTAGTTATAGCTACCAAGGACGCCTCGGACACCAACTCTTCCTTGTGTAAATTAGTTATGGAACGTCCAATAACTAACCCTTACCGATTGAACAACCACGAAACGTTCGTGATTTAGAACTCCGGCAGCTTTGTGTTCTAGAAGAGCCTAACTCGAACCAATGCCCTCAACCGCGTGGGACATTTAAATCCGGTTACTACTTCCCTTGACGGAACCAAACAGCAATCTCTACTTGGCATGCCAATGTGTTCACAGAAAACCGATTAGAAACGTTCCTTTCAGAATTCCAACTGTACGTCTAACCACACTAAATCAAACGACATCTTTTTTGACTTAATGTTGATCTGACTTTGTGAGTTGACAAAATCATACTCTTAATTCGGAGAAATAATAAGTACTGGAATTGAGGAGTTAAATTGCTCGGGTTCGTAACTTACGGGTTTTGACGAGGTTAATTCTGACCTAAAGCTAAAAATGGGTTTAGTTAACTAAGGTTTGGGGCATGTTGATTATTGGATAAATTAAATAAGGTAAAATGGGTGGTTGGCTACTGGAAATAGAAAGGGAATTTGAAAAAGGGATTGCAAATGACTTAAGTTGGTGGCTACTAGGAATTAATAATTTGAAGGAAAAGAAACTAAAAGCAGCAAATGAATTCGTGACAAGAAGAGAGAAAATGTATTGAAAGATGAAAGCTTGATATTTTGATTGATGATTAAAATGAACAATTTAACATCTATTTATACTAGTGGCCTTACTAAATTAAGAGCCAACTAGTATAGAAAATCAAGGAAAAATAATCCATGATATAAAAATATCCCAAAATAATCTCCCACTAAGTCAACAATTTCAGCTAATTATTCTTGGAAAAATTCTGCTTTGACCCTCCTTCTTTGCTTCTTTCTTCAATCTATCCCAATTGTTTCCTTTTTCTTCTATTTAGCCCCAAATTGCATTCCTGCACAAAATTCAATAAATATGGCAAAATTAGTTGTGCATTCTCATAAATTAACCAATTTAATTACATAAAATATGTAACTTTAGCATTTAATCAAATCCCCCCTACTTAGCTTATGCTAGTCCTCAAGCATTTCGTATGTATCTGCAAAAGGAAAAATTTTCTCCAGAATAGGACTTGACCCCCATGGTTTGTACAATTCAACAATTTTAATCCCAGCACATTAACATATCAAATAACCTAGCCTAAGAAGTAGGTAAATATATTTCGGAATTATTAGAGCTTGATAGGCCTACCCCTAATTTAGTTTTTATTTTATTTAATATAATAATTTTTTGTGTACTTAGGACATTTCGAATTTTTTTACGTGAGACATAATGACAACCCAAGCACCATGTTCCGGTTACTCAATTCGGACGTCTCTAAGCGAGTTATTTCGCCCTACTCGTGATAACTTGTTAGCGGAGTGAGTGCAAAGAAATTAGACAGTCACACAAACCTTTTTACGCGAGATGTAATGACAACCCAAGCACCACATTCCGGTTACTCGGTCCGGTGTACAGCTCCAATTTTTCACTCTTAACATTCGTATCAGAGGAGTATTATTATTATTATTATTTATTGTTTATTTTTTTTAAAAGATAAAATGTATAAGGTAGGCAGTCAAGCAAACTCATAATTCCTAAAAATTTCTTACCCACTAAGTCTAGGTTATTGAAAAGTTTATGTGTAAAGAACTAAATAGCTAAATAGGTCAAACTATAAGTGTACCATCCCATCTTATCAAAAGAAAAATTTACCTTTTACCGAAAACATGCAAAAATAGCGACAATAGATAAGCAAATTAGAACCAATTTATGTTTCCCTCCCCCTACTTATTTTACATTGTCCCAATGTAATTTAAAGAATAAAAGTAAAGATAAGTAGGAAAAAGAGAGAAAAGGAAACTCCCTATATATTTCAACGTCGTGGAGGGTGGATTGGGCCTTGGCTGAAATTAAAGAAATTTTGTAGGCTGAAATGGAAGCTTAAATTTTATCTTGGAAGGTCTACCTGCAAAATAAAATAAAGTAGAAGAAAGGAGAAAAATAAAATAAAATAAAATGTGTAATTTTTATTTCTCGAATTTATAGCTTAGCTAATGCTATGCTTAAATATTCAAGAAATAAATTATCAAAAACCAAGATTATGGGATTTAGTAAAATAGTCATGATAAATGCACTAGGTAAGTTCCTAGGAAAGAGAGGTGAGTCACAATGGACATTCTTAAGTACCAAGTCTTTCCTTAGACAAAACCGATCCTCAACATGCATTTTCACTTTCCGTTTTACCTTCCCAAAAATTTTATTTGCATAAAGGAAAATTTGGGTTGCCTCCCAACAGCGCTTTGTTTAACGTCGTTAGCTCGACGACCTGTTATTCAATTTCTGGGCTCCTCGAGAACAATCTCCTCAATTGTGTGTGTTTGAAAATTCTCGTAGAAGGGTTTCAGTCATTGACCATTCACCTTAAAGCACTTCCGGGTTTCTTCGCTTTGAATTTCCACTACACCATTTGAGAATAAATTAGTAATAGTAAATGGACCTATCCATTTGGATCGAAGCTTACCAGCGAAAATTTTTAAGGTGGAGTCGTATAGAAGAACTTTCTGTCCTATTGAAAACTGCTTCCTAGTGATCATCTTATCGTGGAATGCCTTCGTCTTTTCTTTATAAACTCGAGCATTTTCATATGCATCGTTTCTAATTTCCTCGAGTTCCTAAATGTCCAACTTTCGAGCCCTTCCTGCAGTCTTCATCTCTATATTACATTGTTTAACTGCCCAAAATGCCTTGTGCTCTAATTCGACCGGGAGATGGCACGGTTTACCAAAAACGAGTCAGTAAGGTGACATGCCTATTGGTCCCTTGTAAGCTGTCCTGTAAGCCCAAAGTGCGTCATTTAGTCTCAAGCTCCAATCCTTTCTATTAGGTTTAACAGTCTTCTCCAAGATGGACTTGATTTCTCGATTCGACACTTCACCTTATCCGTTTGTCTGTGGATGGTAAGCATTAGAAATTCGTTGAGTCACTCCATACTTCTCCATAAGTACACTTACGAGCTTGTTACAGAAATGAGTTCCTCTGTCACTGATTAATGCTCGTGGAGTGCCATACCTAGAAAAGATAGAACTTTTAAGAAAGTCAATCACAGTCTTAGCGTTATCATTGCGAGTGGCTTTCGCCTCTATCCACTTAGAAACATAATCAACAGGTAAGAGTATATAAAAATTACCGAAAGAAGAAATAAAAGGACCCATAAAATCGATGCCCCACACATCGAAAATTTCGCAAATATGGATAGGAGTAAGGGGCATCTCATTTCGACGACTAAGGTTACCGACTTTTTGGCATCTTTCACAGGTTTTGCAGAATAAGAAGGCATCACGAAATATGTTTAGCCAAAACAGTCCACACTCGAGAATTTTATGTGCAGTGCGTTTAGGTCCAAAGTGTCCTCCACATGCATAAGAATGACAAAAGTTAAGATAGACTGTACCTCTGTTTCTGCTACACACCATCGGATTACCTGATCGAAGCAATGCTTCCAAAGGTAGGGATCGTCCCAAATGTAATATCGAGCATCCTTTTTGATCCTATCTTTTTTAGACCTTGGTAATTCTGAAGGTATAGTATCTGTGACGAGATAGTTTACTATGTCTGCGTACCAAGGATGAATCGCATTTGCTGAAAACAGGTTTTCATCTGGGAAGTTGTCTTTCAATGGTGTGTCATCCACTGGAATCGGTAATCGACTCAGATAGTCAGCAACTAAGTTTTCGCATCCCTTTTTATCTCAGATTTCTAAATCGAACTCTTGTAGGAGCAGAATCCACCTAACCAGTCGAGATTTTGCCTCCTTCTTCCCTATTAAATATTTCAAAGCTGCATGATCAGAAAAGATAATCACTTTAGTTCCCAACAGGTAAGATCTAAATTTATCTAAAGCAAACACAACAACTAATAATTCTTTCTCAGTGGTTGTGTAATTGCTTTGGGCAGCATCCAAGGTTTTCGAAGCATAGTAGATAACATGAGGCTCTTTCCCTATTCTTTGGCCAAGAACAGCTCCCACACTTCGATCACTTGTATCACACATGATTTCGAGCAGAAAGTTCCAATTTGGTGGTTTCACTATGGGGGCGGAGACCAATTTCTGCTTCAGCACGTCAAATGCATCTTTACAAGTCTGGTCAAATTCAAATTCTTTATCCTTTTATAATTGACTGCAAAGCGGTTGCACAATCTTCGAGAAGTCTTTTATGAATCGTCTGTAAAATCCTACATGGCCAAGAAACGAACGAATTTCCCTCACAGATGTGGGGTAAGATAATGAGTTAATAATATCTGTTTTTTCTTTATTGACCTCAATACCTTCTGAGGAAACTATATGGCCTAAAATTAATCCTTTGTCAACCATGAAATGACATTTTTTATAATTTAAAACAAGATTAAATTCTAGGCATCTTTTTAATATTTTAGCAAGATTATCGAGACATTCGTTAAAAGAGTTACCCTGCACCGTGAAGTCATCCATGAAGACTTCAATGGTTTTCTCGACATAATCGGAGAATATGCTCACCATACATCTCTGAAAAGTGGCCGGAGCATTACAGAGTGCAAACGGCATTCGTCTATACGCAAACGTTCCAAAGGGGCATGTGAAAGTTGTTTTGTCTTGATCTTCAGGTGCCACCGGAATTTGGAAAAATCCTGAATATCCATCGAGACAACAATAATGGGTCTTACCAGCTAATCGCTCGAGCATTTGATCGATGAAGGGAAGTGGAAAATGGTCCTTCCGGGTAGCTACATTCAACTTTCTGTAATCGATGCAAACCCTCCATCTATTCTGGACTCGGGTAGGAACTAGCTCTCCAGACGAATTTTTCACCACTGTCACGCCAGTTTTCTTGGGCACGACATGAACCGGGCTAACCCAATCACTATCAGAGATCGGGTATATCATTCCAGCATCCAACAATTTCTGGATTTCCTTCTTTACTACCTCCGTCATGGGTGGATTAAGGCGCCTCTCAGCATCTCTCTTTGGTTTCGTGTTATCTTCGATGGAAATTCTGTGCATAAAAGTGGATGGACTTAGCCCTTTTATGTCGGCTATTGTCCAACCAATAGCTTCCTTGTATTCCTTCAGAACTCAAACTAGACTTTCCTCCTCGTCTTTGGTTAGTCTGTTTGACACTATCACTGGTAAGGTGCCTTTCTCTCCCAAAAAGGCGTACTTGAGGTGGTCTGGTAATGCTTTAAGCTCCAAGGTTGGTGGCTGCAAAATCGAAGGCAACATTTTAGTTTGGGAAGGATTGAGTTAAACAATCTATAATATCAATGCTAGAAATATTTGATAGTGAGTTAGGATGACCCATAGCTTTGTAGACATTGAATTTCACAATTTCGCCGTCAAACTCCATTGTTAGTGTTCCACTTCGAACATCAATTTTTGCACTTGCGGTACTTAGAAATGGCCTTCCAAGCAAAATGTCAGACGAATTAGTTGAGTTATCGTCTTCCATATTAATAATGTAGAAATCTGCAGGGAAAACTAATTCGTTAACTTTAACAAGGACGTCTTTAAGCAACCCTTCGGGATAGACAACTGACCTGTCTGCCAACTAGATTATTACGCCTGTCTCTTTTAAAGGACCCGCGTTAATCAACTTATAAATAGGATAAGGCATAACATTAATGGAAGCCCCTAAATCACACATGGCTTTCTTAATGCCTACATTACCTATCTCACAGGAAATAGGAAACATACCTTGGTCATTGTATTTGGGCGGAACCTTCTTTTGCAGTACTATGGAGACATTTTCTCCTACATTTACCCTTTCGTTACCTATTAACCTCCTCTTGCTAGTACACAATTCTTTGAGGAATTTTACATATCAAGGGATTTGTTTGATAGCGTCGAGCAAAGGGATATTTACCTCCACCTTCTTGAATGTTTCGGGGATTTCTTTTTCCTCATTCTTTTTCTTATCCTTTGCAAGCCTCCCTGGAAAAGGAGGTGGCATCACGAATGGTTTCTGAATTTCTGATTCTGGTCTGGCTGTTGGATCAGAGATCTGTTTTTCCTGTTCCTTGTCTTGCCCATGACTTTTTTCTGGAACTGTTTTCAGAACTTTTCCGCTACGAAGAGTTATTGCACTTACATTCTGCATAGGATTCGGCTCTGTCTGGGAAGGTAATTTACCTTGAGATTCTAAACGATTAACTGCCATCGAGAGTTTACTAACTTGATTAGTTAACTCTTGTATTGATGCGTCTGTCCTCTGTTGATATTTTGCAGCATCGACAGCAAGTCTCTCCATAATAGCTTCTAAAGATGTGCTCGGCTTGGGTGGCGGTTGCGGTGGTTGCAAAGGTCTCGGTTGGTATGACAGATTATATCGGGGATTAGTTTTGTAATTCAAGTTGGGATGATCTTTCCACCCGAGATTGTAGGTGTTGGAGAAATGATCATAGCGCCTTTGCAGAGGTCCCGAAAAGCCTCCGACAGCGCCAACATGTGCTGTTGAATTTTCGTTAAGGAGTGGGTACAAATCCGTTGGATGTTCAGATGTAGTACAAATTCCACACAGTTGGGTCCGATTCTTCTTTTCTGTAAGCATAGATTGAACAATATTAGTAAACTTATCCAATTTATCTTCTAAGGATGAAACGTTTACCCCATTAACCCGTCTTGTGGGTTCTGAATTCGGCCGATACTGTTGAGAATTTACCGCCATAGTGGATATCAGTTCTCTTGCCATTTGTGGAGTCATATTGACAAGCGCCCCTCCACTAGCTGCGTCAATCATTTTCATTTCCATAGGGAGCAAACCCTCGTAGAAATACTGAAGAAGTGATTGCTCGGTCAAACCGTGTTCAGGATAACTTGCACACAGTTTTTTGTATTGCTTCCAGTAGTCATAGAGCGATTCACTCTCCATTTGGCGAATTCCCACTATGTCTCTCCTAAGTTCAGCTGCTCGTGATGCTGGGAAAAATCTGTCAAGAAAAACACGAGATAAGTCATCCCATGTTGTAATTGAACTAGGAGGTAAGTAAAATAACCATTCTCTTGCTGTGTCAACTAAAGAAAAAGGAAAGGCCCAAAGTTTAATTTCATCTTCGGTTACTCCCTGTGGTTTCATGCTTGAGCAGACTATGTGGAATTCTCTCAAGTGAGTGTGTGGATTTTCGTTCTTCAAGCCTCGAAAAGTGGGCAAAAGGTGGATCAGGCCTGACTTCAACTCGAACGGGGTTTCTCCGGTTGGATAGTTGATTCATAATGGTGTTTGCTCGTTGGGAGCAGCGGCTAGTTGATGAATGGTTCAGTTCGCCATCCTTTCTAGTTCACCAACTTCTACTTCTTTTGCTTCAAAAAGTGGTTCGGACTCAGGTTCAACCACTTCAACTTGTTTCCCACGTCGAATTGCCTCTGCACGAATAGCTTGGCTCAACTTCTGTGGTTCGGACTCTAGGATCCCTTGTCCTAGTTCAACTTCTGTTTTACTTGCACGTTTAAGAGCTTCTGTCTCTTTTCGTCGTGCTCGTGCTGATTTCTCGATCTCTAGGTCGTATTCGAAATCTCCAGATGAAGATCTGGTCATGAAGATAGTTTAAACAATTATAAGTGTTGCCAGTCCCCGGCAACGGCACCAAAAACTGATGGGTGTCGAATCCACCAATATAAACCTACGCCTAATTTGCAATTTAGTCAGTATAGGGAGTAGGGTCGATCCCTCAGAGACTGAGTTTACTGCAAATTGTTCCTCTCTTGATCAGATTTATGTCGGGGCAGTTGTCGTGCCCAAGAAGTTCGGGGGAATAAAATTTGAAGACCTGAAATAAATAAATAAAATGGGTGAAAGGAAAAAGTTGAAAATAGAATAATAAAAACAGTTAAATAAATATGAAGAAAAATTAATTAGAATAAGCTCAGCTTTAGGCACAAATTTTCCTCGTCTTTGAACCGATCCTCGTAATTAGATGAACTCCTCTTTTCCAATAAGCTAGTTATAGCTACCAAGGAAGCCTCGGACACTAACTCTTCCTTGTGTAAATTAGTTATGGAACGTCCAATAACTAACCCTTACCGATTGAATAACCACGAAACGTTCGTGATTTAGAACTCCGGAAGCTTTGCGTTCTAGAAGAGCCTAGCTCGAACCAATGCCCTCAATCGCGTGAGACATTTAAATCCGGATTAATCTATCAGTATTCGGCCAATGAAGAGCACTTGAGAGAGAAGAAGAGAAAAATCGTATGCTCCTAATTGATCAACGAACCTTTGCTAAAGCCCAGAGCTATTCGGCAGCGCTTAAAGAAAGAAAAAGGGAGAATTGACTAGGAGAGAAAATCGAAAAGAAAAAATGGTGAGGGAGGAGAGAAGCTGTATTCGGCCAAGGTTGAACGAAAAGGAAACAACCCCAAATCCTAATATTCTCTCCTCAAATCTCTCTAAATATCCCTCCTCAATTCTCTTTATGACTAGTTCAAACTCCATTTAGTAGTATTTCAATTCAACTCTACCACCCACACGAATTAGGCAGCAAAATAAATACTCCCTTTTTTGATGCGCTACCACTCGAACCTTAAACCCCATGTACACTCCACACGCCCCTTACCACTAGACCAACCACTCCTTTGTATCATATTTTAACCACAATAATTTAAGAACCTACTATCTAGATCCAATGATTTTATTCACTTAAATTAAATAAATTTGCATAAGCCAAGGCTTGAACCCCTGACTTCTCAGACACTTCCAAACACTCCTAAATCACTTAACCACTGAAGCAGACATTCATTTATGTCACTTCCTTGCACAACTAAATATTTATGTGCAGTCTTCTAACTGTTCCCTTGTTCAAAACCTATTTCTTCTAGGCCAAAATTCAGGGTGTTATAGTTCAGATATGCAAAATCCTACCCCCATCCTCTACACACCATCTCTGACCAGCCCATCAGACCATGCAGGGTTATAATCACCCATCCATCCCTACACACCATATGGTGCCGATGCGACATGTTACAGATAATGTGTAGTCAAGCTACCAGAATATAGGCGAAATGTCACCGTACAGGCCACTTCCTCCACATATACAAAACCCACCCCAGTCACAAATATAGAAATAACAAATACAGTAATATCATGCATAACATGCTCATGTACTGAGGTCATATATACATACTTATCAGAATAATAAAAGATGTATATAGTGTCCTACTAAGGCAGATTATCAAATTATCAGATCACATAACTTTAGGGTTTGATTAGCCCTTACTGACCTTACGGTAGACCCATAGTTGATCGAAATGACCCATGCAACCCCAGGGAAAATTTTAGAATTATGGGCCCACATGCCTGCTTGGGCCCATACTCCCAGATTGGCCTCACTCGTGTGGCCCACACGGCCATACCCACACCATCACACGGTCATGCCTTACGTACGGTAATGCCCTCGTCAAACACACGGCCGTGTCTCGCGCACGGCCAACCACATGGCTAGGCACACGCCTATGTGGCGTCGATAGTATGGTTTTTTGGCTTTTGCTGAAACATATTTTTTTGCGTTTTGGGAACACACCTAGTTCGATTTACATGCTACAGCAAACCCGAGCCCTTCAAAACCTAAGAAATAGTAACCCATTGAGCACTTAGCAATTAATCTACGAAACACCAAATAATCCTGAAATAACGGACATAACTTACCATCGACAAGAACAGATATCAACACAATTTAGACCGTCAGAGCAAAACTCTTTCACCACTGCCTTTTCCTACACAAGAATTTTGCAGGAATCAAACCCTTAACAACACCGAAAACACAACTACAAAAAGAGTATATCCAACAATTTACAGAAATTAAAACGGAAGTAACCCTCTTACCTATATCCCACGACAAGCACCAAAATTAGAGGATAATGCGAGGAACAAAGAGAAAATTTGCATAGATTAGCAAAGGGAAAAGAAAGGAGGAAGAAACTCATATCAGAATTTCTGGAGGAGAGAGAAAAACAAAATTTGAAAAAAAAACAAAAATCCCCCATTTCTCTCCCACTAAGCCACTAACTCACAACTACCTCAAAATTTTGGCTCCACTAAAACTCTATCAGAAAATCGAGAAAAAAATTAACACCCTCGCTAACGTAGGGATTTGAACACGAGACCCCCAACACACCAACCCCTTACCACTCAAACCAATAGGCTCATTTTGATATGGATTAATAGACAATTTTATATAAGCCCACTCAAAAAGGATAAGGCTTGGATCTAAAAATAACCAAAATTTGCTAAAGGTGAGACTTGAGCCCGATACCTCACACACACACTCAGAACACCTAACCACTGAAGCAGATACATAGTTGTGTTAGATACTTATAGAAATAGGAATAAATTAAGCGGGGGCATTACAACAAATGATAGGTAGATAATGAAACATCTCAAAAGCAAACAACACTGTATTGATGCCAACCATTAGATCAAAATTGACGTATTAATTCCATTAATGATGTACACAAAATAAACAAAGCCTCTTCAAGTCAAATGTAATCAATACAAATCATCAATGATTAAAAAAACCAGCCCACATTGGCTGCAATCTCAAAGTTAGATAATACAAACAGTTGACTATCAAATTATAAAAATTTCCTTTAATCATACAAACAAGTATTTTTGTTTTGCTTAACATGTCACTCAGAAAACTGGGGAAAAAACGATTTGGAAACTGAGCTAAAAAGAAAAAGCTAGATTCTAGGAATCAATCATTGTTCCTATACTTGAAGTGGGTAAGCATCGATTTATCTTGTTCTAGTTCATAATTGATACTGCTTATTATAGAATAGAATTTTTTTGGGTTGATTCTTTTGTTTACCTTTTGTTTGTGGAAATGGTTTATATTCCACTTTAGGGGTTGATTTGTTTCATTGGAATCACCATCACCTGGTTGATTGTTTAGCTTTTAAATAGGTCAATCATTTAGGTATGGAAAGTAGTGAGGATGAGAAATTTGTTTATCTAAATGTTATTAATACAAATCATCTATGATTAAAAAAACCAGCCCACATTGGCTGCAATCTCAGAGTTAGATCATAAAACAATTGACTATCAAATTATAAAGATTTCCTTTAATCATACAAACAATTAAGTTTCCCATCATTTCTCAACATACCTAGACAAGCAATTCAACATATTCTCAAAAAGATTAAGACTTTGGGTATTCAATTCAACAAAGCCAAAACATAAATTACCGGAAAAGGAAAGATCTTGATCATCAAAATTGAACTTCTCATTTGCAACCAAAACATAAATTTTAACAAAATGGGGTTTTGATTTACATGAAAAATAAAATCAAAGAAGAGGTAGAAAGAGTAAACTCACTGAAAGCTTGGTAGGATAAAAATTCAGATCCAAGATTTCAGAGACTTTGTTTATTAAAAAAAATCAGAGATGATGGTGAAGGAAGCAGTAACACAAAGAGGCAGAAAAAATTTATGGGTAAGAAAAAATGGTAGACAGGAAAATGAAAGGAACAATAGAAGGAAAAATGTTTACCTAACGTTAGATGAAGGAGAGGAGTGCCAGAGTCGAAGGAAGCAAGAAATGGCTACCATTTAAGTGTTTTTGAGGTGAGAATTTGGAAAGGGTAAGATAGGGTTCTTCAAGCAATGAATGAGTAAACGGTGAAGAGGGGAGGGATTAGAAATCAACAAATATCGCTGCTTAAGCCTGGAATGGAATACGCTCGTAATAAGGTATTCCATTGAACCAAATATCTGTTTGTGTGGGCCTGAAGAATAGGCTTGTAATGGCAGAGCCATTACCTTGAACCAAACATCCCCTAAGGGTTAATATTTGATACACTGGCAGTGTACTTTTTTCACTTCATAATCAAAGTTAAAATTTTGTCATGAATCTCATTTCTTTTTAATATTTTATTATACCATATTGGAAACTTATCATTATCTTAACCCTACTTGTAGAATCTAAAACTCATCAATTAGTACATTTAATTTTTATTTGATTATAATTTGCATTGGTGATATTTTTAACTATTAATAATTTAAATGTTATTAAAATCATATATATACTAAAACAATTTTAGGTTACATTTTAGGAAGTTTACGTGACATTGTTACAATTCTTCCATTTAGCCCCATAGTATTATGACATGTGGAGGAATGTAAAATTTCTATTACCTAATATAGCTTTGCAACTTTGCTGAATTTAAGCTCGAAATACAAAATTATGTTCATAATATCATTTGTACAGTTGTTGAAATCTACATATATTTATTTTATAAAATAATCTCTAATAATGATAGTCAATTTACTCAGTATTAATAAAAGGAGGTACTGACTGTTTCCAAAGGGCAAAATCTCTTGGATCTTATGTCAATTAGGGCAAAATACCTGTGATGGTATTAGATGCATCTCTCTCCTTATGACCTCTAATGACATAAATAAGAGTGGGTCGTCTAGCCTCGGTTCGGTTCGCATTGGTTGCTATAGTATTTGTAGTTCTATTTTGACCTCAGCCCATTGGAGGTAACTAACTCAATATTTGGTTTTAAGCTTGATTGTGGGTGGAGCTTGTGCTTACTCACTTCGATGAGGGCAATCTCTTACCATATGCTCTGTTAACCCACACTTCAGACAAGCACCCAATTTTTTCCAACACTCGACCGGGACCTTACTCTTTCGTTTTTCATGTTCCACTTGTTTGATCTTTTCCACAGTTATGACTTTCTCCACAAGGGTTTCAAACACCCATTCCTAGTGTGAAGCAACCTAAATTTTGAGGTCGAATTGCAACCCATTTTTGAACCTCACGCACTAGTCTTGCTCCGTGGCAACCATTCCTTAGGCATAGCAATTGAGTCTCAGAAATTCAGCCTCATATTTCGACATAGTCTTATCTTCCTATTTTAACTCGATGAACTCGAGTCTGCGGGATTCCACATACCTAGTACCCACATACTTCTTTTGGAAGGCCACTTAGAAATATTCCCAGTTAATACAGTTAGCCTGTGTGCCCCTTATAGTAGATTGCCACCAACGATAAGCCTCTTCCCTAAGTAAGGACACAGTGCCCTTCAACTTCTGCTTCGGAGTATAGTCTAAATCCTCCAAATTCCTTTTTGTCGACTCCATCCAATACTCTACCATAGTAGGAGTCGTTCTAACAACACCTTTGAAAGTTTCCACCCCATTTGATTGGAGCCTTTCTGCAACGGACCCATGGTTCCCCGATCTAGTTTGGGCTCCAGCAACCCTATGTAACACGCTCAGCAATGCCTGTGTCACTGAGTAGTCTCCGTTCTCATAGCCTTCGCCACCATTGGCGGTGGAGTTCTCAACATAATCTTCTTCGAGGATCAGATTTTCACCATGAATACTGGGTGTGTAACCTCCCCAACCTAACCTAAACGTTAGACCTAAATTTCAAAGATTACATCAGCCACCGAGATGGCCTAGTAGGGTTATCAGAGTTTTGAAAAACATTAAATTAAAATATTTATTTATTTTTGAAGAAAACTTAGACTATTTTCAAAGAACTCACAAGTTATCAAAACGAAATCAATTTAGCTTTCCTACATAATAATGACCACTTTTAAGAAAACTGAGCTAATATTTCAATTTAATTCCTTAACAAAACACATTTACAGATTAGCAGCGAAAAAGTGATATTCAATTTTGATTTAAATAAGATTATATGCATAAATAATTAAATGTCGTATTTCATTATCCTAAAATTAAATTAAATGTCATCCATGCTTTTTAAACCCAATTCTTAAGTCCAATGCCGTAGATTGAAATTAAAACAATACAGTCTCTAAATAATAATAAAAATATCAAATAATAAACCAAAAATATTTTAGTAAATTAAACCGAGCTGAGACCCTTCTAATGCCGCGTCTGCATCCGCGTCTGCGTCTGCGTCCTAACTTGGTGGGTTATTTAAAATGATGAAAAATAAAAGGAGGTGAGCTGTGAAGCTTAGTGTGCGTTCCGTCACAAGCAAAATCAGTGCAAACTGTACACAAGGCACATGAATTTAACAATTTCATGAATAAACACATTCATAAAGCACTTTAGATTGACAGTTTTTCACATAGAACACTTCACTTCACTATCTCAAAATTTAGAGTAATAACAAATGAATGACAATTTAAAATATCGTTATTTCAGATCAACTTAGCATAGGAATAATCAATGCAATGATTTATCATGTAGAAATACTATTCATAAAATAATTCACAATAACAATTTCAACATATCAACATTTCAGATCTTTCAACAATGTACATATATATATGTATCATCTTAGAAATTCTTAGTTTTATATGCACATGTTTCATTAATGTCATACAGTTCTGATTTAACAGAAAATGTCCTACCCCACTACAACACACCACAATAAGAGTTCCTTAGAACTCCATCCACCAACACATCAGATTTGTGGTTAAACCACTACTGGTTCACAAATGACAAATGCCATAGGTTGCGATCGCACAACAATATTTGTAAATGAGAGTTGTCACATGGTTATGGATACACAATGAAATCCTACATATGGAATCTACTTTCGGCTGTGGATGCACAACAAGTACTCTGCTTTCGGCTGTGGATTCACAACAATACCCAGCAAATAGAATCTGTCTCTAGCTATGGATTCACAGCAGTTTGCAGATGAGAACTGCTGCATGGCTGTGACTTGCATAACCATTTTTATTTTGCAAATAAACTGTCAGATCTTCCTCCGTACATATCGTCCCACCCTATACAATGCAATATAGAATGCTCAAAATAGGTCAATACAGTAGCATTTAATATGCCCTTAACGAAACAATGTAGTGGCAAACAATATGCTGATAACAATTCAATTCAGTAGCAATTAATATGCTTGTTACAAATAATCTTAGTAACTGAAGTCATGCTTTATATGTGATTGGTTTAACTATATAAGCTATATTATACGTACAGTCACAACTGCAATTACAATAGACATATGTGTTGTTCACAATTCATGCAAACATATATCACTATCATATTATTTCAGTCAATCAAATAAGATATTCTAACATAATTTGTACTATCATGGACCTAATTATATGTTTTAATTCACTAAAAATAGGTTGGAACCTATTCAAGTCTAATATGACCAAAACATAAAATTCTGGGTCAAAACTGTAAAATTTGTAAAATAGGGGAAAACTGTAAAATCTAAAAATAGGGGCAAAATTATAAAATCTAAAAATCAGGGGAAAAATTATAAAATCTAAAAAATAGTGGCAAAACTATAAAATTTGAAAAATAGGAGACACACGACTGTTTGACCGGACCGTGTGGGAAGCCCTGGTTGTGTGGTATTTGCAATATCAACCTACAATGAAGACACGACCGTGTGGCAGGCCGTGTGGTGGTTCCTAGACCATGTGAGAATTGAAAAACCTAAGGTTTTTGGGGAAAATGGTCGTGTAAGGGGCTGTGTGGTCCTAACCTCGACACTTTTTTGCCTCGATTCACTTGTAAAAGAACACACACTTGACTCTGGGATCTAGTTTGGGGTACCTAAATCGAGTCCTTCAAATGACATTTACACAAAAATTAATGATGGATTTCAAGGTAAATAAAGGTTTTTGAGAGATGTGACAAGAAACGATTAAGATTAATTAGATCGAATGAAAGATTAATTTTGATTAGAAATATTACGAAAATTCAGGATCTAAACTTTGAATCGAGATGTACTTAGTAAACTTGATGAATTTACGGAGGCTATTAATGAAGAGTTCACAATCGGTAGAAAATCGATTTATCAGGAATTGATTTGATATGGAAAGCAAAAATAATTTCAATAATGGAGAGAAATTATTTTGCAAAGAAGAGGGTGGGAAAGAAAAGGGAGAATAAATAGAAGGGTAGAGGGCAAATTCTATTAGGATTTGAAAAGGGGTAAACTGCAATTCTAATTAGGAACAGGAGATAAAAAGTTGGTAGAATTCTAATTCTATTGGAATTTTGGGAAGGAGTAAGATATCAATTCTAATTAGGAAAGAATTGGGTCAATTCTTAGGGTTTTTAAACCTTAAGGGTGTTCCTATAATTTTCATAATATTTTTTTCAAAATTTTGAAATTAAAATAATAGGGGAGGAGGAGGAGGCTCAAACTCATGTTCTTAAGGGGAACTACCACCTTACCATTGATCTTGTTGTTTATTCTTGCTTAATTTTTACACTTAATTTTACATATTTTTAATGTTTGGAGTGTCTTTGGTGAAATTATGAAATAAAAAAGGGAAAAAGGGATTCAAACCTAGGTCAATTGGTAAGGAAACTAGCATGCTAACCATTAAGCCTGCGCCTATTTCTTGTGCAGTTTTTACCTCAAATAATATTTGTTTTAGTGTGGCTTTTATCTTGGGTTGTTGAAAATAAAAGGAATATAAATGGGAGAAAAAAGATTGAACCTAGAACCTCTAGGATGGAGGAATAACACTTAACTACCAAGCCTAAGGCTCATTTCTTGTTTAATTTTATTTCTTATTTGTATATATTTATTTCGTGCTCAACTTTATCTATTTTTATTAGCTTATACATTTACTCAAAAAATTTATTAACTTATTTAACTTTATAGTTTTTAACACATTCCTATTTTAGTTTATATACAATAATTAATACTCCTAGTCAAGTCTCATTACTAATATTTTAATTCATTTTACCCTTTTCCAATTAGGTCCTAATTCAATTAAAACACACTATTTTCAAATTAAACCTCGTAATCAAGTTTCGTTTTAGATTAATTAATATATTAATACCAGATTATATTATTTTAATACTTTAATTAATTATTTATGACCCCAATTTCGATATTCGTTTCAAACCTTCGGTTTATAAATTCTCAAAGATAACCTTATAAATTGGGGCGTGACCATTTTCAATTTTCACAAACCCGATTCTTCTAACTTGGTTTTTGGGGTGTGATAGGGCAGCTCTACAAGTGTAGCTCTATAGGTAAAACCCTACAGGGACTACCCTTACCACGTCTACCTTGTGTATTCATTATGCTCTCGAAAGTTTTTAAGATCTAAGTATATCTATAGTTTTCACGTAAAAGTTCAAGCATTAGCTATAGTATATCTATAGTCTAAAGGATTTTAATTAATCTAAAGTCTCAATAGTAATAGTAACTACAGTAGGAAAGGCATCGGAGTCTCGGATTCAATTTCTTACAGAAAACCAATTTCTAAAAAATTTGTGGCATGGTTTTACCCAAACTACTCTTTTTATGCAAGTAGGCAGACTCAATCAAATTTTCACAGTCCAAGTTTAGAAAATCTAGGATCTGATACCACCAAATGTAACCTCCCCAATCTAGTCTAAACATTAGACGCGAATTTGAGAGATTACATTGGCCATCAAAATGACCTAGTAGCAATTGAGATTTATAAAACAATTAATTTAAAGCATTTATTTATATTTAGAAGAAAATTTAACTTTTTTAGAAAAATTCATGAGTGGACAGAAATATGATTAATCTAATATTTTTCTTGAAAAAAAAAGTGAATTACCATTGAAAACTTAGCTAATTTCTATTTTATTTATTAGTCAAATTTTATATGCAATCTAGTAGCGAAAAAGTGATACTCAATTTAGATTTAATCAGATTATATGCATAAATACTTGAAAAACATATTTCAGTATCCTAAAATTAAATTAAATTAAATGTCTTGCATGCTTTGTAAACCCAATTCCTAAGTCTCATGCCACAGATTGAAATTAAAACATTAAAGTCTTTGAATTAAAGAACGTATCAAATGATAAATCTAAAATATTTAATAAAAATAAAATCGAGCGCAGTCCCTTCAAGTGTTATGTCCGTGTGCTAACCTGATGGGTTACCTGTAGAGAGGAAAATAAAAAGGGAGTGATCTATTAATACGAACTCGATTACGGGATGTAATTGAGTCGTTTGATACCCGATCATAAAATTAAGTAGTTCTCGTTTTAGTAAACAAAGGATATATTTTTAAGAAGATAGTTTAAGTAAACAGTGGATAAAATAAAGATAGTTGGATGGACAAGATGGATAAACGAACTCAAAACAAGAAAGAACCCTTAATAGCAATTAAGGACCCAAATCTTATAAGTTTTAAGGTGATAAAATGGATAGTTGGATAGGACTGTGACCCACTATCTAACAAGATAGGAACCAACGGTATAATTTTTAATGTCACACTCGGACGAGTGATAAGTTCAGAAAAGAAACAAGGTTGACGCCACTAGCTTAGCTAGATAAGTCAAGTTGAATCTCAAAGAAAAACGAGAGTGAATAACTCACAAAGTTATAATTCATATATGTCAAAAGTTCTTGGTTCACCTTCAAAAGGTTTACAATTGTGCTATTTATAAGCTAATAGACAACCAACTGAATGGACATGATTTGAATGTAGGTATATGAAGCTAAAATGATTTAATTTCCAGCTGGAATAATCCAATGAATTTAACTAAGTAAGATGCCGAAACAGCCTTGGTTCATGGTGTTGATGAGTGAGCTGAATGGAGCTAGATTCGATGGATGGAAGTAATGTCTGAGAGGTGCACTAAATGAAAAGTAGCTGATAAATGTGCTTGCTCGCAGCCAAATGGTCTTTGAGGTGTGAACACTCGGCTTTGTAAATGTAAACAACAAGAAACATATGGTTATTTGAAAAGGTAGTTGATCAGCTCATAATCTTTGGCAAAAGTTCATGAAGAATTCGGCTAAAGAAATGCACCAAACAGCTCAAGATACATGCACAATCGGGTGCATGAATTCTTCATTAATGAGCTACAATGTATCAGCTAGATGCATGTATATTCAGCTGAAGAAAGGGTTTCCTCCGTACATGCATAGTCAAATACATGCTTCCACATTAAGTAGCTTTGATGAACTTGGAAGATACATGTTTGTTCAGCTAATAATCAGCTCCCATCGTTCATGCATTTTTAGGTACATGCGCCACATTGAATGAGCTTCATTGAATTGACTTTGTGCATGAATTTGTCCAGCCGTATACTTTAAATCTTGTTAAGACAAATTAAAAACAACTTTAAAGCAAATTAAACACACAAATAAATATGTAATGGACTAAGACACATTCAACTGATGTAATTCAAGCTGTAGTGAACTAAGCATAATTAAATGAGCTAAATTAATTAAGATGTCCAAGTCTAGCTAGCTAAGTGAGCTAGCTGCTTCGGATTCGGCTTCCAACAAGTTGAAGATGCTTCTTGTTGGTTAATCCAGCTCCTTTGTAGCTTTCTCCCAAGCTTGTTCAACTAGAGCCGATAAAGATTCTCTAAAATGTTTAGCTCAAGCTCGAGTAATTGGTCTAATGGAGAGCTCGAGGGAATCTCGTTTGGTGTTAGCTAGGTCCGCAGGCTAGTTTGCATCATTCCCCCTTTCTTTAAAACGATTTGTCCTCAAATCAGGACCTACATCAAAAGGAGATAAATCAGATACGTTAAAGCTTACACTTATATTATATTCACCAGGCAAGTCTAATTTATAAGAGTTTTCATTTATGCGTTGAAGAACTTGGAACGGGCCATCTCTTCTTGGAAGTAGCTTAGATCGCCTTTGTGCTGGAAATCTTTCTTTGCGCATATGAACCCAAACCCAGTCACCTGGTTCAAAGTTGCCTTCGTCCCTTGTTGGAATTTCATATATATTGCTCAATTATTTTCTCAATGTTTTCCCTCACCTTCTGATGTAGTTGTTTGGCATAATCAGCTTTCCGCTTCCCATCTACATTCACGAGTTGGTTAGAAGGAAAAGGAATTAGGTCAAGGGGTGTCAAGGGATTAAAACCATATACAACTTCAAAAGGAGAGTGTTTTGTAGCTGAATGAACAGATCGATTGTATGCGAAATCGATGTGAGGTAGACACTCTTCTCACATCTTTAGATTTTTCTGAATGATGGCTCGAAGTAGAGTAGATAAGATTCTATTGACAACTTCGATTTGGCCATCTGTTTGAGGATGGCAAGTTGTAGAAAATAACAATTTGGTTCCTAGCCGCCCCTACAAAGTTCTCCAAAAGTGACTAAGGAATTTTGTATCATGATCGAACACGATGGTTTTGGGCATGCCGTGCAACCGAACCACTTCTTTGAAGAATAAGTAGGCTGTATGAACAACATCATCGGTTTTATGGAATGCTATAAAATAAGCCATCTTAGAGAACTTATCGACAATAGCAAAAATAGAATCTCTTCCGCTCCATAGAATTGTCAGTCCAAGAAGTTTCAGGAATAGGGAGAGGCTTATACAAACCGTGTGGTTGGATACTGGACTTAGCCTTTCTACAGACAATACATCATTCACAAAACCGTTCGATGTCTCTTTTCATCTTCGACCAAAAGAAATGCTCTTGTAATGTGGCCAAAGTTTTGGTTACTCCGAAATGTCCCATCATTCTACCTCCATGTGCCTCATGTACAAGAACTTCTCGGATAGATCCTTGAGGAACACATAATTTCCCTTCTCGAGAAAGATAGCCTTTATTCCTAAAAAATTTGTCAAAAGCTCCTTTCTCGCAAAATTTAAACACCTCACCAAAGTTAGCATCATGTTCATATAACTCTTTAAGAAACGAAAATCCAAGCAATTTAGTTTCCAAGCTATTAAGTAAGGCATACCTCCTTGATAGAGCATCAGCAACTATATTATCTTTACCTTTCTTATATCTAATAACGTAAAGAAAGATTCAAGAAATTCAACCCACTTAGCGTGCCATTTGTTCAGCTTGTGTTGTCCTTTGATATGCTTCAATGCCTCGTGATCAGTGTGAATCACGAACTCTTTGGGCCACAAATAATGTTGCCAAGTTTCGAGAGCCCAGATTAAAGCATAAAATTCCTTGTCGTAAGTCGAATAATTTAGAGCAGCACCATTGAGTTTTTCACTAAAGTAGGTGATGGGGCTCCGTCTTGGGTTAGCACCGCTCCAATCCCTAAACCTGAAGCATCACATTCCAACTCGAAGGTTTTGTCAAAATTTGGTAAAGACAACAAAAGAGCATGAGTTAAACAATCCTTAATTTTTAGGAAAGAATTTTCTTGCTCTTCACCCTAATTAAAACTAGATTTCTTACGGGATTACTCCGGTCAACGGAGCAGCCAATGAGCTTCTATAGCTCAAGCTCGAGTAATTGGTCCAATAAAGAGGTCGAGGGAATCTCGTTTGGTGTTAGCTAGGTCCACAGGCTGGTTCGCATCATCTGTGAAGCTCAGTGTGCATTCTATCACAAGTAAACCAATACAAATGCTTAAGTATACAGAAACACCACGTATAGAACAATAATAATAGCAATTTCATAATCCCGATATTCCAGGCCACTTCAATCAATGTATACATATATGTATGTCATCTTAGAAAAATCCAGTTTGTATGCACATACTTTATGAATGCCATACAGTTCCAGTTTAACAGAAAAGATCCTACCCCATCACTACACACCATAATAGAGTTCCCCTAAACTCCAACCAACTACACAGCAGGTTGTGGTTTGACCACCACTGGTTTCGTAGATAAAATCTTCCGTTGGGCTGTGGGTGCACAACAAAATATCGCAGATAAAGTTTGCCACTAGGCTGTAGATGCACAACATATTTGTAGTTAAAGGATAAATATTGCCACTGGGCTATGGATGCACAACAAATTTGCAAATAAACTGCCACTTCTTCGTCCGTACATATCATCCCACCCCATGCAATGTATTAGCGCAAGCTCAAAACAGATCAATACGATAACATTTAATTATGTTTTTAACAGAACAATACAGTAGCAATCAATATGCTTATAACAGATCAACTCAGTAGCAAAAGTCATGCTTATTAAATGTTCAGTTTAACGGTAACATAAGGCATACTAAACATACAATCATAAACTCTAAAACAATAGACATATGTATTGTTCACAATTCATGCAAATATATATTTCATATTAAATCAGTCCATCAAATCATGGATTCTAACATAATTCATATTAGCAATGGCTCAATTAAATAAATTAGACAACTCAAAATAGTTTAGAAATCATTCAGGGACTAAACTGATCTAATCCTAAATTTTTTGGGTAAAACTGTAAAATCTGATAAATAGGGGACACACGGCCATGTGGAAAGCCCTAGACTATGTGGAAGGGATACACAAGCATGTGGCTAGGTCGTGTGATAGACTGTGACCGTGTGAGAATTGAAATAACCTAGGGTTTCAAGGGGAAATGATCGCGTGAGGGGCTGTGTGGTCCACACGGGTGGCCCACATGCCTGTGTGGCACTATCCTAGGCACGATTTTGCCCCGGTTCACTTGTAAAAGAACACATACTTGTCACTAGGATCTCGAGCGATGTTCCTCACGCTCAAATATAATCCATGATACCTAAATCAAGTTCTTCAAATGACAATTATACAAGATTTAACTTTTTTTTTCTAAGATTTATCAAGATTCAACAATATTAACGAAAGATTCGTCAAAAACTGTGAAAGATTAACTAATTGATTTGAAAGATCAATATCGGATAGAAATCCTATGAAATTTGGGGTCCTAAACTTTAGATCGAGTGCACTTACCGCACTTGATGAATTACGGAGGCTATCACGTAGAATTTCAACAATTGGTAGGGAATCAATTTATCGGAGATTGATTTGATATTGAAAGCAAAAATAATTTCAACAATTGAGAGAAAATTTTAATGTAAAGAAGAGGATGAAAAAGAGATATGAGAAGATATAAGGAAAAGAGGGAGAATTCAATTTAAAATAGAAAAAAAAATCAAAATCCTAGAGTAATTAGGAAAATAGGGACTAAATACTTAGGGTTTTCAAATCTTAAGGGGTTTCCTGGGAAATTACCCAATTTTGGCCAAAATTTAAAATAAAATGGAGGAGAAGAGCATGATTTGAACAATAGTAAGCAAGGGAAAGGAGTAGATGCTTAACCGTTAGGCTACTACCCACTCTTGTTAAATATCTATTACAAATTATATTCATTTTAGTGTTGTTTCCACCCTAGTTTGCTGAAAATGAAAAGAAAAGAAATGAGAGGAATGGATAAAACCTAGGACCTCTAAGGAGTGCACTAACTACTTAACCATCAGACCAAAGTCATTTATTGGTTATTTATTTTAATTAACCCCCTATATTTTATGGTGTGACAAAAAGAAAAAAATTTATAAGAAGGACAATATAATAAAATTTACTTTTAGGTAATCTCACATTTCGTCAACCAAACACCTGAATCTTACATTCCAACCAAATGAACCAAACAATGTAATCTTACATTCCACTCGTAATCTTACATTCTCATAATCCTATTACAAAATGTAATCTAAGATTTGGCGAACCAAATGCCCCTTAAATGTTACAATTGAATCAAAATCAAAGTTTCATATATACATATGAACCACAATTCAAGTTTCAAATGTATAATTGCGCCAAATCAAAGTTCATGTATCAAGTTGCACATTGGACCAAAGTTGATGTATAAATTTGATTTTTATCCTATTAAAAAAGTGAAAAATATTTTTTTTCGGTAATACTAAAATTAATGGTGGTAACTCATATAAAATAAAATAAAAATAATGATTTTCAACTTAAAATCCTATGAAAGTTTTGAAAAACTAGAAACATAGGTTAAGGGAAAAATGTAATATATGGAAATAAAATTAAAGAGTAAATATATTAAATTGTTAAATTAAATAAATTTCTTAAATAGTTGAACATACATATTAAGAGTAAATCACTTAAAGATATAAACAAATAAATATAAAATGTTGTAGTAATTATATGAAATATTTTGATATTTGTTTTAAATTAAGTCTAATAATTAATACTAGTTTTTATATTGTATGTTACATGTATTAATTAAATTATTTATAATTATTTTAAAAATTTAACATTTTACAAATAATATGATTAAAAATTTAAACCACAATAATATATATTTTCTTTAAATAAATATGTCTAACAATTATCCTAATTTAATCCATTATCACCATCAATTTTTATTTTTAATATGTTGCTTAAACTATGTATATCAAAGTGTTTTGATTTATTAAATTGAGTATGGTTTAATTTAATTTTAAATAATGATTTTAGATATTTTATTATTATTTTGAGTTAATTTCCATGTATAATAAATTATTTATATTTTATAAATTAAATGAATAATATTAAATTATTTAAGTTTTAATTTATTTGATTTTTAATTACTATATTGTTTTTGGTGCAATTACTATATTTTTTAATAATATGTTTAAATAAAATTTGCATTTAAAAATATATTTTCAAACTAAGGGAAGTTAATGTATTGAATTTTTATATCCATTGCAATCAATTAAAGCAATTAATTATATTACATTAAATGTTTTAAAAGAAAATGGAAGGAAAATATCAGGTGTATGATATTTTCTAACATTAACATATTGATTAAAAACTACATTAAATGTTTTAATTCATTTAGCATTTTTATTTCATCTTCCTTCTACGTGCTGCTTTGTTATGAATCAATTAGGGCATCAACATTCGAAAAGGTTTAATTTATTTCGTATTCTTATGTGTTTCTATATGTAAAAATTACATACAATTTAATTTTTTTAATAGTAAGTCAAAGGAATTATTCTTGAAAGAAATTAGATCAAGAATGGTTATCTAATACATTTAAAGATTAACTAAATTAAATATGCTGTAAAATATACAATATCAAATAAAATTGAACATACATAATAATAATAATAATAATAATAATAATAATAATAATAATAATAATAATAATAATAATAATAATAATAATACATAAAAACATGCATGGGCAACGTAACAATAATAAAAGAGAAGGTTTAAGGGTGTAAAAAGTTCTCAAACTAAAAAGAGAGAGCAATTAAGCTCCTCCTTTTTCTTTTTGCACTCAATTGAACTCTTGAACTTTCAAAATGCATAAAAAAAAGCCCTTAAACTTCTTCAAAAAAAGTAATTAAGCCCCTACTTCTTTTTTGCGCACTCAATTGGATACTTAAAGTTTCAAAATGTATAAAAAAGACCCTCAAAATTTTTCAAAAAACAATTAAGCCCTACTCTTTTAAAAATTAGAAAAAAAAATATAAATAATCAATAATAAATTTTAGAAAAATTATTAACTTTTAATAAAAATATAAAAAATTTAAAATTTATTTGAAATTAGAATTTTTATAAAATTGTAAAAATAAAAATGTAAAATTTTAAAAATCATAAAAAATTAACGACCCTAGTTTTTTTTTTTCAATTAAAGCCATCAAGTGTACCAACACAGTGACATGTGACAAAAATAATAAAAATTAAAATAAATAAAAGATATAGAAAATTATAAAATGCTTCTTTTGGTATAATAATTTTTATAATTTTTTACAAAATTTATATTTCTTTAAAATTTTATTTCTTATGAATTTATAAAATTTTATAATTATTTTATATTTCTATATATTTTTATAAATTTTACAATTTTTATGATTTTTATATTTTTCTAATTTTTAATATTTTGATTTTTCTATTAAAATTTAATAATATTTATAGATTTTATTGATTTTAATTTTTTTTATAATTTTAATTAAAGCAGGGGCGTAATTGTTTTTTTTTTTTGAAAAAGTTTAAGGGTTTTTTTTATGCATTTTGAAAGTTTAAGTACCCAAATGAGTGCAAAAAAAAGTAGGGGCTTAACTGCTTTTTTTGAAAAAGTTTGAGGGCTTTTTTGCACCCTTAAGCCTAAAAAAGAATTAGTGGCTACAAAGACTCCAGAGAGGGAAGAAAAAAAATTCTATTTAATATTTTAAAGACATAATTGTTGAAAAAACCCTCAACATTTATGGGTTTTTGCTTTTGTGCCGTTGATCTTTTTTTTTTTTGGATTGACGTCCTTAACGTTACAATTTTTCACAAATCAACCTAAATTTAACAAAAAACGTCAGTTAACCATCAATCAAGCGCTGATCAATGAAATAGTAAGATGTCAAAAATAAAGAAATAAATATAAGATTAAAAATAAAAAAATAATTTATAAAAAAATAATTTTAACCCTAAAATTAAAACCTATCATTAAAATCCTTAATCACTTATTCTCATATCTTGAAATCCCTAAAACTCTTACGATGAAATTGGTAAATGTATTATAATTTTTGTTTTTTTTTCAAAGCTTCAATAGACACCAACCAATTTATTCTTTCACCATTGCTCTCCATCTAAGGAAAAAAAGAATTTTAAAAAGGAGAGTAGAAAAGTAGTTATTTTGAATCCAGGTAATACACAGAATCAATCTCCTTTTCACTTTGAACAACAAGGCAAAAATGGAGAGTTTCAACGCCAAAGATCTGTCAACAATAGGCGGCATAGCCACCGTTTCCCTTATTCATTCCTTCATTCCGACCCATTGGCTTCCTTTCTCCATTGTCAAACGGGCCTAGAAATGGAGAAGAAACAGTGCATAAACTTGCTTCAATTTTGCTTAGAGTTCTTGGTGGTAGCTTGGAACGACGGAAATGTGTAAGTGTACACAATCGCAACAAGTAATAAAGTGACAAGTAAATGTCGAGTTATCGTACCTATAGGGACTGTGAAAAGAATTTATTTATGAATGCAATTAAAACACTTTGGTGAAGAAAAATATTTTGATTTTGAGGAAGTGATTAAAATTAAAATTTAACTAAGTAAAATAAAATAAAAATAAAAATAAAAGTTCCAATGCACGATATCAAAAGATGATTTTAATCAAGATGATAGAATTGTGTTAGATTAATTACATTTCTTAACTTAGAATTACTAAACGCATGTTCATGTTGTTACGAATAAATTCACGGCAACTCGGTAATTTGCTAACTACTACTCATACATACTTATTAAATTAACTAATCTCTTGAACACTTTCCATTGCTAATTCATACAATTAATCAATCTTCATAAGCACATAAAAGGTTAAGTGAGGTAACAATGTATTCCTACCTTTAAACAGTTTAATCACAATAATCTTGCAAGTTATGCAAGGCTAATGCATCGTCTAATACCATCGCTGATTTAACCCTCGGGTACCTTAGAAGATTAAACATGTACTGATTAAGTATTGTGTTAATTAATTACAATTTCAACACGATTAAATAATTAATTCGTTAGTTACCTTACAATTATAATGCAAGAATAACTTAATCATGATTTTACTTAATCAAACAACTTACCAAGACCTATAACAACACACACAATTTTTAATAACTTAAGTGGACGAAATGCAATCAACCTACCACGAATTAAATTTAAGCCATATTAATTAAATTAAACATATCAACATCACAAGTATTCATAGGCATGTTCATAACAACAACAATAAAAAGTAAAGTATAGGAAACTAGAATCAAATCCAGTGTTTCTCCGAAGCTTAACTAGTTTGCTCCGCTCCTCCTTCTCTGCTTGTTTTTGTTGAACTGAGGCTTCTACAAGCACTTGAATTCTGCTTCCATGGTGGTTGAAAGGCTCTTTTCCCAGAGGGGAAATCAACAAGGGAATGGAAGGGAAAAAGAACAACAAAGGAAGGGGTTTTGAAGAGAGAAAGTGAGAAAGAAGTGAAGAATGAAGGAATGAGAGGTGTGTTTGAAATGAGCAACCAAGGGGGTATTTATAGGTTGGATAGGCTGCTAAAAATAGCAAAAATCCATAGACACCCCCATGGATGGCCACACATGTGGCAAGTTTGAAGCTTTCAGACTTGCTAAATTTAGCTAGGGGCAAATTTACAATAGCTTGTTAAGTGGAGGGGTTTGAATGCAATTTCAAGGAAACATCAAGGGCTGTTTTGCAAGCTAAATAATCAGCTAAATAAGCTGATTGGTTCAGCATATGGGATGGTTTTGGGCAGCCCACACTACACCAAAACAGGCTTTTAGCGGCGTTTTTTAGGCCTTTAGCGGCAGTTTTTAACACCGCCAAAAGCGCCGCAAAAAAGGCCGCTGTTGACAACGCCACTAACGTTTGCGACGTTTTTAGAAATAAGCGCCGCTAAAAGTCATAACCTTTAGCGGCGCTTCTCCCACAAACGCCTCTATAGATCATGATCTTTAGCGGTGTTTTTCTCACAAACGCCGCTAAAGAACAAGACCTTTAGCGGTGCTTCTACCACAAACGCCGCTAAATAACATGACCTTTAGTGACGCTTATACCACAAACGCCACTATAAAGATGACTTTTAGCGGCGCTTTTTGACAAACGCCGCTAAAAAGATGACTTTTTAAAAAATATTTTAATTAAATAATATTTATGTCTATGATAAATATTATATAATTTTTTTGAAATTTAAACTTTAAACTATATACTTTTAAGGATAAAAATATTAATTAAATTAAAATTTCTATTAAAATTTTAACTTTAAAACTAAATATAAAAATTAATAAATTTAAATTTAGAATTAAAATATTATGTTTAAATAAATGAGCACCTAAAATTCCAATCAATCCTAACGAATAATAAATTCACATATCTACCATTTTTTTAAATTCACGTCAATATTATAAAATTAAAGAAACCAAATTATACTAAATTAAAATCAAATGATAACAGAGGACTAAAACCATAATCGATCTGTAATAAAATCAATCATTCTTGCACGAAATGATGAAAATATCCAGTCAAACACATATCTATCCAAGAGGAAATGAGAAAAGTAACTAATTAGAAGGATAATTCAAACAAATCCTAAATCCAAAGATTCAAAGATTCAAAGTTAACATTGCAAACAGGTGCACCATTGTAAGAGGATCATCCAAATCTCTAAGTGCATCAATAAATGTTGGATACCTAAAATACCAAACACATTTAGATGCCTGCACCAAGAAGAATGCGTCCTATGATCAACATTGTGATATTCACCGCACCTGTATTGCTAGCTCCTCCTAGGAAGAAGCTGACCGCACCAACAAGGATGTTGGCTCAACGTCCTTTGTTTCTAGTAATATAGGAGGCTCCAAATGTAGAAACAAGGCCTGCGAAGTAGAGCGAAGACATAAAAAGTGTGAGGAGCTGGTTGTCATATTTGCAGTAGTTAGTTTTAGCACACACGTTTCTATCATAAGCACACACGTTTTAGCAATTTTACAAACAAGAAAAAAAATAGCTTTTCTTCTTAGCTCACAGTTGCAGCACTAGAAACTGAGTAAAAGAGCATTGATAATAATTGTCATTAAGACTCCATTCTTATCAATTATAGTTAAAAGAAAATAAAAAAACAAATAAGCATTGTTCATCTAAGTAGACCAGAAACATCCTTGGCAAGCAAAAGCATTTGTGAGTGCCGAGATAATTCTACATATGCCAAAAAGCCTGCAACTGGAGCTTATTGCTGCATAGCAGAAAGCCTTTAATGTCCATCACAGTGAGAGACAAAGATGGATCAAAATTTTTAAGAGTACATGGACTTACCTTATATTTTAACCCCAATATATATTTTGGTGGGGGGTTGAATCTTATAAAAAGACCAATACCTTCTTGAAACTTCAAGATCCTCTACTGTCTTCAACATGTTTGCTGATTCAGCCTTTAGATGCTGCCATTCTCAGTCAATATGCACCATAAAAACATGAAATTAATAAGCAGGGTATATATATAATTTATATTTACATGAAACTAATCCAATAGGACAATAATGTTAAACCTTACCAATTTATACATGACAATTAACAAAAACTAGCGATTCAAATTCATGTGTTTACTAACAAATGGAGGAGAATCTATATAAAGTAAAGAGATGAAAATCATAAATAAATCTATAATTAATTGCATTAAGACATCAAAAAAAAAAGACATGCTAACCTGCAGGTTTTGTTCAATTGGCTTATTGGTTTCGTTATCCTTTGTATGCCGCCTATAACGTTCTATAGTTTGCTGCATGCTAAATAAATGATATATCCAAATAGCAACACAAATCAATGCATGGAAAAGCTTGTAATTAAAAACCAAACAATGTTTTAATTGGGACAGAAGCTACATGTATATAGGCATAAATGCAATAAAAACCTCAAATGAAAAAAAAATGATTAACTAAACAGTATCATTAAGCATTTCCACAATGAATTTCAAAAGATGAAAGAAAATATCTATGTACATATAAAACATGACATAAACATTTTCAAACAATGATCAGAGTCATATATGAAATCATTTGTAGATCATTAAGACATCAGGTAAACAAAGTTGACTAATGTTGCTGTCTTTTCTCTGAAGAAATTATTGGATTTAAACATGAATAACATCCAATTATATATTTTTCTAATAAGACTAATACTACATAAATAGATTTTAAAAAAGACCTACAAATAAAATAACCATTTCCATATGATACTTCCAAGACACCCTTTTATTTTAGAAATATAGTTTAAGAAAAAACATTGTTTTATACCGCAATAATACCAGTACATGATGAAAGGGATAGTACTGCAAGGTTATCAGAAAATTGTACCCTTTCTTTCAAATAAACATTATTTCTCAAGCCAACACCATATACAAGGAAATTTTTCAAGTTTATCTTTTAGGACAAGGTACAGTTTAAATAATTTTGGTTTCACTTTTGGTTAGTCCTATAAACCGGCATCATTCTAGTCACTAAGTTGTTATAGTAATTAGGGATTAGTCATAAAATATAGTTTAATTTGGTTCTTGGAAAAACCCCACATGAAAGAACAATGTTGTGGAGAGTAATGATGTGCGTAAGTGAGAGTTTTTATGGCAGAATCAAACAACCCTAAGTATGAAAATTGGTGCTGAACAGCAAATTAATTGAAAAAGATGGGGGGTTTAAAGAAAAATATTATTTACCTAGAGCTTGCAAATTCAAAGAGCTTGCCTCTAGGAGAGAAGATGATTAAAGCAACTTCAGCATCACAAAGAACTGATAGTTCAAAAGCTTTCTTTAGTAGCCCATTTCGTCGCTTTGAGAATGTAACTTGCCTGCTCGTATCGTTCTCTATGTGCCTCATTTGTGCTTTTCCCCTCACCATGATGAGGATCTTCGTACCTTCAAAGCCAACAAAACATATATATATATATATATATATATATATATGAAATACCAAACAGGCATTAAAACAAACACATGGAAAACATAAGAATATAAATGAAAAAAAAAAAAGAAAAGCAGTTATAAAATAAGCAAATTATAAAACCCAGAAATCCCTTTTTTAACTCAACTCAATTGGATCATACAAAATTTAACTCAAAATCAAATTAACATAACTCTGAAGTGAACTGTGTCCCTAATGATCTAAAACCACACCCAATAAATAAACCTCAGAACCCAAATTAAAAAAAAACTGAAAGCTAAGATCGAAATCATCTAAACCCAAAACTAATCCACACCGAAATCACCCTAAAACGTTGAAGCAAAATGAACCCAATTCATAGAAACCCAACGTACAACTTGCTAAATTGACAGGTTAATAAGATCAGTAGTAACTAGAGACAATGTTGAAATGTATTTCTAGATTGAATGTAAGCTAGGACAAATTATCTTAGAAAATAAAAATCATCTAGCATATTAGATTTGGGGTTGCCACAGATTAAGGTTCAGGGTTAACAGCATCTCAACCAAGCCCGGTGTTGCACAGTAAAAACTTCAAATTCATTAAATTCCCCCTATAAATTGCCAAAACAACCCATTTCACAGAAGAAAAACTTGGTACATGTAAAAAAAGGGGAAAGCAGGGACACATAGTAATGTCCCTGCTCTCTCTTGCACGAAAGTAGTTTCGAAACAAGATATCACCAAATTAGAACGAATTACATTCACAATTAACCGCTAAATACAATCTTTGGCCAAGTTTTATGCAGAGTCATCCTCTTGATTCGCTCCGTCTGACTTTTGCTTAGGTGGGGCTAAAGGGGATGGAGAGCCCTCCATTCCCATCTCTTCTTTTAGGTCATTGATGCTCTGCTCCAGCTCATTTATACGGTCTCCCATTTCATCAAGTGCTTTGAAGTTAAGTAAACGATAGATGTCACACAATTCAGAGTAATACTAAAGTAACTAATTAACTATTTATATTTCAATTAATGCTATGATACTGCGAAATGTAACAAAGGGTCTAACTTATTTCATACTCAGCCGGCAAAAGACCATCTCGTAAAGCTTAACCTCATAGTCCAAGATTTCCCAACAAGTTGACAAATTTGATACTAAAGTATAGATTACCTTAGACAACCTTTTCTACGAAATTATCATCTAAGTAATGAAGCAACTTAATGACACTTCATATATTCAACAATTTCTATCTTACAAAAAGAACATGTTCCAATGAAATTTAAAAAATATACGAAAAGAATATTCTTTGTGATGATGGACTCCGACATTGTTTGAAACTTGGATTGCTGCAAATGAAATGTTTGTCAATTACTGAGATATATTCAAACAACTATAGAATAGGTCCAGTTATAACTCACCATTTGTTGAAGAAGATTTTGCACCTAAAAAAAAAACAATCAGTCAAAAAAATCATTAACTAAATCCCTAAAATAAACGACCTCGAGAAGCACAGCAAATAATTTCTATAATTATACTCATTCACTAGGATTGATCGACTTTGCAACCTAAAAGTCGAGACTATACGAAAACTAGCAATGGATGTGTCCTCAAAGTTTTAAAGGACGGTATGTTTGTAAAGTTGGGGGTTTCAAGGGGGGAAATTAGGGATTTTAGGGGGGAAAGTTGGGGATTTCGGGGGGAGGGGATTTTATAAAATGGCGCTATTTTTTTAAAATAAAATTATTTTTGTGGCGTTTTTTTATAAAAATGCCGCTATTGCTTATATATTGGGAGTTTTTTTATAAAAACGCCGCAAAAAATTATTTCATTTGGAATAAAACGACATTGTTTTGCTATATAAAATGGCGCTATTTTTTTAAAGTAAATTTATTTTTTGTGACGTTTTTTATAAAAACGCCGCTATTGTTTATCTTTTGTGGCGTTTTTCATAAAAACGTCGCAAAAAAATTATTTCATTTGGAATAAAAGACACTGTTTTGCTATGCTAAAAATCTTTTATTTTGTCTGTTAAAAATTATTAGTTAAGTGATTTTATAAAACATTTATTATTATTTTTTATAAATTGAATTTTATAAAAAAATCAAGTACTCTCAAAATAAATATCGTATATTTTAATAAGAAAAAAATGATTAAATGGTTGTAATTAATTATTAAGTTAGAATTATCCAATGTAAGCAATTAATCTATCACATATCAAATTTCTATTAAAGATTGAGGCGTTAATCATGATTTTATATTATTCATTTCGATCTAATCTCCATTTTATTAGAGATATTTCTTCCTAACTAAAATATAATTATTTTGCTAGATGTTCGATGTGGAATGATTTTAGTTTTTGTATTTTATTTTTATTTGTTATAATTTGGTCCTATATATCCAAAATAGATAGTAACCTATCCGTATCAATTTGTTACATTTATTTTTTTTTATTTTTTTAAATCTAATATTTAAATATATCAAACGGTTTAGATTAAATATTTTTTAGTCATAAGCACCGCTAATGTTACCTTTTCTGACGTTTACAGAAGAAACTCCACTAATAAATTAAATTCTTGTAATGAAACGACACTGTTTTGGAAAATTCTAATACATATTAGCGGTGTTTTTGCTATAAACGCCGCCAAAGCTCGCATATTTTACAATTTTTTATATTCAATTATTGTATATTGCATATCAATTTTAAATTAATAATCTTTACAATTTATTATTATCTCTTTTACAATTATATAAGAACTTATTTAATATATAAATTAAAAAATACTAATTAATCTAAACCTTAAACCCTAACTCGACCCTGAATCTCTAAACCCTAAATCACTAACTCTTAACCCCAAACCCCTAACCACTAACCCCTAAACCTTATTTAATATATAAATTAAAACACACTAATTAATCTAAACCTTAAACCCTAACCTAACACCGAATCCATAAACCCTAAATCTTTAACTCTTAACCTTTAACCCCTAACCCATAAACCTTAAATCACAACCCTTAAATCAGAATCCCTAATCCATAATCCTTAATTCCATAATCTATAAACCTTAAAATTGTAACTCTTAAACCGGCCCTAAATCCTAAATTAACCATATATATACCCTAAACTATAATGATAATTAAATTAAATATTTTAAAATTAATACTATCGTATCTTTTACAATTATATTTGAAATTATTTAATATATAAATTAAAATCAATCAATCATGTACGAAAAAATTTTAAAATTATTTTAAATAATGTATTTTAATTTCTCCATTTTTAACAAATATTTTTCTATTTTTATTTCAAATTATTTCTACGTGTCATTATTTCAAATTTATCCATTTTTAACAAATATTCAATTAAAAATAAATTGAATTTTAATTAATATAAATAAACAAATTAAATAGTAAATAGACAGATAAAATGTTTTTGTGGCACTTTTTCAAAAACGCCGCTAAAGCCTCGAGCATTCGCGACGCTTCTTGAAAAACCCGCTAAAGCCCCGAGCATTAGCAGCGCCATTTCAAAAACGCCACTAAAGATCTGAACATTAGCGGCGCTTTTTCAAAAACGCCGCTAAAGATCTAAGCATTAGCGGTGCTTTTTTTTAAAAACGCCGCTAAAGCCCTGAAAGGTAGAAAACGATGCCTTTGGGCATAGGTTTTCTGCGGCGTTTTTCCAAAAAACACCGCTAATGCTCGATCTTTAGCGGCGTTTTACGTAAGGCGCTGCTAATGCTTGATTTTTAGCGGCGTTTTTTGTCCAAACGCCGCTAAAAATGCTGCTAAAAGCCTGTTTTGCTGTAGTGCCAGTTGCTCAATTGGATCAGTCTCTCGATTTAGCACAATTGGGCCTCTTTTCATAATTAATTAATAATAATTATTTAACCCAAAATAAATTGGATTAAAATTAAAATCAATTATATTATGAATTAATATTCATAATTTGGACCGTCTTAGGCTGAAAATTAATTCGCCTCGATGCTTCAAAAATTGCTGCTCGGTTTTGCGCTTCTAGGAGTGTCTGCCAAGCCAATTTTTGCCCTTTGTGCAAATCTGTCGAAAATAAATCAAAATAAATCAAAATTTATTATAAAATTAATTAAAATTAAACATGTTAATAATTTAAGTACAATTTAATTATTTTATAATTGTTATATATTTTTCGACAAGAATTACTACGAAATTGCATGAATTTGAGTTAAAAAGGGCATGAAAAAGTGTATATTTTCGTGTTTCCATAGCTATATACTGTTGTTTTTGTCTGGAAAGGGTGGGCATAGCCATTCTCATAATCAACCTATGGACAAATGGTTGTTGCTAGTCTTGTCCTTGTTCCATCATTGTCTCCTTACGCTACCACTCTTCTTGTGTTTCTAGCCGTTGGAAACTCATCGTCGATGAAAAGTTTTAGGAATTCCATGATTTGGGAATAAGAGATTAGGGGTTTTAATGATAGGTTTTAATTTTAGGGTTAAAATTATTTTTTTAAAATTTCATATTTAATTCTTTAGTTTTGACACGTCAGCATGCCACATAGGTTACTTTGTTAACCGGTGTTTGACTAACGGTCAACTGACGTTTTTTGTTAAAATTGGGTTGATTTGTGGAAAAAATATAACGTTGAGTGCCTCAATCCAAAAAAATAAAGGTAAATGGCACAAAACCAAAAGCCCATAAACGTTGAGGGTATTTTTGATAATTATGCCTATTTTAAATACTTTAAATTTTTTCTCTTTTTTTCTCAAAGTTGTTTGCTTTTCTTTTTTGTTTTGTCCAGCATGATGTCAGTCTTTGGGTTGGTTACCGCCCGCCTTTTTTCTCCCTTCCACTAGCCCTCTCTTTCTTTCTATATTCTCCTCATTTACTCCATGTACTTTCTCTCATTTCAGTTTGTAAGTCTATTTTGTCGGTATCTTTACTACCTTCACAAGTTGTGATGGATAGATGACGGTGCCTATTGCCATTGAAACTCTACCAGCCAGTGCAGTTTCTCTTGGAAAGTGAGTGGATCATCGTCGACTTTTTAATCTATTTTATTTTGAGAGTATTTCAGAATAATAAATGATTTTACAAGTTGGTTTGGACTCGTGTAAGTTTTATATGTCTTTTTATTTGTTTTCTATTGTTTAATAAGTCTTCACTTTTAGAAGTTTTTGTCTGCTCTTGTAGCACTTTTTTAGTCTTACTTATGCATGTAGTCTTGCTTTTGCAAGTAATGGTTTTGCCGTCGTCCTTTCTAGTTTGGTGGATACTCGGTTCTTTTGTCGATTTTTGCCTACCGCTTTGGACAATCCAAGATTGATTTCCTTATCGTATTAAGTGCTTGTAATCACTTCAGATATGTCGTGCTTGACTTGTGGCAAAGCTAATTGTAAACGTACCATATAATGTTCTATTGATGCTGAGGCAAAAGCTTTTGTTATATTGGTGGAGTTTGTCCTTCACTGCCTAAGACAGGTGTTTGTTGTTTATTTTTCCCCAAATTGTATGGTTCCATTCATGAAATAAATTATAAATTACAAGAAAAGATACAAAATGATTACACAAAATAAAAGCTGAAAATAATATAATTATATAAATCTACATTAACAATAGGTTAGATTTTTTTTATTATTATACAAAAGCCTATAACTACTCATAACCTTTTCCCAACCCTTAAATAGGAGAATAAATGCGCTTCAATATACTTAAACTCACGTCCTCCTACATTGACAACAATGTCAATGCTAACTAAACTAAGACTCAATCGACTAATGTTAGGTTAATGATTGTAGCATTAAAATACATCTTTTTAACATAATAATAATTTAAAATGTTATGTTTTCTAACGTAATATATATAAATTGTTGGTTTGAAAATGAGTATTCAAACTCATGCTTTTATTTTTTTTAGCATGAATACAACATTTTAATCGGATAATCGAAATATTATTTACACCTATTAAACATTGGGTAACTTGTGAAGTTGGGTGTTTGGGAAGAGATGGCAAATAGGTTGCGGACACACCATAAATTTGAAGATTGGTACGGACATATTGTCTCCTTTTATCTTTCCAAGACACAACCTCCTATGCTAAAGCTAGAGAGATGACTACAATCATTTAATTTTTTTTAAAATATATAAGTGTAAAAATGAGTATATTAAGACAAATAACAATAATAATTTTCATTATTAAGAAACATGAACAAAATATAATTCTATATAAACCAAGACCCTAATACAGAGATTCCTTTAAAGAATAAATAAAGATAAATTCATCCTGATAGGTCAACTTGAATCTCAAACTCATCATCATCAATTTTACCCTCGATATCTTTAAATCTTCTCAATTGCATAATAACTCGCCTCACTATCATCATCATCACCTCACTATTTCGATTATTAAATACCTTATATAATGTGTGATAAATATAAAAAAATATGGAAAGAATCATTTAAAATTATATCTTACAGAAATATGGAAAGAAAATAAAATAAATCCAATTAAAATGTTTGTGAAATAAATTAGGACTAAATAATTTATGGAAATCAAATTGACTCCTTTAAATTCTCAATCAATTCAATCAAATTTATGAAAATTTCTCTGAAATAATTTTGGCCTCAACAATCATTATGATATTTTTAGTTCAATAAAATTTATTAACCGTACTCTAGAATTTTAATTAATATTGTAACAGTTCGTTTTTCAGTTGTGTCGGAAGTAATGGTTTCGGGACCATAAATTCAACCAGTGATCTAGTAAAATTTTATTTATTTAATATTTATAAGGTTGTTGGAGTGTTGTATTAAATTTTGGTTAAGTAATTTTAACATTTCGATAGCTAATTAAGTAAAATTTTGTTAATAAAATAATGTTTAATAAAATAAACATGAATTAAAACATAAAGAAAAAGAGATAATATTTTATTTTTCCGCTTTATTCAACCTTTTTCAACGAAACTCCATAGCTAGAAGAACACCAAGCTTTCGATCAAGCTATTCTCCCATGCATGGTATGAAATTGAAGCCCGTTTTTAGTATTTTTATTTATTTATTTTGAGATCGTTGTAGCTTAATTTAACTAACTTACGGACTAATTCGTAAAACTATTAAAGGTTTTAAAATTTTTTATTGATGATTTTTAGTTGTTCATGAGGTTAAATGAAAGATTTACAAGAATGGTTGTTAATTAGGACTATTTTGTAAATGAATTTTGATTAGTTTTAAGTTTAGGGATAAAATGAAAAATAGTAAATTAAGCATGAAATTCTTGTGAAATTTCAATAATTATGACTTGTAAATGTATAGGAGAGAATTCGGCTAGCTTGGTTTGTTGGAAAATGTGCCCATATTGTAGTAAACATGTAACTGTTTTCTATTTATTTGAACGGTAAATAAATAAATAAAGTTAATTTCACATTTCACTATTATGTCTTTTGTATTTCTGCCTTTCACATTTTGCATGAATAGCGAAATTGTGACAAGCAAATATTAGCTCATTGATTGTCTAAGTTCAAACTGATGATAAGTAGCATTGTAAGAACGTTTACATTCTGAGAAAGACAACTTATTTCAGTAGATAATCTAAATGAGTCCGTAATCCAGTAAGAATCAAAGTGAGCATTTGATTCAAATACTTAGAAGGATTATCCTGTTGTCTACAATTCCAATTAAAGAGATGACTAGTCTTGACTATCGGAGCAGTTAGCTCCACGGGTAGAGACATAGATGTATTCATTGAAAAAAAACGATACATTGGACTGGACATAAGATGAATTAATTCTGAATCTGTTTGTGAATTAATTCACTTGTGACGTTCATGGTGTGATTTACCTAAATCCTGAGCTAGTCATTGACCATGTGTATGTAACTCATGTGCTTCGATATAAGTGGAGACTTATGCTCTAAAGATGATCGAACCCATAGCCGGTATGTTGGGTACATGACTTGTGTATGGCATGGCTTTACTAGCAACAATGGAATATCTCGACTAAAAAGTTAACGGTATCCTCTCATTGGCATTGTGTGGATTGATAAATATGTAATGTGGTCATGGGTTGTTTGTTCTGGAAAGAGCAATTTATCACAGTCATTTGTTGACAGTGATCATATAAATAATTAAGAAAACACAATTGTGACAATGAGATATAACATGATTGTATTGAGTGAATAGATTTAACTCAAAGGAATCAAAGATATCATATGAGGGTAACACACACATGACGAGGTCATTCGACAAAACAGTTGGATGAATTGCTTTTGTAAAAAGCATATAATAAGGAGTTTTCAATCATGGTTCTTCTTGTGGATTGACTCCATGATTTAGTAATTGTGAATTATCGGAATGATGTTTCAGGACATAATTGCAATTACTAGAGCCTAATTCGATCAGTCCATCCGCTAGCTCAACAAAAGCTCGATCAAACTGCATTTGAATCAGAAGAAAATTCTACGACTTTGGAAATAATTTAATTGAGTCGATTTATTTGATGTAGAATTAAATTGGGCAGTCGTAAGAATTGTTCAACTAAATAATTTGATTAAAAAATTTTCTTGAAAAATTAATTTAGAAAATCTAAGTGATTGTTGGGAAAATTGATTTTGATTAAGTAAAATTAAATTAATCAAATTAATTAAAATTAATGTGATATTTTTGGAAATTAATTTTCAAGTCAGACAATTGGCCCAATGGGTAATTGAACTTGAAAATTGGATCTGAGATTGTAAATTGGGCTCGAGAGTATAAAATCTAGACCAAGACCCAAAAACTGGTCGAATCGAGCCTGATATGTGAAACTAGCCTAACAATCCAACCGACGGCTAGATTGGACCGATTGGGCCGTCACTAACCCAGACTGAATCAACAGAAATTGAACCAGCTCGGGGTGTCGACGGCTACGACAGCAGCATTTCGATGGCTAAAAAATGGTCGTCAGCGGTTGGTCTTCAGTGGTTGAGCAGTGTAAGAATTACACTCCTACTGGGACTATACTAGATAATTTGATTTCGGATTAACTATTCTAAAAATATATATTATTTTAATAAATTTAGTATTAAATTTAAGTTAATACTTATCTTAATAGTATTTTATTAATTTAATATTAAAATGATGATCTTAATATTAATTTTAATCTAATAAATATTAGATTAAATTTAATATTAAAGTGATTAAGTTTAATTATAGTTGAACTCTCTAAACTCTCACTACATAAAGAGAGCCTTGGGTCATTATTTTTCACACACTTAAATTCAAGAGAAAGTTGTAGAAAGAAAACTTTAAGAAATTATTTTAGAAAAGTTTTAGAGATATTTTTTTTGATTTACAACTTGACCCAGAAGTTTAGAGAAATTGCGAAATTACCTCACTGGCAATTTTGTGATTTTTTTATTCGAAGCGAGCCCTGTAACGCCAAGAATAATTTTTTTCTGTTTTTGTAAATCTTGGCACAAACAAGTATCTGCTTTAGTAGTTAAGTGTTCTAGGTGTGTGTGTGAGGTCTTGGGTTCAAATATCACTTTTGACAAATTTTGTTATTTTTTATCCTAGTCTTATCCCTGTTGGGTAGGCTTATGTAGTATTGTTTGTAAATTTATATTAAAATGAGTCTGCTGGTTTGAGTGGTAAGGAGTTAGCTTGTTAGAGGTCTTGTGTTCAAATTCTTGCGTGAGCGTAGGTGATAATTTTTGGCGACGGCTGTTGTTAGTGGTTCGGTGTAGTGAAATTTTAAGTTAGTTGTGTGGTTAAGGGATGTGGATATAATGGGATTTGACTTAATCTTTTTATTTTATTTCATTTTATTCTTTTTTCCCAAAAATTTCTCCCTTTTCCAGTTTTTGACGTTCTTGTTCTCTGTGATTTCTTTCCATCCAAAATTTCTTTTTTTTTTCCTTTGTTTTGCCAAAATTGTTCTTCCAAAATCGCGATGATACGATTTTTGAACTCTTCATATGTTTGGTAAGTGAGGGTAGTGAGTTTTGTTCGAATTGGGGGTAATTGTTTTAACTGTTCTATACCAATTCTGGTCCTTTCAATATTATGATATTGGGTTGTTTGGCAGCGAATTGTGGGGAACGAAATTCATCTCCTACAAAATCGTAGTCGGGTTTGTTCATGAAGTTGGGTAAGTAATGAGCGTGTAATGTCGTTTGTAGGTTCTGGTGGGCTCGAGTTTGCTTACACGTTAAAATCAAACCAGGTGTGTACCCTAAACATGAAAAATTAAGGATCGATGAAAGCTGAAAATAGGCACTATCGATGCCATACAGGCGTGTGCTCGGCCGTGTGCGAGACACGGTCGTGTGACTGACGATGGTGTGGTCGTGCGCTTGTAGGCCACAAGAGCAAGGCCATTCTGGGCGTGTGGGCCCAAAATTTTGAAATTTTCCCTAGGGTCACACGAGTCATTCTAATCGACTGTGGGACTACCGTAGGGTCGGTAAGGGCTAACCAAACCTTATTTCATGTGATTTGATACTCTTATAGACTGATTTGCGTAGGAAATTGATATGTATCTTTGACTGTACTGTTAAGTATGTATTTTTCTATATACGAGCATGTTAAGCATGTTTATTCTGTTATTTTAGCATCTGTATTATGTATCTGTGTTTGGGGTAGGATTTGTATATGTGGAGGAAGTGATCTGTACGACGACCTTTTGCCTATATTCTGGCAGCTTGACTTCATATTACCTGTTATGTGTCGCACCGACACTATATGGTGTGTAGGGATAGGTGGGTGTTTTTAACCCCACATGGTGTGATGGGATGGTCGAAGATGGCGTGTAGAGGATGGGGGTAGGATTCAATATATCTGTTCTGTTAATCTAACTCTGATATCTATATTTTTTATAGGCTTAAGTTCGAATCTATATCTGATTGTATATGAAATATTGTGTATGCTACATGAATATTTCTGTTGGGTTACACACTGAGTTTACGAAAACTCACATCTGTTGGCCTGTTCTGTTCAGGTAATCCACAGGCATAGGCTGGTCGGTGTGACGGAGGCTCAGCGGTGACCACTTGATGGGAAACTGTTTTCATTATTATAATTTAATGTTTTTCACTGAAATTCTGGCTTTCGTGAGAGTTTTGTAATTTTTGGACTCTCTGATCTTTTTGGACTGTTTGACTTAAATTTTTGGTTTGGTTGCGTTATGATTTCTAAACTGCGACGATTCGACAAAATATCAATTTTATGCGAACAGATGTTATTTTTTTAAAACACGAGCATGGTTTTGATTTAAACGGGTTTTTAAACTTCCACTGCGAAATGATTTGGTTAAACTTAAATGATAACATGTAACAGTCAGTAATAAATATATAAATGAATATGTTTTATTAAACTTGGACGTTTTATTGAAGTATCATCAGTTTCAAAACCCTTCGTGACACTCCTAGATTCGACCATAACGTCTAGGCAAGGTTTGGGTTGTTACAAGCCCACACACGGTAGATGTGAGCTTGAAGATAGCGGAGAAGACTGCTTGGTCGAAGCGTTCATCCTAGACAAATCGAAAATGTACAGTTTTGATTAAGTGTTTATTACTGTAGATATCACAACCAAGCTCTTATTTTGAAAAAAATAAAACTTTGGTTTTTTCCTTAAATTTATTTTCCATTGCGTTTTTCAAACTCGATTTTCCAACAATTGGTATCAGAGTCAGGTTGTGTTGTATCTATAAGTATAAAAAAAATCAAAATATATTTCTCTTCTTCTTGAATGAGTTGATTACATAGAAAGTGACATTCTTTAGATCTTATGCATGTTTTGAGTTATATATAGGAATGGATGCGATATTATATATTTGTTATATAATTATTTTTTATTGTCGAGGTTATGATTCTTAGGAAATAGACGTAGGACTATTTTTTAAAATTCATAGAATTCTTGTGAGCTAGAAACGAACATTGGATTTAAATGTAATTTTTCTTAGAGGAGTACATGACGAGGAGAAGATGGAGCGATAGAGATAGAAGTCCCAAGAAATGCCTTGTGGCAAAAAACTATTTATTTTTATTTTTTCATTCATTTTCTAGAAATTTAACCATGGAAACATTGGTTGGAAAATTTATTTTAATTATCTATCTCCTTATCTATCTATTTTATAATTGTTTATAATATTTATATTATGTAATGTTATAATTGTGATATATATATATGAGATGATCCACAGTTGATCGATTAAAGAATAAGAAGTGTGGTCATGAGAAAATACATGTGTTGTATTGTTCCATTCACTTGTTTAGGTTATTCGATTGTTGTGAGAAGTGTGGTAATGAGAATGTGCATGTATAAGATTGGCTTTGGCTAGGAAAGACTTGGTTTTTAAGCAGTTAAATTTGACTCACCTCCCTTTCCTCAGACCCTACCTGGTGCACGATTCACATTTACTTCTCCGATTTTTCTTTTAAAAGAAAAACTGTGGAGAATCAAAATTGTTTGTTTTTATGATTGATTGATTATTGTGAATGAATATTATAAAATTGTCATAGCATGCCATGCATATATTGGAAGCATGTCATGTAGATTAGGTAAGAACGCCACTAGGACTATTGTATGATCATTCTTGAAATTTGGGATAAAAATCTTGCATGTTTTTAAAATATTGTGTGAGAAAAAGTCCTTGAACAAGACCTATGGCCTCTATTGATGGTCCCTAAGTGATAGCATGATAAAGTTTCAAGCTAGATCCTACCATGGCTACACCCAAGGTAAATTTTATCATGTGGGTTCACTGGATGAGATCTCCTTTTAAGGACAACTAGTCATGCATGACTCTTAAAGATATTGTCCCAACATGACTCACAAATGAAAGCATGTTCATGATGGGTGTTGAGTCAATGGTTACACACTCAAGATCATCTATTATTAAATAGTTTCCCAAGAAATGATATTTAAGCTAGAGATGATGATCAAACGTTAAACGGTCGTTGGTTCATATGAAGTCTTAAGAATTAAGATTCACGAACTAATATGATGTAATCTATGTTTGTGCTAGTTAATCATGAGACCCCAAGGCAACATGATTAATGGGTGTGAGAATGATTGTAGCAATGAAAAATTATTTTTTCAAGGTTTTAGTACAGGACTAACACATCATACTGCATTCTTGATATGTTGCTGAAATGAAAATATTTTTTAATACAAAGATAGTAATTAGTGAATTTTTTTAGCTCAAATATGTCTCATACTCCTCTTATTAGCATTCTAATTAAAAATAAATTAAATGGGGACATCTTTCTAGAATGGAAATAGAACTTGCTAATAGTTCTCAGTTGTGAAAAACACAAATTCATTCTTGACGAAACGTGCCCTCCTAAAGATCAACCCAAAGCGAGAAATCACTGGAGAGATTCTGACTCGATTGCTCGATGTCATATGTTAGCGAGCATGAGTAGTGTGTTGCAAAGCAACACGAGAATTTTTGTACTGCCAAAGAGATCATGACAAATTTGGAGGATTTACTCAACGGCCAAGTCGCATTGGCTTGGCAATCCACTATTACAAATTTGTTGAACTCTCAACAGAAACTTGACACTCCGATCAAAGAGCATATGCTTAAGCTTATGAGATTCTTTGCGGAAACAGAGGACAATGAGGCTGAACTAGACATGAACATTTAGATTTAAATAATATTCAAATAATTAACCAAAGAGTTTGCTGGTTTTTGGGCCGCTTACAACTTGGGAAACAAGACGCTTACCTTGACTCAGCTTATAAAGGAATTACAATCCTATGAGTTAATGCTGAATGGTGGTAAGCCGGTTCAGGAGAAACCTGAGGAAAACTTAGCTATAGGCCACCTCGTCCTTTAAGGAGAAACAGAAAGCTAAGGGAAAGAAGAAACCGACTAAGTCTTCGGTTCCACCTCATGCGGATAGGAAGAAGGCTAAGAAGTCAAAAGATCCTAAAAAGGTTAAATGTTTCTTCTACAACAAGAAAGAGCATTTCAGATCAAACTACAAGGAGTATTTGTATTACCTAGCTGAAAAGGGCAAAGGTATGAAACTTTTTATGGTTGAAGATTGCTTAGTGGAAGAATCAATTGAAAACTGGGTTATTGATTCTGGAGACACTAAACATATGTGTGTTTCTTTACAAGGATTCAGCAAAACGAGAAGTCTGCGTGATATGAGCCTCTCGTTGCAAACCAGAGATGGGAGCAATATTTTAGCCGAAGTAATGGAAGAAGTTATTTTACATTTTGATAATTTTAGGAAAATTATTTTAAAGAACGTATTTTATGTACCTCATTTTAAGAGGAATTTAATTTTTGTATCCTGTTTATTTTATGACAGTTATACCGTGACATTCCATAAAAAGATTGTTATTCATAGAAATTGTTCTTTAATTTGTAATGGATGAATGAAAAAAAACATTTATTTTATCAAATGAAATAACTACTGGATGCTTCCGACTGAAATAACGAATAAAAAACTTTAAACTTTTCACTCTAGTAAAGTACCTATGGCACTTAAGACTTTTTCATATTAACCAAGAAAAAATCACTAGACTCGTGAAAGATGGTCCCTTAAGTATGCTTAAGGAAGTTAGTCTTCCACAATGTGAATCTTACCTGAAAGGTAAAATGACTAAGAGGTCTCTTAATACGAAATGAACAAGGGCCAACCAACCTTTAGAACTTGTGCATTGTAACGTATGTGGTCCCATGAGCATCAGTACCTGAGGAAGTTAAGATTATTACGTGAATTTCATCAATGACTATTCTCAACATGGATATGTGTATCTAATGCACTACAAAAGCAAAACCTTTAATGAATTTTGAGAGTTTCGTGGGAAGAGGAAAAATAATTAGGTTTATCCATAAAGAATCTTCGATCTGACCATTATGAGGAATACTTGTCTGACAAGTTCTTAGGATGCTTCATAAAGAATGAGATTTTATCCCAGTTGACTGCATCAGGCACTCCACAAAAAAAATGGCATAGTTGAGAGAAGGAATAGAACCTTACTTAACATGGTTCATTCAAAATTAAGCTATTTACAACTTCGTACATACTTTTGAGGATATACGATACAAATGGCTTGCTATATTCTGAATGATGTGCCAACCAAGTCTGCTTGTAAGACACCTTATGAACTGTGGCATGGAATGAAACTCGCTCTAAATCACTTTATAATATGGGGTTGTCTAGCACACAGTTTGGATAATGATGCAAAGAAATTAGATGCATGGACAGAATTGTACATTTTTGTAGGATATCCGAAAGGAACAAAGGGTGAATTATTCTACAATTCGAAAGATAATATGATCAAATTTTCTACTCATGCTATTTTCCCCGAAAGCTACATGGATAGCTTTCAGTCTCAAAGTAAAGTTATACTAGAGGAACTTTCAAGAGTTGTAGAACAATCACCCAGTTTAATTCTCGAGAACATTGTAGAAAGACTTACAAACAATCAACAACATAGAGGTATCCGTCGTAATGGGAGAGTATCTAAGAAACTAGACTTCTTCATTTATGATGGTAGTATTTATAATACGAAAGCCAATCATGAGGATGATGATCCACTCACTTACGAGGAGGCTATACAAGATGTTGATTCCAAGCTTTATAAATAAGCCATGGATGCCGAGATAGATTCTATGAAATCCAATACGGTATGGGAACTTGTAGACTTATCATTTGGGATTAAACCCATAGGGTGTAAGTGGATCTACAAGAAGAAGAGAAATGTGGAAGGGAATGTAGAAACATACAAAGTTAGACTTGTATAGAAAGGCTATATACAGAAAAAAAAAGTATCGATTACGATGAGACCTTCTCCCCAGTAGCCATGCTGAAGTCTATCCGCATACTCTTATCCATTGTCGCTGCTCTCGATTACGAGATTTGGCAAATAGATGTCAAGACAACATTCTTGAATGGCTATCTTGATGAGACCATTTACATGGCTCAACCCACTGGCTATGTTGTTAAAGGAAATAAGCAAAAAGTTTGCAAACTACTAATATCTATTTATGGGCTTAAGTAGGTGTCCCGCTAATGGAATAAAAGACTTGATAAAATGATCAAGACTTGATAAAATGATCAAGACTTTTGGATTTGAGCAAAACGTTGATGAACTTTATGTTTAAAAGCATATAAAAGACAAAAAGGTGGTCTTCCTCATTTTGTATGTCGGTGATATTATATGTATCAGAAACAATGTAGGAGAATTGTTATCAATTAAACTGTGGTTAGCTCAATAGTTTAGCATGAAAGACTTGGGTAAAGCTAGTTATATTCTTGGAATTTGAATCCTTAAGGATCAAAAGAATAAAACGATAGTTATATCACAAGCTTAATACATCGATAAGGTACTGGAACAGTTTGTAATGACTAATGTGAAGCTAGACATTCAGCCAACTACATCAGGTTTTTATCTTTCTTTAGATGGTTGTCTGAAGATAGCAAAAGAAATAGAGCATATGAGTAAGGTTCCATATGTTTCGGCAGTTGGAAGTCTTATGTATGCGATGCTTTGCACATGTCCAGATATATATTTCACAGTAGGAGTGGTTAGTCAATATCAGGCGAGTCCTAGTCTTAGGCATTGGTAAGCTGTCAAGCATATATTAAGGAATCTTAAAAGAACCAGAGATTATATGTTGTGTATTATAGGAGAACCTTACCTATTGGATACACAAACTTAAACTTCCAAACTTGTAAAGATTTGAGGAAATCGATATCGGGAAATGTAATCATCCTAGGTCCTGGAGCAGTGTAAAACAAACTTGCACTACTGACTCTACTATGGATGTCGAGTATGTGGCTGCTTCTGAGGCATTGAAAGAAGTAATATGGCTTCAAAAGTTCTTAACCAATCTTGAATTTATTCCTGGTATGGAAAAAACTATAATATTTTATTGTGATAACATTGCTGCAATAGCTAATACCAAGGAAATGAGAAGTCACAAGAGGACGAACACATTGATCGAAAGCATCACTTGATATGAGAGGCTGTAACCGAAGGAATTGTAGATGTGATGAAAGTAGCTTCTGAAGATAACTTTACAGATCCGTTACTAAGATTATTGTTACTAAAAGTTTCAACAAACACATCACGGATATGAGAATTTGATTCAAATGCTTTTAAGGATTATTATTTTTTTACAATTCCAATTGAGGAGATGATTAGTCTTGGCTATTGGAGCAGTTGACTCCACGGGTAGAGACATAGATGTATTAATTGAAAGAATGATACATTGGACTGGACCCAAGACATATTGATTCTGAATATGTTTGTGAGTTAATTCACTTGTGATGTTCGTGGTGTGATTTACCTAAATCCTGAGTTAGTCAGTGACCAAGCATATGTAACTCATATGCTTTGATATAAGTGGAGGCTTATGCTTTAAAGATGATCAAGCCCATAGTTGTTATATTGGGTACATGACTTGTGTATGGCATGGCTTTACTAGCAACAATGGAATTCATAGCTCGATTAAAGAGTTAACGGTATCCTCTCATTGGTATTGTGTGGATTGATAAATATGTAACATGACCATGGGTTGCTTATTCTCGAAAGAGCACTTTATCATAGTCATTTGTTAATAGTGATCATATTAATTATTAAAAAGACACAATGGTGACAATGGGATAAAATAGAATTGTATTGAGTGAATGGGTTTAACTCAAAAGAATCAAGGATATCATATGAGGGTAACACACCCATGACGAGGTCATTTGACAAAACAGTTTGATGAATTGCTTTCGTAAAGAGTATACAATAAGGAGTTTTCAATCATTGTTCTTATTATTGACTGACTCCATGATTAAGTAATTACGATTTATCAGAACGATGTTTCTGGACATAATTGCAATTACTAGAGCCTAATTGTATATGTCCGATCGATCCATCCGCTAGCTCAACAAAAGCTCCATTGGATTGCATTTAAATCAGGAGAAAATTCTACGACTTTGGAAATAATTTAATTGAGTTGATTTATTCGATGTGGAATTAAATTGGGTGGTCGTAAGAATTGTTCAACTAGATAATTTGATTAAAGAATTTTCTTGAAAAATTAATTTAGAAAATCTATGTGATTTTTGGAAAAGTTAATTTTGATCAAGTAAATTTAAATTAATCAAAATAATTAAAATTAATATGATATTTTTGGAAATTAATTTTCATGTCAGACAATTGACCCAATGGGTAATTGATCTTGAAAATAAGACTTGAGATCGTAAATTGAGTTTGGGAGCCCAAAACCGAGACTAATTGCCAAAACTGGTTGAACTAGGCCTGGCATGTGAAACCAGACTGACAATCCAACTAGTGGCAGGATCGAACTGGTCAGGTCGTCACTGGCCCGTACTAAACCAACAAAAATCAAACTAGCTCAGGGTGCCAATGGTTGCGATAGTGGTATTTAGATGGCCAACAAATGGTCGGCGGTGGTGGGTCTTTGGTGGTTGAGTAGTGGAAGAATTACACTCCTACTAGTACTCTACCAAAGAATTTCATTTCAGATTAACTATTCCAAAAATAATATTATTTTAATAGATTTAATATTTAATTAAATTTAATACTTATCTTAATAGTGTTTTTTAATTTAATATTAAAGTGATTATATTAATATTAAATTTAATTTAGTGTTTATCTTGTAGATGAATATTCTATTAATTTAATAAGATTTAATATTAAATTTAATATTATATTAATTAAGTATTAAAGTGATTAAGTTTAATTATAGTTGAACTCTCTAAACTCTCTAAACTCTTCCTATATAAAGAGGGCCTTGAGTCATTATTTTTCAGACACTTGAATTCAAGAGAAAGTTGTAAAGAGAAAACTCTCTGAAGAAATTATTTCAGAAAATTTCTAGAGATATTATTCTGATTACAACTTGCCCCAAAATTTTAGAAAAATTATGAAATTACCCCACTGGTAATTTTTGTGAAAAATTTTTTGATTCGAAGCGAGCCTACACTCAGAAGATGTGAGCTTGAGGATAGCGGAGAAGACTACTTGGTTGAAGCGTTCATCCTAGACGAATTGAAAATGTACAATTTTGATTAAGTGTTTATTACTCTAAATATCGCAACCAAGTTTTTATTTTGGAAAAACAAATTAAAAATATGGTTTTTCCCTAAATTTATTTTCCGCTGTATTTTCCAAACCCAATTTTCCAACATGGTTTTAGTTTAATTGTGATAAATGTGTAAGTTTTGGTTTACAGACTAAATTGAATAAGAGGTAAAAATTCAAGATAATAATGTAAAATTTCATTAAAGAGTCAAATACATGAATTTAGATATTTTTAAGGTATTGAATTGATTAATTAAGCTAAATTATTATATATAAATCAAGAAACGGATCAACCGGTCGATAACCACTGGAATGAAAAGTTATCAAGTAGTCCTCGGTGTGGTGTCTGTTGCTATTTTGTTTAGGTAAGTTTGTATTAGAATTGTTATGCTTATTGATGGTTTGAATTCTAATTATATATGTGTATATGTATGGGTGTATAGTGAGCATGGTTAATTGAGGTAAGTTTGAAAGTGGAAATAAAGGTTTGAATTGTAAAGTATGGCAATTGTACATGTTTGAGTTGAATCATGTTATTTTCTGGAATGTATGTGATCAAATTGATCATGGTATAATGTTATAAAAATGAAAAGATTATGGAATACAAGTTAAGGCCCGTGTGAGCTTAGTGAATGATTAGGATACAAATTGTATGTCATTAGGGTGTTCTAGACACTAGGTGCCGATGATTACAGCTTTCAGGTACTCTGTGTTGGTAATATGTTTTCAGGTACTATGTATCGATGGTGGATACCATACCGATGACTGGAATCTATCATTTGTTGCAAATTCTCGTCAACTTGTGTAAGCAACATCGTGTAATGGCTAATATCTCAATTGTCAGCTTGTGTAAGCATTATTTCCTCGTGTATCCAAAGTTAATTTACTATAGCTTTTCGGACAAAATAGCTAATGAAAAGTTTAGAAAGGAAATTCATGGCATGAATGATTATATACTTATGAGTTGTAAATTGGCATGTGAAAAATGTATATTGAGATCTTGCTAATGTTATATATACATTTCTAACCATTTGGTATGTTAGGAAATGTGAAACAAGGCATATAATTCTAGTTTTATGTTAAACTCAAATTATATGCTTAAAATGACAAGTATGTGATGTTTAATTTCTACAAACTTACTAAGCTTTAAATAAGCTTACCTCATTTTGTTTTCTTCCTTAGGGATTGTCAAACTCAAGCTGTCAATTGGATTGCTTTTGGATATCACACTATCTGTCAACTTTTTTGGTAGCTATTTACTTATTTTGGTCGGTTATAAGTGGCATGTAAATAGGGTTTTGAAATTTTATGTTTATATGTAATTTGTTTATGTTTGGTACCATTCGGTATTTGAACTAAGTTTATAAACTTGTAAGTTAAAATGGTTGTTGGTTGTGACTTTTGTTGGTAAGCATGGTTAGTGCCTATAATGTTATTTTGCTTGAAGAACTGATGCATAAAAATATGGTCATTTGGTGATCTTCATTTGTGTATATGTAATTGATAAATAATGTTAATTTGGTAATGTATAAGCATAAAATGTTAAGCTTGTTTAGGCTTGAATGGTTAATGTTTTATGTTTGAATTGTGGTGCCAATGATGACACATTGGTTAGGTACTTAGGTTGTATGTTATATGGTGTATTTTGGAAATTTTTTTGGTGCATTTGATTAGGTTAAATGGTTGGTGTATTGCATGGCTTGTGGTATAAGTGAACTAGGGTGAGATTTCTTAATTTTGAAGGCATTTTAGGCATGCATGGTCTATGACACAGCCTACCACACGACCGTGTGACATACACGGTTGAGGGCACGGCCTTGTGGTCTATTGAAGTTAGGTGCAAGTTTATCCACACAGCCATAGTCTATTAGACGACCTGGCGACATAGTCATGTGACCATGATTTACACGACATCAGTCTGTTACACGGCTAGGCAACACGAACATGTCATAGAACCACACGGTCTCAGCCTTGTCACACGGCCTGGCCTCATGGCCGTGTGACCCCTGTGTTCACTTTTTACCTATCTTTTCATAAAAGTTTCAGATTAGTCTTGATTTGTTCCCGAGTTATTTAAGAGCTTAGTCAGCTCGATTGAGGCTCGATTTTGATTGAATATAATTGGATAATTGTATTTACATTGTAATATGGAATGGTTGATTGTTTAAGTTATTGAATGATATTAATGTTTAACAGTTGTAATACATTATAGCTTGGATCAAGTGATCGGTCTTGTTATAAGATGTTACAAACTTACAGCACGTTTGGTTCGCTGTATTGGAATAGAGGCGTAATTGAATAGAGGCGTAATGGGATAGAGACGTAATAGCAAATCAATTGTTTGGTTGAATGTAATGGAATAGAGGCGTAATAGTATTCTTGTGTTTGGTTGAATGGAATGGAGGTGTAATAGCATAAGGGAAAAAACTAAAATGACTAAAATACCCTTAGCAGAAATTTGTTTAGGTAAATGATTATTGTTATTGTTATTAAATTTTAATAAGATTATTAATATCAATAATAAATAATTTAATCATATTTTAACATAATTATTATTAAATATATTTTAATTAAAATATATAATTTAATAAAATTCTTAATAATTAATATTCTTATATGAATTTACTCAAATCATAGTATATGATACTATAAAATATAATTTAACATAATTATTATTAAATACATTTTAATTAAAATATATGATTTAATAAAATTCTTAATAATCAATATTCTTATATGAATTTACTAAAATTATAATATATAATAGTATAAAATATAATTTAAAATAATAATTATTGAATATAATTTAATAAAAAATATAATTTAATAAAATTCTTAATATTAAAATATTCTTATATGAATTTACTAAAATCATAATATATAATACTATAAAATATAATCTAAAATAATTATTATTAAATATAATTTAATAAAAATATATAATTTAATAAAATTCTTAATATTAAATATTCTTATATGAATTTACTAAAATCATAATATATAATACTATAAAATATAATCTAAAATAATTGATTTTGTGGATTTGATTAATTGATGACTTAATAATTATTATTAAAAAACCCATTTGAATAATATAGTGTGTTAAATATCTTCCTTTATTTTTTAAAAGAAAACATGATTTGTTTGTAGCATTTTACTTCTTTTTTTTTTTTTTAGTTTGTTGAGATAATTTTTGTAGTGTTAATTATAATTGAACATAATTAAAAATTAAAAAGAATTAAAAATAAACTCCATCAAACCTATGAGCCATTCAAACTCCATCAAATTCTATCAGTACAAGACTCTTGTAATTCTACAATAACAAACACAATGATACTATTTATTTTGTTACAAGAAAATTGAACAGAAAAGATCTTTGCTTGGAAATGAAAATAATTTAGATGTAGATATTCAAACTCCAAATCTACTTGATAACACATAGTACATACTGAAAAAAAATCAAGGACTAACTGATCTTTAGGAAGAAGCTCTAGGTAAAGCACATTCTACATTTTTGGATATGTTCCCACAGCAATATCGGTATATTGATCTTTAGGAAGAAGCTCTAGGTAAAGCAAACAGTTCTAGGGCATTCAAGATGAACATGAAGGCAACATATTTGTAGAATGCAGGTCTTGCTGCAGAAGGACAAAGAAGCAACAGTAAGTCTATGATTAATCAACTTGCAAAAAATGTAAGTAACTTAGATGAACATACCAGGTTACCTTTCTCTCCACTTGGAATGGTACATAAACAGTATGGAGCCATAAATAGCAGTCAGCACTAGCCTGTGAACAACCCACAGACCCCATTTTATTTGACGTGGATGTTCGGAGTTGAAGGCAACATTGAATCCAAATGGAAAGAGAAGACAAACACATTTATTTAAAGATGCTGGAAAATATTTGCAACAAATTAAGCAAAAATTGATTTCTAGCAGTAACGAGATTATGAGAGTACATATTAAACAAATGTAAATTGAGTACTACAGGGATTATGCATTTAGTGGATTACATTTGTGCTTGTATGGTTCTTGAACACAACATGATTCCAACAAATTTTAGGCGCTACTTACCGCAAGAATCACAAGTTACAAATGCATCAAACTGTAGATCCTTTGTGCATCCTTTAGCAGCTTCAGAAAAAGAGAGCAAGATCTCTGTCTACAAGTTTTCCAAACAGAACATATTTTAACTTGAAATGTAAGGCATGAATGATTATTTTTATATTTATTTAACACCATTAGCATGAAATCACATATTTTTCACAGCAGGAGATGCATGCTTCAATATAAATTTATAATCTGCATCAATGGCAAACTACTTACTGATTTAAAATGCAGAGCCCAATACTATATACCAGCGGAAAGAAGAAAATAATACCTGATGGCCATGGCACAATCCCAACTTGAATTGTCCGATAGTTAATGTTTTGGTCTCGGGATATCTTGTATCTTCATCATATTCACCTCTGGTAATATGCAAGTCAGGACAAAGTGTCTTCAAGTAATCTTGAACTTCCTGAAATTTTAGTCCGAATTAGCTGGGCCAGTGGTAATTTTAATAAGATAAACAAAAATCGTAAAAGTTCAATTGGTAGAAATACTATGGCATAATTTCCATAAAGCTAAAGCTAACAAATCAGGTTCATTTGATTTGTTGTTGGCTATGCAAATAAGAGAAAAATAGCTTTTCAAAAGTGCTTTTAGAGCCATAAGCAATACTAAACAGATAGTAAACTCTTAAATTTTAGACCAAGCTTTTCAAAAGCATTTTTCATAAGCATTTTTTTGCAGCACTTTTCAAAAGCAATGAGAAACTAGCCCTTAGTGACTAACATCCTACATGTTTCTAAGTTCAACCGAATATGTACTTCAATCCTACTTAATGCTATGCTACACGGACTCTTCTCGTTTTCTCAAAAGTGGCACATATGCCCTACACATATTCAGAGGATTGAGATAAAATCCTTCAAATATACGGAAAAGCTTCAGAAATTTTGAACATACTCATGTCAGAGTTGGGCACAAACTAGTATCTGACACGTGATTATATGCATTTCAGATCAAACATGACAGGAATCGTTCTTTGCATGTATAAATGCAAGGTAGCAGCAATGGCTATTCGGATCAAAATTACAATTATCAAATAAAACAATTGCTGGCGATCATTTAGAATACTAATAATTCAGGTAGCTTCTGCTGCTTTTCCCAAATTCAAACTAGGAAATAATATCTCTTCGCATATTACAGCTCAAAGAGAAAATAATTGGGCAAAAACATGAAATCCAGATTAAATTAGGCATAAATTTAGCATAACTACTACAAAGGAATGAACAATCCATAGTTCCAAAAAAGGAAGAGAAAATTAATATAGTCAATTGCTTGCTGAGAAACATAAAACCCAAAGTGCTAAAGAAGTGGAACCAAATTCAACTATGATTTCAGCTACCAAAAAAAAAATCCAGAAAGGAAAAGAAAGATGGATACCTTGATGCAAAGATTACCAGTGCAAATGACGTGTTGGATCTTTCCAGGAACCAGCATGGACTTGAATTTGGGAGGGAGATCAGCCGCCCGATGGGGTATATGCAAATCCCCCAAAGCCAAAACCAGCACCATCTTCTTCTAATATCTACCAATAACTACACCAATTTGATTCAAAAATTTTGAAAGAAACCCAAACAAGGAAACATGAGCATGAAAAGAAATTGTTAGAAACCTTTACCTTTCAATTGCAGTAACTTGGAAACCCACCAACTGAGAGCAATCGAAAGAGTGACAGAGAGAAAAGAAAAGAAAAGGTTGACTGGTTGAGAAGGCCAACCGTAATGTTGTAAAGAAAAAGAAAAGAAACAGAAGACGCAAATCGGCAGAAACTGAGCAAATCGGGAAAACTGTGAGAAACAGAGGGAGTAAATCGGCAGAAACTGAGCAAATCGGCAGAAGCTAGAAGGAAGGAACAGAAGAGGCAAAGGGGAAGCCGATCGGGAGGGTAAAACAGGGAGGGTAAAGTGAAGCAGCACCTAAACTGAGCAAAAGGGACGGATTAGAAATCGGTGGATTTCACCGATTAGGTCAGTAACGTATTACACCCGTAATAGCATTACCATGAACCAAACAACGGAATAAAGGGAGCTTAAGTGGGGCCCACCGATTAGGGGTGTATTGGCTATGCTAATACACGCAACCAAACATGGTGTTAGTGTGTTAAGAAGATGAAAATAATATATTAATTTAAAATTATTTATTATCAAAAATGAAATTATATATTATTTTAATTAAGTGCTCAATTTACTTCTTTATTAAATATGTAAATTAATTTTTTGGTAAGTTTTGATTTTAAATGATAATTATGTATTGCAAGCAATATTATGTGATTTAGAGAATTTTATTTTCATAATATTTGTTTTTTATTAAATAAGAATCCTAATGAAAATTGTTTCCATAATTACACGAATTTGAGTTTTAGATTGATAAATGAGGAATATGTAACCGTGACACATAAGATTAGTTTCCTAAAATGTTTCTTCAAATTGCTATTAAACAAGGAATATATTAATTTTATTAGAAGCTTTGGTTATGATAATATATATTTGTAGTTAAAATCAGAATAATTCTAAAAATATGAAATCAAAATAATTAATTTTGTAAAACTAAATTATTTTCCAGTGTTGATATTCCAACGGGAGGATGCTTTACTTTTCCAAAATTCTAGAGAAGAAATGTTAAGACCAAATGTTTGGTTTACTTTTCTATAGTTGGCCCTTTCAACATTAGAAAAACAGAGGTAGAATTGTCATATGCATATACTTTATATAAAAGGAGTGCAAAGCACCTTCCAGCATTCATATTTGATACGTAAGTTTATTATGCTATTTTGTTCTTCGTTTTTTATTTAATATAACTCTATATAAAAGAATCTTCCTACATTGACTATTTTCTTTTGAATTATAAATAAATCTTTCTATGTTTAAATTTGATATTTAATTTTGTACTTTAATTTCTAATATAATTTAGTCTTTATATTTTATAATATTATTAATTAGTTCAAATAGTTAATATCGTTAACTTTTTTATTAAAACATTACGTGGTTATATAAAATTTGTAGCGATTTTTTAAATCTAAAAACTAGAGAGATTAAATTATTGAAAATAAAAGTAAAGGGACTAAATTCTAATATGTACGAAGTGTATAGAGACTTCGAGTCATGGTTGTTTGAACCGAATCGAAAATCTGTCAAGGTAATGGTTTGGAAAGAGGCGTTAGATCGATTGACCCACAAATCGGTATGGATGGGTTGAACTAGGCTAAAACACCGGCTCAACCAGTTTTCTATTTTTTTTTAAAAATTATGATTTATTAATCAAACTGTATGGACCATTGGCCTAATTGGTTCAACCATTGGTCCAATTTTGAAAGTCTTACTTCATGTATATTTTAATCTTCAAATTTTTACTCTGTAATTTGACATAAACAAATGATCAACCCATCACAAAGCGTGAATGGACTATCTAGTACTATTTTAAAGATTTAGTTATTTTATTATATATATTGTAATTTTCATATCCATAAAGTTTATATTCGAGGTTTTGGCTATCCTCAAAACAATGTTGTTTCTAAATTAAGTTAGTTTATGATATGTATTTAGAGAGTTTTTAAATTTTTGAAAAATAATTCAAATATAAAAATTAAAAAATTATATAAAAATTATTTTATAATTATATCTACATTATTTTTAAATTTAAATTTTATATTCTATATAAATTTATTAAAATATAAACATAATTACATGCATCACATGATTTAAAAATAGTTATTTTAAATAATTTTATTGGTATTTTTATATTTTAATAACTTCTATTTTTATGCTGATGTAGCAAGTTATACAAAAAGTGTCCCGTTAGGAAATTAGCACATATAGGAGATTGTGTTACCAATCAGTTGACTCATCAGCTTTTAGTGACCAGGCTATTCGAATTAATAGTCAATGGATTTAGTTGGTTATTTTTTGAGTTAAATGGCTTAATTGATATCATACCGCTAAATCTTTATACATGAGGTGCTATAGCATATAATACAGCTAGACCAAGGTTAGATAAAATTTTCTTTCTTTTGACTTATTTAATGGCATGAAAAATTAGTCTAGTCATCATATATTTTAAGAAAAAGGCTGCGTCAAATTATTTCACAGAAATAACAAAAACATTGATATCAAAAGTAAAAGTTAAAAGAAAATAAACTAAATATGACAAAAACACAGATATAATATACCAATGTATATCTCAAATATATATACTCAATCTAAAATAAATTAACTATGACATCATAAATGACCTACGAGTTGAAGGCAATGTGGGACTGTCCTATGAGTTTAGAACTAGACTTAGACTTTATTGTAAACAAACATCACGGACTGCTTAGTTTTAGGGATTTTGGACTTTTATAATTGCTTGTTGAGTGTTTGAATGACTGAATTTTTATACACATTGATTGTTATTAATTCGATAAACTAATGAGCTTATGCAACCAAGAGGGATCGCCGAGAACTAAGGTAGGCCTTTACATTTTATGTATGTTGAAGCAAGTAAATAACCTAGTAAGCATGCAATTAAAGGTAATAATATGCTAAATAAAAACCTGCGAACCATGTAGGAGTAGTATGAGCTGGGGGTCTCGCAAGGGTTTAAAAGAGGATTCGCCAAGGCTAGTGCTCGCCAAAACATAGGCCTCGCCATGGTGTAGAGTTCGCCACCTGAAGGAGTTCGCCAAAAATCATGAGTTCACCAAGTAAAGGTGTCTGCCAGTGCAGGTCAGTCGCCAGTCTTAGGGATCGCAGGGTAGGTGTTTGGTATGCTCGGCAGTGGGTTTGTGGGACAAATTGTGAGCTAGGTTCGTGGGTAGGTCGCGAGCTGTGCTCACCAAGTTGTAGTGAGCTATTAGGTTTTCAATGGGGGGTTTGCAAGTAGCTAAAACCTAAATTATTCTGCTTCATTTTTTATGATGTGTTTAGAAAAACATGCAAATAGGTTTATTTTTAATGTGATTTATTTTGCATATGTGTGATGTGCATGGTTGATTAATCTGTTTTTGGTGTTTTAATGGAAAGTCATTTTGGTGGCTAATGTAACATTCGAAATTCGGGTTAGACTGTCCTGGTGAGGTTTAGGGCGCCACAGAGGTAGTCAAGGCAGAGCACCACCGGAAACGAGATTTTCTCTCGGTAAGAATCAAATGGGGTCAAGGTTTAATTCACTTACCAAAATTGGTGAAAGGGAGGAGGAGAATGGGGGTGAGATTTTGGGCCCCTTCATGTTTGGTAAACAAACGGAGCAGGTTTCAGCCAGGGATTTAAATAGCGGCCCGTTACTGAAATAGCGGACGTTATATAGCGGTAGCGACGCCGTCCGAAACCACAATTGCTGAAAATAGCGGTGTGAAGTGGAGTCACACCGATAGCGGTGGATCGCGGCCGCAATTTAACGGGTAACGGCCAATTGCGGCAATAACGGGCCACTATTCCCATTATTTTCCGTTAACAGCAAATTAAAAAAAATTCATCTCCTCTAAACAAAAAATCATTCCCCCACCTACAAAATCAGAGGGTTTTCAATCAAAAAAAAGGAAAAAGTAGCCCAAATCAATAGCAAAAAGCAATCAAAGTCCAAAGATTCAAAACTCAACAGCAATAGAAATTAGAAAATAAACAAGCAGCAGAGCAAAAGCAGTACAAAGAAAAGTTTCAGCGAAAGAAAACTTAAGATCTGCCATTAGGATTTAGGAACTGAAGAGGAGAAATGGGTAGCACCGTAGCAGTAGGCAGCACTGCAGCAGAAGCACTTAGCAGTTAGCAGAGATCTGGGTGAACAAAAAAAGGGGAAAAAAAAGAAGTTGGCTGAGATGTTGAGTAACAGTGAAAGAGGAAAAGAAAATGAAAAGCCGTCGGGGTTGAATGGGTTTGCCATCGGGGCATGCCGGCGTGGATTAGGAGGCGGCAGTGGCGGAAAATTTGTGTGAAAATTGAAAACAGCAAAGGCGGGCCACGAGGTTAAAACATTATTCCTGTTTTGTTTGTCTAGGGCTCTAGCAAATTGAGAAGTTAGGGATTTGATTTCTAATAACAAAAGGTTTGAAACAGAATAGAGGTAACAGGTAAGGTAACGTTTCATTTCCTTTATATGTTATTAGATTTATAATTTTAGTTTATATGTTATTTTTAATTAATATTGTAATTATGATTTATAATGATAACTATTTATTATTTATTATTATTTTAAAATTTCATAACTTTCATTACTTAAGGTTTGTTTAGGGTTACACACAAAATTAATGAAAAATTATAACGTCCGTGACAAATTAATTCATTGTGTTTTCTTTATCAAATCCGATAGATGACTTCAATTCAATATTAGATAAATCTCTATTGATTTTAGTTTGCAATAAATTATGTAATGAGTTGATAATATAAGTAATGAGTTGCTTATTTTTCTAAATATAAATTTAAATTTTATGTATGGATTATGTAATAAATTTAAATTTTCCATGTTACTGATGTTTACTTTTTTAATATTTCCTTTTTTAATTTGTTATTAGTTAATATAACATTCTTAGAAAATTAAATAAATAAATGTAAGAATAATTAATGATTATAAAAATTGTGTTCTCATATCATATTAATAAAAGTTCATAAGTGTTAGAAAACACTCTAAAAATCATTAAAAGTGACTTTTTATAATTATAATTATAATTACTATGTTTTACAATAAGTTGTGCGAATTTTAAAAAAATTCACGACTGCGATACCCGCAGTGATCGCAATAGCGTCCGTTATGTCCGCGACCGCGACAAACGCGACGCGACAGAAAACGCGACCGCGACCGCAGCATCCAAGGCGGAAGTTTCGAGGAAAATGAATGGAGGAAAATCCAGTGCAGTAGTGACAGAAAATGGGTCAATTGGTTTTAAAGTAAGGGAAAGGGTGTAAGGAAAAGCGCAATGTTTTTCAAAACAAGGATTCATAAGCAGACAAAATATGGGCTTGGAGAAACTAGGATAGGCTGTCACATTGCAGGCTAACAAAAGGGTCAGATACGTTGGGTTCAGGGGAATCAAAAGTTCTTAAATAGAAACAAGCAGACTGTGGTGAACCTAAAGGAGAACAAAAACCCAAACATTTTTTCTGAAAACACAGGAAACCAGAATAACAACCTGGATTTTAAAAATCTTATTCCACCCTCTATTATCCCATTTTCATTGAAAAAAAAGTAATAACCAAATATGCCTTGAAAACCAGCTTAGGTGAAGGAGCGATTTTATCTGTCGAACAAGAATTTTCAATTACTATTCAGCAAGTTGTTTAGGGCATTGTGAAGCGAATGGAGGCAGAGGGTCAAAATAATGTCTGATTGGTGGAAAATCAAGTGGTACTGGTGTTGACCGGTTGGAAAATGGGTAGCATTCAGATGAAATGATGGATTTGGGCCAAAGTGATGAAAGGGGTACGGTTGGTATGGATGATTCCATATAGGATCGGGTATGATACGAGCTCGTTTCGTAAGAAATAACGAGTCGTAATATTTCCCGATCGAAATTAGGTAGTGACGGTTTTGAAACAAATTCAAGTTTTGGTGTTTAAAATTAAATGGCTTTGGAAACAAAGGAGTTTGATAGAGTGTTGTTTGCTGGATAATTCGATGAAACAAGTCGAACCCTTATTAGCAAATAAGGACCCGGGCTTAAGGTTTAAAAGAAAGAAAAAGGGATTAGGATAATAACCGAGACCCTCTATTTAGCAAAATAGGAATTTACGGTATGAAGAACGCCACACCAACGGTGATAAGTTTGAAACAAAGTCAGATTGACGCCACTCGTTGAAGATAAGTCAATTTGAGCTTTGGAGAATAAAGAGAGTGAATTAACTCACTAAAATTGTCAAAAAGTCCTTTTACAAGAAATTCAACAACTATTTATAGTCTTTACTAGTAGTAGCCGAATGGACAAGTTCAAGACTTAATTTCTAAGTAAACAATGAACTAAAATTCAGCTTTAATTTCATGAATGGAGTCCAAGGTAGGTTCGGCTGAATGAGAGCTCCAATGGTCATCTTCTAGATGGGAAAATGAACCTTGAACATCTTGGATGTGCATGAATGGGCTAGGTTCGGTCAATGAGCATAAATAGACTCATTTAAGTTGCATCTTTTGGCTGAAAAAATGACCAGCAATTAATAGGAACATGAGCAGCCATTTGGAGTGTGAAAGCAAAGCTTTGAAGAGTCTTAGAGTGTGAACACCATGATCCGTATAGCCAAAAGATTTCCAGCAATGTGAAAGAAGTAAATAGCAGCTTTGAAGAATGAAAAATCATCTCTTTTGCCGAATGGTCACCTAAAGAACTCCAAAAATCAGCACACCATTTTTAATGTAGTTCATGCATGTATCGCTAGGTGCATTGAATCAAACATTCATGCATCTTGTTTAATGCATTCCACATTTGGCCAACCTTCCCCATGCATCCTCACATTCGGCTGAACCTAAACAAAACAAATGAACTTCATTAATTTATCCCAATTCAACTGAATATAATATGAACATACTAATTAACATTAGAACAAATTAAATTAAAACTAAATAAGACATATTAATTCGGCTAGGCACAATTAAAGCATGTCTTATGTTCAGACCAATTAAATGACATCTAGACACATTTAGTAACATATTAAACACTTGTACTAAATAAAAACATATTTATAAGCTGTAGTAAGACTTAATTAAATGCTTATTTAAATGGTCCAAAAATTTCAGCAGCAAATGAATTAGCTGGAACGAAATTCAACTTCAAAGAAGTTGAAAATGTTCAGCTCGTCTCTAAGCTCTTTGCTATCATTTTCCTCAACTTGTTCCACCATTGCTGAGATGGCATCTTTGAATCGTTTAGCTCTAGCTCGCGTTATCGGACCAATAGGTAGCTTGATAGCTTCTTGTTCGGTCTCTATCAGGGTATGTGCTTCATAAATCAGTTTTGTTGATGCTTTTTTTATGTTCAAGGATTCTGGTATGAAACTGTCAAGGTACGGGGCACCCTAACTTTCATAGGATTATTAAGGAGTTTTTGAGAGAGAATGACCTAGAGATTGTGGTTCTTGTTGAAACTGGGGTTAGTGGTTATAAGGCGGATAGGTTTATCAAACAAAATGGAATGCCATTTTCGCATAGTGTAACAATCCTTTTTCAGTAGTGTTAGAAATAATAGTTTCGGGACCACAATTTCGGTGAGTGAATTATTATTTATTATTTATTTAATGTCTACGGGATTATATTAAGGTCGTGTTAAAGTTTTATCGAGAAAATTTGATGTTTAAATGGTTAATTCGGTAAAAATGACTAACTTGTAAAATGTGAAAAAGTTGAGTTCTATTAGTTAAAAGGGTCAAATGACTATGAAATATCAAAGTAATGGACTAAGATAGTAATTATAGCATTTAATGAGTTAGTGGGTAGTTATGGACAAGGTTTTATTAAAAATTTTGATTAGTAATAAGGGTAAAATGGTAAATAAAATTAAAATCAAATAGGCTAAAATCATCATCTTCCTCATATTTGTTTCTTTATAACCGATTCATCCATGGAAGAATAGCTAGGGTTTTTCTAAGCATTGTTTTCACTTGCATGGTTTGTATTTAAGCCCCGATTTTAGTGATTTTTATGTTTTTGAGTTCATTTTAGCTTAGTCTAGCTAGCACTAGGGTTAATTTGCAAAATTTTTAAAAGTTGAAGAACTTGCCATGGATGTTTTTTAATGTGTTTTGATGTTAGTTGATAAATTATTAACTTTGGTTGTTAAATAAACATGTTTTGTTAAGTGATTTTTTATGAAATTGCATTTAGGGATTTATCTATGAAAATAGTAAAATTTCATGTTAAAATTATGAAATGTTGGTTTAAGTGAGTTGTTATAAGTCCCTATGAAATTTGGCAAGCTGGTGTTCTTCTTCTTAGATCTCTTTTGTCATCCCTTGTCATTGCCAGTTACATCTCGGTAACTATTGCTTGTACGTTCTTTCAGTGATGTAGATTCATTCTTTCAGTTTTCACAGAGGTAAGTAGTCTATTTGAGTGGGTAAGTTGGGATTGGTCTAATTGTCTTTGTGTTTCTGTTAGGTGAAGCGAGTTCGTATAACTCTCATCTAACGAATTGAGTATTTAGGTGATCTTGACATTAAGGGTAAGCACTGTATGCCTTAGGGACTAATGTTGTTTTCCTTGACCGAATACTCTAAATCGAGTAGGGGCGAAATGAGTGATTTGATTTTGGTGTATTGTTGCTAATTGGCTTTGTTTTGGATGTCGTATGTACGATTTGGAAGTGTGATGTAGTGTCGCTATTCAGAAAATCATCAGGTGTGTGACTCAAACTTGAGAAAAATCTATGAAACTACATGAAACTAAAATTGGCAGTCAGAGCCACACGAGTGTGTGCTTAGTCGTGTGCCTGGCCATGTAGGCCACACGGGCTGGACAAGTAAGGCGTGTTGGCCCTTTTTAAAAGTTAAGCTGGGTCGAACATGCAATTTGTAAAACTCTATAATTGGTTATGTGATTATGTTTGATATATGTTAAAACTAATAGGTTACATGACGTTAGATGCAAACATTCTGTGAGCATAATGGATTTTTTCAAACTCGTAATTTTACTATATCAGTATTTGCACGAGCATGTTTCTATTTCGTAACTCTGACTCGGATATTGTGTGCAATTCTGATTTGTGAAACCATATACTTAATTAGCGCATCTTTGATCTAATAAGCTTATAAAAGAGCACGCATAGTTTGAATAAATTTATGTATATGATGAGATGTTGCATGTGCATTGGGGTGAGATCTAAATATGATATGGAAGAAGATCCGGCAGACCTCGATCTGTATTTCTGGCAGTTCACCCGTGATATCTAATTCTAGCAGTTAAACTGCAATTATGTCTTTTTGGTAGCTCGACTGCATGATTTTTCAGTGGCTCAAGTCCCCTAAATTGGTGTGTAGGGTTGGATGGGTATTAATTACCCTAATTGGTGTGTTGGGTGGGATGGAGATGGTGTGTAGTGGATGGGGGTAAAAATTATTCTGTTTGACTTTTTGCATCGCTAAACATGTCATGTCATCTGTATCTGTTCTATTATGTTGTATCTATGCATTAATTTTTCTGCTATCTGTTATAGTTGTGGGCCAAATTGCACACTGAGTTTCTAGCTCACTCAATTATTTTATCATTTCAGTTAATCCGTAGACTTAGGATTGGGCGACATTTGAGAGCTCGGATTGATCATACTCATAAGATGATTTAATTTATTTTAAATTAAAATGTAACACCCATAACCTGTCTCCGACGTCGAATTAGGATTACAAAGCATTACCGTAAAAAATCAGAACAACAATGACATTTAGTGATAATTACATAAAACTCATCATAAACTTAGCAAACATATACATTTGGGCCCTAAACCGAGCCTTCGGGGTCCTAAAAATAGTTTAGAAATAATTCGGGACTAATTTGAAAGAATTAAGATAATTTGGGAAAAAGTTGAAAACTTTAAAAATAGGGGTCACACGGCCGTGTGACATAGTCCAAACCGTGTGGATTTCGAACAAAGGGACACACGGTCGTGTCCTAGCGCGTGTCTTAAACCAACTCACTAAGTTAGGTGACATGGCCGTGTCGCAGGCCGTGTGCTAGACTGTGTAACTCACTGACTTGAAATATTAAGTGACACATAACTGTATAGCCAGGTCGTGTGATAGGTGTCCCAGATCATCTGCTCCACAATTTGACCATAAAAACAAGTCATTTCAATACCTATCATTGCACAAAAAAATGCACCGTTTACATATGCATTTAGTTGACCATAACACTCTCTAAACACACTCAAAATATACCAAATCAAACAACCTATAAATTCTAACCAATATGCCACTCAAAGGCACCTCAATTCATACCAACTCAACCTTACAATATAATCCAAACGTACATCATTACAACCACAACCTTTCAACCATTTCAACCACATATAAACATATATCATGTCATATATATACTTATCATTCAAAAGTGACCATAAGACACGTACTTACTAACCATTACAAGTCCAACCAAACATATACTCAAAAGACATAACCATACCAAGTTGGCCAAATAACATTTTCACAACCTTTATTACATTTAAGCCTTATACATACCAGACTCACATATTTCATTTGAACATTTTGTTCACACTTTAATCATCCACACACAAATCAATCAACCATTTCTTTCCTAATATGAAAAGACCATCTCAACCATTAACAGAAAAGTATTAAGGCATACCAAAACTTGGCACAACCCAAAACATACCAATTTAACATACCAACCTATACATTCCATTTATAGTCATTTCAATAAATTTAAAAGTTACCAAAATGGATCATTGGATAGTGTGATCGTACTCAGAAGTTGATTCCAATCATTCGAGCTTCCGATGATCTACAAAACAGACAAAGTAATTACGTAAGCAACTAGTGTTTGGTAAGCTTATATACAGGAAGTTAAAGTTACCAAACATAAAACGATTAACTCATTCATTCATAGTTCATGAGATCTTAAGGATACTTTTCCTTCCTATCCACAACACCTCACAAGGTTAGTAGATATAATTAAGAACACGTTTATACGTGAAAAGGGAACATAACATGTAATGAATTTCATTTTGTAAATCATCCAATACATAATCAATTAATTACCTTTTCAAACCATTTATATATATTAAAACTTCTATTTCATAAACCCAAAGACATAACTCATTTCATATACATACCTTTTCAATCATGCTCATTAAGTCATTTAGACATTATATTTCCTATTCATCACAATCCACATAATTAGTAGATAATTTGAAAATATAACATCCATGAAATATAATATATATTATGAAATGAATTCCATACATCTATCATTCATCACATGATAAATTCTCTTCCTTTTTATTTCCTTTACACATACCTATCTTTCTATTTCATATGATCATTACCAACAATAAGTTTTTATACATGTTTTTCCATTAACCTTTACTTACCCGTTGAACCGTATAGAATAACATTGGATACTCGAGAATGCTCACACATAGTGTGCCTTTTCATGTAACTGTAACATTTCCTTTCCATTAGTGCTCACACGAGCTGTGGGTCGGAATGTTAGCTACACGATGTTGCTCACACGAGTTGTGGAGTATCTACAACAAATGAAGGACCTTAGCCATCAGTAGGACATTCAAGACCAACACCCAAAACCGTATAACCCTAATGACATATCATTCGTATCCTAAGTATTCACAAGGTTCAAACGTGACTTTTACATTTCTAATCATTTATTTCAATCGCATTATAACATTTTTGTATACCATCATGAATTTCACATTTATAAATTACAACATTAAGTCAACTACCCTTCCAACAATATCCATAATATCAATTATCAAATCAAGATTCTAGTTCACGTAATTATACATAGTAATTCATCCAGAACATCAAATGACAAATTTAATCTCTATACGAACTTACCTCGACAAAAACAGTTGTAAAAACGAAGTCGACGACTAATCCAACACTTAGCTTTTCCTCGGTTTTGATCCGCTTAACTCGTTTCTTGATCTAAATAAATATTTTTATTCAATTAATCTCGTTCCAGCATTTTAAAAAATCAATTTAGCTTATAATCCTCAATGATGGAAATTTATGAAATTTCCCTCAAACTTTACCTTTTATGCAATTTAGCCCGTAAACTCGAAACTTACAATTTCACCATTTTTAACCGTAAATCATGCTAGCTGATTTTTACCTAATATTATAATAGCTCATATTTATCATTAATTCACAATCGTTTCCTTTAATTTTACCATTTAAACAATTTAATCCCTATCATTCAAAATCACTTAGCAAAATACTTATATCTAGCTATAAACTTTAATAATTCATCCATTAAAATAGAAAGCACCACAACATCATTCATGGAAAATCCCTAAACCTTTAACAGTTCTACAAATTGACCCCTGGGCTAGCTAGATTAAGCTAATACAAGTTCAAAAACATAAATATCATTAAAAATGGGATAAAAATACCTACCATGCAATTAATTTTAAGCATGGCGGAAACTTTGGTGTTCTTGAACCATGGCTTTTGGTGAATGAAGGTTGAAGAAAGTGAATAAAAAAATAATGAAATGGCCATTTGTCTTGTTTTTGTTTTAATTACCTTTTTATATTATTAACTTATAATATAACTTATAATTTTTATACTTAAACCATTAATAAACCATCCAACATAAATGAATATGGCTTATTTTTCAAATAAAAGCATCCAACAAGTTATTTTAACCCATTTAGCCCTTATAAATTAATAATGATTAACTTATGTGACTTTTACGATTTAGTTCTTTTACTAAATTTACTATCGAATGTTAAAATTTCAGAACCAAATTTTAATATAACCCTAATAACACTTTGGTAATATTTTAATAACTATTTACGGGCTCGATTTATAGAAATGAGGTCTCAATACCTCATTTTCCAAAATAACTTGACTTTCGGAACAAGTCACTTGCACTTAAACTTTAGTTCAAACAACATAAATTATCAAATCAAAATTTATTTTAATACTATTTTTGACTCGTAAATATTAAATAATAATATTTATAGACTCACTCGTCAGATTTGTGACCCTAAAACTACTATTTATGACACCACTGAAAAATGAACTATTGCATAAACTTTATGGACTTTTATTTGGGACTGTTTATCAGTTTTTGGACATTATTAATGTTTTGGGTTTTGGTTGGCATTAATGGTTTTAATAAGCTGAAATTATACATTAGATGATTTTTCTTAAACTAAATTTGAATGATCGTTTTCAAATTAAATGAGCTAACGATTTTTTCGCTGCAAATGTTAAACAATAAATCAAGTTTCTAGTAAAGAAATAAGCAAAGATTAATAACATGACTCTTTTAATAAACTTGAAAAATGTTCAACGTTTTGAAATACACACTTTTAACAACTATCAAGATTAGTTTTAATAATACATTAGACAAGTGTTTATAAAATGTTTGATACGTGAATAAGATATGTTTTGAAAGAAAATGATTGAAGTTTTAGAAAGTTAATGTAACTTTCAAGATTCGGTCACAACTGTTAGAGTAACTGACAAGTCAGTTAATCTGTTTGCTATTAGTTAGCTGTTAGTTAATTTGTTAACTTGTTCTTTGTAGATAGCATGCTTTGATATATAAAAGCATGAGCAGCCTCTGTACAGACTATCAATCTTCAAAATGTATTCTTCTTTATTAATAAGGTTTCTGTTATTTTCTCCATTTCTTGTTATAGTTTAACATGATATCAGATGTCCATTTCTTTCTAGAGTTATTCCCTTGAATCCCTGTGTTTTTCATGGCTCCTCCTTCTAGTCTGTCTGCTGTTCAATCTACTACACCAGTGATGGCTTCTAATCTTACTAATGGAGTTATTGAGAGTCATTTCTTTTCCACCAAGAAAATCAGTGTTATTCTTAATGATAATAATTACTTGCTATGGCGTCAACAGGTTCTTTTGGCGATCAAGACGTATAAGCTTCAAAACTTTCTTGACTCTCGTACTATACCTCCTCCTCAATTGATTCTGGATGATAATGGGGTTCCTAAAGAGAATCTTGAGTTTAGTCGGTTTGAACAACAAGATAGTGCTCTTGCATCGTAGCTCCTGCCGTCGGTGAGTCAAGCGGTTCTTCCACATCTCATTGGTCTGGATACTAGTGCTCAAATCTGGAATATTCTTGTTAATTTGTACGACAATAAAACCACCTCTCGGTTGATGTTTTACAAAAGGGCTTTACACTCTCAGTGCAAGGGTGATCTTTCTATGAAAGATTTCTTAATGAAAATTAAGGGTTATTGTGATAATCTTGCTAGTTGTGGAGAAGTTATTAGTGAGCATGAACATGTTACTACAATTCTTAATGGGTCGTCGCATGAGTATGAATCTATTATTACGATTATCACTGCAAGCCAAATACCCTACAATGTTCAAGGTGTCACTACCATACTTCTTGATGTTGAAGCACGACAACAAGTTACAATACTTGAGGCTCCTAGTTCAGCTAATATAGTCTCACATCAACCCGCAGATGTTGTTGTCAACAGTGCGCCTACACCAGCTTATCGTCCCTCATCAGCTGCTCGAGGTCGTCAGTGTGGTTGCTCATCTAGATCAGGTATTCAATGTCAATTGTGTGGACAAATAGGTTACCTTGTTGATCGATGTTACTATCGGTTTCATGCCTCATATAAGAGTGCAGGCTACATACCACCTCCTTCCCCACAAGTGAATATCTGTATGTTCGGAATTGGATCTCCTATCGCATCCTGGGTGCCACCATCTATGCTCATGACGCCTTCTGCTGTTCAAGTTCACAACCTGGTTGGTTCTTTCCACCTGCCCCAGTTCCTACCTAGACTAATCCATTTACTATTAGTTCTCCGCAGCATGTTAGTGCATCTACTTTAGCAGCCCCACAACTTCAGGCTTATCTTGCAACCCCTGAAATAGTTGGTAACAATGCTTGGTATCCTGACTCTGGCGCAACACACCATTTCACTAGGTGAAAGTACTTCCTACAATGGTCCAGGTAAAGTGTATGTTGGTAATGGTACTGCACTTCCTGTTATGTCTATTGGTCAATCGTCTTTACTTACTCATTCATGACCATTATACATGATATCACTGTTGTTTGTACCTGGTATAACCAAAAACCTCTTATATGTGTCCAAGTTTACAAAAGATAATAAGGTAATATTTGAGTCTTTTCTACACAGTGTCAGGTTCGTGATCCGAAAACCAGGGAGATCCTTCTTCGAGGTTTAGTGCATAATAGGTTGTACAAACTTCACTTAAATGGCTCTTCCAAGACTGTCTTGCCTTCTGGCTCAGCTCAGTGTTTTACTGTTAATATAATAATTCCTTTAAGTATATGGCATTCTAGGTTAGGGCATCCCTGTAATGCCACACTTACAAAGGCTCAAAACCATTGTAACATACCATTTGGTACAGATAAAGAATCTCTTAATTTTGTTGCTTGTCATTTAGGAAAATAACATAAGCTGGCATTTCATAAGTCGTTATCTGAGTATACTACACCATTTCAACTGGTGGTTGTTGATGTTTGGGGACCAGCTCTTGTCTTTTCCAATGGTTTTCGTTATTATGTTGCTTTCACAGATGCATATACATGATACACTTGGGTTTATTTCTTGCAGAAAAAGTCAGAGGTGCTTACTGTTTTTCCACAGTTTCATAGGCAAGCTGAAATAGCTCTTGGCTACAAACTTAAAGCTTTACAAATAGATAGGGGAGGAGAATTTCAAGTGTTGAAGTTGTACTTATCTCAACAAGGGATCATGCATCGTTTTACGTGTCTGTATACTTCTGAGCAAAATGGACTAGTTGAATACAAACACAGACATATAGTTGAAGCTGGTCTTTCCATGCTGGCTCATGCATCTATGCCCTTAACCTATTGGAATGATGCCTTCAGCAGTGCAGTATACTTGATAAATAAGTTGCCTTCTTTTCCCTTAGGCAACATCTTACAGTATGAAAAACTTTTTCAGGTTCAACCAAGATATTCATCTCTTCGAGTTTTTGGCTGTTTGTGCTTTCTCAATCTTAGACCCTACAACACCTACAAGCTACAGTTTTGATCAACCCCATGCACGTTTTTAGAGTACTCCCCATTACAAAAAGGGTATCGTTGTCGAGATAATGATGGTAGAGTGTATATTTCTCATCATGTCACATTTCATGAAACTGTGTTTCCATTTAAAACCATTAGCTCAAAATTTGTTCCCTCCATGCCTTCTCCACAGTCTAGTTCTAAACTGCTCGTCTTGTCACCAAGCCATATACCACATGCTAATCTAACAACTGTTGTTTCAACCACTTCTCGAGTCAACTTCTTGAATGATGGCCCTTTGTCCAGCTCACCTAGTCCAGCACATTCTCTTTGTGATAACTCTACATCTAAAATATCTAGTACTGATATGCCAAACCAGCCACATCATCAACCTTCTATTCCACTTAACTCTCATGCTATGGTTACACGTAGCAAAGCTGGCATTTTTAAACCCAAGGCATACCTGAGCAAAGCAACTTGTTTCTCTAATGATACTCCTGCTGACATCTATGAAGTAATGTGTAATGAGTGTTGGAAAGCAGCAGTGCATAGTGAGTTACAGGCTCTTCTTCACAATAACACATGGAGTCTTTGTTCACTTCCTATTAATCGAAGGGCCATCGACTACAAATGGTTGTTTAAGGTGAAAAAGAAGGCTAATGGGACTGTGGAAAAGGTATAAAGCACGATTGGAGGCTAAGGGTTTTCTCAGCATGCTAGACTTGATTTTCGAGACACCTTCAGTCCAGTGGTTAGAGCAACAACTATTTGGACTGCACTTGCTATTGCTGTCATGAAGGGGTGGTCATTACGGCAAATTGATGTCAATAATGCTTTTCTCAATGGGGATTTGACTGAGAAGATATACATGGATCAGTCACATGGATTTGAAGTGTCAGGTAACAATGGACAAAAGCTTGTTCGCAGATTGAACAAAGCTTTGTATGGTCTATGCCAAGCTCTTCGTGTATGGTTTCACACTCTCAAACAATATCTAGTTGATCAACTTGGTTTTCATGCGTCGAAAGCTAATCCTTCATTGTTCATTCGAGCATCTTCAGGAAATTTCTTATTGCTTATCGCTTATGTAGATGACATAGTTATAACAGGCAGTTCAAGTGAGGATATATACAACATGGTGCATCAACTTCACAATAAGTTTGCTCTTAAAGATATGGGAAGACTTCAATTTTTTCTCAGGTATTGAAGTTCAACACATACCTCGGGGGTTGTTACTTAATTAGAAAAAATACATCTTAGAGATACTCCACAAAACAGGAATGATAGGAGTAGCAGCCACACCTACACCCATGGTAAGAACTTCCAAATTGGTTGCTTCAGATGGTAGTCCACCATTTGCTGATGGTCATTTGTATCGAAATGTAGTTGGAATGCTTCAGTATATGTGCATTACACGTCCTAATTTTTTGTTTTATGTTAACAAACTCAGTCAATATATGAATTCTCCAAGTGACACTCATTGGAAAGCAGTTAAACGAGTGTTGAGATATCTCATTGGAACTATGGATCATGGCTTGTACTTCTCAAAAGGTCAGTTTGAATTAGTCTGCTACTCTGATGCTGACTAGGCTTCATCTGTTGAAAATCGACGTTTCGCCACAGGATATGTTGTTTATCTAGGACTTAACCCTATTGCATGGTGTTCCAAGAAGCAAGCAGTAGTGTCCAGGTCCTCATCTGAAGCAGAATACCGTAGCTTAGCTAATTACGTATCTGAGTTGTTATGGGTTAAACAGTTGCTAGGTGAAATTGGTAAGCCAATTTGTCAGTCACCAGTGGTCTGTTACGACAACACTTCCACAGTCTCAATGGCTACAAACCCCACACATCATGCTAGGGTAAAACATGTAGAGATCGATCATCATTTTGTTCGTGAAAAAGTTCTTGATGGTACACTGCAGGTTAATTTTGTTCCATCAACAAAACAAATAGTTGATGTACTCACAAAGCCCATCACACCCAAACAATTTGCCTCATTTCGACATGCTCTTCGAGTTCTTTCAAGTGATGCTGGTCTTAATGTTCAAGTTTCAAAGAAACCGGGAGAATGTTAGAGTAACTGATAAGTCAATTAATCTGTTAGCCATTAGTTAGCTATTAGTTAATATGTTAACTTGTTCTCTGTAGATAGCATGTTTTGCTATATAAAAGCATGAGTAGCCTCTGTACAGAATATAAATCTTCAAAATGTATTCTTCTCGGTTAATAAAGTTTCTGTTATTTTCTCCATTTCTTGATATAGTTTAACAATAACGTCTAGACCGGGTTTGAGGTGTTACATAGATCGATTCAATTTATATTTCTAAAAAATCAAAATCATTTCAATAAATGAATAAATATATTATTCACAATTGGTCAAGTTATAAAACTGTATAAGATTAAAATGTTTTATTTTACTATCCTTTAAAAATACATGATATCATTTTAAACTCATTTGTAAAGATGTTTTACTCGCTAATAATAGATTTGTAATAAAAGATGGAATAATGAATGCTATTATCTTCTTAAAATGTTTATAATATATATTTAAAAATTTTATAGGTATTTATATTTATATTCTTTTATAATTCTCTATTTGTTTATCGAAATAGTACGTGTTGAGAGTATAGAACTAAATGCTACTTAAAAATACAAATATATATATAGAGAGACACTTATTTTAGGTGACTAAGTAAACGTACCAAAATTTCCAATTACATAAATTTCAAAGCTGTTAGTTCTTTGTTGTCTTTTTCAAGTTTGCGTCGGCATTATTTCAGTCTACGATACACGTTTTCTATGGTTACTTTGAACTTTCACTCTTCGTTGCAATCTGGATTTGACTTTTTTCACAAAATATTTATGTACAATATCTATATTAGGTATATATTTATATAGGTTAAATTTTACTGATAGTCTCTGTATTTATGGATTTGGTATGATTTTGGTCCTTTTATTTTTATTTACTCAAAATTGGTTTCTCCACTTTGGGGTTGATTTGGTTAATGTTTTCCATTTACCCTTTTAAAAATTAATCATAATCATAGATTTAACCTCAACCATTATAGAAACCACCAATTAGCCCCTACGTTCGTTTTTTTAGTTGGCCATCAATATTTCATAAATGACATAGTCGTGGTTTATTTTATATCATACCTCATCAAATAATTTAAAAATCATAATTATTTTTAAAATATACAAAAATGTCTTGATGATGGATGATTGAAATAGTATATTTCGTATGTACTTTACCTTTGCATTTTCTTTTTGGTTAGTCTCTTTCTGTACGAACCTCCAAGCCAATCTTCATGTTCTTTACTTTCTTTCTTAGATCAGCAAAAGAAAAATACTAAACTGTAGAAATACAAACACGCATTATTAATTAGTTAAAGAAAGTTAGTTAATCAGTTAGTCATGGCTTATAGAACTTAACTGAAATAATATATAGTTTGTTTCTTTTCAATTCTCATTTATTCTTTTACTTTGTTCTTCGTCATATCATATTAGAATTAGTCAAGAAACCGATGAGATCTTAATTATTATTATTGGTTAAAGAATCATATATCAAGTTCATGAAAGAAGGGAATGTTGTACTTTTGCTTTAATTTCATTAGTTCTAGTCATCTTTTAGCTTCTAGATTATCCAATGGTTAATCGATGTCACGGATTATGATTTTAAGGGTTTAAATAATTTTTTATTTTCTAACTTTTATATTTTATTAGAATTTTTTATATTATTTATAAGTTTTATGAATTTTAAAATTTTCTATAAAATTTTAAATGTTTTAATTTATTAGAATTTAGTAGAAATTTTTATGATTTTTTACAAGTTTTATAATTGTTATAAATTTATATCAATTTTAATATTTTTATGTGTTTTTATAATTTGTATGATTTTCTATGAGAAAATATAAAATTAAATTAAAACCTGCCACGTACTGCTATTTGACTGTTCTATCAAATAATTTTACCGATTAACATGGCAAAATAAAAAAAGTAATAATATAAAAATTTAATTGTACACGAATTTGATGTTTTCACTTTTTGTTAAAGGTGTTTTGTACTTGTAAGCCAACCAAAGTAAAAAATTAGATATAAATTTATCTTACTTGCAATTCACTTGTAGCCAAAAAAAACAAGACTTCAATTTTTCCTTCGCCATCGTTGTCAACATGGTCGTACTACCATATCAAATAATTAGAAATAAATAATGTGAAAGAGTTTTATATTGCTTCATTTCTTCCAAAGTTTTTGCTAATTTTTAAGGTTAAAATATATTATAAGCTGATGTATTTTTAAAAATTTTAAATCTAGTTCCTATAATTTTACTTTAAGAAATTTAGTTCTCTTAATTTTCAGATTTTATAATTCTAGTCAACTATTGGTACTATTAAATTTATTTTGTTAAATTTGTTAATGTGACATTTTGTAATAAAACACACAATTGATAGCCATTAAAAAAAAAGTAACATTGTAACTAACTTGAATTTAACAAAAAAAGTTAGATTTGAATTTTAAAATCTAAATACTAGAAAGACTAAATTCTAGAATAAAAGTATAAGGGCTAAATATCATTAAAAATCGTGGTTACCCAAATTGAATTAGACTCTATTTTTATTTAATATATAAATTTAAAATTTTATGTGAAATAAATACTTTATATTTAAAATTGTGAAAAAACTTGAAAATTTTATATAAAAATATATTTTTTCAAAAAATACCATTTAAGAGTTATTGATTGTTATTGATGGAGTCTTAACTCATATGACATTAACATTATTGCTAGTGTAAGAGGACATGAGTTTAAATGCGCTAAAGTGTATTTATACTTCTATTTAATGATTGAGGAGGGATGACGAGTTATTCTCATAAAAAAATTATTGGTTATATATCAAAAATTCAAAAAATTCAAGTGAGTGGAATCAAAATCAACTCCAATTTTAGAGAAGGTCAGAGCAATGTTACTAACCACATTTACTTTGGAAAAGTTAGAATTTGTTTGTTTCACTAAAAATTACTTTCAGAAAATGATTTCTGAAAAATGACTTATTTTGGTTCCATATTGATGTGGATGTCAGGGAGGTTCATGTTACTAACCACATTTATTTCGGATCACTGCCCTTTGTTCATTGATATTGTGCTCTCTATTGGTCCTAGTGTTCGGTCTTTTCGTTTCAAAGCTTGGTGGATTTTCGAGGAGTTCTGTGATTTTGAAAATCGCCATCTATGGGAAAGTAGTGTGAGTGACATTCCTTATCGTCTTTCATTCTTTGTCAGAGTTTGAAGTGTTGGGTTGCCAGTTTGGGTACTAGTCGAAATGGCAATCTGCGTCGCCTGCATTCTCGGCTAGCAACTGTTACCTTAGAGGACAGAGATGATGATTCTTTATTGGATCTTTTGAGCACCAGACTTGAGTTGAATCTAGAGATTGACAAGGAAGAATTGTATTGGGAATAGAGGGCTCGAGTTAATTGGTTGAAAATGGGGGATTAGAATATAGGATTTTTCTAGCAGTCTGCCACACAAAGAAAGAGGGCTAATAAAGTTAGTTGTTTAATATAAGATGATGGTTGAATGGTTTTGGATAGGGAGGATATGCTTGAAGTGGTGACTCTATACTTTACAGACTTATTCTCTTCTCAGAGACAGTGGTCCACACCGTATCTTGGAAAGGGTTGCTCCTTGGATTACTAATGATATGAATGCTGCACTTTTGGCTCGGTTTACGAGTGAAGATATTCTTTCTACTTTCAAATCCATAGCTCCAACGAAGGCCTCAAGATCAGATGGACTTCCTACTTTGTTTTATAAAAAATTCTAGCATATTGTTGGGCCCGTTGTGAGCAACTACTGTCTTGATGTATTAAATAGGGGCATGCCTCTTGTGGCAATTCATGGTACTCATATTGTTCTGATTTTGAAATTTTCGAATTTGACCTGTATACAACAGTTTCGACCTATTAGTCTATGTGTTGTCTTATACAAAGTCATTTCAAGGGCCCTAGTTAATCCGTTTCAGCTAGTTCTTCATTTGTGTGTAGATGAGGCTCAGAGTGTATTTGTTCTCGGGAGGTTAATTACAGATAACATTATTTTGGCCTATGAATCCTTGATGTGTTTCGGCGCAAGCGGCAGGGGAAGGAAGGACACTTTGGCTTGAAGTTGGATATGACCAAGGCTTACGATAGGGTGGAGTGGGCTTTCTTGAGCACATGATGTTGCGGATAGGCTTTTCCAACTGCTGGGTGAGTCTTCTATTCGGAAATGTGCCCATATTGTAGTAAACATGTAACTAATTTATATTTATTTAAAAGATGAATAAATAAATAAAACTAATTTCACATTTCACTATTATGTCTTTTGAATTTGTATCTTTTATATTTTGCATGCATAGCGAAATTGTGATAAGCAAATATTAGCTCATTGATTGTCTAAGTTCAAACTGAAAATAAGTGGCATTGTAAAAAAGTTTACATTGCAAGAAAGACTACTTCAGTAAATAATCTAAATAAGCCCATAATCCCGTAAAAGAATCGAAGTGAGCATTTGATTCAAATACTGAAAAGGATTATTATATTGTCTACAATTCCAATTGGGGAGATGATTGTCAGAGTAGTTGACTCCATGGGTGGAGGTATAAATGTACTCATTGGTAGAATGATACATTGGGCTAGACCCAAGATGAATTAATTTTAAATCTGTTTGTGAATTAATTCACTTGTGACGTTCATGGTATGATTTACTTAAATCCTGAGTTAGTCACTAATCATGCATATGCAACTCATGTGCTTTGATATAAGTGGAGGCTTATGCTCTAAAGATGATCGAACCTATAGTTAGCATGTTGAGTACATGGCTTGTGTATGACATGGCTTTACTAGCAACAGTGGAACTCATAGCTCAATTAAAGAGTTAATGATATCCTGTCATTGGCATTATGTGAATTGATAAATATAGAACGTGGCCACGTGTTGCTTGTTCTCGAACAAATAATTTATCACAGTAATTTGTTGACAATGATCATATTAATCATTAAGAAGACACAATGGTGACAATGATATAAAATAAGATTATATTGAGTGAACGGATTTAACTCAAAGGAACCAAGGATATCAGAACGAAGTAACTAGAAAAATTGTTCTAATCTAATCCCACTCTTCTAGAAGGATCATCTAGAAAGCGAATTGTTTTGAATGCATTCAGACAGAAAAGCTAACATAAATGGTATAGGCCGAATTCTTATTTCATTTCGTTCCTGCCTTATCTTTATCTTATTTATATTCAATTTTTTTATTTCTTTTTTTTATTTATCCATCATCCATAAAGGAGCCGAATGAAACCAAAATTTCATGTTCGGTTTTGAATTAGAGACGCTAAAATAATGAATCAACGTCGACTATAACCCTAGCCTTCCAAGCTAACGATGCGAGTTCGATTCCGCTACCCGCTCGATATTCAATTCTATCTATTCTATCTATTTGAAAATTTATTAATTCAATTCAACGATGCATTAGCATCATTGAATTGAATTAATAAATACGCAATTCTAACAATACAATTTTTCACATGTCCTTTAGTTTTTCCAACCAAGAGAAAAGAAAAACCGAACAAGAGAAAAAAGTCAAAATGTCAAAAATCGTAATGAAAAGCGTCCATTGTCTAATGGATAGGATGAGGTCTTCTAAACCTTTGGTATAGGTTCAAATCCTATTGGACGCAATTTAGAATCAATTTCTCTATATTCCATTAAGTTAGAATTTTCTATTTATAATTGTTCTGAAGTCGAAAACGTTCCATTTGGTCCCGAATAGCGTCTTTCAAAAGCGTTTCCACTTCCTCGATGAATGTCTTGGTAGAAGATATGATTTCTTGGGCCGAGGTTTATTCGTTTTTAAGAAAGTACGTAACTCAACGAGAAATTTCCTTACTTGTCCAATTTCTAATGAATCAAGATAACCATTCGCTTCGGTATAAATAGTACTTATCGTTCGCCACCGTAAGAGGAGTGTTGGGATTGTTTAAGCAACTCACGTAATCTTTGACCTCGTGCCAATTGATTCTGAGTAGCTTTATTGAGATCAGAAGCAAATCGTGCAAAGGCTTCCAATTCGGTGAATTGGGCCAATTCCAATTTTGATTTACCAATGACTTGTTTCATAGCTTTAATTTGAGCTGCCGATCTTCGACTAAGTTCACGAGTTGGAGATAAGCGGACTCGAACCGCTGACATCTGCCACAGGGTAAAGCACCGCCTCTCAGGCCCCTGACTGGTTCTACCATAGAGGCCAATGATAGACAATAACTCCCCCCGAACACAACTTACAACTTTCATCGTACTGTGCTCTCCAAAGAGCAACTCTTCTCAAAATCTCAAAAAGTGCTGAGTTGGAATCCCATTCTAACTAAGGATTCTTGTGGTTTCGGAGAATCTTGCTACAGGAAAACCAGGAACGGTGGAGAGCTTTCCCCCCTCCGACTCTTTGGTCTTAAGAATGAGTGATTGCCCTTCTCCGACCCTTGCTGCCCAACCTGAGAGCGGACAGCTAATGTATCCCATGGATAGATAGAGAGGGAGGGCAGAGCTCTTGGTTTTTTCATGTTGTCAAAGAGTTGAACAATGGATTTTTCGTGTTGTCAAAGAGTTGAACAATGAAATAGATGGCGAGTGCCTCATCGAATTGATCGGGTCATGTAGGAACAAGGTTCAAGTCTCTGGGTCGTGAGGATGCCTCACCGCATACATCCTTGCACTTCCACTTAACACCTATCGTAATGATAAGCGGATCGTATCGCCGTGACCTTCTTTTGAATTCTCAAAACTTCATCACTTGATCCCAGGACGGTGAACCCTTGCCGTCTCAATTTGTGCTACGGGAGGCTCTGAGGAAGTCGAATATGAGAGCACTCATCTTGGGGTGGGCTCACTACTTAGATGCTTTCAGCGATTATCTGCTCCGCACTTGGCTACCCAAAGATTTACCATGGGCACGATAATTGGTACACCAGAGGTGCGTCCTTCCCGGTCCTCTCGTACTAGGGAAAGGTCCTCTCAATGCTCTAACGCCCACACCAGATATGGACCGAACTGTCTCATGACATTCTGAACCCAGCTCACGTACCGCTTTAATGGGCGAACAGCCCAACCCTTGGAACATACTACAGCCCCAGGTGGAGAAGAGCCGACATCGAGGTGCCAAACCTTCCCGTCAATGTGAGCTATTGCGGAAGATTAGCCTCTTATCCCTAGAGTAACTTTTATCCGTTGAGCGACAGCCCTTCCACTCGGAGGTAACACACACATGACGAGGTCATTGGACAAAACAGTTAGATGAATTATTTTCGTAAATAGTATACAATAAAGAGTTTTCAATCATGGTACTTCTTGTGGGCTGACTCTATGATTAAGTAATTGTGAATTATTGGAACAATGCTTCTAGACATTTTGTATATGTCTGATTGGTCCTCTTGCTAGCTCAACAAAAGCTCGATCGGACTGCATTTAAATCAGAAGAAAATTCTACAACTTTGGAAATAATTTAATTGTGTTGATTTATTCGATGTGGAATTAAATTTGGTGGTCGTGAGAATTATTCAACTAGAGAATTTGATTAAAGAATTTTCTTGAAAGATTAATTTGGAAAATCTAAGTGACTTTTGGGAAATATAATTTTGACCAAATAAAATCAAATTAATCAAATTAATTAAAATTAATATAATATTTTTGGAAATTAATTTTCAAGTCAGGCAATTGGCCTAATGAGCAATTGAACTTGAAAATTGGATCTGAGATTGTAAATTGGGCCCGAGAGCTCAAAACTGGGACCAAGACCCCAAAACTAGTTAAATCGGTCCTGGTATGTGACACCAAGCTGACAATCCAACTGGTGGCTAGACCAGACTGATCGGGTCGTCATTGACCCAGACCAAACCGACAGCAGTCGAACCGACTCGGGGTGCTATCAAGGTGTTGCACCTGCATCACCGGACATGGCAGTGCCAACAGCTGCAAAGGCGGCGTTTCGATAGCCGGTGGTGGTTAGTCTTTGGTGGTTGAACAGTGGAAGAGTTATACTTCTACTGGGACTCTAACAGAGAATTTGATTTCAGATTAATTGTTCTAAAAATAATAATAGTTTAATAGTTTAATATTAAATTAAATTTAATACTTATCTTAATTGTATTTTATTAATTTAATATTAAATTTAATTTAATTTTTATCATGTAGATAAACATTATATTATTTTAATAACATTTAATATTAAATTTAATGATAAATATTAGATTAAATTTAATATTAAAGTGATTAAGTTTAATCATAGTTGAACCCTCTAAACTCTCCCTATATAAAGAGAGTCTTAGGTTATTATTTTACACACACTTGAATTAAAGAGAAAGTTGTAGAGAAAATTCTTTGAAGAGATTATTTCAGAAAATTTATACAGATATTTTTTTATTTACAGCTTGACCAAAAAGTTTAAAGAAATTACAAAATTACCCCATTGGTAATTTTTGTGAAAAAGTTTCTGATTCGAAGCAAGTCTACACTCGGTAGATGTGAGCTTAAGGATAGTGGAGAAGACTACTCGATCGAAGTGCTCATCTTAGACAAATCGAAAAGGTACAATTTTGATTAAGTGTTTATTATTTTAGATATCACAACAAATATCTTATTTTGGAAAAATTTTTAAAACTTTGTTTTTCCTAAATTTATTTTCCACTGTGTTTTTCAAACTCGTTTTTTCCCAACATCTTCTTCTTCACTGTGTTCGCTCTGGTACTTGCTTGGTGAAAATGAATGGGGAGGTGGGTCGTCTGTTCTCTTCGAGTCGAGATTTTCGACAGGGTGACCCTCTTAGCTCATATAATGTGAGCTCGTAATCTGTTTAGAATTATAAGTTACTCAAATGCTCGTGTTTTTCTAATCAGGTACTTGTTACGAAAGAAATAAAATAGGAATCTTGAAAACAAATGTTTGTACGAGAAAAGAACCTACATTAAAAAACGTAACCCATTTTCTAAACGATAAACAATTGGAAACAAGAATTAGAATTGAACAAACCTCGACTCGTTGTTTATGAAAGAACTAAGAATTGAAGGTATAGGAAATGAAGAAAAATGCCACAAAGCAAAAAGCTTTGATAAGTTTGGTTTGTATGTTCTAAAGAACTCAAAGAGAAATCTCACAATATGTAAATTCATTCATCCAACACCATTACCATCCTTTCCATCAAAACAATGACCATTAATCCCATTTTCATATTAAGGCCAATTTCGAAATGGTACAACATTAGACGATTGAGCAACTCAACGTTTTGTAATCGAATTCACGAATACGAGCATGTATCAGTTGGTATCAGAGCTATTGTTCTTCATAGGTATCGTTTTATTTCTCTTTCTCGGTTTAAAAAAACCTTCAAAAAAATTCCTTAGCAAAAAGAGAAGTGCGGAAATGAAAAAAAGAGAAAAAATGAATTGCGATTAAAAAAAATTCTAGAAACCCCTCTAGAAAAATTTCATTTGATTCATGTTATTAAACCTTTCTTACACATTCTGGTAAGATTTGGAAATAGTAAAAAAATAGTGTAAAAAATTATAGTTTGTTCGAAACACCCAAAAGACATTCCATTCTTCATTTTGAGTCATTCGAGTCCATTTTGTCGAAGTTGTACAAGTCTTTCGTATTTTTTTTATTTTTCGTATTTAAGTCATTTGTGTCATTTTCATCTGTTTGTTTTTATTTCCTTCAAGTTGTCACATCTTATCAACATCCACAAGGTTACAAGTTTTGCCAAGTTCATTTCCAGTGTTCTTGAAGAGTTTAAAAGGAATTTTGAGCGGAAAAAGGGAAAAGCGAGTGAGATCAATCGAGTGGTAAGAGCCTGAATTGTGTGCAAACACGAAAGGAGTGACTTTCCTTTCTGAGTGAAAATCATGAGGTTTGATTTGGTGAGGTATATATTTTATTTTAAATTATCCTTTTAGTTACTAATAATTTTCTAGTGTGTTTTTAAACAATGTCTACTAACAATAGTAATAGAGGTGAAAGAGGTGGAGTTCCTAATCTTCGAATGCAAGCCATGATGCAAGAGATGTGAAGGACACTGCAACAGGGGTTTGATCAGCTTAGAGAACATGTTGATCGTATGGAGGAGAGGACTTGAAGAGGAAGATCACTTAGAACCCCTAGTGTTCGAGAAGGTGAAGCTTCCGACAGATCCGATAATGATGGATATTATGGCAATGATAATGAAAGAGCGTTTGATTGTAGTGTTAGGCGAAATGAACAAAGGCCTAGAAAAAGACGAGATCGGGAGCGAATTGATGGTGATCTTGGATTTATCAAATTGAAAATTTCACCATTCCAAGGAAGAAATTATTCGGAGGCACATCTCGAGTGGGAGAAGAAAAGTGAATCGGTGTTTGATTGTCACAACTATCCAGAATTGAAAAAGGTAAATTTGGTTTTCATTAAATTCACTGATTATGCTATAATTTGGTGGGACCAACTAACCTTGTTTAGGAGATGAAATGGAGAGTGTCCGGTGGAGACATGGACCGAAATGAAAGCCATAATGAGACAGAGGTTCATTCTAAACCATTACCAAAGGGACCTTTATCAAAAATTTCAAACTCTTACCCAAGGGAACAAGAGTGTGGAGGAATATCACAAAGAGATGGAAATTACGATGATTCATGCTAATGTAGAGGAGGATCGTGAGGCCATAATCGCAAGGTTATTGGCAGGTTTAACCAAGAGATTGCCAACGTTGTTAAGTTACAATATTATGTTGAATTAACGGATATGGTTCACATGGCCATAAAGGTAGAAAGGCAACTTAAAAGAAAAGGTTCTACTAGGGTGATACACCATTCGAGTTCATCCTCAACATGGAACCAAAGTGCAAACAAAAGAGATGTGAGGCCTCAAGTGAAAGGTAAATCTGAAACTTTTGGAAATACTAAAAAATATTTTGTTTCAAATAAAGGCAAGGTGGAAGAATAAAAAAGTCATTCTTGAGACATCAAATGTTTTAAGTGCTTGGGGAGAGGAAACATTGCCAACCAATGCCCAAATCGAAATGTTATAATTCTCAAGGATAAGGGAGAGTTTGAATCAAAGGGTGAAATAGATGATGACATGCCACTAATAGAAGATGAGAGTGAAGTCAAGTATCCAGTTGAAGGTGAGCTGCTTGTAACGAAACGTGCATTAAGCACATAAGCTAAAGAAGAGGTGGAGCAAAGGAAGAACATATTCCACACTCATTGCCACATTAAGGGAAAAATGTACAACATGATTATTATGGTAGTAGTTGCACGAATGTAGCAAGCTCGATTTTGGTGGAAAAACTTGGATTGGCCACGACTAAACATCAACAACCATACAAACTATAATGGTTGAATGATGGAGTTAAGATCAAGATGGTTAAACAAGTGATGTTGTCCTTTACCTTCAGAAGGTACAAAGATGAGGTGCTATGTGATGTTGTTCCCATGCATGAGAGGCACATTTTACTCAGTCATCTATGGCAATATGATCGGGGAGTTATCCATGATGGATTCACCAACTACTATTCTTTCAAATTTAATTGAAAACTTATCACACTTGTACCCATAACACCCAAATAAGTGTATGAAGATCAAGTATGTTTGAAATAAGAGAGTGGAAAAATAAAAACAAAAGAGAATGAGGTAACAACAAAAGAAAAATAACAAAACATGAGAGAGTACAAAAAAAAAAAGAGTATGAGGGAAAAGAAAAAAAGAGCGATAAAGAAAAAATAAAACAAGAAAAACAGGCTGTGGTAAGAAAAGTGAGTAAAGGAAAAAATAAATTGAATTTTTATGCAAAAAGTAGAGAGGTTGAGAGGGCTGTTTTAACTTACCAGCCACTACTTGTACTTTTGTACAAAGAGGCATATTTTAGCACTAACGAACTTAATGAAAATATTCCTAGTTTGATTGTTTTTCTCTTGCAGGATTTCAAAATGTATTTCCTGATGAGATTCCTTATGGTCTACCGCTACTAAGGGGAATTGAACATCGAACTAACTTTATTTCGAGAGCCACAATTCTGAACTGAACTGTTTATCAAAGTCACTCGGAAGAGACCAAAGAGTTACAATGACAAATTCGCAAGCTTATGGAAAAAAGTTATGTGTGAGAAAGTTTAAGCCCATGTGTCGTTCTTGTTTTGTTAGTTCCAAAGAATGATGGAACTTGGAAAATGTGTATCAATTTTCGTGTTTTAAATAAAATCATGATAAAGTATCGACACCCTATTCTTCGATTAGATGACATGCTTGATGAACTACATGGGTGCAACATTTTTACCAAGACTGATCTTAAAACTGGATATCACCAAATTCGAATGCAAGAAGGCGATGAATGGAAAATCGCATTCAAGACAAAACATGGTTTTTATGAATGGTTAGTAATGTCGTTTGGCTTAACCAATGCACCCAGCACGTTTATGAGACTTATGAATCATGTTTTGTGAGCATTCATTGGTAGGTTTTGTGTATTTTACTTTGATGATTTATTAATTTACAATAAGTATTTCAAAGATCATGTTAATCATTTACAACTTGTTTTGAAGGTGTTGCGAAAAGAAAAATTGTATGCAAATTTTAAGAAATGTTCTTTTTGTACTGATAAGTTGGTGTTTTTTTGTTTTTTCATGAGTTCAAAAGGAATCGAAGTGGACGACAAAAAGGTCTGTGTAATCAAGGATTGGCCAACAACCACGAGCGTAAGTAATGTTAAAAGCTTCTATGGTCTTGCTAGCTTTTATTGCAGGTTTGTTAAATATTTTAGTAGCATAGCTGCTCCTTTAACTAAAATCATTAAGAAAACTTTGTGATTTAAGTGGGAAAGTCCACAAGAAAAAGATTTTAATTTACTTAAAGAAAATTTGGTTAATGCATCATTGCTTGCCTTACTTAATTTTACTAAAACTTTTGAAATAGAATGGATGCATCAGGAATAGGTATTAGAGCAGTTTTGATATAAGAAGCACGACCAATTATGTATTTTAGCGAGAAGTTGTGTGGAGCCACATTAAACTACCCTACATATGATAAAGAGTTATACGCTTTGGTGAGAGTATTAGAGACTTGGTAGCATTATCTTTGGCTGAAAGAATTTGTGATCCACACCAGTCATGAATCTCTGAAGCACTTGAAGAGCCAACACAAACTCAACAAGCGACATGCCAAATGGGTAGAATTTATTGACACTTTTCCTTTTGTCATTAAATACAAGTATGGTAAAGAAAACATAGTTGCTGACACATCATCTCAACGGTATGTATTGCTTACTACTTTGGATGCTAAATTGCTTGGATTTGAGCAGATAAAGGACTTGTATGAACATGACATTAATTTTGGCAATATTTTTACAGCTTGTGAAAAAGAAGCTTTTGGTAAGTTTTTCAGGCACAATGGATTTCTTTTTCGAGAAAATAAGCTTTGTATACCAAAGAGTTCTGTTCAAGAGCTACTTGTAAAATAAGCCTACGAGGGAGGCCTAATGGGAAATTTTGGAGTTACAAAAACTTTAGATGTATTGCATGACCATTTTTTTGCCTCATATGCGATGAGACGTCGAACGTCTTTGTCAAAATTGTATAATTTGCAAAAAGGCTAAATCACGAGTAAACCCCCATGCTTGGTACACCCTATTACATATACCTATGGAACCTTAGATAGATATTTCAATAGATTTCGTGTTAGGATTACCAAGGTTTAGTAGTAGGAAAGGTTCTATTTTTGTTGTGGTGGACTGTTTTTCTAAAATGGCTCGTTTTATACCTTATCGAAAAACTAATGATGCTAAGTATATTGCTAATTTGTTTTTCAAGGAAATTATCAGATTACATGGAATTCCAAAAAGTATTGTTTCTGATCGAGATACCAAGTTTTTGAGCTACTTTTGGAAGACATTATGGGGTAAGTTAGGCACTAAATTTTTGTTCTCCACTACATGTCATCCCCAATTTGATGGACAAATCAAACTTGTAAACCGTACATTGTCAACGCTACTTTGAGTTATCATTCAATGTAATTTGAAGACATGGGAGGTGTGTTTACCACATGTTGAATTTGCATACAATTGAAGTGTCATTCTGCCACTAAATTTTCTCCTTTTGAGATAGTGTATGGTTTTAATCCTCTTACACCTTTGGATTTAATTCTTTTGTCTACTAATGAATTTGTCAATTTAGATGAAAAAAATGCTAAATTTGTTCGAAAACTTCATAAGATGGTTCGGGATAATATTGAAAAGAAGAAGTAGTATATAGAATATGCCAACAAGGGTCGAAAGAAAGTTGTATTCAAACTAAGAGATTTGGTTTGGGTACACATGCGAAAAGAACAGTTTCCTACCCAAAAAAATCTAAACACCTTCCAAGAGAAGATGGTCCGTTTCGAGTTGTGGAGAAAATTAACGATAACTCTTATAAGATAGATCTCCCAGGTGAGTACAATGTTAGTACGAGTTTTAATGTTTCTGATTTATCTCTATTTTATGCAGATTCTGATTTGATGACAAATCCTCTCGAAGAGGGAGGGGAGAATGTGAGCATGGGAACGACCTTAGTTCCAAATTTGAAGGTTCCAATACTTGGAGATGTGTTGCACGTACCTATTGGACCAATTACAAGGGCGAGGGCCAGAAAGCTTAAAGAGGTGCTCAATGTTTTCATACAAGCCATTTAGGCTGAATTGGAACAATCTACTTAAAGAGGTGCTCAATGTTTTCATACAAGCCATTTAGGCTGAATTGGAACAATCTACATTTCAATCTGAATTAAACAAAAAGCATCAACTTTGCAACATTTTATCTATTGCTCAATAAGCATTTTAAGCATATTTACTTTTAAGCATATTTGCATTTATAAATAAAGTTGTGTTTATGTTTCATTGAATGTTTTGTTGTATTCATAAATAAAGTTGTGTTTTCTTTATTTATGTTTTATTAATTGTTTTGTTGCATTCATAAATAAAGCGGTGTTTTTAATTATGCTTCATTATTTGTTTTTGTTGCATTCATTTTTTTTGGTTATGCATTTGTTTATTTAAATTATGAATTGAAGTTTTATTTATAGTGTTTTGCAAGTTACTTTTGTTGAAGACCTTTCATCTCCAAACCAGAAATAAATGGAGGGAAGATTAAAAAATTCAATCATTCAATGGAGATTCAATGGACGAATTTAATGAAGCATTCAAGATAGAAGTTGAACATGACATTTGGAAAACAAGTGACTGTTCAGCAAACTCATAACTTTTAAAATTCCAGCCTTGAATAGACGTATTCAATGGAGAGGGGATTTAAAGACACAAGCATTCATTGGCTGAATTTAGTATAAAGAAGACCTAAGGATTCATATATTTCTTGGTTAGATTTAAAGGACAGAATACCAACGGGTTCATATTCATCTTAAGTGACCATTTGGCTAGCTAAAGTCCCTTTAATTGCCAACATTCAAGATGAGAGTTTTGTGACTATTCGTGTGCTTCATGCATAGTTAAGGCATTTAATTTCATGGTTGTTCTTGAAAGAACTTAGCTGGACTTATCAAGGTTTTCCTTGTGGCATCAAACCCTATACTGTTGGTTCCTGTTTTGCTAAATAAAGGGTCACAATTTTCCTCCTACAAACTTGAACGTTTCTTCACTTTATAGAAATTGGGTCACGATCTTTCATATCGTTGGTTCATTTCTAGGTGTCCACTACATACAAGTTATCCATCCAACATTGTTATCATTCTTTCCTTCAAAACAATAACCATTAATCCCATTTTCATCTTAAGGCCAATTTCGAAACGATACAACATTAGACGATTGGATAGCTTAACGTCTTGTAATCGAATCAATGAACACGAGTACGTATCACCCTACCTATTTATTATCTATTGTGAAGGGTTGCCTTCCCTTTTGTGATAAACACTCCATGATGTTTGATTCATAGGGCTTGTATTAGCCGTGGAAGCCCGCCTATTTTGCACTTGCTATTCGCTGATGGCTGTATACTTTTTAGGGAGGCCATTATAGGGGGTGCTTTGGTGTTAAAACAAGTTCTTAACGAGTATGAACGCTCATCGGGACAATGTGTTAATTTTGAGAGGTCTGTTATTTATTTTAGTTCCAATGTTGAGGAGTCTCTTGCAACTTCTATTTCTACTAGTTTAGGAGTCTGCATCTCTACTAAACCTGGAAGGTATTTGGGTTTGCCAAATATGGTGAGATGTGCTAAAAAGTGAGCTTTTTAAGGCTTGAAGGCTTGCATGCGTTCATGGATTGGGAATTGGTGTGTTCGATTGTTTTCACAAGGTGGAATGGAAGTATTTATTAAGAGCGTTTTATAGGCTATTCCTACCTTTACTATGCCATTCTTTCTTTTACCTACAACTTTCTATGCTAATTTGGAGAAAATAATAAAGCATTTTTTGGAAGAAACAGTAAGGGGTAGGGGCGATGTATTGGTGTGATTGGTCTACTTTATGCGCTATGAAGTTATATGGTGGATTGGGTTTTCAACATTACTTTGTTGGCAAAGCAAGGTTGGCATTTAATTAACAACCCAGGTTCTTTGCTAGCACATGCCCTTAAGACTAAGTATTACTCATGTTGTGATTTTATGCATGCTAGTTTAGGAACTTACCCTTTTTACCTATGAAGGAGTATCTGGTCTGCGAAGGGGTTGCTACCTATAGGACTTTGTTGGCGTGTTGGTACGGGATCCAATATACAGGTCTAGGATGATGCTTGGATTCCAAGATTGCCTAATAAACGTTTGCAACACATAGGTGTTAGTTTTCCAACCTTACTTATTTCAGAATTCATTAACCCTCATTCAAGGCAGTGGGAAGAAAATAAGCTTACCAGTGTTTTGGGCTGAGACATTGCGGATCGTGTGTTGTGTATCCTCCTTTCTCGGATTGCCTATGATGACTTCCTAGTTTAGGGTGCTGAGCCTTTAGGCGAATTCACTGTTTGTACTAGTTATAGACTCTTTACTTCTTCGGGTTATACTGGAATTCCAGACTCTTACAGGATATTTTATACTACTTTATGGAATTGGACCTTCCAGCAAAAGTAAAAATTACAGTTTGGAGAGTTTTTAACAATTACATTCTTAGCTATTATAATCTCTATAACAAAATATTACGAGCCTCCGCTTTGTGCCCCCGATGCCTGATCTCTATTGAGACGTTGGAACATATCTTTCACAATTGCCTATCGACTTCTGATATTTGGTGTCCCTACACATCATGTGGGCAAATGAAGTATCAAATGCCTCTTTACAATATCAGCTACTATTTCTTTTCACAATGTCCACTAGTGATATGCGTTGTGGTTCATTTGGCATGAGCGAAATAGAAGGTTTCATAATAATGTTGTTATCCAAATGCATGTCATTGTATGCCGAGTCCAGGCTTAGCTATTGGAATTAGATGTAGTAAATGAGAGGTTACCTGGTCGTCTAATCGATGTCGAGCAGTGGCGGCCTCAAGATGCACCTTATGTTAAGGTAAACTTTGACACTGCTTTTCGTGCATCTGAAAACATTTCCTATGCGGTTATTTTCATTCGAGATCACTTAGGTCTAGTGTTAGGTTACCGATCAGTACTCAATAAGCATGTACCTTCACCGTTCACTGCAGGGGGCTTGCTACCATGTAGTTCTACTGGTTCTGAGGCTAGGGTTCCAGTCGGTCATTTTTTAAGGCAATTCTTTGATGGTGATCCGGAAACTCCTCTCTCCTCAGCCTGATGCATTGATTTTAGGTCCTTACATCAGCGACATTAACACCATGGTTGTGCGGCTTCGCGGGTGTCACATTGTGCATATTCCTTGCATCACAAATCAGGTGGCCCATCTGTTGGCATCTGCGCATCTCATGGATAGAGGTTCTATTTACCGGTCATGGGCAGAGCCTCTCTTTATTTTGGCGGCGGTGTACCATAACAGGGGTGCTTTCTAATCGGATATGCGCGGAAGCTGATGAGTCATTGCAGAGATCTGTTTTGAAGAGGTTTGGGAAGTGAGGGAGATCCATAAGTTCGTGGGCTTTACGGGATTGGGTTGGATTTTGGTCTTCTTTGTTGGAGCACAGGTTCTCGTTCATTGTTTGTTCACTTCTTGGATGTCATAGCTGGTTTTCTGGACTTCTGTGGTCATCGGAATTATTCTTCTCGTTTCATCAGTGACGACATCCCTTCAGAGAATGCTTTTCTTTTTGGAGGGTTTGGATGACAACTCATTTTAGGGTTTCGAATGTTGATCTTGCTTTTGTTTTTGGAGCTGTTTTATTGTGGGCTTGTATTTGGGCTTTCATTTTCCTTTTTTATTTTGTTTTTTGTTTTCTTTTGTACCGGTTCCTGTTTTTGTGTATTTAATCTCAAGCCCTATTTCTTTTTTTTTAAAGTGTAATTTTTTAACTAAATCGGTATCGATTTAACTTGTGATACCAATTTCAATAAAACATTTTATATAAATTTATATAGATATTAAATTTTTATTAAAAGAGAGCTTTAAGTAATTTCTTAATAAGGTTGGTGTTAGTACCAACTCAATAAAACAATACATACATAAAAAAGAGAATATAAAGTTGACATTTCAATACTTTTAAGTCAGTCAAGGTGATTAACTTGGGAAAGTGCAAAGAAACATCCTTTGTTATTCATTTGTTTTCCCTATAAAATAGGGTTAAATGACCAAAATAGGACCAAAAGAAGCAAAAATGGTTGTGATAATTGCTTCAAGTTTCACTTTCTTGCTTTTGCTAATTATCAACATAGCATTAGTATTAGCAACTACTTCTACAGCTATTTCTGGAGCAAAAGATTGGTGCAAAGACAGCTGCGGAAATGTTAGCGTTCCCTACCCTTTTGGAATTGGACCCGATTGTTTCCTGAATTCTTGGTTTGAGGTCTCTTGCAATGAATCTTCAACCCCTCCAACAATTTTGAAAAAAATAAATATGGAAGTCTTCAATTTTTCTTATGATCTTGGCTATGGTTGGGAGTACCTTCGCGTGAAGAGTCCAGTGATTCTACACAATTGTTCAGGCAGGGAAAGAGAAACCAAAAACCAAACGGTGCATTTAACAGGTAGCCCTTTCTTCTATTCAGGGAGGAACAAATTTATAGCTGCAGGTTGCAACAACAAAGCTTTAATTGCAGGAATTAAGCCTAGAATTGTTGGGTGTGAATCAACTTGTAATGGCGATACACTCTTTGGTACCTCTAATCCTAACAAAACTTGTAATGGTAGTACATGCTGCGAGACTGTAATACCATCGTATCTCCAAACATTCAACGCCAGCTTTGAGAGCAAAACCTCATCAGGGCCACAAGGATGCAAGTTAGCCTTTGTGGTAGATGAAGAATGGTTGAACTTCAATATAACAAACCCTTCTGATTTGCTGAATATGGACAGTGTTCCAGCTTTGATTGATTGGGCACTACCCAATGGATCAACACCACTTATTTCAAGTGAAAGTGTACAGTCATATGTTATGTATACTTCTGAAAGCTCAAACATCTCATGGCGATATGTTTGTAGTGATGGTTATCGGGGGAATCCGTATCTCCCTATTGGATGCCAAGGTAAAAAGAGAATAAATTCTCTTCTCTTCCCATGTTTGACTAACTGATTGTTTCTTAAATTTGTTTTAATAATGGAAATATTATTTAGATATTGATGAATGTGAGGAAGAACGTCACAAGATATCTTGTGGGGACGCAACCTGTGTAAATGTACCAGGGTTTTATCGATGTGAAGGAAGTAAAACTTGGATTATTGCTTTAGGTAATTAACTACCTTTCCCTTTAATTCTCTCTCTCTTTGTCACTCGTCATAATTTGAAGTTATTAACACCCACACCCACCCACCCACTCACACACACAGAAAGGTTATTAACATGACCACATTCTCGATATATAGGTGTTGGTGTAGGTTGTGGAGTTTTGTCCTTAGTTATGGGTGGATGGTGGTTATACAAGCTTTTAAAGAAAAGGAGGAATGTGAAGCTCAAGAAAAAGTTCTTTAAACGAAATGGTGGATTGTTGTTACAACAACAAATGTATTCACACGAAGGTAGTTTGGAGAAAACCAAGATATTTACCTCCAAGGAGTTGGATAAAGCAACAAATAACTTCAACAATAATAGAGTAGTTGGGCAAGGTGGGCAAGGCACTGTTTACAAAGGAATGTTAGCTGATGGAAGGATCGTAGCAGTAAAAAAGTCCATAGCAATGGTTGTAGAGGAAGTCGAACACTTCATTAATGAAGTTGTTATCCTTTCTCAAGTTAATCATAGAAATGTGGTCAAACTATTAGGATGTTGCTTGGAAACTGAGGTTCCATTACTGGTTTATGAGTTCATTTCCAATGGTACACTTTTCCAATATCTGCATGACAAAAGTGAGGAGTTCCCATTATCATGGGAAACACGACTAAGAATTGCCAAAGAAACGGCCGAAGCCCTTTGGTATTTACACTCTTCTGCCTCCATTCCGATTTATCATCGAGATATCAAGTCCTCAAATATCTTGTTAGATGAAAAGTTCAAGGCAAAGGTTTCAGATTTTGGAACATCAAGATCGATTTCTATTGATCAAACTCACTTGACCACGCATGTGCAGGGTACATTCGGGTACTTAGACCCGGAATATTTCCAATCAAGTCAATTCACAGAAAAAAGTGATGTCTACAGTTTCGGAGTTGTACTTGTGGAGTTACTAACCGGCGAAAGGCCAATTTTTTCTCTAGAAAGGGAAAAAGAAGGTAGAAGTTTGGCCACACATTTCATTTCTTCAATGGAAGAAAATCGAGTGATGGAAATTGTTGATGCTCGAGTAGTTGGGCAAGCAAAAGATGATGAGTTAATGATGGTAGCCAAACTTGCATACCGATGCTTGAGCTTGAGTGGAAAGAAGCGACCAACAATGAAAGAGGTTGCAATTCAGTTAGACCAGATTCTGCCATTGCTAAAGGATTCAAATGTTGATCATCATCACAACCAGGAAGAGATTGTCGATTTAAAATTGGATTTACCTTTCCCTTGGGATTCCACTTCTTCTTCAATAAATTCAAGTTTTTTCTCTAGAAATATTTGTTCCATAGAAAAGGAACCACTAGTTTAATTTCAATCAGTACAAATTATATATGTAACTGTTATAAATGTTTTTATTATAAAGTAGATATCCATTAGAATAAGAAATTTAATATACATCCAATTGACGAATTTTCTTTTCTTTCTTTGTTCTTTATTTTATAAGATCTTAAACAAGAATTCAACTTGCACCTTAAAGATATCTTATGCCAAGAAATTTATAAACCCAATTACTCTACTTCTGGGTTGATCATTGTTCAAAAATAAATATATTAAAATGTTAAATTAAAACAATAAAATTTAATAAATAATTTAACATACATGTTAAGAGTAAATCGCTTAAAAGCATAAACAAATAAATATAAAATATTGTATTACTTATATGAAATATTTTGAATTAAGTCTAATAATTGAATAGACGACACATGTCTTAATTTAAAACTATGGGACGTGTTTAATTTTTATTTTAGATATTATATATATTATCAGTTAAAAATATATTCAACATTGGAGTCAAAATAATTAATTTTGTAAAACTAAATTATTTTCCACCCAAGCAGTGAGTGCAGCAGAACATATTGAGAAACAAAGTCAAGCACATTTCCGGTGTTCATATTCCAACGTTAGCATCGGAGGATTCTCTACGTTTCCCAAATTGAAAAAAGAAAAAGTAATGTGAAGACCAAATATTTAGTTAGAAAAACAGAGGTAGAATTGTATAAATGTCTTGTCATATCTATATAATTTATATAGCTCTATAAGGTGCAACCAATCTTCCTGCATTCATAAGTTTATTATGCTATTTTTTTCTCTATATATAACTCTATTTAAAGGAAGGTACAAAGTAACTTCTTCCATTCATATTGCTGTTTATTATGCTATTCTTTTATATAACTCGTGTTTTTTTAATTATAAATAAATGGTTCGATTTAAATTTTGGACTTTCTATTATACTTAAATTTTAGATTTGATCTCTCTATTTTAATTTTTAATGTAATTAATAGTGTTAATTTTTTTATTAAAATATTACATAATTATATATAATTTGAAAGTAGATTTTTAAATCCAAAAAATAGAGAGATTAAATTATTGAAAATAAAAGGGGACTGAATTCCAAAATGTATGAAGTATATATGTCACAGGGCAAGAATTTGTCTCGCAAACCACGCGACCGATTTTTCTTTTCTTTTCTTAAATCCGCATAAGTCAACTAAACTCTTGAAAGATGAAAATTCTTAATGGAAATTCTCTAAGACACCAAAATAAAGTGGAAGCCAACTCGAAAGACAAAGAAGCACGAATCGAACAGAAAAGCCACAAGAAAATAATATACACATGGTGTTTGAGTAAATGCTCTCTGATACAAGTTTTAAGGCTCAATTTCAGACCCATGGATGTGATGGGCTTACACTACCTTAAGGTCCAACCAAGCTGTTAATTTTCAAATTGAAAAGATTAGTTAACTTGCAACAAATATTTGTATGGGATCCAGACATTTATGGATTAAGATGTCTCATAGCATTCGAAGACCTATCTATTAGTTTCGAAACACGCTTTAAATGACTTGATTTCAAGTTTGGGAACTCAAGTTACGATTGTTTTAGTGAAGACTGTGCAAGTAGAATTTCTGTACAGGATTAGGACGGGAATTTGAATTTGGGTTTTACACTTAATTTTTATTATATATGAGATCAATATTGTATTTATCAGTTCTTATTATTTTATTATTTTTTTCTAAATATTTAATAATTATTAATATTTTAAGTTATTTAGGAGTTTTAAGTTAAAAGAAAGTTTAGTTTAAAACTACTTCTTATATAGGCTAATTAGAGTTCTAATATATTTAAGAGTTTTATTTAGATTTATTTAACTAGTCTATATAAATGCCATGTTCTATATTTTCCATGTATTTCTTTATTTTCTTCTTTAATTTTCTAATATTTGATTTATTATTCTATTTTTTTATCTTAGTTACTTATTTTAAGTCAAAATCCAAGTTTCTTTCCGAACGTCTAGAGCCCTAAGTCAAATCAGCAACTTGGACAACTTATGATCTTGTTACATCCTTCCACTCTCTTCCGTATATCAAATGATATGGATGAGTGCGAAAGAGGATCGTAAAGTTTGTCCAAGTCGCAAATTTGACTTAGGGCTTTAGACGTTCGGAAATAAACTTGGATTTTGACACAACCTAAAACGCAATCTAAATAAAAGTATTTTTTTTAAAATATATCATATAAAAATTATCGATTACCTTTATTTATTAGATTTTTAAAAACATATTTTTTAAATATTACCAAATAATCTCCAAAAATTATAAAATAAAATATCAAAATAAAATCAAACTTAGATTAAAAATCGAAAAGGTAAGTATCAAGAACATATAAAAATCCAAAAAGAACGTAGGAGCAACGTTACTAACCACATTTAATTTGGTTAATTTACGTATGGGATCCGTCAAAAGTTTATAATTAGGATCATTTTATCGTTATTTCAGAAAAAAATTGCTTTTTCTTGAATATAATTTAGTAATTGTTGTTAGATTAAAATTTAAAATAAATTAAATAAGTTATATAATAAATTTTAATTGCTTATTTATTGTTACTTTTTCCAAAATCATTAATTAATAGTTTCCAAAACAGTCATAGGTTTGTTTCTCTCTCGTATTTTTGTGAAAATAAACATCGATAATGGCAGTATAAAACGATCGCAAAACAATAAAAAAAACACACAGATTTTACGTGAAAACTCTTTCGGAAAAAACTATGGGTAGAGGAAGAGAACTTCACTAATGTTAAAAAACAAATGATACAAAAGGAGTTTCGACTATATCTATTTAAAGGTTAAAAAACCTTATTGTAATCAATGTTAAATAGAAGAAGTGTAGTCCTATATGAATTCTACTTGTGCAGTATTATTCGTACACAGATCCCTTTGTTTTGTCACTGTATTTTATTTCTTTAACAATGATCCATATCACACAACTCTAACAATTTTCAAGATTATATAGCTTTATTAAAAGAGTTATTCTTTATTTCGAGTTTTCTGCATTTTGCATTTTTAGTATTTTTAAAATAATATTGGTGGTAAATACTTTCTGTTGTTTAAATTTTTATTTACATAATATCTCAAATTTTAACTTCGACAATCGCTTCATTTATCCATTACTTCAAAAAATTGATTTTCATTTTAAAATGATATAAATACAAATTTTAACTCAATTAATTTATATAACCTTCTTTAAAAATTTGGCTATACCAATATATATATATATATATATATATATTAATTGTGAAGAGTTAATTGGAAAAGTTTCCCCAAATTAAGATTTTGAATAGTATGTGATTCGAATAGTAGATAGACCGAATTTTATGTACTTATATATAATTTTGAAAAGTTATTACTCTTCATAATTTAAAAATTATATATTTTCATAAAATTTTAATATTTTTAAATTATTTGTTAATATGACATATAAAATTAAAAAATGTCATGCTAGCTATGAAATACATATGCACTATTACATCTGCATTTGATGCAATTTCCAATGGTTCCATTAAATTGTAACGAAATTGTTCAATTTGATAAAAATAAAAGTTGTGAAAGCAAAAAAAGAAAGGACAATTTAATAAAATTGTAAAATTTGAGAGATAAATGTTTTATTATGTCTAATTTTAAATGAATTCAACAAAATAGTCGCCCAATGAACTGAAAATGAAATTTGAAAAGTAAAATGTTAATTTTAAGTAAATAAGAATAAAAGTACTATATATACTAGTGATATCATTAGAATTTAAGTATTAATATATAAATATAAAACATTTGTTTTATAAATATTACATTTTGACACCCAAAATGTGGGTGAAAGAACAACATATTAAAATTATTGTAACAATTCATTTTCAGTGGTACCAGAAATGGTAGTTTCGGAACCTCGTTTATCAATGATGGAGTACGTAAGTTTTAATATTTAATATATATTAGCCTATTATAGTGTTATATGAAATCCTGGTTTGTTAATTTGATCGATTGGATAATCTATTTTAGTATAAGAATGAAATCGTAAATGTGATAAAAGTTAACCACTATGGATTTCTTTCGCTAGTGGTAATATGATAATCGATTAGGAACTGAATAGATAATTCAACCATTTTCGTAGTTAATGGCCACACAGGTGTTGATTTTAACTTACCTGTAATGATGCAAATCTTAATTAATAATTAGATTAGACACACACACACACACACACACACATATATATACCGTAGCTTAGCGGATGGAAGGAAGCGGTTCATTTTTCTTTTCTTTATCCTCTCCATTACCATTTTTCTTCTTTGTTAAGCTAGGAAAACTTGGCCAAGTTTTGTGTGCTTGCATGGTTAGCTAATTCAAGTTTGTTTTGCTTGAATTTGGTGTTTTTGAATTTGTCATGCTTCAATCTAAGCTAATAGTGGTGTTTATTTCCAAAACTGTTCAAGATTTCTTGAGATTACCATTGTTGAATGCTTGAAATTCTAGTGTTAAATGTTTTCCAAAACTGTTCAAGATTTCTTGAGATTACCATTGTTGAATGCTTGAAATTCTAGTGTTAAATGTTTAGATTATATGAAAACTTATGAAAAAAGATTACTTGGTAAAATTATAATTTGTTAGTTTCGAATAACAACTAAAATTGAGACATTTTGAAATAAGCTTAAGATTTATATAAACATTGCTATAAAGGGTTTGACTATTTAAGTGTTGGGTTTGAGGGAAGCTAGAGTGATGGAAATGAACTGACTTATGTGTTTATAACCTGATGAATGGTGTTGGTTAATAAAATTTAAATTAAATTTATGTTATAGATCAAGATTTGAATCCGTCAAGACCACGGGAAAGGAAAAGTTGTTTAGTAGACTCTATTGAGTCAAGTTATCTTTAGCCAAGTAAGTTCATACAAATGAAAATTATTAAACTTTCTTTCTTTTTTCATTTTTAAACTGTATAATTAAAATTTGGTAATTTAGATTTGGTTTGTTAAAGTTATAGAGTAGAGATGTTGTATTGTGTTACGAAGGAATGTGAATGGAATTACAAAATGAAAGTGTCCCGATGAACTTAGTAAAAGGCTCATACACATGGTTACAGATTATTTCTTGATGATTCTGAGATCCAACATTTGTTGCAGACTCGAAGATACATGTGGCACAGATTTAGCTTGGACTGGTGATATGATGTCATTTTAAAGATTTAGCTTGGACTGGTAACCTTACATGTATATTCAGCCCTAGCCAAGCTTTCATTATGTCAATAAAGGTTTAACCCGGATTGGTAACCTAAAATCTTTGTATGTGATTAGCTTGAATTAGCCTTTGATGTGAAGCGTACTTATGTTTTGAGTTCTCTTACGATGTTTATTGAGTAACATGAAACATATGAAATGTGAAATTGGCAAGTTAAGAAATAAAGGGAAATGAAAGAAATAATTACTATAATTGAAGTCCGCATCAATGAAAGGTATGCGATTGAATTTGACATGAAGAGTGTCATTGTATCATGTTGCTTACCCGATATACTATATGTAATGAAATATATGCACTTATCATGTTGGCAAATTGTGTTGGTGAATAGGTAAACTGTGTACACCGAGTATCCGGTGTCGATCTTGTAAGTACTTCTAAACTTATAAATATTGTAGTTAGAATTGCCTGAAACTATACTGAGTTAGTTAAGATTAAAACTTCTGGAAAAAACTTCTAAAAACTTCTGATAAATACTTGAAGCATAACATACTTGCTAATAAACACTGAAACTGATACATAAAATTTTGAAATGTAGATAAAAACTTTGAAACAATGAGCGCTTATAGTGCTGTAGGGAGACTCAAGCTGAGTCTTTCTCTTTGGGCAGTATGTAAAATCTGGATACAAACAAGACTGCGACTACACCTACTGTCGAGACCGAGTCTCAAAGTCGCTTGGCTGGGGACGACGCACTGTCCCAAGCCATGTTGAGAGTTTTAGAGAGGGTCGTTAGGCTTGATTCTAGATCTTGGGGCCATAGGTCGGTAACTGAATGAATCCAGTCTAATGGAGTTAAACTGTTTAGGGGTGTCACTAAAGTCTCCCCTACCGTGGCCAAATATTGGTTGGAGGCCACCGAGAGAATAATAAATGATATCGACTGCACTCCTGAGCAGAACTTGTAATTTATATGCTTCGCGACGAGGCATACCAGTGGTGGTTATCAGTTAAAAAGGGTACTCAACCATATCGTCTTAGTTGGGATTATTTCAAGACTGCTTTTTAGGGGAAGTACGTGGGTACGAGCTCTGTAGATGCTCGTAGGCGTGAGTTCATGAATCTCATGCAAGGTGATAAAACTATGGCCGAGTATGAGGCTGAATTTTTGAGATTGAGCCGCTACGCTTGAGGCACGGTGGCATCTTAATATGAGAAGTGTGTTCATTTTGAAGATGGTTTAAGGGACAGTTTGAGGGTTTTAATTGCTTCGCAGAGAGAGCGAGAGTTCGTCGTTCTAGTGGATAAGGCAAAAATTACCGAAGAAGTTAAGCGTGAGGAACGGCAAAATAGGGACCGAGAGAAAGGCAAGAATAAGAGGAATTTGAAGCCCTCTGATTCTACCCAGAGGCCTAAGAAACAAGTCAGACCTGATGGGACTTCTAGAGTAGGAGTTCCAGTTGTTCCTACTAGGGTTCAGCCATGTAGTGATTGTGGTAGGCGCCATTTGGATGAGTGTTGGAAGAGATTGGTAGCATGTTTACATTGTAGGTCATTAGAGCACCGTATTAGAGAGTGTCCACAGTGTTCTGATCAGATGCAAGCTTTAGTTTCGAGATTTGTTCAGCCGTAGAAGACAGTACAGTAACCGCCTAGGAGTCATGGTCCGGCTAGGGGTGGTAATGGTTTAGGCAGAGGATAGAGAGCACCATCCAAAAGTGCTAATCAGACTGAGGCGAGGCAACCTACACTGGTTTATACTACTTGAAGCCGAGAGGACAGAGACACCCCTGACGTGATTACGGGTTGTTCCTATTTTTGATGTCTCTTATACTGCCTTGATAGATATAGGGTCAACACACTCCTATATAGCTAGTTCTGTCTCTGGTAAATTAGGGATTCCTGTTGAGAATAGTTTGGGTGAGATTTTTGTGTTGAGTTTGTTGGGTCAGTCAATTCGGGTAAACAGACAATATAGGAATGTTCCGCTAGAAGTACAAGGGGTTGTGGTTCTGAAAAATCTAATTAAGCTATCGTTTGGGGAATTCGATTTGATTTTGGGAATGGACTGGCTGGTGGAGCACCGAGTTAGTTTGGATTGACAACTAAAAGGGTAGTTCTAAGAACCAAAGATGATGTGGAAGTTGTTGTGATCCGCAAGCATCGGGATTACTTGTCTAGCGTAATTTCCACTCTAGTGGCCAAAAAACTGGTTTAGAAAGGGTATGAAGTATATCTGGCCTTTGTAAGTGTTTCAGTTTCTGAGGACTCTTCTGTCGGAAACATCAGAACAGTGAGGAAATTTCTGGATGTATTTCCTGATGAGTTACCAGGTTTACCGCTGAATTGGGAATTTGAGTTTGGCATTAAGCTTCTACTAAATATAGCTCTGGTGCCCATTGCTCTATATCGAATGGCACCGAAAGAGCTTACGGAGCTAAAGGCTCAGCTTTAAGAGCTTCTAGATTGTGGATTTATCTGTCCTAGTGTGTCTCCGTAGGGGGCATTGATTTTGTTTGTGAAGAAAAATGACGATACCATGAGGATGTGTATCAACTATAGACAGTTGAACAAGTTAACTGTGAAGAATAAGTACTCACTTCCGAGGATCAATGATTTGTTTGATCAGTTTCATGGGGTTTCAGTATTCTTAAAGATAGATCATCGCTCTGGGTATCATCAACTTAGGGTTAACATAGCTAATATTCATAAGATGACTTTTAAGACTCGTTATAGGCACTACGAGTTCCTAGTCATGCCTTTTGGTTTGACAAATGCTCTGGCTGCATTCATGGATCTGATGAACTAGATTTTCTAGTCGTATTTGGATTAGTTTGCCGTAGTCTTTACCAATGATATTCTGGTGTACTCCAAGACTGAGGATGAGCATGATAAGCATCTTAGAGTAGTGCTTCAGACAATGCATGAGAAACAGATATACACTAAGTTGAACAAGTGTGAGTTCTGGTTGTGCGAAGTAATATTTATGGGGCACGTAGTTTCTGCTGAGGGTATCTGAGTTGATCCTAGAAAGACTGAGGTTATACTTGATTGGAAATAGCTCCTTTAACTAAGATTCTACGCAAGAATGTTCCTTTTGTCTGGACTGATGTGCAACAATCGAGTTTTAAGAAGCTCAAGTCTGTTCTGACTCAGGCTCTTGTTCTGATACATCCTAAATTTGGTAAAAAAGTTTGTGGTTTATAGTAATGCGTCACACGTCAGATTTGGGTGTGTTCTGAAGCAAGATGGTAAGGTTGTGGCTTACGCGTCTCGATAGCTTAAGTCACATAAGGAAAATTATCTGATGCATGATCTTGAATTAGGTGTCGTGGATTTTGCTTTAAAGTTCTGGAGGCACAATTTGTATGGTGAGAAGTGTATCATCTACATCAATCACAAGAGCCTTAAGTACCTCATCACTCAAAAAGAGTTGAACCTTAGGTAGTGTAGATGGATTGAATTGCTAAAAGATTATGACTTCATGATAAAGTATCATCCCTGTAAGGCCAATATGGTGGTCGATGCTCTTAGTCGTATAGCAATGTCTAATTTAAGGGCGATGTTTGCTCGCCTAAGTCTGTTTGAGGATGGGAGTTTGTTAGCCGAGTTGCAAGTTAAGCAGACTTGGATTGATCAGATTCGAAAAAAATAGTTAGGGGATGATTCTCTAGTTCTGCATTTTCTTCAGGTTAAGAGTGGCAGTATGTCTAATTTTTGGCTGTATAATGATGGGGTTTTGTGTTTCCAAGGATAGGTTTGTGTACAAAATGATTTCGATCTAAGACAGTCGATTCTGAGAGAAGCACATAGTAACTCTTGCGCTATGCATCCCAGTGGAAATAAGATATATCGAGACCTCTGTGAATAGTGCTGATGGCTGGGTTTGAAACATGAGGTAACATATTTCGTTGCTCGTTGTCTAACATGCCAGCAAGTTAAGGATGAGCACCAATTCTCTTTGGGTTAGCTCCAATCTATTAAGATTCCCTTATGTAAATGAGAGCATGTGACTATGGACTTCATTAGTGGGTTGCCTTTAACACCTACTAAGAAGGATTCTATTTGGGTCATTATGGACCGGTTGACCAAGTCCACCCATTTCATTCCAGTTCGGATAGATTACTCACTGTAGAAGTTGGCAAAACAGTATATTTTTATATTGTAAGACTTCATGGGGTTCCAGTTTCGATAATTTCTGATAGGAATCCTCGCTTTACTTTTTGGTTTTGGAAAAAACTTCATGAAGCGCTGGGTTTGATATTAGACTTCAGTACTGCGTTCCATCCTTAGACCAATGGTCAATCTGATAGGGGGACTTAGATACTAGAAGATATGTTTCGAAGTTGTGTGATTGATTTTCGAGGGAGCTAAGAGGATTTTCTGCCTTTAGCTGAGTTCACCTACAATAATAATTTTTAGTCTAGCATCCAGATGGCACCTTACGAGGCTTTGTATGGTCATAAGTGTCGTACTTTACTGTTTGTATTGAGTTGGGTGAACAACGAGTTTTGGGTCCTGAGTTGGTTTCCGAGACAGAGAATAAACTCAGATTAATTCGAGATCGTCTTAAGGCGGCTTCTGATATACATAAGTCTTATGCAGATCTCAAAGGAGGTATATCGAGTACTCTGTAGGTGACTTTGTCTTTCTTAAGGTATCTTCGTGGAAGAAAGTTATACGGTTCGAACTTAAGGGACGTTTGAGCCGTAGGTTCATTAGGTCGTATTGGATTCTGAAACGTGTGGGGTCAGTTGCTTATCAGTTAGAGCTACCTTCGGAGTTGGACTGTATCCATCACGTATTCCACTTCTCTATGTTAAGGCAATATCGGTCTAATCCATCTCATGTTTTTTTGTTGAGAAGATCGATGTTAGATCAGATTTGACATTTGAGAAGGAACTGGTTCAAATTTTAGATCGAGACGTAAAGATTATGAGGAGGAAGCCTATTCCATTAGTTAAGGTTCTGTGGTGCAATCATGCCATTGAGAAAGCCATGTGGGAACCTGAGGATTTGATGCATCAGTAGTATCTTCATCTATTCAAATCAGGTCAATTTTGATGTCAAAATTTCTTTTAGAGGGTAGAGTTGTAACGCCCAGAATTATTTAATTTTTCTTTTGTGAATTTTGATGTAAATGAGTGTCTGCTTTAATGGCTAATTGTTCTGGATGTCTGTTTGAGGTCTTGGGTTCAAGTCCTATTTTTGGAAAATTTTGTTATTTTTTATCATATCCTTCTCCCTATTAGGTGGACTTATGTTATATTTTCAGTGAATTCATATCAGAATGAGCCTGCTGGTTCAAGTGGTGAGGTGTTAGCTTGCCTCATGTCTTGTGTTTGAATCCCCGTATGAGCGAAGGACGTTGTTTTTACTTTTGTGAGTGTCTGTCAGTTCTGTAGTAGAGGTTCGGTGGGACTGATGAGAATCTGATGTCGGTTTTAGTGGGATAGGTTGGTTAGTTGGGAGTTGGGGTGTTGGGTGTTTTACTTTCTTTTTCCCAAAAAAATCTCCCTTTCTTTTTAACATTCTGACCTTTTTTATTTCTTCTCTCACCTATTTTTATTTGCTTTACTTTCCCTCTATTCTGTTCAACCAATTAGTCGTTTTAATCGTTGGGGTTCGGTGTTTCGATTGTTCTTTGTTCATCTTGGTAAGTCTATAAGTTCATTTCATTTGGTTTTTGTTCCTTTTAAACAGGCCTGTTGGTATTGTAGTTAGAGAGATTAATCTCTATGAGTGTGTGGCATAGGAGAAGACTGTGAAGTAGAGGATTTCCCTACAACGGCCTAATCCGTGATAGTGGTTTTCTATTCGTCGGCAATAAGTGTGTGAATATAATTGGATATTATTCCAAGGTTTTGTTTTGGATAGATTCTATTCGAGTTTCGTAATATTTTTACTAAAATTGGTCTTTGGAAAGCTACTTTAGGTTTCGGAGGTCTTGGGATTATTTTCACATAAAAAACGAGCCAAGTGTGTAACGAAAACATGAGAAAATGAGGTTCAACGAAAGCTAAAAAAGTGGTCTATCAACGCCACACGGGCTTGTACCCAGCCGTGTACGACACATGGCCATGTGACGGGTGAGTGTGTAGTCGTGTAGGTCACACGGGCTAGGCCATTTTAGGCGTGTGGGTCACACGGGTGTGTGGGTCCACACGGGCATATGGTTATGGGCCACAGGGCAAGGCCAATTTGGGCGTGTGGGCCACTTGGATGTGTGGGCATTGACTGTGGGCCTACCATAGGTTCGGTAAAAGCAAAACAAACCCTGATGCATGAGATCTGCTATTCTGATAGACTTATTTGAATTAGGAAAACTGTTATGTATGTTTGTTTTGTATAAACATGTATGGTATCTGTATATGACCATGCATGTCATGTTAACACTGTTATTATATCTGTATATTTGTATTTTGTATCTGTATATGAGGTGGGATTTATATATGCAGAGGAAGTGTTCTGTGAGGCAACATTTCACTGAGCTTGGTTGTAAACTATTTTGATAAGTGTCGTAAAGACACTATGTAGTGTGTAGGGATGGATGGGTGTTTTATACCTACATGGTGTGTTGGGATGGTCGGAGATGGTGTGTAGAGGATGGGGGTAGGACTTTGCATATCTGTATGTTTTCCATAATTTGATTCTAATATGATATGGTTCTGTTAAGGACTTATGTCCTCTTCTGTTCTGATATTTTGATAAATCTGAGCTTATGTGTATGTATGACTCTATTTAGTTACACATTGAGTTTTTGAAAACTCACACCTGTTTGACTGTTCTATTCAGGTAATTCTCAGGTATAGGTAGGTCAATGCGACGGAGACTCAGCGATGACCACTAGTCTGTAAACTATTTAATTTTTAGGATTTCCTTTAAGAGTTTTGTAATTTTGGGACTCTTTAGACTATTGTTTATAATTTTATTTTGCATGCGTTTAGATTTTTAAACTGTGATGTTTGGCAAACGACGGTTTTATGCAAACAAATGTTTCTGAAAACACAAGCTCAGTTTTCAACTATAACGACTTATAAACTTCCACTACAAATTTATGTTTTACCTAAAAGGGAAATAAATGATGGTTTCATTAAAGAGATTAATAATAAGTTTTTTCAAAAATATGGACTCTTTTATAACAATTAATTCCAGAAGTTTTAACATGAAAGTCTTGTTTCAAAACCCTTCTTTGTAACATTTCCAGATTCAACCATAACATCTGAGCCGAGTTTGGGGTGTTAAATTTAGCACTAACCCTCAAGTTTTGAGTAACCAAGAGGAGACCATTGTTCATTCTTTCCTTCTACAAAACTAATGGTTACGGTTCCTACCTCTTTCTTTTAACGTGATTTCATAGATATTCTTGCAAGATTAATTTTGACTATTTGTTTTGGGTTATTTGTGATTAATGTTCACATTATTTGCACGTTAATTGTATTTTTAGTTTTAATTGATTTTGCATGACTTATTAAGTTGTAGAATAAGTAGAAGTTTTTGTTTATTGCTAGGTTAATTGAAATCTTGCTTATGAGGCTAGTTGGTTAGACTACTATTAATTCCTTGAGCATTGTTGTTTGTTCAAAATTTAGTTGGGAATTTAATAGTCTTGGCTCCTAAAGTAAGAAAAGGGCTAGAGCCCAACCAGAGAAACCTCCATTTTTGGATCATAACAAAGAGAAATTTAACAGCGAGGCTAAAAACTTTTTGTTAAAACTTCAAGAAAAAACTTTCATTCTTGAACGTGGTTTTCATATGGCCTTCACTTTCTGTAATGATCTTTTGGAATTAGTCCAATATGGTTGGTACAAATTTTTTCTTATTCCAAAGCAACTCATTGTCATTCCTGTTGTACTAGAATTTTATGCTAATTTAAAATATACAAAGGGTGATAAAGTGTTTCTTAGAAAATAGGGAGTCGACATTTCTCTTAGCACTATTTGTAAGTTTTATGGTGTTCCATATTACAAAGATGATGATATTTTTTACATGGATTTAAAAACTTTTACCAAATTTGATGTGGACGCTATTATGAATTTCCTAATAGAAAATAAGAGAGGATGGATACATCGACCACATATTACTTTACCACTCTATTTTAATCAGGCAATAATGTTTTCAGACGCTAAAATGTGGAAGCAATTAATTTTTACTCATATGTGTCATACGTTGACTACTTCCAATGCTAATACCTTTCAAGTTGTTATGTTGTATGCTATTCTCTAGAAAAAGAAAATATGTTTGCAGTATAAGATTCATCAATGTATGTCACGGATCTATCCATTAAAATCAGGGTAGAAATGGAACCAACCGAATAGCTCCATAGTCTAATGAAAAGAGTTATTGGTGATACCATATATGGCCAATTTAGGAAGCTGCGATAAGACCAAATTAAGGAATAGAAAAAATAGTGAAAGAGGAAAATAAAGATGCAACCCTCTCTATCGACCAAGAAGTTTAGAATCAAATGTTAACCGAGAAGCCACGATTATGCCGAGACACTGGGGGTGATGTTTCTCACTCAATAGGTGTCGACACTGCATTCGTACATTGATTAGTACGCGACACAACAAGGATGGGATGTTCCGCAAAGTCTGGTGAATCCTTATACCATATTCTATCACAACGAGTCATCCAATAAGCATCCACAAGAGCCAATTGAAGAAGAAAGAGGAGGAAAATGACAATAAGGACACCCCCATGTCCTAGTACAAGGATCACGACGAAGCATTCATTCCTGAACAATCTTCAACTAAGGGTGTGATCATCTGTGACATAGGTGTTAGTGAGTCAGTCACCCGATCCATGGCACTTACAAGAAGACCCTAGCATGGAGGGACAAATGGAAGATGATTGTTGATCCGGATTTGGACTCTAAAGAGGAATGATGTTGCATTTCTTTTCATGAATTTCTTTTAAGAATGTAACTTAAGATTGATATTATACTTTGAACATGAATTTTAGGTTTTTTTCTTTTATTATTATTTGCCTGTATTTTATATTTTGGTTTGCTTGTTTTGTTTTTCTATGTAGGTCATCCACTTACCGATTATACTACAACATTGAACTTCAATGGAGAGGAGGATGACTTCAACTTTACCTCGCATTACTTCAATAAAAACCAAGAAAGTCATAAAAACCTCTTAATTTTTTTGTTGGGAACAAATTGAGGATAATGTTTAGTTTAAGTGTGGGGGGTTGCATGGAATTTGCAATTTCTTTGCTTTATTTTTTTCTTTGTGTGCATAGTGCTTGAGTATGGTGTATATAAGAAATTTGTTGATTTGGTATGATGTCATGTAATTGATTTCTTTGAATCATGTAAATTTTGCTTGATGATAGACTAGTTCTATTATTTTTAAGTTTAAATTAATTAGTTCACTTAGTTAAATTGTGATATAAAATAAAGGTGATTGCCATATATGTTGAAATGCTTGAGTTTATGTCAGGTGATAAGTAGATGTGTAGAAGCATGTCTTGAATTTTTGTTCATTGAAATGTCTAAGGATGACCTAAGGCATTGTTTGCATAGCTAGTGCCCTTAGTTCCTAAATTTTGAGCCTAATTTACCTTTCTTGATGAACCATTGTGTTTGAGACTTTAAAGCTTAAAATTGAGTTAATATTCAACCCTTGTTCTCTATCCTAATTTTTGAAATTGCACTTTGAATTGGATGTTAGACCATAGACATTGAGGGTTAGGTAAAAACATCTTGGAGGTCTTAAAAGTTACTCTACTTGAGAGAAAAACGAAGAAATTATTCAATATAATGAGTATAGGGTCTTGTCTCACTAAAGTGCTTCGATGAAAAATGTTGAGTGAATAAAAGTAAGGTAAGGGTTAAAAGCATAATAAGTAGTTAAAAGAGCATAGAATGAATGAAAACAATTGTGACTGAAAAGTGTAATTTAGTTTTGAAATGCACTAAAAACCTAAATTTTCCTTGAGCTTAAAATGATCTCTTTTTACTTCATAATGTACTAGTCTCATTAGTTTTTTATACTCAGGAATATTGAATTTTATCTTCTTATTTTGTGGAGAAATAAGAGGTGAGAGAAGGAGAAATAAAGGGGAGAGAAGTATGTTCATCTTTGGGGTGATTAGGGAACAATGCCATGTGTTACACCGTTCCTAGTGCTTGAACCATTTGGATGTTGACTTTTCTTTGAAATCAAACCATCCTATAGCCCTAGAACGTTGCAAGCCTAGAAGTCTTATGTGACTTTGACATTTTTGTATATAAATTCTTAACTTGCATATATGTATGAGAAGTTAATAACTTGGATCCTCTCTTGTGTATAGACACTATATCTACATAGGCTATTTTGATGGAATAACATGACTTATGGTGTTTTTTTCATAATTACCTCTAACTCTATTTGCTTTGTAACTTGGTGAACAAATCAAATGTACTTTAGGGCTTGTGAATTATCTATGCATCTTTCTTAAGTTGTATGTTAGAAAAGTCATTTATATTGTATATACTAATTGGCCATGTCTCATACTTTATCATTACTCAAGAGTTGTCTAGTGGCATGTTTAGTGTTTTGAGTGTTTGCTTGAGGACAAGCAAAGACGTAAGTGTGGGGGACTTTGATATATCATATTTATATACGTTAAATTAAGCTTTTTGGACACTTATAGGGCTTATTCTCATGTATTTTATAATTTTTTATTATTTTTCATAATTATTAGATTTCATGTTTAATTTGAGTTTTTATACTTTTTAGAATTAATTGGCAAGTTTATGTCATTTGGAGCTTAACCTTTGAATTATGTTTATTTCAAGTACCTAGTTAATGTGAACACGAGAAGAAGGAACTAAATTGGAGCCAATCAAGGTGTTAATGTCGAGACACCAAGGTCTTCACCTTCAGCCAAGCAATTGGACTTCAATGAAATGCATATCTGAGTAGATTGTCTTCAACATCGCAACACCAATGGTGTAATGTCATGACACATGTAACCTCTCCAACCCAGTATAGACGTTATGGCTGAATTTGGAAGATTACATTGGCCACCGAAATGGCCTAGTATGATCTAAATTTATTACATAGTCTTTTTAAAACATTTGCTTACTTTAGTAGAAAAACTTAATATGTTTCCCAAAAGGTATAAATTATTTCGAAAACCTATTGATTTTTAATGATTGCTTTTGCAAAAGTTGTTTTCCCAATTTATTTACTTTTCAAAAATATCGTTTACATACTATCGTAGAAGAAAAGTGATAATTAACATAGTTTTAGTGGAAAACTAGAATTTCAGGCATAATTTTATAAAAATCCATGTTTCAATAGACTAAAATCAAATAAAATGTCATGCATGCCAAATAAATCCCAAATTAAAAATCACATGCCACAGTTCAAATAAAACAATATAGTTTCCAACTAACAAAAAATTATAAATAGTAAGCCTAAAATACTTTTATAAAAATAAACTGAGTCGAGCCTTCCGATTGTTGAGGCCGCGTCCTAAACTTGTGGGTTATTTGTAAAGATGGAAATGAAAAGGGTGAGCTTAAAAAGCTCAGTGTGTGTCCAATCACAAGTAATTAGTGCAAAACAATAGATGAAGCATACATAATAATAGTTCTTTGAACAATCACATTCATATTGCAAATCAGAATTCAACAGTTCATTTAAGCATGTTTTTGGATGTCAATGCAATGCAAGTATAACAAGAAATTTCCTACCCACACTCCGCTACATTCTATTATAAGAGTTCCCTAAAACTCTTCCATCCCAACAATTTGTTTTGCTAATGAACCACCAGTAATTTGTAGATAAACTGCCAGTAAAAATTGTGGATGAACCACCAGTATTTTCAATTAAAAAGTTTGTAGATAAAATGCCAATAGGTTGTGGATGAACAACTAGTTTTTGCAGGTCATTAAACTACGAATATTTCCTCCTTTCAATCGTCTCACCCCATGCAATACAATATGACATGCTTGTATTAAAGGAGGAAGTTTTACTGCGGTTTATCCGCATATCTACTAGCAATTCATCTACAAATTTATTAGCGATTCATTAATAAAATATTATTTTGGTGTGTTCGGATAGATGAGTTCTGGGGAACTCGTAACACCTTATACTCGGCCAGGTCACCAAGCCCGAATATCAGGATGTCACACTATTGTCTCATGTCATACTCATAGTAAATTGTCACATTATTAAGAAATTATCCTCTTTATCAGTGATATTATAATTTTTTAGTCAAACATATATCAAACATCATTAAAACATGCCAAACATACTTTAAATAAACTTATAATAATAATTAAACTTGCATTAGGATCACTTAGCAAAATTTCCAAGACAATCACATAGGTATAGATACTAGGACAAAGGTATCGATAATTTTTTTAAATGGTATCAATACCACCAGAAAATCGATACCAAACTTGCATTCTGTTTCTCGCACAAAAATCATTATGTCGAAAGTTATCGATACCTTACATAGAGTATCGATATATTTACCCTGAGTATCGATACTTGAGCAAAGGTATCGATACCAAATCTTCATACTGACTTCCCTGCACGTCTCAAAACACAGAGGTATCGTTTTTAAAATCCAATTATCGATACCTTTGCCTCAGACCATAAAAAATACCACATTTTTAAGCATATAAGTCATTCCAACTTGTACCAATACATCATGTTATCATATCATCATCAAATAAGCATTAAACGATAGTAATAACGGTTTCAAACATCGAGAATAAGTCTGAGCAATAATCAACCTATTACAATTCAAATCTTTAAATCCTAAAAACCAATAAGCTATGGAAACATCCAAAATATCATGGAAAATACCAGCAAAAATTCTACTACATTGCCTTTATTTCCCTAAAACATAAACGAATTAATAACACCTACAAAATAAAGCTAACGTCTTACTTGGATCACCCTTCAGAAACCACACCGACACTTAACTACTCTGCAAGGGTTTTAAGAAAGGAGTGAATGAGATTAACAAGCTCAATGAATGCTCAAACTAACCACAATACAAACAATTTATCAAGCATTAATGAAACAACCATATAACATAACCTCAACAGTTTCAACTCTAGTGTCATATTATACTTACTCATGCATTATTACTAGTTCTTTTAGATGGTAAACATATTCACTTTTAAGTATATATCACATTACATATATAGTCACAAAACATTTAAGCATCTATCACAATACTTATATAATCACAAAACATTTAAGCATATATCACAATACTCATATAACCACAGAACATTTAAGCATATATCACAATACTCAAAAACATGTTTAGAGATAAATTGCATAATGGTCACATGTCATATAAACACATATCACAATACACACATATTCACAATTTAAGATAATTTGGCACTTGAGTTATGAAACATAAAAGTGAGCTCTATCATCACTCATCGGATACATAGATCTCCAACACACCACATAGACTCGTAGAGTCAAACATGTCCCAAAAGTGAAGCATAAAGCTAACGCTCTCCTTATTGTCCCTCACAAGTCCCGTTCAATGGAGCTTAGCTCAAATTCTCTTATCCCTCCAACATGTCCTAGGGCCTCAACACCATAAATCAATGAACGTATAGGTTAGTACTCACAATCCTATGGCATGCCAACTATATCCAACGGTTTCAAGATCATAAGACCAAAATATCTTAAATCAAACACATATCACTTACTGATTATCCGTGCACTATCACTGCATATTTGCATCTTTAGCAGAACACTGTCACTAACATTTAACATAGACATAACATGTATGCATTTGCACCTTTAAAACAGTTATCATAACCATATATCATATGTTATAGCATCTCATCTCAATTCACATATTCACAAATACATAAGCACATTGTTTACAAGATAGCATAGGTATGAGAAAGCATACACTCGAAATCTAGAGTAGGGGTTTACGCTACTACTAAATTCCCAACTAAGGCATTGAATCATGTGTACAAACAACTATTCCAAACACTCACCAATTACACTTTCGCTGAAAAGCCGAAAGGTCAAACTAGCTTTTCCTTGTCTTTATCTTTACTCGTAGAAGGTCCTAACAAATCCAAAGCTTCAACACAATAATTCACACAACAATACATACATTAAAAAATCAACTAAGAACTCACCACAAGTAATCAAAAACATAAGCCAAAGCTATGTTCTTATGTAGCCGAAACCTTTAACATAACCAACTTGAAATCCAAATATCTCGATCTACACTTAATCTTTTCACCTAAAATGAGTTTTATTCATCTAATTATTCCTCAACAACTAATTCCCAACCTTTAAATACACAAAACTACTCAAATCATGGTATCAACTTTTTCAACATGTTCATGGCTATTTTCCAAAAATTCATTAAAACTCAAGAAATATTTAACAAAACGTTAAAGTAAGTTTAGAAACCTCTTAATCATGTCAAAACTAATTGAAAAACACTTTGAAACCACGTTTTTACTCAAAATCCTAAAATTCATCATTAACGAGCTAATTTTCAACTTTTATTCAAAACATGCAATTTAATGGCTAAAAAATTGGTTTTAAAGACTAAATAGAATTTAAAACTAATGGGAGGATGAGCCGTTACCTTAGTTGATGAAAAACTGAACATTTGATCAAAAACTCGAAAAACTCACAAGCTTGACAATGGAGAAATCAATGGCATTTATGAGTGTTTTTCTTAACTTCTATGGAGATTTATAACTTAAAAGATAATAGAAATCAAAAGGAATTAGGATTTAGAATTCAAAACCAATTGAAAAAGTTGGGAGAGCTATGGACGGCACAAGTATGAGAGGAGGAGAAGACTAATCGTGAAAATAAAACTATAAATGGGGGTTTTAGGTTGGATTTTAAAATCTAGTCTAATTGCCTCTTAAAACTCTAAGTCTTGACCCTTTTACAAATCAGTCATATTTTCAAAATTAAAGGTTTCCAAAATAGTTTTTCAAAAATTGATTTGATTTTCTAAAAACCATAATCGAAAACATTACCAATAAACCATGACCATAATCGAAAACATTACCAATAAACCATGACCATAATCGAAAACATTACCAATAAACTATGTCACAAAATTCTAAACACTCTTAAGGTTAAAATCTCTAAAATACCCTTAAAACTCCTAGACCCTATTTTAGGGTGTTACAAAACTCTTACTACGGAGTGTCGCGGATAGATGGGTAGGAAATTATACCGTTGACCATGCATATTGAATATTTACTGAAAATTTACCATTAGATTGATAATTTGTTATGCACTATTTATATACTTACCTATCTCTGTGTTAAGACCATATTGAGCTTCGTAGCTCATTCTTTAGTTTCTCATCTTTTCAGATAACTCGTGACGTTAGGGCTCGGACTCAGCAATTAGAGCACTGTCATCAAATTTTATACAAAAGTATTTTAAACTCCATTTTATAAACTCTATTGATTTTTGCATTGTTTACAAACGGACTATGGAATGGACTTTATTATTTTATATGTGTGTTATTTTTGGGATTTAACTTCATATGTTTTTACAATAAACACGAATACGATTAAGGTTTCAAGAAATTATTTTAAATTTTTTTGAAATGGTAAAAATATGAATTTCCTATTTATTTTGTAGCTAAATTTAAATAAATGCGATAATTACAATAAACTAATGTTTTCTTGAAATGATTCGATTTCAAATTTGATTTTGAAACTAGAACAAAATTGTTTTTCTAAAACAAATCTTATCGATTCTGTAAATAGATAAAATATATATATCAAAATCTTATAATAATGTTTTTTTCAAATTTTTTAAATTTTGATAGAATACCCAAAACATATTGATGCCCTTTTTAACAAGTGATGATTTCTTTTAAGAATTATTGAGACTTTTATTGTTTAACACTTTTTACTGAACCTAAATGATTTACTGGGTCATTTCGGTGGGTAATGTAACTTTCATGATTCGACCATAACATCTAGGCCAGGTTGGGGATGGTACATTTGGTGGTATCAAGGCCTAATGTTTTTAAACTCGGACTGTGAGATTAATGAGGTCTGCATGTATATTTTTAAAAGATGTTTTGTTAAATACAATGCCACAAATATTTTTATGATGTTTTTGAAACAATTTCGAGACTTCGATGTTGTTCCTAACTAAATACTGTAATTTCTAAAACTGGAGATCTACGTTAAACTCTAGACTTTTGGGAATTCATTATGAGCACCTGAGGTAGGCCATGTCAAGCTACTCAAGTTGAGTTGCCTACAACTCAGTATAATACTCCAATTCCTGAGGCGGACTATAGAAAAGACTTATCTGCCTCTAGTGGAAGAAATTATGATAGGGGTGACGATGCGTTTTCTCATGCAATGCTGAGAGTACTTCAGAGGGTTGCTGGAATCCATTTTGGATCGGGTAGTCATGGATTAGTTATTGAGAGGCTCCGAGCTAATAAATCTAAGTTGTTTAAGGGTGTGGCTGGAACAACCCCGACTGTAGCCGAATATTTTTGGCACAAAAATAGGGTCAGAATAGCTGTTATATCAACCAAAATTCAGATGAGAGAAAAAAAAGTTCACATTAGATTAGTTTTAGCCTTGGGTTTTCTTTAGTTTTCTCTTAACTTTTCTTTCTCTTCTTCTAGGGCTTCTTATTTTCATTTCCTTAGCTATAGATTTAACATTCCTCTACAAATTTCCTATTGTTTTAGTTGTTATTAGTGTTAGTTAAGTTAGTTATTACCGTATTTTAGGTTTATTTGCAGTTTTAGTCCCTGTACCTTGGTTGTAAGACATTTTTAGTTTTAGTTTAATGTATTTCAGTTTCTTTCACTTTGCACCTGTTAAAGTTTGTTCCTTTCATGTTTATGACTTTAGATTTTCATTTAATTTTTGCAATTTAGTCACAACGTACGATTCGTTTGATTTTTTTTTTTGGCACCACTAAGCATTGTTTGCTCAATGTGCAAATTTTTTTCCGTGCATAGGTAGCTGAAGTTTTGATATCTTGGAGCTCAAGAAACGTCGAAAAAGGGACTATTAGTTATAATCCCCAAATTATATGACCATCTAGATTTGTTATTTTCTTTGATGAGAATTTTCATATTTGGAACTTATAATGAGTTATCCTTGTTGAACTTTTGATTCAAATTACTTTCCCCCCTAAGTCATTACAAGTTATTATTTCTCTCCCCCTAATGTCAGGAAAACTGTCAAATCAAAATAGTAATCACAAATCATGTCATAATTGAATCTCCAATACATTTAAAACATATAATAATACAATAAGACTCGTAATTAATATATATTCTCAACTTCCTTTGAGGATTCACTCATCTTTGTGCGTTGTGGTGGAGCAATTGGAATATTTACAGACATACAAAAATTCAAAGATGAGAAATATTTAGCTCTTGACCAAAAACCAATTGTAATGGGGAGTATTTATAACTTATTGGCTTGATGTGTACAACACATAAATCAACGTAACCTCATGTTGAAATAGGAAGTTTAGTTCTCATAAGTAATGGTTTAAATATTAATCAGAGGCATTTAATCAATAATTTCTCTAAACCATTATGGACATAAATAATAAACTTTTACAAAAGTTTTTCAAACTCAATCAATAAAAGACTAAGATATAAACTCATCAAGATTAGCAAGATGAATTGTCTTAATTGCATAATCTAAAATTAATTATTTAAACAAGCAATCTTGCAAACGATAGGTTGCAAGTTGATAACACATATATGATTATTTTGTAGATGCATCTGCCAAAATCATATAATATCAAAATCATCCACATGGTGGATGAATGGGCCCATATTCATTTCAGAAATGCAATACATTAAATCTCAACTTTAGCTAGTGAGTTTCTAATAAACAATTTTCAACAACCAAACAAATTAGAATTCTTTAAATTAAAGAATCTTTTGGTTATTTAACGAATGTTTATATGAATTCTCAATTAATTTTCACATTATAATAGATCCGATATGGCCTAACCAGTCATGTCAAATAGTAAAAGCATGTGGTTCTACAAACTTCGGTTTGTAATAAAATGTGTCTTAATTGCACTAATATGTGTATAATATAAACTTGATGAAAAGCGGTAGTCTTTCAAAACATATTTCTTTCCACATTCAACATTTGTAATATATAGATATTCAATAATCTCATTCATAGTCTCAATATGATATCCATTAATATGAATATCTTTAAAACTCAATAAATTTCTTTGATACTTATTGAAAAATAAAGTATCATCAATGACAAATTTTATAACTTTAGGTAATAATACAATAGCTCTTCCGAGCTTTCAGACTATCAAATATTGGAATAATATTTATTTGTTTCAATACCAAATAAGATAAATATTTTCTATCTGTAATGATAGAATTCATTACTACATTCTCATATCATTCCTCAAAGAATATTAACGGAAACAAAATATTTGGGCATACGCCACATATGTGGTCAATAATCTTTCATATCACATTGATAACATAAGTTATCTTTACCCTTTGAAGAGTTATCTTGAGAACTCTCATTGTTCTCTTATTTATTACTATGTTCCCACTTTTAGTGGTCCATGATTATATCATTTTTTTTCTTTATGTTTGCATTCTCTTCGGGGAATGCAACAAATCTAGTAGGACAGACTTCTAAACGCCTCCATTGATTCTTTATTTCATAATCATCATCGTAAACATACGTGAATTTCAAATCAGAATCTATCTATCCATGTTGTCATGATTAGTCTCTAATTATAATAAATCATAATAAAATATACTTGAAGATCTTTAACATCACCTGTAACACCCCTTACCCGAGATCGTCGCCGGAATCGAGTACGAGATGTCATCCAATTTAACTTACCAATTCGGAGCATAAAAATTTGCTTTTAAAATTAAATTCACTGTTCATTTCAAAGCTGTCCATCTGCGCGACTGTCACTAATTTAATTATATCTCGAGTTACGAAACTCAAAATTTAAATCTGTAAATTTTCCTTGAAACTAGACTCATATAAATTATTACCATAAAATTTTCAGAATTTTTGACTTAGCCAATTAGTACAGTTTATTCTTTAAAGTATCCTCTGTTTCACAGCTCGACAGATCTGACCTCTTGGTACTAAAAATCAATTATCTCACTGTAAAGAATTTATATAAGGTTACCGTTTGTTTATTTTGAAAATAGACTCATCAAGGAATCTAGAAATATAAATTATGGCTTATAATTCTCTCTGTACAATTTATAATTATTTTCTAAAGTCAGAACAGGGACTTCAAAACTATTCTGACCCTGTCCCACTAAAATTTAAATATCTCAAAATATAAAATTCATTTGCCTACACCGTTTCTTTCATAAAAAATAGACTTGATAAGATTTAATTCTATATATCATTCACTCTCTAACTAAATTTATACTATTTATGGTGATTTTTCACATTCACATCACTTCTGCTGTCAAAGAAACTGCTTCTTTGAATTAGTTACCATTTAAACATACATAACACCAAAACATAGTTTTTACTAACTATTTCAATAGCTAATCTTAGCCATATCATATGGACATACTCAAAATGATTAAGACTCTATACATGCCATAACTTTAAACGTTTTGAAAGTACATAATACCGAGATATTTTTTTGATAGTGTGATACGAGCTCCGACGACCCCCAATTCGAGCAAGTTCAAAACACTATAAAACAAATGAAAGGAGAAAATGTGTAAGCTACAAATAGCTTAGTAAGTTACATGTAAACAATAAGTACTCATTTAATAATTAACACTTTTAACATATAACTAATCACAACATTTCTTAGCAATTTCAATCACTTACACATGCACAATCTTACCAATTCACTTGCATATACATTTTCACACTTAACATTTATCACATATGCTCAATTCTTTCAATTGTACCTGCATACACACTTCATTTCATATTCATTTTAACTCGTTATTAATCCCGTTGAATACTCAGAATATACACGGATACGTAGAGAATTAGCACATAAGTGCCACACTGATATGTAGCCAAAGCTACCACTGATATGTAGCCGTAGCTACCACTGAATTGTAGCCGAAGCTACCACTGAAATGTAGCCGAAGCTACCACTGATCAATAACACTGGAAATGTCCACAGGCCTGCTCACACAAGCTGTCAGGTGTCTACAACACATGCTAAATCACTCAGCACCCGGGACTCACTGTAACACTGTAACACTGGTCTCTAGTGACATGTCACTTGTATCCAATTCTATTCCTAAGTTCAACCGGGAATTTACACTTAACACTTTATTATAAACACTTTATCACTTGAATAATTCATGAACAATTTTCATTCCACATTCAATATTGATTCACATATCAATATAATTCACAATTTATAAAAATATAACTATTATTTACACGTAACTTACCTCGGATGCAAAACGGCTATTTTTGTAATTTAGTCGATAACTTTCTCTTTTCCCCGATCACTTCCACTATTTCTTCTTTCTTGATAATTGAGCTTAGAAAAATCAAAACCCCTAACTATTGAAGCATGAAAGTTTCGGCAGCAACCTCTTCAATTTTGAAGAAGATGGACACTTATTTTCACTTTATTTTGTCTTTTATTCACTTTTGACTAAAATACCCTTGACCCATTACTTAGATATTTTTCTAGAATTACCCTTTTGTGTCCATATCACTAATTTATGGTCTAATTGCCACATAAACACTTCCAATTTCAGGCAATAATTCAATTAAGTCATTTAATCACTAATTAGACACACTTTGCATTTTTCTCAATTTAGTCCTAAAAATTCAGTTAGGCACTAAATCATTAAAATTTCCTATCCATATTTTCACACAATATTTCAATCAAACAGTAACTAATAAAAATTTATAAAATTAAACTATTTCACTTCGGATTTATGGTTACGAAACCACTATTTCGATTTGGCCCTATTTCGGGCTATCACAATTCTCCCCCTTTAGGGATTTTCGTCCCCGAAAATCTTACCAGTGAATAAATTGGGATATTGTTTCCTCATAGCCTCCTCAGTTTCCCATGTTGCCTCTTCCACTCCATGTCGTTGCCATAACACTTTCACTAAAGCAATTTCTTTGTTTCTCAACTGTTTTACTCTCGTGCTAAAATTCGAATCGGCTCTTCCTCGTATGTCATATCCGATCGAATTTCCACTTCAGTCGGTGAAATCATATGCGATGGGTCTGATCGATATCGCCTCAACATAGAAACATGAAACACATTATGAATTCTCTCCAATTCCGGTGGTAAAGACAATCGATAAGCCAGTGGACCAATTCTTTCTATCACCTCATACGGACCAATAAATCTTGGACTTAATTTACCTTTACGGACAAATCTCAAAATTTTCTTCCATGGTGACACATTCAAAAATACTTTATCACCCACTTGAAACTCAGTCTCTTTTCTTTTCAAGTCTGCATACGACTTCTGTCGATCCGATGTAGCTTTCAAACAATCACGGATTATCTTCACTTTTTCTTCGGTTTCTTTTACCAAATCGACTCCATGTAACTAATTTTCATGAAGTTCAGTCCAATATAATGGAGTCCGACACTTTCGTCCATACAACGCTTCATAAGGTGCCATTTTTATGCTCGATTGATAACTATTATTATATGCAAATTCCACCAAAGGTAAATATCTTTCCCAATTACCTTCAAATTCCAATACACAACATCTCAACATGTCTTCGAGTATTTGAATTACTCTTTCAGACTATCCATCGGTTTGGGGATGGAATGCTGTACTAAAATTCAATTTAGTACCCAATGCCTCTTGTAATTTCTTCCAAAACCTTGAAGTAAACCGTGGATCTCTATCAGATATAATAGACATAGGCACACCATGTAATCGGACTATCTCAGCAATATACAATTCAGCTAACTTGTCAAGTGAAAAACTCATTCGCACAGGAATGAAATGAGCCGACTTAGTCAATCGGTCAACTATCACCCAAACTGAGTCTTTCTTTTTCGGTGACAATGGCAATTCGGAAACAAAATCCATAGTAATTCTATCCCATTTCCACTCGGGCACCATAAGAGGTTGAAGTAACCCTGAAGGTACTTGGTGTTCAGCTTTTACTTGTTGGCACACTAAACACTTTGCCACTTACTCGGAGATATCCCGTTTCATACCCGGCCACCAATATAATTTCTTCAAATCATTGTACATTTTTACACTACCGGGGTGAACTGCCAAACAACTATCATGTGCTTCTTGCAAAATTTTCTGAATTAAATCAACATTTTATGAATACATATTCTGTCACGAAACATTAAACATCCATCTGAATCAATCCGAAAATCAGAATTATCATCCACTGCACACTGAGTCTTTCTTCTTTGCAATTCATTATCCACTTTTTGAGCCTCACAAATTTCTTGAAGAAACAATGGTCTAGCTTTTAACTCGCAAACAATGATCCATCTTCATCAATGTTAATCTCAGTATTCAAAGCTCTCAAAGCAAAGAGACTTTCGCTCAAAGCATCAGCAACTATATTGGCCTTTCCCGGATGATAATCTATCACAAGTTCATAATCTTTCAACAATTCCAACCATCTTCGTTGCCGCAAATTTAGATCTTTTTGTGTCATAACATATTTCAAACTTTTATGATCTATAAAAACACGACATTTCTCACCATATAAATAATGACGCCAAATCTTCAAAGCAAAGACAATAGCAGCCAACTCTAAATCATGGGTAGGATAATTTCGTTCATGCGGTTTCAACTGTCGAGAAGCATACGCTATTACTTTTCCTTCTTGCATCAATACACATCCGAGCCCATTTAATGACGCGTCACTATAAACAATAAATTCCTTTCCTGACTCGGGTTGAACTAACACTGGTGCCTCAGTTAAACACTTCTTTAATTTCTCAAAACTTTGTTGACACTCCTCGGTCCATTCGAACTTAACATCTTTTTGCAACAATTTTGTCATTGGTGAAGCTATCATCGAAAAACCCTCTACAAATCGACGGTAATATCCCGCTAAGCCCAGAAAACTCCTAACTTCAGATACATTTCTTGGAGGCTTCCATTCAACTATTGCCGATATCTTATTCGGATCCACTCGAATGCCATCTCCCGAGACAATATGCCCCAAAAATCCAACTTCACTGACCCAAAATTCACTTTTGCTAAATTTAGCAAACAATTTCTTTTCTCGCAGAGTTTGTAGCACAATTCTTAAATGTTCGGCATGCTCAGCTTCACTTCGGGAATAAATAAGAATATCATCTATAAACACCACCACAAATTTATCCAAATAGGGTCGAAAAATCCGATTCATCAAATCCATAAAAATAGCTGGAGCATTAGTCAGACCAAAAGGCATTACAAGAAACTCATAGTGACCATACCGGGTTCTGAAAGCAGTCTTTGGCACATCTGACTCTTTAACCCTCAATTGGTAATATCTGGATCTCAAATCAATTTTGGAAAACACTATGGCATCCTTTAACTGATCAAACAAGTCATCTATTCGGGGCAATGGATATTTATTCTTCACTGTCACTTTGTTAAGTTGACGATAATTGATACACAATCTCAATGTCCCATCCTTTTTCTTCACAAATAGCACAGGAGCACCCCACAGAGAGTAACTTGGTCTTACAAATCCTTTATCTATCAACTCTTGTAATTGCACTTTTAATTCTATTAATTTAGTTGGTGCCATTCTGTAGGGAGCAATCGATATTGGAGCGGTACCTGGCATTACTTCAATACCAAACTCTACTTCTCTAATCGGAGGCAAACCTGGCAACTCTTCTGGGAACACATCTAAATATTCACATACCACTGGCACTAATTCGATCTTTGTTTTAGACATTTTTGTATTCAACACATAAGCAAGATATGCTTCACAACCATTTTTCAAACATTTCTGAGCAGACATGGCAGAAATCAGAATTGGCATCATATTTGACTTATCTGTTTCAACCCGAAGAACTGTACCGCTACTACACTTCAACTCAAGAATTTTCTCACTACAATCTATCTTAGCCTCATGCAATGTCAACCAATCCATTCCCAAAATAACATCAAATTCATCAAATGGCAACAACATCAAGTTGGCAGGGAAACACTGACCTTGTATCATCAAAGGACAATTTTTGCATATTTTATCAACTATCACATGCTTGTCTAAAGGATTCGACACTTTAACCACATACTCAGTCAATTCAACACACAAATTCTTATTAGACACTAAATTCATGCATACATACGAGTGAGTAGAACCAGGATCAATCAATGCAAGAACATTAGTGTCGTAAAGAGAAAATATACCAGTGATCACATCAGGGGAAGATGCTTCCTCTCTAGCTCGGATGGCATAAGCTCTCGCTTCAGATCTTACAGTAGTGTCTTTTGTTACACCTTTACCACTAGTTCCAGTCCCCACATTTCTCAGTGATCTTCCTCTAGTAGTCACACTGCTCGATCTCACATTCTAAAACTTTTCTATCTCTTCTCTTTCTGGACAATCTTTCATAAAATGATCTTGAGATCCACATTTAAAACATGCTCGGCTGATTAAATAACATTCCCCCAAATGTCATTTTCCACAATGTTGACATTCCGGTCTAGTAGGTCTAACACTACCTACACTTGCCATAGAAGTAGCTTGAGCTTTAGAACTTAAATATTGTCTTCCTCGATCTCTTTGAAAATTCACACTAGAAGCATTTGATTGAGTATTCATTTCTCTAGACTTCTTCGCTTGAGACTGAAATGACTTGCCCATTGATCTTTTTCTTGAATCTCTTGCTTCACTTTCCACCTTTCTTTTCTCTTTGCTCAATTCTTCAGCCTTGATAGCTCTTTCAACTAGTACCACTAACTTTTTAATTTCAAGAACTCCCACTAGCAATCGGATATCCTCGTTTAATCCATCTTCAAACCTTTTGCACAATGTAGCTTCATTAGATACACACTCTTGGGCATACTTGCTTAATTTGACAAATTCTCGTTCATATTTGGCTACCGTCATGCGCCCTTGTTTCAATTCAAGAAACTCTTTTCTCTTTTGATCAATGAAACGCTGACTCACATACTTCTTCCGGAATTTTTCTTGAAAGAAATCCCATGTAACTTTCTCTTTAGGCACCACTGACACTAAAGTTTTCCACCAATTATAAGCCGGATCCCTTAACAATGAAATAGCACATTTGAGACTTTCTTCTGGAGTACAAGATAATTCATCCAACACTCTGATGGTATTATCAAGCCAAAACTCTGCTCTTTCAGGATCATCATTCACATTAGCTTGGAACACTTCAGCTCCATACTTTCGAATTTTGTCCACTGGAGGCTTTGACAATCTTAACACTTCAGTTTGTTGAGGAGCTATGGGAACAGCTTGAGGAATAGGAGGGGCCGGAGGGGGTTGAGCATTAGGATTAGTTCGAACAAACTCAGTGTACCAATTACTCATCATATGGAGAAAAGCTTCCCTAGCCTCATCTCTTTGACCCTGAGTCTCGGGTCGACTTTCAACAGGCACATTACTTTCAGCATCATCAGCGATATCTCGATTAGGATCCATAACTATAAAAAAACATTTTAAGATGTCAGGAGTCGTCACACTATCATTATTCAATTATGGCATGTATAGATAGTCTATTACACTCGCTACGTTATTCCGAGAATCGACTAAACCGTAGCTCTGATACCACTAAACGTAACACCCCTTACCTGAGACCGTCGCCGAAATCGAGTAGGAGATGTCATCCAATTTAACTTACCAATTCGGAGCATAAAAATTTACTTTTAAAATCTTCGGGGAATGCAACAAATCTAGTAGGACAGACTTCTAAACGCCTCCATTGATTCTTTATATCATAATCATCATCGTAAACATACGTGAATTTCAAATCAGAATCTATCTATTCATGTTGTCATGATTAGTCTCTAATTATAATAAATCATAATAAAATATACTTGAAGATCTTTAACATCACCTGTAACACCCCTTACCCGAGACCATCGCCGGAATCGAGTACGAGATGTCATCCAATTTAACTTACCAATTCGGAGCATAAAAATTTGCTTTTAAAATTAAATTCACTGTTCATTTCAAAGCTGTCCATCTACGCGACTGTCACTAATTTAATTATATCTCGAGTTACGAAACTCAAAATTTAAATCTGTAAATTTTCCTTGAAACTAGACTCATATAAATTCTTACCATAAAATTTTCAGAATTTTTGACTTAGCCAATTAGTACAGTTTATTCTTTAAAGTATCCTCTGTTTCACAGCTCGACAGATCTGACCTCTTGGTACTAAAAATCAATTATCTCACTGTAAAGAATTCATATAAGGTTACCGTTTGTTTCTTTTGAAAATAGACTCATTAAGTAATCTATAAATATAAATTATGGCTTATAATTCTCTCTGTACAATTTATAATTATTTTCTAAAGTCAGAACAGGGGACTTCAAAAACCATTCTGACCCTGTCCCACTAAAATTTAAATATCTCAAAATATAAAATTCATTTGCCTACACCGTTTCTTTCATATAAAAATAGACTTGATAAGCTTTAATTCTATATATCATTTACTCTCTAACTAAATTTCTACTATTTATGGTGATTTTTCACATTCACGTCACTGCTGCTGTCAAAGAAACTGCTTCTTTGAATTAGTTACCATTTAAACATACATAACACCAAAACATAGTTTTTACTAACTATTTCAATAGCTAATCTTAGCCATATCATATGGAAATACTCAAAATGATTAAGACTCTATACATGCCATAACTTTAAACGTTTTGAAAGTACATAATACCGAGATATTTTTTTGATAGTGTGATACGAGCTCCGACGACCCCCAATTCGAGCAAGTTCAAAACACTATAAAACAAATGAAAGGAGAAAATGTAAGCTACAAATAGCTTAGTAAGTTACATGTAAACAATAAGTACTCATTTAATAATTAACACTTTTAACATATAACTAATCACAACATTTCTTAGCAATTTCAATCACTTACACATGCACAATCTTACCAATTCACTTGCATATACATTTTCACACTTAACATTTATCACATATGCTCAATTCTTTCAATTGTACCTGCATACACACTTCATTTCATATTCATTTTAACTCGTTATTAATCCCGTTGAACACTCGGAATATACACGGATACGTAGAGAATTAGCACATAATTGCCACACTGATATGTAGCCGAAGCTACCACTGATATGTAGCCGTAGCTACCACTGAATTGTAGCCGAAGCTACCACTGAAATGTAGCCGGCTACCACCGATCAATAACACTGAAATGTCCACAGCCCGCTCACACAAGTCGTCAGTGTCTCGCAACACATGCTAGATCGCCCAAAGACCGGGACTCATCTGTAACATCTGTAACATCGGTCTCTAGTGACATGTCACTTGTATCCAATTCTATTCCTAAGTTCAACCGGGAATTTACACTTAACACTTTATTATAAACACTTTATCACTTGAATAATTCATGAACAATTTTCATTACACATTCAATATTGATTCACATATCAATATAATTCACAATTTATAAAAATATAACTATTATTTACACGTAACTTACCTCGGATGCAAAACGGCTATTTTTGTAATTTAGTCGATAACTTTCTCTTTTCCCCGATCACTTCCACTATTTCTTCTTTCTTGATAATTGAGCTTAGAAAAATCAAAACCCCTAACTATTGAAGCATGAAAGTTTCGGCAGCAACCTCTTCAATTTTGAAAAAGATGGACACTTATTTTCACTTTATTTTGTCTTTTATTCACTTTTGACTAAAATACCCTTGACCCATTACTTAGATATTTTTCTAGGATTATCCTTTTGTGTCCATATCACTAATTTATGGTCTAATTGCCACATAAACACTTCCAATTTCACGCAATAATTCAATTAAGTCATTTAATCACTAATTAGACACACTTTGCATTTTTCTCAATTTAGTCCTAAAAATTCAATTAGACACTAAATCATTAAAATTTCCTATCCATATTTTCACACAATATTTCAATCAATCAGTAACTAATAAAAATTTATAGAATTAAACTATTTCACTTCGGATTTGTGGTTACGAAACCACTATTCCGATTTGGCCCTATTTCGGGCTATCACATCACCGTCATCACCCACGTAAGGATTACATAAATTTCTTTGCATAATGATTACCCATAGTGTGCAGACCCCAATTGAAGACTGAAATGGTAGTAGCTCTAAAAGACAATCAACAACAACTTGATGAGCAAATTTGGGGTGACCATATTATAAAATAAAATAGAATCATGTTGATAACGTGTTATAAAAAAAAACAAAAAGTAAAGAACAAAGAAAATAGAAGAGTAAAAGAGAGAGCGTATTTTATTGATCAATGAGATAATTACAATGCTTATTCAAAGCCTCTATTTATAGGCATAAGAAGTATCAATGAAGTAGAGATCTAATTCTAATGACTATTAGAATTTAAAGTAAATCAAAACTTATTTTGATCTTAATGGACACCCACTTAATAAGATATTCATAACACTATCTAATTTAAAATTCTAAAAATAATTTTTATATATCCTAAACAAAGGATTTCATGGGTCGAGTCAAATTCGAGTCAAGCCCATGCAAAATATCTAGACCAATTTTTCAAGTCTAGTTCTGACTGGGCCCAAATATTGGGCTTACTTTTTTACTCAAGCTTAGCCCAATTTTAGAAAGGTAAAACTTGAACTCAACCCAGCCCACACATATTTGAGTTTTTTAGATTATTTTTTATTTAAAAACATTTTTTTACAAAAAGATAATATATTAAATGCATTAAAAGAAGCTAAAATAAAAAAATTTTAACACATTAAAAAGTATTTATATTAAAAAACCATTACCATAGATATAATAAATGTTTTATTATATTAAATATAATTTTTAAAATTTGATATTTCCAATTGGGTTAGTTAGTTGGATAAGTTTTTTTAAAGTTTTGTGTAATGAGTTAATTATTATTAGGCTAGCGATTTAATATAAATATATGTAATTATTTTTATAACATAATATATTCGAGCTGAGATTGAAATCAGGTGAAAAACATCTTGCCCATGGCCCAGCCCATATAAAAAATGAGTCTTAAATTTTACTTAAACCCATTTTTCAGGCAAACTTCAAATTTAGACAGATGACTCAGTCCATGATCATTTCTAATCTTAAATAATGAATATGAATTATTATGTTTTACAATTCATTCAATAATATCACTTATTAAAAGAGAATCATATCAACTGAAATAACTGCATTAAACGAGGATCATGATTGTCCACATGTTATTTGGTAAATTTGAAGTTGACAAGGCTCCTCTTAGAATTTCAATAAAAGGATATAATGTTCTATGCCGACTCCACCTTTAGAACTATCTTCATAAACTCGTAAACCAAGTAACTTATGGCTGCTGATGGTAACACCTGTACATGATGAACTGAATTAAGTTAGAAAATGCTGAGACTAATAAGCTTAAAACCACAGATTACTATAATCCAAGTAAAGAACTCAAGCATGGGTTAATTTCCCTGTACAAAATTCTGCAGTTAATTGCATTAAAAGATGTAGAAAATGCACATCATGCAAGCATGTGTGAGTTTAACATACATAACATGTATGTATATACGTATATTTCGTACCTGCAATATGCTGGGAATGAGTCCTGCATAAAGAGCATGCATTCCACCACCTTCCTCAACTATCTTCACACAAGTCGCGAATGCACTTAACTTAGTCGCACGGACTTGCATTTGGAGATGCCTTCTCACAACTTCGAATGGATATGTAGCAGCCTCAGAACATGCACCAGCAATTGCCCCGTATAATAATGTTCTAATAGGACCTAACTCTAATTGCTCAAATGCATTCAGTTCCTGAACACCTCGCTTCATGTCTTGAATTCTTTTTCTCCCCTTAGGTGAATGAAGATAGGCTGACTTCAACATATCATAAACGCCATAGAAGACTGCACCTGAAGGTGCCATACTTATAATCGTGGGCACTAGTCCCTTATAAAGAGAAAAGAACCCTTCAGTTTGAACCATGTGACGAAAAGTTCCAAACAAACCACCCAGCGCTTCCCCGCCTGGAGCTACCATTACTGTCCTTATCTGCAATTATCAATTACAGTGAGATTTGGCTATGATTAGAACTGGAGATCAATTCCCAATTCCCTAATCAAAGAAAGTACCACACAGCCATCTCGATAGTAACCAAAGTAACCAACACTATCAGAAATTTCTACAGCATGTGGGATAAGTATAAGGGAATAGAATTTTCAAGAAGGCATAGACATCGAATTGGAAAGAATCTAATAGAACAACTGAAATAAGTACAAGAAATGGAACAGGTTGCAAATAATTTTAGCTGACTTGCATCCAACCAAACCTTTGTGTAGAAGTTGCTAATGAATTTTAAAATCACCAGAGTCATGGTCTTAAGTGTTTTAAACAGGGCACTAATATCTCACATCATGCTTTCAATTAGACATCAATTCATCCGAATCCCATAACTCCAATCCGTATCATATAATCTTAAGCATAATATTGCAAAAAACTACAAGTTCCAGTTTCAGACACCGAAATCCCGCATTATAGCCAATCTTTTGATGAATCTGAGAAGGCAAGAAGTAAACTTGCCAAAGCATGCTACTTGTAGTCCTATCCTAACTTCACAGATCATGCAGCCAAATCTAAAAACATATACTAAGAACACTTGAAAACAATAAGTTACCGAGTTCCGCAAAATCCAACACCACTACCAGGCCACACACAAAAGGAAAGGCTAACATGTAACCAGATTAATGAAATCCTTAAATTTCACATACAGTGTCCAATGGTAAGCAAAGCAAAGTAGCAGTAATCCCAGCAGCAGCACCAGCAAGAAACCTCTCGAAATTTGAGGCTTCTTCTTTTCCAGATAATTTCAGTTGTTGATTTCTATATGTATCATAAGCATAAAAGTTGATAGCCTTGAAAGGAGCCGTGCGAAGTATATTGACAAAATTCCCTTTCCAAAAACCTATCAACCCTTCAGAGACTGCAATGGATTTAATTAGTTCAATGAAATGTTTCTTTTCACCACGAAGAATGTACTCTAACTTCAATCTCTCCAGAGGAGCAATCAAAGTCCTGTTACAAAAGGAAACAATTATTGGAGCTACAAAAAAATTTTAACAAGCCTCTTTTTTGGTCATTTAATGCTACATAATCTGATATAAACAAACCTTCCATCGTTTTCTTTCTCAACAAAATTTTCACATAATAAAATAAATCTCAATATAACCCACAAATAATAGCATAGAGAGAAAACCTTGAAACCATAGCAGCAACAGCACCAGCCCAAAGATGTTTGGTGGTATTTAAAGCCCCTGATCCCTTCTTTTCTTTCTCCCCTTCCACCATTTCCACTTCTTCCAAATTCTTATCCCCGTTTTGACCCCAACTTTCTCCTGATTCTCCAACATAACCCTCCTCACTCGATAAACTCACCGATAAAAACCAGCCCAGTCTGCCCCTACCATCTCTCCTTGACTTCACAAAACGCAGCGTTTTAGTACTCTTCCCCCCACCCAAAAAGCACAGATTGTCATCTTTATCAACAGGACATTTCTGGGCCTTCAATGAAATGAAGGAAACGAACGAGGAAGGCAGTGTTTGGTCGTTGAGAAACAAACCACCCAATAAAAACGGACGACCGGTATTCCACTGTTGTGAAGCCCTGATCGTGTCAATATACAAACAGCTATTTGGACCGTACATTGCAGCAAAATCTAAAAAGCAAAAACCAAAACTCCAATTATTAGAGGGAAAAAAGAAACAAACTTTGGCAAATCAGTGAAGAAGAAGAAGAAGAATAGGGTATGAATATATGATGAGATAGTGAGGAGTAAGATGCTGACCAAGATTTTCCGACTTGGCCTTCCATGATCGAGCCTGCCACTCTCGCTTTGCTTTTTAATCCAGTTTTGATCTTCTTCAGTTCTTTTTTAATCCGCTTTACTTTTGAAATGGGGCCCGGCGGGGGGGTGGGGGTGGTTTAGAGCAGCGTACGAGGCGAGGTCCAATGATTTTTCATTTTCGTGAAATAGACACCTAGCATGTAACACGTGCATTTTCTTTCCATTTTTAAAATATATTTTTAGAATGGGTAATTTGCACTTTAGATCATTGAATTTTGTTTTTAATTTTCAAATACATCATAAATCTTTAAATTCTTTTATACATATAAATATTTAATTTAATAAAATTAGATCATTTATGGAACACCCTAAAATTATTATACCATAAAATCAGTAATAAATCGAGATTGTATATAACGATTGTTTGATAAAGTGAAATGCGAAAAATAAAAGAGATAAAAAGGAAGGTTGGTGATGAAATAAGAAGAATGTTGTGATACATTAATTTGAGCCAGGGGCTACGTCGTAATGATGTGAAAATTTTTAGGATTCAAGTATGATAATTTGAAATTTGAAGGATTCAAATGTAAACATGAGAAAAATTAAAGGACCAAAAGAGAAAATAACCCAACTTCTTATGACATGAAATTGGTGTGTAGGACCAAATTGAATAATCAAAAAAAATGAGGGGCTAAATTATAATTTTACCAAAAATGAGAAGTGATTCAAGGATGGAATTTTGTAGAAACATGCAAGGTAAAATGGTCATTACTCAAAATATATAATTATACTGTGTAAAAATTAAAGAAAAAAGTGTTGAAAGATGATTAGTTGACTATTTTATTATTTTATTATAGGATATTTTATATTAAATTATAATATTTTATTATGAGATATTTGCATGGAAACATGAAAAAATCTTCATGCTTCCAAGGCCACTTATATATATATATGTATAAAGGGTTCTCATTTCTTTATAATTTAGTCCCTTATAATGAAATCTCACTTTTTCTCCTAAATTCCTTGAAAATTCCCATTGCCACCCAAAAGTAGAAGTGAAGTAGACATACTAGAGAGTTTAGAATAACATCTTGAAAGAAAGAAATTGAAAGTGAAAGTGGAGAAAGCTGTGGAAAAATTGAAGAGATTAAAGAGACAAGGTAAGTACTTTAAGAATTTTACTTTATTTAATTTTTAATCAAAGTACAGATTATGCTAAATAGTTGAATTATTTATGAATAAGCTAATATTATGTAATGAATTGATTTTATATATTGAAATAATAGTAAAAGGACTAAATTGTAAGTGTACAAAAGTTTATATGTGAAATAAAGTATTATGATAGAGAGCTTAAATGAATGTTAAGTATTAGAGAATTAATTACAAAGTGATGTTAAGGTGAAATTATAGTAAATAATGAATTTCCATGATGTCGAGGACTAAATTGTAAGCTTTGTGAAACTTAGAATTAAAATAATTGAAGTGCATAAAATTAAAATATATGATATAAGAAACTATAATGAATTATTTGATTAAAGTGTTATGTGATAGTGAAATTGAATGAAAAGTGAAGTTAGAAGGACAATTATAATAATTATTGAGTTTTTGTAATGTTAAGGACTAGATTGCAAAATAATTAGAAATGACTACAAGTATTAAAAACACAAGAAATTAATTTCTAGTATAGGTATTTATTATATTTTGGTGTGTTCATGAAGTGAGAAAGAAGAAAAGTAATGGAAATATTGTTAACTATGAAAAGAAAGAAACATGAATTTTAGTATGTAAAGTAAAGATGTAATTAAGTTTACATGTAAGTTTTAAGGACTATATAAAATAATAATCAAAAGTATAATTTTATGAACAACCAATTGATCTTGTATAAAGAATCTAATAGTTTGATAAGAGGAATAAGTGTTAAATGTTGATATGAGTGATAATAAATAAAATTTTCACTCAAACAGTTTTAGACAACAACATGAGTTCAAATTTGAAAATATACCAAAAATTGTGGAAATCAATTTAGAGGTTGAATTAAATATGAAATTAAATATTATTGAGTCTAGTTTAGCATAAAAGAAATTTTTAAGTAAAGGAATATTAAATTATGAGATATATGAATTTTGTGAGACAATGTCGAATGATTTTGAATTCCAATTGTTTTGACTTTGAAAATTATTTCAAATTTTACAAAAAAATTTGGATGTGAAATTTATATGCTTAAAATATATATGAATTTAATTTTAAGGGAAGCAAACAGAAAAATTAAATGAGTCTCGTCTGAAAGATAATTAATTTTAAATGAAGAAGGGTCAAACTACGTAGCAGCACAACATTAGAAAACTAAAAGAATTTATTGTATTAATTGAATAAGAAAAATTCTAAAATTTTTATGGTGAAAATTTCATTGAGTCTGGATTAAAAACAACAAGCGTATCTTACTTTGGAACACTATAGAACAAGATATAAATGATTTAGTGACTGCTATTTAAGTGGACGATTTTGCTAAAATTATGTAAATAGTAAAATTGAAATTAATGTTGCATATAAGCATACAATACTCAAACCCATAAATTCTCATTTAATTACATGTACATAAAGGATAAGGAATGAAGAGGAGGAGAAGGAAAAATAATAGAAGCGTGTGATGCTAAGAAATTATTTTAAGTGATAGAATTATTAATACATAAGAATAGTTTAAGTGAATTGTTAAGGCATTAAGTGAATAATTGTAATATGATGTATTAATGGATTTATTTGTAAAACTTTGATAATTGTGTTAATCTTATAAATTTGATCTAGAAACATATGGTATAGAAATTGGAAATAGCTACATGTGAATGATATGTAGAGTGACATTGGTAGAATTGTGGTATATAAATTTGATTATAAGTGATAAAAAATGATAGAATGGAAATCAATTCGATACAGATCGATGTTGCAACGACAGGTTCACCACATCGCAATGAGTGAAGATAGTGAGTGACGTCACAACGACAGCTCAGGATTTTGAAAACTTTGTAATTTAGTCCCTATTCAATTACAAGCTATTACGAGAGTTGTCAGAAGCTTAAATTGAATTTAGATAATTTTTTAAATTGAGTTGTAAATGCTAATTGATCTTAATAGTGCGATTAAAATAATAAATGAATTGAATTTAACAGTAGTTGTTTCAACAATGAATGTAATATCTTAGTACCTTGACCCGACGACCAGGTCGAGTATGAAGATGTTACAATTTAACTTTTAATTATTAATAAATTAAGTCACTTATATTAAAATCATTAAATTATTTTAATAGATAAGTTTAATTAATACTCCTTCTTGACATTTCAAAAGAAAAAAAAACCCTCATACATACATATTTTTTACATATTTAAATAATTAATATTTGTCATCGAGGCTTGAATTTAATAATGAAGTTGATGCTTTTAAGAACTCTTAAGAGTGGAAAATACATATAAAAGCCCTTTTTTAGAAAAATTTACCGAAATGGGCCCTGTAAATAACTAATTACTGGAATGACCCTATTTCCTTGAAAAAGCGTTCACGTCAGTGCGTTGTCAGGGGACGAAGCAGGAAAATGCTTCCTTGAAGAAGCGTTTTATCCACGTGGATAGAAATCGCTACATTAAAGGCATGCTTTATGTCCACGTAGACAAAACGCTTCTTCAAGGAAGCTTTTTGCCCTACCGTTAGGGTTTTGGGTTTAGGGTTAGGGTTAAAGTTTGGTGTTTTTAGGTTTAAGGTTTTAGAGAAAAATTAAATAAATAAGGGATTAGGGTTTAGGGTTTCTCAATTAAATTAATTATAAATTTTTCAAAATTGGATTAGTTTTCGTGTTTATGGTTTTTTAAGAAAAAAATAATTAAACTAGGGTTTAGGGTTACTTGAGTAATTTAATTAAAAAAAATTTAAGGAAATCACTCCCATGTGGACACGCTTTTGCTACAGTAGCTCCTAAAAAAATAATTTCGAGTAGACGTTTCTGAGCAAATAATGTCAAAAATGCTTTAAACAGGATGCATTGTCAGCAAAAGTACTGAAATCGATCCCACGTGGACGCACTTTTGCTACAGTAGCTCCTGAAAAAATAATTTCGAGTAGACGTTTCTGAGCAAATAGTGTCAAAACCGCTTTAAGCAGGATGCTTTGTCAGCAAAAGTACTGAAATCACTCCCATGTGGATGCGCTTTTGCTACAGTAGCGCATGTTTGGCTTGAGGCTATAAATGAGGCAAAAAATTTTCTCAGATTGCATAAGTTACAGCAAAAATAATTTAGAGATGTTAAGAATGATAGAAATTACAGATAAGTGAACGTATTAGTGTTGTTATTTACTATGATGGTAAGGTTTGCCACACCGAGAACGATGTTTTTTTTATCAGAGAATACAGTGTGACTGGTTTTTAACCAGAACATAGATTTGACAGAATTTCGTAAAAGAATTAGGTGTAAAATATTCGGAACGACGCCAATGAAAGTTCTGTCTATTACGTATCGATTTTGTTCTTCTGTTGATCAGTGACATATGACTCGTTCGACAAAAATGGTGCTCGTATCTTAAAGGCAATGGTGCAGACTCATCTCACTAGTGGAGCACCCTATATTGAGTTATATATACAATTTACATCGCCAAATGATGTACTTGTGACTGCTGTTCGAGAGGTATACACGACCCCTGCCTGACACTTGGTTAGTGGATTACAAAACACGGAGCAACCCATGTTTGGTAGCGATATGGAATACACATCCTTGACGAAGTAGGAAAACGCTTCCTTGAAGAAGCGTTTTGTCCACGTGGACAGAAATCGCTCCCTTAAAGGCGCGCTTTATGTCCACGTTGACAAAACGCTTCTGCAAGGAAGCTTTTTGCCATATTGTTAGGGTTTAGGGTTAGGGTTAAAGTTTTGGGTTTTTAGGTTTAAGGTTTTAGAGATAAAATTAAATAAATAAGGGATTAGGGTTTAGGGTTTCTCAATTAAATTAATTATAAATTTTTCAAAATTAGATTAGGTTTCGTGTCTATGGTTTTTTAAGAAAAAATAATTAAATTAGGGTTTAGGGTTACTTGAGTAATTTAATTAAAATTTTTTTAAGGAAATCGCTCCCACGTAGACGCGTTTTTGCTACAGTAGCTCTTGAAAAAATAATTTCGAGTAGACGTTTCTGAGCAAATAGTGTCAAAAACACTGTAAACAGGATGCATTGTCAGCAAAAGTACTGAAATCAATCCCACGTGGACGCGCTTTTGCTACAGTAGCTCCTGAAAATAATTTCGAGTAGACGTTTCTGAGCAAATAGTGTCAAAAACGCTTTAAACAGGATGCATTGTCAGCAAAAGTACTGAAATCGATCCCACATGGACGCGTTTTTGCTACAGTAGCGCATGTTTGGCCTGAGACTATAAATGAGGCAAAAAGTTTTCTCAGATTGCATAAGTTACAGCAAAAATAATTTAGAGAGGCTAAGAATGATAGAAATTAAAGATAAATGAATGTATTAATGTTGTTATTTACTATGATGGTGAGGTTTGCCACACCGAGAACGGTGTTTTTTTATCGGAGAATACAGTGCGACTGGTTTTTAACCAGAACATAGATTTGACAAAACTTCGTAAAAGAATTAGGCGTAAAATATTCGGAATGACGTTAATGAAAGTTCTGTCTATTACGTATCGATTTTGTTCTTCTGTTGATCCAGTGACATATGACTCGTTCGACACAAAAGGTGCTCGTAGCTTGGAGGCAATGGTGCAGACTCATCTCGCTAGTGGAGCACCCTATATTGAGTTATATGTACAATTTACATCGCCAAATGATGTACTTGCAACTACTGTTCGAGAGGTATACACGACCCCTGCCCGACACTCGGTTAGTGGGTTACAAAACATGGAACAACCCATGTTTGGTAGCGGTATGGAATACACATCCTTGACGAAGCAAGAAAACGCTTCTTCAAAGAAGCTTTTTGCCCTGCCGTTAGGGTTTTGGGTTTAGGGTTAGGGTTAAGGTTTTGGGGTTTTAAGTTTAGGGTTTTAGAGAAAAAATTAAATAAATAAAGGTTTAGGGTTTAGGGTTTCTCAATTAAATTAATTCTAAATTTTTTAAAATTGTATTAGGTTTCATGTTTATGGTTTTTTAAGAAAAATAATTAAATTAGGGTTTAGGGTTACTTGAGTAATTTAATTAAAAAATTTTAAGGAAATCACTCCCACGTGGACGCGCTTTTTCTACAGTAGCTCCTGAAAAAATAATTGCGAGTAGACATTTCTAAACAAATAGTGTCAAAAACGCTTTAAACAGGATGCATTCTCAGTAAAAGTACTGAAATCAATCCCACGTGGACGCGCTTTTGCTACTGTAGCTCCTGAAAAAAATTTCGAGTAGACGTTTCTGAGCAAATAGTGTCAAAAACACTTTAAGCAGGATGCTTTGTTAGCAAAAGTACTGAAATCACTCCCACGTGGACGCGCTTTTGCTACAGTAGCGCATGTTTGGCCTGAGGCTATAAATGAGGCAAAAATTTTTCTCAGATTGCATAAGTTACAACAAAAATAATTTAGGGAGGCTAAGAATGATAGAAATTAAAGATAAGTGAACGTATTAGTGTTGTTATTTACTATGATGGTGAGGTTTGCCATACCGAGAAGGTGTTTTTTTATCGGAGAATACAGTGCGACTAGTTTTTAACCAGAACATAGATTTGACAGAACTTCGTAAAAGAATTAGGCGTAAAATATTCGGAATGACACCAATGAAAGTTCTGTCTATTACGTATCAATTTTGTTCTTTTGTTGATCCGGTGACATATGACTCATTTAACATAAAAGGTGCTCGTAGCTTGGAGGCAATGGTGCAGACTCATCTCGCTAGTGGAGCACCCTATATTAAGTTATATGTACAATTTACATCACCAAATGATATACTTGCAACTGCTGTTCGAGAGGTATACACGTCCCCTGCCCGACACTCGGTTAGTGGGTTACAGAACACGGAATAACCCATGTTTGGTAGCGGTATGGAATACACATCCCCTGCAAGACACTCTATCGGTGGATGGGATATGTACCTCGATGGGTCGATGTTTGATGCTGGAAATACGTACTGGGGAACGGTATCAACTTCTAGTGGTTGGCAATCTACGTCCAATTGGGGACGTTATGAAACGCCCAGAAGAAGGAATGATTACTCCCTACGACGTCCGCCGGTGAAGGGACCTCGTACGTTACAGATGATGGTGGGTTAGAAGATGACTCTGATGTGGATCCACCTCGAGAGCGCAAGCCCAATGGTGCAGAAGTTGCATTATTTTCTGAACCGGAGCCTATTCCAACCAAGTCTGAAGATGTTGAAGGGGGTTCAGATGAAGAAGAAAATCCACGATTTAGGGCATACTCACCTCCAACCTACATGCATAATGTCGATATGTTTGCAGATGATGCGTTGGAGTTTCCAGATCTACAACACTAGTTGCGTTATCGTACAAGTTCGGTACTGGATTCGGGTGAATTTGAAGTTGGTAATTAGTTTTCCAACAAGGATAGTTTTATTGGTGCTTTGAAACAACATAGCATCAATAACAGCGTTAACTACCACGTGGTTAAATCCAAAGCTGATAAGTTTGAGGCAAAGTGTGCAGTGCAAGACGGTACATGTTCATGAAAAATCTATGCCTCGTTGAGGAAAAGGACAGGGTTGTGGGAGATAAAAAAGTACAAAGGTCCATATACATATGCTGTAGATACAGTATTTAGGGTTTCTGAATAATACTATTATTATGTAATGTTGCATTATTTAATATCCTCCGTTTATAGGTATTTCACAAGATCATCCTAAGATGGATTCAGCTATGTTAGCTAGCTTGATACTACCCACGGTGAAGGCAGATCCCAAGACTTCAGTGCCAGTATTAATTGCCAATATTCGTAGTCAAATGGGGTACACGCCCTCTTACCGCAAGGCTTGGATAACTAAGCAGAAGGCACTGGAAAAGATGCATAGTGGGTGGGATGCTTCATATAATGAAATATGGCAATGGTGTCCAGTGCTAGAGAGATACATCCCAGGTTGCATAACAGACCTTGAAACAGAAAATGCGTACTACAACGACCGGTTGCTACGTGGATGCCAAGTGTTTAAACACCTGTTTTAGACCTTTAAGTAATGCCGAGACGCATTTCCATACTGCAAGCCATTGGTACAAATTGACAATACCTTCATGTTTGGTAGATATACCTCTCGACTATTGCTAGCAGTGGTACAGGATAGCGGTGGGAGAATTCTTCCAATTGCGTTTGTAATAACACCGAGGAAGTCAGTTGATGACTGAGATTTCTTCCTATCTTGGTTAAGGAGGCATGTGTGCCCCCAACCTGATATCTGTGTTATTTCAGAAAGAGGCACCGGTATACTAGCTGCAATTGATCGACAAGAAAACTTATGGCAGTGCACACACCATTGGTATTACCTAAGGCACATTGCTTCTAACTACTACAGGCAATATCCATCTAAGAGTGAACGACGACAAATGACCAACATGTGTATTTAGTCTCTATTAATGTAATTTCGTTTGTCATTTTAAATTTACTCTAATTGGCAGGGTATGAAATAAATAAAGATCGTTTTCATGAGATGTTGGCAGTTTTGCGTTCAATTAACGGTGAAGGCGCGTACTACCTTTGTAACATACCTTTCGAATAGTGGGAACAAGCATACGACGACGGCCTACGATATGGTCATATGACCTCAAACCTGGCTGAATGCATAAATTCTGTTCTAAAAGGAACATGCCATCTACCGATAACATCGATTGTGTGAGAGACATATTTTCATTTAGCGGCGCTATTTCCAAAGCGAGTAAGGAATTATGCAGGCCAGATGCAGGGAGGCCATGTATGGTGCAGTAAGGTAGTGTAAGAAATTAACAAGGTCAATGTGCGGGTGAACACCATGCACACAGTCTGTCACGATCGAGACAACTTATGGTTTCACGTGACAGAGTTTGACAGACCGCACCAAGGTGTTGTTGGTGAGCAATATCATGTACACTTGCGAAATAAGACTTGCGACTGTGGGATGTTTGACGCACTTCGTTATCCATGCACTCATGTAATTGTAGCTTTTCTGAATCTCCGTCTGGATCCGATGAGCTATGTCGACGAAGTATACAAATTAGAAAACATGTACAACGTCTGGAGACACGTATTCCCACTTGTCCCAGATGGACGTAAGTGGTCGTCTGTATTGCTTGCTCCCTTTAAGCTATTATCGGATAGAGAATTACATCGCAAACCAAAGGGTCGACCTTGCTCGACTAGAATACGTAACAATATGGATATCCGAGAAACAACCAGTCAACAGAAGTTGTGCAGATGGTGTAGGAACCCAGGCCGTACAAGCCGATCATGCCCAAATCGCAATAGTTGAACGTTATTGTAAAAAACTTTGTATTATTTATATTTTTTTAAATAAAAAGTTGGTACAAATATTCAGAATATTGACTTATTTAAAATAAAATCTATTTTATTAAAAATATAAAAGTAAATTACAAATACTTTATTTAAAACAACGTTTTATTTTATTAAATGAAATAATATAGAAATATTCAACATATTGCCTTATTTAAAAGAATTTCTATTATATTAAAAATGTAAAAGTAAATTTCTATTTTAGTACATGAAATAATATAGAAGAATTTCTATATTATTATATCAAATAATATCAAAATATTCAAAATAAACTATTTTGTATTTTATTACATCAAATAATATCAAAATATTCAAAATAAACTATTTTGTATTTTATTACATCAAATAATATCAAAATATTCAAAATGTTTATAAAAATATATTAAAATAAAAATCAATCTCCGTGCCAGCCGGATTCAGTGCCACATGGTGGTCGTCGACGGTTACGCGTTGGATTCCTCATTTGTCCAGCTTCCGGCGGGGGTTCTGGTTGCTCTGGCGGGGATTCTAGTTCCTTCGGTAGGGGATCTAGTTGTTAGTGTTGGGACGATGAGCCACCTTGATAGAATAGTGACTGTAGAGGTGTTTGCATCACCAACGATGAAGCTGTTTGAAACTCATACGGTGATGGAGATTGGTAAAAAGAAGAGCTCCTCGATGGCCTCTCTTGCGATCCCTCGTGCGATGCTGGCCTATACATCGGCGGTCTACTCGGCGTACTCGAAATGGAGATAAACCGAGCCATTGACTCAAACCTGCCATAGGACTATAAAAAGGAAACATATAAGGGGTAAGTTACATAAAAGGCTAGGATACGCACCAGGCATCATCTTAAAAGGATATGCCGTGGGTATCGTCCGTTGAACTGCTGGGTCGGGTGACTGTGTCGGTGTTGTTGCTGGGCCTGGTGATTGTATGAGAGCTAATGATGGGCCGGGTGAATGTCTGGGCCTTGTTGATGAGCCTACGTCATCCTCCATTCTTCTTAGATTTAAAGGGCTACGTCGTTCCCTTTGGACACACAATTGTCGCTGGCTCTCCTCTGCCGACAGTAAATACGGCTTGCCGTGGATCCTAAACCATGGCATGTATTTCGGCACGCACGCTAACTCTGGAACAATGATCGGTTCTTGAGTAGGTATATAATCATACCAATCTTCCCACATTCGAACGTAGTATGACCAGAATCTCTGCCAATCCGTATACAATTGCCGTAGGTCAATTTTGTGATAATCATTCAACACCTCAGGTGCTACAGAAATTGGTTGTCGGAATCTAAATTGCCGTAATACTCTGTCTAACTGGTGCATCTCCACGGTCGTATAGTTGACCAATGCGACTTTCACATGCCAAGCATTTTGATTTTGGAAGTACTCATCCGGAGTTACTACCTGAATTACCAGATCCTCGTATGGTGTCCATTGAAACTATATGAACATTATGGAAATATTAGTTATATACATAATACATAATACTAAATACTAAAAACCAATCGACTAGCTCATGATGAAAATATCTATTTTATTTAATACTTACTTGTGCATCAGACTGTTGGTCTAATAAAAGCCGTATATCTTCAAGAGAGGTAGGTAATTGAGCATAACTTGCCGAATGGTTCCACCTAATTAAATAAATTTTTAGCATACTATTATATTTTAAATCTACGTAATAATTGTAAAATCTAATATAAAATTTAACTCGTTATGAGTGGGAATGTATATGGGTGGTCCACTCGAGGACGTAAAAATGGAAAGTGAAACCGTGCCCATGATTGCAGTAGTGACAGGCAACCTCCGATTTTTACTTTATTCGGTCGCGTCGCCCCGCACATCTCCCGGTATAATGTTACCAACACGGCAGACCCCCAACTAAATTCACCAGCTACTCTAAAATCAACGAGTTTCAGCAGCCATCTTAGATGTACAAGGTTCCGTGACAAGTCCGGCATCAGATAACCTCCAATTATCTGAAGAATGTATGCCTGAGCTTATCGGATTCTTTCTAGTTCAGTAGAATCATCATCTGGATCCGGGAATGTGTCTCGTAACTAGCCCATCTCGATCCAACATCTGTTAATATTCTCCTGAATAGCACCCAAAAGCTCGTAGCATACCGCTCCCTAATCACTAGATTGAACAGACCTGTGACTGCGTACCCGTCCACTGGCAATCCCAATTGCAAATTCACATCTTCCAAAGTGATAGTACACTCTCCGCATGGAAGATGGAATGTGTGCGTCTCGGGTCTCCACCTCTCAATCAACACACTGATAAGTTTCGGATCCAACTTGCATCCCCGGCCTACAGTCGCCACGTGCCAAAAACCCGCTTCCCGCAGGTAATTCTCTACCAACGATGATGGAGGACCATGCATATTACGGATATAGCATTGCAATATCCAATCTACAGACTTTTATAACAAATAATAAAATAAATAATAATTATTTAAAATTGCATAAATAAAAAAATCTTAAATAATATTTAAAAATTAAATTTAACACTTACCATTTTTATTTGTTCGACGGATATGTGCTTGTCATCAAGACAAATTAATTCTCCGGCCATTGCTAAATTCGTACAAATTTTTACGATTTAAAAAAATTCAAAAAAATAAAATTTAAAACTTTTTTAAAAATAATTAAAAAATTAAAGCTTTTTTAAATAGGAAATTGAGAGGAATTGGAGAGAATATTAGAGATAAATTGAGAGAAAGGATTAAGTTGTGAAAACAAATGAAAGGGGGGATTTTATAGTTTTTTTTTACCGTTGGGGGGGTCACCAACGGTCAAAAAAGTAGTCGTTGTTACTATTCACACTCGGGCAAAACGCGTCCCAGAGGGAGCGCTGATGTGGCAAGAAAACACGTTCTTAAGGGCGCGCTTTCTGCCCACGTGGACAAAACGCTTCCTTGAGGAAGCGTTTTCCTACAACGTCTCTTGACAATGCGCTGACGTGGACGCGCTTTCGTGGAATTGGACCATTCCAGTAATTAATTATTTACCGGGTCCATTTCAGTAAATTTTTTTAAAAAATGGCTTTTAATGGTATTTTGCCCGAACATAGGCAGAGCGATGTTAAGGGAATTTGTTGGCAGGAGCCCGACCTTCTTAAATTTTGTAAATATTTATCTTACTCCTTTGAAATTTCTTAAACTTTTTATTCTTAATCTTATAATTAATGTCTAAAAATATAATAATTTATGTTTAGGCCCCAAAAGTTTTCCAAAGTTTTTTAAGTCAATTATTTTTATAGAATTTATAATTTTTTATAATAAATTTAGCAGTAACATTTTTAGTTTCTTTTGGTAAACTAATACTAAATAATATCTAAATGTTAATTTGGTAAAAAATTAAGGTTAAATAATTATAATATCTAAATATAAAGTAGTATTTAAATATTAATTTGATAAAAATAAAATTATATAATTGTAGGATTTAATACAAATTGAGCATTTAATCTATTTTACCTTTTTTAAATGTTAATTTGGATGACCAAGATTAGCCTAATTTAACAACACCGTGTTCAAAGTAGGGGTGTAATCGAGCCGAGCCGAGCTGAGCCCGAATACTATCAAGCTCGAGCTCGATTAAGCTCCTTTACCAATTTTTATACTCAAACTCGAATTTAAGCTCAAGCTCAACTTAATAATTAAGCTTAGTTGATAATATATATTAAGGATAAGAACATAATTTAATAATATAAAAAATTGTGAAAAGTTTAATAAGATTCGCGAGCCGTTCAAATCAAGTATCACTAAGCTTGGATTTGGCTCGATCAATAGCTTGAGCTTAGCTTGATAATTACTAAATTGAGTTTAAATTTTTTCTCAAGTAGAACTCGAGTAGCTTGCGAGCACCGATAACTCATTCGGCCCTTAATCTAAAGTAAGCCCAGCCATTCGCTTGTTTAATCTTTTCACTACACCAAAACAGGTTTTTAGCGGCGTTTTTTTAGGCCTTTAGCGGCGCTTTTTAATGCCACTAAAGATATTTGCGGCGCTTCTTCAAGCGCCGCAAAAAAGGCCGCTAACGAAAACGTCGCAAACGTTTGCAGCGTTTACAAACAAAATCGCCGCTAAAGACCATGTTCTTTAGCGGCGCTTAGAAAAACGCCGCTAAAGACCATGTTCTTTAGCGCGCTAAAAAAACGCCGCTAAAGAACATGTTCTTTAGCGGTAAGAAAAACGCCGCTAAAGACCATGTTCTTTAGTGGCGCTTAGAAAAACGCCGCTAAAGAGCACGTTCTTTAGCGCTAAGGAAAAACGCCGCTAAAGATCATGTTCTTTAGCGGCGTTTTCTAAGCGCCTCTAAAGAACGTGTTCTTTAGCGTTTTTCTAAGCGCCTCTAAAGAACGTGTTCTTTAGCGCGTTTAAGCGCCGCTAAAGAACATGTTCTTCTTGCGTTTTTATATAAGCGCCGCTAAAGAACATGTTCTTTAGTGGCATTTTTTTTACAAACACCGCGAAAGAACATGTTCTTTAGTGGCGCTTTTATACAAAAACGCCACTATTTTGGGGATTTTTTTTATATTAAATTTTTCATTTTTTCGGCCCTCCTATAGCAAAAATTCAAAAGCAACAATTCAAAAGCAACCAATAGCAATAAATTTATATAATATTTCAACATAAGGGAATAAAATAATATTAATATCAATAAATAAAAGTGAATTCATATTGTTTTTGCAAAAAATGTTAAATGTTAAATGTTAAAATGATAAAAATATTTATGTCATACACTATGAAGGCGGAAGTTGCGACTTAAATATCTTCATCATAATCTGAAGCTGCTGCTGAAGTTCGTCGTACTTTTTGCTCTGCTCTGCTTCTCTCACTGCAGCCTCCGCTTCCCTCGCTGCAGCCGCTGCTTCCCTCGCTTCCGCCTCTGCTTTAAGTTGTAGCTAGAGTTCTTCATATTTCCTTTGAACCTCAATTGTAGTCGCTTGCATCTGAGCCATCTGGTCTTTTAACCTCTGAACTTCAGCTTGAGCCTGACTCCCCGAAGCCATGTATTGGTGGGAGCTGGATCCAAAATATTGGGTTGGGCTAACAAAAGATACTTGAAATCGAACCCGACCATACCTTTCAGGACCCAAAACTTCAGTAATAATCTGGTTATCAATATCTTCAAGATGAACCGAACTATCACTAGAAACAATTGCTTCGTACTCCGCATTTTTATCCTTTATTTTTTCCTAATAAATATATCACATAGTTAGGAACGCAATATTATATATTGAAAAACATATGCAACATAACAATAGTCGCATTACAAGCAATGAATTAAACCATTAGAAAATAAACACTATAAATAACTAAAATAAGTCAAATCGTATTAAGTAAACGTACCATTATTTCAGCAGCTTCAGGAGTCATGGGAGATCCATCTTTCTTCCTATGTGTAATTTCAAAAAGTTGAAGGCGTCCAACTTTTTGACCGGACGACCGTTCCTACAATATAGTAGTATAAATATTATTTAATAGAAATTTATACATATTCGACAATATTAAAAAATTTAAAAATACCTCCGCCTCAGCTACACATGCGAAACTTCTCGACCCGGCTGTGTGGGTGAATTTTTGTTTCTGCCTGCTGCTTATTCCAACTTGTTCACGATCCTACGTTATGAAATTTTTAGTACGTAAATAGAAAATACTATAAACCAAAATAATTACAATAGTTTAGAAGTACGTCAGACCTCGCCTTTATTCGAATGCCAAAATCTAACTGCATCTTCCCATTGGTACCTCAACATACCCAGCGGGACATTTTGCAATTTCTCATCGAAGGTTGTTTTTGTCTTATAATAATTTTTCTTCAAAGTACTTTTGTTGTCTCTCCATCTTTTTCCTAATGCCTTCTTTACATAAGCATCTGAGACCTCTAAAGCAAACCTCGCCTACAAAAAACAAAAAACAAAAAACACAAGTTAATAAAGTAAATATAAATGAAACTATTTCCCAGGCATTATAGATAACATTAACATTTTGTTACCTTAATATTATCGAGGGCTTGGTTTTTGTTGCTATCGGGCATTTGATGCCATGACTCATAGTTTATAGGCAAAATATTCGGATTTCGTGCTAAAATGCCCATGTATCCAGCTAAAAGTCGAACTTCTGATCCAACAGGCTGACCAAAACTGTTTCGTCAAACTTTGACACGCTCGACTGGATCTAACTTGTACAACTCTCTAAGTAGCGTACGTCCTCGACCTTTGCGCGTCCCACCATTTTCAGCTACAAATGGTATATTATAATATAAGAATTTGAAAAATAAATCAACTATAACAGAAACACGCATGTAAATTAAATGTAAAATTACTTTGAACTTCAGAGGATCCTCAATATAATCGGAACATTTGAAGATCCAAGCTGCATCATTGTTCAAGACTATTTGTTCTTTGTCGAGTTTGGATCATTTTAACAATGCTTCCCCTTAGAATTTTTCTTCTAGGCATTTTATCTACAATACACATAAAATAGTTAATAACTTAATAACTAATTACAACAATAACAGCACATATAAAACAGTTGAAATATATAATAAGACGAAGATTTAAATTATGATATTACATACAATTAAACAATCGTAAAATCTTACTACATCATTATTCGTAAATATCTTCATCGGTATCCTGACGAACCCATCTAAATTGTGCACTAGTACTAGGGATATTATCGTTTAAGTTTTGTTCTGGAAAGGGCAAAGTTACTGATCTATCGTCGATGTTATCTCTACTTCCACTGCCCATGTCAAACAAGTCTCTAGGGATGTTACGGAGTACAACGTACCAACCCTCATCAGTTGGATCTTTTGAGTAAAAAACTTGTTTGACTTGAGATAAGAATACATACGGCTCATCTATCAGTTGTTGTCCTGTGTGAATCAATCGGTCAAAGTTCACCATTGTAAAACCAAATTGATCTTGCTTAATTTCACGAGCTGTATTAACATCGGCCCAATCACCACGAAATAAAACAACTTTCCATTTGTCGTAGTAATCCAACTCAATTATGTCAGTAAGTTGTCCGAAATATTCCACATTTCCCTCGATAGGATTATTGTCCCTAGCACTAGCATAACTTGTAATTGTAGAATTGACAACTATTCCACAATTTTGCGTTCTCCTCAACCTCTCGCGATATTTTGTATGAAATCTGAATCCGTTGATGAGGAACGCACTATATCTTTTAACCACTCGATTTGGACCTTGGGAGAGCCATTTAACATCGTCGTTTACGTTCTTCCCACTCCAAACCTATTGAATGGAAAGTAAACTGAGTAATTCATTTGTTACTAGAAAACATTATTATTTGTAAGCGGAAGCTCGAACTGCATACCGTTTGGCTTAACCATTCATAAAAAGATTCTGTAAACAACTTATTGATATCTCGATGTTGTGTTCTTCGGGAGCGCAAACTAGATTTCAATATTTGTTTGTACTCACTGTGTTAAAAAAATGTGATCTTTGTTAGAAGATAAATAGTTATTAGTTTGATAAATATTTATCAAATTTGTAGAACTTACTTCCGTAAAGGTTCCAATAATTCGTGGTGAAACATAACATATCGATGTGCTTGTACCCACGATAAATGATCTAATTCTGCAATTTCAACTTTTCCGATTGGTTCTCCAAAACTTTGGAACAAATAAGTATCGGCTAAGTTATGGTCCGTGAGTCCAACATTCCTATTTGGTCTGTTTAACCTTGTTTCAACATCTTCCAAATATCTTGAGCAGAAGGTCATACATTCTTCTGCCAAGTAGCCTTCAGCAATCGATCCTTCTGGATATCGCTTGTTGCGGCAGTAAGACTTTAATTTGGATAGAAACCTAAACACAATATACAACATTTCTTAATTATTGAAACTAAATGCATAGAGGTGAATGAAGGAAAACTTTAAAAATTTTAATTAACACCTTTCTATGGGATACATCCATCGATAGAAAACAGGTCCGCCAAGAATTGCTTCGTGCGGGAGATGGATTATCAAGTAAACCATAATGGTGAAGAAAGAAGGTGGGAAGATTTTCTCCATGTTGCATAAAGTCAAAGCGGCTCGATCCTGTACCTTCTGAAGTTCTTGAACGTCCAAAACTTTGCCACAAATGGCTTTCATTATGTTGGATAGTTCAATTATACAAGACGTCACCTTCTTGGACATACAACATCGTAAAGCCACTGGCAGTAAATCTTGCATCAAGATGTGATAGTCATGTGATTTTAGCGAATATAATCTTCGATCTTTAACACTAACACATCGAGATATATTTGATGCATACGCATCCGAACCTTTATATCCTTCAACACCGTAGAACAATTCTTTTTCGTCTTCGACATTGAAAAAATAGAAGGCGGCAACCGATATTTCCCATTCGGAAGTGGATTGGGATGAAGATCAGGTCGGATTCCCATTTGGACTAAATCAAGTCGACTCTGAAGATTGTCTTTTGATTTTCCGTTGACATTCAAAACTGTACCCACAATGTTCTCGCAGACATTTTTCTCAATGTGCATAACATCAAGATTGTGTCGTAAAAGGTGATGCTCCCAATAAGGTAACTCAAAAAAAATACTTCTTTTTTTCCACAACTCTGCCTCATTAGGATCGTCCTCTTCATCAGAGTCATCATCAACTTCATCATTGGATCTTCTATTTCTTTGCGTGTTTGGCGATTGGTTCATCTTCCCATAAATGAAATTCATATCTTCCAACATGAACAAGATTTCAGAGCCACTGGTCTACGAATGAGCTTCTCTGAACTCTTGATGCAATCAAATCTGAACTCGAAATCTAAATCTATGATTTTCCAGGTAACCACCGACGATGCCCCATGTAAGAGAACTTCTTCCCATTGTACAACCATTGCGAACATGTTTGTGCAGCACAACAAGGACACGCATAACGACCCTTGGTACTCCAACCGGATAAATTGGCATAAGCGGGAAAGTCATTAATGGTCCACATCAAAGCTGCACGTAAATTAAAGTTATCCTTTCTCAGCACATCGTATGTCTCGACACCAGCCCACAATTGTTTTAACTCTTCAATAAGTGGCTGCAAATAAATGTCGATATCATTCCCGGGCCTTTTCTCTCCAGGGATAATCATAGATAAGATAAGGGAAGATTGCTTCATACAAATCCACGGAGGCAGATTGTAAGGAACAAGCACTCTCGGCCAAGCATCAGAGGCGGTGCTCATGATCTTGAAAGGATTAAATCCATCGATGCTAGCCCAAGCCTCACACTCCTAGGATCGCTTGCGAAGCTTGTAAATTTATTGTCAAATGATTTCCAAGCTAAAGAATCTGACGGATGCCTTAGTAATCCATCAACGGTTCATCCATCATGGTGCCATGTCATTGACTCATTGTCTTCGACGACATGAAAAGCCTTTGAAGCCTTGGTATCAACGGAAAATACCGTAAAATCTTGGTGGCTTCTTCCGGTGATCGCATCATTTTCATCGTCGTTCCCATCTTACGTGTTTCTACTTGTCCAACGAGTGGCGCATACATGACAAAGACTGTTGGTTTCTCCGATCGCCCCAATACAACATGCAGTCATTTGGGCAACTATGGATTTTGTTATACCCAAGGCCTAAATCTTTTATCATTTTCTTCATATCTTTGCATGACCGAGGGATTTTTGCAAACGGGAACATTTCTCTCAAAAACTCTAACAGCATTGTCAACGAGTTTCCGGTCCACCCTCCCAAACACTTTAATTGAAAAAGACGAACATAGAAGGACATCTTTGAAAATTTTGATCCATCATACAGTTCTTCGTTCATGTCATTAAGTAGCGCGTAGAACTTCGCTGCTTCTCCATTCGACTCTTCATGACGTACACTACTTCCCGGTTCGGTAAAAGTATTTCCACCAATATTACAATCATCAGAGGCCATAAAGTCCGCTGGGAATGATTCGACACCATGATTGTGCATATTAAATGCATCCCGCAACATACCTTCCATGTCATCCCTCTATCGATGATGGTAAGCGATGTCGGATAAGTTACATCCATCCTTGAAGAGGAAGTACTAGGCGGCATTCTCCATGAAATAACCATTGTTTATAACCCGAACAAACCCATCAACAATTAGATGCTCGTATACAACTTCACGATAATGCCGGTTTATGTTGACACACTTCTTACACGGCAAAGAATCATGTTCTCTTGGCTTGCATATTGAAATGCAAAATTTAGAAAAGTCTCACTCCATTTCGATAACCGTCGCTTACCCTTGACAAATTCATCCAAGACAGGTCCATTTCTTAGATCTTGAAGTCTGATTTTCACCAGAAATTACAATGGTAAGTTACGTAAGTTATGTAAGTTAAATGTATTATGTAAGTTGTAAGTTAAATGTATTATGTAAGTTGTAAGTTATTATGTATTATGTAAGTTGTAAGTTAAATGTATTGTGTAAGTTGTAAGTTATTATGTATTATGTAAGTTGTAAGTTAAATGTATTATGTAAGTTGTAAGTTAAATGTATTATGTAAGTTGTAAGTTATTATGTATTATGTAAGTTGTAAGTTAAATGTATTATGTAAGTTGTAAGTTATTATGTATTATGTAAGTTATGTAAGTTAAATGTATTATGTAAGTTAAATGTATTATGTAGGTTATGTAGGTTATGTAGGTTATGTAGGTTATTGTTATTAAATTTTAATAAGATTATTGTTAAATATTTTTAAATAAATAATAAAAACAAAATAAATAATTTAATTATATTTCTTGTAAATTTATTGTTAAAATAAAATTTAATATAATAATATATAATTTAATAACATTACTAATATAATTATTAATAATATTTAATAAAATAACATTTTATTTTAATGGTCAATTTTAATATTCCACATATTTTTTTATAATTATTAATAATATTTAATAAAATAATATTTTATTTTAATAGTCAATTTTAATATTCCACTTTTTCTTGCATATTTTATTTTATCTTTTATGATAACATGATAACAAAAATTAATTATAAGGTATACTCTTTAATAAATGGTTTATTTATAGCAATCTTTTGGTTATGTAAGATATGTATGATGTAAGTATAGCACTTTTATGCATCTTATTTATAATTATTTAAGTAATAAATTTAAGTAACATATTTAAGTAATAAATTTAAACAAATTTTAGTAAGTAATGTATTTTAGTAACATATTTAAGTAATAAATATTTAAGTAATGTATTTTAGTAATATATATATATATATATATATATATATTTAAGTAAGTAATGTATTTTAGTAACATATTTAAGTAATGTATTTAATGTATTTTAGTAACATATTTAGTAAGTAATGTATTTTAGTAAGTAATGTATTTTAGTAATAAATTTAAACAAATTTTAGTAAGTAATGTATTTTAGTAACATATTTAAGTAATAAATTTAAACAAATTTTAGTAAGTAATGTATTTTAGTAATAAATTTAAACAAATTCTAGTAAGTAATGTATTTTAGTAACATATTTAAGTAATAAATTTAAACAAATTTTAGTAAGTAATGCATTTTAGTAATAAATCGATAATTTATTAATTGACAAGATCCTTGAAAATCGATAATTTATTAATTGACAAGATCCTTGAAAATCGATAATTCGTTCACCTTAAAACGAATCCACTATTTGTCCATAATTTATTCACTTACTCAAATATATAAACCGATTTAAGAATTTTAATCATTTGCGTAATTGTTTTTGCTTGGGTAAAAAATACGTACAAGAATTACAATCATAGTTTATACCTTGCAGTTATGGAAAAATTTGACAAAGTAACATGCAAATTGAGCTAGCAACATATAAATCAAAAATGATAAATATAACCGATACCCACAGCGTAAAAAAAAATTCTTAATTAAAACTCCCTTTTAAAACTCAAAAATAATAATTAAAGTAACAAAATCCAAAATTTAAACATTTGGAGGTGTTTTTTTAAGAAAACCGAGGTGGGAAACATAGGAATAAATACCTCAATTTCCTGGACTTCGAAGCAAGCTACTGCAAAAAATAAAAATAAAAAGGAAAACATAAGTAAGTTAGTTCCAAATAAACAGGAAAAATTAGTATAAAACTTAAATATAACCAAATCCAAAATTAAAAATCTTATTTGAATATTGAAAAATCAGCACTGAGACATGTCAAACCATCCACCACAAACAATATACTCCAGGAGGAATAATGCAACCACTTAAAGTTAATAAAGTAATGTGGAAGTTACGATGACACCACTATGTTCATTACAGGGAATGTATTCTCAAGCTCACCAGCACCATCCACAGTCATATATACTGACATATAAAACAGTTTTGCTTATTGTCCTAGTTGCCACATATGTTTAAAAGGAACCCAGATTAAACTCTAGAATCCACAGCCATAAAGATGATAATCCGGGAGTTTGAGATATTCAAATTTAGTTACCCATTAGTTACCCAAATACTACCATGACCAGAAGGGTTGTCCTTACCCTTGTATGCTTCTCCAAAAATCGCTGTAATGGAGAAACAACAGGCTGTGTTGAGGACCCATATTTGTATTCGGGCAACCCCACAATAAACAATTTTTTTCCTAAACAAACCCTTCTATTTAAATTGCTAAATAAATAATTCACAAGTTCCCTAAATTCCCAAACAAGAATGGTGTTTTAACCTAATTTAAACAGTTAACCATAATTTTATGATTCACTAATAACCCAAATGGGAAAAGAGAAGACCCAAAAATATATATATCAAAAGTCAAAATTTTCTTGGTTCATCTTCGATTACTAAGCCAAACCAGTTACGAACGTAATCCCAATCTGTGAGCTCTTGGGTTTTATTTCAGGTGGCTTCCACTCTCCTTTCTCCACCTTTTCCTTCCCTTCTTCTTCAGACCTCTCAGACAAAGCAAATATAGACTCACCCAACTCAGCATCTTCAACCGAGTATTTATCCTCAGAAACAAATTCAGTAAAAGGTTGCTGATCTTTCTCTTTAGCTTTGGAATCAATTTCAGATTCTCTAAGTGTACCAGTTGTGGGTGTGCGTGTAGGTGTGGGAGTAAGTGGAGAAGGTGAAGGCGTGGCTCGGTTATGAGGAGAGATCCATTTGGCGCTGACATACTCAGCTTTACGCCATGGAGGAATATGGTGTTTTAATTCACAAGTTCCCCAAATTCCCAAACAAGAATGGTGTTTTAACCTAAACCGCAAACCCCAAAATCTAATTTTTTTCTAAACCCCAAATTTGAAAAACACAATGCACCCAAAACCCCAAATCAAGACGATGTTCTTCAGAAGGATTAAACGCATACCTTTTAACTAGATATTCTGCAACTACTGTCAAGAATGGCGCAATCGTTGCTTCCTCTTTGATGATTTCTGATTTCTCCTCCCCTTTCTTCCTTAGAATATTTTCTTAGGTTTTTTCCCCTTCCCAATCGGCCTCTGCACTTGCCTTTTCTTTCTGTCTTTGTCGAGTGAGTAAAAATGCTAAGTTAAACAACATCTGCAGAAACGGCATCGTTGAGAAAAAATATTAAAACACCTTTGCGGCGTTTCTTGAAAGAACGCCACTACTTATTCCAAATTTCTGGCGTTTATAGACCAAACGCCACAAAAAATTAAACCTTTTAATAGAAACGGCGCCGTTTTGTTAGTCTGAAATTGCATTTTTTGTGGCGTTTAATAAAAACTGCCACGTATACTTAATCTATTTTAAGCCAAACGCTGACGTTTTAAATAATTTATTCTAAAATCTGTTCCGGAAACGACGTCGTTTAGCCATTATATTAACACCGTTTTGTGGCGTTTTTGGTACAAACGCCACTAAATATTACAGCTGTGAACAGAAACGACACCGTTTTCGTGGTCTGGAATTGCATTATTTGTGGCGTTTTCCTAAAAAAGCCACTAAATATTACTGTTGTGAAACGAAGCGACCACGATTTTAAGTGGTGCGGAATTGCATTATTTGTGGCGTTTTCCTAAAAACGCCACTAAATATTACAGCTGTGAACAGAAACGACACCGTTTTCGTGGTCTGGAATTGCATTATTTGTGGCGTTTTCCTAAAAACGCCACCAAAAGTTTAACTATTCATTCGAAAACGGCGCCGTTTTGTGTTTTTAGCTTGGAAAACTTTGAAAGGCCATAACTTTTGGCTCGGTTGTCCGATTGAGGCGAATTTTTTTTGATTTCGAATAACTTTTCGAGATCTACGTGCTAGCAAACCGCCTTTGGCGGTTTGCCAAAGTTTTCGTTGAAAAAGATCCTCTTTTGCCCCTCAATTTTGATTTTTTCGGTTTAAGATTGAATTTTGAAACTTTCAAATCGTTATTTTCCTCATTTATTTGAAGTAAACACCGGATATTTTTTACACAATTGTCTTATATCATCCTGTTATAGGTATAAGTCACCTCATTCCACTTTTGAGAAGTTCCCTAACATTTTCCATTTTATTCAATTTAGTCCCTAAAACCTAAATAGTCATATTTTCAAATCTAAGCTTCGTTTTTCAATTCAAATTCACAAAATTATTTAAGTATATATTTAAGTGTTATTCATGAATTATTTGAGCATTACTATTCAAATTAGTATTTAAATTAATAATATACCGAAACCAAATATATACCGAACCGAAAAATCCTAAACAAATTTATTATTACCTCTTTTACAATTATATATATAAGAACATATTTAAATTATAATTTGGCAATACTAATTAATCTAAACCCTACGTTCCCTAACCCAACCCCTAGCTAAACCCTAAATCCTTAATTAACTCCTAATAAACCCTAAGTGCTAACCCCAACCCCTAACTAAACCCTAAATCCTTAATTAACTCCTAATAACCCCTAAGTGCTAACCCCAACACTAACCCCTAAACATTATATCTCAGCCCTTACACCATATCCCTAAATCCAATATTATATATATATATATATATATATACTCCTGATCAATTATAATAACCTTAAAATAGTAACCCCTAAACCGACTTAAAATCTTAAATTAATAATATCATATATATACCCTAAAACCTAAAACCCTATATTAACTATAGTGATACGCTTAATTCAATATTTTAAATTTAAATTAATACTTACTATCTCTTTTAATTACGATAATAATTTCAAATTTTTAATATATAAATTAAAAACAATCAAGAATGTACCCAACAAAAACTTTAAAATTATTTTAAATAATACTATTTTAATTTTTCCATGTGTTTTACTTCAAATTATTTATACCTGTTATTTTTTATTGAAGATTTTAAATATTCTATTAGAAATATGTTTAATTTGATTCAAATAATATAAATAATAGTTCAATTAAGATAAATTTTTTTGCGGCGCATAAACAAAAACGCCGCTAAAACACCTAGATTAGCGGCGCTTTAAAAAAAACGCCACTAATTCCCCCCCAAAGGCCACAAAACGGCACCGTCTGGGTGTATTATTTGCGGCGTTTTTTATAAACGCTGCTAATGTTCACTCTTTAGCGGCGCTTTACAAAAAACGCCACTAATTCCCCCCCAAAGGCCACAAAACGGCACCGTCTGGGTGTATTATTTGCGGCGTTTTTTATAAACGCTGCTAATGTTCGCTCTTTAGCTGCGCTTTACAAAAAACGCCACTAATTCCCCCTCCAAAGGCCACAAAACATCACCGTCTGGGTGTATTATTTGCGGCGTTTTTTTATAAACGCTAATGTTAGCTCTTTAGCGCTTTACAAAAACGCCACTAATTCCCCGAAAGGCCACAAAACGGCACCGTCTGGGTGTATTAGTTGCGGCGTTTTTTATAAACGCTGCTAATGTTCACTCTTTAGCGGCGCTTTTCCTTAAACGCCACTAATTCCCCCCCAAAGGCCACAAAACGGCACCGTCTGGGTGTATTATTTGCGGCGTTTTTTATAAACGCTAATGTTCGCTCTTTAGCGGCGCTTTACAAAAAACGCCACTAATTCCCCCAAAGGCCACAAAACGGCACCGTCAGGTGTATTATTTGCGCGTTTTTATAAACGCCGCTAATGTTAAACTCTTTAGCTGCGCTTTACAAAAAACGCCACTAATTCCCCCCTCCCAAAGGCCACAAAACGGCACCGTCTGGGTGTATTATTTGCGGCGTTTTTTATAAACGCTGCTAATGTTCGCTCTTTAGCGGCGCTTTACAAAAAACGCCACTAATTCCCCTAAAGGCCACAAAACGGCACCGTCTGGGTGTATTATTTGCGGCGTTTTTTATAAACGCTGCTAATGTTCGCTCTTTAGCGGCGCTTTTCCTTAAACGCCACTAATGCTCACTCTTTAGCGGCGCTTTTCCTTAAACGCCGCTAATGCTCACTCTTTAGCAGCGTTTTTGCTCCAAACGCCGCTAAAAGTGCCGCTAAAAGCTTGTTTTAGTGTAGTGTTTTGTTCTCTCTATAAAGAATATTACTTATTTTTGTGCAATCTCACAGTTTTGTGATGAAAAGTTGAAGCTAATTAATATCTCCTTCAATCCCAGGTTTCTCATATTCATCATCACAAAAAATTATAAATGATAATAAACAATTCTCTTTTTTTTAGTCAATAGGAGAAACAATCTAAAGCAAGAAGAAAACAAACCATTGCCATACAGAAATTGAATTACATTACATGCATGCATGTAGCAATTGTTCTTTAATGAACAACCGTCACATTATATTCAACTATAGCATTTCCGTTCTTATTAAACCAAACTGTCTTTGCCAAAGCACAGCCACGGCCAAACCGGAAAATTCTACTACCTCCGACAGTGGCATTTCCCTCACTGCATCAAGGATTGCACTCCGGCCAACAATGCTGACTGCACTTCCATTATACATTCCCTCCGGGAAAGCAAAATTCATGAGCATAAGCAACCCAAAATCATGTTGAGAAGCGAAAGCATAGATCTCTTGAGCTCTTCCCATAAGTTTTTAAGTAGGCTCAAGCTTCTCTGTCAATGGATCATCTACCATGAAAGTGGTAACCAATGAAGTAGCTGTCCTGTTTGGTACCCTGATTATTTGCATGGCTGTAGGGTGTTTTCCATCTACAATGTCATGGAAGTAGAAATGCAGACAAGTGATTTTCTCCATAATGGATTGCCTCAAGAACTCTCCATTAATTTTAATGAAGAAAGTTGAGAAGAGGGTGAAAAGCAGTATGAAGAGAATTTGAGTTGCAAAGGAAGCCATTTTTGTTTCAGATCTTAGCTGCAATGCAAGATGAAGTTCCCAAGCAGGGCATTTATAAGGTAATGAAATGAAAATATAATATGTAAATATAGCAAAATTTGTCTCCTCCTTTGTTTTTAGTTCTGTTCTCTGACAGTTTCTTTACATAACTCCGAAGGAAGAAATGCTAGCAGTGACCATCATTATTATGCTAGCCGTTTATAGAAGCAAGCATTACTTAATTGGGTTAATATGCAAATTTTTCATGAAATTGAAAACCATCACTATATTTTATTTTGATTAGTATTTATCATTATCTTAATCTTTATGAACTAGAAATAAATTTATCACTATACTATAATTTCATGTTAACTTTTGTAGTTTTATTTTTATTTTATTGAATTTTGCTATTCAATTTTAATTTAAAATAATTTGATGACAAATTTTAATAAAATTTATATTTTTATATTTTGCTTTAATGTTTAGCAATAATAAGTTAATTCATATAATATTAAAATTGTTATAAAATAAAGAGAGATTGAGAGAATAAAGAACAAAGAAAATCTGAAAGCAATAGAGAATGTACTTTATTGATAAAAAGGGGATGATTACAATGCTTCATCAGAGTCTCTAATCATAGGTATAAGAAGTATAAAAGAAGTAGAGATATAATTCTAATAATTATTAGAATTTAAAATACATCAAAGCTTTATCTTTATCATCATGGACATCCACTTAATAAGATATTCATAACACTCCCCCTTGGATGTCCATTGGTAGATAATACCACGAAAACCCAATGGGACAAAACCCTGGTTAAAGGAAAAGAGTACAACTTGTTTTTAGACTCCCCTGATGGCAACATTACATTACATCTTTGAGTCGATGCATTCTAATCTTGTGTAGTATTCTTTCAAATGTTAAAGTTGGCAATGCCTTAGTAAAAGATCTGCTAAATTCTCACTAGAACGAATTTGTTGAACATTTATGTCACCTCTTTTCCAAAGATCATGGGTGAAGAATAATTTTGGTGAAGTATGTTTCGTTCTGTCACCTTTGATATAACCACCATTTAATTAAGCTATACATACTGCATTATCTTCGTACAAGATAGTTGACATATTTTCTTGTAAAGGTAAATTACATATCTTCTAGATATGTTGTGTCAATAACCTTAGCCTAACACACTCTCGACTTGCCTCATGCATTAAAATTATTTCTGCATGATTTGAAGAAGCAGCAACTAATGTTTGCTTTGTTGAAAGCCACAATATGGTAGTAGCCCCACATGTAAATAAATATCCTGTTTGAGATAGACCTTTATGTGGATCTGATAAGTATCTAGCATCAGCATAGCCGACTAATAGGGATTTTGAATCATTTGAATAAAACAACCCCATATCAATAGTCCCTCTAAGATATCTAGATACATGTTTAATTCCATTCCAATGTCTACGTGTTGGAGAATAACTAAATCTTGCTAACAAGTTTACAACGAAAGTTGTATCAGGTCTTGTGTTGTTTGAAAGATACATCAATGTGTTGGAACGCCGACACCCCTACAGCGCAGCGAAAAAATAAAATATTTGGCGATCCTAACCATGGATCCATGTGTGAGGAACGAATCGGGGTGAAATAAAGGTTTCAAAATTACCGAATCTTTATTCTGAGTAGACAGCGACGCCTCGGCAACGAGTAATTTGATATACTATTGAACCAAGCTGCAATCTATCGTGACTCCGGCCTCTACGTAATCCACCCAGTTGACAATGAACGGAAGGAATCCCCAAAACTATTTTTTGGAGAAGACTTTGCTTTGACGGCTGCTAAGCCCCCCAAGCAAAGAAAAACGGGATTTTTATATCTATTTTTTAGGGTTTTTAGAAATTAAATAAATATAACAATGTTTTTAAATCGAAAATTATAATTACATTAATCATAATAATGATTTCAGTAAACTATATATTTATTTGAATTTATATACGAGCCAAATTCATGTTCTCATTATGCGTACAACAACCTTGTACGTATAATGTATTCAATATTTGATTACCCAATTAAATTAATTCTATAATTAATTTTATTCAAGCGACAACCAAACACAATACCAACTATGTTTCATTCTGTTCATTTCAACTATAGGGTGTGACCTTGTAGGTTATTGTAACGTTAACAGTAATACTAGAACGATTCCAATGTTACAAACAATGAGTGGCACCTAACAATGCATCATTGCTACCTAAGTCACAAGAAACCATTATTTGACATAACCTTTTTATGATTAACCTTTCATGCAATAATCCTTAAGTCCTTTATCTCTGGATTGGACACAAGTCATGGAATAGTCACACTTGCATAGTCCATTCCATATTCCTTGATAACTTAAGTAGACTATGATATACAAATAAGTATGACATCTCATATCAGCTTATTTGAGCATGGCCATGATTTCTAGTCTCACTCAATCAAGTGGCCTAAGATATTACTCCCATTATGTATGAGGGACTTATCCTATATCGATCAACCATATCCCTCTACACAGATCGTGGTATATCCAACATTGGCCTTTATAGAACAACCAGTTACAGTGTACGTTTGACTTTATCAAAATATACAACTCACGATGTTGGGATTATGATGATCTCAAGTCTGAGGATCATATACATATTAATCACTATGAGTAATGTTGTGACAATTACATAATAATCCAAGAAACACACTCATAACGGGTCAGCCAATATGTTGTTCTCTAACACAGATATTCATGCATCGATTTTGACATCCCATATCAATGACAACTCTTTATCATCAATCAACTACATGCTAGTTTTAATGCATTATTGTTGTCCTAGTCAACAATAATACTTGACAAAGGACCTTTTAAGAATAATCATATTATGAAACAGTTTATTTATACACACAGAAAAGAAACTGAAACAATAATGGTAACGCCTTATATTAATAAACATGATAAATCAAGTATGTTATTACAACCATCTCATGATTGATATTTGGGCATACTCTAACACAATGCCCCTATAACACTTAAATATGGCACTTCAAGATCCTCGCAAGGACGAACTTGATCTTTATTCACATCTAACGATCGTACAACCGTCAGAGTACTTAATGGGTGTGCTTTATCCATGTAAAATTTCTTTAATATCTTTTCCATATAAGTTCATTGATGAACATGAATTTCATCTTTTAAATGCTCGATCTGTAAGCCAAGACAAAACTTTGTTTTTCCAAGATCTTTCATCTTAAATTTTTTCTTTAAACAATTTACAGTAATTTGGAGCTCTTCAGGAGTTCCAATAATATTTAAATCATCAACATAAACAGCAATTATAACAAAATTTAATCCAAACCTTTTTTATAAAGACACATGGACAAATTGGATCGTTTTTGTAAACTTCTTTTAACAAGTATTCACTAAGACGATTGTACCACATACGTCTAGATTGTTTTAATCCATATAAACTTTTCTTTAATCTGATTGAACAATTTTCTCGAGAAACTCTATATCCTTCTGGGATTTTAAATCCTTCAGGTATTTTCATATAAATTTCACTATTAAATGTGCCATACAAATAGGCTGTAACAACATCCATTAGATGTATTTCAAGTTTTTCACATACTACCAGACTAATAAGATATCTAAACGTGATTTCATCTATCACAGGAGAATATGTCTCTTCATAATCAATGTCGGGCCTTTGCGAAAATCCTTGTGCTACAAGTGTCCAAAAACCTCACGTTTAGAAAGTGAATTCAATTATGCTTGAATTGCATCTTTCCATTTTGGCCAATCTTTTCTATTTCTACATTCATCAATAGATTTAGGCTCAGGATCATCATTTTCTTTTTCTACTTCAATAGCAACATTATATGCAAAATTGTTGATGACAACTACATTTTTTTCGTTCGATCTTTTTCTGTATTGACATAACTTATCAAGGTATCTTTATTTTCATTATTTCCATTTTCACTTTTAGGTACCTGAATCTCTTCTTGAGTTTTATAATTAGTTATGTCACGGGTCTCTTCAGCAACCCCCGCCTTCACTATATGATCATATTGAATGTTTGCTACCTTATTTTTTATAAGGATTTTTATCTTTGGAACCAACCGGTCTTCCACGCTTCAGGCATGGATTACTTTCTTTTGCACTAATAGTTTTCCCTATTAGGACATTAATTCGTATTGGAGCATTTTCAGCTGATATGTGAAACTTAATGAATTTGACAATTGATTTGTAAAATGAGTTATTTGTTGAACTTCTGGTTCACATTGCTTTGTACGAGGATCTTAGATATTGATAATTCATTTCAAGCACTTTATTAATCCAACATTTTATTCGCTTCCCCTAATATTGAGAAAACTGATAACTCATGTCATAACTAAATATCGAATTAATAGCTCAAAAATATTATAAGGAGACTCATATAAATATACATTCCCAATCTCTTATTATGACCCATCTTTGTGGGTTATAGTGGAGCAGTTGAAACATATATCACACATCCAAAAATTGTAAGATGGAAATATTTGGCTCTTAACCAAAAATCAATTGTAATGGAGAGTATTTATAATTTATTGGCTTGATACGTACAACATGTAAATCAATACAAACTCATGCTGAAATAGAAAGTTTTGTTCTCATAAGTAATGATTTAGCTATTAGTTAAAGGCATTTGATAAACAATTCAGCTAAATTATTTTGTGTGTGAACATGAGCTACATAATGTTCAACTTTTATCTTAATTGACATGCAATAATCACTGAAAACTTGGGATGTAAAGTCACCAACATTAGCAAGATGAATTGTTTTAATTGCATAATCTGAAATTAATCATTTAAATAAGCAATCTCACAAACGAAAGGTTGCGAGTTGATAATGCATGTGATTATTTTGTAGATGCATCTGCCAAAATCATATAATATCAAAACCATCCACATGGTGGATGAATGGGCTCATATTCATTTTAGAAATGAAAGACATTGAATCTCAACTTTAGCTAGTGAGTTTCTAAGAATCAATTTTTATTGAGAACAAGCAACAAATGAGAATTCTTTAAATTAAAGAATCTTCTGGTTCTTTAATGAATGTCCATATGAATTCTCAATTAACTTTCACATCATATATGATCTAAAATGGTCTAACTAGTCACGCCAAGTAGAAAATGCATTTGTATTAGTAAACTTCGGTTTACTTTAACATGTGTTTCAATTGTACTAAATTGTAACAAATTGATAATTTTATTATCATTCATTTTAATTTGTATCCACATATAAGTACTATTGTGACATTTACTACTGGAAATGTCTAAATCAATGTGAAGTATATAATGTCACTAAGTCAATAAATATAATATCCAAATGATTATATGCAGTATTCGCTTCAAGGAATATGCCAAAATCTTCAAATGCCCAAAAATTTATTAATAGTAAACTTTGAGGGTGGATCTTATTTTTCAGGTGTACAACAGGTACATAACCAATGACTTTTCATACATAAGTTTTCTCTCTTGCAAGTTCTCATCAGTAATATTTTACTAAGTAATTTTAATTGAGAACTTATTTTGAATCTTGTGGAGTTATACTTACGCTTTTTTTAAAAAAAACTTGTAACTTTAAGTGCATCCAACCATAAATAAGGTTTAAATAGAATTATCATATTCTATTGCTCATAAGCAAATTTTTCACAGTCAAATATTATGCTTTCAACCCTTTAATAGGGATGATGACAAAAGAATATCACAACGATTATAAAATATATATAAATTAATAACTCAATCCTGTCTTTTCATCCTTTCAAAATAGATATTTATAGCAATAGTGATTCATATAAAATATAATATTTTCTTCATTCACAATCTCAATAGAAGATCCATTATAAATATCTTTTAAAACCAATGGATTAACCATCACAAGATATTAATATATTAGCTCTTTTAGAGCTTTCGACTAATTTTGTACTATCAAATATTGGAATAATATTTGTTTGCTTCATACTAAATAAGATAAATATTTTCTATCTGTAATGATAGAATTCATTACTACATTTTCATATCCTTCCTCAAACAATATTAACAGAAACAAAATATTTAGGCACACGCCACATATGTGGCCAATAATATTTCATATCACATTGATAACATAAGTTATCTTTACCATTTGAAGAGTTATCTTGAGAAGTCTCATTATTCTCTTATTTATTTTTATGTTCCCACTTTTAGTGGTCCATGAGTATATCTTTTATTTTATTTTTTATGTTTACATTCACTTTGGGGAATGCAACAAATCTAGTAGGACGAACTTATAAACATCCCAATAGATGCTTTATTTCATAATCACCATCGCAAACATGCGTGAGATTTCAAATCAAAATATATCTATTCATGTTGTCATGATTAGCCTCCAATTATGATAAACTTGATATAATAAATAAAACATGGTAAAATATACCTGAATATCTTTAACATCATCGTCATCACCTTGACTATTATCACGAGCACTATTACATGTAGTAAAATAACTTTGTTTTCGTAATAACATTTACAATCTAATAGTAAAATCATTTAATAAATAATCAAAATTTTCATGTATGATGCTTGAAAAATATCCACACACATTGTATCAAATTTCAATATCACATATATATTATAAAATCTTATCTTGATCTAATAAAATATTTATAAGTTCAATTTAAAAGATATCATACAATCATTCAATATTAGCAAGTTAATAAGACTAAATAGATCCTATCAAATTTCCTTTTAATCAACAATGGTAGGTTAATAACACTTTCCACCATAATTTTAATAAAATTTCAAGAATAAATAAAAGAAAAATTTAAAACATAAAAATATTATGCATAATATAATTTAATTAAAATTGAAAAATAGAAAAAAATCATATTAATAGCAAACATATCTAATCAATAATTATGTCTTTTACATAAAAAAATTAACATAGAAAGGCAAAATCAAATACCATCAGAATGTGAAATTTATGTCAAATAAAAATTAATAGTATTCATACCTTAATTGAAAAAGAAAATATGGTCGAAATATGAAAGTTTCTTACCAAACCTATTCTTTACCTATGCTTGTACAATTATAAATCAAAGATCGGGAATAAGAACCACAATCCATTCCGAGATTGAATCTTTCAACATCCTGAAGATGAAGTTGTAAGGGAGAAAGTTTAAGGTAAAAAGGAATTTGATTTGTGGGACGACTTCGAAAGATTTTGAAAAAAAATAGAAATTTATCGTGCTGATACGTGTTATAAAATAAAAAGAGATGGAGAGAATAAAGAACAAATAAGATATGAAAGTAATAGAGAATGTACTTTATTGATAAAAATGAATGATTACAATGCTTCATCAGAATCTCTATTTATAGGCATAAGAAGTATACAAGAAGTAGAGATCTAATTGTAATAACTATTAGAATTTAAAGTACATCAAAACTTTATCTTTATCATGATGGACATCCACTTAATAATATATTCATAACAAAAATTAAATAAAATGGTTATTTTATAAAATAAAAATCTTAATTTCTTTTTCTTTTTCAATATATGTATTTTACTTCTCAAGTTTTTATTTCAATAGAAATCCTAATTTAGTTTACTATTTTTAATATTTTAGTTAAATTATTGTTAATTATTAAAATAAAATATTTGAAGGAATTTTTCTTATCAAATTATGTTTTAAATCATCAAAATTAATATTGAATGACCTTCTTTTTACATATCTCTCGTTATACTTCAAATCGTTTATATCCATGTTCGAGGTTCGTAAAATATCCCACCTAACAATATTCTCTCCAAAGGTCGAACCTACATTCTCCCCTTAAGAGTGTAATGTACTAGTACACCTGACCACTTGTTGATAGAAAATATGCACTTTGATCTTAATTAATCAATTATTTGATATTTAGTATTGTCTATATAGAATATACTGATAGTTAATTCAATATATACTATAAATTACTACCATTACTTTTAAGCTGCAGGCCTTAGATTCAAAGTAAGGTAGTTAATACGTGGACGTATCATTTTGATTTATTATTTTAAATTTATCGATATATTTACAATATCAAATAAATGATATTTAATAAATTTTAAATATATAATATTCATCAATTATATAAAATATTCATTAACAAATTCCGTAAGTAAAAATTGAATAAATTCAAAATTAATAAGAAAAAAAAAGCTGAAGGGGAGGGATTTTATTTGATAAAAGAAGTTGAAGGATGAGTGAGGTTTTTTCTTCATAATTGGGTGAGTTTTTATTTATTATATTTTAATTTTTATATTTTAAATGTGAAAGTATGTCTCAAAAAATAAAAAAATGTTAAACTTTACTTTTCAATTTAATATTATTTTATTGATTAATATATTCCAATTAAGTCTTAAATATAATAATAAATAATTAAAAGTTCTATATTTTTAATATTATTCATGCACCGGTTGATGCAAAATATTCTATTGGTGTGACCGGAATGAATCGAAATGAGTCAATGAGACCATACTGGACCAAAATTTTCATTGGTGCAAAAAAAAAAGGTATTACTTATTATACTTTAGCACTAAAACTATACGAACCGACCAATATAACTAGAATCGGTGTGAAACCAACCGCCACGATTCAAATTCTCCATTTTAGTAATAATTTATGAGAATAACTTATATGATGATCATCCTAAGAAAACATAGTTTTTAGGTACCAATAAAATTTTGCCACATCATTATTCAACTTACTCTATAACTCTAGTTTTTAAAAAAACATAAGTAATTAAAATACAAAAATCAAATAACATAAAAACTTTAAAATTTACACAATTCTTGTTACTGAAGATTCAATACAATATATTTTTACTTTAAAATATATATAATATGAAATAAGAAAACAATTTAAAATGCAGAAAAGGAAAAAGTCACTGTCTAGAAACTAATTTTTAAAAAAAATTGGTTGTATAAAATAAAAATCTTAACTTTTGGAAAAAAATAAAATGATTAAAAATTGTAAAAGAATAAAAGATGTTTCCTTATAATTTAAAACTAATTATTTTAAGTAAATTAATTAAAATTAATTAATTAAAGTTAAATTAAGTTAGAGAAAATAGTAAATATAAATTAAGTTAAAATTTGATGATATGACGAAATTTTATTAATAGCTTTTAATACATTTCTCTACTTTCTGTTTCTTAAAAGGGAAATAGTTTATTTTACTAATCTGTAATCATAGCACAACAGCTTTCTTTACTTTTCTCGCAGATTTCAATGTTAACTGCACAAACATGCTTCTGGTCTTATACAATGGTGAATTGATGGGATAATTTAATTTCTTTGATTTGTATATTCTATGGCTTAATTCTACGCTAATTAAGGTTTTCACGCCCAAAATATAGAGGTTAATAGTAGTGGATAGGTTTGAAAGATAAGTGTTTAATATCAGAGACCGACTCACTTTTCTTCTATTCCTTTCTTTGTTTTTTCAGAGGAATAAAATCACATTCAAATAAATACACACTATCTTCCTTCCCATTTACCCAAGTTTAACCTCCCTTCTTCTCTTTTTATTTCATTATTTTGCTAAAAACGTCCCAAAACATATTTATATGATTAAGCATAAAAAATAAACAAGAAATAGGCAATAGCCCAATGGTAAAAGTGTTAATTTCCCCTTTGGTTTAAGCTTCCACCTCCTCCTCCATTTCATTTTAATTTTAAATTTTAGCAAAATCTTGGGAAAACTGCAGGTGACGCCACCCTAAGAATTTAACTAATTCTTTCCTAATTAGAATTCACAACTTGCTCCTTCTCAAAATTCTAATAGAATTAGAATTCCACTATCATTTTCTCTTCTTTTCCTAACTAGATTTTCATATTGCCCCTTTTCAAATCCTAATCGAATTTGCTCTCCATCTTTCTATTTATTCTCCTTTTTTTCCCTTTCTTTATATCATATTTTCATTCCATTATTAATAATTATTTTGCTTTCCCGAATCAAATCATCTTCCATTCAATCATTCTTTTTATTAGTTTTGTAATTGTCGTCAGTAAAATCCTTAATCTTAGCCAAGAATCGATAAGTACATCTCAATCCCGATTATTAATCTCAAACTTTTGTGAATTTCTATCCGGTACTAATCTTACGTTTGATTAAACGATCTTTCACGGTTTTTGCCAAAATCTTTCGATAATCTTGTTGAATCTTGATACCCAATGTTAAATCATGTGAATTTATCGTTGAAGGACCTGATTTAGGTGAATAGAATCAGAATTGGTTGTGAGGAATGCCGATTGGGCACCCAGAGAAAGGTGTGTGTTCTTTACCAACTGAATCGGGGCAAACCGTGTCTGGGATTAGGGTCACACAATTTACTATACGGGCATGTGGACCACATAGCCCCTTACACGGCCTGGACACACGACATTGTGACCCTTGTTTTGCAAATTTTACAGTTTTATCTAAAAATTTATGATATGTTCTGCTTAGTGCCTGTATATGCCCTGAATTGTTTTTAGAATTTTTATTTTCTCAATTAAGTCTTTGATATTGTGTTAATTTTGGAACTTGTGATTTAATGCCTAAAAGTGTTATTATTTTATTGCATGACATGTGAATATTATATGTTTTCTATTAAAGTGAAACTGATAATCTGTTAGTGATAATATTGTTACCACCCTACTAAGAACATGAATACATATTAAACATGTTTACTTTTAATGATGAATTGCGTACATGTTAAACATATTTACCATTAGTGATGAATTGAGTACATATTGTACATGTCTACTGCTAGTGTTGAGTCGTTCTAATACAAAGTATGACATATTGCATTACATGGGGTGGGACGATATGTACAGAGGAAGATTGACGATTTATCTGCAAAATTGCTATGCACTCACAGCCCAGTGGCAGTATTTTTCCTTTAACTGCAAGTATGTTGTGCATCCAGAACCTAGTGGCAGCTTTTACCTGCAATTATGTAGTGCATCCACAGCCTAGTGGCAAATTTTATTTGCGAATTTTGTTGTGTACCCATAGCCTAGTGGCAAATTTTATTTGCGAATTTTCTATGTATTCATAGTTCATCGGTTGATTTTATCTGCGAATTTTGCTATGTATCCACAGCCCAGTGGCGAATTTTTCTGCAAACCAGTGATGTTTAAACCACAACCCAAAGTATAAGGATGTTTGAGTTTAGGGGAACTCTCAGTGAGGTGTGTAGCGGATTTGGGTATGATCTATTTTTTAATAAATTGAAATTGTATTGCATTCATAAGCATTTACATGGCTGTGAATATTGTGATGTTATATTGATGAGTTGATTTGAAATACAAATATTTTAAATTGCTATACAATTGTTTTTTATTCTATGAGCCGTTATGTTGTATGATTTGTCTATCGTTTGCACTGATTTTCTTGTGATTAGACTCACACTGAGTTTCATAAGCTAACTCCCCCTTTTTATTTTCATCTTTACAGATAACTCACCAGGTTAGGATACAGACTCGGCATATGGAGGACTCGGCCCAGATTTTTTTAAAGAAATATTTTGGATTTATTATTTGAAATTTCTGTTATCTTAGGAAATGTATCCCTTAATCTAAACTGTTGCATGAGTTTTGATTTTATATAGCAAGCATGACATTTAATTGTTTTTTTAATGTTAAAATATGGATTTTAATTAATTATGTATTAAATATAGATTTTATTAAAACTATGAAAATATCACTTTTCCATTGCTAAATTATAAATTAATTTTGAAGTATTGATTGAATTGGAAATTAACTAAAATTTTCTTTCAGAGATAACGAAAGTTTAAATATGATTGTTTTGTAAAATTGCGATTATACTAGGCTATATCGGTGGTCGATGTAATCTCCTGAATTTAGGTCTAACATCTAGGTTAGGTTGGGGAGGTTACAAAGATTAAGCTTGCCATAAAGAAACTGTGTCAGCATTACTGTTTCTTCATTCCTCCAAATACTTTCTTTTTCAACTTAAGGGTGCAAAAAGCCGTCAAACTTTTTCAAAAAAAGCAATTAAGCCTCTGCTTTTTTTTTTTTGCACTCATTTGGGTACTTGAACTTTCAAAATGCATCAGAAAGGCCCTTAAACCTTTTCTAAAAAAAAAGCAATTAATCCCTTACTTTTTTTTGCACTCAATTCGGTACTTGAACTTTCAAAATGCATCCAAAAGACCTTCAAACTTTTTCAGAAAAAACAATTAAGCCATTGCTTTTATTAAAAATTAGAAAAAAAAATTATAAATTAAAATCAATAAAAGCTATAAATATTATTAAATTTTAATAAAAATTCAAATATTAAAATTAGAAAAAATATAAAAATCGTAAAAAATATAAAATTTTATAAAGTCGTAAAAAATTATACAAAATATAAAGAAATATAAATTTTGTAAAAAATTATAAAAATTATCATACCAAAAGAAGTATTTTATAATTTTTCTATAAATTTTATTAATTTTATTTTTTATCATTTTTCGCCACATGTCAAGTTGTGTTGTGACACGTGATGACTTTAATTGGAAAAAACCAGGGGTCGTTATTTTTTTATGATTTTTATAAAAATTTATTTTTTTATGATTTTTAGTAAAAAATTTCTAATTTTTAATAATTTTTAAATTTTATTAAAATTTATTATTTTTATAATTATTTATTCTAATTTTTAATAAGAGTAGAGGCTTAATTTCTTTTTTGAAAATTTTTGAGGGTATTTTTTATGCATTTTAAAAGTTCAAGTGTCCAATTGAGTGAAAAAAGGATAGGAGATTAATTGTTTTTTTTTTTTGAAGTTTGAGGGCCTTTTTGATGCATTTAACCATACCACTATCGGATGCATACCTGCATTACACTTGCATTTGAGTTTAAGTAACATAGATTTCTTCCCCTTCTAATCAAGACGAGATTCTTTTTCATGCTTAAATCTTCAATGGTACCAATTAAAAAAACATTCTAGTCCCTCTCAATTTTGAAATTGAGAAAATTAGTCCCTCTCAAAAAAATTGAAGTAATTTAATCCTTGTCAATTTCGAAATTGAGCAACTAAGGATAATTAATCACGGTATTAATATCTTGCATCAATTGTATATAATTTTGATTGGTATAATAACAAATTTAGCCTTCAATATTTATATATTTTGTCATTTTAACATTAATTCTAAAAAATAAACAAATTCAGCTGAACATTACACAATTGTTGCAAGATAAATTTGTTAAATTAAGACCAAATTGACATAATGTGTAAACTTTAATAGCTAAATTTATTATTTTACCAATTAAAATCATGTACAATTGATGAAAAACATTAGCGTCGTGATCAATTGTCCTTAGTTGTTCACTTTTAAAATTGACAAGGATTAAATTACTTTGATTTTTTTTAAGGAGACCAATTTGCTTAATTCTGAAATTGAGAGGAACTGAAATTTTTTTACCAGAAAAAATGTAAATTTTCAGAAACTGGAAGCATTAAGTTGGCAGGCAACAGTTTGCAGAAAACAACAATGAATATATTATGTAACAACCATTTCTGATTTTATAAATAATCAATAAAAGATTGGAGAAGCAACAAATAAACATAGCCTATGAGAGATGAGTGCTCATGTCACATGGTCAATTCAACTCAATAATGTGATACATAGACATTGTACTCCACAGTAGCATCTCCAGTATTATAATCAAACCAAATTGTATGTGCCAATGCATAGCCCCTACCAAACCTAAACACCCCGCTACCTCCAACAATTGGCATTTCCCTCACATCATCAAAAACCGGATTCCTCCCAACAACACTGATGCTGCTACCATTGTAAGTTCCTTCAGTGAAGGCTAAATTCATAACCATTAGCAATGAAACATCTTCTTGTGCAGCAAGGGCATACATCCCTTGAGCTCTTCCAACCAGCTTTGAGCTGATTTCAGGCCCTTCTGTCAATGCATCATCCATCATCATGGTGGCTCCAAAACCATAGGCGCTGCTGTTTGGTGGCCCTGCAATTTTCACAGCACTGGGTTTTTTCCCACTAATGACATCATGAAAGTAAAAGTGGAGGTGGGATCTTTTTTCTAGACGCTTTATCGCTATACCCTCATTGATTTCCTCACAAAAGATGCCACTAACAGTGCTGTAGAAGGTTGAGAAGGTAATGTAATAGAGGGTGAAGAGAAGGCAAATGGAAAAAATAGTGGCCATTTTGGATTGCTCTTGAATGAGGAGGTTGTTTTAAGGATTGCACAATGGGAAAGTGTCATGTTCTTTCTTCAATCAAAAGGAGATTTGGCCTTTTTATAGGAGGTAGCAGCATGGTTGCGGTAAAAGCATCAGAAAACCCCATCTACTATACCATGAATTGCATTTTAGCCCCTCTATTGAAAAATAGACAAATTAGTCCCTATATGTAAGGTAAGTGAGCAGAACAGACCCATTGTTAAAATTTTGTGTTTATATATAAGGTATAATAACAAATTTAGCCCTAAATCTTTACACATTTAGTCAATTAAAATTTTGTGTTTATATATAAGGTATAATAACAAATTTAGCCCTAAATCTTTACACATTTAGTCAATTACTCTTTTATTGGAAGTAAATTAGAAAATTTTAAAACTAATAAGACTAAAGGGTCAAAAAGGCCTTAGTAATAGCTAATTATATCTTATACATAAACATTAAAATTTAACGATGTAACGTACATGGACTAATTTGCACATATTTTCAGTAGAAGAGTTAAAATGCAATTCTAGTATAGTATAGCATAGAAGAATTTACCCATGATTGCTGTGTTTTGAAGAATGTTTATGCTTTTACGATAACATACCCCGGAGGAAAAGCAAGGATACTCCTTTTACTAATAGCTAATTATGGTCTTTGTTGTTTTCAAATAGCTAATTATGCACTATGTTATTTCAAACATCAATCTCAAGTTTGCAGGTGATGCTTGGAGACAATGTCCTGCCATACTATTCACTAGGAATTTTAGAAGGAATTGCAAATTTATTATATTTCAATGTATTTTGTGGAGTAAGCAAAATAAATAATTTAAGGAGACAACATCTATGTTGGTTGGTTAGTGCCTGAACCAAATTTCTTGGTTATTCTGATCAGAGCTGCATGCATTATGATTATTCAAGCTTGTAGCTATTTTAGTTTTTAAAATAATAATTCAATATCTAAATAATATACATTAATTTTTATTTATTAAAGTGATATGTTTTCAGCAATACCTAAATTTGACACAATAGACATTGAGACATCTAAAAAAAAATTTAAAATTATAAATTTTAAAAGTAAAAATTATGAAATGTAAAAATCTTTAAAACTAAAAAAAACAATTTTAAAAAAATTAAAATATAAAAAAGATTAAAATTGAATGCTATCTAAATTGGACCATACTAGTTCGACCAAAAATCGATCAGGTATTGAACCAAGCTAAAAAAATCGATTAAACAGGCAGTTGAACCAAATTCAAACTAGCCTGACCAATTGGTTCCCAAAATAACTGGCTTGATTAGTTCAAAACAAATAAATTATTAAAAAAATTATAAAATTATAAGAATCGATTCAACTATCAGTTCAAATGATTTTTTAGTTTGAGTAAACTAATTTGTACCAGTTTATGTGTCAACTAGTTTTTAAATTTTTTAAACTTTTTTAGCCCTCAACATTTATAGTATTTTTTCTAAATACTTTGTATTTTTGCCCTAAACTTTTTTTTTTAATTTTAAAAATTTTTATCATTTGGAATGATAGTCTCTCGAATGAATTCCTTCCTAGTAGAGGTATTCGACAAGGGTGCCCTCGCTCGCCTTACATCTTCGTGCTTTTGTATGGAGAGGCTCGAGCATCTTATTAATAAAGGTGTTGATGATAGAACTTGGAAACCCATTTCACTTGGGAGGAATGGCTTGACTATTTTGCATCTATTCTTCGTTAGTGATTTATTTTTGTTTGCGGAAGCAAATGTAGCCCAGGCAAAAATGATCAAGGATGTTTTAAACACATTTGGGAGTGCTTCAGGGCATAAAGTGAATACCGATAAAACCAATGTGTTTTTCTCTAAAAATGCAAACCAAGAGTTGTTACTAAGATCTGTTGTGTGCTTGGTCTTGATGAGAATGATGATTTGGGATCCTATTTAGGCATGCCATTGTTTCATCGATGAATGACAACAAACACTTTCAATTTTGTCATTGAAAAGGTTTAGAAAAAGTTGGGTAGTTGGGATGCTAATTTTTTGTCCGTGGTAGGGCGTGTGACTTTTGTTAGGTCAGTCCTCTTATCTGTCCCTAATTATTTTATGCAAACTACTAGGATTCCGGTTAGTGTTTGCGCTAAAATTGAGAAGCTTGCCCGAGGTTTTATTTGGGGGAATCAGCTGTTGGTCATAAGCCAACCTTAGTAAAGTGGTTTCATTGTTTTCAACCTTTCTCCAATGGTGGACTTGGTCTTCGACGTCTCAATGAGAAAAATGAGGCTTTTCTGCTTAAATTGGGTTACCATCTTCTTACTAATTAGAATGCTTTATGGGTCAAAGTCCTTCGAGCTAAATATAAGATTACGAATGATTTCCCAACATACATTTCTAAAATTCAATGTTCATTTGTCTAGAGATCTCTAGCTAAGGTTTGGCCTCTTGTTCGTCAAAGCCTTGCTTGGTCAGTTGGTGATGGAAGTCTAATCAAATTCTGGACTAATTCTTGGATTGTGGAGCTCGAGCCATTAATTAACTTATGTTTTAATGTCGAGTTGATTGATGTTTCTATTACTCTCAGGGAGGTGACGACTGTTGATGGTAATTGGATTTGGAGCTACTTGGGTCGTTATTTGAATAATGACATTATGTCTTATATTGCAGGCATTCTAGCACTGAGCCTCTTAGTAGGGTGTGATACTTTGATTTCAAAGTGGTCTATGAATGGTAGTTTTACTATTAAATCAACTTATAATACTCTTATGAAATATTCTCTTCAATCAATGAACAACAAATGGAAGCTTGTATGGTCCTTTTTGGGCCCTTAGCATGTTCGATAGTTTCTTTGGTTAGTCATTAAAGAATGTTTACTCGCTAACCTTGAACGTTGTAGAAAAGGTATAGTTGACAATCCTTCTTGCAGTTTATGTGACAGTGCTAAAGAATCAACTTTACATGTACTTCAGGATTATTACAAAGCAAGAGAAGTGTGGAAGCAGCTTATTCCTTTGAGAGTAAGGAATAGTTTTTTTCTCTTGTTCTTTGTTGCCTTGGTTTTCTAGAAACTTGATGAATAAATTTAGCATAATTCTTAATTATGTCAATTGGGAAACCTTGTTTGGTATTATATGCTGGAAGACTTGGAAGTAAAGGAATTTTTGTGTGTTCCAAATATAGCAGTTCAATACTATACATGTTCTTCAATTAGCATGGTGTTGGGCAAAAGCCATTAAGGAAATGTCAGGATGCTCAGATGGAAATCCTAGAAGACAGATTCGTGATCAAACTTGGACTCCCCCACATATAGGTTCTATTAAGTTAAATTCGAATGGGGCACGAAATCCATGCTCGGGCTTAGCCTCCTCGGCTAGTGGTTAAGGATTAACATGGTAGGTGGATTTGTGGGATTGGAAGAAATATTGACAAATGTAGTGTTAAACAATCTGAGTTATGAACAATTTATGATGGTCTCCAATTAGCTTGGTCTGCTAAATGAAATAATATAATTGTTGAATCAAATTGTGCTTTAGTTATTGAAGCCCTTAATGGTAGGCTCCAAAAATAGATAAATAAGGGATTGTTTTTGAGAATTTAGGAACTTTGTAGAAGAGATTAGAGGTTGAAAATTTAGCATGTTTCAAGAGAGGCAAATACTATTGCTCATACTCTGGTTGGGTTGATGAAAGATTTTCCTTTTGGTTCTAACGTTTTTTAGGAATTACCTTTCGAAATTGCTGATCAAATTACAAATGATGGTAAAATTTTGGCTTCATGACTTTATTGTTCCTTTATAATTGATCTATAATTTTTTCCTTTTGCCAAAAAAAAAGTGATATCATGTTATTTGGATAATAAACTATTATTTTAAGAGAAGTCATTTGGTACATTGGGAGTAGAGTTTTTAAATTCCATAAGCAAGTCAGGGAGTTGACAAGTGTCCTTTAAGGATATAGTAATATATTAAAAAATAAATATTTTAAAAAACATATATCAAATTATTTCCTGTGGAAAGAATACAATACAAATGTACCAAACACTCACTCTTATTTTAATATTAATTTTGTAAATTTACCTTTAATATTGCAAGCAATTTGGTTCAATATGCTGTCCGTAAGGTGTAGAAAGTTAGTTCAATGAAAATTTTAATTGATTCCAGTCTCGCTATTCTATCAAAAAAGTTAAGTTGGGGGAATTTAAGTAATTCAGATAAAAAAAGTTACAATTCTAAATTTAATCATTAACACTTTTTTTTTATCAATTTGATTCTATTCTTTATCAGTTCTTTTTTTTTTTTTGTAACAAGAAAAAGTATTAATTACAAACTATGAGTAGAAACCCGATTGGAAAACCAAGCACATCTATCAAACCTAAGTTGTTCATTAACCAAAGGAGGGGCTACAAGAAAGATTTGCACTGAAAGGGTAATATTTCATCAACTTTGCCAAGATATCAACAGCAAAATTCACCTTTCTAGGTACCTGTTTTATGAGCACCATCCACTCCTGCCTACACAGTTCTTGGATCTGCAAAATCAAGTCCCTATTGGAATGTCCTTTATGATCACCATGGATACCTTTGATAGCCAAGGCACAACCTGTTTCTATAATAGTATTCATCTGTTTAGCCTCCCAAGCTAATTGGAGCCTGTAAAAAATGGCCCAAAGTTCAACTTGAAGAACACTACAACTCCCAATATTTATTCCTACTTCCCATATCCATCTACCTTGCTCATTCCTTGTTACTATTGCCAAACAAGCAAGCCCCGAGTTTGGATTACGGGCACCATCTATGTTCAGTTTAAAAAATCCCATTGGCGGAGGAGACCATATCTGCTCTCTGCTTTGGCCCATATTATTTTCCCTATAGAAACCTGTCCCCATTTGATAGAACATGCCCACCCCCACAAAGAGTTGATCACACTAAAAATGTTAAATGGGATGTTTTGGAATACATATAAGTTCCAATGTTTCCAAATCCTCAATCAAACAATGCCAAAAAGAGGTGACCAATCTACATGCTAAAAATTAACATCAAAAGTATTTTGGAAGTTGGTAGATAACCATACCTCCAGCGAGGAAGAAAAGAATTGGTTTGAAATCCTCTTGGGAATTAATTGTTTCCACACTTCTTTAGCAAAGCTACAATCACGCGACATATGAAGACAAGATTCTTCGGCATTTCTGCAAAGTTTGCATGATTAATCATCAACGAAGCCTCTCTTACACCGTTCCTTATTAGTAAGGATCCGTTCATTAAGCACCACCTAAATAAACTGATAAACACATTGTGGGACATTTAAAGATCGAGCAAGCTTCAATTTCGCTTTCGACAGATTTAACGAATTTTTTATAAGCATGTGATAGGCTTATTTAATACTAAAATTTCTATTAGAACTCTAGCTTGATACAATACCATCAGGGCCTACAAGAGAGTTCGGGGTCGAAATGTCACCAATGAGGGATAAGATTTCATAATTCAAAAAGCACCGTAAATGTTCCCAACTCCAATTACCCTCCATATTCACAACCTCGTAAAGAGTGATAGACTTATCAATCAAAGAATACTTTGACGCAAAAGAGGTCAAACCTTGAAAAGGGATCTTCACACAAAAGAACAATTACTTCTAGAAATTTCCTAAGGGCATACTTCCAAGAGCTTATACTTAGATTATAGAACTCTTACCCACAGTGCTTGATCATCAGCTAAGAGATTAAAACCTAATTTTAATAGGAAAGTCGCATTCTGATCCTTGAGACAATGGATCCTAAGACCCCCATTAGGCAAAGGTTGACAAACATCCCCCCATTTTACCAAAGATGTTTTCTTGGTAGCTACAGAACTCCCCTAAATAAAATTCTGAGCTATCCTTTCTATTTCAGTGCAAATGCTAGAATGAACTTTTACAGTTTGTGTGAAGTGGTTGGGAATGGATAACAAAATGGGTCGAGCAAGTGTTACCCTTCCTTCTATAGAAACCATCTTAGCATTCCAATTATCCAATTTCTATTTTACCTTTTCCACCACAAACTTAAAAGTATTGGTCGTTATACGTCTATGAAATAAAGGCAACTCCAAATAAATACCCAAGTCCTCAGTTTGGCGAAAACTAAGGACACTAGAAATATCATTTGCAAAGATATGATCAATATTGTTTGAAAAGAAGATAGTGGTTTTTAGTTCACTAACTTTGTGACCCGAAGCAACTCTAAAAATGTTGAGCTCATTTTTTATGTTCCTAGCCTGATCTATATCCACTTTTACAAATAAGAATAGGTCATCAGCAAAGAATAAGTGTGATAAAAGAGGGTCATTCTTGCCTAACAGAATAGGTTTCCAAGCTTTATTCTCTACACTTCTGTGAATAATTTGTCCCAGTTTCTCCATACACAACACAAAAATGAAAGGAGACATCGGACATCCTTGTCTATTTCCTTTACTTGGAAAAAATCCAACTGAAGGCTTTCCATCCCATAGAATCTGCATGGATGTTGTCCTAATACATTCCATAATAATTCTGAACAAATTCGAGAGGAAACCAACATCCGACAAGGTGTATTCGATGAAGTCCCACCTGAGCTTGTCATAAGCCTTCTCAAGATCAACTTAGATGGCCATCCATTTTTTCTTCCCTTTTTTTATACGTATCGAATTTACAACCTCTTGAGCAATGATAATATTATTAATAACCTGCCTTTTCGCTACAAAACTAACCTGATTTGGCGCAATAAGCGAAGGGAAAACTGGCTTCAGAAGATTCATAATAACTTTCGTGACAACCTTGTAAAAAACATTACAAAAGCTGGTTGGTCAAAATTGAGCCATAGATTTAGGCACTTTAGTTTTAGGAATCAAAACCAAGAAGGCCTTATTGATACTATTGTTGATGGATTGATCAGAAAGCACTCTCTGATCCCAATTACAGACATTTGCACCAACCGTATCCCATTAACTCTGATAAAATAAGGCATGAAAACCATTAGGACCTGAAGCCTTTAAGGAACCCATACTATACAAAGCATTTTTTATTTTCTCATTAGTCACATTGGCCGCAAGAATATCCATTGTAGAAAATCCAACATTGGGAAACATCCATATAAAAGGAACCTTCCAATAAAATGATTATCTAAATAGTAGAAAGCAGAAAAGAACCTAACTGCTTCCTCTCGAAGGACATCCTTATCATAACACTATTGATCTTTAATCTTTGAAGCCGAAATTTTGTTAAAACCCCTTCTGACAAAGGCTTTATTATGAGAAAAATTCGTATTTTGGTCTCCAAACTGAATCCATTCCACTCTCGATTTTTGTTTCTGAAGAAGCTATTCCTCTTCAAGAGTCTTCTCATACTTGTCTCTCAACTTACAATCAAGATCCAAGAGGGCTCTCGAATGCTTTTGATATAAAAAAAAACTTAGATTTTTCTAATGCGATAAGCGAGCATTCGATTTCTTCTAATGATATGACCAGAAACTTTGAAATTTCACCTTTTTAGATTCATGGTAAGGGATTCGATGTTACTAATAACGTTTGCCTTAGAACTCTAATTTTATTTCACAAACTGTGTAAATAAAGGATGACCAACCCAAGCTAAGAACCGAAAAGGCCTATAAGCTCAAACCTTTTTGGGAGAATTTAAAGACAGCAAGATAGGTCTATGATCTGATTTTAAATGAGAAAGATGGAGAACAATCACCTCAGGAAAAGTCATGCACCACCCACTATTCCCAATAGCCCTGTCAAGCCTCTCGAAAGTCGCCCCTTTTCTCTCAATAAATTGAGGTCCCTTAAATCAAAGGTCCCTCAAACCATTATTCTGCAAAAATTTATAAAATAACTTACAACCAAAATAAATAGGTTGCCTCCTTGTTTTTCCTCCAAAAGCAAAATAGAATTGAAATCCCCAAGGAAAACCCAAGGTCCATCAACAGATTGAGCAAGAATACCAAGATTATCCCATAAACTCTTATGTTTATGTTTGTCAGGATACCCATAAAACAAATGTCACCGAAATATCTGAAGATCCTCTCACATTTTTCAAACAACAATGAAAAAATTGTAGGTCGTTCATAAGAATATCAAGAAAAATATTATTATTCTAACAAACCCACACACCCCCAGCAAAACCACAAGCTTCAATTCGATGTGATCGTTCTATACTAATTTTCGCAATTATCCCATCAACTTTTGTACCACTAACTTTAGTCTCAAAGAAAGCAGCAACATCAACTCTAAACTTAGAAAAATAATCTTTAACGACCCTTACAAATTTCGGGTTCGCGCAACCTTGATAGTTCCAAGCAAATAAATTCGGCATCATAATAAATAAAAATAAAAGAAGAACCCATCCCTTTTCAAACATCCAAATTGGACACATTTTTAACAGTAAAATTATCCTCATTCTTTATGCCTAACTCCTCTTTTGAAACTCCATCATCAAGTTTGTTAATCATAAAATTCACTACTTTAGCTATAGGAATTCGATTCTGTGCTCGAGACTTAAATTTACTCATTTTTTCCTTTCATCGGGTTTGTAAAAATTTTAAGATTTTTCTTCTCACCCATTTTTGAAAAGTGTCACCTAGAACGATGATTTTCCAACTTCCTCAAAATGTTACCTATTTCATCTAAAACTGTAATAGAATTGGGATTTTTATTCTCAATAAAATTAACTACTGTGTGGTAATTTGGGTTTAGGGTAGTAACACCTACTTTTTCTACCAAAATGAGATGTCCATAATGCTTTAAAGAAACAGAAGACTCACTAGAATTTCCTTCCACCATCGGTTGCGACAGAATATCACTTAAGTGCCCCTGCATCTTTGCTTGAGGGAGACCATCAAAAGGGCTGACTTCATTCAAGGACCCAGCAAAAGAACCTGTCTCCACCAAGACAAGATTAGAAAAACTTGGGCTTGCTGTCTTGGATTGCTTCTGGGCTTGGACACTGTTGAGAAGAAAGCAAACAGTTAGCTAGATAGTTAGACTTAGTATGCATAAGTTAGTCTGTTAGTTAGTTAGCAAAAAACATATAAAACTAATGAGTTTATGAGTAAAGATAGACTGATTGTTTTATTCGCTAAATGTACTATTAGTTTTCATTCATCAATAAATTCTTGATCAGTTTTTTAACATGGTATCGGAGCTCCGATGATCATTGTTTTTCTGATTGTTCACGATTGTTTTCTTTTCGGTTATTCATGGTTATTTGGTACTGCTTCTGGTCATTCCAATTTACTCCATATTGCTAGTTGGTCTTGGTTTGTTTTGGGTTCTACAAGTTGATTGACAAAGCTCATTTTTATTGGTTTCTACTAGCCCAAATACAGTTATTAGGCAAAGTCTGGTTGCTAATCTAGGGCACTCTTCGTCTGTAGTGTTTCTTCCTGTTCTTGCTCGTCGTTTTCTATTTTCACCAGCGGAGGTTTTGAATCATGGTGACTCCATCTGAATCAATTATTGATTTTAATTATCCCATTTACCTGCATCCTTCTGATACTCCAGGTACCCTGTTGGTGTCTCACCAGTTGTCTGGAGTTGAAAATTATAATATTTGGAGTCGGACCATAAAAATTGCATTGTTGGCCAAAAAAAAATTGGGGTTTGTAGACGGTACTTGTTTTAAGGATTCGTTACCAGATGAGATGGGCTATCAATGGGAATGGTGTAATGCCATTGTCTTGTCTTGGATTTTGAATACAACTAGCAGAGAGCTCTTGGCAAGGATCATTTTTGCGTCTAGCGCAGCAGCGATGTGGAACAATCTTGGTGAAAAGTTTCACAAAGTTAATGGTTTTAGAATCTATTTTTTGCATCGTGAAATCACCTCGCATCTTGAAGGTGCTGCTTCCATCTCTGTGTATTTTACTAAGTTACGAATGTTCTGGGATGAATACGATGCTCTTGTGCATTTTCCTTCATGTGGATGTGTACAATCAAGACAAAATGTTGAGCATATTTTACAACAGCGTCTATTCTAGTTTCTAATGGGATTGAATGAAACATATAATGTGGTGCGTAGTCAAATCTTATTAATGAACCCATTACCATTTGTCAATCATACATACTTTATGCTTGTGCAAGAGGAGTCACAGAGGCAACATAGCTCCAGTACTATTAGGTCTGATCCGGTCTCTTTTCACTCAGCACACATGGTACAAAAGAAAAATTTTACTGGAACCTGCAATCATTTGAAGATTAAAGGGCATAAAAGGAAAAATTGCTATAGGATAATTGGTTACTCTACAGATTTTAAGTTCACTAAGAAGAAGACAAACAATGTTTCTGGATCCGTAATGAACAATGTTTCTGTTAATAATCCTACAAGTGGCAATGAAATGACTGGTGATGTTGGTATGTCTAGCCCACAAGCACCTGTGTTTACTCAGATACAATATTAGCAAATTTTGAGTTTGTTGAACCAGGAACCTACAATTGAAGTTGCTGCAAGCCTAGCAGGTATGGTTGATGTTGGTCAAAATTGGATTATGGATACTGGAGCTATTGACCACATGCTTTCTGATTTCCAATTCTTAGAATCTCTTGTTACATGTGCATCGTATTCACCCTGTGTTCGACTCTCAAATGACTCTTCTGTTTCAATTACTCATGTTGGCACCTGTACTATTAAACCTAGTCTTCAGCTTACCAAAGTTCTCTATGTTCCAAATTTCCATTATAACCTTTTTTTTATTTTTAAACTTACTAATGATCTCAATTGTGTTGTTTTGTTTTACCCTTATTTTTTCCTTATACAGGACCTCTTAAGTGGAAAGATAAGGGGGATTGGTAGGGAGCGAGGTGGTCTTTACATTCTCGAACCCCCTCAGCAGACTAGTATGACTCTGACTCCATCCGTTGCATCTGTTACATCTGTTGAACCATCATTTCTTTGGCACACTAGACTTGGCCATGCTTCTGTTTCAAGATTAATAAGGTGCTTAATCTTCATTGCACAATTTTGAATAGTGATAGCATACAACAATGTCCTGTATGTCCTCTTGCTAAATAAACTATACTTCCATTTCCCATAAGCACGTCTCGTGTCGATATTATTTTTTCCTTTATTCATATAGTTTTGTGGGAACCCTATCGAGTTTCTACTCATAGTAGCCATAGGTATTTTTTAACTATTGTTGATGATTACTCTAGGATGACATAGATGTATCTGTTACAATATAAAAGTGATGCTCTTGTATATCTCAAACAATTTTTTGCCTTGGTTAAGAACCAATTTTCCACTAGCATCAAAGTTGTTCATAGTGATAATGGGGTATGAAGCTTATAAGACTGAGTGCAACAAATTTTTTACTCTGTTAGGCGTTGTACATCAAAGCTCGTGTGTTCATACTCCTTAGCAAAATGGAGTTACTGAGCGAAAACATAGACATTTGCTTGATGTTGCTAGGTCACTTAAATTTTAGTCTTATATGCCTAGTAAATTTTGGGGTGAGTGTGTGTTAACTGCATGTTTTTTTGATAAATCGGCTACCTACTCCTCTTTTAAATTGAAAGAGTCATTTTGAACTTTTATATCATAAACCTCTAGATCTTTCTCATTTAAAAGTGTTTGGATGTCTTTGTTATGCTACCACACCCAGTTATCATGATAAATTTTCTCCTAAGGTCATTCCTTCTGTGTTTATAGGATATTCTCATGTTTAGAAAGGTTACTTGTTATTCAATCTTGAAACTAAAAATTTCTTTGTTAATCGTGACGTTGTATTTCATAAGACCGTGCTTCCTTTTGCCTTTCCTGCAAAACATTTTTTGTTTTTCCCTACAATTGATAGCTCTACTTTTCTTCATCTAGAGCCTTTGCCTTCCATTCCTATCTGTTCCCCATCACCTATTTTGCCAGCACCTTTTTCTTCCCAAACCTTACCAACTGCTACTGAACCAATTTCTCTTCCCCCCTTACGACGCACCACACGGTCTGTCAAGCCACCTACCTGGATAAGAGATTACGTCTGTTTCAACCAATATTCCTTTTCCCTTACTGTAGGTTCATATCATATTTCTCATGTTTATTCCTCGTTGCATTTACCTGTTCACACTCAGCTATTTGTAGGCACTAATTTTCTCTGACTGAACCCCAAACATATGCTAAGGCCATCTCGGATCCAAGATGGGTCGATGCTATGCAACAAGAAATTTGGGCTTTGGAAGCCAATGGTATATGAGAGGTTGTTTCTTTACCTACTAGTGTGGTTCCTATTGGGTGCAAATGGGTCTATAAGATCAAGTTTAACTCTGATGGCTCCATTGAACGGTTTAAAGCTCGAGTGGTAGGGAAAGGATACAATCAGCAGGCTGGAATTGATTTTCAAAAGACTTTTTCCCCTGTGGTTAAGCATGTCACCGTTCGGACTGTTGTTAGTTTGGCTGCCATGCATGATTGGCCCATTTACCAAATGGATGTTTACAATGCCTTCCTGCAAGGAGATTTGTGTGAAGAGGTTTATATGTACATTCTTGATGGTTTTCGCACATAGGGGGAGCACAATGTGTGTCATCTGCTCAAATCATTGTACAATTTGAAACAAGCTTCTCGATAATGGAATTTAAAACTTACTGAGGCATTGCTGTAATGAGGTTACACACAAAGCAAATATGACTATTCCTTGTTTTGCAAAAGACAAGAGGGAAACATAGTCATCCTACTTGTCTATGTTGATGATCTGCTAATCACAGTGAGTGACATTGGTATGATAAATGAGCTAAAAAAGGTCCTACACCAAAATTTCAAGATGAAAGGCTTAGGTGCGTTGAAGTATTTTCTTGAAATAGAGGTTATGAGATCAAGTGAAAGGATTGTGTTGAATCAACGACTTCTAAGAAGGTTACTATACTTGACCAATACACGACCAGACATAATGTTTGCAATTCAACACTTAAGCCAGTTCATGCATAAACCCAAAAAATTTCATTTGGAAGCTACTTTTTGGGTGGTTCAATACATAAAAAAAAATCATGGTCAAGGTATCCTGTTGGTTGCATCTAGTAAACCACAACTTATTGCCTTTTGTGATTCTGATTGGGCTTCATGTCCCATGTCCAAACGATCTGTCGCTGGTTTTTGTGTTAAACTTGGAGATTCTCTCGTTTCATGGAAAAAAAACAAACTATTGTTTCTTGATTGTTAGCAGAGGTTGAATATAGAATCATGCAGCAATAGAAGCAGAGGTTATTTAGCTGGATGGCTTGTTAAAAGAGGTTTGTCTTAGTCAGCTTGACAAGTCTGTACTTGTTTTAGATAGTCGGGCAATACTACAGATTGAAGCAAACCCTGTTTTTCATGAACGCACTAAACATATAGAAATTGATTGCCATTTTGTACGAGATAAAATTGGAGAAGGCTTGATTCAGATGCAACATATTGGGACGACTAAACAGCTTGCAGATTTGATGACTAAAGCTATTGGAATCAAGCAACATTAATATTTGGTGCCCAAGTTGGGGGTTAAAAATTTGTACCAACCCTCAACTTGAGGGGGAGTGTTGAGAAGAAAGCAAACAGTTAGCTGGGTAGTTGGACTTAGTATGCATAAGTTAGTTAGTTAGTTAGTTAGTTAGTTAGTTAGCAGATAATCTATAAAAACTAATGAGTTTATGAGTAAAGATAGACTGATAGTTTTACTCACTGAATGTACTGTTAGTTCTCATTCATCAATAAATTCTTGATCAGTTTTTCAACAGACAGCAACTTCACCATTTTTAGCTCTCATTCCAAACCCACTAGTCAAAACAGGCCCCAAGCCCGAACTGGAGAAATTCACTCCCAAATTCAAAACAATTTTGTGCATTGGGAGATCCTCTCCCAAAGGATTATTATACATGGAAATTTATTTTCCTTGTAAGTTAGCAAAATTAATGGGATTAGATTCCCTATTTCTCTAATTATTTTCCCTTAAAATTTGTAATAGATTGAACCTAGTTCCCAAAAAATCTGCCCTTGTCTTAGCTTCCTGATCAACATTCTGCTTCTAGTCAGTCCTCTTACTCCGGTGATCAACTAACATCCAAGGTCCAAAATTTTCACTTTCAACATCCCTATTTGTTAAAGATGATTCTCCAATAACCACAGAAGATTGTACTCCTTCACCATTCTGTTCTTCCTGTTCCAATCCAGCATTACACATATCTTTCAAATGCCTGTAGCATCCACATAAAAAACAAACATTTGGAAGTGATTCATACTCAACCCGTTGAATACGTCCATCCACTTTTATTTTAGAGATAAGAGGTTTATTAATGTCCAGGATTACAGCCTTCCTAGCAAATTAGCTTCTTTGTGCACTACCCATTTGATCATCATGTTTTATGACATGTCCCACCATTTCACCTATCTTTGTTAAAGTGCTCTTTCGGTACATAAAACCCGAGATACCCGGAAAACGAATCCAGGCCACCACATTTGACGGATAAGGCTAAGAAGTAGAAAAATATTGTGACCATTGTTGAACCGTTAGGTATTGCCCAAACACGATCCATGGTCCTTTTGTAAGGGCCCTAACATAATCTACTTCCTCTTGAAATTTCACCAGAAAATAATCAGTTTCTAAATCCATAATACTGACGGGGGTGGAAGGTTTTTAGAGACGATAAATTCTATTAGACAAAGTCTGAATTCCAATTTTCCGACCCAATAACTTGACAACAATCGTTCTAGCCATACTTTTGTGTAAAACTTGGTGAACCCGCTCAGAGAACCTTATTGAAAGTAAACCATCTTCTATTCCAATGGAAACATCACTCTCCAGTAACTGCAAGTCGTTCTTCTCACTTCCTTGCACAACCTTTCCCAATGATTTCAAAGAACCAACTAATATATCTTTGAAAGACAGTCTCTCATGAGGCTTTTCCTCAAGTCCTTTGGGAGTTTCCGTATCCTCCATAACCATTACCGGCTCCTCAATACCAGACTGGTCACATCTCATACGAACCTTCTTAGTAGCCTTATCCTCCACCATGGCTGACAGAGAAAGAGAAGCAGAAGCACTAGACATCGAGAGCGTTTTTCAAAGCCTTCTTTTATTACGATTTATTTTGAATTTTAAATTTTAATTGAATTGCCTTCTTTTTTTACGATTTATTTTGAATTTTAAATTGTAAATTGTAAATTTTATTACGTTTTTCAAAGCCTTCTTTTATCACTTTAATCCTTAACTTTTAAATTTTTATTGAATTGCTTTTTGAATAAAAATTTTGATCAACTATTAAAAACAACACACTGATTTGATAGCCTATGTGGCAGTAATGGTAATCCATGTGATTGACATGGATAACTTTAAAAAAAAAATCTTTTGAATTTTGAATTTTTTGAAATTCTTTTAAAATATGCTAAGATTATGGCAAGACAAAAACCGACATATTTTATATACCTCAGCTATCACTTGCCTCATCAACCCATTTTTCCACTTTAGTTTGCATCTCAAAACACTTCCGTATCATCAACAATGGATAAAAAGATGCAAACTTTAGGAAGGTTTGTGGTGGATGAGCATAACTGATAGTTTCAATGATTAAATAAATATTTTATAATTTTTAATAGATGTTGTCATGCTAACTATGGTTAGTCTACAAAAGAAAAAATGGTTTTATAGTTTTTCATGTATTTTTATTTTTATATTTTTAAATATTTTCTAAATTTTATTAATTTTTCAATATTTTAATATTTTTCTTAATTTTACAAAATTTAATTTTTCTTAATATATTATAGTTTTTATTTTTAATATCTTTGTAATTTTATATATATTTTATAATTTATAGAATTTTTTTGTCATTTATAATATTTTTATGGTTTTTTCATTTTCTAATTTTTAATGATTTTCTTAATTTTTTATGATTTTAATGAAAATATCTTCTTCTTTTTGCCATGCATAATCTTGGCATGCCACATCACAAAAATAACCCAAAAAATGGTAGTTGTTACTCTTTGATGACCATTAAATTTAATGGTCAACGGACTTAATTGATTGAAATTTTAATGTTTAAGGGTGTGAAAAAAATATAAGGGTTTAATAGATTTGGGGGGGAGTTTAAGGGCTTAACCATTTAGCCTTAATTATATGTACATTTTAATGGGTAAATTACATGAATAATCACTAAACTTTAATTAAAATTATGTTTCAATCTCTTAACTTTCTAAAGTTATGTTATCGAGTTATTGCATTTTAGCTACTCCCCTGTTAACTTCCATTACTCCCACAACAAAATGATGACATGACATGTTAACTCAAAGGGTTAATAACTAATTTGATCTTTAAACTATAGCTAAATGATCATTTTCCTACTTTTAGAATTTTTCTTAACAATAGTTTCAAAAAAAATAAAAAATAAAAACAAATCTTAATTTTTTAATTTAATTTCCAAAATTATAATTCTATAATATTTTCCTTTAAAATCATAAAATTCTAAAGAGAAAAGTTTATGATGTTGTACTATATGAACAAGCATACGCTTTCTCTCAACACTCACTATTGATCCTCTTTAGGTGATCTTGATTTCATTTAAGACATCAAGATGAGATCTTATCCCGACAACACAATTGTTGTCATCTGTTTATCTATCACCTAATAGTAAATCTATCATACTCTTCGAGGTTAAATCACAAATTCCTAAAAATATTTGGAAGCTTTTCTAAAGATATAAGTTTTATCTAAAGATATAAGTTTTATGTTATTATTTTTAAATTATATATAAAAAAAAGAAAATGACTAAAAAATGCATGCTAGAATGAACTTAGACAAATAGACATCTATATCACTTTGAATCTAGACATTCATTTGTCTAGGTTTGTATGTAAAATTAAAAATATTAAGTTTTTATATTATATTTTTAAATTATAAAAAGGATACAAAATTACTAAAAAAATATGCTTTTAGAATGAACTTAAACAAATTGTTAAATCAAGTAGAATACTTTATGAAATGAGCAGAGTAGTTGAAAATATAGCCAGAAAGGTTATTTCAATAGCAGCATAAAAAATGCCTATAAAAACTCAATTCATTATTTCAATATAAGAATATAGAACCAAAGGAAAGAAGCCTTGTCTTGGGAATAAAAAAACAATTGCAAGTTTCCATTTTTTTTTAACAAACAATATTTCCTTTTTTCTTCATCCTTTGTTACATTGAAAAAAGAGATTTAAAAAATGATTCAACTTCAAACCCATTCACTACACCAAAACAGGCTTTTAGCGGCGCTTTTTTAGGCTAAAAGTATTTGCGACGCTTTGATAAGCGCCGGAAAAAACGCCGCTAAAGATCGCGTCGCTAACTTTAGAGGCGCTTTTCCCACAAACGCCGCTAAAGGCCAGGACCTTTAGCGGCGCTTCTCCCACAAACGCCGCTAAAGACCAGGACCTTTAGTGACACTTTTCCCACAAACGCCGCTAAAGACCAGGACCTTTAGTGGTGCTTTTACCACAAACGCCGCTAAAGACCAGGACCTTTAGCGGCGCTTTTCCCAAAAACGCCACTAAAGGTCACGAAAATTTTAAAAAAAAATTTATAAAAACGCCACTCCATTCTTTGGATTTGCTCCATTCCTATCGTAAATTATTATAAAAATGCCAATCCCTTTACTTGCTTAAGCAAATCCTTTAGAACTGCTCCATTCTTAGGTTAGAGATTGCAGCAATAGCAAATGTGAGATTCCACCAATTAAAAAATGTATAATTTAATTTGAAGACGTATTAAAATGGAAATTCATGAACAAGAAGATAAATGTTTTTCACTATATCTCATGTAACAAGTCAAATTACCTTTGATTACATAACATTCCTTTGAAATTTTTTAAAAAAAAATTGAAACTAGTTCATATCAACTTATTTGAACTTACAATTCTAGGAAAGCATAAAATGTAGTTCCATGAGCATGCATTAAGTGGCAAAAAAATTACTGATTACAGTGACAGTTTAAGCTCCAAATCTAGCTCTTGTGTGTCACTTGATTCTGAATTTTGACTGCTCGATCCCAATGAGTTGCTAAGATGTTTCTTGCTCCTTGAGTGTGAATCCTATAAGAATGTAAGGAACTAAAACAAGTTAAATTTTAAAACACAATCATCACATAGCACATAAACTAAAACAAGTTAAATTTAAACACTTCAATTTGCAGCACTTTAACATATCAATTAACAACATTTATACACATCAATTACAGCGATAAAACATCTCAATTTTCAGCAACTAAACACTTCAATTTGCAGCACTTAAACACTTCAATTTACAGCATTTAAACACTTAAATTTGCAGCACTTAAACATATTAATTAACAACATTTATACACCTCAATTACAGCGATAAAACATCTCAATTTCCAGCAACTAAATACTTCAATTTGCAGCACTTAAACACTTAAATTTGCAGCACTTAAACACTTCAATTTACAGCATTTAAACACTTAAATTTGCAACACTTAAACATATCAATTAACAACATTTATACACCTCAATTACGGCGATAAAACATCTCAATTTCCAGCAACTAAACACTTCAATTTGCAGCACTTAAACACTTCAATTTGCAGCACTTAAACACTTCAATTACAGCGATAAAACAGCTCAATTTCCAGCAACTAAGCACTTCAATTTGCAGCACTTAAACACTTCAATTTGCAGCACTTTAACACGTCAATTTACAGCATTTAAACACTTAAATTTGCAGCACTTAAAGATATCAATTAACAACATTTATACACCTCAATTACAGCGATAAAACATCTCAATTTCCAGCAACTAAGCACTTCAATTTGCAGCACTTAAACACTGCAATTTGCAGCACTTAAACACTTCAATTTACAGCATTTAAACACTTAAATTTGCAGCACTTAAACATATCAATTAACAACATTTATACACCTCAATTACAGCGATAAAACATCTCAATTTCCAGCAACTAAGCACTTCAATTTGCAGCACTTAAACACTGCAATTTGCAGCACTTAAACACTTCAATTTACAGCATTTAAACACTTAAATTTGCAGCACTTAAACATATCAATTAACAACATTCGATGCTGCTTATCACATAATATCCTGGATGGTCTTTAGAAGAAAGGTCATTGATGTTTCCCAAGTTCTTAAAAAGGCCAATGTAAAATAGAACTCAATTTAACAGTATCTAATATTTTGTTTTTCATGTCTTTCATAAAATGGAACTCAAACCATATTGCATCACAAAAACATGACAAAAATTGTGGCATCAAATATTTACTCATAATTTACATAATAATAACGATAAAAATATTAAATAAAACATTCATAAATTAATGGGCATGTCAACAGACTATCCATGCCCTCGTTGGCATCTAAGTAGAAATACTGAAAATGAAAAAAGTAATTAGAACATAATCACATACTAATTGATGCATGCTCCACTTTGAAATGAAAAAGTTTTGTTCCCACCCTTCAACAAATGACACTCCATTTAGGAAGGTAGAAGCAATATATCCAGGTGCACCTGTTGAATCATTTCAATAGCAACTCAATAAGCAACTTGACTCAATAAAACCAGCTATTGAGCATATGAAGTTCTTTTGAAGTGATTCAACTGACAGTTCCAGTGTACTATTAATTGGAGAAACTTATATATTTCAAAACCTACTTATAAGGAATCACCTTGGAACATATATAAGGAAAAAGATGAACATCAAGGGAACTGCATGCCATTGTTTGATAGAACTACATTGTCTTAGACTTTTCGTGACTAATCTTAAGATAGCTTCTAATGAAACATATCAGAGATAATCCTCACTTGGAAATGCCTGGGGTGCTTGAACAAATATATATTTTGTAATTTTTGTTAAAAAAAGAAAAAAAGCTCAACCTACGATTCATTACTCTATAGTCTGTATAGTAATTTCCCTTATAAACCCAATATTTTGACCAATTTTCAGATTTTAGTAGATCAAGAAATGCAATGGAAAAAATTCAACATCGTATGATTCGAAGAAAATATTATAATACGTCTTATGTGACCTTTAAAATAGAATTTGTTTAATTCAGGTATTGTTGTATTATTTTGCAGCTTCCTTTTGGGCAACAAATGATCTGAAACTATCATCTTACATGATACTCAAGTTATAAAGACCATTTACCCCGAAAAGGTGCAGCAATCGCAATCTAGTTCTTCACATATTTCTCAAAAACCTGTACAAGAAAAGAAGCATTGCATCACAAAGAGATAGAACACGAAACTAGAACTCGTGTGGGAAAAAACAAGGATAAAGAGCACAGTAAAGCAGAAAAAGGAGGAGATAGGAGATGCAATAGATAGCTTACATCACTGTGAAGGCCCAAGAAACATTTTACCAGAAGACCCCCCATAGAATGACTTATGATATTTATCTTTTTCCCCCCTGATGCTTTGTACACTGACTCTAGTTAAGCAAAGACAGAAAAAGAAACTGAAACAAAGATTCTTCACCTTCTTCAACCTTTTTTTTTTATCTCTTTATTTCAGCGAACAGCCAATGGCATCTTAGTAAGGCAATGTAAAAGAAAGGGGGGAAAACAAAGCGCAAAAACCTCCTTACTCCCCTCTTCGTTTTCTTTATCTTTCAACTCCTCTTCCTCCGATTTCTTCTCATCTAGGATTTCTTCTCATCTAGGGTTTCAGTGCAGTGAAATGAAAGGAAAAAGAAGTGTGATTGGTGTAGGTGTATTGACTGGTATTGTTGGAAATGGGAAATTTGGGGGATTTCAACTAAAGAAAAACAAACTATTATTTGGTGATTTAGGGCACACGACAGAGATGAGAAGAAGAGGGGGTAATGAGCGGGTAACAAAAAATCAATTTTTGGGTGAGCGGGATTTTAATAAAAACGCCGCTATTGCTTATCTTTTGCGGCGTTTTTTTATAAAAACGCCATAAAAATATTTCATTTTAAACAAAACGACGCCGTTTTACTTTGCTAAAAAAAATTTATTTTGTCTACTAAAAATTTTTAGTTAAGTGATTTTTTAAAACATTTATTATTACTATTTTTTATAAATTGGATTTTTATAAAAAAATTAATTACTCTCAAAATAAATATCATATATTTTAATAAGAAAACAAATGATTAAATGGCTGCAATTAATTATTAAGTTAGAATTATTCAATGTTAATTACGATTTCTATTAAAGATTGAAATGTTAGTCACGATTTTATATTATTATTTTTCGATTTAATCTCCATTTTATTAGAGATATTTCTTCTTAACTAAAATATAACTATTATGCTAGATGTTCGATGTGGAATGATTTTAGTTTTTGTATTTCATTTTATTTGTTATAATTTGGTCCTATCCAAAATAGATAGTTACCTATTCATATCAATCATTACTTTATTTATTTATTTATCAAATTTTTTGTTAAATCTAATATTTAAATATATCAAATGGTTTAGATTAAATATTTTTAAATATAAAAGCATTAATTGATTGTATAATTTTTATCATTTAAAACATCTCAAGTAAACCTTAAATCCTAAACCAGTTAATATATATAAAATTTATCTATTAAGTTCTTAAATAATTTAAACTATAATCACAATTTTAATATATTAAAATTAATATTATATCTTTTACAATTATATAAGAAATTATTTAATATATAAATTAAAAAAACTAATTAATGTAAACCCTAACCCCTAACCCCTATCCCCTAAATCATAAAACATAAATCGTAAACCCCTAACCCCTAACCCTTAAACCTCAACCCTTATAACTGTCCTCCATAAGTTTTGTGATCGCATTTAGTATAGTTCCTTAATCTTAAAGATATTTCAAAAGATTCAAACTCCTAGTTGTAACAGTACTTCTAGTTTCTTCAACTCCGAAAGATTCAAACTCCTCATCCACATCAACAGATGCCGCAATGCAGGTGATTTTTTCTTTTGGAACCTTGAATCCATCATCAACTTTAGGATTTCCTTGCTTCTCCCTAGCACCAATGTCCAAACCTAATAACTTAAAAAAATTCAATCAACAAACAAAAGGCGAATTGGAGGCAGGAATACCTAAAAGAAACATTCAACTGCAAGCTGTAATGGTATCCATAGGAAGAAGAAAATAGTAAGGTGTTACAGATAATTTAAAATGTAAAAGTGCCAAGCAAAACCATGGGTCATATTCGGTTTACAAACAACAGAACAAACAAGTTATGAAACTTTTACACATGAACACCTAAAATTCCAATCAATCCTAACGAATAATAAATTCACACATCTACCATTTTTTTTAAATTCACATCAATATTATAAAATTAAAGAAACCAAATTATACTAAATTAAAATAAAATGATAACAGATCGGGACTAAAACCATAATCAGACCATAATAAAAATAAATCATTCTTGCCTGAAATGATGAAAATATCCAGAGTTAAACACATTTCTATCAAGCAACAAAAATCTCTAACCACCAACAACAAAATATCAAGAAACACTAGGATACAAACCACACCAACAAAAATCTGCAAAAACCTTAAAATAGTAACCCCTATATACCTTCAACTCTAAACCACATATACCCTAAATCAAAAACCTTAAACTATAGTGATAAATCTCTTTTTACGATTATATAAAAAATTATTTAATATGTAAATGAAAAAACACTCAGTAATGTACCCAAAAAACTTTTAAAAAACCCAAAAAATTATTTAATATGATAAATCTGAGCATTAGCGGCGCTTCTTCAAAAACGCCGCTAAAGCCCTTAGCATTAGCGGTGCTTTTAAAAAAACGCAGCTAAAGACCTGAGCATTAGCGACGCTTTTACAAAAACGCCGCTAAAGACCTGAGCATTAGCGGCGCTTCTTCAAAAACGCCGCTAAAGACCTGAGCATTAGCAGCGCTTTTACAAAAACGCCGCTAAAGCCCTGAGCATTAGCGGCGCTTTTTCAAAAACGCCGCTAATGCTCATTTTTAGTGGCGTTTTTTAAAAAGCGCCGCTAATACTCTATCTTTAGTGGCGTTTTATTAAAAGCGCCGCTAATGCTTGATTTTTAGCGGCGTTTTTTATCCAAACGCCACTAAAAACGCCGCTAAAAGCCTGTTTTGGTGTAGTGATTTGAATGTAGTAGATAACAGCGGGGCCCGAGAATTGATATGTATTCGATTCATAGGAGCCGATATGCTCATATTGGTGACGTTATTGTTGTTGTGATCAAGGAAACAATACCAAATACACCTCTAAAAAGATCAGAAGTGATTAGAGCTGTAATTGTAAGTACTCGTAAAGAATTCAAACGCGACAATATGATGATAATACGATATGATGACAATGCTACCGTTGTCATTGATCAAGAAGGAAATCTAAAAGGAACTCAAATTTTTGGTGCGATCGCCCGGGAATTGAGGACTTCTAGAGTCATCTAAATTTGGACATCCATTTGTTTAGATTTATTACATGCGTGAAATAAAAAAATTATTTTTAATTCTAAAAATTATATTCAAATTTTGAAGACATGTGTCACTATTTTATTGTCAACACAAAATTAATAACGTCAACCATATATCTAAACAAAATATCAACTTAATTAACGGTTTCTAAGCTCAAGTGTCAATTAGATTAAAAAAATTAAATACTAACTAGATATAAATAACCAAAGTTTAGTGTACTAAAATATACATTTACCCTATAGTAAAATATGGTTTGTTGTCATCTATATGAGAAAATTTTGAAACTTTTTAACAATAATTCCTCCTTAAAATTTTATGATTCTTTAAATTTTTTCGTATATTTATAATTTCAAATTTATTTTTATAATTTTAAAATAAATTATATATTTTATTTTATTTTTTAGAATTTTTAATGTTGCTATATTTTTTGAATTTTTAAAAATAATATTAAATTATATTTTTTTAAATGAAAAAAAAAGTTCTGGAGAGGTTGAAACCTCAGTCAACTAAATGGTGTCCCAATCACTTGAACCACAAGCGTTAAAAGAAACACATGAAAATAAAAAAATTTATAACACATCTCGTCATCAAATTTATTTTCAAACTGTGATTCCTGGAAAAAAAAGTCGTAGGAGGAGCAAATACGAGATACATGTAACAACTATGCAACATTCAAATTGTAGCCAATACCCAGAAACATTTAGGAATACCTATTATGGTGGGGAGAGAAAAGAAGTCTCTCCTATCAATTTTGAACTAAGTTAAACCTATAATCCAAGCTTTAAAATCATATATAATAAACTGTTTTTTTTTTTTACCGTGGATGCTTTCTGTAAAGATAAATGATTGGAATAAAATGTGTCCTATTTTCATGGGCAAAGATCAAATCCCCGATCTCATGATTAAGGGATGAGGCAAGCAATTACTATACCACACATCATAGTTAAACTATTTTTTTGTTACTGATGTTATGTGATGAAATTATGAGCATATATCCCTTTTTTATCACTAAGGCTTGGGTTTGGACACATTAAACTTTTAATTTAGTTTTACTGAGCAAGTAGGGATGGAGATTAATGCTGCAACATACTGACTCAAGCACTCAAAGTTAGTACTTTGATGGGGGAGATCTTTCTGAAGCGAGACTAGGTGCAAACACTTCATGCACTGGACAGAGTGGAAGCATATTTTGAAAATGGGTGCCATATGGCAATAGAAAAAAAGTGACCATACCCGGCTACTGCATGATGAAACCTTTCAGGTTCGATCGATTTGTCCTTCTATCTGTTGATAGACGAAGACAAGATGCGATGGAAAGAATCAGTGATAAGAGTTAAGTGGAAATTATATGTAATATACCGCTACTCTTGGTAGACACTAAGGACAAAGCTGTATGGCATTCCCGGGTAGATGACCACGTAGGCGAGTTTGAAATGCATCATGGTCGGCCAATGTGCCACCAAAAGTTAGGATTTCCAGTTGGAGGTTAAGCCATGCAGTTATCCTCACTCGTGTCGATCTTGCCATGTGGATAGACACTATTTGTGCGATATGCAAGTTAGCAGTGGAAAATGATTTCCATGCGCCAAGGGATTGTCTCTCCCACCTCGATCAAAATCTTAACTTTAACTAACCTGTTCCAGCATGTCCAAAATGATAGTATTGAAAGTGGAGTGCCATGCTAGAGATAGCGGCAAAGAAAGCTAGTAGGGCAGATTTTGATTGTTTGCTTTGATTCTTTTGGACAAAATGGATTACTAGACATAATGAGGATAAGAAGAACTGTTGGGCTAAACAAAGGCTACTTTGAAAAAAAGTTTAAAGCTGCACAAGGGTATCAGATTGCGTGAACGCTAGCCACAACTAGGGATTGGCAAAAAAAAACCTCAAAATTAACGGCTTTCGACCTAATCCAATAGGTTCATTTTCTTTTTATAAATCGAATTGAGATTAGATTATATCAAGTTTACTTTAAAAAGTAGTTGAGTTGAGGTTGGGTTAAGAGTAAATTCATCCAGTCTCGAGATATTTAGAATATTATCTTTTTTTATATATTAGTTAGATTTAAATCTTAATCTATTTACAATATTACCTTTTCTTATTTACAATACTACAGTAAATTCACTCTATGTAGTTACTTTGTTTATTTTTGGTAAACTATACTAGTAATCATCCAATTTTAGTAAATTTCTTTTTGTCACTAACTATGAAATGTTACAAAATGGACATTCAATTATTTCAAAATTTCTTTTTGGTCGCCACCCATGAAATTACTAGCGAAAAGATAACTTGTTGCGTTTTAAAATTAGTATAATAGCAACTTTAACCCTCAAAATTTATATATTATATCAATTTAGTCTTGATTCCAAAAAAATTAACCCTCAACATTTACACATCATGTAATTAGATTTTTTTTTTGCATTTTACTTTTATGGTGGTTGAGTGATAGTTTTAAAAGAATGGGAAAAGATGAAAATTATCATCTTGGAGTTTTGGGTGTTTCATTTTATATATTTTTATCAAATTTAGTTGATATATATATAGCTTTTTAGGTGATAGAGTCACACACAAAAAAGTGTAATTAAAAAAAAGACTAAATCAGACAATGCATAAACATTGATGGTTAATTTTTTTAGAATCAAGACTATATTGACACAATGTATAACTGTTGAGGGTTAAAGTTAATAGTATGCCAATTTTAAAAGCTGACATGCCATCTTTCTTTTAGCCATTTAACGACTAGTGACCAAAAAGACAAAATCAAATAGTTGAGTGACATTTTTTTTAATATTTCATAATTAAGAGATCAAAAAAGAAATTTACCAATAATTAAATAACTACTAGCGCAGTTATTTAATATATACTTGATTAACAACACTATAGTTACTAGCTTTAGATCTTGATACACACTCATGTACTGCTTTCCTTTCTCAAAATTATAGTCCGGCTAATATATACGTATATAATATTTTATATGTTTGTAAGTATAGCAAAATTTGTTTGCAAAAATCATGTGTGTGTGGTATATATATACATATATATGCGAGATCAACGCATTATTAATAAATTTATATCAATAAATTACATAAATAAATAAAATTCGGGTCAAGTCCTTAATAAGATTGTAGGGTCAAGTTTGGGGTGAATTATTTTTTTTATAGGTTAGAGTCAAGTCGGGGCATTGTAGTGAAGGTTCAAGCCAAGGTTAGGGTGACCAAAAATCCAATTCATCCCACCCCATTATCATCACTAGACGCAACTTGGATCTGTCACACCAAGCACACTAAAAGAATAAGTAAGGCGCATTAATTGCATATTGGAAAGGAACGAAAATGTCTTTAAGCATATAAATAGGTGTGTTGCATAGCTTATTAGACATGTCTTTTGGCAAGAAAGTAATAGTCCTACGACAATTGCATCAAGAAGCCAACATCAAATATGTTGAAGTTTTATAGGGTTGTAAATCAAGCTTGCACAAATGAATTTTTGTTGATGTTTTGCTAATTTTTTAGCTTGTTTGTGTTTGAATTGTGTTTGTTAAGAATTTCAAATTTGTTTTCCCATTCATTTATTTAAAATTATATGTGTTGATTGAGCTATTGACATTATTGTTGTTGCAACAACTAGGAGGATACGGATTTGAGCGCACTTAAGCACTTATTATCCTTTGATTTAATGGTTTGGAAGGTTATGAGTGGTAGTAGTAGTAGGAATTGTATAAAAAATTATATGTTCAAGTTTGCCCAAACATGTCTGACATTAGCATTCCTCCAATTAGTTGGATGATGTAAACTTTAGCATATTGATCAATTTGTACCTCAGTTGTACTTTCAAAGAGATAACAAAATTGACTCTGTAACCATGTAAATATCACTTGCAATCCACTGAAATCCCTCATGCTCATAGGAATGCACCCAACAATCTAGCGAATGTTCTCCAGCAGCAAGAATGAACTACCTCCCTTACTTGTATCACCTTCGATTAAAAGGATCGTTAGTAGCACTATAACTTCCAGCATTATTGTATTTTTTTGCATAAAAATAAATAGTATGGGTCTTGAGCCTCCACCATTAAACTAGAGAAAAAAAGAATGTGACACATATATAGAAACAAACAATCCATATTTATATATTAAATCGAGTTAGTTTTTGGTACACTCGTAGTTTAGTTTTTTTATTCCACAACAACCTTGAAAAATTGACAATTGTCTCCTTTTTAAAAAAAATATTTTACTATACCCCTCTAGGACACTTGTCAACCCCCTGACCCTACTTGTGGAGTCTAAAAACTCCACTAGCAGTGTACCAAATAATTTCTCACACCAGCTTCTTTTGTAACATCCTAATACACCCTGAGTCAAGAATAGTGCTAAAATGAGATGACAAGTGTTAGAAATTTCGAAGGAAATAAAATAGGTATTATTGGTACTAGTAGAGAAGATAGTTGAATGCCAGAAGAAATTGAAAAGACTCATGTATTGAGAGAAATAAATCTGATGTATTAACGAAATTATAAAGAAGTGAAAAGTGATGGGGCCATAGTAAAAGTAAGTAAAAGTTGAGGGGTTCAAATGTAACATCCTTAATCCATCTCCATCGCCGGATTAGAGTTACAGAGTATCACAACACATAACATAACAATTTAAGTCCATTCAAACCTGCATTTCATTCATTGCATAATTACAATTATAGGCCTTAAATCGAGCTTATGGGGTCCTAAAAATAATTTGAGAACAATCAGGGACTGATTTGATACAAAACAGAAAGTTTTAAAAAAATCTAAAAATTTTGAAAATCACGACCGTGTGAAAAAGCCTAGGCCGTGTGGCTCAAGGACATGACCATGTCGTAGCCCGTGTGCCTGATCGTGTACAATTCGAAATATGGGTCACACGGTCGTGTTTTAGCCTGTGTACCTGCTCGTGTGAGTATTCTAAAAATGGTCACACGGTCGTGTCGCAGACGTGTGTATATTCGAAATAAGGTCACACAATCATGTCACAAGCCGTGTGCTAGATCGTATGAAACTTGCATTTAAAAACAATAAGACACACGACTGTGTGGGTAGGCTGTGTGTGACACATGGCCGTGTGACAGCCCGTGTTCCAAGCCATGTATGCCTTAAATACCTTCAAAAACAAGTCAAAACATAACCCATTACTTAGGTGCCAAGTCATAGTAACAATTTACAACGATAAGCCTGCCAACCACAATCATTCAACAGGTGAGTCCTTATGACTATAAACATATTGTATAATCCAATCAACCATATTAGATCATTAATTATAAAGTTATTTATACATTTCATAAATCATGTGCACATTTATACAATTTGATAACAAATCATATAACCATTGAAATATACCCGATGAACGATATAACGAATTCGGGTACGCGGTTAACCATCCAGAACCCACCAGAACGCTCAAACGAGCTTAACTAACCGAGAACACACCTGGGCACCAAGTTCCTAGCTTGTAGGCTAACATCCCTTCGAAACACACCTGAGCACTAAATGCCATGCCCGAAGGCCTTATATCCGCCCCCGGTAACACAACAAAATCACTGTAATGTAACATGATAGTCCGCAACAAATGTTGGACTTCTATATATTCAGTGAACAATAATGAATCAATAATTACCATCTCATCATAAACCAAACCCGTATCGCGTGCATTAAAAAAACTATTAGCATGCCAATTGTATCCTATCCTATGTTCATCGGCTCACTATATATATGTCAAACATCAATGCTCAATTTAATTACTTTTTCAACTCACATTCACTACTTCAATTTACTAATTTCAGGATATTCAACAATCTCAATTCACAAAAAATATAACATTTAAATTTATACAAAATTAAACCATACGAACTTACCAGAGTTATTCAAGAGGAAAAATGGAATGAAGAAATTGCGGCCATAGTTCCAGGCATTATTTTAGCCATAGTTTCTATTTTGCAAAGCAAATACCCTCTCGTTTCTACAATGGTATCAGAGCCTCTCACTTAACATTGCAACAATTTCTTTTACTATAATTTAGGCTTCACACTAGATCAAACCAATTGATTTGGAGCCTATCTAGAATAATTGGTTGCATTACTACCTGAACAGATAACGTTTTTAATGTCTTTATTTTCTTTTGGATCTTAAGTTTTTTTGTGTTTTATCCTGACTTTTTAGAGTTCTTTTGCAAGTGACTTAAAAGAAGATACTCGTTTTCTTATTTTAATATCTCACATGGGTTAGCCAATGGGTTATAAAGGGCTAAAAGTGATTTTTCAAAAAAATTATTTTTTAAATTTTTAAAGTTAGGACTAAATTGAGTTTTTGTAAATATTGAGGTCAAATTTATTGAATTTTTTGAATTAGAACTAAAATGGAAAATTTAGTAAACATTGAGGGCTAAATTTGTTGAATTTTTAAATTTATTTTCAAATTGATAGAATGTGTAAACATTAGAGGCTAATTTTGTTACTAAATTAATAATAATAAAAAGCCTACATAAGCTCAAAGTAACTAAAATATTTAATTTGAAAAAATTAGTGACTAAATAGATCATAATAATAATAATAATAATAATAATAATAATTAGGTGATCATTTTTATAGTTTATTCATAAAAAATAATTTTCAGCATGCCCACATTTTAATTTAATAGAAGATTAATTTAGACATTTCAAAATGAATAAAGATTTATTTATTTATTTTTCAATAAAAATCTAATGCATGTGATTAATTTTGCAATGGAAGCAGTATGCCATATTTGGTTAATAACGTAATTTTAAAATTAAAATATTAGATTTCGTTTTGTGTAAAGATAAATTTAGATGAATGATGTGTTTACTACGATTAATATAAAATAATAATAATAAAAAATTAAATATTATAATAATAATATAATATAAAATAAAAAAATAAACTAAACATCCCACTTCCCATCCAAACTTAGCTATAGGAAGGAAGAATTGAAGATATTGTAAAATTTAATTAGACGTCCATACAAATAAGGAAATAGAAAGAGAAAAGAGTGGATCTAAGTTGATGGTGACAGACAGAAAACTCCGAGAGGTGACAGCAGAGGGGAGCGACCCGTGATCTCTTTTTCCTGAACAACCTTTGTCTCCTCTAATATTTTCTTTTTTTGCTTTCAGCTTGTAGCTTCACGTGCACCTTACCTTAAATCTTTGTATATTCAATCTTTTCTGTTTTTCGCATCTTGCCCTCCACAATCCACCAATTTCTTATTTTATCTTTTACATGACAAATAATCAATATCTCTAAATTCAAACTAATTACAATATCTTTTCAATTATTAAAATTTAAAAGATTTTTCATTTTAGGATAAACTTAGAATCAAAAGAAAGAAAGGGGGATAACAAGGGAAAGAAGCGAAGGGGCAATTAGGTCAGAGAGAAGGAATGTCGTTGTCGTCCAAGTCGTGATCGCCAGCATTTCTTAGGCTAATCGCGCCACCCTCCGATGTAACCCCTTTTTAACGTTCTCTTTTTTATTTCTTATACTATAAATATAGAATTATAACAACTTCACTGCAACTTACACAGCAAAAAGAAATTTCATCTACATTTCTTTATTTTTCTCAGATTTTTCTCACTCTCTGCCTCCTTTTTCTCTCCAATGTTAGTTGAATCGATCCAGGAGGTCAGATTTCTTTTCTTTTCTTTTCTTTTCTTTAGTTTTTATTTTTTTTATTACTATTGGTTCCTTTATGTTTCTGTTTTTAAATTGGAGCTGTTTCTGTGTTTTTTTTTTTTGGATTGTGTACTAGATTTACCGCTTGAGAATTGTAGGGAAAACGGTGAAGGAAATTTCGATAATTCAAGATTTCTTGCATTTTCACTGCTTTGGATTCATTCTCTCGTTCTTCTTCTTTTTCTAGGCGGTGGACTTTTCTTTTAATGGCAAATCATAGCCGTTTTGATTTCGTCATCTTCCATTGCTCTTTTTTTTTTTTTAAGTTATTTCGTTTCCTTTTTTTAATTATTTTAGGAAACTTGAATTTCCTGTTTGGTAATTCCGAAAATGTAAGAAAAGAAGATGATTTCACTTCAAATTGTTGCATTTGCTTCTGTTTCTTGGCCAAATGGAATTGCTGTTTTCTTTCTTGCATTGCATTATGTCTATTTATGATTCCTAATTCACATTGAAAAAAGAAGAAAGAAAAACAAGTAAAAACAATGTCTCTGTAAATTAGTAAATTAGATTCTTTTTCCTTCAATTTTTTGCAGTAAATTGCCTCCCATTACTGAATCCGAGAATAGTGTTGACACCAACTTGTGCTTTTAGTTTGGAAATAATCCAAAAATGGAAAACAAATTAATTTTTCCCATTGTTCCGCAATCATTGTGGCTTTCATCATCAAATTTTGTTTTCAATGCTTGATTTTAACACATAATTACTTCCAGGAAAAACCATTCTTATCAGGGATGGTGGATGGAAGCACCAATTTGCCAGTCAACCTTTCCTGCTTTGAGCTGATTAAACCAAGCTTGGATGAGACCAACCAGCATTGTTCTCTTGGTAAGGATATTAATGTCAGATATAATAGTGTTCAATGTCCTATTCTAATAGATGTCTTGCCCATTCTTATCCGCATGTTTAATGAATTCCTTTTTTCTGAAATTTCAGATGTCTTGCCTATTCTAATAGAGGAAACTTCATTTTCAGCAAGAGAAAAATGCAGCTTAAACACTTCACATGTAAGTTCATTCCTAATCTGCTGCAGTCTTTTTCTCCTACCCTATAAAACAATCCGATTGTCTTGGTCTGAGGGGAGAACTTTTAGAAACTGACTTGATCGATTGAATAATCTGAGGTGCTCTTAATCAACCCTATTTCTCTTAATAGCAGTCTGCATTGTTGTTGATGGAAATTCAGTTCCAGTAAGAGAAAAATGCAGCTTAAACACTTTCCTGAACTGACAGGTGTAAACCTGCAAAAATGTCAGTTACATGTTTATATCAGTTTTGTAACCTTTTGATCATTAGTATAAAAGGCCTGTTTAAAACTTGATATGGCTTGAAAATCAGTTTCTCCTGTAAAAATTGAAAGGCAAGCACACTACTCTTTGAAAGACCTGCATTTTGGCTTTTTGTTATGCTCACCTTCCTGGAAATCAGCTTAAAATCCCTCCTTGTGTCTTCTTTAGATCGGATCAGTTCATTTGTTGGCAAAGAGAAAATTCTCATAACTTGGAAATTAAATTAAGTGTACACTACTGCCAGCCCGCTGAGATGCTTTCATTATAGAACATGTGCTTAACTTTAAATCTGTTCATGTCCCATTAGATTTAATGCTGAAGTAAATTCCTTTTTGGCTTCTATTTTTGGTATTTTCTAGATTCTATACTCTGTAAATAATATTTCTGATCCCAATGATCTCTGTTTAAAAGTTAGTTCAAACCCTTTGTTCATTTTCAATCTATAAAATGAGACTATAAAATGGGAAATTGGAAATTATTTGAATTGTGCTTGAGCATTCTATGCTTCTATTTATTTTCAATCTTTATGCAGGGCCAGGATGTCTATAGCATTTCTGTCTTGCCTGAGGAAGGAAACATGAGTCCAAAATGCACACCACAGTTAACTTTTTTGAGCCTCTTAGAAGTTCCTTTTTCATCAAAAAACCAGATGTGTTTGGATGCGCAATTGAGTTGCCAGAACTGCGTCGATTTGAAAGTGGATAGTGAAGATGCTTATTCATCGTGCATTCTGGATATAAACATTGAGAAAGAGACTCCCGACCTACTGAAGTCTAATGATGAAATTGTTGGTAATTCAAAAAGTGAAGGCGTGGTTACAGTAAGTTCGATTTACTTATCTTTACATTGATCTTGTGGAAAGTTTCTCTTCATTTTAAGGGGCATATGCAGTGAATTGCAGATCATACACAGTTACTATATACCTACTTTAATCATCTAATCATCAAAGCATTGCTGATTTTCCTTGAGTCTTGGACTCTTGGTCTTTATCTTCCTTTACTCTCGATGTTAACATTATATCTCAATGAATTACAGCATTTGCAGAAGGTGTTACAAAGACAAGCAAGCTTAAACGTAGGTGAGAGTTCACTCAGCTTTGATCTGTCAATGAGTTAATTGCACTAAAACATACTCTGAGAGGTAGTAAGCATACTCTATTTGTTGGAGATTGAGTGGGGTCTAGTCGCATTCTCTTCACACTGATTGACCATCTTGTTTGACAATGGTGAATTTATTGACAAATCATGGTTTTGAAATAAATGTCCAAAGGCCATTCATTTAAGAAAGCAGCCGATAGCAATCTCAGCAACCAGTGTAGAGCTGGAAAAGAAGAAAGAAAATTTCTTTGTCACACAATCTGGATGGTGCCATTACCTATATAAAGGTCATTGATGCAAAAGTTTGATACATAGACAGGAGGTGAGTAGAAAAGAGTAAATGTAAGATTAAGAGAGTTAGCGCCATATGGAGAATAAAAGAAAAACCATGCACTGGCAATAAACACATGAACCATTGTCAAACATGATGGTTGATGAGTGTGAAATAAATAGGACTGGGCCGCATTCAATCTCCAACGCTAGTACTATATATAATGTTTTGAACACTTTTCTGAGTATCGCCCATAAATTATCTATGGATTCATTTTCCATTTCCATGATTTAGCCATGATTGCATTCTTTTGCTTAAGACATGGTTGATAGTTTCTTCTGAACAAAAAACATCCAAAGGAGTAGAACATTCTGCTAGTAACCTAGCTGTCATGAAGAAATTCTGTCTAATGTTTCATGCATATTGTTTGATGTGGTGTTTTGACATCAAGACTTACATTTTTTCAATAGAATGTTTATGATAAACAGAGGTTCCCTTGGTAATATGTTCACGTGGAAGTTATTAGAGTCGGAAAATAGGTTTATATTCTTGTAGCCGTGGCCGTAGACCCAAACTTTCACCTTCAAGAAGATTAAAGCTGACAAAAGAACTTCATTGACACATTTAATTTCAGTGCACTAACAGTTTAGAAACTTTTACTTCAAAGGGCTTTGAGGAATTGTAAGATTGAACTCGATTATCTCGATCAGTAAAAGCTATGTGGTTTTTGGAATTGTCTGCTACCTTTTCTCTGTGCCATTGACTGTCTACTTCCATTTGTGCATATTACATGTTTGCTTCCTCATGCCATGCGGAATTTGTTTACAACTAAAAACTGAATTTGATTGGAGCAGAGAAATCATCGAACGAGAGGGTTCATGATGCACCAAGCAACAGATGGAGAAGATACAAACGAGCTGCATCATTTGATTCGAGGAAAATTGTCCTCCTTTTCTCAATCTTGTAAGCACTTTTCTGGCAAATTTTCATAATTGATACTTCCATTTAGCAAAGACAAAAGATGAGTAATAATCCCGTGCGGACATATTTCAAATCTAATGTGAGGGAGGGTAGGAAATATTCTCTTGGAGATAAAAAAAATAGAAGGGTTTATGGAATTTTAATATGTTTTAGAGAATGTGTTTAGGTTATAAGTTGTTTGTAAACTGAAACATTTGATTGTTTGTTTGGATCAGGTCAAGTGTGGGGACATTGATATTGATTTATCTGACGCTGAGAGTTAGACAAACAATTGATGGGTTCAATCATGTGTAGCACTTCCTTCAACTTGTTTTCTTTTTCCGTCTTCAGAGCAGGCAGGCTGGCTTTTTATGTTCCTTTTTTTCTGAGTTTCCATTGTAAATACGAGTAGAGAGATTCAGCATGTGCCAACAGATTTTCCGAATATAGTTGGAAACTTCTAGTGTCACCTGTTTCATTACATGATAACCTAGTTTGGCTCTCAATAAATGAGTATTCACCAAATTTGATTCAATCGGGTTCAATTAATTTGATTTAATTCTAAGAACATTGATTAATGGCTTGAACTAAATTCAAGTTTGATATAATTTCGTTTTTTTCCATGTTAATAAAAATTTCTATTTAATAAATTCAAAAATAAATAATTGATTTGAAGTGAAGCAAATGAAAATCGAGAAATTTTTTATTAGGTAAAGCAAACTTAATTTTTATACCATGAAATTATGTTTTGAGGGTTTTTTTTTTTTTTAACGGCTGCGCTGTCCGTTCCCACGACCCCCCAGAAGGAGGGGAAAATGAAAATGAAGCTTTCATTTTAATATAGAATATTAATCTGACATCATGAACATTAAAGATCCCCAACTCCCAATAAATGACTATTCCTAGAATGTAATTTTCCGAGACAAAAAAAAAAAAAAGAGAGTTGGAACTCTACTTCCCACCCAAATGCATGGAATAATATAAAAAGACCTCACGAACTACCACAAACAAAATGAATCACAATGCTTTTACCGTGTCTGCTAAGTTTTACTTGTGTGGTTAAATAAAAATGCTTAAATGCTTTCTTGTTTAGTAAAACACATTATCTGTTTTAACATGCACAACCCCCTCCTTGCTGCTCTGTATTCTGGGATGAATTACCGCTCGACTTCAAGTTCACATCAACCATGTCTTCCTGTTTTGTTGAAGAAAGGGTTTCCATCCCTGGTAATGCTGCTGCTATCTTGCGGAACAGTGGCTGCCATTTCACATTCATTCATGCAACTCCCAAGTTAACAAACACGCATGTGTATATGTATATAACTATCAAATAATGTTGTTTTGTTTATCACCTTGATGTTGAATCCGGCTTTGGCACTGGTTTCAATGAACATGATTCCAAATTCTTTTGCCTTGTTATCTCCTTCCTCTATAGAAACCTGCCTGTTTAATCACCAATCGACGGTATAAATGGAAATAACATTAAGAATTACTCTAAGCCGTGAGTGTTTAAAACCCTCTTAATCATTTAGATATTGAAAATTAATCTAAAAGGTTGAAGTTTCCAACTCAACACTGACCTTTTATCAACAAGATCAGTTTTGTTGCCAACAAGGACAATAATGACATCACTGCCTCGTTCTGTGCGTACCTCTTCAACCCACTTTGAAGTGTTCAAAAATGATTGTCTATCTGCAAGGAGATATCTAAGTGAGGAATATAAATAATCTAATGTTCGTGGTTATCATGGGAGAGTTGTTTTATATACTTACTAGCTACATCATAGACAATTACTGCAACAGAAGAATCTCTAATATAACTTGGAATCAGACTCCTAAATCTCTCCTGGCCAGCCGTATCCCTGTGAGATTATACGATAGAACTCAAATGAAGATAAGTCAACTGAAAATTTTGAAGAGCCTATCAATTATATAAACCAATAAATTGGATTCATTAGCATGCTATATTCTCAAAAGGGATCATCAGGAACCGAATATGGGAGAGACTAGACGGTTATACCAAATTTCAACTAAGCAAAATGACTTGGGAATCGATGACTCTGGATAGTTTTCTTCAAGAAGGCAGAGTTCACAACTGATGAACTAGTTTCTATCTCTAAAAAGTTGTCGCATTTCCCAACTGCATAGAAGAGGAAATGCTAGGAGATTTCAACAAGAAAACGTGATTTTTTGTTTGTTTGTTTCACCAATTCGAAGCTCCAAGGGTGACAACACATTATATCTGCCTCACAACAATGGCAAGCTCTTTTTGGAACTAATTCAAAGCAATCAAACAAAGTCCTATTTAAGTTCACAAGAAATGTGCTTATGCTCATTCAACATTGATGGAAACCGTTGAAGAGTCGTATAAAATAGGCGTTGAACAGAGTTATCCAAGATTTTACATCGTTAAAAAGAGAGAAAAGGAAGGAATTGTAGTACCAAAGCTGCAATCGAACCGTTCTATCTTCAAGATACATTGTTTTTGACAAAAAATCAATTCCTATAGTGGCCTGCAATTGATTTACGTCAATAAATCACGAGCATATTCAAGGAAAATATACATATAAACTGTCAATTCACCTATGCTATGATCTAGACTACGGTAAACCCAAATTCAACAAATTTGAAACAATTAAGATAGGAACAAAAACATCATACAAATTATAAAATTAAAAAAAAAAGAAAAAGAAAAAAGATCTGTTTATCTGTTTAATATATTATGCAAAATTGATAACAAATCCATTTACTTTTAAAAACAAGCATATTTCAGAACTAAAAATAATTTCGTTAGAGATCAACAAAACAAGCAAAAACGATATGAAATCCGTGATTAGCGCTTCAGATCAATATGTAAGTCGAATACGTTTAATGACAATGTAGGAAACAGAGGAAAAGGGTCAAATCATGCTTGAATCGGCGAGAATCGATGAAAAGGCACGTCGAATTGTTTAAAAGAAAAGGGAAAAAGGAAAACCTGATAAGTGGTGTCGAATTTATCGTACATGAAGCGGGTGATGATGCTGGTTTTGCCAACGGATTGATCGCCTAGGAAGACCAGCTTGTATTTGGCGAGAGGGGACACTGTCGCCATTTTCTTTGCAATTTGTTCTCTCGATTTTTTATGGTAAACGAGAGAGATTCAGATCTGATATATGGAAGAAATATGGTTCTCAAATTATTATGATGAATACTATAGATGGAAATGGAAATTTAATGGAGATGAAAAAGGATGGAAAGCTTTGAGAAATGAGTTTATATTTTTATTATATAAACGAAGTGTGACGAGTAGGACGGCTCAGTCAAAATCTTTGAACCGGTATTCTCTTTCCTTTTTTACCCCTACCACCACATTTTTCTTTCTTTCTTTCTTTCTTAATAATAAAATCCTATTAATATTTATATTTTCTTTTATTTGGTCCTTAATTTTTTAAAAAGAATTAAATTATTATATTTTAACGGGAATACAATTAAAACATTAAAATTTTAAATATGACAGTTTTCATCACAATACAGTCTACTTTATGCTACAGTTTATGAATTTTTATTTTTTGAACATTTTATAATTTTTAAATTATTTGTTGACTTGCATATTAAAAAATAGTGTTATTAATATTTTAGTTAGCGTTTTTGTTAAAAAATTATTTGACTTTTTGAAAAATTAATGATTAAATTTAATTTTAAAAATAAATTAAATTGATAAAAATATAAATATTGAGGACTAAATTTATTATTATACTTTGTTTAATAAATGATAGTGGACGAAATTTTTCATTGCAGGATTAAGTGATTAATTTTGGTTCATCTGTTTTTTTTTTGTCCGATGTGCAATTTTATCTAATTTTACAATGTTAAATGAATATTCTTTTAGTTTTAACTCAAAAGTTTTGATTTAATTAATTTAAATTTAAATCTGAATTTAATAATAATAATAATAATAATAATAATAATAAGGTTAACACTTTAGTTCTGCTTCGTCGAAATTAAAATAAATCCAAATTTATTTTTAAAAAAATTAAAACAAAAAATAATTTAAAGACGATATTGTGTGTGTTGAGCATGCAAGTTTTTTGATTGTTTGTAAGTGGAAGGATTCTGAATGACTTCTTCACCTGGATTTTTGACTCTTGCATTTGAGTTTTCTTTTTTTCTTATCTCTCTCATTTTATTTGTTTGGAAATAATAATAAAAAGTGTAAATAGGAGGATGGTAAAGTAGTCAATAATGAGATAAAAGAATTTAAATCAATCAATATTTAACTAAACAATTAATTATTAAAATAATACACAATTCTGAAACTATGTAACAAAGTAAAATATAATATTAAATTGAAAAATAATAAATAATTTAGTAAAAAGATATTTACATTAAATTAGTAAATATATTTAATAATTAATAAATAATTGTTGATTTTTTTCAAACCTAGTCCACATAAATCGTTTTTCACCTACACGAACGAATAACGAATAGATAAAAACTAATAATTTTAAGAGGGCTTGCTTCTTTCAGTAGTTATAAAAATTAAAGTAATAATATTATCATAATATTATATTACCCCATAATCTTTAATACCTCTCAAGTACCATTGTTGTTCGAATATGATTCGATATTGTCTCTTCGGAAAACTATTACTTTAATGTTTCATTCTTTTTATATAATTCTAACTTATTAATGCTAACAATCTCATTTTTTTATCGGTATTTTTATTAGATGCTACTTCATTGAATATATCTAACTGTTGGATGCTATTTATAAATTTAGTAATATGATGAAAAATAAAGATATTCTCGTTGGTTCCAAAGTTTCTCCAAACTCATGCTTTTATATATATCATAGATATATAATATAATTTATAACATATTAAATTGAATATACTATTATAAATAAAAAAGGTTAATATACTAAAAATCCCTTAAATTACTAAACTTTGTTTAAACAAACCTTAATGCTATTTTTATAGTTAAGTAAGCCCAAGTAAGCCCCTAATCTATTATTTTTATTCATGAAAGCACTTGATTTTAATATTAAATGAAAATATTTTGAAATTTTAAACTAATTTATATTTAATGCTGATGTAGTTTAAGGGATTATTTAATTAAAAATAATATAATTGTTTTTCAAAACAAAGTGCAATAATTTAAGGACTTTTTATATTAACCTAAACAATATGTTGTCACTTGTGTTTATAAATTTAATAAAATAAAAATTATAATCATAGTAAAAGTATATATAATTACTAAATATAAATTAACTTTTTATATATTTATTAAAAACAATATAGATAGCTTGGACAAATTTTGATATCTATATTTGAAGTTGGATTGAGCTTAGGCAACTATGTATAATATTGAAAACATCCATAGACTCAATTTGAACCCAGCCCAACCCATAAACACATCCGGATATCATATACTAAATAGATAATTAACAAGTAAAGGATTAATTTATCACTGATATGGTTAGGTCAAATTACTCATCAATTAACAACTTTGATATTAATGTATTGTAACACCCCTAACCCTTATCTGTCACCGGAACAAGGTTACGGAGCATTACTGGACTTTTCAAATCAATTATGAACATTTCATATCATTTAACATACATATCAAAAACTAATTATAAATCACTCATATTGTTCCTTGTATGAGCCCTCGAGGCCCAAAATACACATTAGAAACAAATCAGGACTAAACCGAAAACTCAGAGAATTTTTTACAAAACTTCAAATTTTTTCTTAGGTGCAGGGTGTCCACGCCCGTGTGGCCAGGCCGTGTGGCTCACATGGTCAAGAGACACGCCCGTGTCTTAGGCCGTGTGGGCATTTGAAGTAGGGCACATGGTCGTGCCCCAGCCCGTGTCCAATTTAGGGTGCTTATTGACTTGGGTCACACGGCCAAGCCACACGCCCGTGTGCTAGGCCGTGTGAGCATATTGACTTGTAATATTAAGGTGCAGGGGTCACACGGCTAAGCCATACGCCCGTGTGCTAGGCCGTGTAAAAATACTTGAGCATTCTGTTTTACAATTCTAAAGATGCAGGGGACACATGGCCAAACCACACGCCCGTGTGACAGGCCGTGTGAACAATTTTGAGTATACTGACTTGCAAAATTTCTAAGTTACAGGGGACACACAACCGTGTCATTTGACCGTGTGTCACACATGGCTGAGACACACGCTCGTGTCTCTGCCCGTATGGACGAAAATAGGCCATTTCAAGGCCACATTTCTCACCCATTTTAGTATCAACCTATACACAACTTTTAAACACATCAATGAACCACAACAAGACATTCATAACAAGCCAAAATCATGATTTAAACATAGTATATCATCATATATACCCAATTACTCAAACTTACCTATTTAATTCATTCAACAACTCTACCTAAGTTCACCATAATTGAAATTTCCACAAACACATATATTATTCACACCAACATCATTAATATATGTCATACCCAACCTAACATATATGTATATATGCAAAATCACAATTGCTAACATTTACACAAGACAAACTTTGATTAAATCCACACAAACCCTATACATGCCATTAAATCATAGTGTACGTTGCAAAAAAAAAAATACCGAAATAAGTTGGATAGTGTGACTTGATGTGCTGATCCGATCTTCCGACCTCTTGAAAATCTACAAAGACATTAAAGAACTCGAGTAAGCTTAATGAAGCTTAGTAAGTTCGATGGGTTAAACATAAATCTTACCGAACCTACTATAACACATCTAAATTCATTCAATGTAAATTATCTGTCAATCACAACTTTAATCGATGAATACACTTATTTCAGATCAATTCCAATAATAACAATAAGTCTTTCAATTTCAATTACATAAGTCACTTACCAAATCTTACCAAATTGGAGAACGGCTTACGGATAAGAGTACATCGTTTTCAGAAGCCCAAATACTGAACAGAAGCTCATGAGAGCTAAATAGAAACCCATAAGGGTTGAATGAAAGCTCGTAAGAGCTTAATGGAAACCCATAAGGGTTAAACAGAAGCTCATAAGAGCTAGATGGAAACCCATAAGGGTTAAACAGAAGCTCAATAAAGCTGAACGGAAACCCATAAGGGTTAAACAAAAGCTCAATAGAGCTAAACGGAAACTCATATGGGTAATTTGCCACATTTTCTTCCAATTCCATCAATCCGCCAAATGCCGAATGTACTCAAATCCCGCGTTCCAATCGTTTCGAACATTCAATTTAAATTCATAACTTTAACAATATTTCACTTTCAACAATAGATATGAATAAATACATAATACCATTCATCAATTCAATATATATATTTATATATTAAAGTTTAACCATACGAACTTACCTGGATTGAATTGTAATATTTGCAGAAGTTTAGGGACTATTCCACTAATTTTTCTTTTTCACGAGTATCAACGGGATCTTGATATAAAATATAAAATTACTCATTCATTAGCATATATTTCAGTTCCAATTCACTTCACAATTAATACCCCTCAATTTTTTTCAAATTACACAATTACCCCAACTTTTACAACTTTTTCAATTTAATCCCTTAACTAGTTAGTCCATTAAATGAACTAATTTTTCTCAATTGATAATTTATCTAAATATTCTAGGCTATCATACAGCCCTTTATAAACAAAAATTTAATACCAAACCCTAATATTTAACATTTTCACAATTTAGTCCTAAAATCAATATATAACAAAATCACTTTATAAAATCATCATACAAAAAAAATTTAAAGCTCTAAATCCATGTTATTTCATCAAAAACATCCAGAATTCATCAATGGTAATTTTAAAAATTCTCAATAAAATAAAAACTAAAGTAATAGCTAGTTGGACCTATTTGTAAAAGTCTCAAAAACATAAAGATTACAAGAAAAAGGCAAGAATTGAACTCACATGGAGCTACAATATGAAAGCCAGCTTTAAGAGCTCTTCAATGGTGTTTTTGGACAAAAAATTGGAGAAGAAATTGTCTAGAAACTATTAAAAATCCAATTTGGCTATTTAATTTCATTTTATTTCCAATTTTACCCTTAAATCACATAATTTTATTATTTTTCTTTGCTTATACTGCGTCACCCATCTCCTTTTGGCTCATTTACTCTTTAAGTCCTCTCTTATTTACCATTTAAGTCATTTAATCACTATTTCTTTTAATTAACAAGTTTTGTATATTTTTCAATTTAGTCCTTTTTAATTAATTAACTATCACAACGTTAAAATTTTTTAACAAAACTTTAATACTACCTTAATGACACTCCGTAAATATTTATAAAAATATGTAAGGCTCGATTTATAGAAACGAGGTCTCAGTACCTCATTTTCTAAACCACTTGACCTAATAAATCCTTATAAAACACAAATTACTAATTCAAAAATCTTTCTAAAACCACATTTAACTCATAAATACTAAATGATAAAATTTATGAGCCTACTCGTCAGATTTGGTGGTCTTGAACCAATATTTTCGACATCACTGAAAATCGGGCTGTTAGTATGATTTCTGATCCAAACGTACTTGGTTGATTATTAGTTTGTGTCAAATTTTAGTGTAAAAATTAGAAGTTAAAAAATACTTTAAGCCCTATATATTTTGTATATTTGGATTTTAATCCTTAATTTTACTTTTAGTAATTTAATTCCTCTACTTTTGGATTTAAAATTTAGATCTAGTTGTTACTATAGTTAAAACTTTTCTATTAAAATCACTTGGTATGAAATTTTAAAATTTAAAAAATATATTTACTTAGTTATCATATAACAATAAAATAACGTCTAAAATATTGAAGTGGATTTTTCTTAAAAGCACCCATTCAAACTCGTAATGATAAAATAACTTCTTTTATTGTAATAGCATTTTTAAGAAAATTTGATTTGACATTTTAATCGTAATAGTTAACAATATTAACCATTTAGACTAATTAATAACAATATAAAAGTAGAAAGACTAAATTATGTCAAAAATTAAAATATCTGATTAAATATCAAGTTTCAATATAGTATAGGAGCCGAATCAAATTTGACCATTGTTTTATAATATATATATATATATATATATATATATATATATATATATATATATATAAGTAAAGCAAACCCAAAAATAGAAAATTACATGATAATATCTAAAACCCTTTATGGCATCCAAATTATATACAACGATATAATATTTCAAGTAAAAATTAACGATATTAACTATTTAAACTAATTAATAACATCATAAAAATATAGGGATAAATTATGTTAAAAATTAAATTTCAAATTCAAGCATAATAAAATAATCAAAACTAAAATTAAACATTTTTTATAATGTAAAAGAAATCACCAATAGTGTAGCTACAACTTTAATAAGATCCTTCCTTTTATGTATATACTAGTGTCACGGGGCTAGACCTTTCGTCTCGCAAACCGTGCGGCCTTAGGCGATCCGTTTGCTCCAAACTCGCCTAAGTCAGCCTTAACTCAAATGAGGATTCCTTAAGAACTCCTCCAAGGCACCAATTGAAGAGCGGAAGCGATTTATGCCAAAAGAAGCTAAGCCAAAGAACAACAGAAAGCCACAGAAAAGAATGCACACAAGGTGTTTGAATAAATGCTCTCAGAACTCTATTACTTTTAAGAATTCAGAATACAATGGAATGAGTACAAATGAGGGGGAGGCTCTCTATTTATAGTTGAGCTCCCCCAAAACTGACGGTCAAGATACAATTACATCGACGGATGAGATTTAACCATATCCATTAATTTTAGTGATTTACAAGATAAGCCTTATCAAATCTAATCTAATCTTTACAAGATATGATTCCCTCTATCTTCTAAGATTAGTTACCATATTAGCCTAAATTGCCATGTCTTCATCATTGGGCCAACTAGGCTTCAATGATAGGCTTCTCCAATATTTCTCCGAATCGGCCACTCTTGTGGGCTAAATGTTCCCCATCTTATCGATAGACCTCCATGGGGCGCATCTTGTGCCATGGTCACGGGCTTTGCACTTTGGCCCGTGACATTAGTATGATCTTTCCGCGTTTCACATTGTGTCAATTATTAATTATTTTTTATCAAATTGTAAAATAATTATTTGAATATCAACATATAATTTAAGTCTTTGTACTCTTTGTATATTTAAAATTTAGTATTTTTATTTTTAATTTTAAAATTTAATCCTCTATTTTTTAAAATTAAAATTTGGATCCATTTGTTAAACCATTAAATTCTTTTGTTAAATATAATGGTGAAACATTTTGAAATTAAAAAAAAACCACTCACTTAATAGCCATGTAACAAAAATAACATTGCAATAGACTTGAATAACTCTTAAAAGTTACATAAGCATTTTAATCAAAACAAAGTATTAGGACTAATTAATGACGTAACAAATTAAGTTATCAAACTATATAAAAAAGTCGAAGTACAAAGATTGAATCTTAAATTTGAGTCTAACACGAATATCAAAATAATTTGACTCTTATATATAATCTAAAAATTGAGTGTAGTATAAGGACCAAAATTAAAATTTACCATTTGCATATAAAATTTAAAAAAAGCGAAAATGAGGCAATTCCACGTGTTAGCATGAGGACATTCTTTTATATACAGTTAAAAGTATGATTCCCACCCACATCGGGTTAAATATATATATTTTTTGTTATAGAGTGTACATCCAAGTTGCAATATCTTCTAAGTTACTATACCATTCATATATTTAAAATTTAGTCTTTACATTTTTATTTTTAAGAATTTAATTCCTTTACTTTTTAAGTTTAAAATGTAAATTTATTTGCTAACACTGTTAAAATTAAAAAATTACTCACTTATTATACATAAAACAAATAACATTGTAATGGACTTAAACTTAATAGAAAATCTTAACAGTGTTAACAATTTCTTAAAATTCACATAAACATTTTAATCGAAATAACGATTTAAACAAATGACATTATAAGAGTTGAGGTACCAAATTATTTCAAAATTTAAATATAGAGAATAAATCTCAAATTTGAGAGAAGTATAGGGATCAAAATTGAAAATTAACTATTCTTATTAATCTCAGAAAAACAGAGGATTAGAATTAAAATTTAGCCATTATATTATTATGTCAAAGAAAAAGAGAAAAGAAATGGCATTGGACAGGTGTCAAGTAAGAAAGAAGAAAGGCCTTACAGCCTTCCTTTTATATATAGTAGTATAGATATAGATTTAGAGAGAGAGAGTTACTAATATATAGATAATGATGAAGAGCCAACCTTCAACCTTGGTTTCAAACCACTAGCTCTAAAATCTCTCTCCTCAAACAGTACCCCTTAGTATTAGCTTCAAAATACTCCAGGTGGATTAGAAACATTAATAGAAATGACCCTAAACTTTTATTATGGTTTCCTTTCAGGTAGAAAGATGAAACTGAGTATTCTATACCTCAATTCTAGATTTGTCCCATTTAGCATCGCTGCTAACACAAACAGAACAATCTCCAGAAAGCAAGTCCCTTTGTAACCATGCATGCAATTAGACTAATTTCCTGTTCATGTACTTTTCAAGCCTCTTATGCTTTTTAGATCATTTGTTGATGCAGATCTTTTTTCTTTTTGAATTCTTGGCATCTTTTTCAAACTCATCCTTCACTATCTAATCACGACTCCAGAAGATTGTGCAAAATAATGAACTACGAGCACAAAACCCAGAGAGAAATCGATCACAGAACACTTATAACCACAACACTCTAAAGTATATGCATGCGAGTATATGTTTGTGTAATTCACTAGAGAAGGTAACAGGGTCAAGAGCACCAAAAGGTAATGTTTAGATGTTACCTAAGAAATCAACCACATTGCGCTTGCATAATACAGTTTATGGATTTCATTGTGGCGAATTGTAACAAGAAATCAGAATTTATCAGGATCACAAGCCTCTGCAACAAGATAATAAAATAAAATGCTAACAAAATGAAGAGAAGGCATATGAAGAAAAGCTATTCATACTTGGATTATAGACAAACTCACCAGGCATAAAATTCATCCTATGAGTGCTATTTATAATCCATCAACTCGATACATGCAGATTTTATTTTATGTAGAAAGCAAAAAAGAGATGTCTATGCTAGTAAGGAACTATTAACAAGAGGAGACAATTCTGAATGAAATGAACATCGATCATCCACAATCACAGAGATAAAGAACCTCAAAACAGAACTTGAGTGCTTAAAGTAAAAAATGTAGAAATTACAAAATTGATTAGAATTAAGCATCATGTAATGTCAATAGCCAATGAATTTACAAGGTCTGGAGTGGATGTTATCATCATATCATACCTCCCCCTAAAACATCCCGGTAATGTAAATTGCGATGGTTCTAATTATTAGAACATATAGCACATTTTCCTAAAGGTTCCTACTGTAACTAGACAGTCAAAAATGGAAAAGGAACTGTGATTTCAGACTCATTAATCTGAGGGTTAAAATGCATTCTTACTAATTCACCAGGTAGAGAACATCTTAGTCTCAAATGAAACAGAGGGGGGTATTCACTTCTCCAATGATTCCATCAACAAGTTTATCAACTCCATTCAGCTAATCAAGTTTAATACATAATAGTACTAGAATTTCACACCAGAACTAATCATGCTCAAATAATTGAACAAAAACTAAATTTAAAAACACCTCCAAATAAACAAATAAAACCCCATTTCAAATTATTACTTCAATACTAGCATCGCTAATAACTTCTCATCAATAATGTAAATATCTTTCTTCATGTATGGTCCAATTTTGCAATTCAAACCCTTACCAGGGGAAAGGAAAACTCAAAAAGCCACAAACCCTACCTACCTAACTAGCTTTCCTCATGCTGCTCCAAGGAAACTTGGCCTCTCCTCCACCGCGGCGGTCACCGCCACGGGCTGAGGCATAAGAGCCTTTCCCTTTCCCCCTGTCTGCTCCATCATCCTTCACCTTGCCGTCAAGCCAATGCTTCTTCTTTTCCCCTTCTTCCACAACGCTCTTACTCTTACTGGTCTTATTAATACTGTCTTTTTCCTCTTTAATCACCTGGATAGGGAAGAGGTTCTCGGATACGGAAAGAGGGGTTCTCAGGGTGACGTAAGCTTTCTTGTAATCGGGCCGGGCGATTAAGAAACCGCCGCGCTTCTTCTTCTTTCCGTCCATGTTGAGGGTACGGACTTTGTCGACGTCGAAACCGTAGAGGGATTCCAGGACGCGTTTGATCTCAATCTTGGATGCGGATGGGATGGTTTTGAGGGCTATTTCTGTGATGTTGGTGAAGGTGTTGGGCATTAGTAGCTTGATTGGAAGGTTGGCGAAGTGGACAACTCGTCTGCCTAATCTACCCGCCATTGTTATCTTTTGATGGAGCTGGAAGAATGAAAATGATAAAGGGAGAGGGGTTGAGGGTTTTGCAGAGAGAAAGCTTCCCTTCCTCGGTTACTACTGTTCTAAATTTCCAATGTTGTGCTGCTATGTGGGCTGGACTACAATTCTGTCTACTATTAATTAATGGGCCGTCAACATAACTCCTGCCTGCTCTCGTATAATTCTGTCTACTATTATTTATTATTATTACGATATTTTCATAAATTCGTTGCAGTATTTCTTAATTATACACATAAGTTTTCAAATAATAAAAATATATTGATTTAATTTATTAACTACAATTACCTTTTTATTCGAACTAGAATTATGTTAATTGTATACACTTCAATAATTTTCTATACCAAACTGCATAAACCATGAAAAAATTTGAGAAAATCGAAAATTTATTCAAATTGATATGTGGCTCGATTTCATGTTGATGTTAGCACTCAAATCGTATAATTTGGTTCGGTTTCTAACCAGTTTTATCCAAATTAAATTAAATGGAAAGAAAATCTATATCTAAAGAAATATTCTTTTGAAATAAGAAGTCCCAGTACAACCTTTAGACGGTTAAATATAAAAGAAGAATTCAATCTCAAAACACAAAGAATATATTATAGGATTGTTAGAGCCTCTGTCTTTTCCATCCTAACTACATTTAGAACCAATTTATAATGAATAAATAATTTCTCAAATATAGCCCAACCTATCTATACCAGACACGAAGGGAGCCCCCAAAGTTCACCTAGTATGTCACCAACATACTCATCAATGACTAATAATGCAAGACTAGAAGAAAATTCTAAAAAAATTATACTAGAAAAATCTTTTGAGATCAATAAAGAATGATGTAAAAAACACTTCTATTACAAAAAGAATTGCCTTAAAACTTATAATAATGAGAAAGAGAGCATTCTCCAAGAATATTACAAATTTATGGACACTCATAAAATTCATATAAATTTATTTGAATGGTTTGAAGAATATTATATGGAATCTATCAATACAATCAAAAATAATATTAGATGACAAACAAATAGAGGAGAAGTTGAATCTCAACATCCCATCTTAACGAAGGTTCAATATCTCATAAAAATACTGGAAAAAAAAGCAAGCCCTTTAAGAATGAGAGCTCCTAATGAAGGGGAACAAATCTCAAAAGACATAAAATGATAGTACAACAAAACAACTATGCAAATCTCAACTTTCATACAATAGGAAAACAATTAGATTATATTAAAAATTTGGTAGAAAGCCAATCGATTAGGAAAGAACCAATAAAAGAAATGACTAAAAAGAGTTCTAAAGGACCAATATTTACGCCATATGAAATACCAAAATCTTTCCACAAACTCCAAATGATTTCTTAACAGAAATCCAAAATAAACTTATGCTTTGGAAAATTACAAGTCTGAATTAGTAGCCTTAGATACCCCAATGCAGGCTCAACACTCAGTTAACACATTACACCAACATTCTCAATCTGACTCTGACCAGTTAAAAGAACAACAAATTAACAAAATGACTCGGAAAGAACAAAAAAAATTATATTACCCAAAAATCACTGCACCTGACCTCAATATAGAAGAAAAAATTGTTTTCCCAAATGAATCAATGCTAACACTATTTATGAATGGAATATAAACGAAATGTCTGAATGTAATATTCTCAATTTATTAAAACAAATGACAATAGTTTCAAATATTTATAAAACTCAAAACCAAAATGGGTTGATTATTAATATGCTATAATCAATCTTTTAGTTATTTGATTTACTAGTCAATTAAAAGGATAGTGAGACTATGCACTCACTAAAACCCAACACGAAGAAATCCTAAAAGTAATAAAATAGGATGATTAAAGAAAAAATTATTTTAAATGAGCAAAAGAGAAATCCAAGATGCGGTTGCAACTTTGATTTTCTCAATCTCTAAACACTTTATAGGAAATTTTCTCATCTTAAAAATAAAAATTCAAATTATTATCAAATTTAAAATGCAAAAATTTAATAGGTTTTAAATCGTATAAAGATGTTTTTATGATCGAGTAATGCAAATATTTGATAACCAATAACCATTCGGAAGAAACATTTATTGCGGGACTTCCTACTTTATTAGGAGAAAAGTTAGAAATCAAATTAGGAAAAATTACAAAGGTATTATTCCTATGAAAAACTTACATCCGGTGAACTAATTAGTTTTACACAAAATGAATGATTAAATATTTGTTAAGATTTAAAATTACAAAACAATTTAAAAGGAAAGATATCAATGTAAAAAGGAATTGGGATCATTATGCCGCCAATTTAACATTAAAAGTGAGCATTCTTCCTAAAAACATAATGTCCTATAAAACCAAAAATTAGGAAAAGAATATCTCAAAATATTATAAAAAACCAAAATATAGGAAATATAGAAAAGAAAATAAACAACAAAAATTAGAAAATAAAATAGATAAAACAATAAAATATTATAGATATGAAAAACTAAGTCACATCTTAAAATACTGTAAGATCAAGAGAAAATTAATAATTTGAATCTAGATAAAGAAATAGAACAAACGATCAATAAAGTTCTATAATCCACTACCTTTGAAAATGATACATGTATCGAATTAGATGGATTACAAATAAACAACTTACATACAATATCTCAATCCCTGGTGAAAACAAGCCTTCAATAAATATGTTAACCAAAGACTAAAAACTTATGATTGAAGTTATTAATAAAATACAAGAACCAAAACTTAAAAGGGAATGTCTTTTAAAATTAAAATCCTCGTTAAAAGACAAACCATAAAAAGAAAAAGAGTTTATTTCTAGCCAATTACAAATGTATAATATACAACAGATAATATTTAATAAACATGAAAAAATGAAACCTAGATAAATCACAAATTATGAATTACAATTTAAAATAAAACAAATTAAGTTAGAGCTTTCATAGCTTAAAACTGAACAACAAGAGATGAAGAAACAAACACAAACTCTAGAGCATGAAATCCTAGAAAATAGTTCTTTAGAAACTGAACTCGAGCCAGAAGAAAATACACAAGAGTACATGATGGTTCTAATTGTAAAAAAAAAAAACCTAAAAAATACCTGCAAAATTCCTAGTGCTGAAATTTGCTGTGACACCTTATACCCAACCTATTGTTGGATCTGAATATAAAATGTCATATTCAGTTGCCAAAGCAACTTACTTTTCTATCTTTTTTTTTCATAGTGCTAAAATTATTTTATAAAAATTTCGACAGCATTTCTGCCTATTTTACGTAAAACCCCCTGCAAAAATTTAGATTTCACAATATAATCACATTTAAATCATCTCCCAAGTCAATTTCCCACACTCCGGTTTCTCAAAACATACCAATAAACTAGATTTCTATGCTTTACTATTTCATCCAAAACATTAGTTATAAAGTACTAGCAAATAAAACATAACGAAAATATTTAAGTTTAGTTTACGACATAGTATTATATATATACATGCGTAGGTACATGCCATTTATATCAACTATAAAGTAAACCTTTCTCCAACAGTATTTGAGCTGATCTTCGGTTCTTCAGATGCTGTTGGAACGACTTATCGAATCTAACTACCTACGCACGGAAAAATAGACAAACCATATACTGCGCAATTTTATGCTCAGTGGTGCTAATATTATATAAATCATTACATAAGCATTGAACATAAATTAAATGATAGAAATAAATTAAAACATGATTATAAATATTATTAATAACATCACAATAAAAGAAATGTATAATATTAATAAACTTTAATATTTTGATATTGACAAATCGAATAAATAAAATAAGCTTTTTAATTAAATTCAAAATCGCGTAATTAATTTAATTCACATAATATGGAAATACAAATTGTTGGGGATCTACCCGATTAAGCAACAAGTAAAAAAAATAGCAGAATAAATTGAGAAATTGAACACACAAATTTAATGTGGAAAAACACCTCCAAAAAGGATAAAAAAACCATGGGTAAAGATAAATTTACTATAATGGCAAAAGAACGAATAGTATAAAAGATGGAGATAAAAACTAAACCCCGAAAACCTGAAAACTAAGAACCCTCAAAACATAAACACAAAATTCTCTAAATGTGTTATGAGTTCTAATCTCTAATGGGTGTTTTTCTAATGTTGTAAAATAGCGTATTTATAGGCTAAATTCATAGGTCAGATAATAATTAAATGATCAGACTAATCAGAGTTTGATTGAAACAAATAAACAGAGTTTAACTGAAAGATTATTTCTCAAATTTGACTGAAATAGGAGTCGTACTCAACAAATCTCCACCTTCACTCATATTTCCACAACGCCATTTTTGCTAAAGCCCGCCATGGGCCTATCTTGACTATGCAGGGAATTGATTGAGTCGAATCTGTGTTTAGAAACTGGAAGACTTCTATCCTTCGACTTGTACACTGCCAAATTAAAACTAATCCAAGTCTGATTTTCATGAACACATTGCCCTAACTTTTCAAAACCTGCATTTAAAAGAGAACCTCTCTTCAACTAAACAGTTATACCTTTTTCCTTCCTATGACCAAGTTGCCTCCGCTCCAAACGAGTTGACTTCGACTCCGTAACAGACGAGGGATGTCTGATTTCACCGGTCACCATAAAACCTTCCAGAATATAAAGACTGCCGGTTCTTTTACCTTTTAAAAAAATGATGCTCCACGAGATACTTTAATGCCGCTCGACTCGATATTGATTTTGCATCCTTTCAAGTCTAAAATACTCAAAGAGATGAGATTCTTTTGTAAATTAGATACATACCTGTCATCTAAGAGTGTCCTAATCGTCCTATCGTGTATCCTAATTTTAACAGTACTAATACCAATTATCTTACTAAATGAATTTTTTCCCATGCACACAACTCCACCTTCAACTGAACTGTATGTGGAGAATCATTCTCTATTAGGACACATGTGGAAAGAGCATCCTGAATCTAGGATCTACTCGGACGTGAGCTTGAAGTTATTGCTCGTTGACACTAACAAGAGATCATCACTGTTTTCATCGACCAAATTAGCATCAGTTACATCTTCCTCGTTACTCTCAGCAACTCTTTTATTTCGCAGTTTATAACAACCTGATTTGACGTGACCTAACTTTTTACAATAACGACACCTTTTGTCTCGTTTCTTTGATGCTACCAAAACAGAAGCTTGCCTATTTGCCTTGCTATCTAAACCAAACTCATTTTCGAGATTGTCTCTACTCAAGAAATGACCCTTCACATCTTTGAATGAGAGTTTATCTCTACCATAAATCAGGGTCTCCCTGAAAGACTTGTATGAAGGGGGTAAAGAGCACAATAATAGCATAGCCTGATCTTCATCGTCAATATGAGCCTCAACATTCTTTAAATCATTTAAAAGAGTAATGAATTGACTGATGTGATCTCTAAGAAGCTGACCTTCGCTCATGCAAAACGTAAATAGTCATTGTTTCAACACTAAACAGTTAGCTAGAGACTTAGTCACATAAAGAGTTTCTAACCTTTTCCACAAGGCGGATGAGGACTTCTCCATCAATACCTCCTGTAATACCGTATTCGCGAGGCACAACTGGATTGCAGATAAGGCCTTTTCATCAAGCTCTTCCCATTCTGTTTGATTTAGATTCTCAGGCTTTTTCCCGGTAACAACCTTTTTCAAGCCGGTTTGAACTAGAATTGCCATCATTCGAACCTGCCACAGATTGAAATTTATCTCGCCATTGAACTTCTCAATTTCAAACCATGTTGCTACCATCTCTGAACGGGCTGATCTATGAAAATTGAACTAACTCTGATACCACTTGTTAGGGATCGACCCGATTAAGCAACAAGTAAAAAAAAATAGAGGAATAAATTGAGAAATTGAACACACAAAAACACCTTCAAAGAGGATAAAAAACCACGGGCAAAGATAATTTTACTATAATGGCAAAAGAACGAAGAGTACAAAAGATGGAGATAAAAATTAAACCTCGAAAACCCAAAAATTAAGAACCCTCAAAACGTGAACACAAAATTCTTTAAATGTGTTATAAGTTCTAATTTCTAATGGGTGTTTTTCTAATGTTGTAAAAGAGTATATTTATAGGCTAAATTCATAGGTCAAATAATAAAATAATCTAGACTAATCAGAGTTTGATTGAAACAAATAAACAGAGTTTAACTGAAAAATTATTTCTCAAATTTGACTGAAATAGGATTCATACTCAACACAAATAAATTCAATTTTTTTTGCTTTTATTTCAATTTGGACCCCATACTAAAGTTTAAACTCATAACCAGATACACGAATCTACCACCTCGAGTTGTTCTGCAACGATGGCTATCAGAGTAGTCCACGACCCTTTGGGAATTGGGGCTAATAATAATAAAATCTGACCAATTTGGCCTTTCTTCTCTCGACCCTTTGGGAATTGAGGAGTTCTAAATCCTCTAATATAAAGACTCTATGGCATGCCAATTATATCTAATTTAGTCTAACATAGTGTAACAGGGTAAAAACCAAGTTTCATGATCCGTTTCAATTCAATTCCATTTTCATATCATTCTCATTTCAATTTCTTTTCATGTTTAAATCATATATCGCCTAATGGAAAATTAGGCTTCCAATTTGAATCATATTAAACATTTTCTTGCTAAATCATCTAAAATCATAATACTTAAATCCAAATCATAACCATGAATTTGCTAATTTGATCATATGGAAAACATAGTATTCATCTCAAACATTATTTTATAAATATTAACTAAATCATTCAAACTCATCCAAAGCTCATAAAATAAAATAAAATAAATATAACTAGTCATAGCAAACTATATATTCTAAAGCTTTATGTAATGAAAATAAGATATTAGCCCAAAGTTTTAATTGCTTTACTCCTTCTCTTTGCCTTTCTCCTTCAAGATGTTCGCTTCGTTTTTAGTTACAATAGGAGCAGTTCAATACGAAACAATGTCATTTATCCATTCTAATACTAAAACTAATAAAAACAAACTTAAATATGAATGATTAATCAAGTTAGCAATTTAAGTTTCCTAGTCTGAAATTCGCATATCTTTCGACTCGATTATCCGTTTTCAATTCCATCTTCACCAAAGTACTCACTACTTCACAAGCTATCATTTAGCATCAATATTACACAAAGTGGCCAATGTTCTCTACTTTCCCTTTAACATGGCCAAATATACCAAGTAAACTTTCTATCCATTTTTATTTCTTTTTCACACTTCTAACAAGCTAAAATTCATCTTCTAATCATTTCCTATCTAAAAATATACCTACTTCACTTAAGTTTTCTAAGCTTCCATCAATATCCTTTAATGACAACTTTCAAAATACTTGATAAAAAATAAAACTATTGATATATATATGTAAAGTAAGCTTTAAAGACTCAAAATCTAATTTTTTTGAAGAAAACCATACCTTATACTTGAATTTGAAGGAAAATAATGGAAGCAATTTTTTTCTTTCCCCTTTTCTTTTACGTGAAAAGAAGAAAGATGAGAAAGATGAACATCTTTCTCTCTTTTTCTCTTTTTAATGTATTATAATATTAATTAATAAAATATTATTACTTATTAAAATATTATTACTTACCATTGATTTTTTAGTAATGGTAAAATTGCCATTAAGTCCTTTCCATCAAAATAAAAATAGGATAATTGCACTTTAGTCTTTATACTTTTCTAACTTATTCAATTTAATCCCTGAACTCCATACTAGATTTTTAACTTAACCACATGCTCTTACTAATAATCCTTTATGTTTTCATGTCGATAGTTTCCTCTAAAAATGATCACAATTTCTTATACTACTATTTATTTATAGATCATTTATTCAAGGACTTCTACCATAAATATTCTTCTTCTCTTTTTTTAATAAAAAATGGGAATATTTCATTTGAATATCAAACATATTTTTAATGGTAAAAGTGTTGAAAAAATTTGGTTTAAAATTATTTTTCTCACAGTAGCGAAAAAATAAAATTTTGAAAATCGAGTGGGACTATGATATTTATTGTAACATCCCCAAAACCCTTTGGTCTAAAATAATATGAGATAAATTTTTTTAGTAAAATAATATAAAAAAAAGTAAATGATAAAGGATGATAGAGAAAAATGAAATAAAAAGTATGGTGTGAAATGTTAATTGTCACACCCTAAAATATGGCCTAGGAGTTTTAGGGGTATTTTAGGAATTTTAGCCTTTGAGTGTTTGGAATTCTATGACATGACATACCAGTAATGTTTTCAACTATGGTTTTTAGAAAATGAAATCAGTTTATCAATTTCTGTAAAAGAGTCAAAATTGTGAGTTTTTAAGAAGAAATTAGACCAAAATTTAAAAACCAACCTATTTCTTCTTCCCACCTACAGTTTTTCACGTTAACTCTTCCCCAAAACTAGTGTTGTCGTCCCTTGATTCTCTCTTGCTATTTCAATCAATTTTGAACTCCAATTCTGAATCCTCTGTGGCATCTATCACCCTTGAACCTTTAAATCTCTATAAAAGATCAAGAAAAACACCCAAAAATGTCATAGTTCCTCCATTGTCAAGCTTTCGGGTTTTCGATCAAATGCATAGGTTTTCTTCATTTCTTCATCTAGTGTAACGGTTTAATTCCTTATTAGTTTTTAATGTTATCTAGTATTTAAAACTAAGTTGTTAGCCGTTAAAACGCATGTTCTTGATAAAAGCAGAAAATCGGGTCATTAATGGTGAATTTCGGGTTTGTGGTTTATTGTTTAGACATTTTGATGCATATGTGCCTAGGTGAATGAAACATGATGGTTAGGGACTAAGTTTGAATGATTTAAATGCTCTTATATGCTGAATTTTTGTAACCTTAAGCAAAGGTAATGATATTAAGGCTTTTAGAACGATGCCTCTACATTTTCAAAAGTGCAGGGGCTCAGAATATCAATTTGGTATCGATACCCTAGCCTGAGTATCAATACTCGTGTTGTAATTATCGATACCTTGCAAAAGGTACCGATATTTTTTGATGCTTTGAAATTTGGTGAGAAACAGAATGCTAATTTGGTATCGATTTTTCAAATGGTATCGGTACCACTTAAAGGAAATATCGATACCATCGATACCATAGAGGTGGTACCGATACCTACGTAACATTTTTGGGAAAATTTTCTAAGTGGTTTCAGTGCTCGTGTAACGCCCCAAAATTTCTAATTTTGTTATTGTGAAAATATGACACAAATATCTATCAGCTTTAATGGTTATGTGTTCTGGAAGTGTTTGGGAGGTCCCAAGTTCAAGCCTTCGCTTGGGAAAATTTTGATATTTTGAATGAATTAGGCAAAATTTTGGTATTTTGGTATTTTAGTAGGCTTTTATTTGACTGTTGGGTAAATTACATTAGAATGGGCCTGCTGGTCTGGTGGTTAAATGGTGTGTTATTATAGTGGAGATCTTGTGTTTGAATACTTATGCAGGTAAGGGTATTTTTCTTTTGCTTAGATTTCGGGATAGAGTTGTGTTACAGGGGGATTCTGAGTAGTGGATGTGTAGTGGGAATTAGGGGAGAAGATTAAGTGATTTTGGGGGTTATCGGGATTTTAATTTATTTTTTCCCATAATCGAATTTTGATTTTCTTTTCCAAAAAATCCTACCGCCTATTCTTCTCGCTCTCCTCTTGCCGAAATTCTCTGAGTTTTTCCATCTTTCTCTTCTTTTTCTTCTTTTTGATTTTTCCCTAATCCATTTATTTTCCTTCATTTTCGCACGCGGTTAGTGCTCGCTTAGTTTCAGTAAGTGTTTCTTTTTGTTTCTATCATGAATCTCTAAATGACTAAAGTGATAATTTTTTTCTCTGTGATTTGGGCGTAGGAGGAGGCTCGGACTGGTGAATTCAGTGTTCTCGTCTTAACAATAGTTAAACAAAAGGTTATCGTTGGTGGTAAGTTGGGTTTCTGTTCGTTCTTGGTTGTCAATTCACTTGTAAATCCATTCAATTGATGTTGAGAATCTTTATTATAGGCTTTTGAGTGCTCGGGGACTGTTTTAGCATCAAATAAAACCAGGTGTGTACCCGAAACACAAAAAAAAAAGGGATTCAGCGAAAAGCCGAAATTGCTTGCTGTTTGGACAGCAATAGTAGGCTTACTTTGAAAAATCGCCATAAATTGTGGAAATAGAATTAGAGGATGAAAAAATATAGAATTAAATCTTGTTAAGTCTAGTTTCTTATAGAAGAAATGATGTAAGTAATGAAATTGTAAATTGTGAGGTATAATAAGATTTGTAAGACAAGGGTAGATTGAATTTGGGTTCCCCTATTCTGACTTTGGAAAATCATAAAAAATTAGAGAAAAATAATTAGGAGTTAAAATTTACATGTTTAAATTATTAATGAGTCTATTTTCAATAGAAATAAATGGAAACATCATCCAAATTTTGTACTAAGAGATAATTAATTTTTAGCCGAAAAGGGACGAAGCTGTTAGACAGTAAAACAGGGGTAAGTTTGAAGATTTTATTATACTTATTGGCTAAACCAAAAATTCTAAAAATTTTATGGTAGAAAGGTATTTAATTCTAGTTTCAATGGCATCAAGTGGATCTGAATTCGAAATTCTGTAGTTCAAGATATAAATAATTTAGTAACAGTGACTCAAGTAGACAACTTTGAAGGAACATATAAGTAAATAGTGAAAATATATATGAATAATTAACCAGCACGAGTTACAGTAAAAATGGATCACGTGGCCAATGCCAATTTGGGCTGATTGGGCCACATGGGCGTGTGATCCCATTTTTTTGAAAAGTTTTGTAAGGTTGCACGGGTCGCCCAAGTCGACTGTGGACCTACTATAGGTCTGTAAGCTTTACTTAGACCCCTATATATGTGATCTGTCTGTCTGATTTCTATACCGAGCATGACTTATGATATCTAAATGTATGTATTATTAATTGCATAATGACATGACATATTTTGTATGTTGCGTTGCATCGGGGTAGGTTGATGATATTTGGAGGAAGTGTCTGAAAGGCTATTAAGTTTGTTATTTGGCAGCTCAGCTGCAACCTTCTGATTATGTGCCGCATTTCGGTACAGCATGGTGTGAAGGGATGGGTGGGTTGATTTAATCCCCATATGGTGTGTAGGGTTAAACGGAGATGGTTTGTAGAGGCTGGTGGGTAGGATTCTGATTTACTGTATCTGCATTCTATATTTGATATAGGCCAAGGCTCTAATGTATTTTTGAGACTGTATCTGGATGGGTTAAGGCCCAAACTGATTCTGTGATGGGCACAGGCCCCAGACTGTATCTAACTGAATTCTGTTAATTATCTATATGCATGTTTTCTGTGGGGATTACACACTGAGTTTGCGAAAACTCATCCTTTCTCTGTTTAATCTGTACAGGTAATCCTCAGAGTTGACGGTTCAGTGCAACGGAGGACTCGACGGTGGCCACACGTAAGTTTTAGACTATTTTTCATTAATGCCTAGAATTTATTACTTATTTGGGGTTTTTGATGTATCTGCTGGACTATGGACTGGTTGGCTTTAAATTTGGGACTTTATACTATTTTTATGGATTTTTTTAAAAAAAACTGCAACTCCATAAAACATGATTTTTTCTAAAAACTAAGGTTTTTCGTAAATAGAAACGATTTTCCCTAAATTAATTGGTTACAAAAGCTTCCGCTAAGAGACAAGTTTTAAAGCAAATCAACTAGTTTTTTTTCGAATTAAATAAAAGCTAACTTACTGTAACAGTTTTTAAACTCGACAATCTTGTCTTCAAATCCCTTTCCATGTGATATCGCCTGATTTGACCATAACATCTAGGCCGGGTTTGGGGTGTTACGTTTAATAGTATCAGAGCCAGGTTACAAAAATCGGCTTTGGATTTGGGTTTTAAAGAGATGATTGTTAAATGATTTGAAATATTTTTGACTGAGTATGTTGTACATCGAGTCTCCGGCATCGATTCTGTAAGTGTTTGAAAGGCTCTGATAAGTTTTTAAAAATGAGTAGCATATTCTGAAACTACTATAGGTAGTACACTATACTGGATCTGGAGGCCGAAGGTCGGTTACAGAACGACTCCGGTCCAATTCGACTAAGCTATTCAGGGGTGTCACTGGAATCGCCCTTAGTGTGACCGAGTACTGGATGGAGGCCACGTGAAGAATCATGGACGATCTGGACTTTACCCCTGAATAGAAATTGAAAGGGGTTGTTTCCTTGCTTCGCGATGAAGCATACCAATGGTGCCTAATCGTGAAGAAGGGCACTCAGCCCGAACGACTAACTTGGGATTTCTATAAGTCTACCTTTCAAGGTAAATATGTGGGGGCAAGCTACATTGGCGCTAGAAGACGTGAGTTTCTGAATCTTACGTAAGGGGATCGTTCAGTGGCCGAGTATGAGATCAAGTTTCTAAGATTGAGCCGCTATGCGAGAGGCATGGTGACGACTGAATATGATCATTGTGTTCACTTCAAGAATGGATTCAGGGACAGTTTGAGAGTTTTGATAGCTCCGCAGAGGGAGCATGACTTTTCAGCACTGGTAGAAAAAGTGAAGATCGCTGAGGAGGTGAAGCGCGCTGAGTGCCAAAACAGGGATAATGAGAGAGGCAAGAATAAGAGGGATTCGAAGCCCTCGAGTTCTGCGATGAGGCCTAAGAAAAAAGTCAGATCTGGTGGGTCAATTAGAGTTGGGGCCCCTGTTGCACGTACTGGGATCACGCTTTGTGGACATTGTGGAAAACGCCATCCGGGCAAATGTTAGAGGATAATTGGGGCTTGTTTAAGATGTGGGTCTACTGAGCGCCGTGTTTGAGAGTGTCCGCTGAGGGTTGATCAGGTGCAAGCTGCGGGTTATGGTACTGCACAACCACCAACGGTAGTTCAGCAGTCCCCTAGAGGTCGTGGTCAGGCTAGGGGTGGTAATAGTATGGGTCGTGGAAAGAGAACACCGAGCAGAGGTACTGGATAGGCTAAGGCGAAAAAGTCGGCCCTAGTTTATACTGATAGAGATGCTCCGGACGTTATCACGGGTACGTTTCTTATTTTTTATGTGCCTTACACTACGTTGATAGATATAGGATCTACACATTCCTATGTTTCCTGTTCTGTTTCCAAAAACCTAGGGATTCCGGTTAAGAGTACTTCTAGTGAGGTGGCTGTGCTGAGCCCGCTAGGGCAATCTATTAGAGTTAGTAAATTGTACAGGGATGTTTCTTTAGAGGTTCAAAGGATGATATTTCTGGTTGATTTGATGGAGCTTCCGTTTGGGGAGTTCGATATGATATTAGGGATGAACTGGTTGGTCAAGCATCGTGTCAGTTTGGACTGTGCTACTAAGAGGGTCATTTTGAGGACTAAATAGGGTAATGAAGTATTTGTGATTGAGGAATATCAGAATTACTTGACTAACGTGATCTCCGCAATAGTAGCTGAGAAATTGGTTCGTAAGGGATGTGAGGCATTCTTGGCCTATGTAAGTGTTTTGGATTATGGGAACTCTACAGTTAAGGATATCAGAATGTTAAAAGATGTTTTAGACGTCTTTCCTAAAGAGCTACCGGGTTTACCTCTGAATCATGAAATGGAGTTTGAGGTAAAACTTCTTCCTGGTATGTCTCCGTGGATTTATGAGTTATTAAATCATGGGTTCATCCGCCCTAGTATGTCTCCGTGGGGAGCATCGGTATTGCTTGTAAAGAAGAAGGATGGATCCATACAGATGTGCATCGACTACCGGCAACTGAACAAGATGACCATTAAGAACAAGTACCCCCTACCGAGGATAGATGACCTGTTTGACCAGTTTCGAGGAGCTTCAATTTTCTCCAAGATTGACCTTCGATTTGGATATCATCAATTAAGGGTTAAGGAGGCTGATGCTCATAAGATGGCGTTTAGGACTCGTCATGGTCACTACAAGTTCCTGATGATGCTATTCGGACTGACTAATGTACCGACAGCTTTCATGGATTTAATGAACCGAGTGTTTCAGCCCTACCTAGATTGGTTTGTACTTGTGTTCATCGATGACATATCGATTTATTCGAGGACTAAGGATGAGCATGACGAGCACCTTAGGATTGTTCTTTAGATTTTAAGGGAAAAACAACTCTATGCTAAGTTCAGCAAGTGTGAGTTCTGGTTACGTGAAGTAACATTTCTAGGTCATGTGGTGTCTGCTGAGGGGATTTGTGTCGATCCTCAAAAAATTGAGGCTGTATTGGACTAGAAGCAACCTAAGAATGTATCTGAGATTCGTAACTTTTTTGGGCTGGCTGGTTATTACCGACGGTTTGTGGAAGGATTTTCACTAATCGCAGTACCCTTGACTAAGCTGTTACGTAAAGGTGTACCATTTGACTGGACTAATACGCAGCAAAAGAGCTTTGAGAAGCTTAAGACTGTACTGACTAAAGCTCCTGTTTTGGTACAGCCTGAACCTGGCAAGGAGTTCACGGTTTATAGTGATGCATCACATGTTGGTTTGGGATGTGTGTTGATGTAGGATGGTAAGGTGGTTGCATATGCATCTCGTCAGCTTAAGACACACGAGGTGAACTATCCGACACACAATTTGGAGATGGCTGCCGTAGTCTTTGCATTGAAAATCTGGAGGCATTATCTGTACGGTGAGAAATGTATTATCTACATTGCTCATAAGAGCCTCAAGTATCTCCTCACTCAGAAGGAGTTAAATCTTAGGCAGCATAGATGGTTGAGTTTCTTAAGAATTATGATTGTACAATTGAGTACCATCCCGGTAAGGCCAATGTGGTGGTCGATGCGTTGAGCCGTAGGGCTATGACTGATCTGAGAGCGATGTTCGCTCGACTTAGCCTATTCGAAAATAGAAGTTTGTTGGTAGAACTTCAGGTCAAACCGACATGGATTAAACATATTCAAGGCAAACAGTTGGGGGATAAGTCTCTTAAGTTGCGTTTTTGTCAGGTTCAGAATGGTTACATTACTGATTTTGGGATAAATAGTGATGGGGTATTTTGTTTCTGCGGTCGAATTTGTGTACCGAATGATGGGGGTTTAAGGTAGTCGATTCTGAGAGAGGCGCATGGTAGTCCCTATACTATGCATCCTGGCAGGAACAAGATGTATTAAGATCTTCGAGAATTGTACTGGTGGCCAGGGTTGAAGTGTGAGGTTACCGACTTCGTTGCTCACTATTTGACTTGTCAGCAGGTTAAAGCTGAGCATCAGTTACCTTCGGTTTTGCTGCAGTCGGTTAATATACCGTCATGGAAATGAGATCGAGTAACGATGGGCTTTGTTTGTGGGTTGCCTCTAACACCCATTAAGAAGGATTCTGTCTGGGTCATCGTGGATCTATTGACCAAGTCTGCTCACTTCATCCTGGTAAGGACAGACTTCTTTCTTCAGAAATTAGCTAAGCTCTACATATTGGAAATAGTGAGACAGCATGGGGTACCTGTCTTGATCATTTTCGATCGGGATTATCGTTTCACGTCTCGATTCTGGAAGAAGCTTCATGAGGCTTTGGATTCAAGATTAGACTTCAATACTGCTTTTCATCCTCAGAAAGATGGTCAGTCGGAGAGGGTGATTCAGATACTGGAGGACATGTTGATGAGCTATGTTATTGATTTTCGAGGCAGTTGGGAGGAGTACTTACCGTTAGTGAAATTTACCTATAATAATTACTTCCAGTCTAGCATTCAGATAGCACCTTATGAGGCACTGTATAGTCGTAAGTGTTGTACTCCTTTATGTTGGATCGAGTTGGGCTAGTGACGTGTTTTAGGTCATGAGTTGGTCTCTGAGACAGAGGATAAGGTTTAATTGATTTGGGATCATTTAAAAGCGGCTTCTGATATGCAGAAATTGTATGTGGATTTGAAAAGATGTGAGATCAAGTATTCTGTGGGGGACTTAGTTTTTCTCAGGGTCTCGCCAAGAAAAAAGGTTTTGAGGTTCGACTTCAAGGGCAAGTTGAGCCATCGGTATATTGGACCTTACCGCATTTTGAAACGTGTGGGAACTATCGCTTATCTGTTAGAGTTACCTCTAGATTTGGACCATACTCATGATATTTTTAACGTCTCGATGTTGAGGCTCTACCGCTCTGATCTCACGTATGTTGTTTCTGTTGAGGAGATTGATGTTAGGCCAAACTTGACCTTCGAGGAGGAGCCAGTTCAGATTCTGGAGCGTGATGTAAATGTCCTTCAGAAAAAAGTCTATTCCTTTAATGAAGGTTTTGTGACGTAATCATAGCACTGATGAGGCCACATGGGAGCCTGAGGATGCGATGCATCAACAATATCTTCATCTGTTCTGATCAGGTAAAATTTCGAGGACGAAATTTTCTTTTAGAGGGTAGAGTTGTAACGCTCCATAATTTCTAATTTCATTATTGTGAAAATATGACCCAAATATCTATCAACGTTAGTGGTTATGTGTTCTGAGAGTGTTTGGGAGGTCTCAAGTTCAAGCTTTCGCTTGGGAAAATTTTGGTATTTTGAATAAATTAGGCATTACTTTTGTTCAGCTGGCTTTTATTTGATTGTTGGGTAAATTACATCAGAATGGGTCTGTTGGTCTGGTGGTTAAATGGTGTGTTATTATGGTGAAGGTCTTGTGTTCGAATCCCTATGCAGGCAAGGGTATTATTATTTTTTTGCTCAAATTTCAAGATAGACTTGTGTAATAGGGGGATTCTGAGTAGTGGATGTGTAGTGGGAATTAGGGGAGAAGATTAAGGGATTTTGGGGGTTATCGGGATTTTAATTTATTTTTTTCCCATAACCGAATTTTGACTCTCTTTTCCAAAAAAATTGTGTCGTCTATTCTTCACCCTCTCCTCTTGCGAAATTTCTCTAAGTTTTTGCATCTTTCTCTTCATTTTCATTTTCTTAATTTTTCCCTAATCTATTTATTTTCCTTCGTTTTTGCACCTAGTTTCAGTAAGTGTTTCTCTTTGCTTCTGTCATAAATCCCTTAACGACTGAAGTGGTAATGTTTTTTCTCTGCGATTTGGGCGTAGGGGGTGGCTCGGACTGGTGAATTTGGTGTTCTTGTCTTAACAATAGTTAAACGAAGGGTTATCGTTAGTGGTGAGTTGGGTTTCTATTCGTTCTTGGTTGTCAATTCACTTGTAAATCCAATCAATTGATGTTGAGCATCTTTATTATAGGCTTTTGAGTGCTCGGGGACTACTTTAGTATCAAACAAAACCAGGTGTGTACCCAAAACGCAAAAAAAAAGAGATTCGGCGAAAAGCCAAAATTGCTTGTTGTTTGGACAGCAGCAGTAGGCTAACTTTGAAATATCGCCATAAATTGTGGAAATAGAATTAGAGAATGAAAAAAGTATTTAATTAAAGCTTATTAAGTCTAGTTTCTCATAGAAGAAACGGTGTAAGTAATGGAATTGTAAATCGTGAGGTATAATAAGATTTGTGAGACAAGGGCAGATTGAATTCGGGTTCCCCTGTTCTGACTTTGGAAAATCATCAAAAATTGGAGAAAAATAATTAGGGGTTAAAATTTACATGTTTAAATTATTAATGAATCTATTTTCAATAAAAACAAATGGAAACATCATCCAAATTGTTTACTAAGGGATAATTAATTTTTAGCAAAAAAGGGACGAGGCTGTTATATAGCAGAATAGGGGTAAGTTTGAAGATTTTACTGTACTTATTTCCTAAACCAAAAATTCTAAAAATTTCATGGTAGAAAGATATTTAAGTCTAGTTTCAACGACATCAAGCGGATCTTAATTCAGAATTTTGCAGCTCAAGATATAAATAATTTAGTAACAGTGACTCAAGTAGACAACTTTGAAGGAACATATAAGTAAATAGTGAAAACATATATGAATAATTAACTATCACGAGTTACATTAAAAATGGATCACGTAGCTAAGGCCAATTTGGGTCGAGTAGGCCACATGGACGTGTGAGCTTTTTCTAAAAATTTCTGTAAGGTTGCACGGGTCACCCAAGTTGACTGTGGACCTACTGTAGGTCTGTAAGCTTTACTTAGACCCCTATATGTGTGATCTGTCTATTTGATTTCTATACCGAGCATGACTTATGATATCTAAATGTATGTACTATTAATTGCATAATGGCATGACATATTTTGTATGTTGTTTTGCATCGGGGTGGGTTGATGATATTTGGAGGAAGTGTCTGAAAGGCTATTAAGCTCATTATCTGGCGACCACCGCAACCTTCGATTATGTGTCGATTTCTGACAAAGATGGTGTGTAGGGATGGGTGGGCTGATTTAATCCCCACATGGTGTGTAGGGTTGGACGGAGATGGTGTGTAGAGGCTGGTGGGTAGGATTCTGATTTACTGTATCTGCATTCTATATGTGATATGGGCCAAGGTCCTAATGTATTTCTGAGACTGTATCTGAATGGGCTAAGGCCTAAACTGATTCTGTGATGGGCACAGGCCCCAGACTGTATCTAACTGAATTCTATTGATTATCTGTATGCATGTCTTCTGTGGGGATTACACACTGAGTTTGCGAAAACTCACCCTTTCTCTGTTTAATCTATACAGGTAATCCCCAGAGTTGACGGGTTGGTGCAGCGGAGGACTCGACGGTGGCCACACATAAATTTTAGATTGTTTTCCGTTAATGCATAGAATTTATTACTTATTTGAGGTTTTTGATGTATCTTCTGGACTATGGACTGGTTGGCTTTAAATTTGGGACTTTATATTGTTTTTTTATGGATTTTTTTAAAAATTATAACTCCACAAAACACGATTTTTTTCTTTAAAAACTAAGGTTTTTTGTAAATAGAAACTATTTTCCCTAAATTAATTATTTACAAAAGCTTCCGCTAAGAGACAAGTTTTAAAGCAAATCAACTAGTTTTTTTCGAATTAAATAAAAGCTAACTTACTGTAACGGTTTTTAAACTCAACAATCTTGTCTTCAAATCCCTTTCCATATGACATCGCCAGATTCGGCCATAATGTCTAGGCCGGGTTTGCGGTGTTACAGCTCGAGATATATCTATTCTATTTTTATTTGTCGTATGTTAGTATGATTAAATGTTAAACTAAGCTTTCATGACTTGATATTCTCATAAATGCTAGAATAACTAAAGTAAAACGAAATTGCATGTATTTCAACTCTGATTTGCAATGAAATCGATGTGAGACTATGGTGTGGCATCTCGATATTGGGCTACGCGTCCAGGCCAGGTATGGGGTGTTACATTAATTGGAACTAAGGACTAAATCTTAAAAGTATAAAAAGTGTTGTGGTCAAGAAAAAAAGATCTCGAATCCCAAAATTTTATTAATTGACTTAATTAAAATCACAAAATTTTTTATGGTAAAATTTTCATCGACTCCAGTTTCAAGAAAAAAAGGCTGATCTTAATTTTTAATCTTGTAGACCAAGATATAAATATTTTAGTGATCGTCACTCAAATGGACAACCTTGATAAGAGTATGTGTGTGATTAGAGAATCCTTAATTAATGTCACACATAGGCATGATATGTTAAGAGCCAAATATATATATTTAATTAAGGATGTAGATTGCAGAGGAGGAGGAATAAATAATTAAAGAATTATAATACTAAGAAATTGTTACAAAGGATGGTTTTGCTAATACATAAAGGAAGTGTAAATGTTTTATTGAAATACTAAGTAAGTGGTTGATATAAAATGAACTAAGGAGACCCTAACTGAAAAATTTATTGGTAAATTTTAATGATAGTAATGTCATATAGTAATGTTGATAATTGTGTTAGATTTATACATTTGGAATTAATGTCATGTTCATAAGGTTCATTACAAAACATCATGTGTTTAGAAACAAGTGGTTAGGTAATGACTTTTGATAACAAAGTTGATATATTTTAAGGTTTGAAATGAAAAGAGACTTAATTGAAAAACTTGATATTTGCTTAAAATCATATGAAATAATTATATGCTTATGAATTGGTACATGAAATTAATATTAAAGGATGTTTGGAGATAATTTGGTATATGGATTGATATGGTTAAAGTTGACAAGTAAACAAGGGCTAAAAAAGGGAAAAATATGAAAGACTAAGGTGGTAAATTAACCTTGACATAAAATAAAACATCAAGTGACATTTTGGTATCGATATTAAGCTCAAAGTATTGATACTTTGAAAGAAGTATCGATACATTGGACAAGGTATTGATACATAAGGCATTGTTCTTGAATATTTCAACTTCGAAGCTCAAAATGGTATTGATACAGCACAGGGGTAGTGATACTATTAGAATTAAGTGACCTGAATCCTTATTTAAATAAAATACATTGGAAAAATAAAATAAAAGTAAAATCCATATAAAACTACACTTCTTTTATTTTATTTTAGAATAAGGTTTTTTTAAACCTTATTAAGCTCCATCTATTTGATATTGATTAGAATAATGTGTTTCAATCTTACTACACTCCTATTAGAATATGATTTTACAAGCCTATAAATAGACATAGTCTACTCCTCTTGTAATTCATTCGAATTCGACTTAGTGAATTATCTTCTCCTCTGCCCATGGTTTTTTTCGAAAGGGTTTCCATATAAAATCAGTGTGTTCTTTATTTTTCTCTCTCTTTTTCTTTATGATACATTGTCATTACCGACGTTTGATTTTTTTCAAATTGGTATCTGAGCTTCCGGTTTGTTCATCTCAATCACAGTAATAGCGTCTTTGAAGTATGAAATTCGGTTGTTGGATCGCAACACCAGATTCGCGTTGTGGCAGATAAAGATGCAGACAGTTCTTGTACAGATGGACATAGAGGAAGCCTTGCTAGGGGTAGATAAGATGCCTTCAACGTTGACGGGGGAAGAGAAGAAGCACAAGGATCGAAAGGCATTAATACAGTTACATCAACATTTGTCTAACTAAATTTTGCAGGATGTGATGAAGGAGAAGACCGCCGTTAGATTATGGAAGAGGTTGGAACAAATATGTATGTCGAAAACTCTAACTAGCAAGCTGCATATGAAGCAGCGTCTTTATGCTCATCATTTGGAGGAAGGTGCGTTTGTGCACGAACACTTAAAAGTGTTTAAAGAAATTCTCTCAAACTTGGAGGCCATGAGGTTCAATATGATAAGAAGATCTAGGGTTGATTCTACTTTGTTCGTTGTCCCTGTCTTATTCAACCATTAGAGATATAATTTTATATAGCTGTGAGTCTCTTACAGTTGATGAGGTTTATGATTCTTTAACCTCATATGATAAGATGAAGCATATTGTAGTTAAAACTGACTCTCAGGTAGAGGGTCTCATTGTTCGTGGAAGACAAGATCGAAATGCTGATGATGATCGTGGAATGACACGGGAACAAAATCCTCGCGGTAAATCTAAGGGTAGATCGAAGTCTTCAAACAGAGGTAAAACTTGTAACTTTTACAAGAAGAAATGGCACATTAAACCTGAGTCTATAAGCTATAGAACAAGACTAAAAGAGAGGCTACAAATCAAAATGGAAAACAACTAGAAAATTCTGGTAAAGCTGATGGTGTAGAAGACTACAGCGATTATGAACTTCTAGTCGCTTCTGTCAATAATTCTAAAGTGAACGAGGAGTAGATCCTTGATTCAGGCTACACTTTCCACTTGAGTCCCAATCGAGATTGATTTACAACTTATGAAACAGTGTCTGAAGGTGTTATTTTGATGGGAAATAATGCTTCATGTAGAATTGTAGGTGTTGGAACAATTAAAGTTAATATGTTTGATGGAGTTGTCGGAACACTTAGTAACGTACGAGATATTTCAGAATTAAAGAGAAATTTAATTTCGTTGAGTAAACTTGATTCAAAAGGGTAAAAATACACAGCTGAAAGTGGAGTTTTGAAGATTTTCAAAGGTTCCCTCATTGTGATGAAAGGGTAGAAAAAGACTGCCAAGTTATATGTTCTGCAGGGTTCTACTGTTACTGGTGATATAGCTGTCGCTTTCTTATCCTTGTCAGATGATGATATTACTAAACTTTGGCATATGCGCCTAGGGCATATGAGTGAGAATGATGTGGCAAAATTGAGCAAAAGAGGACTTCTTGATGGGTAAGGAATTTGCAAATAGAACTTCTATGAGCACTGCGTTTTTGGGAAGCAAAAGAGAGTTCGATTCACTAGAGGAATCCATAACACGAAGGGAACGTTAGAGTATATTCATTCTAATCTGTGGGGGCCATCCAGAGTGCCTTCAAGAGGTGGAGTTAATTATATGCTAAGTTTTATTGATAATTTTTCCAGAAAAGTTTGGGCGTTCTTCCTGAAGCAGAAAAGCGATGTGTTTTCTGCCTTTAAGTCTTGGAAAACTATGATTGAAAAATAGACGAGAAAACAAATAAATACCTTCGCACAGACAATGGCTTAGAGTTCTGTTCTGGTAAGTTTAATAAACTGTGTATGTCAGAAGGGATCGTGAGACACTTGACAATTCGTCATACTCTACAGCAAAATGGTGTTGTAGAACAAATGAACAAAATGATCATGGAGAAGGTTCGATGTATGTTGCAAATGCCAACTTACCAAATTTTTTTTGGGCCAAAACAACCTCTACTGCATGTTTTTTGATCAATCGATCTCCATTCGTTGCCATTGAGAAAAAAGACTCCACAAGAGGTATGGTCTGGTGATCCTGCTGACTATTCTGATTTAAAGATCTTTTGGTGATCTGCATATGCTCATGTTGATAATGGAAAATTGAAACCAAGATCAATTAAATATGTTTTTCTTGGTTATAAAGCTGGTGCAAAAGGATATAAGTTATGGTGTCCTAAAAATAGAAAAGTTGTGATTAGCAAAGATGTTGTTTTTGATGAAACTACTACGCTACCTAACTTATCTCTTAAAGACTTCCAATAAAGAAAATAAAAAGCAGGTGGAGCATCAGATTAATCCAGAATCTACAACAGAGTCGACTCCTCAAGGCAGTACAAAAATTCAAAATAGAGTTGTTTCTTCACCATAATACTCTATCGCCAAAAACAGAACTAGAAGAGAAACTAAACCTCCAAAGAAGTATGTCGAGGCTGACCTAGTTGCTTATGCTTTAAATGTGGCTGAATATATAGATGCAAACCAAGAGCCATCTAATTATTCTGATGCAGTTAGCTGTGAAGACTCAGAAAAGTGGATGTTTGCTATGCAAGAGGAGATGAAATCACTCCATAGAAACAAAACATGTGATCTTGTGAAACTTCCTAAATGTAAAAATGTTGTTCGTTGTAAATGGGTGTTTAAAAAGAAACAAAAGACTGTAGGAGTTGAAGAACCCAGATATAAAACAAGACTTGTTGCAAAGGGTTACAGTCAAATTCCAGGAGTGGACTTCACAGATGTGTTCTCCTTAGTTGTGAAGCATAGTTCGATTCGAGCTTTGCTTGGTATTGTGGTCATGTATGATTTGGAGCTTGAGCAGTTAGATGTAAAAACTGCATTTTTGCATGAAAAACTTGAAGAGGATATTTACATGCAACAACTAGAGGGGTTTACAGTCTCAGAAAAAAATGACTATGTTTGCTTGCTGAAAAAGTCCTTTTACGGTTTGAAACAGTCACCAAGACAGTGGTACAAGAGGTTTGATTCCTTTATGACTTCTCATGATTTCAAAAAGCTTTGACAGTTGTGTTTACTTTAAGAAAAATAGTGATGGTTCTTTTGTGTATCTACTACTTTATGTTGATGACATGTTGATAGTAGTGAAAGATAAAGGAGAGATAGGAAAGGTCAAAGCCCAACTAAGTGAAAAATTTGAGATGAAAGATTTGGGGCCAGCAAAGAAGATACTTGGTATGGAGATTCTCAAAGATAGAAAAGTAAGTAAATTGTACCTAAGTCAGAAGGGGTACATTGAGAAAGTTCTTTGCAGGTTTAATATGCAGAGTGTTAAGCCTATTAGTAGTCCTTTAGCAGCCCATTTCAGACTTTCATCGGCTTTGTCTCCATAATCAGATGATGAGATTGAGTACACGTCCAGATTTATCATATGCAGTCAGTGCAGTTAGCAGATACATGGCGAATCTCGGTAAAGAACATTGGAAAGCAGTTCAGTGGATTTTAACATACTTATAAGGTACTACTGATGTTTTATTACAGGTTGGAAGAACTAAAGATGGAGTCATTGAGTATGTTGATGCTGATTTTGCTGGAGACCTTGATAGAAGAAGATCTCTCACAGGTTATGTCTTTACAATCGGAGGTTGTGCAATTAGTTGGAAAGCCACTTTGCAAACTACAGTTGCTTTGTCCACCACTGAAGTTGAGTACATGGCGATTACTGAGGCTTGTAAAGAAGTCATTTGGTTGAAGGGACTCTTTAGTGAACTCAATGAAGACCTTCAAGTCAGTACAGTATTTTGTGACAGTCAGAGTGTCATCTTCCTTACAAAAGATCAAATGTTTCATGAGAGAACAAAACACGTTGATGTTCGGTATCATTTTGTTCATGATATTATTGCTCGTGGTGATATTGTTGTGAGCAAAATTAGTACTCATGAAAATCCTGCAGACATGATGACTAAGTCATTTCCTATAACCAAGTTTGAGCATTGCTTAGACTTGGTTGGTGTTCATTGTTGAAGTTAAACCCTTAAGGGGTTTTATTTAAGAGGTGGAGAACTTGTTCGTTGAGAGTTTGCGATGAAGAACTTGTTCATTGAGAATTCGTGTCAAGGTGGAGATTGTTAGAATTAAGTGACCCGAATCCTTATTTAAATAAAATACATTGGCAAAATAAAATAAAAGTAAAATCCATATAGAACTACACTTCTTTTATTTTATTTTAGAATAGGGTTTTTTAAACCTTATTAAACTCTATCTATTTGATATTGATTAGAATAAGGTGTTTCAATCTTACTACACTCCTACTAGTATATGATTTTACAAGCCTATAAATAGACATAGTCTACTTCTCTTATAATTCATTCGAATTCGACATAGTGAATTATCTTCTCCTCTACCTGTGGTTTTTTTCCCGAAAGGGTTTCCACGTAAAATCTGTGTGTTCTTTATTTTTCTCTCTTTTTCTTTGTGATACATTGTAATTACAAACGTTCTAGTTTTAACAGATACGTTAGTGCTAGTATCAATATTTTGGGCCTTGTTTTGCATATAAATAATTCAAAATGAATTTTTACTGAAAATATTCACTCAATTTTAAGCTGTACACTAAAAATATGTTAAAAAAATGTTTGTAGGGTTAAAATATTATCGGAAAAGGGTTCAGATAATTGAATTTAGCCAAGATTACTCTGACACTCAAATGCGACATTCCTATATTCGACTTGGTAGTCAAGTTGGGTATAGGGGTGTTACATTTACAATAATAAACTTTTCTCGAAATATACATGTGTTTTAGGCTAGATGGATCTTTGTGGTTCCTGGCTTTCAATCAAACGACCTTCTCCATTATTCTCGTACCACGAATTGCTTCGAGTGTAGGCTCAAACAAATTTGAATCAAACACAAAACCAGAAATAAATTTCTTACTTTTAGTAAGAAAGTAAATCTCTGTCTCATAGAAATCGGTAGAATTATTATTCCCGAAAAATAGAATTTATACTTAGAAATGAATTCTCATTATTTTCAGGCAGAATAACAATATCTCAAACATTATTTGTAATTTATTGTATTTTTAGCCTTACCAGTGCCATCTATTTATAGGGAGAGGAAGTGAAACCCTAATTGAATCAATAAAATTCATTTAATGTCTATTTAATAGAAAAACAATCTCCTAGTTGAACTAGTTGAAAGAGGGGCTGATAGGGTGTGGTTCTCCTCATATGTATTATGATAGAGATTCGAGTCTCTTATGTATTTGGTCCAATTATATGTGTTTTTTGGACTTTTAACCTAGCAATTTATAATTTAATCCAACGTAATACATGTTTTTCTATTTCCCAAAATAAACATTATTTATTAAATTAATTTAAATAAGTTAATTTTTTCAACTCAATTCTAATTCGTTAAAATCATGGTAACTTCACCTATGAGAAAATATATTTAATTTCTAAATTCAAAAATTCATAATAATTAATTAATTTAATTCCTTTTTTAACTTCACTTATTTAATTAAATAATAGTTCAAAAAACTTAAATTAATTCTCAGGTCATTTCCATGCTTAGTGAGAAACCATATTCATTTTGGAATGTAATCCATTTTTCCAACTATATCATTTTTATCCATTTCTGTTTATTTGATTCAACATGTAATTCATTTTTGGTTTCAACGATTTAGCGGAGGGACCGGCTGGACATATGTGATTATGGCTCAAATGATTTATAAATAAGTTCCAACATTTTTCCTATTAATTATAAACTCATTTAGTCACGAAGTCATTCCACTATAATATCGTAACAGAGCTCTCCTCAATAACATACCATTATGAAAGCCACTCGATCAGTGCTCATCTAATAACCATGTCATAAGTGTGTTACCCTCATAAGATATCTTAATCTCTTTAGGATAAATTCGTTCTCCCAATATGATCTTATTTTATCTCATGGTAACCATTACATCTTATTTCATGAAAATTCAATTACTATAAAATAGTAATTAAGTCATTCATCACAAAGACAAACGACCCGTGACCACGTTTACTTTTCATCTATCGTGTAATGCCAATGAAAGGACATCATTTACCCATTTCTTGGGCTATGAATTCCACTATTATGAATGATGTTACATATTGCAGAAGTCATATACCCAACGCACCAACTTTCTATTCCTTTTCTATTTGAACTCAAGCTTTTACTTACATCAAAGTATACGAGTCACGCATACATAGTCCATCATCCATTCAGGATTAAGGCATGTCACACTATGAACGTCATAAGTGAATAAATCCATAAATGGATTCAGGATCTATTTTGCTTGGGTCCAATCCATGTACTGTCAATCCAGTTAGTCACATTTAGGTTTCTATCTTTTGGGAGTCATCTGCTCCGATGCCCAAGACAAAACATCTCCCCAATTGGACTTGATAGACGACATATTAGGCTTTCAATCGGTTTGCTCATTTCAGATTAGACTAAGGACATGTTTAGGTTCGTCTACTAGTGTAAGTTGTCTTTCCGTATTACGATCCGACCACGTAATACCGCTTAGTATTAGTTAAACATTAGACAATCAGTGAGCTACTGTTTGCTTCTATTTTGCTTTTCATGCAAAAACCACGTGAGGATATATACAAAAGATATTAATACAATACGTGAATAATTTTATTAATCAATTTGTTTGAAAAAATTACAAATATAAAAGCGAATATATTACACTTAGGGCACTAGATTAAAAAAAAAAAGATATTACCTAAGATGTCGTATTAGGAACCTTATTCATATTTTTACTTAAACCTATAAGGTAACAAATCATCCAATCTCCACCAAAGTTTTAAATATCGAGGTAGAATTCTCTTTTGTGAAAAACCTTAAATAAGAAATCTCAACTGTTAAAATATTTGTCCATCTTTAATAGGCAAATCAACAATTTGATTAATCATAAACAAAAAAAAATTCTAAAGAAGAAATATATTTTAAAAAATTAAAAATAAATCCAAAAAGAATAAACCAAATTAAGGAAGAAATAGAATCAATCATATGTTCTAGCATCCCTAATGCCTTTTGGAATAGGAAAAAAAAATGAAGTAACATCACGCTATTAAAATGATTTTGGTGAAAGAAAAATTCCAAAAAAAGCAAGGCCAATATAGATGAACAAAGAAATGGATGAATCAATAAAAAAATTAATCAGAAAAAGCAACTCTCCTTGGAGTTGCTCTGCATTCTATGTGATAAAAAATGTAAATTTCAAAAAGGAACACCAATATTAGTTATTAATTACAAACCTCTCATTAAAGCTCTAAAATGGAATAAATATCCAATCTCAAATAAAATGATTTATTGCAAAAACTTTGCAATGCCAACATTTTCTCAAAATATGACATGAAAATAGGATTTTGACACATCCAAATAAAAGAAAAAGATACAAAACAATATTTATTGTATCATTTGGGTAATAGAATAGAATGTAATGCCTTTTAGTTTAGAAAATGTCCCATCAAAATTTCAAAGAATTATGAATAACATTTTTATCTATATTCCCAATTTACAATGGTATACATTGACGATGTGCTAATGTGTGGTTTTTTTAAATTTAGGAAAAAACTTCAAACACTTAACCAGCTTTTATCAAATTTATAAAAAAATATTGGTTTAGTAATATCTACATCTAAGATTAGTTTTTTCCAAACCGTAGTAAAATTTTTAGGTCACTATGTTACCCAATGGACTATTACTTTAATAGAAAGATCTATAGAATTTGTCAAAAAATTCTCAAATCAAATCCTTGATAAAGTCCAACTACAAAGGTTCTTAGGTAGCCTAAACTATGTCATAGATTTTTATCCCAGTCTTAAGAACTTATGTAAACCCTTGTATGAGAGGCTCAAGAAGAATCCACAACATTGGACAAACGTACACACCAATATAATTACCCAAATAAAAAAGTAAATCACCGAACTTCCTTATTTACATTTTTTTTATCCAACCACCCCCAAAATAGTAGAAACAAATGCTTCTGACATAGGGTATGGTGGGATCTTGAAACAAATTAAGGGTGAAAAAGAACAAATAGTCTAGTTTACATCTAGACATTGGAATCTAGTTAAGCAAAATTATAGTACAATCAACAAAGAATTTTTATCGATTGTTTTGTGTATTAAAAAATTTCAAAGTAATTTATTTAATAAAAAATTTCTTTTACGAATTGATTGCAAATTTGCAAAAGAAGTTTTACAAAAAGATGTTCAAAATATTGCTTCAAAACAAATTTTTGCAAGATGGCAAGCAATTTTGATTATTTTGATTTTGAAATTGAATACATAAAAGGAGAAACTAATTCTTTGCTTAATTTTCTCCAGAGAATTCTTTCAAAAATGTCCCAAAAACTCAAAGACAAAGGAAAAAGAAAAATAGAAGAATCCTCCTCAAGAAATAAAAATATCCTCAAAACCCATCAAATAATGGTTCGAAATTTGTTTACAAGAAGAAAATGAGAGATCATCCTCATCAAAAACCTTAAATGATGCATCCTTCTAGGATGCACAAGACCCAAATGAAATCAGTTCCCAAATAAAAAAATGGGTTGAGTCTCTCTCTCAATCCCAGAAGCGGCATTAGCCATGGCTCAATTTAAAAAAAAAAAAAACTTCTCTCAAATAAATTGTTGCTAGAACAACCAACATTTCAAAAAAAAAGTGAGATTGTTTCACATAAACCAAAATATCTCAAAAATATTTCAAAAGAAACATCTCTTCAAAAGGTTCTCCCAAAAGAAGTAGCATCTTCACAGACTGCTATACAAAAATCCTCACAATATTTTACAAATTAATGTTTTGAAAAAATGTTCGTTGTGGAGGAAAATTTTCTGAAAAGCCTCCACATATTGTTATCAAAGAACTTTTCAAAGGATGACATTTTAAGTCATTAGACTTACAAAAAACTCAACAATATTATGAAAACATATTGGTTCAAACTGGATCAATATTGTTCAAATATTACACAAACCCAAAAGACCCTAACTTTATTACCTATTCAATAACCCAAATAATTAAAATTCTCAAACCAAGAGATTGGGGTGAAAACCCAAACTCTCCAAAGAAATTTCCAACCAAATTCACCATTGAAACAAACCATATTTTACATACTAGGACTATCAAACAACTTGATACAATGCATTCCTTTTCAACAACCAACATTGAGACACTTTTGGCTCATATATTTCAGGTATGACACCAATACAAATTCCCAAATTGGTTTCAAGAATGGTGGAACTGGTATGAACCATCTTCTTTTAATATCCTACCAGAAAAAATTCAAAATTTATGGCCCAAAATTTTTGACAAATTCTAGCAAGAACCATACCAAAAACACATATACAAAACAATCCATTTATTTTCAAAATAGTGTATTTCTTGGATTATTTTTTGGAGTTATGCTTATGAATGAGGCCAATACATGAGAATCCTATTGTTAGTTCGAAATTTCAGAACAAAATAGTGAGATAAATTCAATGACGAAAAATATGAATCCAAGTATTTGGATGATTTTTTTCAACAAAAATCCAAGATTATGCAAGTTTGGTGCCTTGGACCAAACTACTGCAAAATTTCTTTAAGCCAAGTCGATTGACAACACATTGTTGGCTCAAGAAAAAACCAAAACAAAATATAGAAAGCTTATGGTTGAAATGCTCGACTCAATGGATTCCACCTTAAAAGATGAGAAATCCTCGATATCTTTAATCAAAATGGTAGATCTAGCAGATGAAACCACAACAGTGACAATCACCAAAACTAAAAAGAAATTAAAAAAAAAAGGGAAGAAGAAGAATAAGAAGAAGACAATTGTTTTGAAATAATTGTCTACAGCCTTCAAAGATTCCCTACATACCTGAAGAATTTGTTGCAAAAAAAGACAAGAAAGTCAAATAGTATATATTCCCTGGAAGACAAAAGACGGAGATGAATAGTAATGATTCTCTACAAAGAAAAGATGAAGATGAATAGTAATGATTATCTACAAAGAAAAGACGGAGATGAACAATAACGATTCTCTACAAAAATTCTCCCAAAAGAAAAGATGAAGATAAACAGTAGAGGTTCCTTGCAAAAGTTTTGTAATTTAGAGAATATATTCTCTGCAATTGTAATAATAGTCTTGAAAATAACAATTGTGTAAGACGAGAAAATATATTTGCAATAATGTAAGGGATTAGATTCCCTAACAAGGACGTTGTAAAGAGGCAAGAGCTCTCTATAAAAGACTCTATTTTGCAATGAAAGGCGTGACTCAATTTACCCAACAATTCTCTTGAGCAAAAGTTTCTCTCCAAAATTTTCAAATTTTAAGTTTTTGTTTACAAAAATTAAAATTCAAAATAAATCAAATCTAGGTTTTTAAGAATTTAAATTTCAAGTTTTTACTTCCATCCATCCTAAGATCCTCAGAACTCGTTTGGTATCAGAGTCAAAAAGTTAAAGTTGTCGTTATTATTATTATTATTATTATTATTATTATTATTAAAACTATATATGATTATACAAAAGTTAAAGTTATGAAAATATTTCATAAAAAGTTATGAAAGTGTAGTTTTGTATTAGAGTAAGTGGATCATTTCTTAAATATAATAATTATAATTATAAGCATAATTCTAATTTTAGGAAAATATTTTATTAAAATTTATACTATTTTATTTATAAAAAATAAATTTTCACAAGTTGTCAATTATATATATATTTGATGAGTTATGAATTTAATCGATTATATGACATATTGTAATGACTCAGTTATAACTAATTAAAGCTAGCAACTAATTAAACTAATTAAAAGAAAAGACACAACAAAATATTAAGTATATGAATGATTTATGTATTAGCTTTCCTTTAAAGAACTTAAAATGATTTATCAACTTAAAATTTAACTTAAAATGATTTTTTAAAATGATTTTATGCATGATTATGATATTTAGGCTTCGTTTGTTTCACTAAAATGACTTTCAAAAATGATTTCGAAAATGACTTACTTTTCTAGAAAAGCTAATATTTTATGGTGTTTGGATGAATCATGTAAAATATTTTCTATTGTTTAGCAAATTTCTTGAAAATATTTCATAGAAGTTGTTTCCAATGAAACAAACATACATTTGAGATTTATGATAAAGAGTTTAAATGAAGTAATGAATTGATTACAAAGTGATGTTAATGTGAAATTATAGTAAATAATGAATCTTCATGATGTTAAGGATTAAATTGTAAACTTTGTGAAATTTATAATTGAAACAAGAGAAGCAATATCTATGAAACTTTGTTATGTAAAATAAGATATTATAATGAATTATTTGAATAAAGTGCTTATATGGTGAAAGATAAATTACAGAAAATAAGGACTAAATTGAAAATGTACAAAAGTTTAAAGTGTGAAACAATTTAGTACGTGAATAAGGAAATTATGATAAAGGTTTAATTAATTTGTTACAAGATGATGAAATATGCATAAAGTATTGTAAAAGTGAAATTGTGGAAAAATATGGAATTTTTATGATGACAAGGACTAAATTGTTAAACTTGAGAAAATATGAGGATGAAATGATAGAAGTGAAATAAATAAAATTTGATATTTGAAACAAAATATTGAGATAAATTATGTGATTAAAGTGTAACAAGAAAGAAAATTAATTTCACATGATTAACTACTGAATATAGAACTTTTATGACAAAAAGGGACTAAATTGAAAAATTATGAAAGCTTATAAGAAAATATTTGATAAGTGAAGAATGTAGTAAAGAATGTAACATCTCGGTGCTTTGACCCAATGTTCAGGTCAGGTATGGAAGTATTACAGTGAACAAAGTCTTATCAATTGGAAAATGCCTTTCAGAAAAAAAAAATTGGTAAGATTTTTTATGGGAATAAGGGAGCAATTTTACATCGACTGGAAAACCTTTTACATTGACCATCCTATTTTACATGAAACAAATATAAAAAAAGATTGAAAATATTTTCTGTAAAAGCTTTTACATTGACCATCCTATTGAATTCACTTTATTAATGTATAAATGAATCTAGAGCATTTATGATGACAGTTGTGAAAAATAAATCAAATTGCAATATTAAATTTTTTTTGGGCCCAAAACAAGGTAACATCATTTTTTTACAATGCCCAAATTTTTTAAAAACCATTCAACTGAATCGAACTACAATTATCGATTTCGGATATTTCTATATTTATTCGATAATTCTATATTTATTCAACATGGTTTCAATTTCAAAAGTTAAAAAATGAATAGAACGAACCTAACTGAATACACCCCTAGTTTTGGCTAAATGCTCGAATTGGATTCATTTTGAGCTCGCTAATAAGAACAGCTCCATCGAACATGAAATGAGAATACTGAAATTTGTTTTGGCATGCAAAAGAAAAAAAGGGTTGAATACTGAAGCCTCAGTCTAAAACCAATTAGTCTTCTCATCTCTAAGCCATGATATACAGCTTCTCAATTACATGCATGATTATATTATTCAGTTCATAAATCCTACAATTTTGCGAGCAGAGTCCAGACATCATAGCCTTGTTCTTTTTCTTCCCAATTTCAGTCAGAATCCTGAAATTGATGACATCAAGTATATCCATAATAGGCCTTCTTCATGCCTACACTATTCAATCCTAAAAAATTCATGTTGGGAAAACAAATGGAAACTTTAATAATCAGTGCAACTTCAAGAGATCCCCTTATCTACCTGCAGGTGTATTAGGCTTCTTTCTTTTTGACTTGGTATGGATATTTCTGGTATATCGAAATGCTGCTAATGACAAGTGGAAGAGCCACAAGACAATACACTGATGGCGGTGTTCCTTCAAAAAGGAACTGCAGCATGGCTGTTACAAGTAGTGCTGAAACAATGACGAACCCCTGCACGAATTTGAGAAAATTTTGTTGGAATAAGTGTCCTTCAGAAAATGGTGTGGTACATAAAATAAATCCAAACAATAAACGGAAGTGATCTTCAGCTTTAATGATCTCTCGAAAAATATTTATGTTCTTCAGAATTTAGATACATAGAAGGGGATAAGTTTCAGTTCTGTATCAGAGCCCACACAGCAGATGATCCAGGATCTAAGGCACTTGGCCTACATCACCCTCCACCCCTCTTTGACACCAATACATGGATTAGTAAATTTACTAATTAAGAAGAAAGCTCTGATTTTAAATTTGACATTCTATTTACTCAACGATTTACAATATCTTGACCATCCTTTCATGTTTTAAACATTAGAAAATCCTTTGATACTCCCAAGTAGTTACTGTATTACATTTATGTAGTTAGGCTTACCTTTCTCACACCACCAGCAAGGCTAGTGACAAGGCCAACAAGAATCCCACCGAGAGCATTGGTAACAACCGGAATCTGAAAAAAAAGGAAGAAGATAGTTGTGCTTAACTTTAGAATCATGTAATAGCAGCTAAAACATAAGTATTGCCAATATGGGCCTAGGAAGGGATAATCTCCTCATGTTTGGGACTGATTATCCGAGGGATATTCATGATCTTGTAATGCTTGATGCAATTGCTGAATTTAATAAATAGTTACGAGGTAATTCTAAAAAAACAAAAACATAAAAGTTTTGCCAAAATCAAGTTACAGGATCTGATATAGAAAATGTCTTAGTTCATAAAATACCCTACCCAGTCTTACTCTACTACCCTTTTCCTGCTTAGGTAACTAAAGAGCATCCCTAATATTCTCCAGAGAAATTTTCAACTAAAATTGGACTATTACCAAAGTTAGTGGAGTCCAACCATAAAAGAACCCATAGCGTCTGATAGCTTCTCCATCTGGAGACTTAGAGGTACTAGCCAGCAAGCACAAGCTTCCAACTATAGACATTTCTACAGTCATCAAGTATGATGAGTGCTTCTTGACCTGTAATAAAGAAAACATTAAGGAACATGAAGAAAATAAGCAAGCCTTCATTTTTGCAATATTGCATTTTAAAACAGGAAAATAGGCTATTTCTCACCTGAGAAGCCCATTGGCATAATGCAGAAGCCAAACCAGAGAGTACAGAAGCAACTAAGACTGGGGCAATTCCATAAAATAAAATTTTCTCAGGGTCACCACTGCTAGACCCTTTGCTAGAGCCTTCACCAATGCTTAGAAGGACAGCTGCCATGATCAACAAGAACAGAGCCCCGATTTGTTGAATTGACTGTCTCTGCCTACATAGATAACCACAAATTAAGCCAAATAAGTGCACATATATCCAAAGTATCATTATTTTTTCATCAAAGTCAATAACCATATGCCTTATAATGCTTTCAATTAAAATATACATTCTGAAAAGAAGAAACAATTATAAGAACTCTCAAATTCATAAAACATATAATAAGTACTTATGTCATTTAAAAGTCAAAACAGACAAAAATAAACCCAGTTTCTAGCTTTAATAGGAACCGGTTCATCAGTACAAAGTTCTCTAAAACTAAAAGGAGATAATATTATATATGCAGTTTACGTCACTGGAGAACACTGAAAAGGAGACACAAAGGACATGTTGAGAAAGATACCTCAGTATGATATATGTAAATATGGCAGTGAAAATTATTTTTGTCTGGTTCAGCATTGAGAAAGTAAGTGAATCTAGATTCCTGTAAGATATCTGCAACAAGCTGTTTTGAAGTGCATAAATTGCTGCAGGAAGACCTGATGCAGTAAGTGAACCCACCAAAGTCCATTCCCTTGCCAGTTTCTTTAAGCTACCATCTTTTGCCATGAGAATAAGGGCACATACAACCTAGTAAACATATTCCAAAGCAATGATCTTATAAATTCAAGCTTTTATATGCAAAAAGAACCAGAAGAAAAAGGGAAAAAGATATTTGTCAAATTACCTTGGCTACCTCACATGTCAAGACTGATGAAGTTACAATTACTTCTCGTCTGTAAAAGAAAGAAAGTATCAATTATGATAAGTTTAAACTTGAAACCGTCTTCGTTATCTTACCGTAAATTTTTTATGCAATTGATATTATTAATCCATCTATGGCAGCTCCTCATACTGCTCATTTTACTATTGTTCTGCATATCCTTTGCTATATCAAAGATACTTTGTTTCATAATCCTTACTTTTCTGGCACAAACTGTCAGTGCTAGATATAGCATTGAACCTGAATATAATGTCTGTACTGATACTACTTCTGAGTTACTTTGGTTGCGATGGCTATTACAGGATTAAGTGTTTCATGGTCATTGCATATAGCTCTTTCTTGTAATAACTGGGATGCTATTCAAATTTGCTCACATTTCATAAATGGACTAAACACATTGAGAAATATCTTGTTCATGCAACTCATCATCTTGTCTGTCTCTTCCACTGATCAGACTGCAGGCATTTTTAGTACAACACATCTTCCTGAAGAGTTCATGATCTAGAGTTGACTAATATAGATTCTCTCCTTGATCTTATTAGTTAATGATTTCATAATCTAAGTGATTCTTGTATTTTATTAAATAGCTTTAGTTTAGAGTTACTTGGGTATGAATATCAGTATTACTATGCATTTACATTCAACTAAAGAAAAACAATGTTTTAGCACCCCTATTTTAACTTGTACCATCATTGTTAAACTGAAATTGCATCCTAACATTGCAAATTTTAGAATATCACATTAAGATACGAAGATAAGCAACCGTGGATACATTTGAGCAATTGATGCCAAGAAAGATATCCAAGCACTAATTAATTATATAAATACGCATGATAGGCTACTTTTGGGCCATAGTCCACATCCAGATTTCGAAATGATCACTCAAAAAAGTAAATTAAATCCAACAGGTGATTAATTACAAGCCAAATCAAGAGCACATAAATTTAGATTAAAATATTTGGAGGGAGACGAGTATTACCTGGTGAAGCGTTTGGAGATAATAGGTTGGAATCCATATTGAAGAGTTAGTAAAATGGAGTAAAACCAAACGCGTGGACTCATGTTGCCTGGGTTAGGAGTGGAAGATTTGGGCTTTTTCGCCGCCATTGTTGGGTACGAGATTTCTTGTTTACCGTCGCAACGTGGTTCCTGGCCTTGCTAATCTGATGATTTTGGTGGCGGATTCAAACTGGGTTCTGTGAATGATTCTCTTCTTTTTTCCCCTCCACACAAGATATCGCGGTTTCATTGCGTTTCGTCTTCGTATCTTCGTTAACTAGAACCACGTTGTTTTCTTCTCCTCCGTTTTAGACCGGGTCAAGAGACAATGACGGCTCATTGCATGTTTGGGTTTCTAAACGGTTAATAGTTAGCTTAACCGAACCGAACAGAATTAATATTAATTGAATTAATTAAAATTTTTAATTATTAAGTAGTTAATTGAACCAAATTTTAAAAAAAAAATTAACTGAACTGAAATATTTCAGTTAATTTGATCGGCTAAGTGAGATTTATATATATATTTGTTTAATGTTCATTTGACTGAATTAAACGATATATAATTTGTATTATTAATTATTAAGTTCAGTTAATTCGATTAATTATCTCATTTCGAACTAAATTAAAGGATAACCGAACTTCTAAAAAATCATTAATCGGCCTCCGACCTAATTAGATCGGTTAACTAACCGATTAACCGAATTAGATCGATCCGACCGATTAATTCGATTTTAACTGAAATTTGAACACCCCTATTTAAAATTACTCTAACTTTTTAAAAAAAAATTTATTTATTAAGGTTTTTATTTTTTATTTTTTTTGAAATAATAAGAAATATAAAATTTCATATTCACAATAAATAACATGCACAAAATGTACCTCTAAATCTGAACAATTCTTATCCAATTTAATTATGTACTTGAAATAGAGGTGCTCCAAAAAAATTTCGGCCCGCACCCTAGGTCCGGGCTCAACCTGAAATATGGGCCTGAGATTTTTTCCAGGCTCGGCCCGGGAAAAAATTCCTAAGCCCGAGCCCAGCCTGGCCCGGCCCTTTTTTTAATAAAACACTAAAAATTTAATTTAAAAATAAAAAAATTTAAAGAAAGTATTTTAAAAATATTTTAAAATTAAAAAATAAATATATATTTATTATATTCGGGCCGAGTCAGGCCCAGGGCAAAAAAAGTGGTGCTCAAGGTCCGGCCCGTTTTCTAAATGGGCCTCATTTTTTTACCCAAGCCCATATTTCAAGCTTATATTTTTACCCAAACATTCTCATATTTCATGCGGACCGTCGGGCCGGGCTGCCCGGCCCATGAACACCTCTAACATGAAATAGATTTTTTTGAAATTCTAAAGAATGTATCCCAAAATCCATTAAATATGGGAGTGGGCCCAAAAATATTGAAAATGAGAGGCCCGAAAACTAAAGATTAATATTGAAAATTTAGAACATATGCGGTGAGCGTGGATCGAACACGCGACCTTCAGATCTTCAGTCTGACGCTCTCCCAACTGAGCTATCCCCGCTGATGAATTTTTTTCCTAAAACTCTAAATACTATTTATAGTGTCTCCAATGTTATGCTAAGTTCAAATTTGTTCTCCATTTAGACATTGATAAAAAAAACTAGACCAATCTTAATGCCTTTTCTCCCTTTAACGACTAGAAATTTAGAAACGAAAGAAGAAGAGTGGGTAAGAGATGAGCGTTTAAACCAGAGCATGAATGAGCTTTTGCATTTTTTGCTTCTTTCTTTGTTGACGACGCCTACTTTAAGATTTGAAGAAGAGTGTGAAATTGCAGAGTTGAAGAGGAAGAAGAACATGGCGGAGAAAGACCATTCAAACGTCACGTTGTTGCCGCCTTACCCAATTCATCAATATATATTTTCCCCCTTTTTATAATTATTTACTTTTATTTATTGTTTTTTTAAATTATCACCCTTGAATAATTATTTTGGATTACAAAAAAAAATATTTTAGAATGTGATTATTAGAAAAGTCACATTATAATGATTTAAGTTAAAAGTATGAATTAAAATTTGAAATTATCAAATTTATTTTACTAAACACTTTTTTAAAATATAATATTGATGTATTTAATATTTCCATAAACTTTATTATTAACAAAGGTTTGAATTAAATATTAAACAATAATATTTTAATTAGTCATTTAAAAAATCTTTTAACTTATAATTTTAATTAACAACAAAATTATTTCAAATATATTCTAAGTATAACCGTGCATATCTACAACCATTAATTGAAAGAAAATAATACATTATTCCTTTCATAATGCTTCTTGCAACTACTCAATAAATAACTGAAACTGATTATTTTAAATTTGGATTCCTCTAAATTAGTTATGATGGTTGTAACAAAACAGATCTACTAAATTATGTTCTGTATATAAATAACATGATGATCTATAGAAAAAGAGGTGAAGAATTTTTTACAAACCTTCTTTTTCTCCCTTACCTTTATTTAACGGAAACTATGTTGGGGCCTCCCCAAAATTTTTAGAATTTTTCTCAGATTAATCCCTCAACCTTCTTCTTATCATAATAGCAATCATTACATACATCAATCCTCGTAAGTAACACCATTAGCCTTTTTTTTTTATTTGTGGCAAAACTAGCCAACTTTGTAGTAGCATGTGTATTAATGATTATAGATATGTTAATTTAATTAAGGTTAAATTATAAAAATTGTAACACCTCTAACCTGTATTCATCGTCGGAACAGAGTTACGGAGCATTACCAGAGATTTCATATAATATAACATTTATGTCAGAAACTAATCAAAATCAAACATATTGTCCCTTATATGAGCCCTCGAGGCCCAAAACACGTGTTAAAAATAAGTCAGGATTAAATCGGGTACTCAAAGAATTTTTCAGAAAACATTGAAAATTTCAAAGCTGCAGGGGACACATGGCCGTGTGGCCAGACTGTGTGAGTAGAGGCACGCCCGTGTCTTAGGCCGTGTGGGCATTCGAAATAAGGACACACGGCCGTGTCCAACCTGTGTCCGTACTCGTGTAACTCCCTGACTTGGGTCACATGGCCAAGCCACACGCCCGTGTGCTAGGTCGTGTGTGCATACTGACTTGTGTAATTTAAATGATACAGGGGACACATGACCGTGTCACTTAGCCGTGTGTCACACACAGTTGAGACACACGCCTATGTCTCTACCCATGTGGACGAAAATAGATCATTTTCTAAGCCACATTTCTCACCCAAATTGATACGAACCTAACCTCAAGAATTTACACATCAATAAGCCATAACAAGACATTCAACACAAACTAAAATCAAGCCTTATACATGTAATACTACCATATAAAACCAATATACTCATAAGTACCTCCAATGACAACTTAAAAATAAGTCCACCAATATCCAAACTTACCTATTTAATTTACCTAACTAAGTTACCAAAGTTCATTATAATTCAATTACATACATACATATAACACTCATACTCATATCACAATATACCTCATTCTCATACTAATATGTAAGTTGGTTATTTAAACAAAATATCTATTGTAACACCCCTAACCCGTATCCGTTGCCGAATTAGGGTTAAGAGGCATTACTAATCAAAACATAACTCAGAACAGACATTCATTAAAGTTTAATAATTATAACAGTTACATATGATAAGCTAGGTCTAATATTAAACATGCAAAATTTTAAGCTTCTCTTTTGACCATTTAAAACAAAACAAAGACATTACAAACTAGCAAATCCATAAGGAAATAAACCATTTTCGTATGGCTATTAAATTCATATACAATATAACAAATTACGACCTTCAAAATATTTATCTAGTCTGTACATGCCATAGTTAGAATTTAAACATTTTAATACTGAGACAGTAGATAGAATGATGATCTTGCTAACGATCCCCGAGCTTGAAGCTTGATCTTTAAGTCTATAAAACGGAAAGATATAAACAAACAAAGTAAGTTTTTATAGCTTAGTAAGTCTATAGCATAACTAAACATATATATATATATATATAATATAACTTTTAAATTTAATTCATTGAGATTGCAATTAGCACATATAAGCGATATTCATAGATATGTTGTACTCGACCATTTTATTTATAGTCAAATATATATACCGTCGAATGCATTCAATCAATATATGTATATTTATACCAAACGACATTATAATTGAATGTATATAATCGAGCATATATATATGTTAAATACATATCATATCCGATTGTGTATGTATACTTATGATAAACTTATAACCAAATACAAATCTAATGCATATGACCGAATGCATTCATCTCCATCAAATACTTATAAACAAAGGTATATACATCTCAATTTCATATGTAAATACTTATCAAATACATATACCAAATATTTATACGTATACATTTATCAACTACATAAACTGAAAACATATATGTATATTTTACAAATGCATAGATCGAATATATACATATTCATTAAACACACTTAACTGAATGTATATATGCTCATCAATTAAAGATAACCAAAATCATATAACTGTACACTTAATCACATACTTTAAACAGATTCACCGGCACTTAGCCTGCTAGGCTTAAAGCCTGATTCAGTACACCGGCATTAAGCCTGCTAGATGTAAAGTCTGATATTGTTTTACCGGCATTAAGCCTGCTAGACGTAAAGTCTGAAATTATTTCACCGGCATTAAGCCTACTAGACGTAAAGTCTGATATTGTTTCACTGGCAATAAGCCTGCTAGGCGCTAAGCCTGAAATCTCAATTTCACATACACAAAATAATTCCTCGAAAAATTCTTAATAGCAAACACATGTTTGTTGTAGTACATGTTCAATCATAAAAGAGTTTACAAATCATACTTTAAATTCAATTCAAGTATTTATAAATTTATAAACATATATATAACCAAACCTCACATATAAAAATATAAGATTTTATATCTTTAATTCAATCCAAGAACCTATATATGAATATACATATAGATATACTCGAACTCCCATGTACGTATTTAACATTTATACCTTTAGCTAAAATCATAAACTCATACATGTATATACATTTATATTCGAATCTATATGTATATATATACACATTCTTGTCTTTATTTCATAATTTATTCATGTATATATATATAATTACTTAACTAAATTCAATACAAGAAATTTACATATATATATACACGCTTATTTGAAAATAACATATATATATTTAATTTCATACCTAAGTCCAATATAAAACATATACATGTATATTCATACATATTCAAAACTCCACATGCATACTTAACATTCATACCTTAAAATATATTCAAGATTTATTCAGTATTTTCATATACATTCCAACCCACATATACATACTTATTCGAAATTACCTATACAATTACAATACACATACCTTTAATTAAACCAAGAATTTATACATGTATATACATATATGTATTCGAACCTTGTGTATACATATATAACCTCGCACAATCAACTAAATTTAAGAACATATACATATAGATGCCAATATAAATATTCGAACATTATATATATATATATATATATATATATCTATATGCCATTCATACTTTAACTTAATTCAAAGATTTATATAAGTATACACCTATATATTCGAACATTGTATATACATATATACCATTTATACTTAATTTATTCAATCAAATTACTTTTATTTATAGCTCAACAAAAATACAATAGACATACATACATACATACTGATTTAATAACATTAAATAGCTAATAGACTTACCTCGGACAGTGAAAAATCGAAACCGAACAATTAGTCGACGACTTTAGCTTTCCCCGATCCAATTCCTATTTCTTTGGTTCTTGATCTAAATATATTCAAAATGAGCTAGTTTAAATATTATTACATTCAATTTAGTCCAAAAACACATAAATGGGAAAATTACCAATTTGCCCCTGATATTTACACTTTTTGCAATGTAGTCCCTATTGCATAAAACACAAAATACACAAAATTTGCCCACACTATATGAGGGCTGAATATTCCCAGTACTCCTACAAGTCCACACATTTCATTTATTTTACATTTTAGTCCCCCAAAAATTTAATTTCACAATTTAGTCCTAATTACTCAATTTCACCAAAAATTCAAAGACAAAACATGTTAATCTTTCACATATCTTTCATATTTCATCATTAACTAACAAAAAGCTCAAGAATTCATCAATGGCATAACACAAAATCAACACCAAATTCTAAAATTAAAGTATGGGTCTTGTAGTACACAAAGCAACGATCTCAAAAACGTAAAAATTTTCAAAAACCGAACAAAAACGAACCTCTAATTTTGGATGAACATAGCCGAACCTTTCAAAGCTTCCATGGCTTTTTCTTCTCCTACTTTCGGCTAAAGAAGATGAAGGCAAATGTTATTTTTATGTTTTAATTAACATATATATTAATATTTAGCCATTTACTTAATTAACCTTGGTTTCTAAATATATAATATATAAACATTAAGGCTAATTTAGTCCATAACCATCCACTATCTATATAGTGGGTTAATTGCACTTTTAAGCCTCCTAATTGAAAAGACAACCACAAATAGATGCTTTTAAATTAAAACCCTAAATTTTCATTTTACGCAATTAAGCCCTTTTTATTAAATTGAGCACTCAAAAGATCAAATTTTCATACGAAATTTTCACACATAGTAATTCACATACTGCAAATACCATAAATAATTTTAAAATATTTTTCTAACTCGAATTTATAGTCCCAAAACCATTTTGTCCGATTAGGGTCAAAATCGGGCTGTTACATCTATCATAATATTTTCACAAGACAAGCCTTGAGTAATCCATACAAAAACCTATACATGCCATATAAACCATATTGAACGTTTCAAAAACTACTGGAATAAGTTGGATAGTGTGTCTTGAGTGTTGATCCGATCGTCCAACCTTCCGAAAATCTACAAGGACATTAAATAACGCAAATATGCTTAATGAAGCTTAGTAACTTCGACGAAATAAATAAAAATCTTATCGAACTAACTATAATAAATCAAATAATAAAAATCATTCATGATAACTCCCTGTCAATCACAACTTCAATCGATGCATACATCCATTTTCAAGTCGTTACCAAAAACAAATAACATGTCTTTAAATTTCAATAAATAAATCACCTTATCGAATCTTTCCCATTCAACAACTTACAGATAAGAGTACATCGTTAACAGAAGCTCATAAGAGTTGGGTCTCCCAAATACGCCAACAGAAGCTTGAAAGCTGAACAGGAGCTCGTAAGAGCTGAACAGAAAGTAAAACAGGAGAGTTCGCAACAAATGCTGAACCCTGGTTTACTTGGGTATTTTTCCGATATCATCCTCCAATACTGTCATACGCCAAATCACGAATGTACTCAAATCTCACATTCCATCCAAACTGAATATCCAATTTAATATTATAATTCCAACAATGACTCATTTCCAAATAATAAAATAAAATGCATAATATCGTTCATCAAATTTGTACAAATATAAAATTTTAACCATACGAACTTACCTAGGCTAAATTGTAGCAATTGTAGAAGTTGAGGGACTATTCTGCTATTTTTCTTTTTTCACGAATTTCTACGGGATCTTAATCTAAAATATAAAATTACTCATTCATTAGCATATATTTCACTTCTAATTCATTTCACAATTAATACCCTTTTATTAACTGAAATGGCACATTAAATAATCATGCTAATCATGAACACATTCAACATTCTATAATCGATTTTCATTTTAACTTAATAACCTAGATAGAAAGGCTACCTAAACATTCGAATAGGTCATAAACATAAATATGTCATTTACTAAATCCATGCTAAGATACCATCTAAGCTCATCATAACACACAACCAAGCTTAAACATAAAACAAGTATAATGCCTAGCATATACCATCCCAGAAAATAACTAAGCAACTATCATGCTAATCATAAGTTGACCATTGCCTTCACACTTATAAATATTCACATAGTATCCAAAATACAATCAAGCTACAAAATAATCATATCAACCAAAGATCTCCTAGGTACATGACAAGACCAAAATAGAAACATCACCAAAACTTGAGTTCGGGATCGTTGTTGGATGTTGAGTCAGTGCTAGAATTACTATGTAACTAACCTGCGCACGAGAAAAACAATGTACGCTAAGTATAACTTAGTGGTGAATCTACTATCCAAATAATTTATTATAATACAGAACATTAAATTACTTATTTTAAAAGAAAATATGCAATAAGAAAAATGCAAAGAAACATATAATTTTTCACCCTTCTTTCATAACTTCATTATTCAATTTAAACATGATTATTTCATGAACCATCACACTTTCTTTTCATACATTCAATATATAAAATTATTTAAAGTTCACAACCATCTTTATTTCCATTCATTTCTCATACCATAATTCTGGGTTCTATGTCATTTTCAATTTCATCTTTCCATTTCATTTTCCCCCATTAACATGACTTGGACTCGGATACACGGATCCAAACAACACACCAAAGTTTGACACCTAGTGCCTAACAGATAAATCCGTAGAAATGAATTGCGCCCTCGCTGGCTGGTAAACTGACAAATAGATGTGCCCAGCACTAGTCAGTATAACCGAAAAATGGGGTGCCCAACACTCCCCGACATGTAGTCGTAAAACCCTGAACTCTTTCTATCCTATGGCATGCCAATTATACTCGACCCTGCCCGAACAATTAATCGAGTAACAATGTTCTCAATACAATTTGTAATCTCTTTTCATATCATGAATTCATCCATTCAATCATTCTTTCATATACATAACCAACCGTTTCATGTTCATATAAAATCCTATATCACATACAATATACAATATTTTTACAACTATGAAATTTATACCTTGTCACTAATAATCATTCAATCATCTCATCTCATTTCAATTCAAATTCACATCTCATAGTAGTATTTCAAAAGACTAACTCACCTTATATGTACTTACCAAATAATGCAATGTATAAATGCAATGTTTGTAAATAGTTTGGATTATAGAAATGCAAACTGTAAATTTTGAGCTATTCGTCGTTGACTTTGTCTTTTCCTTTCTTTCTCGAGGATTTCGGGACAGCGCTAGCTACGGATGAAACAATTAAAATAAATTAACAATACACAACTCAATTCACGTTCAATTACAAAATTTATACTACTTTTGCATGAAATTCAATTTAGTCCATGAAACCGGGACTAATATAACTTCATAACTAACCCTCCAACATTAGGCTGAATTTTCCTAGAGTCCCTATAGGACTTCCTACTTCTCAATTAAAACCCTAAATTTGAATTTTGCGTAACTTAGTCCTTTTTGCATAAAATTATCAATCGACTTTACAATATAGTTCCATTTCACATACAACCTTAAAATCTATCAAAATAACACCAAGAACTTAGATTTCTCTACAATGGCAACTTCCATAAACTTCAACAATTCCAAAAATTTCAACATGGGTAAGCTAAATTATGAACTTGGGGTACCAAAAACATCAAGATTACAAGAAAAGAGACTAACTTAACTAACCAAATACAATTTGAAAAGCTTAAACTCCCTTGGCTGTTTTGTCTTCTTCTTCTCCCTAATGTTTTGAATTTTTCATGCAATTTGAGAAAGAAACTTTCTCTTACAATCCACTAAGTTTTACTTACCTTTAGTTTTTATTTTGTTTATTATTTTAACATAAAGTTTTAACTAAAACTTTGTAATATACTAAACATATATATATAAATCATGACCGCACACTATACTAACCATTTATATAATGATCTATTTATTTAATAAATCCCTTAATCAAGTTTCTTCTTATAACTATTATCAATTTCTACTTTTATCACTTATGCAATTTAGTCCCTGTACTTAAATTAAACTCTAATTCCACAAAATTACCTAATCAAAATTCAATTCACTAATAAAATAATTACTTAAATATTAAATAAAAATATTTACAAGTCCGGCTTACAAAAATAGGGTTTCAAAACTACACTTTTCGGTACCACAGACTCTCAAGTCATTATAGTTCGGGACACTTTCGGATAAAAAATAATGCAAAAGAAAATAGGGACACGACATCATGGGGCCAGTATCGTGATACTGGATTCTCTAATGCTCATGTCGCAGCATCTTGTGGCAAGTGTCTCGACCTTGAATCCTCTTGTGCTAAACAAGTCAAAACTTCTCTATATTTGTGTTAAGATCAATACCACATTATCCAATACATATACCAATAAATTTAAATTCATATAATACTTCAATCTATTGAAAAATACTTCCTTAATTCATCATATAAAAATTACTCACTTAATGTCCTAACAATTTCATTTAAACTTCTTTTATATATTAACAATTCCATCACTTATATCAACTTCTTAGCATTACAACTCTTCTACTATTTTCCCTCCTCCTCCTCCTCCTTTTCATTCCACATCCTAGATGTACATATATAAGAATATTTGGTTTTAGTATAGCATGCATATATGTAATATAAATTATTCTTTCACCGATTACACGAATACTTAGGGGGTGTTCAAATTTCAATTAAAATCAAATTAATCAATCGAACTGATCTAATTCAATTAATCAGTCGATTAACAAATCTAACTTAGTTTGAGGTTGGTTAATGATTTTTGGAAGTTCGATTATCGGTTAATTCGGTTCGAAATCGGGTAATTAACCGAACTTAATAATTAATAATACAAATTAGATGAGGTTTTAATTTAGTTAATTCGGTCAAATGAACATTATCAATTTTTTATATGTTTTATACTTGTTTTAACCAAATAAAAAAAACATATAAATTTTGGTTCGGTTAAATTTTTTTGAAAAAATTTTGGTTCGATTAACGGTTAAAAGATTAAAAAGTTTGATTAATTTGGTTAATACTAGTTCGGTTCGGTTAATCATTTGAACACCCCTACAAATACTCTTAACAAGGTTTTCTACTTGAGTATCAATTACTAAATTATTTATATCTTGGCCTACAAAATACAAAATTAAGATCCACTTGTTGTTTTTGAAACTAGACTCAACGAAATTTTTACCGAATTTTCTCATAAACCAATTAATATAGTTTTTTCTTCACTTCATCTCCTGTTCCATTGCTAGGCATGTAACATCCCGCTTTTTAGTGATGTCGAGAATGGTGGTTTTGGGGCTACAAATACAACGAGTGAGTCTGTAAATATTATTATTTAATATTTATGAGTCAAATATGGTATTATAATAAATTGTGATTTGATAATTTTTGTTATTTGAATGAATAGTTAAGTTAAAGTGGCTTGTCCCTAAAGTTAAGTGGTTTTGAAAAATGAGGTTTTGGGACTTTGTTTCTATAAATCGAGCCCGTAAATATTGTTATTAAATATTTAAAAAGTTGCTGTATGGGTTTATTTAAGTTCGGTCAAAAACCTTTAGTGATTTGTTAGTTAACTAAAGAAAAAGAACTAAACTGTAAAAGATGTAAAAGTTAATCGATGTTAATGTTTATTAGCTAAATTTCATAATTATTGTTAGTTTAAGGTTTTATACTGCAATTAAACATATTTTAATAGACATGGACGGTTAGTGGATGATTAAAAAATTTATAAAATATGGTTTTATGTTTAAAATTAAAAAGGTTAGATAATAAAATAAAATAAAAATTAAGGAAGAAAGAGAAAACACTTTCATTTTCTTCTTCACCTCACGAAAGCACCATGGTAGCTTGGGGGAGAATCAGTCATTAGGGTTTGAACTTCAAGTTTCTATTTTGGTGAGTGAATTTCTTACCCATTTCTTGTAATTTTTATGTTTTAGAGATCATTACAACTAGGTCAGTTAACCCGTATCTCCGTTTTTGAAACTGTTAAAGATTTTGGATTTTGTCATTGATGAATCTTTGTTATTCTTGGTGTTAAATGATGAATTTGAAATATTAGTTGTTGATTAGGACTTTTTTGTAAAGTGATTTTTGATAATTTTAGTTAAAGGACTAATTTGATAAAATGTTAAAATTGACATAGAATTTTAGTGAATTGTGAATAAATATGGACTTTCCTAGTATGGGAATAAATTTGGCTAGCAAGGTTATTTGAGAAATTTTGTTAAATTTGGAGTTTCAGTGTTTGAGGACTAAATTGTGAAAATGTAAATGTTTAAGGAAAATGTGTAAATAATGAAAACTTAAGGGTGACATGCATAAAGGTGAGCTGGAATATGTATTTGAATTTGATAAAATTGAATTTAATTATTATTAATCAAGATTTGATTAAATGCGGAAGATAATTGAGGAAAAGAAAAATTATGAAATAGTCCCTATGAGTCGATCATTGGTATATATTAGGTAAGTTCATAGTATAAAGTATACATACATTTTTATTTTATATATTGTATTAATATATGTTGAATTAATTGTAGTTTATATGAAATTTTGTTATTAAGTAATAAATCCCTAAATATTGCAATTTACTACAAGCAAGAAACAAGTATTTGATAATTGGTGAATGTCGTGATTATATGTTATTGAAATGAGTTTCATGAATGTTCAATATGTGTTTGGGAAATTACGAAGTGCCTCTGATTGTTAATGTTTGAATTAAATTATCAAAGCCCGATTGAGCGTAGTAAATGGTTAGGATACAATTGGCATGCCAATAGAGTTTGTACGCGTGCTTGTACAAATTTGTTAATGTTTGAATTAAATTATCAAAGCCTGATTGAGCGTAGTAAATGGTTAGGATACAATTGGCATGCCAATAGAGTTTGTACGCGTGCTTGTACAAGTTTGCACGTCAATGCCTCTGTTAACATTTCGATGCTCTCTAGTGTGTTTTGGGGAACCTGAGTATCTGAGTCATGTTGCTATAGTTCACCGGGATATGAAAATATGAGTCTAATGTTGAAATATTGATGTATACCGTTTGAATATTGTATCAAGAATGATCTTGTAATATGTTTCATATTGATGATTATGTTATTAAAGGTAGGTTTTATATACATATATGAATTAGTTTGGATTGAATTATTATGTAACAGGAATCATATAATGAACCATTTTCAGTACTAATCCTATACGTGTCTTGTAAATGATTGACGAGGTTTGATTAATCTAATTTATTTAGTTTTCACATTGTTTAATTGAAGTAAGTGATTTGGGGATGATATGTTTATATGAATTATTGAAAAGAAATGTCATATCTGAGAATGATTATGTGTTAAATGTGCAAATGAAATGGTAAGATGAAATGATTAAATGAAATGCTTATATGGAAATATTTATGAAATGGTTATTGAAGTGTTTATACAAAATATTTATAAGAATATAAATATGGGAAAAGGGACATTTAAAATGAATACTTGAAATAAATATGTTAAATATTAAATGAGTATTTGATGATTGGTTTATATACCAAATGTGCTTTTCATGTATATGTTTGATAATATGATAAAGTTACATATTTTATATATGAACTCAATAACTTTATGAGACTTGTTTTGTGTATAGGTAATTAATGAACTTATGACCATGATGTTGAATTATCTTGTAAAATATTTACATCTTTTACGGTAAGTTAAAGTTAAAGTTTATTATGAACTTACTAATCTTTACGCAAGCTTACCTCGTTTTGGTTTTTCTTCCTCGAGATTGTCAGATACAAGCTGTCAATTGGATTGGCTTTGGAGATTACACTATCTGGCAACTTGATCTATAACCATCTGTTCACTTTGGTCTGGTTATAAGTGGCATATAAATAGGATTTCGATATATATATGTCATAAGTATTATGGATATGTTTTGTGTCAATTGAAGTATGAGATGTGTTTATTGATGTGAATCTTAATTAGTATTTTGGTTGATTGTGGTGTGTGATGGTAATGGTATGTCTATATAAATGTTTTTGACCATTTGTTATATGCCTTATGGAACTAGTTTGATGTTTGGTTCATTGGATGTAAATGAAATATATGAATAGATATGTTTGTTGTTTTATAAAATAAGAACATGTGTATATTGAATGTGAGTTTAGATTAGTGTTTAAATTGTGGTGCATATTGGTTATGCACATAGGTTGCATGTTTTTGGTATGTTTTTGGCATGTTTAGATGTGTTTTGAATAGGTGAATAGGGTTGGAAATGGTTTGATTTGGTTTTTAAGAAACGGTGCATGAAATTGCTTGTTTTGGAAGTTATTTTAGGTGCACATGGCCTGGGACACAAATTGTCACACGGTATGTTTACACGGCCGTATGTATTGTTAATTTGAGGTGCAGGTTTGACACAATCTGGCACACGGCCTGTGACACTACCATGTGACCACATTTCAAACACTCACACGGGTGGGCATACGGGCTGAGACACGACCGTGTGACCCATATTTCGAATTGTACATAGTTTGGCCACACGACTTGTCCCTGAGCCACACAGCTTGAGCTCTGTCACACGGCCTGGCCATATGACCGTGTGACCCTTGTTTTCAAATTTTTTCATGTTTTCTTTTTTAATTCAAATTGGTCCCTAGATGATTTCAAAGTCATTTTTATGTCCTGTATGCTCGTTTAAAATCTCGTAATTGTGATTATGCTATGAATGAAATGTAGATTCAAATGTTGTATTTAATTTAATAAATGAATAGTTTAATGATGTAAATTGTTTTGTTATATGCTGTAATACTCTGTAACCTTAATCTGACGACAGAAAGATGTTAGAGGTGTTACAAGACAACTTTGACCCTTCACTAAAAATCATTTATCTTTCAGTACAAGATTCATATAATGTTGCCTTTTTTTTCTTAAAATAGACACATTAACATTTTATAAAAATAAATTTCATATCCTAAACATTTTTTTACAATTTTAATGATCTTTCATAGTCGAATAGGGAACCCGAAATCAATCTAACCTTGTCTCACTTAAATTTATTTATCTCATGATCTACAATTCCATTGCTTATACCATTTCTTATATACAAAACTAGACTAAATAGACTTTAATTATTATTTGGTTCAACCTCTAACTCAATTTCTAAATTTTTTATTAATATTTCAAAGTTGAGCTACTGCTATTGTTCGAAACTGTTTTAGTAAAAATATTTACTTTGCCATGATTCTTTGCATTAGCTTTCAATTGGATGTATATAATCATTATACTTTTGATTATTGGTCAATTTAGTCACACAATTTCATATGTTAGTAACATATTCATTTCTTTATCTTAACATTTCTCATGATACAAATTATATCTCTCTTTTCTCATAAAAACTTCATGTCTTTATATATCATTGATTCTAAAATACCTTATATCTCTACTATTTTGACTAAATTCTCATATAATACATTCAAATCACAACATATCCAACTTAATTTTTGAAATACAAATAAAGTTAATATGAAAAATTACCTCTTTAATCAAGAATTTCCTCCCATTTTCTTCTCTTCCTTTTCTTCCTTAATTACATGACTATCCTTCTCTTTTTTTCTAATTTTCTTCACTTCCACCTACTAATTTCTTGCTTTTAAATTGATGAACATACTCTCTAGAGTCTCTACTTAATTTTTCCTCGTTGGTGCCTATGAAAATTTCTGAGAATTTTGAGAGAAATAGTGAGATTATATGGAAAAGGACCAAATTGTAAGAAATGAAAACTTCTTCCCCCTCTTATAATGCCGGTGGCATTGAAGCATCGATAAGTATGAAGAATTTTCTTCATATTTCTATACAAATATCTTAAAATAAAGTATTATGGTAAAATATTAATAAAATATTCTAACCAATCATGTTCTAACACCATTTTCCACTAATTATTATCATGGTAGTTCATGATAAATAACTAGATTGAGAAATGATCATTTTCTCTTTTAATATCTTAATATTCACTTTTGTTTCATTTCTTACGTTTGGTAAAATTCTAATTTAGTCCCTCTCTTTTTCACTTATTTAATTTGGTCCTTATTCACCAAATTATTTTATTCTTTAGTCTTTTCCTCCTACAAGGTATTTGCACTTTTGGTCCTTCAAAAATTTCCATAATTATATTTTGACCCCATGAATTTTGAATATTACATTAAGGTCACAACACTTTTCACATTTTTATGAGTTAATCCCTACCTTTTAAAGTGGAGAAAAATAAGTACATATACCAAAGTGGACCTAATTGTCAAGTTCAAGGGCTAAAAGTTATATTAACCATTTAATTCTATTTCGCCTTGTACATTTAACTTTAAAAGGATTGAGATGTAATCATATATTAGGCAATAAACCTAAAATATTTAGCTGTGATATTTATAGATTATTTTTCATATTTATATATGGAATGCATATTGAAATTATTATAAATGACTATTAAATGTTAAATAAAGTAGGGGTAGAGAGAGGAAATTATAGATGTATCTAATATTCATGGAGGTGATATTCAAATTTTAAAATCTACGGTAAAGAGTAGGGACAAACGATCATTGCCTCGAATTTTTTTGAAAAGTTTCATTAAATTACTTCAAAGTTATTAAAATTTTAATTAAACTCATCTAAAATTTCTATAAATTCTCATTAAATCTAATGTCAAAATCTACCTCTGGCCAAGGGCGAAACTAGGATTTCATTAAGGGGACTAAAATAGCATAAAAAAAATATTTTTGAAACTCCCTTAACCGAATAATCTCCTTAACCCCATGTAAGATAAACACAAATTCAAATGGCGTTGAGCAAAAGTTGGTCCTTGAGCACTTATGTTAGTATTTTGATTGTGTAATTTATAACAACTAAGAGTAGCGTAATTTGCTTATTTAAATATAATTTTATTATATGTTAGGCAGTTAGAGAATGAGAAAGAGAAAAAAAATTCAAGTAGTTAAATGGTAAATTATAATTTCTAAAGTTTACTCTCCCCTATCTTTACAATTAAAATCAGATTTGGTAAATAATAAAATAAAGAGGAATTGAAAAATAACAAACAATTGAATTACCAGTATTTAACTCTGGAGTTTTCTAATTGTTGGGGGGACCAATCTAAAATTATTTATTCTTTTTGACAAGGCACCCTCTAGCCCTCCAGATGTTCCGCCCCTGCCTCTAACCAAAAGGGATGAGAGAGAAATAATAAAACGATGATGATCTTAACAGTATCTATCATGGTCAAATATAGAAAAACCAGATAATCAAAAAATTACTAAAAAAATAGATATACACGTACATGTCGGTGTTAAAAACAACAAATATGTATGTGTTTGTTCACACGCACACACATAAACTTGCATGTATTATATGCATGGACAAAATGTAGTGGTTCTATAAGTCTACCAATTCCATGTCAGCAGGAAGAAAAGGTGCGAATTGGTCAAATTTTGCAGCTATGCCATCTGATGTGAGAAGCTACCCAGGAGCTGCCTTCATGGATGAAGAATTTTTTTTTTTTTTAAAATCCCCAGAGTTGGTCCTTTTATTTAAATAAAATTTTATCACCAATTTATAATAATTTAGGTATAACCATGTGATGCCACCTAGGAATAAATTTACTTTATTATTATAAAATTTCTATTGTTTATGTTTGCATTAAGGGTTTCTAATAACGAGGTTTCAACATGTGATTCATTACATTCAATATCTCATTATATTAATTAACAAAAGTATGCCTATAATATATATATATATATATATCTTTGTCGGATTAATATTGTATAATTTTATAGATAATCGATGAACTAAATATTATTGCATCATTAAAATGTAGTTAATTTAATTTTAAAATCTTTTTATATACGTATCATCTGATTGATTGAGAGTAAAAATAATAATAATTAGTCCTTGCATGATGTGTAACTTCATAATCTTTAGAGCTTAGGCAACAATGATTTTGATGGATAAAATCGAAATTATAAAAAGAAAAATAGTGATAAGGAACCAAATTTTGGTAAAGAAACATAGAATGGGCTGAATACATCAATTTATGCAAGCAAGCAACACTTTGTTTTGTGACCATTGCTACTGATTAACCATCTTGATGTTGCATAAAACTAATAATGCATAGTCTCTCACATCATATTTCTTTCCATATGAGATTGATGAATTGAATTAGTAAAAACAATTTGTCGGTCTTTTTAATTTTAATATTGAGTAAATTGATTTTTTTTAAATCAAGTAATTTAATTTCTTTCAATTTGAAAATGATAAATTTAGCCCTAAAAGTTATACATTTTGTCTATATATATAATTTTGAAGATAAAGTTTTTCTTATAAATTCTTTTGATTGTTTTAGAACTTTCAAAATTATATACATTTTTTAAATTGGGGCTAAATTGATAGAATATGTAAATATTAAAAGCTTATTTTTTTATTATATCAATGAAAATTAAGTACAATTGATGGAAAAAGTTAATCGATATAATTAATTGTCCTTAGTTGTTTACTTTTGAAATTAACGTGGATTAAATTGCTCCAATTTTTTAAAAGGATTAATTTGTTCAATATCAAAATTAAAAAGACTAAAAAAGTGTTTTTATCAACCAAATTCTTAAAACCTAAACCTTTAACCCCAAATGAACAATTAAAAATTTAAAAGAAAATAAAAATTATGAAATTAATTTTTTAGAATTGAAATACAGATACAAATATAATCACAATTACAATAGTGACAAAAACCAACATTGAAAAACACAATGGAACTAGTAATTAGAATAGTTCCGAAGATTTAATTAGAGTAAAACCAAAACTAAAACCCATAGGTACACAATGTGAGGCCATTAAGTGAAGTGGAACATCATTTAGCTCTTGATATACAAAACGTGTAAAAATGTTATTTTAAAAAGAAAAAACGCATGAACTTCGGATCTTGGATTTCAAAGTCGAGAATAAAAAAAGAGATGACAACCACGCGTTTGCATTATTATTGATAAGGGTGATCAAAGAATCATATCAAAATAATAATGTTTCACACTGCCCTATGCCAGATATGCTCAAATGCGCAACTTGCAACCCCAGCTATGAGAATACCTCTATTTAAAGGATCTTCTATGGAGTCTCTTACAGTACCTCAATTTCCTTTCAAATAATAATCCATCTTTTTAAAAAAAGAATGTCTTCGTTTCAAATGATTACTACCCTTTTCCTGCTAGCAATGATGGTGGGGACATCTAATTCTCAACTCAGTGCCACATATTACGCCAAAACCTGCCCCAATGCGTCCAGCATTGTTCGGAGTGTGCTGCAGCAAGCTGAACAAAATGACATTTGGATATTTCCCAAGCTCATTCGCCTTCACTTTCATGATTGTTTCGTCCATGTAACAACACAATATTTGCTCCATTATATATATAACTCATACCAAAATGTATATACATGCATGCACTAACGGTGTACTTGCAGGGTTGCGATGCCTCGCTACTGCTGAACGGTACGGACAGTGAGAAAACGGCAACCCCGAACCTTTCGACGGATGGATATGCTGTTATCGATGATATCAAAACAGCGTTGGAGAAAGCTTGCCCTCGCGTCGTCTCGTGTGCTGATATTTTGGCCCTGGCTGCTCAAATTTCTGTTTCCTTGGTATGTTTTTTGTTATTAATGCTGCTGATCTTTTGCATTGATCCAATTAGCAGTAGAACAATGTTATTTAATGAGTGTGTTTGGTTTGCAGGGTGGAGGTCCAACATGGAAAGTCCCACTAGGAAGAAGGGATAGTCGGACCGCACACCGGGAAGGAACTGGAACCATCCCCACCGGACATGAGAGCCTTGCCAATATTGCAACCCTGTTCAAGAGCATGGGACTTGATTCCACTGATCTAGTCGCTTTGTCCGGTATGCACAAACATTAAACCCGAGCCTAAGCACATGGAATACACTCGATGAACAAACATTTAACATGTTTCATTTTTCATGAAATACTCATTGGTTCTCAGGTGTTCACACATTTGGAAGGGCTCGATGTGCTGCATTTATGGACCGCCTCTACAATTTCAATAACGTATCAGGGAAAATTGACCCGATCCTCAACGGGACATACGCGAAAACACTTCGACAACTATGTCCCAAAGGCGGAGACGTTACGAGTTTGATCGATCTCGACGAACAAACTTCGCTTACGTTCGACAACAAGTACTTTTTGAATCTTCAAAACCGTAGGGGACTGCTTCAAACCGACCAAGAACTGTTCTCCACAAAAGGGGCTGAAACTGTGGCCATTGTCAACAGGTTTGCAAGCAGCCAAAGCCAATTCTTTAATAGCTTTGCAAAGGCCATGATAAAGATGGGGAACATAAACCCCTTGACTGGTACCAATGGAGAGATAAGGCTTGATTGCAGAAAGACCAATTAAAATAAGTTTAAAGTGTGGGTGAGTTTTTGTTTGTTATAGTCATAGGGGTGTGTTTCCTTGAAGCATGCAAGGAACATTATCCTATGATGTTTTGTAATGATAATGGTGAAATTTTAGTTCATTGTTCGGTCCTAATGGAAAAATAAAATTTAAGAATCTGAGTTCCATGGCAGAATTAGCCATTCCAAATTATGAAAGATTTGTGATGTATTAGACTTGATATTTGATCAACATTTGTAAGCAATTATATGTCATAAATATAAGATCGGAAGTCAAATATTTTAAGAAATTTTAAAAAATATATAGAAATATTAAAAGTTAGAAAAAAATCAAGGATAAAAATAGATTTTCAAGTGTTAATCGGTTTTGGTTTGTTACCCATTCAAAACTGTTTTTACTATTTCGATTATATGTTACCATTTTAACTTTTGATTCTTCGTCCAATTGACTGACATGCATTTTAATGCAATAAATATTTGAATTAGAGATGAGTGTATGACACAAATATCATAGTTCTAAAATTAGTTTGTATTTACAAATTTATAATGTTGGTTTTAAAAAAAATCATTAATGAATTGAAAAAGTAATATAATTACAAACTATTTCTAAAAGTAATCAGTTATATTAATGTTATTTAATTTAAATTATTTAATATTTAATATTAAATTCATTATAGTTTGAATATTAATATCAATATATTATAATTTAAATAATATTATTAATAATTTCTTATGGATTATTTATTTAATTTATATATTGTTAAATTAGTTTGTTTTAATGTAAAAATGTTAATATTTGATTTTTTTATAATTTTATAATTATCTTTTCTCTATTTTAATCAACAAATGTAATTAACTTTTATTATATTTTTAATATAATATTAATTTGATAAATGTTATTAACATGTGTTATTTTTCTATAAAAGTGTTAATAATTAAATGAATTGTTAAAATATAATTTAAGAAAGCAGTAAAAGAAAACATTACACATAGTTAAAAATTAAATGAGTTACGGTTAAAATTTGTAATAAAATTAATTTTAAAAGACAATCACAATGATGGATGGTAATAGTTGTATGATTCAATTTAAATATAAATATTTTATAAAAATAATACTACGTAATAAAACCTGTGTACTGTAGGAAAATTTAAATGATTTAAGAGAATAAGTCTGTGTATTAAAATCTAGTCATCTTAAAGGAAATAAGAAGGATTCTAAAATCTTTAATTATTATATAGTACCACATCATCAAATTCTCTACATATGACTTTACTCTAATTTGAACATTATTCTAACTTATGTCGAAACCATTTTTTGAAAAAAAAAAATTTAGTTATCGACTTTAAAAACAAAAATTGGAGTCGCCACCGATCCTTGATTCAGGTGTGATCGGTTCACTTTAAAAACAATTTTGGCCTGCGAAATTTGAGAAAACAGGTTCGGGAGTCAGTTACGCACGAGGAAGGGTTAGCACCCTCGTAACGCCCAAAAATCGGTACCAAATTGATTATTTAATGTCTTGGTGTCGAAAATTAAAAAGATTTTGTTGAACTCAAATTTTGAAATTTGAAAAGGATAATCAATTATTCAAGTCATGTGAAGAAATTGAGACCCAATACGTTAGGGTACAATTTCTCAAAATCCCCGAATTTGAATATCGCTTTTTCATTAATTTTTTAAAGATCTTCATTTTGAGAAAGCAATATGTCATGCCCAATGCGTTAGGACATAACATATTAAATTCCCGAAAATGATTTTTGTTTATATTTTAAATAACGAATATTCTCGGTTATTTAGAATTAACAAAGAAAATCGGAACCCAATACGTTAGGGCTCAATTTTCCTCGAAAATCCCTAACTTTAAATATCGTTTTTATTTTAAAAACCTTTGAATCATAAAAAAATAATTTTAATGTTTTGATAAAATCAAAATATTTTCTTTAAGAAGTATATTAAAATATTAATGCAATGTGAAACAAATATTTTAATTAAAATTATGCAAATATGTGTATTTACAAAATAAATTATGACATATAAGTAAATTTTAAAATAAAATGCCTATGCATACATTAAACGTATATATAAAAATTATGAAAATGAGGTATAAAATATGTATAGGTATAAAAATATAAGTAAAATATATTTATAAAATATGAAAATGTGTGCATATGTATGCGAGACAAATGCAAAAATATATTTAAATACTTATGAATAATGTATATACATATATATATTAAAAAAACGTATATAATTGAATTTCTTTAAAATAAAGAAAAGGATACGAAAATTAAATAATATAAAAATATATATGCATATGTATATAAAACTAAGAAAAATAAAGTGATAATAAATATATATATATATAAAACAGAATTGTAATAAAAAAAACGTACTACATATATACTTAAACATTTAATATATACATATATATATTAACATACGTGCGGGTGTATATATATAGGTTTAAAAATAATAATATACAATATAATAATAATTAATATAATGAAATTAATAATATAAAAGAAATAAAAAAAACAACAGATTAATGACTAAATTGAAAACAAACGAAATTTTAAAGCCAATTTCAAAAATAGAAAATACAAAAAGAAGACCAAATTAAAATGCGCCCAACAGGAGGAGGATCAAAAGAGTAAATTATCCAAATCGCCCAAGCATTGCGCAGCAACATGGATTGAATTAAAACAGTTTCAATATTTCCTGGAAAAACTTGAAAACAAAAACATGGATTTTGAAATGATTAAAAAAATGAAAAGGATTAAAAGCATAAATAGCCCATTAATGCAAGGCCTACTTCTAACCCTAATCCCATTCTAATCCATTATCAACATGGCAGCTGCAAAAAGAAGGCAAAAGAGAGGAAGAAAAAAAAACAACTGCTCAATCCTCTCCTTTATTTCTCACGCCGGTATTCTCCTCCCTTTTCAACTCCGACTGAAGCGCAACAAGGGCACCGACGACGCGCCACCGCTGGTAAGAGCCTCCTCTATTTCTTCTTTTTTTCCGTTTCTTTAGTTTAAAAAAAACAACAGAAAAATGAGACAAAAACAGAAAAAAGAAAAAATGGAGAAATCACCTTCAAAATTTTGCCTTTTTCTTTATTTTCTTTGATTTCAGTACCAAATTTGGCTAACCCCTATTACAGAGATCAATTGGCCTTTTATAGCCGAATCTTTACAGCAAAAATAATAATTTTTACAACTTTTTTTTCCCTATTTTCAGTCATGCTCTTCGTGGTTTAACCTGTTGCAGGTACGTGGAAACGGCGCTATGCGAAGCTGCTGGTCATGGGTGAAGCGACGTGGGCAGTTGCTGTGTTCGTGCGCTTGGAGGGCTGAACATGGGCGATGTGGAGGCTGCCAAACGTGGGGCATGTGGAGCTGCTAACTGCTTCTAGGGTTTCTACTGTTTTAGGCCAATTGGGCCATGTAATTGGGTTTAACTTAACCCAAGTTTTATTGGGTTCAATTGTATTTAATTTGGGCTGTGTAAATGATTTTGGGCTGGTTTTATTTTGAATGGGCCGGGCAAAAATGGGCTATTACAACTTAGATTAGGCATTTGATTATTGTTAAGAGAATCTTGAAGTCCAATATAAGAATATTGATAATTTTAAACTTGATTTAAGTTAATTTTTATATAAAAATAAAATTATCTATAGAGGAGCTCTTTTTCGGAAAATGACTTACGTTTTTCAAAAGCACAAGTCATTTTACAGGAAAAAAGGCTTATTTTTCGTTGACCTGTGAGTCATTTTCTGTAAAACCTTTTACATATAAACAAACTTATTTTTCATTAAAATGTATTTTTATCGTTAAACTAAAAACTTGTATGTCTAGTTTTTTCAAGGTAGAGTCTAAGACTTTTCTAGTTTTAATATAAGGGTGGGAACAAATCATAATAGCACAAGGTAAAGGTAATTCCAAGTATTTACTATGGTTTTTTGGATTTTAATTAATCAAGTTATATTAATTAAGATCACCACTATTCTTTGAATATTATTTTATGTAATCAAAGGGGAGATGTTTGGGAGTTGGAATTAAATTTTATATCTTTAGGATAGTAAAAATAAAATTTCATTATTTTAATAGTCTATATCTTTATAACTTTTAAAAGATTAAATTAAATTTTATCATTTTGAGGGCCAAAATAAAATTTTATAAATTATAGGATTTTTAATTTATTTTAAAGGTAATAGAGTTGTCAAATTTGCACAAAGAAGTCAATAGTTTTACGCCATTTATAAATTAAAGACAATCAGTATTATTTCCCTTTACTAAATAAAGCAACCAATAATTTTGTACCAAAATAAACAATTTCATAGGAATAAGTTAGAATCATTGAAAATAAATTGTTTCTATAAGCACACGTCTTTGATTTTTAGGTTAAGAATTCACAAATATGCAACCCTCACATCTAGGACTAGTTTAAAAATTACTATAGTATATATACACTAATTCCACAATTTGAATATATTTAATAATTTTACATTGTTGTTCTCTACATGTGAATTCCTTCCCTTCTTCCAAAAGAAATTTAAAAATAAATTATTATTTTTAAATAACTAACTTTTAGATAAGTATTTTCTTGAACAATCTCATTATAGGTTCTAGTCATATTTGTTTTTTTTGACACAATACCTAGAACTACCCATAACTCCTCCCCAACCCATAAATAGGAGGGTAATGCGTTTCAACACACTCAGACCCACATTCTCTTGCATTGACAACAATGTCAATACCAATCAAGTTAAGACTTGAAAACAATTCCATCGGCTTGAACTCAGCTTTGATTAGACGAATCCAAAGTATCTTGGCTCAGGAAAATCTATGGTTTTTGCGGTACATTCCAAGGGAACAAAATCAAGTTGTGGATTACTTGGCTAAACAAGCCTTGATCGGAAAACATGATTTGCAGGTGTTTGAAGTCCTCCCCACGGAGGTTCACACTTTTTTTGAGATGGATAAGTCTAAAGATGGTTTTTCTTTTCAGAATGTTGCTATGTAATTAGTTAGGTATTATTTTGTTATCACCACAAAAAAAATTAAAATCAAGTTTAATTATTTCATCTAGAATTCACTAAATTTATTTTTTTATTCTTATACTAAAACTTTTTTTCTTGTATATTATATTATATTATTATAAATTGATATAAATTTTATAACATTTCATAAATAATATTGTTGAAAAGTAAAAGTAATATAAATTTTAATTTTATAATTAATATAAATTAAGACCAAAAAATAATATTTAAAATAAACTTGAATGATTTGATATTACTCTCAATTATGATTTTAGCACTACTCTTAAAAAGATCTAAGATATAATTTAAAAATTAAAAGAGAAAAAAACACGTATGTAAATTAAGTTATTAAATAAAAATTGCATAAAGAAAAATTGTATAAAAAATACGCTAGTTCAAAATAACAAAAATACAATTGGTAACTAAATTTATAAATCAATCTATAATATCTTTCTCATTTATTTATTAAAGATATATATTATAAATGAAATTCAGTTTTAATAATCATAAAAATGAGCGCATGAATGAATGTGTAAAATTTAAATTTTAGGGACTTAAAGTACATATTTTTATTGTCTAGCATTGGATATTAAAAATCATATATAAGAAGAAAAAATTAAAATTGGACTAAGTGTGTACATATTTATATTTTTAATTTATAACTAAATCAGTTATAGCAAGAATTATTAACATATTATATGATTCTTGTTATATGAATGTGTATTTAATGTTGATATATTTTGTAAGAAAATTAGACTGAAAGAATATATTTTTAAACTTTAGTTAATAAAAATACGTGGCAAATAATTAACGTGCCAAATTGTAGTTTTTAATTGTAATGCTTTCCTTAATTCTAACTTTAAATTGTTATAGTGTATATGTATATATGCTAGATTTTTTCTCCGTGCGATATATGAATTGGTTATATGTATTAATTAAAATATATTATATGTTCATAAATAATATTATTAAAATTAAAAATAATATAAATATGTATTTTTTATAATGGTGCTAATTTAAATATAAAATAAGACTAAAACGTTGAATTTTAAAATAAACATTTGATGTTACTCCAAAATTATAATTTTAGCTTTACTCTTAAAAAAGCTAGAATATAATTTAAAGATTAAAAAGGAAAATATTATGTAAAGTAAATTATTAGACAGAAAATTACATAAAAAATTAACTTGTTTAAAAAGAAAAATATATACAATTAGTAACTAAATTAATAAATTAACCTGTATGAAATAATATCTTCAATGTATTTTTCGTTTATCTATTAAAGAAAGAAGTATTTAATATATATTATATGAAATTTTTCAATAATTAAAAAATGAGTGCATGAATGGATGTGTGAAATTTAAATTTTACTGAAATCATGTTTATATTTTCTAACATTGAATATTAAAACCATGCATAAAAACTTAGTATTAAGAAAAAATTAAAATTGGACTAATTGTGCACGTGTTTATATATATATATATATATTTGTAATCTACAATTAAATCAATTATAATAAAGATTATTGATATCTATGATCCTTATATGAATATGTATTCAATAATATATTTTTACGAGAAAAATTGATCGAAATAATATTCATTTTAAACTTTAGTTACGTGGCAAATACTACAAATATTTAAATATTTAAACGAATTCACAAAATCTCAGTTGTACTTTTTGGTGGTTATGTAGGTTAATATTTTATACAATTATTATTATTTTCATAATAATTTTATATTTAAATTAAATCGTAGAACTATTGCCTTCTGTTTGAAATTTTTTTTTATATCTTGTAATTAAATATTTTTATATGATAAGTTATGTGTATTTATAAATATTTGTCTTTATATTGTTCTCCAAGTAGTATTTATGAAAAATAATCTAGATATAATAATTTAATAGTATTAAAATAAGTAGTTTGAAATGGTGTAATGCATAATAATTTGAAATTAAAGACTGAATTTGTAAACAAGTGTGGAAATGATGTTTTGAGTATACCAAGAATGCAAACGGAACTTGTATTTCTTTAGTCTTTTGAGTAATGTATTTATAATCATATTAATCGACTTACAGCTGGCTTAACTAATTCCAATTGCTACTAACAATTTTAACTAACAACAGTCTTTAGTATTCCTTAATATTCACCTTAACAAGACAAATGTTGGACTTGGTGACTTTGTTATTCAAACTGTTGGAAAATATGTAATTTTTAGAAATTTTGAGGCATATTCTCGATCAGTAAAGGTGGAGAGTTGAATCATAAAATTATGGTTTTATATTCTATTCCACGAGACCTTTACAATGATATATCATACGTTCAAAATGGTTGAGTGATGAATGAGAAATTGATGCTCAAAGTAAGCTACTTGTGAATTTTGTTGAGAAAAAGAAAACCTTAGATCCCATATTGGTTATATACCAAGTGTGAGATATGTATATATATGAGAACCCATTTAAAGAATGATTTAATGATTAAACTTGAAACCTTGCCCTGCATCTAGTGGGTGCAGGTCCAAACCCATTGAGGTTGGGGGTGCACCCGCACAACATGAGCGACGCGAAATGTTTGGACCGGTTGGGCCCAAAAAGGGCTTGTGGATATATTAGCCTAATACGTATTTTATTTTTCTCAGCAAATATTATACAAAATCTATTTTAAAAGGACATTGTCGAAACCATTTTTTGATAAAAACAGGAGTCGACTTTGAAAACGAAAATGGAGTCGCCACCCATCCTTTTTTGAAGGTGTGATCGGGACACCTTGAAATATTTGATTTACTAAAATAACGATTTTGGTCTACGAAGTTTGAGAAAACAGGTTCAGGAGTCGGTTACGCACGAGGAAGGGTTAGCACCCTCGAAATGCCCAAAATTGGTACCTAGTTGATTAATGGGTGTCTTAAAGTCAAATGATGAAAATCTAAGATTTTTTTAAAAAAAATGATTCCTTTTTTATTAATGCCATATATTTTAAAGAAGAAAAAAACGTTTGGATAAATTTGAATGAGTGTAAAAGGCTTTCTCGCCTCGAGGCAACAAAATGTCGCACCCCGTAAGTTAGGATGTAACATTTGAATTCTCAAGAATAAGCTAACCTTCAAAAACTTTATTGAAATTCAGCAATTTTGAAAAATAAGAAATGTTTAGCCATTTTAGTTCAACGAGAAAATCGAAACCCCATAAATTAGAGTACGATTTCTCAAAGTTCCAAAGACGACATGTAGCTTGCTTTTAATTTTATTAAAAGCATATAGTTTTAAAAATAAAAAGGACATTTCGAATTAACAAGAAAATCGAGACCCCGTAAGTTAGGGTACGATTTCTCGAAACTTCAAAACGCATTATAAAGCCGACTCAAAACGTATTTAATTGATTAGCTTGACATAAAGAAAAAAGAAAATCAATAATGATCACATATATTGAAATTTGGCTCACAATACAATAACGAGAAATAAGAGCGTAATTGTATACCTGGCATAATAATACATATCAAGAATATAAAATAATATATAAATGCAAAAGAGCAAATTAAGGTATACATATATATAACAATAGCCGCACATCATATATTATGCTAACATTCAAAGGCTAATGTATTAAAAGTCAATCCAAGCACTAAACAAATTAACACACATGAATTTATAAAATTTTAAAAAATATTCACAAAAGGAGATTTAAAATCATCCATACAAAATAATATACATATATACATTGATCTAACTAAATAATGCCTGAAAACTTTATATAAATAATAATGCGTAAATATAGCCATATAAAAGTTTAAATGAACAAAACATATAATAAAATGGGGTCTTGAAGTACATATTACATATAAAATGGGTTTTATTAAAAACAAAACATATTTAAAAGGAAACTTATAGTTACTAAATATAATAATATGAAATCAAGATAAAGAAAAAATATATAACCCGCGTATGTATATATAAAATAATATTATACAAGAATGTTATCATATAAATCCTTTAAAGCATAGGAAAAAAGTGAATTTATGAAAATAAAATCATTAAAAGTATTATATTAGATTTTAAAAAATAAAATAAAATAGTACATTATAAAATTAAATAATAATACTCGATAAAAAAACTAGAATAATAATACATAGTAGAATAAAATTACATATAAAAAAGAATTAAATAAATTGTCATAAAAAAATAGTACTTACGCTAATAATAATAGACAATAATAATAATAATAATAATAAATTAATTTAAAAAAATCAAATTACAAAAAGGACTAAATAGCCAATAAAACCAAGACAACAGGAAATAAATGAAATTAAAACAAAATGGAGGATTAATTGCAACACGCGAATTACATGGGGGCCAAATTAGAAATAATCCGCCTCCCCAAAACGTTGCGCAGCGACATGGATTAAAATGCCATAAAGGTAAAATATTTGGGTCAAATTAAAAGAGGAACAACGAGTTTAATTAAAACGCGTCGCAAAAAGGGAGGCCTAACTGCGCAAATTTCCCATTTAGGGCTAGAACGCACGGACCTTGCTTGCGGATCAGGTCGACACGTGGATCTGCCCACACCAAACGGCGTCGTTTTGCTTATATTATTTAAACCAGTTTTTTTTTTACAAACAGAAATATCTGCAACAAAAAAAAACAATCTAAAACTCTCTGCTAGGGTTTTCCCTTAACCCAACCCTAGCCGCCGCAGCCAAGCTATTCCAAGGCCTCTGATCCTCACCCACCTCCGGTTATGACGGAGAGAACTAAGGTTCGACCACCAGGTAAAGCTCTCCTATTTTCACTGTTCTTTTTTTTTTTTATATACAATGAATAAACAAAAAATGAATCAAGAACAGAAGGGAAAATCATTGAAGAAAATCACCTTTAATAAACTACTATTTTTGTTCTCTTTTTTTTTTTGTATCAAATCAGTGTTTTTTTTCTTTTGCCCCCTTTTACAAATTTAATTTGGCTATATATAGCCGAAATAACGGAAAAAAAGAAACTCTCGAAAACTCTTTTTCATTTTTGTCGTAATTTCTGCTATTATTTTCTATTCGTGATTCGTGGTTTGTTGCAGGGAGAATGTGCAAGGTACGAAGCGACGTGCACGACGTGCGGGGGCTGCTGCGGTGCTAGTTTGCTGCCAACCGCTTAGGGTTTCTGTTGTTTATTTTTGGTGTTTTAGGCCAGTGGGTTAGGGTTGGATCTGATGTATTGGGCTTAGGTTAGTATAATTGGGCCACATACATGTAAAAATGAACTATTCATTGTTTTATTTTTTGATTATTTGTTTGGGCCCGGGCTTAAAATTAGGTATTACAGACATGTATCTTGATTTAATTTGATTCCAATCAATTTTATTTGATTTGATTCAAATTGATATAAAGGCTCCTTTAATGCATATTTTTTCATGTAAATTTTCAAAATTCCACCATATTGAATTCCAAAATTCCACCATATTGAATGCCTATAAAAGCTTAAAGAATTCTACAGAATTTTTTGGGACACTCACATCAAACTTATTTGCTCTCGAATTTTTTTCTTCTTCTCTCCATATTTTTCAAACGTTTCCGTGGTAGAAGAAGACAAGGTTTGTTCGTTGATCACTATAGAGGTGTTATTGCATCGATCATCTTGTTGTTGTATTCAAGGAGACAGTCAACCAACGTTTCTCCAAGTACCATAGGAGTGGTCAAATCTGCCTTAAAAAAACTGTGCAAAACATGCCTCAACATCTAGTAAAACTTGATTTTTTATTCAATTTTTGGTTTTCATAATCTTATTTTTTTTCGTATCTAATATTTTAAATATAAATATTTGTTTGTTTATATTTATATATTTGTTCGCTAACGTGTTTTGTCCAACAACTTTGTTATTCAAACTTACTAACAACACTCAAGCCATTTCTGAACTTACAAAAAAATGGTGTGGATAAAGGCTTGGTGAGTATGTAAGCCACTTGATATTGTCTTGGAACATAGTCAACTACCAGTTTGCCAGCTGCAACCTTCTCCCTGACAAAGAACAAATCTAGTTCAACATCCTTGAACTTATAATGTTGTACAGGATTTGCAGATACTACAATTGCTCCTAAGCTATCACTCCAAACAGTAGATTGTCGAGCAAGAGGAACATGTAATTTAGCTAGTAAAGACCCAAGCTAAATGAGCTCAACTGTAACCTGAGCTAAGCCCCAAAACTCAGCTTCTGTAGTGGAATGAGAAACAACCTACTGTTTATTGGAACCCCATACAACAGGATTTCCTCCTAAAAACACACAGAATCCAGTTGTGGATCTTCGGTCATCCAAATATGTACCCTAGTTAGTATCAAAATAGCCTACTAAAGAGACAGAGGGTGCAGCTTTGAAGATTATGCCATAATCAAGAGTGTCATGCAAATATCTCAAGATCCTTTTAACAATATTGAAATGTTGGTCCAACGGCTTACGCATAAATTGGCACACTTTGTTAACAACAAAAGCAACATCAAGCCGAGTAATGGCAATATACTAAAGAGAACCAACAATGCTACGATAATAAGAATCATTCTTAATTGGACTCCCACATTGAGCTGACAAGTTGCAAGTAGTAACCATAGAAGTAAGAGAGGCTTTTGAACACTCCATGTTACATTTTGTTAGCAAGTCCATAACATACTTCCTTTGGTTTAAAACTAAACCAGACGAGCTATAAGAAACCTCAATGACAATAAAGTAATACAATTTCCCTAAATCTTTCAACGAGAACTGCTAATCCAAGGACTTAACAAAAACATCCACTTTAGCTGATTGATTTCTAATGACAATGATGCCATCCACATACACAAGTACATACAAGATCAATACACCAAAAAATTTGATAAACAATGAAACATCAGCTTTAGAGAGAACAAAGCTAGTGTTTTTTAAATACTCTTTGAGTTTGTGAAACCAAACTATAAGAGCCTGTTTGAGGCCATATAGAGCCTTCTTTAACTTGAAAACCAAAGATTGACTATCATCATGAGTCTCAAAATTGGGAGGTTGACTTATATAGATTTCTTCATGAAGATCACCATTTAGAAAAGCATTGTTGATATCGACTTGCCTAAGCTGTCATCCATAGATGACTGCAAGAGTGAGTATAACCCTGATAATAGTAGGCTTGACTACAGGGCTAAACATTTCTTGGAAATCAATTCCAGCCTCTTGAGGATATCCTTTAACCACCAACTTGCCATTGTATTTGGAAATGGTGCCATCGAAATTTTTCTTGAGCTTGAAGATCCACTTACACCCAACTACTCTTCTGTTGGAGGGTAATAGAACATGCTTCCGAGTGTTGTTCTACAAAAGAGCATCATGCTCCTGTTGGGTAGCCTTAGTCCATTCAAGACTAGTAAAGGCTTTTTCAATGGTTCGTGGTTCCTAACCAAACAACCCAGCTGATAAGACTTTTGGTTTGAAAATTCCATTTTTGGATTGGGTGGCCATGGGATGAAAATTAGATATAAGATGATAATCAAATGAAATAGTCCCAACTTCCTTACCAGGGTCCAAAACATCAGTTTTAGATCTAAAAGCATCAGGTGGCTATGTAGCAAATTTTAAGGAAACAGATTCAATTCTGGAACAATCAATATCAAGTTCCACATAAGGCTCATTCTTTGTAGATGATAGTAAAGAAGTGTCACGAGTAGATAAGGGATGAGTTGTTTTAGAAGAAATAGAGCCTTGAGGTTGAGAAACAAGAATAGGAATAGATGCTTGCTGAGAAGGCTGAGAAGATGACCCTTGATCACAACTTGAGTGTTGAGAAAATGAAACCTATTTTGAAGCAAATGGAAAACAAGTTTCATCAAATATCACATGTTTGGAAATAAAAATTCTGCCTGATTCATCAAGGCACTTATAGCCTTTGTAAATAGCACTATGACCAAGGAAGACACAAGGCTTAGACCAGAATTGAAGCTTGTTTTTTTATAAGGCCTTAGACAAGGATTGCAGCAACACTCAAAAGTCCTTATATGCAAATACTCAGGTTTGGCATTGTAGAGTAGCTCATGTGGTGTAACACCCAAAAAATTTACATACACTAGATCCTATCATTGTTGGTTAAGAGCTTAGTAAAATCTTTAGAGAACCAAGGTTCAAATCCCACCTTTTTCACTTTTCCCTTTTATTTTTTCTGCACTTAAGGAACCAAGGTTAAAATAGCTTATGTATTATTTGTGGTAAAATATGGCCATAGAGTGCACATTAGCTCAATGGCCAAGCTTCATCATTCCCATCCCCTTGAGTGGAGGTTCAAGTCACATTGGTTTTAGTTCCTTTTCTTGATTTCGACCAAAAAGGATTAATTACCAAACAACCCTTATTTTTTTCCAAAGTCCAACTAATAAACCACTTCCTAGCACAATTAGGATTTCCTATTTGATTCTAACCCAAATTGGAATCCATATTCTCCCTATTTCTTTTTAGTTTTCTCTACAACCCCTCTTTTGCAAAATTCTCTCAAAGTTCTTGCTAGAAATTTAGTTTTTGAATCTTAACTTTGCAATCAAGTCCAAATCGAATCGTTTATCATTAATCATTGAGTTTCACGCCAACAACTTCTAAATTTCTATCAAGATCGGTAAAATTTTCTCGTTTCCTAATAGCTAAATCTCATCAATTCTGGAAAATCATTATTTCTGTTAGATCTTTCATCCGTTACAAATATTTTATGATCTTATTAAAAAACCCACTAAATCTTGAAATATGTCATTTATTATTGTGTTTTATCAATAGAAAGACTCGTTTAGATAATTTGGATCATACTTAGAAGTGAGGACCATCATATAAGACCCCAAAAGTTAGCTTTATGTTATTTTATGAAAAATCTAGTTAAAATTTAAAATTGCCTAGTCGCACACGACCTACCACAAAGGAGTGTGGCCAGCCTGTGTGGATCACACGGCCATGTCCCCCTTGAAACCTTAAAACTCGACTTCTTACATGGCCTGAGTCTTCCCACACGGCCTACCCACACGACCATATGGCCTCTACGTTTTATTTTTCCTCCACACGACGTATTGCACATGGTCTAGAGCATTCCACACATTCTAGTCACACGACTACGTGGCCCTGAAACTCAAAATTATAGTTTTGACATATTCTTTATTTTTTTTACAAATCAATCCCTGATAAAGTTTTTAATGGCATTTAGAGAACTAGATTATGCAATTAGGTCCTAAATTAGGAATAGAACAACGAGATATATGGATGATTGAATTTATTAATTGAATTGCTCTTGATTGATTGCCTAAATAGTGAATAATGTTACATGTATTTTATGAATACCCGATTGAATGATCTGAATGCCTAAATTGTTGGCAAAATTGGATGCTTAATGTATTCATGATTTTCATTGATTGGTTATGAGATAAAAAGGAAATAATATATTGATTGAATGTCTTGGAATGTATTTATATTGCATTTGCATGGGTTGGGTTGATATGATTGAAGGAAGAACCGACAATATATCTGCATTTAATCATTCATTGTGTACTCATAGTTACAGCAGATTCCAAATGCAATGGTCTCGTTGTGTACCAATAGTTACAACAGATCCTAACTATGACGTTTTCACTATAATGCCCCAAAATTTTGGATTTTTTAGTGTGTTTGGTTGTCAAATAATATTTTTTGTTGTGTTGGTTAAGTGCTTTGGATGTTTACTTTAGGTACCAAGTTCAAATTTCGTTATATGCAAGTGTGGAGTATTTTTGGTTTAGGCTCTTGTTAGAGATTCAGTTTATGTTACTAAAAGTTTGATGGATGAATTTGGATTAAAGTAAATCTTTTAAGTATTTTATTTTATTTTGACCAAATCCTTAATTTTGCTCCTTGTTCAACCACTCAACTTTTCCCCATCTGCACGTTCCTTCTATTTTTCCAAGTCTGTCAATTTTGATTCTCTTTTCATTTTGGCTTTTTGATTACAAAGTTCTCCCTTTTTGCTCTCACGTTTACTATTACCCATTCCTTTGGTTGCATTTTGTTTCTTGTGTTTCCTTTATTCTTTGCACTATTTTTCTTCTTTTGGAATTCTTTTATTGCTTCAACAAGTTGTTGGATTCATGTGGATTGGGTTAAAGCAATCAATTGCGTAAGTTCATCGTGATATTACTGGCGTTGCTCGTTTCTGCTCGTTTTTCTTCAAGTTGTATTTTAACAATTAGTTTCGCTCTATGTTTTAATAAGTGTTCGATTGACTTTCCTTTTTAGACGAAAGAGGTGGAAATCAAGATCATTCGAAGGCATGACCGTCACGTTGTTGTTGTTTTGTGAAGGGTAAGTATTAATTACTCATGTAAGGTTTGAAATTTCGGTTTAAGAATGCGCTCTTGGGTGGGTTTTCTTGTGATTAATTAGTGTGATTTGGCGAACGATTGTAGGTTTTGTGTTTTTTAGGAGAGTGGTTAATCATATTAACGATTAGGTGTATGAAAACACCCCAAAAGCTCAATTGGAATTCGATTAAAACATGAAACAAAGGTTATTTTCAAAATTGCCCAACGCCACACGGCCGTGTGCACCACACAACCATGTGGTTTTATAAATATAAGGAACATGAATGCCATTTCTAGGTTACAAAATTCTATGTCCAGGGAGAAGAGAATAGGACGTGATATTAACAATTAGTACACAAGCACAATTTCCCATAACCAACTGACCAATACCTGTATATGCAATAGCACCTTTAAGATTGGAAAGGTCATTAGTCACATAGTTTGTAGCCCTGGAATCAGGATACCAAACTTGATCATCAAATTTGTTGGAAACTGAAGAAAATTCTGGGAAGATGATCCTCCTTGAGGATGATAACATTGGTGAAACTTGACATTAAATGGAGAAGGAAGCCAATCTTGTTAACCATAAGCCACATTGTAACAATCCAGTTTAGACCCTAGTCGGACAGTGGTTTTGAGACCATGAATCTGAGTCAGAAAAATATTTTAAAATTACTTTTGGTGTTTACAATATGTGAATTAATATGTGTGAAAATTTCGTGTGAAAATTTTATCGGTTGTGTGCTCAATTTGATCAAAGGACTTAATTGCATAAAATTGAAAAGTAGCATGCTATAAGTTAAAGTGCTTATTTGCTTTAGTTAATTAAAGGTGAGGTCCATATTTTGTAATTTGACCATTGAATAATTTATTGGACAAAGATGGACAACCATTAAGTGTTTTATTTATGTTTTATTAATGGATATTTTGGTAATTAAATAAATAATGATTAATTAAATAAACAAAACAAAAAAATAGCCATGCATTCTCATCTTTTTTGCCAAAAGTTGAAGCAAAAAGAAACCATGGTTGCTTAAATATTTCGGCACCTTTAAATCTTGATTTAGGTATGTTCTTTGCTCGGTTTTTGATATTTTTATGTTTTTGAGATTGTTGCTTCGTATTCTAGCTAACCTATGCCCTAATTTTTAGAATTTATGATGAATTTTTTATTTTCCATTGATGATAGCTTGATTTTTTTGTTATTTGATGATGAAAAATAAATAATTGTTGATAGATTAATATGTTTAATTAAATGATTTTTGATAAAAATGTGTATTAAGGATTAAATTGTGAAAATTTGTAAATTGAAGGGTCAAATTGTGAAATAAATTGAATAAATGGGCTGCTAAGGACCTAAGGTAAATTCGGCCTAACATGGGTTTGTGGAAATTTTGAGTAATTTGTATTATTTTGAAATAGGGACTAAATTGTAAAAATGTGAAATGTTAGGGGCTAAAATGAAAAATGCCCAAATTAATTATTTTTGGATAGAATTGAATGAATATGTTATTAAACATGTCAAATTTGAATCAAATTCAATCAAGAAAAGAGGAGATTGGATTTGGATCGGGGAAAAATAAATTTTTTTTGAATAGTCGTATGGTTCGTTCTTGTCCATACGAGGTAAGTTTATAAGTGAATAAATGTCGTTAAATATGTCGAATGAAATTACTATGTTTATATGTATTCATGCCGAATTGATATAAGCATGGGAGAATTAAATACGAGCTTGAATCGATCAAATTACGACGTCCGAAAGTCCTGTACGAACCATAGGAATAGTTAGGATACATATGTCATGACATAGGATTCTGATATGTGATTTCGTGTAAGACCACGTCTGGGACGTTGGCATCGATTTGAGATTTACGTGTAAGACCATGTCTGGGACATCGGCATCGTATACGATTTCGTGTAAGACCCTATCTGGGACAGTGGCATCGATATTTGATTATATGTAAGACCATGTCTGGGACGTTGGCATTGTAAGAGCTTCCGAGCTATCCGAGTATCCTTATTGATTCTAAACGGTTCAACGGGCAATATCGAGAAATGAATGACTATGTGAAAGTATATCTGATTCAGGTACGTACGAAGTCAAGAATGAAAGGTGAGTCTGTTTCAAATGATAATATGTAAAATACATGATAATGAATGAAATGAATGTATATAAATGAACATGGTGATACATATGCTCGTTATATGAAATTGTAATAAAATAAGCTTAATTATATTCAAGAGTTCGAATACCATGAAATTGTGGTCCTATGTTTCGAACATGGATTTATGAAACATGAAACATGGTTTCGATATGTTAGTTTGGTTTGAAAGATGATTAGATATTAGTTTGGTTTGAAAGATGATTATATAAATGTTATTGATAAGATTAAATTATTAAATATGTTATGTATATGTGAAAGAGTTAAATAAGCATGTTTTGATTTGTTGGTTATGTGTTTTGTATGACCAAATGTGATATATATTTGAATGAGGAGTATATATGGTTTGAACAAAGGAATTATGAAGCATGTGTAATATGACTTTGATGTATGGTAGTTAATTTGAATTTTAAATTGATAAATGAGATTGAAATGGTTGAATTTGAAAGCATGGTTTATATGTTCATTAATAAATAAGATAAGTGAAGTTACTTAATGTGGTTATAAGAATTTACGAGTATGATGAATGTATATGTGGTTGAGATTTGCTAAATTCGGCCTAGTCAAATTGAATTATAATATCATTGAGATGATTTATTTGCTTATGGCTTACTAAGCTTTCAAAGCTTACTCTATGTAATTTTCCTATGTTTATAGAGTTTCAGAGACTTGCTTGGGTTGGAAGTCATAGGAGACCTCATCACACTATCCGGTTATCGCTTCGGTAAATATAAGCTTTAAGTTTTTGGTTATGTGGCATGTATAGGCTAGTTTTGAGATGTTTGGTTTTGAAATTTGTATATATGTATATAGCCATGCGAAAATGGCTTGATCATGATACTAATGTTGGTATACATATTCAGCCATGTTATAAGCTTAATTTGGAGGTATGTTTCATGTTAAATATATTTGTGATGTTGGTTATATGATTCGGCAATGAGAAATGTTAATGATGATGTATAATCGGCCATGAAAGTAGCTCATTTTGGATGTATAATTTGTCTTGTGTAAAGGTTTGAAAGTGGTAAATGATGTGTTTTTGACATAATGCATATACTCACATAACTTAAGTTATGTATGTGTGATAGCTTCCATATTGATTATTAAAGTGCAGTTTATGATGGTAAAAATATGAACATATATTGTAATTTATTTGATGCTCATTTAGGTACGGTTATAAATGGTACAATTAGCTTTGATTCGAGTAGTGAAATTGGTAGTTATTATTTTGGTAAATGTGCATAATTTGGTAAAACCAAATTTTATACTTGACCATTATGTGAAGTTGTTAATGTCGTATATATATATTAATGTTTAATAAATCATGTGGTTTGGCTTGACTTAGTAAAATGTGAAGAAGTGCATAATTATAAATAGTGTTTTTGGAAAGTATTTAATTAAATAGATTTATATGAATAGATGTCTTAATATATGATTGGTATATGAAATGAACTATACTTGGTTTTAAGTTAAGTATTCAATTGCTATGATTCATTGGTTATAATGTTTGAATATTAATTTGGGTAGAGTATGAATTATAGTTATAGTATCGAAGCATGTTAGTTTGGTTTAAAATTATACTAGATGAATAGTATTGAATTGATTACATTTTTTTGGTACTTGAATTGAAATAAATGTCTGTTCTGAGTTGTATTTTGATCGGTAATGCCTCGTAACCCTAATTCGGCGACAGACACGGGTTAGGGGTGTTACACACCTATCCTTGCATATGTTGACCACAACAATGGCTAGAAGATTGACTCCCAAACTGATGAAAATTAACTTACATTTGTTTCCCTTGATCGAAACCACACACACCAGAAAAATTCGCATAAAACTGGTAGTAACACCTTTGAACAACATGACCAATCCTTCCAAAAAGTAGGCATTGAGGACAACCATGAGAGGACCTACCTCCTCTAAATCTTCCTCGATAATAGCTCATGCAACTTCAACTTGAATTCTTATAACCCGGACCTTAGTCCCTAGTAGATCCCTCATGAGATTCAGTGTTTTTGGATTGATTTTTTGAACCAGAATTCTTTTGAACCATATTAGCTTTCAATGGTATGGATGTTATAAACTCGAGTTGCCTTGTCTCACAATCAGTAAGCAGTTCAGCAAGAAGTTCAAGAGAAACTGAAGTACTTGAGGCCACTACTCTAACAAACTCATGCTCAATGGGTAAGGCTGCAAGAATAATGCTAACTTGTTCTTAATCTGTCACCAAATTGTTTTCTTTAGTCAAGACATCACACATTCTTTTAATTTTAAGCAAATATTCTTTGATGGACAACTACCATTTGTTTTGTGAGTACATGTGTTTAAGACTCGAAATTTTGACACTTGATCGAGTAGCATATCGCTTCTCAATAATAGACTATACTTCAAAACTTGTACTAGCATTAGTCAAATAGACAAGGAGATCATCACTCATCGTGGACAACAGCCATGAGGCCAACAATTTATCTTATTGGTTGTGCAAAAAGAACTCAGGATTCTCTACTAACTGACCTTCTTCATTAACTATGAACTATGAAACAGTGGTAGACCATTGAGTATATTCTTGAACACCATATCCTTCAAGAATGAGCATAACCCGATGTTCCTAAAGAAGATAATTAGTCTTATTGAGTTTGGTAGTATTGTGTTGGGGAAACTGCTGAATCTTCCTGACCACTCAGTTTGCAACAGTCTCCTCATCAACTCTTTTTTACGATGACTGATGTTGAAACTCTTTATTTCCAGTACGAACTTCTGGAGCCATGCAAACAAACTGTCTATTTAGCAAAAAAACTTAGCTCAAATATTATGTTTGAATATACAAAGAATACCAAGAATGCTAAGAAAATAAACTGAACTTGTATTTATTTAGTGTTCTGAGTAATGTATTTATACAACACATGATCATATAAACCGACTTACAACTGACTTAACTAATTCTAATTGCTACTAACAATTTTAACTAACAGTCTTTAGTATTCTTTAATAAATGGGAGGTCCCAGAGACAAACATATTGTTTATTCAAATAGGCTTTTTCTCACATATTTTGTTTATTGTAAGTTAATATTTTGTTAATTAATTGAATATGAAACAATAGTATTGTAAACCAACTAAGGCTAATGGGCTACTAAAGAGTTGGGCTTTGTTGAGCCCATTGATAGTGTTTGTCTCTTTTCTAAACCAACTAAGGCTAATGTTGGACCATCTAAAGGCGGGCCAAGTCTATCTCTGCAAGTTAAATCCAGTACTATTGATATGTTGGTATTTGATTCATTTTCAGTGAAGGTGTTTCTTTAGAGGAAAAATCTCGATTGATAACGGAAGATGTGGGGATTGGACAGGAGTAGGCCTTGAAGGAAGGCAATTTCTTTGAACCTTAACCTAGATTGTCACATGGTGATATCCTTCATTGATAATCATGACCCGAATGTTCATTTAGGGGTAATAAAGCTGTAATTTTTCCAATGGATTCTACGAAGGGTCTTGTAACACCCCTAACTCGTATCTATCTTTAGAACAGGGTTACGGAGTATTACCGAACAAATAGAATAGTAAACCATTCAATTCATACATCAATGCAATACATATTCTAATTTCATTCAAATACTTTCATAACGTCCCTTAATCAAGCCCTTGAGGCCCTAAAATACAATAAAAACAATTCAGGACTAAATCAAAAACATTTAGAAAGTTTAAGAAAAAGTTAGAAAAGTTTACATTGCAGGGGTCACACGGCTGAGACACACGTCCGTGTCTCAGGCTGTTAAGCATTCAAAATATGGACACACGGCTGTGTCCTAGCCTGTTACCATGCCCGTGTAACTCACTGACTTGGGTCACACGGCAAAGCCACACAACTAAGCCATACGCCCGTGTGTCAGGCAGTGTAACTCTCGAAATTGCCAAACACGCTTGTGTGTCAGGCCGTGTGCTAGACCGTGCAACTTTTGAAAAATAACTATTACCAACGTACAGGGGACACACGACCGTATCGTCTGGCTATGTGTCACACATGGCTGAGACAGATGCCCGTGTCTTAGGTTGTGTGGACAAGAAATAAGCCAAAATTAAGCCTTTTCTTTCACCCAATTTCAACAAGTACCAACACACCAAATGAACCTATGATCAATGCACCAAAACATGTCAAAAAATGCATAATAAGACCATTTCAATATACCATAAGCCCATTCAACCAGTATGCCATTTAGACACCTCATTCACAATCAAGCATTCATACTTACATTTGCATCAAAATGATCATGTTTCATCCAAAGAACCTTAACTAAATTCCCTATCAACACATAACCTATTTGACCACATTTCAACCATGCCAACACATGCCACTTTGGCCATTTAACCCATGCATTAATTTGGCAATAAAAACACCAACCACCAAGGTATCAAATGCCAAAAGCACACTAACCATATTACCATATGTACAAGCCAAATATAACAACTAGTTCATCAAACACAAGTCCACCTATACATGCCATTATAACCTTGATCAAGACATCAAAAACTACCGATATAATTACTGGATAGTGTGATAGATCTCCGACAAGCTTCCAACCTGACCGAGCTTCCGATAATATGTAAAGTAAAGGAAAATAACTATGTAAGTAATGAATGCTTAGTAAGCTCGTATGAATATTAAACAAAACATTTCATCATCATCATATATATATATGAAATTTATACGACAAATGTAAAGCTTTACCAATGCCACAAGATTTATCAAACTATAAAACTATCAAATCACATATACTTTCTATCATAACATAATAAGATCTTATAAGTTGTACTACATAATTATCAATCTTTTCTTAAAATGATGAATCATTCCACTTGCTTACTTTCTGTTTCATTTACTTAGCATAAGCTTAATTACATTATCAATTCACTAATTAGTATGATTATTCATGACACAGTAAATTCACCTTTAGCATAAGTAAATTTCTCACATATAGGTAAATCCTTTAATTCATCAATCATTTTATCTCATCACATTACATTTCAATTGTGAACTTACCATTTCATTACCTTTTCTCACCCGTTTCATTTGCATAACACAAGACATAAACATAAACATCAATCATAACCACAAGCTTGATACAAGCCAAATCGTTATCATCAATAGAAAAGTTAGTACATTTACACCCAACTCTTTTGGGATAAATTACATGATAAATCATTTCATAAGAAATTACATCTTTTCATTTGCATAGTACAAAGTATAAACACAAAAATTAATCATATGTGTTCCTATCATCCACAATCTCAATCGAAGAATTGAAACATTCAATTCAAGCTTACATATATGGCAATTCCATCAAAATCACTAAACACGTTACCTTACCAAGATTTACAGTAAGATGAATTCATCTATGTTCAGATCAATATTCAATAAATAACAAATATTTCAAATTCATTAAACAGATTACCTTACTAAAATTTTCTATTCGAAGAACGACTTAGGATAAGAGTACATCGTTAGATCAATCGAACACACTAGACAGAAGCTCATAAAAGCTAGTCTAACCAAAACACACCAGACAAAAGCTCATAAGAGCTGATCCAACCGAAACACACCAAGCAGAAGCTCATAAGATTTGATCCAATCGAAACACGCCAAATAGAAACTCATAAGAGTTGATCCAACAGAAACACGCCAAACAGAAGCTCATAAGAGTTGATCCAACCGAAACACGCCAAATAGATAGTATAACACGAGATGTCACAACAAATGCTGAACCTCGGTTTACTTGGGTAATATACAAATATCTCTCTCCAATACCATCTCCACTCCAAACCCCCATAACACACCTAATCACGATTGTACTCTATCCGCGTTCAATCCAAACAGAGCATCAAATTCAATATTATATCTCAAATTACCATTAATTATCAACAATTAAAAATAAATATATAAGTTGTACCATGTTAATCTACTTAAAAATTCATATTGATGTTAAATTCTAGCCGTACGAACTTACTTGGCCAAATCGCAGAAATGTCGAAGTATAGGGCCTTTTTGGTAATTTTCTATTCTTCTCGATTTTTCGCTTGATCTTGATCTAAGGCTCGGTTTGTTTGCCAGTAAAATGTTTTCTGGAAAATGATTTCTAGAAAATGATTTACTTTTTTGGAAAATGATTTACTTTTCTGGAAATGATTTACTTTTCTGGTGTTTGGATGAATCTGTGTAAAATATTTTCTGTTGTTTGGCAGATTTCCTGAAATTATTTTCCAAAAAAATTATTTTTACATATATTAATAAATTTATATTTTAAATTTTTTTACATATATTTCAATGATTTATTTATAAATAAAATTGGTAAGACATTTTCCCTAATGTAACTACACACTCAAACTACATCATCTTATATCAAGTTTAACTAACACGGTCTTACATTCAAGTCCTTGATAATTGGATGATCTAGATTAATCTCTAGTATCCTCCTTCCCCTCATGAACTCCAAACTTGCAGTATCTCCAAGGGCTTGTGCTTTCATCAACCTTCATTATGCATTTGAAAATACTAGTTGAAGAATAGGTTTCAAATATTTTTATGATTCATATTGAGAAGTAAAAGCAAACTGCTTACCTTTCCATGTTGGCTGACCATCCAAACTTGCCAGAAACAAGCACACAAGGTGAAGACGATAGATGCTTCAAAATTTGGACTTTGGCTACTTTGTCTCCAAGTTGTTGCTTTACCCAATCACAGAGAATATTGTATTCTTGTTTAGTTTCCCTCTCTTTTACCTCATCTTCATCACCTGTATGATGAAAAATTCCATCATATTCACTCCAAAGTAATCAGAAATTAAGAGCAAAAATAAGTAAATGAAAAGATGAAGACATAAACACCAACCAAGTTCTAAATCTTCCTTGATAATATCAACAAATTTCTTTTCTTTGTAGGTCTGTAGATTTTGGATGGCAACCTCATCGATAGGTTTTATTAAATAGAGAACCTATAAAACAAGAAGCTATATCAATTATCATGGAACATCAAAAGGAAAGAGACCATGTCCACTACAGGACAAAAGACAAACAAGGGTTTAGTAAAAACAAGAATATAAAGGTCACTTTCATCCTATCATTATAAGAAACAACAAATGTTATCTCTTTTCTATTCTTAAGCTAAGTCTTTCATGGTATTTCCAAATAGAAGACTGCCCAAACATGATTCAGGCAATTCACTATTAGATGACATCTATCAAATTTAATCAAATTATTGAATACTACAAATTTCATGTCCGGCAGCCTAAAGACCAAATGCCAAGTTTATTTAGAACCTTGTACATCCAATGCAAATCTACAAACATACCTCAATGTCTTTTTGAACCAATTTCTCCAAGAATAGAGCAGTCTTGGCACTTTTTAAGCTGTCAGTTGCTAAGTAATAAATTGCCTTTTGATTCTCACTCATATTTTCAACATAGGTATCCAAACTTGTCAATTCCTCTTTACTTTTTGATGTGTAAAACCTAAGCAAAGGAGCTATACGCTTGTGATTACCAGAGTCTTCAATGCAGCCCAACTTTAGAAACCTACCAAAGTTCTCCCATAATTTTTTGTAATCCTGTAATCAATTTTCATTATCAGCAAAGTTAATCAACAAAGTTCAAGTCAGAAATAATGATAAAACATACAATTCCCCTCATGCCATATACCTCATTATTTTTACTTTTAGAAATCTCTTGAATCATGTCAAATATTTTCCTAACAAGCCTCTTTCTCAGGATTCTCACCTAACACATAATAACCATAGAGTAGTAAATAACACAAGTAACAATAGTAATTAAATAGCTAGCTGCATTGCTCATAGCCCCTAAACTAAAAATAAGAATTGTACTTGGCAATAAATGAGCAAGCTTGTGGGTGTAAAATTTTTTTTGATATAACTACAGAAATGTATACAAAATTAATCTTACAATTCGACTCTCTTGAAGGATCTCTCGAAAAACATTTAGGGGAAGATCATCTGAGTCCACAACACCCTTCACAAAGCTCAAGTATCGTGAAAACTGAAAAAATATGTAAAGATCAAATACAAGTTAAAGTTTGATAACACAAGCTACAAACAGAGGATCAACTATTATCACAGCCCCCACTTCAAATTTTCAGGATTCAGTCAACTATTATCATAAAGCCAACTATTAGATTGTTTAAATTAGGGACACGATTAAACAGATTAGGGAAGAAGAAGAAGATTCTTCAACAGACAGATGCAAAATCCAAACAGATTCTTCAACAAAAAAAAGGAAGAAGAAGATTTGAGTGAGAACCAACATGCATTACAAATATGCCATTAGAAGAGAACCAACATAGCAAGTAAGACCCCCTAGCCTAAATCTTGGACATTGATAGATCTAGCAAACCTAAGACCAAAATCTATTATACAGAAGCATTTTGTTTGACACCTTTGCAACAAATTAACAAGATCTTTAATGTAAAACATACAGGAGCAAAAACAACAGAGAAATGAGGAGCAAAAATAACAGAGAAATTAACAAGAACCTGTTGATAACAAGCACACCTAAGAAGAAGAAGCACACCCAAGATGAGGAGGAGAGGCTGACGTTGATGGACGGAGAGGAAATGAGAAGGACTACTCTGTGATGAGGGTGAAGGAATGGAAAATGTCTTACAAAAATAAAATCTGTAAGACATTTTACGTAAAAAGGGAACATTTTCCCGTGTTTTTGAAAATAAAAAACAAGAAAATGAATTTCGGAGGTCAAACAAACACGGTAAAAGAAAGAAAATATTTTTCGAAAAATCAACTACTAGCAAACAAACAGACCCTAAATTAATAATTTCATTCAATTTATTAATTTAGATAGTAAAATAATTTATTTTATGAAATTTAGTCATTTTGTCATTTTCACAAAATTGCCCCTAATATTTTACTTTTATTTGATTTAGTCTCTGAGCCTAAAACATGCAATTTAACCGTTTTCATTGCAAATTCCTAATATTCGAATATTTTTAGCTTCCATTTTAGCCTTTTTTTGCAACAATTTCACACCAAGTCCTTGTATTTTTACTATTTCAACAATTTAATCCCTAATCAGAAAATTCATCAAAGATCACTTACTAAAATACTTATAAATAACAATTAATACTTCAAATTCATCCATTAACATCTAAAATCACAAATATTCATCAATGGAAACATTCAAAATCTTTAATAGTTTCAAAAACAAAGGTACGGGCTAGTTAGACCTAGTTGCAACGATTTCAAAAACATAAAAATTATTAAAAACAGACCTCAAAATCTCCCCCATGCATTGAAAATGGATTGGTCGAATCTCCTTTCTCCAAAAATGGAGTTCTTCCCGTCAAAGAAGAAGAACACAAAACAAAATTATGTTTTGTTTTTTTTCTTTTTCTCAATTAATACTTATTATTTAATTAAATAATATTAAAATATATCATATAAACTAACAAAAATAATCACTAACTGCCCACTCAAATATAATATGGTATATTTACCATATTAGAACATAAATTTACTTTTTCATTACTATTAAACACCTTTAGTTAGTAGAATTTAACTTTTACACTTTTTACGATTTAGTCCTTCTTAATTAATTAACTATCGAAAAATTAAAATTTCTTAACAAAACTTTAATACAACCTTGATGACACCCTGTAAATGTTTCGGTTTATGGAAACGAGGTCCCGATACCTCATTTTTTAAAACTATTTGACTTTATGGTCTTACCATTTAAACTTAATTAATCATTTATATAATATAAATTACCATATCAAAAACCTTTTTAAAACCATATTTGACTCGTAGATATTAAATAATAATATTTACAAACTTACTCGTCAAATTTATGGCCTTGAAACCACTATTTTTTACACCACCAAAAAACGGGCTGGTACAGGTCTAGTTGCTCAGAAATCTGGAGATTCTAAATGAGGGAGAAAAAGTTAAATTTCTAGTGTTATCAAGAATAAGGGTAACAAATTTAAGTGGAAAGCCTCGGCTCGACTACCTATTTCAAATGTGATGAGCATGATTGTGAAGGGCATCGATTCGAATGAGGGCTGCCATGAACCTGTCTAGGTACAAAATGATGTTGTGGAAAGAATTGAGGATCCTCACTCTTCCGCCTAAGGTCAGTTTCCTTTGTTCTTTTCTTTTACAGATTATGATAATACCAAATATCTTTGTATAGAATTTGCAAAATGGTGGGAGTCCCAAATTTGTTAGGGTGGGTAAATAGTATATTGTTGAACATGATGTTGATGTTGCCGTGCTTTTAAAAACTCGAATTAGTGGATCCAAAGTTGATTTAGTAATTAATAAAGTTGGTATTGATTATTCTCATAAATTTGAAGCTTGAGGGTTTGCTGGGGGATTATGGATCTGCTGGAAATCGAGTATCTAGATTCAGGTCCTGCTTAATGATCTTCAATATTTTCATTATCATATGGGTGTTCAGAAGGAGTCGCAGTCTTACTTAGTGAAGTTTGTCTATGCTTATCCTGATAAACAAAAGATGAAGTGTTTGTTTGAGTGTTTAACTTATATTTCTCGATTTGTCGAGGGCCCTTGGATTCTAGTGGGGGACTTCAATTCTATCACTTCTTCGAATGAAAAGAGAAGGGTTCAATCACTTCCTTTAGGGTGTAAATTATTTCAGAATTTTATTCGTAATAGTAGCTTACAGGACCTCGGTTTCAGAGGACCACAATTTACATGGAGTAGAGGGGCTATCTAGGAATGTTTGGATCGGGCCATTGGAAATAGTGATTGGTGTTGGATTTTCCCCGATGTGTTAATTTTCCATCTTCCTCAGTTGAAATCTAATCACAGGTCAATCCTTAATTTCGACAGTTTCTCCCAATGTTGATCGTCATTTAGGCCATTCAGATTCTTGGCCTCTTGGATTAATCATCCCACTTTTGATAATTTTATTATGGAAAAGTAGAGGGTTGGGCCTAATTTAGTAGGTAATATTGCTTCCTTGATGGAGGACTTCAAAAAGTTGAGCTCTGAGGTTTTTAGACACATTGGTAGGAGGAAAAGGCTTCTACCTCGACATATTGATAATGTCCAAGTTGCCTTAGACAGGAGATTCTCTAGTTTTCTTCTGAATCTAGAAATGGATTTGCAAATCGAGTATGAAAAGGCTCTAGATGAAGAAGAAAGTCTCTGCCGTCAGAAGGTGAGAGTGGATTGGCACAATTTTGGTGATCGTAACACTAAGTATTTCCATAATAAGGCAGTTTGTAAGCGGTCTTTTAACAAGATCTCAGCCTTGAAAGTGAAGGATTCTTGGTGTTTTAATGATGAGACTTTGAAGAAGGAAGCTATCATTTATTTTTCCTCTCTGTTTTCATTGGATGGTCAAGCCTATGTTTTGTTTCCGTTGCAAGGTTACTTTTCAAAGTTGGATCAATATTTTATAGATTCTTTAGCCATGGATGTTTATGATATGGAAATTTGTAATGCGCTCTCTAGTATAGGTTTGAAGGCCCCGGGGACAGATGGGCTTCATATCAGAATAAATGAGATATAGTTGGCTTGGATATTTGAAAATGGGTTCAAAGTGTGTTTTCAGGCCTCCCTCTGGATGAATTGATTAATAAGACGTTTTTTAGTCCTTATTCCGAAGGTTCGTACTCCAGAATCTATGTCTTAATTTAGGCCTATAAATCTCTGCAATGTAGTGTACAAAATTGTGACAAAGATTATAGTTAATCGGTTCAAACCTATTTTTCCTCAAAACCAAGTTAGTTTTGTAGCAGAAAGATAGATAACCGATAATATTATCATTACCCAAGAGATAATCCATTCTATGCGTATTAAGAAAGGTAAAAAGTGATGGATGGCTATTAAGGTTGATCTTGAGAAAGCCTATGACCGGATCTGTTGGGATTTCATCAAATGTACTCTTTTGGATGCGGGTATCTCACTGTTCTTTTCCAATGTAATCATAGAATGTGTTTCTACTGTATCAATGCAAATTTTGTGGAATGGTATTCCCTCTGATATATTATGTCCAATAAGATGTATTCGACAAGGATGTTCACTTTCTCCGTATCTTTTTGTGTTGAGTATGGAGAGATTGAGACACCTTATTCATAAAGAAGTTGATGATAAAAAATGGAAACCTTTCTCTCTTGGCAAAAATAGATCGCTGGTGTCTCATTTGTTCTTCATTGATGACCTCTTTTTATTTGCGAAGACGAATGTTGATCGGGCTTTTATAATCTGAGATGTTCTCAGTCTCTTCGATGCTGCCTCGGGACACAAAGTAAATGGCACAAAGGCAAATATTTTTTCTTAAAGAATATTAATGAAAACATATCCGCTGAAATTTGTAATATTTTGGGGTTTAGTATGACTGATAATTTGGGATCCTATTTGGGTATGTTGTTGTTCTATCAATGAGTCACATACTTTCAAGTTTATTGTTGAGAAGGTTCAGAGAAAATTGGATAGTTGGGATGCTAAGCTGTTATAAATGGCTAGTCGAGTTACTCTAGCAAGGTCAATTTTATTATCAATACTCAATTATTTCATGCAATTTGTGAAGATCCCTATTTCTATATGCAAAGAGATTGAAAAGATCACATGGGGATTCATTTGGAGGAAATCCATGATTAGGCAGAAGCCATCTTTAGTTAAATGGTATGATTGTTGTCAACCACTTTCTAATGGAGGTCTTGGTCTAAGATTCCTCATGGATCAAAATAATTCTTTTCTTCTTAAACTAGGGTTTAATTTCCTCTCCAACAAACAAACCTTATGGGTTTGTTTCCTACGAGCTAAGTATAAGATAGTTGATGATTTCTCGATAGAGATTTTGAAGAATCAGTGCTCTTTTCTTTGGAGGTCACTTGCAAAGATTTGGCCTCTTATGCGCCAATGTGTTGGTTGGTCAGTAGGGGATGGTAATCGCATTAAGTTTTGGACTAATAATTGAGTTGTTGGGCTCAGTCCTCTGATTAATTTTTGCCATAATGCTTCACAAGTTGATAAAGCTACTCCTCTTAGGGAGATGATGTCCACAAATGGTGATTGGGATTGGCTATATCTAAGAAGGTTCTTAGATGTTAATATCCTATCCAACATTACAAGTATTCCGGTTCCAAACCATCGAGTTGGTCCTGATACTATGATATCATAGTGGTCTTCTAATCAGACTTTCTCAATCAAATCTTCCTATAATTTCCTTAGAAAGAATTGTTTAGATCCTCAAGACAAGTGTTGGAAACTAGTATGGTCTTTTCCAGGGCCTCAACATGTTAGATATTTTCTTTGGTTGGTTTTTAAGGAACGTTTACTTACTAATGATGAACAATGTAGAAAAGGTATGTCAGATAATCCTTCATGCAAGCTTTGCGATGGGGTGAATAAATCTGTCCTTCATTCATTAAAGGACTATTGTCAGGTCAGAAATGCTTAGGAAAAGGTCATTCCGTCGAGATGTTCGTATAGATTTTTCTCTTTATAACTAAAGGACTGGTTAATGGCTAATTTGAGGAATGATTTTGCTTTAGTTTTTCAGGATTTTGTTTGGCGTTCTTTGTTTGATATTCTTTGCTGGAAGTTTTGGAAACAAAGATGTTTTTGTGTCTTTCAAAATGCCTCGTTCAGTATTAATCACGTCCTAACTTCAGCATAGAGCTAGGCTCAATCTCTCAAATCTTCTTTTGGCAAGTCTGTTGTTAACGCCGTGGGATGTAAAAAATGCTGCAAGTGGAGTCCGCCCCTGTTAGGTTCCATTAAACTGAATACTGACAACGAGCGAATACAGGTTCGGGTTTAGCTATTTTGGCAGCGGTGGTAAGAGATGAGTTTGGAAACTGGATAAGTGGGATAGGAAGAAATATGAGTAGCTGTAGTGTGGAGCAAGCGGAACTCTGGGCAATCTATGATGGTCTTTTTATGGCATGGGATGCTTAATGGAGGGATGTCATTGTTCAATCAGATTGTGCGCTTGTTATCAAAGGGATCAATGGTGATGTAACAGGTACTTTATAAAGAGATCTGATTATTAGGATCTAAGGAATTATGTCGTTGAGATTGTAATGTTGTTTTTAAGTCGATCCGGAGGGAAGTGAATTTTGTTGCTCACTTGTTGGCTGAATTGATGAAGCACTACCCGATTGGTGCCCAAATCTTCCATACGGCTCCCCATTTAGATAATCGACAGTTAAGGTTGGATAGTTTGCTTGTGTCTTTGGGTCCCGGTACTTTTTGTTAGTCTAATTATCCACTTCCGTTACCAAAAAAAAAAAAAAAAACAACAATAGTATTGTAACAATGCATTATTTAGGTTTTTTTAACTAAGTGGATGTATAAATAAAATTTAAGTAACTGCGATATGTTACACTTTTAAATAAGTTTACATATTTTAAATTAATTAAATTAAAATGTTATTAAACATAAAATTTTCAAAAAATATTTTAAAATTGTTAAGATTAACACTTCTTTAAATATGATTTTAGATCTCTTTGAAAATAATCATAATTTCAACTGTCAGTTCTAATAAAAATAGATAAATTTTACCTAAAATTTTGTATCTAAATATGATTTTTAAAGTATGTAGTTTATTTAATGAAAAAATTGCAGAACTTTATCCTAATTTAAATGAAAATGATTGAGATAAAGTAACAAATAATAAAATTTTTAAAAACCTGCAACGTAATTTAGTAAATATAAATTTTAATAAAATTTGTAATAAAATTTCGTCTCTTAATATAAACATATAAATTAGTGTTTTATTTATTGAAATTGATAACGCTCAACTAATTAGATTGTCACTTGTCAAAATTATAACTATTTTACCTACGTTTGCTTTCCTTATTTGCTCTAAGACTGCACCATAATATATATACTAATTTTTATCCAGTTGTTTTAATTATAAAATATTAAATATATTTTTAATTTTTTAAAATTTATATATTTTCACAAATAATATAAAATATGTCTAAATATTTTATATTGTTCAACTAATCAATTAGTTGAATTAATGAAATCTTCTTGATAAATTTTCATAATATTTTTGTTTGTTTCAGTGCTTTTTATATGAAAAGTAGAGGAACTTAAATTCTTAAAAATAAAAGTACAATGACTCAATTTTAAATTCATAAAGAGTACATAAACTTATAACCTATTTTAACTGCTATATTAATTTAACTAATCAATGTTTGCAATTGGAAACTACTACTTTTTAAATTAGTGATATTAGTTAGTTTATAAAAAAATAATACAAATTATATATTGAAGTACCGATAACTTGTGAATTATTTTAGAAAATTAATTAATTAACAATTTTTTAAAAAATTGTCTGCTTTAAATAAAAATTAACAATTCTTGTTCTTTAATAATGTTATTTGAGGTTTGATCAGACTCTTGAGATTGATTAAAAGAAAAGCTTGTAGAAGAATTAATTCTTCCAAGGAAGGAAAACATTTTTTGTTTTCTTATTTCCTACAAGAAGGTTCTACTATAAGGATTTATGGATTACTATAGTTACCTACAGTGATACTTTATCCTTGACACGCCTAACTCATGGCTAATTGGACAGTGTATCAATACTCAGCAAAAATAATAATACATTAATAGAGATAGTTAAACCATAACTCGGAAACATTAAAAACAGATTGAATATTTTCAAAACTTGGAAATACCTGCTCTTCCTGAGCTCTGATACCAAATAGTTCCAAGGATTTGAGGATGGAAGTCGTAATTTGAATTTAAAATTTGAAAACTTAATTTGAAAAGTTAAATTTTGAAAGCTAAATTTTAGATAAACAAATTTTTTATCTCTCTATTAGGTATTTGAAGTCGTGCCTTTTATTCTCAAACTGAAAGCCTTTTATAGAGGGTTATTTCTTCTTTACAGCCTCTTTCTTTAAAGGATCTTATGCCTTACATCATGTCCTAAAATTACATAATTGTTACTTTTCAGAGAACATTGCATAATTGCTACTTTTCAAATAATATATTTTCTGATTACAAAATACAAACTACAAATCTTTTTTCAGAGAATATTCACTGTTCACGCCAAAGAATATTTACTGTTCATTCATCTTTTCTTGCAGGAAATTTCCCCTATTCATCTTCATTCATCTCTTATCTTTGGATCATTTTTTCTTGGTTCTGGTAATAGTTACTGAGGTGGTATCGCCTGTAAGATCCATTGTTTTGATTGAAGACATTGAAGATTTCTCGTCTTCTGATCTAGAATCCATTGACCTGAGCATTTCAGCCATGAGTGTAACACCCCCTACTCGAGACCGTTGTCGGAGTCGAGCACGAGGTGTTACTTGACTTAACTTACTAGTTCGGAGCATAAAAAAGTTAATTTTAAAATTAATTCACTCACATTCAATCAATATGTCCCTAAAAGAACTCTCGAGACCCTAAAGCATGCAATGGAAATGGTTCGGGTCCCAACTGGGAACATTAAAAATTTTCCCATTACTTAAACAAATAAAAATAATTTATTTCACTATTCACAATAAAACTGTCCACCTGCGCAACAGTCACTAAATTAATTATAACTCAAGTTAAAAAACTCAAAATTTAGATCCGTAAATTTTCTCCAAAACTAGACTCATATACCTTCTAACCATAAAATTTTCAGAATTTTTGGTTTGGCCGATTAGTACAGTTTATTAGTTAAATTCTCCCCAGTTTCACTGTTTGACAGTCCTGACCTCTCATCACTAAAAATTAATTATCTCATTTTATAGACTTCATATGGTACTACCACTTGTTTCTACTGAAAATAGACTCAATAAGGAATCAAATCATATAAATTATAACTTCTAATTCTTTCTGTACAATTTTTAATGATTTTCTAAAGTCAGAAAAGGGGACTTCAGAATCCATTCTGACCCTGTCTCACTAAAATTCAAATATCTCAGAATATAAAATTCCTTTACCCACACCGTTATTTTTCTATGAAAATAGACTCGATAAGCTTTAATTCTATATATCATTCACTCTCTAATTCATTTTATACTATCCCTGGTGATTTCATTGCAAATTTTTACTCTTTCATAATTTCTAGGTTTAAACTATCACCTAGGCATTCATAATACCAAACATATTCTTAACCATTTTAATAGCTAAACATTATCACATATTTACTTAAATGTTAATTTTATTTACTTCATAACTTAAATGTTAGCATCAGTAATTCAAATTTATTTTCGTTTACAACTTTAAATAGAATTAATATATATTTTAACTTTGAATTTGGTAATTTAAACCATTTTCAGACATAATTAGTATATAAATTTGAAAATGATTATTTATGTTTGTCCCTGTTTTATACATGGTTGATGCTGTTAATTTTGTATTCACAACTAATAAAATGTATTAATTTTTTAAAATTTTAATATAAATTTTAATTTTATTGATTTCACATGCATAATGAATGTCGATAGAAAGTTGTTCAAAATTCATTTGTTTAGGTTTATTTCAAACGCACATTTTAGTAAACTTATATATTTTATAATTTCAAAATAAGTATAATATTATTTTATAAAAATTGCATCTACTTTTAGATTTTGTTTAGTTTATATATTTTTAGATTTCTCTCTCGAATTTTTATACTATTATATATATAATCTTTAATATTTTAAAATTATTTTTTATAATTTTAGATTTTTCTCTCGAATTTTATACTATTAAATATATAAGCTTTTATATTTTAAAATTATTTTTATAGGTTATAAAATAATTATAGTTTGTTTATATTTTATAATTTTTTATAAAACTATAAAAAATAAAAATTCAAGAATTTTTTCTAAAACATTAAAAATGAAAAAAATTTAAGTTTGTATTTCTTTTCTAAATATTTTTATATTATTTTCTTGAAGTTATAAAATAATAGAAAATTACTAAAAAATAGAACAAATTAATGTCGAGATTCTTTTAATTTTAGACAAATGGTTGTCTAAGTTCTTAGGTTCTTTTATTTACTATCAATACAAAAGTTAACAATAGCAATTAGGCATCTAAAAGAGTATGAAGGGCTAGAAAAATTGTAGTATAAGAAAGAAAGCAAGAAAAAAATTAAAAGGAAAGAAATAGACTTGAAACGTGATTCATTGTCCTTGAGACTTTAATTTTGTCCCTAGGATACAACAGGTCTTAAAAAACACAAAATAGTGAAAATAACATTATTGAGTTTATATATAGGCACATTGTGTTTTCATTAAAGAATATGTTACTTGGTACGAAACTTGTGCCACAAGTTACATTTTTCCACAAAATTATAACTTTCGAGAAAAGATATGTTTATTTTAAAAAAATTATAATTATTCAAATAAATATATTTATATGCAAGTAAATAATAATAATAATTATTTCAAAAATAAAATAAAAATATATAAATTATTTGCACCACTAAATTTGAAGACCCATATTTTGGATTTATACATGTATACATAAAGCCCAATTAGTAAGCTCATTTATGTAGTGGGTTAGGCATCCAACTCAATTACCTAAGTTATAAATAATTTTGTATTTAAATTCTTTATACTTTATACTAATATTACAAGCTACCACCATCAACTTGGTTAACAATTTCAAGTTGATTTAAGTAAAGGAAATTGAATACTTTTACTTAAAATATAACAAATATTATTTTCCAGAAGAAAATGAAAAAAAAGTGGCTAAGTGCAAGGATTAAAATATAATTAATCCATTTAATTAAGAATTAAAAACCAGAACCAGATGTCCGGTTTGTAGATAATGAAAGAAAGAGGTGGAAGGGGCTGCTAACCATTTCACAAATGACCAATGTAGGGGAGCAGGTAGCAAAGGAATAATAATATTTAAAATACATGAGCTGATCCTCATCTTCGATTTTTAGTATTTTATTATTACACCAAGCATTGGATTGAGGAATAAGTGTACTGTATCTAGCACCTAAATTAGGTTTTGATTCAAATCATTCAATTAAAATCCTGATTTAAACATCAAAGTTTTATTTTACTAAAAATAATAATATATTGATATATTATTTTATTAAAATTTTCCATATCACTTTTCATTACTTTTTTCATTTAATATAATATAAAGATGTATATTATATTTTTAAATTTTATTTGTAGAATTAAAAAATAATGACATTTTTAAAGGTTAAAATATGTTATTTCTAGGAATTTTATCATTGTACTTTTATTTCTAGGAATTTTGTCTTTGCTTTTAGATTTCAAAATTTAAGATAACGGTTTAAATTATTTAAGTTCATTACAACGTCCTTCTTTTAGTTATATTGCTACAAAGTGAGTATTTTTTAAATTTCAAAATGCCACACCAACAATTTTAACCAAAATAATTTAACAATATTAATATTGGGCCTGAATTTTGAAAATTGAAAATAAAGAGACTAAACTTTAGAAACAAAAGTAAAAGGACTAAATTTCAAAATTGTAAAGAATACAGGGACTTGAGGCATATTTTAACCCACTTTTAAACTACTACTATAGTAACAAAAAGATTACACGGATTTGAAGTTGTTAAATTGATTCTTTAATCACAAATCCCGATGTTGACTAACGTTTTTCTTTTATTTTATTAAAGACAATAAATAAGTTAGGTAAACTATCAAAATAGTCATTTTTTTCTTGGGTTACATTTTAATTATTTATATTTGAAATGTTACGTTTTAGTCATTTACGTTATTCATTTGTAACATTTTAGTCACCGAACATTAATTTCCGTTAATAATATAACGGTAAGCTGACGTGACACATTAAATCATCATTTGAAACGAAAATTTTAGGTTAAATTATACAATTGGTCCTTATATTTTTTCCGTTTTGAGCAATTTAATTTTTCTTTTATGTTAAAAGAGATGAAGAATGGAGGAAAATAAGGAGAAGCAAAAGAGAATGAAAATAAAGAAAAAAGAAAGAAAGTTAAAAGAACATAAAATAAATTGTTTTTGCTCAAAATGTAAAAAAAAAATGGGAACCAATTGTTTAATTTAACTTAAATTTTTGTTTGAAACGATGATTTAACGTGCTATATTAGCTTATCATTACACCGTTAACGACAAATAATGGTTTAGTGACTAAAATGTTACAACACATTAATGTAAATGATTAAAACGTAACATTGCAAACATAAATGACTAAAATATAATTTAAAATAACTATTTTAATAGTTTACCAATAAGTTAATAAATTCTTATATAGTAGTTGTATAGAAATGTTGAGCATACATATGATAAAATTGTAAACAAGTGTCATGTTAAAGAAAAAATAACTTTCTTAAATTTTATTGATGTTGTATACTTTAATACGTTAGATTCATGCTATTCATGTGATGGATACATACATTCTACAATTTAACTCAACGTATTTTAAGTATGTCTCGAATTGGTATTAAACACTTAAATTGAGGATTAGGTTGAAATTAAATGATTATCAGATGTGAACGTTTGAAAACGTGAACCCTCCAACACGCGTACTGCATGATCACAGGTAAACAATAATATCTTGTTCTGTCGTTACGTATCATTGCCTGAAAAGTGATGAAAGTTGAAAAGTATGGCGGAAATTTCCATGTGATTAATACTTTATTTATTGCCATCTATAAATCAAATAAAATTATTTTCTATCCACTATATTAACTACCTTAGGCATTTTTCCTCATCACCATCGTCTGCTATTCTTCACAAAAAAGAAAAGAAAAATTACAGTGAAAATGGCAACCCTTAAAGTTCCAGCTCATGTACCTGCCCCTTCTGAGGATGCTGAGCAACTTCGTAAAGCTTTTGAAGGTCTTTCTTTATCCTTTCTAAAATGGATCTTTGATCCGTCTCTCTTTTTTTCTCTTTTAAAAAGTGAAGATGCTCCCTTTTACTTGATACATGATACATTGCTTTGGATCATGGGTTTTATTTACTTTGACTGATCGGCTTTCTTCTTTCCTGGTTTCATCTTTCATGTTTTATTATCTGTCTTTTGGGTTATGATTTCTGGAAGTAGATGATGTGATTTGATGAGACTAAAGGGTCTTTTTTTTTCTTATTCAAAGGGATCTTTTTTTTTTTTAAATTCTAAGAAACAAGAGAAATTTAACTGAACTCTGATAATGTATTTTCTGATCTGATCTGATAACTGTTGTTTTCTTAAACTGACTGTATTTTATCACCATCTCTGCACTTTGAATGACCATTGTAATTTTGGGGTTACATGGGAAGGGGATTGTTGAACCAAACATTTCTGAATGGATTTTGGGTTGATTTGAAGTAAGGTTAAAAGGGTACTTGGGACTTTGATTATATTCCTAGTTACATCAGATTCACCTTTGCCAAACAAATCATTGGGATCTTGTATAGTAATCTAGCTTTTGTATGCTGCAAGACCATCATTTATGGGTATGAAATAATGTTTAGATTTGTGCTATTTTGGGTGTAAAAATTGATTACTCACATTAATTTTTGCTGGTGTTTTGCAGGATGGGGTACAAATGAGCAATTGATTATCGACATTTTGGCTCACAGGAATGCAGCTCAGCGCAATTTGATTCGTAAAACTTATCGTGAAGCTTATGGGGAAGATCTCCTTAAGTCTTTGGATGAGGAACTTTCAAGTGACTTTGAGGTGAGGTTTTGACATTCCTTTTTCTTAATCTGGTTGATGATATCACAACATTTTACATGACCGAGTTATCTAATATGGAATAAGTATGATGATGTTTGGCTTTGGCGTGCAGTCTTTGTAGTTAACTAGAAAGTGAGATAAGTATGATTATTTTGACTTGGGTTCTTTTGTTCCCCTTATGAAACTCGACAGCGAGCTGTGGTGCTGTTTACTTTGGACCCTGCAGAGCGTGATGCATTTCTGGCTCATGAAGCTACAAAGAGGTTCACATCAAGCCATTGGGTTCTCATGGAAATTGCTTGCACTAGGTCTTCACATGAACTGTTCAATGTGAGGAAGGCGTATCACGATCTTTACAAGAAATCCCTTGAAGAAGATGTTGCACACCATACCAAGGGAGACTACCGCAAGGTTCGGTCTTAAGTTTCTTTGCCATGTGCAATTCGGGTTTTTCCCCCTTTTATTTTTTTCTTTGACTTGTTAACTGATTAAATGCTGGTGCAGCTTTTGGTCCCACTTGTTAGTGCATTCCGATACCAGGGAGAGGAGGTGAACATGACACTGGCAAGGTCGGAGGCAAAGATACTTCGTGAGAAGATATCAGACAAGCAGTACAGTGATGAGGAGGTCATCAGGATTGTAACAACACGGAGTAAGGCACAGTTAAATGCTACTCTGAATCATTACAATACTGCATTTGGGAATGCTATCAACAAGGTATATGTTTTGGTTTTCTTCTGAAATTGCATTAAAATTTAAATTTGTATCATTTATCAGCCTCCTTGCAATAATGTGAAGGCAGGGTTGTTCATCATATCCTTTTAACCCCATAACGGTCTGTGTGGCAGTAAAGGAAACTCCGAAGGAGGACTCTTTTTAACAAGTAGCTGAGTATAAGCATATGCCATGTTCTAATTCAATGTCACTATGTCTATTGGCAGAATAGAGTTGCAAGTTGCAGAGTACAATTATATGGCATATATTAATTCAAACCAATAATGAATTACTGGTTTGCAGGATTTGAAGGCCGACCCTGAAGACGAATTCCTCAAATTGCTGAGAGCTGCAATCAAGTGCTTGACTGTCCCTGAGAAATATTTTGAGAAGGTGCTACGTCAAGCAATCAATAAGCTGGGAACAGATGAATGGGCTCTTACTAGAGTGGTCGCCACTCGGGCGGAGGTAGACATGGTGCGTATTAAGGAGGAATATCAGCGAAGAAACAGTGTGACCCTGGAAAAAGCGATTGCTGGAGATACCTCTGGAGACTATGAGAAAATGCTGCTTGCGTTGATTGGAGCTGGAGACGTCTGAGCTGCTTTCCTATATTGAGTTGTTGGTATGAAAATTTAGTTTGCAATTTGAGGTGTGAGTTATGTTTGTTTGGTTGGGTTGTGTGAACATGGCTTTTGTATGCCGCTGCTTCCGTGTTAGAACGTTCAAAGATGATGTGTTTGTAGATATATTTCCCAATAATACGAGAGATAAGTGTTGCTGCGGTACTTGATTAGTATCAGATATGTTGAGTTAGTCGAACTAATTTTGAAATAAAAAGAAGAAAAAGAACAAGGGATAAAGTGAGCACTTCAAGGAAAAAGAAAGAGATGTGTTATGGTAACAATTTAGGATGGTTGTCAAACGCTACACAATGCGAGTTTTGAAGCATGAACACGGATACGGACAATTGAAAATTTTTATGTATAAATATATAATAATTTTTATTATAAATAAATGGGTGTTTATAAATAATATATAATAAATAATAAAATATGAAGTAATTATAATAATTTATTATTTTATTAAATAAATAAATTTTTATTATTTAAATAAAATAACTTAAATAAATAAAATAGTATGCTCTATCAATTAATGCTGCTTTGTGTTGAGTTGATTATTTGTTTATATCAAATTATAGAATGAAATTTTGAAAATTAAAATATACTCTAAGCAAGATTCTCAGAACTAGACCGGCGGTTGAATTGGTCAGGCCACTGATTCATATGGTTCGATTGAGTAAATCATTGAAAAAAATTTAAAAAATAAAAAGGTAGTTCAATCAGCTTTTAAGTTTGGTCCAACTGGTCCGTACTAGTTTGTGAGTCAATTGGTCTAATGCCACTTTTTGAATTGATACTCGACCGGTTCAAACAACCATGACTCTAAATCTTCACACTTTGTACAATTGTAATTTAGGCATCCTATTTTTATTTTCAAGAATTTAGTTCTCTAATTTTTAAATTTACTTTCAAATTATATATAACCACGTAACATGTTATTGAAAAGTTAATGGTATTAATTATTTGAACTAATTAATTATATTATAAAAATATTAAATTAATTAATAACATTATAAGAATATAAATACAAAATTATGTTAGAAATTAAAGTATAATGATTAAATTTTAAATCTAAACATATTAGAAGGACCAAAATCAAAAAATTAACCACTTTTGTAAAATGTAACAAAAAAAAGTAGCATGGTGAATGTGTACCATGTGTCCGCATGAGAAAGATCTTTTGGATCTTACTTCAATATATAGGTATAGGCCCATAAATCACACCATATTTATGATTTTTTCCTACCCTATATTCTATTTCCCCTTCGCTCTTTGGTCCGTCTCTCTTTTTTATTTTTTGCTCTTCTTCCTACAACCTTAACCGTTAGATTTAAAAAATTGAAACAATGTTGAGGATTTTTTTTTTCTTCAATGGATCCAAAAGTTGTGTAGAGTTGATCTTGGATGGATGTTGTATACTTTAAGAGTCATTGAGATTTGATTTTGAAAATGAATTTAAAGATGTACTTATTAAGAGAATTGATCCAAGAGATTTAGACACTTGATCTAAGTTAATAAAGTTCGTTTCAGACAACATCGAAACTTGATATTGAAGAATGAATATTTAATTTATTTGTGGTTATACAACCAGATTGGAAGAGCCTAGTTTGTATTTGTTGAATAATATAAGAGAACAACTTTTGAGAGTTTTTTTATATTTTTTTTTACATTATTCAAATCCTTCTTCGAGTTTTGAGGGGAGTTTTAGTTTATCCGAGCAACCTCTACAAACATGGTGAAAATGTTGGATTGAGATAGATTGTTGTCAAATAACCAAATTAATGTTAATTGAATTAAGAAAGGAGGTCTCATCATGGATTGACCTTTACCTAAGTTAGTTGATCCAAAAATTTGAGTCATCTTAGAACTTAGTATTTTTTTCTTTTGGATCCGGCCCCTTTCCTAGTGGTGAAACTTTTGATGGTGAACTAGATATGATACCAATTTTATTTTTATTTTTTATTTTTGCAAATTGTTCTAAATGAATAGGAAAAGGAAGAAAAGTTTAGACAATTCGATTTATAGTGATTTAACTCCAATTGCCTACATCCATTACTTTGGTATACCTCAACTACGGATTTTACCAATTCACTATACTTTTTCATGAGGCTAAGATAGAACCTTCCCCTAGTTTTTATGACTTAATTATAACCCCCTAGTTTTGACAAGGTTCAACTAAAAGTTTTTACAATTCACTTAAGGTTTTATTCCTCAAAAACCTTAAGTAGCTTTTCGCAATACAAAGAAAGATGTAAACAATAAAGAACCTTGGAGTGTGTTTACAAGTGTTAAGCTCTCTCAAAGAATGAATGTGAGAATAATAATAAGATTTAGCAATAAGCACCTCAGAGATATGTACAAGAGAAAATGAAGAAATAAAGAATTTGAAGCTTTTCTCTTGATTCCTTAGCTTGAATGTTCTTCTCTAGTGTCTTCAAGTGTTCTTGACTTACATATATGCCCTCTAGCTTATTTTTGGATGTTTGGAGCCGTTGGAAGAATTTATCTCGAGCATTTAATGCAGCTTGCAAGGTCAAGTATCGAGACTTGAATGAAAAATAGCCTTTAGAAGTTTTGAAATCTCTAGACTTAGACCAATAAATCTCGAGATTGTATTGCTCTCATTTAGTCTGTGCTTATTGTTTTCATAAAACTCGAGACTAAGGTGGTAAGTCTCAATACTTGAGCTAGAAAATTCATTTTAAAATTTAGAAACTATTTGAAGGGTGTTGGAGTTATTAAAAAATAGTTGTAAATTACTTAAGTTATTTGAAAATAATATTTTTTTGGTGAAATTGAAAATTATATTTTTAAGTTTTAAATACTTGAAAATAAATTAACCATATTTGATTGAGAAAATTTTGAAATTAATTTTATTATATCAGAATATTTGAAAATCAAAGAAGACAGAAACATGCACTCTAATATAGCTCAACTCGATAAATGAAGGAAGAACAAACAGCTTGCATGAAAGAAGGTTGGTAAATGTAGAAATTTACTCCAGTAATTCTTCATAAAAATTCTCTATAATTTGATGAATATATCTTTCCAAAAATCTCATCATCCAAGTAAAAGAATAATTAATAAAGGAAAGAGAGAATATCTCCAGAGATTATTCTAGCTTCTTATTATAAAAAGCCTTAATTTGCTGTATAAAAACATGACAATAAATATACAAATAGAAAATAACCAATACTCAAAAATATGAAAATTGATTCAATCAAGATGCAAACATCTCCTAGAAACCAAGTTCCAACATACTTTTTTTTTCTCCAAAGTAACATTTTCTTTTTCAAAAAAATTGAATTACTATAATGAATTATGCAAAATGTTTTATGAATTAAATAATTATGTAAAACACGACATACCACGAAAAATGCACTCACACATGTGTCAAAATATATAAAAATAAATTATGAATCCGTAAAAATATAAATATAAATATAATAAAAATAAATACATTTATAAAAAATGCATGAGAAAATATGGTAAGGAGAGATAATCTAGTTGTATCAAATTAGTCTAGAAAAAAGAAGAGAAATAGTATAGACTTTAAAGTTGATTACCTTAATTAACCAAAAATAATAATTTATGCCCATTTACTATTTAACCAATGCTTTAATATTTCAAAATGAGGAATATCCTTGCTCGGATAGCTTTTAAATTAGGTTATACATTTATTGTATGATTTTTTTATCAATTATTATCTCATGATTAATTATATTAATTACGGGTAAGATAAATATTATTGATTATTTTATTAATTTAAATTAATTAGAAATAAAATACTTTTTAAAGAATATGATATCTTTAAGATAAATAATCTTTAACCAATTTCATTAAAATAAGAATATTATTAAAAAATTAAATTTTAGTAAATAATAAATACTATAGTAGAAATAATAGTTACATCTATAAATGAATAAAAACAAAACACTTATTAATTGATAATTTGTTAGGTTATTATTATAGGATATTATCTTTTAGTAATTTTATTATTGATGAAATATTATTATAGTATATTATTATGGAATGTTATCTTTTAGCCATTTAATTTCTACATAAGTACTACTATATATATATATATATATATATATATATATATATATATACTCTCGAGGTCTATCAATAAAATTCAAGAGATTACCATATTCTTGTCATGGCATCTAAGTAAGGTTTTTGACACAAAATTTTTTTTCTTTCATCATTCTAAATGGCTGGCGGTGAGACTTCTCCTCCTCCATCACCACCATCTAAAATTGAACCTAACTCTCCATTTTTCTTGGGTCCTCAAGATCGACCTAGTGACTTTATTACTCATATTCGATTAAAGCTCAACAATTTCGTTGATTGAGCTTATGTTGTTCGTGTCACTCTATCTTCTCGGTGCAAATTTGGATTTCTTAATGATACCATTACAGATCTTGTTCCCTTTTGCTCAAAGGATGATTGGGTTATCATCCATTGTATGCTTGTGTCCTGGATTCTCAATACTAACGATCCGAAGGTAAGTTCGATGCTTTCCAATTATGATTATGCAAAATTTTGTTGGATGATTTACATGAACGTTTTTCCGTTGTCAATGGTCCATGTATTCAACAATTAAAAGCAAATATTTGTCGTTGTGAGCAAAACAAGACTATGAGTGTTGTAGTTTATTCTAGTAAATTAAAGATTTTTTGGGATGAATTAAATGATCATGAACCTTTAATTTGTTGCAAGTGTGAACGATGTTTATTCAAATCAAGGAAGGCGCATGAAAAACGTCGTGATCATGATTGACTTCATCAATTTCTTCTTGGTCTCTATTCTGATTATTATGTCCAGATTAGGTCTACACTGCTTTCCTGAGATCCTTTTGCCTTCCTTGAATCAGGCATTCCGGAAAATTACTCAGGAGGAACTCGTCCAAGACATTACACAAGTCAAGGAAGACAAACCCAAAATTCTAAGCTTTGCGGTGCGCATGAAGGGTTGTAACCAAGGCTAGGTTGATCGTATTGATAAGTTGACCTTATTGTGCACTCATTGCCATCGCAAAGGGGCATGAGGTAGCTACCTTTTTTGACTTACATGGCAACTTGGATTGGTGGCTTGAGAAGTATGGGAAGTCGGAGATGAAAAGTGATAGTTGCAATGGCAAGACAAGTGCCGCATCTTCCACACAGCAAGTTTCTCATGGAAAAGGCAGTGTGCGAGCCAATGTTACTGTCGTAGATACCAACCATGGAACAACATAAACGCAGAACATAGTAGAGGTAGCGTAAGTGTCAGAGGGAGTGACACTTCTCGGTTTTACCACTGAGCAATGGTAGTCTCTTCTGGTGGTGTTTAGTAATAAACAGTTAACTTCCACTCGATTAAATAGTAAGTCAAAGAATAATTGGATTATTGATACGGGGTGTTCAAATCATGTTACAAGTGATCTTATGTGTTAAACGAATTTGAGAGATGTTGTAGCATGTTCTGTAGGACTCCTTAATGACCAAACAGTGGTGGCTACCAAAGAAGGAATGGTTAAATTAACGGATAAAATTCACTTAAAACGCGTTCTTTACGTTCCTAAATTAAACTGCAATTTAATTTTGGTTAATTTAACGGACAAAATAATTCTTGTGTTGTTTAGGTATATCTATTAGTTAATAAAAAAAGGTTTTCAAAGTTTTCATGTCATTTATTGCTATGGTTGATCGCTAATTTTCTCAAAAAATAAAGTTTGTTAGAAGTAATAATGGGACAAAATTTAATTGTTTCTAGAATTATTTTCTTGCAAATGACATTATTCTTCAAACATCTTTTGTTGGTACTCCTCAACAAAATGGGAGAGTGAAAAGGAAACATCAACATATTTTAAATGTAGCTCATGCTTTGCATTTCCAAAGAAATTTGTCCATATCTTTTTTGGGGGAGTGTGTGTTGGTTGCTTCTCATCTCATTAATCGAACTCCTTCACCTCTTCTTCATAATAAAACATCCTATGAAATGTTGTTTGGTAGCCCTCCTTTGTTTGATGATCTTTATGTGTTTGGTTGCTTATGTTTTGCTCATAATCAACGTTCTAAGGGTGATAACTTTGCTAGTCGAAGTCGAAAGTGTGTTTTTGTTTGGTACCCTTTTGGCAAAAAAGGATTGATATTTATATAATTTGGATTCTAAGAAGTTTTTTGTGTCCCGTGATGTAAAATTTTTTGAGGATATTTTTTCCGTATTTGGATGAGAATGCTGCAACCATTGAGCCTGACAATGTTGCCTTGCCATATGGGAGCGTGGACGCAATTTTTAATACATATCTTGGTGAGTTATAAGTGTTTCAACCTATGGTAGTTCCTCTACTTGCTACTCTGCAGCCTGTGAGTTTGCCACCTGTGAGTTCTCCGACACCGTGGTACCTTCTTCTTCCTCCAATGACACGGTGGTACAAAGGGGCTTTGGGCAATGATGCGCTTGAATTGTGACGAGGGCATAGAAAGAAATTTCCTTTTGTGAAGCTTCAGGATTTTTTCACTCATACCGTCATAAATAAAAGTCCATCTCTCGCCTCACCTACTTCAGAGCCGTCTTCAGGTACTCCATTTCATATAGCGTATTATGTTAATTGTAAAAAAATTATTATGAAACACCAAAATTTTCTTGCAATTATTATTACAGGGGTTGAGCCACAATCTTATAAAGAGGTTGTGAAGGATGCAACATGACATGAAGCTATGCAAAAGGAGATTTATGCTCTGGAGGATAATGACACTTAGCCTATGGAAATACTTCCTCGTGGAAAGAAAGCACTGGGTAGTAAGTGGATGTACAAGATTAAATATAACTTCGATGAAAGTATTGAAAGACTTAAAGCTTGTCTCGTTGTTTCACACATCAAATTTCAATGTATTTCACTTCTATTATTTCATCCACATATTTTCTCAACTTTAACAATTTAGTCCTTTTCATCATAAAAATTTCATATCTTCCCACAATTTCACATTTACAATACTTTATGCATATTTCATCATCTCATAACACATTCATTAAACTTTTATCATAATTTCTTTATTAACATATTAAATTGTTTCACACTTAAACTTTTGTACAATTTTCAATTTAGTCCCTATTGCCATGTAATTTATTTTTCACCATATAATCACTTTAATCAAATAATTCATTATAATATCTTATTTCACATGAAAATTTTCATGCATATCACTTCTCTTATTTCAATTATAAATTTCACAAAGTTTATAATTTAATCATTAACATCCTGAAGATTCATTATTTACTATAATTTCACTTAATATCACTTCGTAATCAATTAACTACTTATCATAAATCTCAAATGTATGTTTTTTATTGAAAAAACTTTTATGAAATATTTTCAGAAATCGCCAAACAATGTAAAATATATTACAGATTTATCCAAACACTAGAAAATATTAGCTTTTTCAAAAAAGTAGGTCATTTTGCAGAAATTATTTTTCGTAAGCCATTTTTAATGAAACAAACCGAGCCTAAGTATAGATAATATAGTGATAAACCGTCATATTAGTAAATAATGAATAATATAATAAATTTTCATGTCAAGTTTCTTAACCTAGTGGTAAGAGTAGCATGAGAGTTTGGGTTCAATCCAAGCAATCCTATTTTCCTCCTTCAATTATAAAAAAATTTATAATCAATTAATTAAGGATAAAATAAATTTTGTACTCTTAAAATATATTATTTCTAAGTTTTTTTTGAAATAATTTCTATGTTTTGAAATAAGGCTAGCTTAGTAAGCTAACTTATACCAAGTCTTCAAATTGTAATAAAAGAGTTAATTGCACCAATTATCCCTAAATTATGATCTTCATTTTAAATTAGTTCTCAACTTTAAAATATTCTAATTACATTTTCAATCTATCAATGTTATATTAATAAGGTCCTTTCGTTACTAAAACCATTAATTTAATCATTAACGAGATATCACATCTTATGTGAAATAATTTAAAATAAAAATTTTAAAGAAAATGAATATTGTAAGAATGAATGTTATTAAAAATCTTGGCTTTGAGGTTTTCAAGCTTTTACAAACTATCATTCACTCTCTATCTTTTTCAGTTTTATTTTAATTTTAGTTTTAATTTTTTAAAATTATGTGACAATATTCTACTTTTCTTTAAAACTTCCCTTTTATCTTATGTCATACAAGATTTTATTTGTCATTTAATGGTCAAAATAATGGTTTTAGTAATGGAAGGACCTTATTGATATAGCATCAATAGTTAAAGAATGTAATTAAAATACAAGAGTATACCTTAGATCCGAGTTGATTTGACGATCAATATAGGAGATCTGAGACGAAGCTGTTTGGATTTTGGTTTCCAAATTCGTGATAATCAAAGTTGTTTCATGAAAAAAAAATGAACTGTAAAAGAGAAGGGAATGGAAGCTTTTGATTGTTGTAATCGGTGCAAGTAGAGAAATTCATACAACAATAATTTTAACATTTCAATGATTTAAATAAAAACTTCCAAATAGTTCAGTAACCATTTTGTAACTTTTTGAATTTAGGTGAGCAAAACGTAAACTTACTAATAGTTTAATGACGTTAGGTGTAGTTTACTTTTTTTTAAGGTATAACTTATAACTATATTATATCAACAGTTATTTTCATACCAATTATTATAAGTAATGAATTTTATTATATTAAAATATATTGAAAAATATTTATTTATTATGTTTTATTAACTTTGAAGTGCTTATTAACTTTTTTAAAATTTTTTGGTACATTTAACTTTTCTTTATTCTTAATCCTTAGTTAATTTTATTAAATTAAAATGTAACACCCTATACTCGGTTCGACTGTCGAGCCCGAATATTAGGATGTCACACCCCTGTCATACATCAAACTCATAGTAATTTGTCACGTTATTAATAAATTATTCTTTTTAATAAGCATTCGCATGAATTTTAAGTCCAACATACATCAATCAACATTAAAACATGCTCAACATACTTCAATGGTACTAATATTAACAAATATACGTGCTTTTGAACCACTTAAAAAAAATTCCTAAATAGTACGTAGGTATCGATACTGTAGCATAGGTATCGATATTTCTCTTAAGGGGTATCGATACTGATTGGAAAATCAATACCGAATCAGCATTCTGTTTCCCATTTAAAAATCAAAACACAAGAAAATATCGGTACATTTCAAAAAGTATTAGTTTTATTACCCCGCGTATCAATACTCGTGATAAGGTATCGATACCAAAAATACTGACTTCTTGCACATTGAGATATCACAGAGGTATCGTTTTTAAAACCTGAATATCGATATCTCTGCTCCAAACCACAAAAATAAGCAGTTTAAAGCAATCACTCCAATCTAACTTAAGTACATTCAACAGGCAACTTATACCACATTAAACAGTCGTCAAAACGGCTATAATATTAGTTCAAAACACCGAAAATATGTCTGAACAAGAATCAACATATCAAGATCCAAGTCCTTAAATCTAAAGCAAATAAATCATGGAAACATCTTAAATATCATGGAAAAACCCAACAAAAAGTCTACCACATTGCCTTTATTTCCCATAACAAAAACGAATAATTAAACACCTATGAGATAATGCGAAAGTCTGGCTTGGTTCACTCCCTCGGAACCACACTGCTCACACCAGAACCCAACTAATCTGTAATGATTTAAAAAGAGTGGGTGAGCTTTACAAGCTCATTAAAGGATCATAATAGCCATCAGCATGCATTATCGAAACAACCATTTAGCACAATTACAACATTTCATACTTTAGTACCATATTATCTATTGATTTGTTTAGATAACAATCACATATCATTTAAGCATATATCATAACACTCATAAACACATTTATAGATAATTTGGCACTTGAGATAAGAAACGTAAATGTGGGCTTTATCACCACTCATCGGATACACGGATCTCCAACACACCAAAATACTCATAGAGTCAAATATATCCCCAGAAGTGAAGCATAAAGCTAACACTCTCCAACACACCAAACATGTCTTGTTGAATGGAGCTTAGCTCACATTCCCTTATCTCTTCAACCTATCCCAAGGCCTCAATGCCCCAAAACACAATACATATAGGTGAGTACTCACAATCCTATGGCATGCCAACTATATCCAATGGTCTCAAAGATCACAAGGCCAAAATATTCGTTATTAAAACACACATTAACTTATCGTTCACTGCACTTATTCACTGCAAATAGCACATTACAAACACAACATTATTTCTATCATTTAACATGTAAATATGCCTACATTTACACTTTAACAACGATAATCATGAACACAAAACACATTCCTTAGCATCTCGTCTCAGTTCACATTTTCACAATCACAATAGCACATATTTCACAAATTAAATCAAGAGTACAAGAAATCTTACACTCAAAATTTAGAATAGGGGTTTAGGCTACTTCTAAATTCCCAATTAATGCAATGAATTGTGTCCACAAGCAGCGATTCCAAACACTTACCAATTATGCTTTCGTCGAAATGCCGAAAGCTCAAACTAGCCTTTCCTTAACTTGTGGAAAGTCCTAACGAGTTCGAAGCTTCAACACAACAAATCACACAATAATACAATCAACAATTAGCTAAGGACTCAAGTAACTAAAACCTTTGACATAGCAAACTTAAATTTCAAATATCTTGGTCTATACTTAATCGTTTTGCCTAAAACGAATTTCATTCATCTAATTATTCACCTACGATAGGTTCTCAACCTTTAAACTACACAAAACTACCCAAAACATGGTATCAGAATTTTCGACATGTTTATGGCAATTTTCATAAAAATCCATTAAAATGGTAGAAATCTTTAACACAACTTCAAAGCAAGTTTAGAAACCTTCTAATTACATCATAACTAATTTAAAAACATTTTGAAACCACATTTTAACCCCAAATTCTAAAATTCACCATTAACGACACAATTTTTGAATTTTATTTAAAACATGCAATTTAATGGCTAAAACTAGATAACATTAAAAATTAATGGGTAGACGAATGGTTACCTTTGATGGAAGAAAACTGAGCTTTTGATCGTGTTAAGTATGACTCCTATTTCAGTCAAATTTGAGAAATAATCTTCTAGTTAAACTCTGTTTATTTGTTTCAATCATACACTGATTAGTTTAGATTATTTTATTATTATTTGACATATGAATTTAGCCTATAAATAGGCACTTTTACAACCTTAGAAAATACACCCATTAGATATTAGAACTCATAACACATTTAGAGAATTTTGTGTTTACGTTTTGAGGGTTATTTGTTTTCGGGTTTTCGGGGTTTAGTTTTTATCTCCATCTTTTTTTTATACTCTTCATTTCTTTTGCCATTATAGTAAAATTATTTTTTTCCCGTGGTTTTTATCCTCTTTGGAGGAGTTTTTCCACGTTAAATTTGTGTTCAATTTCTCAATTTCTTCTGTTATTTTTACTTGTTTATTACTTAATCGGGTCAATCTCTAATAAGTGGTATCAGAGCTAGTTCAATTTTCATAAATCAGCCCATTCAGATATGGCAGCAATAAGGTTTGAAATTGAGAAGTTCAATGGTTAGACAAATTTCAATCTGTGGCAAGTTTGGATGATGACAATTCTAGTTCAATCCGGTTTGAAAAAGGTTGTTACTGGAAAAAAGCCTTAGAATCTAAATAAAACAGAATGGGAAGAGCTTGATGAAAAGACTTTGTCTGCAATCTAGTTGTGCCTCGCGAATATGGTATTGTAGGAGGTATTGATGGAGAAGACCTCATCTACCTTGTGGAAAAGGTTAGAAACTCTTTATGCAACTAAGTCTCTGGCTAACTGTTTAGTGTTGAAACAACGTCTATTTACGTTTTGCATGAACGAATGTGAGCTTCTTAGAGGTCACATCAGTCAATTCATTACTCTTTTAAATGATTTAAAGAACGTTGATATTCATATTGATGATGAAGATCAAGCTATGCTATTATTGTACTATTTACCCCATTTATACAAGTCTTTCAGGGAGAATTTTGTGTTTACATTTTGAGGGTTCTTTGTTTTCGGGTTTTCGGAGTTTAGTTTTTATCTCCATCTTTTTTCGGACTCTTCGTTTCTTTTGCCATTATAGTAAAATTATTTTTGCCAGTGGTTTTTGATCCTCTTTGGAGGAGTTTTTCCACGTTAAATTTGTGTGTTCAATTTCTCAATTTCTTCTACTATTTTTACTTGTTCCTTGCTTAATCGGGTCAATCTCTAACATATCAAAAATTTGAAAACCCAAAAAACCCACAAACTTGACAATGGAGAAATCTATGGTGTTTTGGGTGTTTTTCTTGGAATACTATAGAGGTTTAATGTTGGGAGAATGAAAAAAATCAATGGAATTAGGATTTGAAAACAAAATCGAATGGGAGAGGCTTGGGCGAGCAAGGGACGACACAACAAGATGAAGAGAAACCATCGTGAAAATAAAACTATAGATGGGGTATATTAGGTTGATTTCAAAATTTGGTTTAACTGCTTCATAAACACAATAATTTAGTCCCTTTTACAAATCAGTCCTTATTTCAAAATTGAAAGTCTTTTGAACATCATTTTCAAAAATTGATTTAATTTTCAAAATGTCATAGACAAAAACATTTATGAATACCATACTAACGAAATTCCCGAGCTCACTAAAGCTAAAATCTTTAAAATACTCCTAAAACTCCTACGCCTAATTTTGGAGTGTGACATAAAAATACTCTTTATTTATAAATTTATTATAATTTGAATAATTTATAGTATTAATGAAATATTATTTAATCTTTATTTATCATTTTTAACTTTGGTGTCTTTGTTAATTTAAAATTTTTAACTAATGTATTTTTATGTTTCAAAATTTATTTTATTTTAATTACTATCAAATTACTTATTAAATTATTTTTAATTAATATTTGATTAATTTATGTAATAAATAAATTCTTATTAGAAAACAATGTCAATAAAATAATGCTACTAGAAATGAGACTAAAAAGAGTCTAATTGACTATTTTGGACCATTAAAGAAGAAGAAGAAATGTAACAAATACGGTAATTTTTATTTTAAAAAAAGGTTTTAATGATTTGTTTACTAAATTATCAGATGACTTTATAGATTAGGCAAAGTAATTGAAAATTGAAGGGTTATAATATGGTGTTTTCACAAAACATAAGATAATGTTTGAGGTAAAATTAAACATAAGTTTTCTTTTAACAATTATGATAATATCTCTCAATTCATAAATAAGAAGATACCGAGTTTCAACATATTCAAACCCACGTCTTTTTCCATTGGCAACAATGACCATACCAATTAAGTTAAGACTCAATCAACCATTTTATATTATAAATGAAAGGTAATAAAATATCCGTATTTCATAAATTATGTATTATTGAGTATATATTCTATCAAGTGCAAGGCATATGTTTTGAAAATCAATCCAAGTTATAACTTTACATGTTAAATTTAAATAAATTTATTCTTTATTTATCAATATCATATATATAAAATAAACATTTTAATGCAATTAAGCATAAAATGTCACACCGTTTCTCCCAAGGCAAACCAAGTTTAAGTATAACATACGTTAAAAACTTTAAAAGAAGGTTTAAAAGGAGTGCCATGAAAGTTCACATTTTTTGGGTAAACTAGTAGTATTCATACTCATATTAGAAGCACTGATGCAAGCAGCAAGCTATATATAATGTAAAATATATTATATGAATATATATTTACACAGTAAAGTAGGGAAAAAGAATTAATCTGATTTAAGTTATGACCATTCTAAAATTTTAGTTTTAAATATCAATTAAATTTAATCTATTCTTTAATTTTAATTAAATTATTTAAAACTTGAAAAATATAAAATTAGAACATTCATTGGAGGGTTGAGAGCAAATCCTGTGTTAGCAGTATGTTAATTTCTTTTAAAGTCGTGAAATTTTTGGAGTGTTGAGCTTTAATTGTTTGTTGTTTATGAGATTTTAGTTTAGATGTGTTGTATGTATTGTTACTGAGAATTAAATGTAATAACAATTTTTCTAGTTTGCGATACAAAATTCATTAAAATAAATGAAAGCTTTGGCGAAAAAATGAATATCAATAAGGAAAGAAAAAAACTAAAGTAGGGAGTAGGGGAATGGAATCTCTCTCTACATTGTTAATTAAAAGAAAAAGAATCTCTCAACAACAAGTTAAACATTGTTTTTAATTGGATTTTTCTTTTTCTGACTTTGCTGAGAACTGGTTTGCGGCTAAAGTGCTTCCATAGCCGCCGCTAGTGCAAATATTTCATAATCTGCACAGCTGCAGCACCCTCCACCAACATCTTTGCATCCACATCCATCCCAGCTGTTCTTCTTCTTCTTCTTCTCTTTTTCCACAATTGCTGGACCTTGAACTAATTTCATTGATATTTGTAATGAAGGAGGCTTAAGACTTTCAAGAACACGATCATTCACTGACATGGTAACCCAGTACTTCTCAATCTCCATGTTTGGTGATTCTAAAACAGCCTTCCATGGTATTTCAGCTCTTCCCAAAAGCTTTGACTTCCCCATCTTTCCAAGAACTGGCATCACTTTGCTCCTGCAACGGAGCTCAAAAACTAGGGTTTGTTGCTTCAGGCCATTGATAGATTCTTGGGTTCCCGAGCATTCCAAGGAGAAGGATTCATTCCAAATGGGGTCCAACTTTGAGGAGATCTCATGGCTGTCTACTTGAACTCTCTTGTTGCTTCCTGAAAAAAGATAGTATCTCACAAAAAGATTTCCAGGGTACTTTGGCTCTATGTTTCTGGCTTGCAAGACTTTTAGTTCACAACAAAGAGAGGGAATAAGGAAATGAAGGATACCCATTGAGAAAAAAGATTTCTTTGCTGATTACAATAATGGATTTTTGGTGAGGATTTCTTTGTGTTGATGAGTTGAGATTGAGAGTTTATATATATAAGGAGGCCATTGCATGTAAAGATAATGGAAGGAAAGTGGCAGTGTCCACTCAGAGGCTTAATGTAGTTTTTAGTGCAAGAAAGTGAATTGTCCACTAAAACAATTATTATATAGTTAGGAAATCCTATGTAGGCATTTATAATATGAAGTGAAAGATCCCAAGAGATTCTGTAGATAGCATTTTTTAATTAGAAAAGGTCCTTTATTAACCTCGAAGGGCTGGAAAATCATAATTTGACCCCCGCAAAAGTAAATTGCAACGATTCCATTGGACTTGTAGTTGCTAGTATGATATTTTTTTAAATCTTTTTGCTTTTGATTAAATCTCAAAATCATAGATAAGACTGGATAGATATGTAGGATTTGAGTAGATACGCTGTAATCTGTGTTGGTCAATTTTAAACCAGTAGCTTTTGGTGGGCACAAAGCAAGCAAATAGAACAAATTAATAACACAATTGGGTGCGAAATCTTAGCCAAATCTAATTTGTTTGTACTAAAAGAAGGCTTCACATCCAAAAGGTGTTTCTGCTTTATTGGGTGCGGAATTTTGATGAGGAAAATCTCGAACACATTAATGGAATACGAATAACAACTCGAACAGAAAAACAAAGTAATAGGACAAGACTACAAGGCGTGTATCAAGCCACTATTTTTAAAGTTATATTCGCCCTCACCTATACTTGGTGTGCAAATGAGTTTCAAGCAAACGAATGTCGAGGATACAATGAAGCCTGGTGACTATTTACGGTTTGCACAGATGAAAATAATCCACTAAGCATTGAGCAGAGTATAACAAGAAAATTAATTTCTATAAAGAACAATCTAATAATAGTAGAAGATGGAGGAATGATAGAAATAACTTTTTGAGAATTTTTTGGGTATGTTTTTTAAATGAAATCCCAGTCCTATTTATATGAACTCTCATGTCTCTTCATAGAGACATAACTTTCAAGGTGTCTTTTCTGAATAATCATATTGTTAAAAGAGACATAATTATTCAACTAATATCGATGATTAATCAAGTAATATTTTTGTATAGTTATAATTCTTTGTAAAAAAATCAAGTGATATAACTCTTGATCAATAACCAAAACATATTACACCCTTTCATTTATAGTTATTGGAACACTATAAATATTTGAAAATGTTCCAACAATCAACACTTATTTTTAAAATATTTTAGATTTTGATAATCTTGTAAATCAATTTGCATAAATGAATGTGTCTTACGATTGAACCTTTACTTAGTGAAAACATGTTAAAGTTAATTGAAATTACATGGCAGACTAAGCTTTGAACCAACTATTCTATTTGATTAACCAAACACATCTCACATAATAATTTCAACACCGGTCAATGCATGGTATCTAGGGACACTATTATGGCAACGTGTTTGTGTTCTCTTTTCATGAGTGTTGTTAGAGCCAAGCCCTTGAGCTCCTAGAAGAGGCCATACTTCACACTCACATAGGTAGATCCCATCAAGAGTGTTCCCATAATTATAAAACTCTAACATATTTGTGTTATGAGTCTATTAAGAGTACATTACTCATCCTTCCCTATCATTACCGGTACCTAACAATTTAATCTTAGGATGAATTTATTTATAGTACTAGCAGTCACATACTAATGATGTACTTTGTCTCATTAAACTCAAGACTTGGCGTTGTACCAAGCGTTAAGTCAAGTTTCCATCATGGATGACTCTAATTAATGGGCTTGAGTCCCATTCCTTTCGAGGTCTTGTTGACTATATCTTTAGCAAGACTTTTTGTAAAAGAATACGCCAAGTTTTCACTTAACCTCACATAATTAATAGTGATCATTTTTTCAGAGATTAATCGTTGGACATAACTATGTCAATCCAATGTGTCTAGACTTTCCATTATGTACTTGGCTATATACCTTTGTTAGAGTAGGCTCACTATCACAACAGATAGAAATAGGTGAAATTGGTTTAGGCCATAGAGGTGCACCATAAAGCAAATTTCTTAACCATTCCGCTTTTTTAGATGCAACAACTAATGCAATAATTTCAGCTATCATTATGGAATCAATAATACATGTTTGTTTCTTGGAACCCAAAGAAATGACACATCCACCAAGAATGAAGATCCAAGCACTAGTAGAAGCATGATCTTCAAAACTTGTAATCCAACTAGCATCCAAATACCCTTCTAAAACTGAAGGATATCCGTTATTAGCAAAACTTATAGTTAATAATTTTCTTTAAGTACCCAAGTATTCTATTCAAAGCTTGCCAATGCAAACTACTTGGATTACTTGTGTACCTACTCGATTTCCCAACAACATATTCAACATTTGGTCTTGTTCAAGTTATTATGTACATGAGACAACCACTTAGACTTGCATATTTCAATTAATCAATTTTCCTACTAGCATTAGATACTAATTTTATTTAAGGATCCATGGGTGTAGATGTTGGTATACAATTGAAAAGATCAAACTTTTTAAGCACATTTTCAATGTAATGTGATTGTGATAAAGCTATAGTGCTTTTCTCTTGGATTATTTTAATCCCAATAATAACATCTATTATGCCCATATCCTTCATAGCAAAGTTGTTTGACAAAAGTTTCTTTGTGTTTTCTATTTATTCCAAATCAGTGCCAAATATGAGCATGTCATCTACATATAAACAAATTATGTCACCTTTTCTATTTTCAAATTTTCTATTTATGCACTTATCCGAATCATTTATTTTATAGCAATTAGCTAGAATAACCTTGTCAAATTTTTGGTATCAATGTTTTGGTGCTTGTTTAAGCCCATATAGAGATTTAACAAGCTTACATACCTTATGCTCCTATCTTGGAATAAAAAATCCTTCCAATTGTTCCATGTACACTTCCTCTTCTAGTCCACTCTTTAAAAATGCAATTTTAACATCCATTTGGTGAACAACCAAATTATACATTAGGGTAAGTGATATTAAGAGTCTAATCGTAGCAATTCTTCCCACTAGGGCATAGGTACCAAAGTAATTAATGCCTTGCTTTTGTGTAAAACCTTTGGCTACCAACCTTAATTTAAATTTATCAATGGTTCCATCGACCTTCAGTTTCTTTTTGAAGATCTATTTACAACCTATTGGTTTGGAACCCGGTGGAAGAGCAACTAAGATCCAAGTTTGATTTCTCATCATTGAATCCATCTCATCATTAATAGCTTTTTTCCAAAAAGTAGAGTCTTGAGATTCCATTGCATCTTCAAATGTAATAAGATAAGATTTCATATTATAACAATAAGCTCATTAAGTATGAAAAATAGTTTAATCTGCTACAATGAATTATGACAGATCAAATATTAGTTTGAATTGTTTTCAATTTAGTACAGAGGTGAGATATATACTAAATCGTAAAGAAATGAAAAATTGACTTATAAATTGAATATAACAAATTTCAATTTGAGATAAATTAGTTGAATCAAATAAAATGATATGATTATGTTTGATTTTGAGATAGAGAACTAAATTGAATAGAATTGAAAATAGTATAAATTGATGAAATTGTGAAATTGTCTTTGTATTCTAATGAATAATGTTATGCTATGTATTAAATGATGTCTTGATTGATGAATTGATGATATTGAGATTGATAAAACAAGAATTGAACTATAAAAAAAAATTGATTATTGGTTACTTATTAACTATTCAGGCAGAGTCGGATATAGTTGGCATGCCATACGATAAATAGAGTATGGGCTACTTGAACTACATGTTGATGAGTGTTGGACACAAATTTTACTTCGGTTATATCAATAATGCACTGAGTGCCAAACACATTGATGAGCATTAGGCATAAACGATTTACTTCGGCATTGTCCGATGAGGCATTGGGTGCCAAATTGGTGTGTTGGTTGGATCCGTGTATCCATTCGAGTCGAAGGTAGATTAATAGGGGTATAAAATGTAAATGATATAAATGATATATGAATTAAGTTGATAATATGATTTGATGATACAAATACATATTGTGATTTATGAAATATCATGCAATCTTATTTTATGAGCCCAAAGGGCTAAGATAGAAATGTGATGGATTAATGATTTTAATTTGGAATTCGAATAATGAAACAAAATAGTAAATGACATTATATTGAATTTGGATGTATTATTGATAATATATGGACAATGATACGGAATTGATTAAATGTTGATTGTAAGTGTTTGAGAATATTATATGCTTGAATTACTATACGATGTGGTATATGTTGATACTCACCTTGCTGATATCTGGTTGCCATGTTTAGGCATACTCATAAGCTAGTTTGTTATCGAATTAAGTTGTAATTTGAGGTAAGCTGTTGTTTAAATACCTGTGAACTTACTAAGCATTTGATATGTTTCCCCTCGTTGTTTCTCTTTCCCTCTAGATCACCGACTTACAGAACGTGTCTAGCGGATCGTCGAGTATCTCACACTATTCTGTTACTGATTCGATATTCTTTCTATCGTTCTAAGCTCGGTTCTGTGGCATGTACATAGGTTTATGTGACTATTGAGTTTGAATGTTGAAACTTACTTAATGTTGGATTATTGGTAAGTAAAAATGAATAGGTTGGAATAGTATGTTTTGAATAATGTACATAGGTATTTACATATGTAACATCTTATGGGTGTATGGTTTAGTTGAAATCTTGTTTAATGTTTGTTGGTGGGAAGCTAATATTAATAAATGCACCAATGTACATAACACCCCTTACCTGTCAAACCTGAGTAATGGGATGCTACAGACAAATAGGAAACATTTACATACAATTCATAGTTCAAATTTTCATTGCAATATTAATTAATCACATATAGAAAGTATATCATGTAATACAACCAATTTTGGGTTTAAATCAAACTTACGAAAGCTCTGGAATTAACCCAGTATCAATCAGGGATCAATTTGAAACAATTACAAAAAATAAGAAACTATCGTAAACAGGGGTCACACGGCCATGCCCGTTGACTGTGTGAAAGGTTGAGGCCATGCGAGGATGGGACACATGGTCCTATGGTCAAACCATGTAACAAGATGACCCCGTATGGGCTGGAGTCACACGGCCGTGCGAACAAACTGTGTAACTCACTAAGGCCGTGTGAGTCAAAAGTGTAATTATTCAAAAATTGTCACATGATCGTGTCGTTGGGCTGTGTGACAGGCTACGGCTGTGTGCAACCATGCAGGCACAAACTGGTCACACGGGCTTGTGTTAGCCCGTGTAACATTCTGATGTCGTGTCTTGGAAACGTGTGTGGCATAAAAAATCATCTTTAGGTCTCAAAGCAACCCTAAACATTTTTCCATATACCAACATGATCCAAAACATAATCAAACCTACTTATAATATGCATGTAATTTACTAATATATCAACCAAATGTCACATTGGAACCATTCCAATATGCCTCAAATGACACCTCTACATAATCAACATGGCACACATCATTTAACCATTTACAACACCTTATAATGATTCAATATCAACCATGCAACATACACCAAGACTTACCAAATTCTTTCAAACTTAGCATTTGCATACCAATCATTTTACCAAACCTATTTTAAGGCACATTACCTAATCACCATATAAGCAATTAAGCACACATGTCTAAACTATTCAACAAGATCATCAACAACAAAGATCATTACCAACATTTATTTATATATATACACATATAACATTCAATATGCGAATTTCATCCAAAGCATAACATTATAAAAATGTATGAACCTCCTAGGTACATGCCATTAACAAGTAGAAACATCACGAATACTTCGAGTCTGAAATTGCCTTTGGATGCTTATGTTGGCAATCAAACCAAAAAGAACCTAACTTATGCACGGAAAACAAAATCGTACGTTGAGTATAACTTAGTGGTATTTCTATAATCTAAAAATTAATCATATTATAAATCATAAGAAAACATAGATTAAGTTCATAAGATGCATATTCCAATTAATCTTAACCGACATTATCAATTACTTGTTCAAACACAATTCGATACTTGATAAATTCATCTCATAAATGCTACTTCAATGATTTATTATCATATTTCTCCTTTGAATTTCAAACTTTCTATTTCAATCAACATAGTAAAATTTCATACTGAATCTCTTCATGATTTCATTCATTTCACTTCCATATTTTAATTCTCTATTAAACTGACTTGGACTTAAACAGATACGCGGATCCAACCATCACACCAATTTGGAACATAGTGCATATAGGATAAATCTGAAATAATAAGTTACGCTTAGCGCTGGTCGGTATAATCAACAAATAGGGTGCCCAACACTCCCCGACACGTAGTCGTATAACCCTGAACTTTTCCTATCCTATGACATGCCAATATACCTGACCCTGCCCGAACAATTAATAAGGTAATTATTTCGAAGTTACATTTATAATTCAATCTTAAACCAAATCAGTTCAAAATTTTTTTCTCAAAAACCAATTGACCTTATGATCTTACATGCAAACAATTCATAATGCAACAAAATTAATTAGTTCGGATTATAGAAACACAAACCGCAAACTACAAGTTATTTGTCAATGACTTTTTCTTGTCCTTTCTTTTTCGTGGAATCTGGGTCGACGTTAGCAATTGAAGATTGAAAATTTTGAACCCTAAGGCCGTGTGTTGAGATTTCTTATTCTCTAACTTCGATTGAAAACATGAAAGTTTTCATGTTTTCTCTTTCTCCCCACTTTCATATTTTTAGTACCTAATGTTTTGTTTATTTTATTTATAATTTTATAACATTTTTAACAATTAAAACCTATGTTGCCATCCATTATTACTAGAATAATAGTTTAATTGCCTCATGAGTGCCTTCGCTAAGTTCTACATAATGATTCATTAACAATTTAACTTTTGACACTTTTATGATTTAGTCTTTGTACCCTAATGAAGCACTAATTCGACAAAATTACCTAACAAAAATTCAATTCACTTCTAAAATAACTTTGTAAATATTTAATAAAAATATTTATGGGTTTGGTTTACAAAAATAGGGTCCCAAAACTGCATTTTTCATCATCGATGAATTTCGGGTCGTTACAGTTTTGGACAATTTGATGGGTTATATAAGGGAATCAATATTAATAGCAAGTTGAAAGTTCAATGATATAATTTGACTATGAATAGGGCAAGGTTTTAACTTGGTTGAATGGTTGGAAACATGTTAAATGAGTTTGTACAACTTATTAAGTTGTTTGAATTGATTTGGTGTCAATTTGAGATGTTTTGAATTGGGAATAGTTTTATGGTATGTTTGGTATGCATTTGGAGTGTTTTGTGTAGGCCTTGGTGCTGTATTTAATACACCATTTGAACTCAAATTTTTTTTGGCTTGGAAAGGAACCAAATGGTAGATTTTGACATTTTGGTACTTAAGTATCAATACCTTTACCAGAGTATCGGTAGTTTGCATTTTTAAATCCATTTTCAAACAAACATAATGCAAAAATGGTATTGGCACCAAAAGAAAGTATCGATACCTAAAGGTAAGTATCGGTACTATGAGTTGAGTATCGATGCCTTATGATTTAAATCAATTTTTTTGAAACATAGAAGCTCATATCAGTATCTGTACTTATAAGGGGTATAGATACCTGGTCTGGAAATTTTAAAAACATTGCAATTTGGTCCTAACTCATGCTCGAGTCTATAAAAGACCTTTCATAAGCTCAATTAAGGTTTGAATTTAATTGTGTATCTTAATATCTAGGTATTTATGACATGATTGAGTATTTGAAAGATTGAGTAATTGTGTATCTTAATATCTAGGTATTTTTCATCTCGGGTTGACTTTAAAGCATTCGTATGCTCGTATAAGGCCCAAAAATGAATGTTTATGTATTCAGTGTTGTGTTATTGTTGATTGCTAATTTGATGATGCGAAACGATGATTTTACTATGAATTTGTCAGTAGTTGCTTCGTCAACGAAAATGACTTCCACTAAAGTATAGTGACTGAGCTCTCCCTTATTATATACCATTATGAAAGCTACTTAATAAATGCTCGTCCAATGACCTTGTTATAAGTGTGTTACCCTCATAGGATATACTTAATCTCTTTAGGATAAATTCTTTCTCTCAACGTGATCCTATTTTATCTCATGATAATCATTGCATCTTTCTTCATGAAAAGTCAGTTACTATAAATGGTAATTAAGTCATTTATCACAAAGACATGGCTCGTGACCATTTTTACTTTTCATTTATCATGTAATGTTAATAAGAGAATATCATTTGTGGAATGATGCTACATCCTACAGAAATCATATACCCAACATACCAACTATTGGTTTCTAATCTATTTAAACTCAGGATTTCATTTAAATCAAAGTAAACGAGTCATGCATACATAGTCTATAGTGTATCATCCACTTAGGATTAAGGTATTCCACACTATGAGTGTTACAAGTGAATAAATATGTTAATAGATCTAAGATCAATTCTACTTGGGTCCTGTTCAAAGTACTGTCAATCCAGACATCCACATTTATATCTCTATCTTATGGGAATCATCCGTTCCAATACCCAAGACAAGGTATCTGCCCAATTAGACTTGATAGACGACATATTTTTCTTTGAATCAGTTGTCTCATACTAAGTACATGTTTAGATTATCTACTAATATAATTTGTTTTTTCGTGTTACGATCTGACCACATAATACCGCTCAGTATTAGTTAAACATTATATAATCATTGAGCCAATATTTGTTTTAATTTTGTTTTGCGTGCAAAAACCATTGAGGAAAATGTACAAAGGATATTATTGTAAGTAATGTATATTTTATTAAACCAATTATTCGAAAAGTACAAGTGCATATAGATGAAAATACTACATTAAGGGCACTACATGCCAAGATTAAATTCTTCATTATCCAATCTCTGCATCTCAACTAACTTCAATTTAGGCATTATCATAACTTTGCTCTAAAAAATGTTTCTCTATCAACTTGAAATTAGCTCTTTTGTAACATTCCTCCTCTTTTGTAACACTAATGCTCACTATGAAAGGTTTTTATCTTGTAACATTCCTCCTCTTTATCCCAAGTAGCATATGTAACACCCTCAACCCAATTTGATTCACCGGGTTCGGATCTCGGGTATTACTTTACATTTTACTTAGCAAATTTTCAATACATTAGACTTGTTACAACTTATTACAACAAAAAAATTTGCTAAAGACAGACTTTCTATAGTGTAATCCTACAATACACCACTTTTCCAAATAGTCCACTATATGTATAATATCTTGGGTCGCCACTTCCTTAGCGTATTCCTGGAATCAACCCTTTTGGCGTACTCACTCTTCGACAATACCTGAAACATAAACATAACACTTGTAAGTTACACAGAATTAGTGAGTTTTAATACAGAATACCTTGGAATCTTCTTAGTTGAATTACTTATATCAAAGATTTGATTTTGTCTCTGTTTAGGTGAACACCTTCATCGTCTTGGGCTTGCACCTATACGCCAACTACTATACTTAATGTACCGATTCCTACTTAATTGCCCAACTGACCTCAGATCTTTCCAAACAATATATTAGTGTCTTCTTTCACTTAGAACAATAAAAGTACTTTTCGAAAGAATATCTCTTTAGAGCCCACTTCATACAAACCATCTCTTTACACAAACACTTATTCCAAAACGGTTTTTCACAGATGCTATTCACTGGCGAATACTTACACATTTGGCGGATTCCAACAATGAGTTGAATACCATCAATTTACCAATCAAGTCATATTCTAATTCAAACCCAATACAAGCTTATACTAATAGTGAACTATTCAGATCATACAGAATAATTACACACATCTTTGTTTCGAAACACAAAGTTACCCAAGATTCCAGAGTGAGACATGATACTATTCAGATATGACGGATACCAAATACTCAGGTTTTCGCACTATATAACACAGACAAACTCAAAATGACAATTGCTTATGTCTTTCATAACTATGAATACACCTATTCTAAACTAATAGATTACTATGGTGGATACCCTCTCTGAACATAAATACACACTTCTTTTTATGAAAGTTCTCTTAAGACTTATTCGATTACATCATTAGACTAATTCAACGAAATTAACGTCAAACATATCATAACCTTATCATAAACTTATCTATCAAAGAATTCTCAGAACTTATCCAGAACTTATAACAAGGGCAAATAACAATATTCTACCACATAGATATCATTGAATATGCCAATAAAATGATACAGAACTTGTGACAAAGGCTTAACAGATCACGCCACAAAGAAAGATATATAGAATCACGTTTTTACTATCCTTGTGGACTTTCATAGAAGGTGTCATGGGTTTTTCCCTCATGGACTTATACATAACTTCATGTCGTGATCTACCAGTTCGATCTACACATTACCGAAGGTATCACCATAAATATTCATACAGTCATATCTTGTCATAGGCTTCAACCACATGAACTTGCAAATTCTCATGTCGTGATCTGCCAATCCAGCCTCCATCTTACTGGAGGCATCACCATGAGTGTTTTCATATCATACATTGCCATGGTTATCAACTATATGGTCTTGCAGCTAGTTTCATATCGTGATATGCCAGTTTAGTAAGCAATGTACTTGCCCTACTAAAGCATCACAATGGATATTTTACCTTGAATATACTTACCTAGATTTGCTCACACTTCTGATTTATTCGTATTTTTTCGTACCATACTTTACCTGCATACTTACCACTCAACTTCCTATTCAGTCAATATTTCATACATATCATCATTACACAAGTAGCATCTTTACTTTTCCTTATATTCTTACTATTCAAACGAGATGTCATAATCATTTATATAACTCTACTTGAACAATTTACATGCAAGGAGTCATAATAGAGACTCACCTGGTACTCACCTAAACTGTAGCTCGAAACTCCAAGCTCGGACATGCATCTCAACCCAACAACAACAACTGCTTGAGGAACACAAATTCACCATTAAAACCCATTTACATACAAACTACTAATATCTCAATCGTAAATAACCCTCATACAAGGCCTTGCATTATGACTTACTGTTCATATAACTTTTAACATTCTTACTCTACCAAAACTTAACATGCGGAGCTATAATACTTACCAGGAGGTGGAACAACCACTAATTAAATTAAGGATATTCGCTTCCAGCTTAATGAGGAAGAGATACAATTAAATTTAAGAAAAAATAATCAGAGGGTAATATTGAAGGAAGAAGAAACTTCCCCCACGAACCCTTCTCATACATATATATAACCTCAATTCCCTTTAATGGAAATTGACAAGTGTCAACCATAATCAGTAGCTGTTGGCCTACAATAACCGGAAGAATTATAAATGAGAGTCCTGATCGTAAGCTCTTTGACCAATCAATTTAGTTATAACACCCTAAACCTACCCTAGATGTTATGGATGAAACTCGATAGTCACATTAAAACCATTGAAAACATTTACTTATTGAAAATAACTAGGTTTCAATTGTTTTTATGAAAACTCTAAATTTTAAATACTGAGTTATTTAGTATTCGAAAAACACTTATTAAAACTCAAGTATTTAAAAACTATCATTATTATATCGAAATCTCTTCTTAAATCATAAAACTAAGAATTTGTAATATTTTTAATTATTTCTTAAAATGATTTTGGTAAAAATCTTTCAATGGACTTTTGAAAATACTTAGAAAAATCACAAAGTTTGTTTAAAATCAAGTAAAAATCATAAATAATTTAAATAAACTCAATAATTCAAAATCATTGTAAATCCATCAAGCATGCATGCATGAAAATTTAGAGTTATAAAGTAAAGGAACAACCCAATAAAAAGTCCAATGTCCAATGTCCAAAATAGCATCCCGAATGGTTTATAATCCATTTATTAGAGTTCCATTCGAGAATCTCTTCCGAATGTTGAATCCAAGCCCTAAGTTCTTGAATAACCTAAAACGTTATGAAAGTAAAGGAGTAAGCTTTTAAAGCCCAGTGTGAGTCTTATAACAAGTTAAATAACAATAAGCACATACTTATCACACAACATAATCAATTTTATGCACATGATCATGGTAGTGGAATTTTTGTAAAATAATTATGCATTTTTTTTACAAAATATCCTACCCATCACTACTATACTTCAAAAAGAGTTCCCCAGAACTCACTCATCCAATCACACCAGTATATGTGGTTGAAGCCACCAAATTCGTAGACAAGCTACCATGTAGGTTGTGGACGAAGCCACAAATATTCGCAAACAAGTTGCCATGTAAGTTGTGGATAAACCACCATTATTTGAAGACAATCTACCATGTAGGTTGCGGATAAACCACCAATTTTGCAAACAAGCTGCCATGAGGTAGTGGACGAAGCCACCAATTCTTTCTCCTTACAAAGTCTCACCCCATACATTGATATGGCCACAAATATACATATTTTTCATTTCAAGATATCACTTGTCACATTGGGCATGTTGAAACATGTAAATAAACTTTCTCAATATATATAATATCATGTAAGTCATGTTTAACATGCGTTTCACGTATTGCTTCAAGATATCGAAATATCACAATTTATTTGTCATGTAAATCAATTATGCCATACTATCACATAACATGAGAATGAGAATAACATACTTTTCAAATAGTGAAAATCATAACCACACAACATACTTTTCATAAGCTACTTGATTTGGGTTACTTACTTGGTATAATACATATCGATGAGTTTAGTCTCTTTTTTTTTGGATTACCTTATGTATTCGCATAAAACACAATACAAATAATAATATTTATTTAAATACTAGAGTTAATGTATATATAATTTTATTTAGATTAGACCTATACCTAATAGTAGATCCAAACTTGGATCTAATCAATAGGTTACCTACTTATCAACAAAGGTGATCTTTCATAAAGGAGGTCGTTTTAAACGATTTATGTGATACGTCAATTTAAAAAAAACTCTCATCGCACTTACTTGTATAATAATCAATCAAAAATTGTGATCTCATTTTCAATGTTAAGGGTTTCCCAGGATGGTATCAATCAACCCTTTATCAAAATAGATCATACTCAAAGGAAAATACACCATAATCATCTATAGACATTCAGCCTAAAGGAAGAAATGAAGATAAAATAGTGATTTTCATTCAACCACTATATTTACTCTAACTTGATTGAATTGAAAGGATCAATGGGTCTTGAATCAAAGGGAAAAACGAGTCTAGAGAAAATAATCATTCGGAAAGGAGAGTTAAAAGGTATGATATCAAAATAATTATAGAACTAACTAAAATTAAGAGAAATAAATTTTTGTTTACTAATAGAATGGTAGAGATCGGAAAATGGTGAAGGAATAAGGAAAAATCACCGTTAGTGGTGGTGCAACAGCAATGGTGGTGGTAGTATGGTGAGAGTTTGACGGTGGAAGAAGAGAGGAAATGATGTATTGGCACTTGAGGAAAAAAGAATATCAAAGGGAAAAATATAGAGGAGTGGAGAAAAAAAGAAAGTGCTATCAACGATGGTGCAATGTGGTGGCCACAGTGGTGAATGGTGGTGCAAGGGATGGCGTTGAGCAAAATAAATAAGAGGAGTGGAGGCAAAAAGGAGGTTCGGTGGTGGTTCGGTTGGGAAAGGGTGGTTAAGAAGGGGAGAAAAAATAATGTAAATGTGGTGGTTGGTGGCTAAAACAAAAGAAAAAATGAAGAGAAAGGGAGGAGCAAAAGTGGTGGCGACAATATGGAGAAGGAAAATGAAAGATGAAAACCAAAATGTGTAATTCACATTATCCAAGTTCAATGTACATCACACAAGGTAAGGATAAAAAAAAAGAGGCTTGTTGAGGGGATAAAGGAGTAAAAACGGGATCAAATAAGGAATTTAAAGAAGGTTAACTTGTCAAGAAAAAGATGAAATCCACCTTATGCAAGGCAATTTAGTTGGACGGCAAGGGGGGTTAACCATGCTAAAATTGGCTAAAAAATAAATAAAAATTTTAAGAGTATGGAGACTTAAACTTAGGACCCTTAGGAATTTATTTAAGCTCCTAACCATTAAGCCAACTTACTTCCTTTCTCATACTCCTACAACAATTATTTAAAAACATGGTGTGACATTTACTAAGGTTTGATGCAAATTTGCACCAAATAGAAATTAATTAGAGGGAAGGGATTCGAACTCAGATCATCAAGGACAGCTCCACCACCACTCAATCACTATACTTGATACTTATCTATTGAAAAATGTACTAAGGTCATCTAAAAAATATTTTTGAGTGACACTCTCGGTTCATTAACCCAATTTCTACTAACCTAGTTTTTGGGACGTGATATTAGTTGGCTCTTAACCAGTTCACATTATGAAACCAAACTAGCACAGTGCTTAGAAAAACTAGGTGTACTACACATTTGGCGATATCCCTTACCAGACTTAATCTTTGCTTATAATATACTTTCTTAACTAAGAGAATAACTTGAGATAGAATCTCTGATTATTTAAGCGGTGGGTACTTTACGCCAAAAAATTATAAATGGGTAGACTACACTAGGCCAAACAAATAATTTCACGCTTACATGCCTTTAAATCAGATTCGCCAGATCTGGGGTGTGACATCAGATTCGCCAGATCTGGGGTGTGACAGCATAAACCTTAGATAGACAACCTACTGCCTTATACCTAATTCTAGTCCTCTCCTTTTTATTGGGAATAAACTTAAAGTCAAACCTATGACCAATTGTATAAGAATATAGATCTTCTATAAATTTTTAGGAGCTCTCAAAGATCATCCCCAATTCAAAACTTGGCTCACCACTACAAGCATCGAATAAAACATTCTATGATTTCTTGCAGACAAGCTCACCATCAGAATCACTATCATAGCATCCCACATTTGAACTATCTAAGTAATTAGTCTCTTCCTCTAAACCTTCACCCTCTGCATGGTCTACATTTTTACCCTTAAAAAGGCATACAAACTCTTCATCTTGTTAGATGTTATTTCATCATCAGTTGCCCATCTACCCTCCCATAGCTAATCCAAGTAACTATTATTTGATTCACTATTATAAATATCATTCTACCCTTGCTACCCTCTTACTATCTACCCCTTGAGCCCTACAACTAACAAAAATTATTAGCATCTATAACCCCACCACACTTACCAACATTTAAGAAGGTTGGATAGTACTTGTTTGTCCTTCTAGACCACTAGTTTTATTCATCTTCCATATACAATGGTCACCACAAACAAACAAAAGCAAACATAAAAAAATATCAAGCACAATAACCAATGTTAATATACTATAAAAAAGCTAACCAATATAATATTTGAACAACCTTAAGTAACTACAGTAACACCCCTTACCCGACCCGATCGTCATGTCTGAACTACAGGATGCTAGATTCATTGTTGGAGCAACTAAAAACATTTAACATTTGAATCAAGCCATAATACATGCAAACAAAAGCATTTCAAACAATAGACATTATATATAATCTTTCTCGGGTCGATGTCGCGATGTGAGGGAGTTCCTCATTGCGACGTAACATACTGACTTAGTTGCATCATGACGACAGGGCTCCTCGTCATGTCATGGCTTGAAGTCCAGAGCTTCTCAGAACAACCATTGTTCGACGTTGTAACATGGACTCTGTTTTTGGTACTAATTAAGCCATTTGGTAGCTATTTAATGGTTACCTCACAATTCATTCATTTTGTGCACAATACAAAACTTTACCTACCCAAAGTCACTTCAATTTCATACCCAAACATGTCCAAATAATCACATTCATTATGAATTTAACTTATAATGTCTACAAAGCCTTTAAACATATAATTTCTTTATCAAAGTATACATATCAACCATTAACCATTTATCATCTTTATCATTATCAATACGCATCCAATATTACCATTTCAGAACCCATAATCACAACTCAAACAATTTAACAAAAGCATACCATCTCAACAAGCATTACCATTAGGCAAAGTCATACATAAAATAGATTTTAAGCTAAGCTATCATTCAAGATTAACCAAATACAAACACCTATATACATGCCACAAAAATAAGCTTAAAACGATTCAAAGACTATCGAATCAATAACAGGATAGTGTGAGCTAGTCAACGATGCACTTAACACATTCCACAAGTTGGCAATCTATAAGAAAAAGGAAAACAATGGGGTAAGTATACCAAATGCTTAGTAAGTTCATAGGCATTAAACAATCAGGATGTCATCAATAAATACCACGAAAAAACAATCTAAATATGGCTGAAATACCCGATTCATCAAGTCCATGAATGCCGCAGGAGCATTAGCCAAACCAAATGACATTACTAGAAATTCATAGTGACCATATCTAGATCTTAAGTTGATCTTCAAAAACACTGTAGCTCCTTTTAATTGATCAACCAAATCATCAATACGAGGTAATGGGTATTTATTCTTAATGTGGCTCTATTTAGTTGTCGATACTTTATACATAGTCTTATTGATCCATCTTTCTTCTTCACTAAAAAAAATTAGAGCACCCCAAGGTGACACACGCGGTTGAATAAATCCGCAATCTAACAACTCTTGGAACTGAACTTTTAATTCTTTCAGTTCTGTAGGGGCCATCCTGTATGGTGTTATCAAAATTGGAGCTGTTCTAGGCGGAAATTCGATCATCAATTTTACTTCTCGTGTTGGTGTCAACCCAAACAGTTCTTCAAGAATAATATTAGCATATTCTTTGACTACTGGCCCTTGCTCAATTTTTTATTCAGCCACTTTCGAATCAAGAACGTAGGGTAAATAAGCTTCACATCCCTTTTTAATCAATTTTTAAGTTGACAATGCTGAAACTACATTTGTAATACAATCGGCCCCCTCTGCCCTAACACATATAAATTTACCATTCAGATGCTTCAAACTAACTTGTTTCCTTCGGCAACTCACTATCGCATCATGCTCAGACAGTCAATCCATTCCCAGAATGAGATCGAAATCATCAAAAGGTAACAACATCAAACTAGCTGGAAAATCATAAGCCCTTACTTTCAGTGGACACGATTTACAAATCTAATTAACTAATACACATTGACCCAGTTGATTCATTACTTTGACAGTATATTTAGTGGACTCAACAGGAAAATTATTTTTTTCTACTAATGCAATGCATATATACGAGTGCGTTGATCCAAGATCAATCAATGCATATACATTAATATCAAAGAGAGAAAAGGTACTAGCAATAACATCTGGGGTAGTAGCTTCCTAACGAGCTGTGATTGCATAGGCTCTAGCTCAGTCAGTCCACAATGGAAACAAGCTCCCAACTTTGACTGACACTCACCAAAATGCCTTTTGTTACAATCATCACAAATAGGAACTGTTCTTTCTACATTTCTTACACTTCAAACACTAGTCACTAGAGAATTAACAGACTTAATATTGATTTGCCTCGATTTGTCTCTACCAGTGAACTTTGAAGGGGCAATCGATCAACTTGTGTCATTTTTAAATTTCTTCGATGGAGACGTTTGAGCAAACTTAAACGACTTTCTTTTGTTAGAATATCAAATTTTCAAATCTGTCTATCATTTACTCTTGAAAATTTCTTCTATTTTCTAGGCTCATTCAGAAAGTTCTACAAATTCTCTTAACTTTAACGCTGCCACAGACATATGGATATCATCATTCAACCCGTATTCAAATCTAATACACATTTCCTCTTCATTTGACATTATGTTACGGGCATACTTGCTTAACTGTACAAATTCCTATTCATACTCAGCTACAAACTGATTCCCCTATTTTAATTCAAAAAATTCCTTCTTTTTCTTGCCAATAAACAATGGACTAGCATACTTCTTCTTGAATTCAATCTGAAAGAAATCTCAATTATTGCGATCATTTGATGTCATCATGGTCAAAGTGTCCCACCACAAGTACACTTCATCTTTTAACAACGATACGACACATCTCAAACAATCTTTAGGAGTGCACACCAATTTTGCAAAGACTCTCTTTGTACTCATTAACCAGTACTCGACTTTTGCAGGATCATCATTAACATTGCCTCTAAATTCTTTCGGTCCACATTTTTAGACTTTATCTACGGATACTCGAGCAACTATCATAGGTACAAGATTTTGAGGACCCAGGGGTGCCAGTGGAGGCACAGTAAGGGTGGAGGTGGCGGAGTTGCAAGATTTGTTTGCTTTAACTCATTAAACCACTGGTTCATCATCTCAAGAAACACCTTTCTCATTTCATTACCAAAAGACTGTAGAATCGACGCACTATTACTTGCTTCAGGATTCGAAGCTTGAACATTACTCTCAGCTTCGTTAACTACAGCCTAGTTAGACTGAGCTGACATCTTGAATCAATAAGAAAATACAATATTAGAGCGAATCAAAAGCATCACACTATTACAGGGTATATGCAGCATGTATATACTAAACTCTACTTCACTCTGTTAGTCCTAGAATTGACTAAACCATAGCTCTGATACCACTAAATATAACACCCTTAACCCTTCTCTATCGTCAGATTAGAGTTTCAGAGTATTACCAAGCAATTCCAAACAATTTATATCAAAATATGTCATTCAATATTAATTAACAAAAACTCATTAAGAACCTATAAAAGAATATGCATTTTGGACCTTAAATCAGGCTTTCGAGGCCCTGAAAATAGTTTAGAAACAATTCTGAAGTAATTTGAAAAAGATCAGAGGTTTTAAGAAAAAGTTGCAAAAATGTGAAAACAGGGGTCACACGGCCATGCAAGATAGCCTATGCCATGTAACAAACGAACAAGGGACACACGACCGTGTCCCAACCCGTGTCCCAGGATATGTGCACAAAATTTGACCCAAAAATCATGCCATTTTAAGACCAAACCATACCTATTCCACCACTCCAATTATGCATACATTCAATAGACCTAGGTACTACTCCAACATAACTAAATATGCCAAATCAATCTATATCATCCAACCAATATGCCATTCAAAGGCACCATATTCATATACTAAACATTTAGTCTAAAAAATGCTCAAAAGACCTCCTTTATATGACATTAAGCAAATAAGCATTGCACTATGATTAAAACCATTTCATTCAACAACTAAACATCAAGGTGTTCATCTATGCATTTTATATGTATACTTGTTTCACCAATACAAAACATACCCTAAACAAAGCACACATCTCATTCATGAACTACTTCTATCAACATTTCAAAACATGCCACTACCCAAAAGATACAAAAGCTACCAACTTAGATAGATAGTGTGAATCCACGAAACCGATAAGCTTACATAGCTTAGTAAGGACATAGTATAACGTTTGATCTAAATACAATTAGACACGATTCACATATTATTTGATTACTAAAATAGGGGTACTGAAGTAAAAATAGGGGCACGTATGTGCATTCAAGGGTACCGAAGTATAAATAGGGGCACGAATGTGCATTCATACATTAATTATCTATAAACATATTAACTAAAGAACAATAATATAAGAATACAAGTAGAATTTTATTTATGTATTGAAATACTATGTACTTACCGATGATTTAAGTCCGGTCAACATGCAGGGACTATTCTGCTATTTTCCCTTTTCCTTGATTCTTGTCTTTTTGATTCAAGTATTGATCTATATAATAATTAAATACAATATATTAATCTTATACACATTTCAAATTCCATTCAATGCATATGACCCTTGACTTTTCATTAATTACAAATTTTCCCTAACCTTTTACAGTTTTTGCAATTTAGTCCTCTAACCCGAAATAATCAAATTAACCATTTTATCAAGTTAATAATAGTTGAATAATCTAGGCCTTTAAATAGTCCCAATTTTACTTCTAAATCACCACCAAACCTTAAATTTTGACATTTTAACAATTTAATCCTTAATAAAAAACTAATAAAAATTACTTCTCATAACAACCAAATACCACAATTAAAGCTTCAAACACAAAATTATAATAATAAAAAACCAAGATTCATCAATGGTAGCTTCTAAAATTTTTAACAGATTTAAAAACAAAGGTACAGGCTAGCTGGACTAGTTGCAACGATCTCAAAAACATAAAATTGACTAAAAATAGGGTTCAAAAACATACCATGCATGTAAATATACCTTGACCGAAGCTTTTCTCCTACTCTTCAATGGTGTTTTGATTTTCCTTCTCTCAAATGAAGAAGATGGTGATTTTGGCATATTAATTTTATGTTTTAGTTACTAATTTACCATTTTACCCTTGTTAAAAATTAAAAATTTCAACTAAACCTTGTCCGTAGCTATCCACTAACATATTATATGGTATAATTACCATCTAAGTCCATTAGGTTAAGATTCCACATCCATCTGATCCTTTTAACTAATAGAAATCAACCTTTGCACCTTTTTCAATTTAGTCCTTTTTCTTCAATTAGTTATCTAAACATTAAAATTTCTTAACCAAATTTTAATACAACTCTAATGACTTCGCAAATATTTTATAAATAGTTTTTACGACTTGACATGAAGAAAATTTGTGGTCCTGAAACTATCCTATGGCATCTCAACTATATTTGATTGTACCCGAACAGATAAAAGGGTAACAATTTATTAAATCATCATTTTGTTCAATTCTCATCTCATCAATTCAATTCATTGTTCAAATCATCAATTTATCACGTAGAAAATTCTATTCCAACCCAATTCAAAGTCAATCCCATAATTTCATCTAATTTTACAATATTCAATTCTATTCAATTTAGTCCTCCATCTCAAAAATCAAATATTTACATACCAATTCAATTCAAGTAATTAATCTCAAATTGTAATTCATCATATTCAATTTATCAATCAATTTATCATTTCTTTACAGTTTAGTCTATATCTCATTTTTTGTATCAAATTACATACAATTCAAATTACTATCAAACATACACAAAATCATAACTCATGTAACACCCCAAACCCGACCGAGTAGGTTCCACCATAATTTCGCAAGCTACATTAGCCACCAAAACACAACATGCATTTTTAACATAAAAAGTGCTACGTTATAACATAGCAGTGGAATAATGTCATACATAGAATGTAAACATGCGAACTTATCAAATAGAATAGAGGAAGGGTTCGCATGTCACCTAAGTAGCAAAACTTAAGGGTATGCCTGTAAGATACAAATAGGGTATTTAACGTATGCAGTTTCAAAAATAATTACAAGTACATAAAAGTTAATATTAAGATTCACACCACAACTTAGGTCTACATACATCATACAACATAGGTTCACATCACTAAGTAATATATGACTTTGCATAACAACTTGGAGCATGAGTTTGCACCAAAAACACAGGTTCGCATAATATAGTGGTTCGCATGCTTCCTAAGCTCTCATATCAAATTACAAGATGGGTTCACATACAAACGGCTTCGCAACAATAGAAATCATTCATGGAAGGGTTTTCGATCTTAGGTAGCGTTCGCATGAATATAAGGATAACAAAAAACAATTCTTCACAGTTAAACTAGCATGTATATGATATTAATGCATACTTTAGTAAAGTCGAAAGAAAACAACGTGGTACGCATGCATGGAGAAATAAAGAAACATCAAACTTTTGTTCATGCTGAGAAGAAATTAGTAACAAAAGTTTTACTTCATGGTTCACAAAATATTAAAAGAATAAACTTAAAATTTTAGGGAAATTGTCCCAATAACAGGATCAAATAAATCTAAACCCACAGAAATTAATTTTCAAGCAACCAATCCTAAGTTAACGTCACCTAATCCATTATCACATGTTATAGGTGTATTGAAGAATATAAGCTCATTATTGAACATCACAAGTATAGATTTACTCCTCTTAGGCAAACAATACGTAATAGTTACATTGTTGTGGCAAAGCAGATTCAACTAAACTAAAATGATCATACATACTAAATATAAAATGTAGCATAAATGTACAACATACCCCCAAAACTAAGGGATGCATTGTCCTCAATGCATGACTAGATATATATGAGAACAACCAAAAGAGAAATTTTTACAACAAATGTCATGACAAACGAAAAACGAAATGCAAAATGCATGAAATGCAAAATGCAAAATGCGATCCGTGTGGCCTTAGGTGATCCATTCGTCCAAGCTCGCCTAAGTCAGCCTTTACTCAAGTGAGGATTCCTTAAGAACTCCTCCAAGGTACCAATTGAAGAGAAAAAGTGATTTATGCCAAAAGAAGCTAAACCAAAGAACAATAGAAAGCCACAGAAAAGAATGCACACAAGGTGTTTGAGTAAATGCTCTCAGAATTCTATTACCCTTAAGAATTCAACATACAATTGAATGAGTAAAAATGGGGAGGAGGCTCTCTATTTATAGTTGAGCTCCCCCAAAACCTACGGTCAAGATACATTTACATCGACCATATCCCTTTATTTTAGGGATTTACAAGATATGCCATATCAAATCTAATCTAATCTTTACCAGATATGATTCCCTCTATCTTCTAAGATTAGTTACCATATTAGCCTAAGTTGCCATGTCTTCATTATCAGGCCAACCAGGCTTCAATCTGACAGGTTTCTCTAATAGTTCTCTGAATCGGGCTAGCTCTCATGGGCTAAATGTTCCCCATCTAATCGATAGACCTCTATGGGGCGCATCTTGTGCAACAGTCACGGGCTTTGCACTTTGGCCCATGACATTCTCCCCCACCCATTCCCGCAACGCCCTCGTTGCGACTTCTGAATGGCACTAACTTGATTCGCCTTTGAACCCTCTTGTTGCCTTGGCTTCTTCCTGACTTGCCTTGCGATCAGGTTGGTCCTTCCTTCAGAACCTTTGCCTCGACTTCCGTCGCATCTTCGCTTGAACCATTGCACTCGTTGGTACATCTTGTTGGTAAGAAGTCTCTGCTCTTACTTGCCTCAACTTTGACTTGTTCTCTCTTGAATCATCTCGATTCTGACATCTTGGCTTCGTATTGCCCACAGTCCCTTGGCCTCCTTGCTCACGAACTTTGAAAGGGCCCATACGACCTTGCCAAGCCAACAAGTCAGAATTCAAAACACTATCAAAGTGTTCACAATATACCTTACTCGCAGCATTTACTCGTCCCGACTGTTTTTGCATCGCTCCCCTTTTCTTGAAGCCCGATGCACAACCCATATTTCCCAAAGGTGTCGGACCCACAGTCGAATCTGCAGGCTTCACATCGAATTCTTGCGCCACTAACACTTTCGAAGGAGCTTTCGTAACTACCTATTCTATCGAGTCAATGCTCCTCCCATACGAAACATCCTCGACTAGTTGGATTGACGACAACACCTTTACCCCCACTTTCATATCTCGATGCATCGGCACAACAATCTTTGTTAACGGACCGGTGATAATATGAATTTGATCGATCCATAGATACAGAACTGACTGAATCTGGTCAATGAAGTTTAAACTAAGAACATAATCGTAATCATCTAATTGGATTACCTCAAAGTCTTCCTTGCCCTTCCATTCACTGATTTGTAGCTCCACACCCTGAACTACTCCCACAGTTGGGGCCTCCTCAGAATTTACTGTCTTGATCTTCTTATTCAATTTATTAATCGACAGACCAGGCTTTCTTGCAGCCTTTTCTGATATGAACAAGTCTGATGCTCCCGTATCAATAAGAGCACTCCGCTTCTGACCCGCAATGTTGATGTCTATAAACATCAACCCTTCTTTACCATTCCTCTTCTTAGGAATGAGCACCATCGAATTGACCCTCGATGGCTTTCCCTTAATAGGCTTTGCCTCTTTTGGCTCATCATTTCTCTTGATAGCCAAAACTGAAGATACCTTTGGGCAGTCCCTCTTCATGTGCGGTCCCTTACAAAAGTAGCATCGTAAATTTCCCCTCTTTCTTTCGGGCTATTAGGTCTCCACTTCTCATTTTGTGGTTTCCTATCATCACCATCGCTGCTACTATCATTGCCATCATAAATTTTCCCCTCTTCATCCTCCTTATGGTACCCACCATTGCTCCTCCTGTTGGGCTTGGAAGATTCAAACCTGTCCCTTCTCGGAGCAAGTTCCACTATGTACTCCGCTACCATCATGGCATTGGTAAGTTCCTGAACTCCATGATGTTACAATTCTCACTCAAATCAGAGATCTGGAGCCTGAGTTCACTGAACTCCCGCACATACTCCCTAATCGTGCCTCGTTATGTTAGCCATCGCAACTTTGCTCGAACTTCATCCTCGACATACTCGGGGTAAAACTGTGCTTTAAATTCATTTTGGAACTCTTTCCAAGTCCTAATCTCGGTCCCGCCATGTCTCACATCAGTGGACCTACGTCGCCACCATAACAAAGCAATGTCAGCAAAATACATAGCAACAATGCCTTGATCGACTCGCTTTTCTGGCCCTTCATCAGGTCTCCATTAGCTCACTCTGACCGACAACTTCGTTCAACATCCCAACATTGCCTTCGAACCAAAAGCTTTGATACCAATTGTCATGGAGTTAGAGTTTTCATCTCGTGATCCATTCGGCCTTAGGCAATCTGTTCGTCCAAACTCGCCTAAGTCAACCTCTACTCAAGTGAGGATTCCTTAAGAACTCCTCCAAGGCACCAATTGAAGAGCGAAAGCGATTTATGCCAAAAGAAGCTAAACCAAATAACAATAGAAAGCCACAGAAAAGAATGCACACAAGGTGTTTGAGTAAATGCTCTCAGAATTCTATTACTCTTAAGAATTCAACATACAATGGAATGACTACAAATGAGGGGGAGGCTCTCTATTTATAGTTGAGCTCCCCAAAATCGACTGTCAAAATACATTTACATCGACCATATCCCTTTATTTTAGGGATTTACAAGATATGCGATATCAAATCTAATTTAATCTTTACAAGATATGATTCCCTCTATCTTCGAAGATTAGTTACCATATCAGCCTAAGTTGCCATGTCTTCATTATCGGGCCAACCAGGCTTCAATCTGACAGGCTTCTCCAATAGTTCTCTGAATCGGGCCAGCTCTCGTGGGCTAAATGTTCCCTATCTAATTGATAGACCTCCATGGGGCGCATCTTGTGCAACGGTCACGGGCTTTGCACTTTGGCCCGTGACACTAGCACGTAGATACTTCATTTTTCCCGACGAGTCAACTTTTGGGCACTAACTTTGTATCGCCACTTCCTCTTTTGGAAGGTCATTTCATTCCCTTCTTTGTCAGTTTCTGTGAGTTTATCGATCAAAAGATCAATTTCATGGTCCTGTGCCGACATGGAAGCTGGTGGCGAAGGTTGAACAAGTTCTTTACCCTTCGTGGTGGTGGTAGTAGTGGCAATATCATCATTTTCTCCTTTCTCCTCCTTCTAAGTATTTAGAGATGTTGTCTTTTTCGATTCTTCAGCAACAGTTTGAGTAGGTGTCACAGCAGCAGGTTGAGTGGATGCTTTAGCAGCAGCCTTAATGGGTTCCTTGGCAGTATTAGTAAATGGAAACAAAGTGGCTGAGAAGAGAGGAAATTTTTGCATTGTCTTCGTAAAATTCTTCTGCAAGGATTTTTTAACACCCCTTACCTGAGACCGTTGCCGGAGTCGAGCACGAGGCATTACCTGACTTAACTTACTGATTCAGAGCATAAAAATTTGCTTTTAAAAATTAATTCGCTCACATTCAATCAATATGTCCCTAAAAAGGACCCTCGAGACCCTAAAACATGCAACAAAAACGGTTCGGGTCCAAACCGGGAACATTAAAAATTTTCTAAACACTTAAAAAAATCAAAATATTTTATTTCACTGTTCACAATAAAACTTTCCACTCAGGTGAGAATCACTAATTTAATTATAACTTCAGTTACAAAACTCAAAATTTACATCCATAAATTTTCCCTGAAACTAGACTCAGATATATTATTATCATAAAATTTTTAGAATTTTTGGATAGTCCAAATAGTATAGTTTATTCATTAAATTCTCCCATGTTTCACTGTCTGATGATTCTGCCTCTGTTCACTAAAAGTCAGTTATCTCATTGTACAGAATTCATATAATGTTCTTGTTTATTTCTTTTAAAAATAGACTCACTAAGGAATCTAGAAATATAAATTATGACCCATAATTCTTTCTGTACAATCTTTAATGATTTTCTAAATTCAAAATAGGGGACTTCAAAAACAATTCTGACCTTGTCTCACTAAAATTCAAATATCACAAAATATAAAATTCCTGCCTACACCATTTCATTCATGTGAAAATATAATCAATAACCTTTAATTATATATCTCATTCACTCTCTAGTTTCATTTCTGCTATTTTTGGTGATTTTTCAAAATCACGTCATTGCTGCTGTCCAAAAACTGTTCCATTGCAAATTTTTACTCTTTTATAATTTCTTTGTATTAACCATCATTTAAGCATACATAACACCACAACATGTTCTTAAATAGTCATTTTAATAGCTTTTCATTATCGAATATTTACATGCCTTTCATTAGTCATATCATAAGGACACACACACAAAATGGCTAAGTCTCTATACATGCCATAGCTTAAAACGCTTCAATCACAAAATACCGAGATAGTCTGTTGATAGTGTGAAACAATCTCCGACGCCCTTATGATCGCCGAATTGGCTGGGCAATACTATAAAAAAAAGGAAGAATAAATGGGGTAAGCATAAAGCTTAGTAAGTTTACAAGCAAATAAATGACAACATTTATCATAATTAATTATACTCATAAATTATCATCAAGAATCATGATCTTTACTTTCTTCTTTACTTACTCTCTTACTTGTTTACTTAGTTTCTTACTTAAATAACTCATGAATATCACTTACTCCGCCCTTGCTGAAATTATTTTCTCAACTGATAACTGAGATATTCATAACTCTTATAACTCACCTGAATCTGATTATTATGCTTTTACCTGAACTTTCAGGTTACATAGTCTGTTTACTAGCCCATGCAATACTAAGGATACTCAAGTCTCCTTTCTAAAATGTTGCATTTATTTATCGTAAACTTACCTCGATACAAAATACGATCAAATCTAGCAACTTACTCCTCAACTTTTTTCTTTCCCCGGTCTAACTCTGGATTTTGTTCCTCTTGATCTATAATAGCAAATTTAGCTTATTTAATACTCAAATTCATCACAACAGTCCTTGACTCGAACTTTGGAAAAATTACGAGTTTGCCCCTAAATTTTTGCATATTTACACTTTTACCCCAAAGCTCGAAAATTAAACTTCATTCCTTATTCTTATGTTTTATGATATGCTAAACATCTTTCCCTTCTATGGAAACATCAAATTCCCACTCTAACACTTACTTATGAACATTTGGTATTTTTACCGGTTATGTCGTTACTCGTTTTCACTTAAAATCGCCTAGCAAAAGTTGTTTAACATAATTTCAAACTTCATATTCTACCACAAAACATCAAAATAAACACATTTCACGTATGATTATTTTTCCAAATATGAACCCTAACATGAATTAATAGTAGAATAAGCTAAACCGAGCTACGGGAACTCTAAAAACGTAAAAAAAACATTAAAAACGGAGCTTGGATGCACTTACTATGAGCTTGAGAAAATGAAGAAACCCTAGCTATGCTGTCCTTGAAATTTTCAGCCCTATGGAGAAGATGAGCACATTTTTGCCATCTTTTTCCCTTTTAATTCTTTTTATTACAAAATGACTAAAATGCCATTCATTAAAACTTTAGTTATTTTTATCTATGCATGCCCATTTTTTTCCATGAAAATCTAGTGGTCTAATTACCATTTAAGGACCTCTACTTCAATTATGCACTTCTATTAAATCCTTTATCATCTAAAACTCATATTTACCTACTTTTGCAAATAAACACCAATATGCAATTCAGACATGCAATCACCGAAATTTCTTATCGTTATTCTAACACATGCATCCAATCAATCGGTAAATCATAAAAATTAATCGTAATAAACTTTTCTATCTCGAATTCATGGTTTCGCAACTACTGTTCTATTTAGGCCCTATTTTGGGATGTTACAGATTTCCTCAAAGCCAAATCCCTACTTCTTACATAAGCTCAATATTCAGCTTGTTGTTGCTGGGCCTGTGCTATCTCCTCAGCCAGGTGAAACTGATGGATTTCAAAAAGTGACATCCTCTGCTCTAACTGCTTCAAGGAATGCAATATTTTCTATTCAAGGGAGCTATAAGAAACTAAAGGTACTGTCGCAGAGGTATGCGCGCAGAAGAAGTGGAGGCATGACTCTGCTAAGTTGCCCTGGCAGGATCAATGCCTTGGATCTTGGCAAAGATGGTCCTGGTCAGCCTAACCTTCATTGGGGGTGATATCCTCCTCCACATTAAGATCAACCTGGACAATTAGACATAGGGTAGTAATAAGTAGGGGAAATTTAAACTACCCACATTCTTCTTAGCACAGCGGTGTACTTCTTGAAAAACGATCCTCCCGACAATAATCTTTCTCCCTTTTATAATGCAGCGCAGCAAAAGCATTCTCTCTTTCGAAACAATTGTGTTGTGCATCAATGGCATAAGTCGACTTCTTAGAAAATGATACCAAATTTCCAACGGCCCTCTCGACAATACAACATTCTTTCTGGAAACAATCCATCGTGTTCTCTCAATACATAAATCCTCCAATACTTGACTTAAACCCTCAACAGTGATACTTTTACAAAACAACGTGTGTTCGTCTTGTATACCTGCAAGACCAAATTGAGCTTTAATATGGTCTTCATCAAAAGGAACAAAAGTACCTCTTACGTAGATAAAAGGGGAATCTGGAGAGTTGACATGGGCATAAAACTCTAGAACAATTTTTCCTAAAACATCTTTGGAGTGCAAATAAAAAAATTTCACCCATGCTTTTCCACTATTGAAGACATCGATTCATCGTATCCCATATATGGTTCATCTTTAAATAAGAACCCTTGCTCAAAATAGAAAGTTCATTTCACAATGTTACTGTTATATCTTGTGGCTGCAGCAACGTTAAAGAATGTCTTTGCCTGAGTTGCACCAGCCCTTGATGATTTAGCAATTTTTGAAGCAGTTTTGACACGAGCCATTGGTGAAAACTAGAATAAATTTTGGAGTATGTACTGAAAAAATCAAAGAGATTGAAGAGAAAAAATAATAATAATAAAAACTTTAAAATAAACTTAAGAGACGTAAACGGTTGAGAAGAGGGAAATACGGGGATAGTGATGACAGTTCATCCAAAGTGAAACGTGCTAGGGAAGTTGTATGACGTGGAGGACGAAAGAAGAAAATTAAGAGTGACTTTCTGAGGGAAAAATGTGAAATGCCCTCATCCCAAAAAGTCTAACTTCCCTTCTATGAGCTCGCCCAATAATAGAATTGGCCCAACTAAAAAAAATTTCCCCTTGGACTTATTTGCCTGATCAACCTCATATTGTCCACTACCCAGTTCGTCGTAATGCTACAACAACCTTCTCTTAATATCACCACTGTTTAGTTCACATTTTTTTATTCTGCATTTGAAAATCATAGAAAAATTTTCAAAAATAAAAACAGAAATGAAAACAATATTAAATAAGTACTAAAAATAAAATTAAAGTAAATCAATTAAAGAAAAGAAAGATAAAAGAAATTGTTAGCTCAAATATCTCAGAGATCAATGGAATTCTTATACCGGCCCACATGGGCACCCCAGTAGTGTTTTAAGCATTTTCCATTAACTTTAAATGTGACCCTCGTTTTCAAGTCTTTGATATTAACAGCTCCATGAGGATACACTTGGGCTATTTCAAAAGGACCTGCTCAAAACTCATCCATTTCATTCAATTCTAATAACGTTTTGTGGCCAGCAGTGACCCAATCCATGTTTAGTTTCTTAATAACCCAAAATGTTTTGTGCTCTAGTTCAACATGAAGGTGACAAGGCTTACCATAGATAAGTTTAAAAGGTGACATCCCTAGCAGAGTTTTGTATGTGGTACGATACACCCACAAAGCTTCATCCAATTTAGTAGACCAGTCCTTAAGAGAATGATTCACCACTTTTTCTAAAAAAACTTAATTTCTCTGTTGGAAATTTAAGCTTGTCTATTTGTTTGGGTGTGATATGACGTAGCAATCTTATGTGTTACCCCATACCAATGTAGATGCAAAGCATTGGCTACCAATTTGCAATCAAAATGAGACACTCATCACTAATAATGGCTCTAACTGTACCAAATCTTGTAAAAATATTCTTGTGTAAAAACATCATTACTGACCTTGCATCATTAGTAGGAAGAGCAACAGCCTTGACCCACTTAGATACATAGTCCACTACTAACAGTATGTACACCTTGCCAACTAACGATGGAAATGGACCTATAAAGTCTATTCCCCATACATCAAACAACTCAATCTCTAGTATACTTTGCAATGACATTTTGTGTCTCCTAGATAGATTCCATGTTCTTTGACAACGGTCGCATGAAAAATAGAATTCATGAGCATACTTGAACAAGCTTGGCCAATAAAATCCTGACGGAAGTACTTTGGCAGCAGTTCACATTCCTCCAAAATGTTGGAGGTGGCAAACTTCTATAAAAACCTATATGACCTAACTGAAGGGAGGTGGCAATTTTCCTATCATTTCAATTTTTGCTCTATCCACTTCAATTCCTCTCTGTGATATCCTATGCCCCAAGACAATTCCTTCACGAACCATGAAGTGACATTGCTCCCAATTTAAAAGATTTGTTTCTTCAGAATGACACAAAACCAATTCCAAAATTTCCAAACAATCTTCAAAATCATTCCCCAATACAGAAAAATCGTCCATAAAGACTTCAAGAAAATTTTTCACCATGTCAGAGAATATGACCATCATATAATGTTGAAAAGTTGTTGGGGTATTACATAACCCGAACGACATCCGTCTGAACGCAAAAGTGCCATATGGACATGTGAAAGTTATCTTCTCTTGGTCATTGGGGGATATGGCAATCTAATTATATTGTAGACAGCTTTCTACAATAACCATCTAAAAAATAGTAGAAAGCTTTCTCAGCTAACCTATTCAACATCTGATCAATAAATGGTAAGGGAAAATGGTATTTCCTCGTTGCCTTGTTAAGCTTGCGGTAATCCATACATACTCTCTATCTTGTGACAGTGTGAGTTCGTATGAGCTCATTTTTTGTCATTACTTACCACTGTGACACCTTCTTTCTTGGGTACACATTGTACAGGACTCACCCATGAGCTGTTCAAAATCAAATAATGATGCCAGCATCAAGCCCTTTAATGATCTTTTTCTTGACAACTTCTTTCATGATCGAATCTATTCTTTGCTAATGTTCAATGGAATTACTACGGCAATCCTCCAACAAGATCTTATGAATGAAGAATGCTGGGCTAATTCCCTTCATATCAGCCAGAGTCCAACCCGATGCCTTCTTAAATCGCCAAAGAACTTCTAATAACCTTGCCTCTTGCTCGGGTGTTAACTCTGTAAAAATTTATTACCAGTAAAGTACTATTGTTGCCCAAATATGCATACTTCAAATGTTGCAGAAAAGGTTTTAACTCTGGTGTTGGAGGTTCCTCTATAGAAGGTTTAAGAGGATTGAAAGGTCGATTTGAAAAATCCAAAGGTTCAAACCTCTTTCTTGGTCTATCCACTATCTGTTTGTTTGTCATAAATTCACTGAATTCTTCAAAACTTACTGTATCACTCTGTTCAAGTGAGTCTTTATCACTGTCAAAATTGTTGTGGCAACATCTAGTGAACTCCCCCACTACTGTTTCTATTAACCTAATGACGTAACATTCGTCATTAACATCAGCACATTTCAATTCATTAAATACATTGAAGGTAATTTGTTGATCATGTACCCTTATAGTTAGCTTGTCTTTCTGTACATCAATTAAAGTCCTGCCAGTCGTAAGAAAAGGTCTTCCAAGACTAATCAGCATATCTTAGTCAGCTTCATATTCTGAAATAAGGAAATTCATAGGAAAGATAAATTTATCTACTCTTACCAGCACATCTTTAATTTTACCTTTCGGATGTACATAGGATCAATCAGCCAGTTGCAATTAGGTCTTGCTTTTCCAATTCTTAGCTTCCTAAAAATAGACATTGGCATTAGATTTCTATTTGCTCTTAGATCACAAAATGCCTTACCAACATAATGATTTCCAATTGAACATGGGATAGTGAAACTCCCTAGGTCCTTTAACTTAGGAGGTAATTTATTCGTCAACATTACTGTGCACGCTTCAATGAGAGCAGCAATCTTAAATTCTCCTCATCAGGGCTTCTTTGACAATATATTTTCATAAATTTCACGTTGTTGGGCATTTTCTCCAAAGCTTCTACTAGCGATATATTGATATGGAGTTGCTTCAAAACCTTCAAAAATCATTTGAACTGAATATCCTACTTGGAATTGTGAAATCAATGAGGAAAAGGTAAAGGTGGTCATCCTTCATGTTGCTGATATTGTTTTGTCATGATATTTCTGTTGACAACTTGATTTGATTCTACAACAGCATTTTGATACTTACCCTTTTTAGGTTTTGTTTGTTTGTCAGATGACTCTAGGATCTTTACATGGTTGTTATTCAAGTTATCCTCTCCTGCCGTGGCATATTGAGCAACGTCATCAAGCTAAGTTCCACTTCTAATATTGATGGCCTTGCACTGTTCTTTCCTTTGTGATCTTGAATTCTGAGTATCGTTTGGCAATGCTCCTTATGGTCTCGAATTTAAAGCATTTGCTATTTACCCCACTTAATTCTCAAGAGCTCGGAGAAACGTGACCTGACTCTAAATTATAGCATCATTCTTGGCCATACATTCCTCCATCAAGGCTTCAACAAATGATGATCCCGATGCCTGACCTTGCTAGACATTTTACCTCGGCATAGGTTGATTATAACCAAGTGGCGCATTACTGGCATTCTGTCTTACCACATTATTAAAATTCTTCGCACCTTGTTTATTCCAACTAAAGTTCGGATCTAGGTGTTGGAATAGGGATTACTATTCTGATTAAAATTACCAATGTAGCACACAAATGCTAGGTTTGATGGGCATTCATTGAACACATGATCTTCACCACAATAAACAGACGATAGCTCGGTTGATTTCATCTCCTGAACTGCAGTAGGCCTTTTCATTATTTTAATCATATTAGCTAAAGAAGATACATGGGCTATCAATGAGGTGATTGCATCCAACTCCTTTGTACTGGTAGCTCTCTCGCTCGTCCTAGCTCTTGTGGTAGGATTTCATAGTCATTGCTGGCAATCTTTTTCAAAATCTCATATACTTCATTATAGGATTTATCCAAAAAAGTACCATTGGCAGAAGCATCAACTATCATCCTCGTATGTGTATTCAGCCCATTGTAGAATATTTTTATCTGAGTCTAGTGTTGAAATCCATGCATCAAACACTTCCAAATTAAGTCTTTAAATCGTTCCCAAGTTTCATATAGCTGTTCATCATCTGATTGATGAAAAGATATGATGTCATTTCTAAGCTTGACATTCATATTTGGAGGATAATACCGTAACAAAAACCTTTGGCAAAGATCATTCCATGATGCAACTATTCTCAACGGCAAAGTATTCAGCCATGCTCTTGCACGATCTCTTAAAGAATATGGAAACAGTTTAAGTCGTAGAGCATCTTCAGACACACATTGTTGTCTAAATAAGTCGCAGACTTCTAGAAAAAGTCTTAAATGCAATCTTGGATCTTCAGTGGGTAATCCACCAAATTGTCCTATTGTTTGTAACATCTGAAACATTATCGGTTTTAGTTCAAACTACTGAACCTATATTTGTGGTCTGACTATCCCTAGATTCAGGTCATCCAAGATTAACACAACATGCTCTTGGATTGGTCTATCTCGGTCATCTATCACCCTACAAACATGAGGATTAGCGCCCTGACCATTCAACCTATCATTCATACCAGGTATCACCCTACAAACAAGAGGATTAGAATCTTGACCATTCAGATAATCATTGAGACCAGGATCATTCCTATTTCTAGTTATTTTCCATAACTCTTTCTGCCTTCTTCGTAAAGTTCTTTCAATCTCTAGGTCAAAAGGATATTCTTTGTTAGCAGGAATGCCTTTTCTCATATACTGATGGCAAACCTGTAAGAATTAAAGTAAACTAAATAAACTAATGAAATTAAGTAAAATAACCAAACAAAATTACACCAAATTGTCAATCCCCAACAACAGTGCCAAAAAATTTTCACATGTGAATATGATATGCAAATTGTGCAAGTATACACATTGAATCAAGTAATTAAATGATAAGTGAGATAGTCCCCAAAGGGATCGAATTAGGTCTAGAAATGGTTAAGTTATGATAACTATTAATGTTATGGCAAAATCAAATTAAGTATGCAGTGATAGATTAAAATAATAAGGACGAGTGCGAATTGTATACGGATTGATATGGGAAAATGCTAAGGCAAAGTAAGAGTAAAAATATGTAATGGTAATGATGAGAATAATTACGTGAATAATATGCGAACGAATAAATAAATAACTAAGGATGCTAAGGCAAAGATATTGTGGTAATGGATAGAAGGTCTACGATGTTTATTTGGATGGTTGGGATTACTAAGAATCTGCCCTTACTTTCAGTAATGCCTCAACAAAATCATACTCAATCTACTTCTCAGAAGAGACCTAAAGTGACACGCTTCTTTCGAGAACAAAATCTCAAACTACTTGGCCTGTGTCTAAAGGCCTTAGCGCGATACCTTACACTATTTTATCTTCTTTTTGTATGAAATTTTCTCTATGTATAGAGTTTACTACAAGTATTTTTTTGAGTAATTGCTCATATCATTCAATTACGGTCCAACTAATCCAACCTTTTCAGAATTAGATTTAGTTTTATGGGCATACTGCACATTTATCTATGTCTAAGGAATGTATACATTCACTTAGAAAATAAGAAAAATTGAATGAAATAGTAGATTAAATCAAACACATGCACCAACTATTAAAGAAATTAAAAATTTTATCCTGTAATCCTAACCCTATGAGATTTAGCTTATGAGTCGGTGATTAAAATTCAAGTTTGAAATAAAACCCAGCATCATTGTGATCAATTCAATTCACGGAGAATGGAATAAGAAATAATGGAAGAACTTAGGAAGATGTTTGTCACCAAATCAATCCTCAATCCAGTAGCACAATGTCCTGTGATGGCTAAGAGGGACTACCTTCAGTCTCCTCTTTTCGTCTTTATCCAGACGCTACCCTCTATTCTTGCCTCCAAATCTCCACACTTAGGGCTTCCTCCTTTGGCTTTTTATAAGATTTTTCCTTCTAGAATAGCTCCAACAACCCACGATATCTTCTCCACTTTTCTAGTACAAGTAGAGTTGGGCTGAAACTAGTCTGCGATGAGTATTGACTCGGCCATCTCCCAGAATTGCCACGGCATACAAGGTGGCAAACTGTCCAACCTTTTGCCCTAGCAAACCTTAACTCTTTTATTTCTTTCTCCATATCCTGCACCTGCCAATCCACCAAACACAACCTTTCTACATGAAATTAAAAGTTTTTAACATGTAAACACATTCCAAAGACCTGCAACTGATAAATATACTGATAAAATTTCCTAAAATACCACTAAATGTACCCAAGTATAAGAAATTAGCTAGGACTAAAGGTATGAAATATAACTCTTTTCAAGAGTTATCAAAAACCCCATAGCCTATTTCCTAAGTTTGTTGATCTATATTCAGGGATGAGCCTCACCAAGTCATCTAACTCGCCATTGCCATCTACGACCTACTTACCTACGAAGTAAGAAAGGAGTAAATGAGTTCACTGTGAACTTAATGAGTAATCAAGAATCATCAGCGTATGCTCAAAATACAGACTTTAAGACAGAAAGAAGACTTAGTTTGAAAATTTGTATCTCGTGCTAGATTCGTTGTGAAGGTGCAAGACCCAGTTTGCAAAACTTGCTTGTCATAAAATCATATAAGTTTAAAAAAAGTTTTGCATGTACTTACTGAAAATCATACTTAAAAGCTTAGCTTGTTCTTGTTTGAAAACAAATCTTATATAGCATGAAACATACTCACATACTTGTCTTATCGGAATGGTTAAGGAACATAAAATATGTTCTCGCACTTGTCTTAACTTACTTATTTTATCTTTTGGATATGTGGATCTCCTTATCACACCTCAGGAGGACTCAAAGAATCCTTAACATGTCCCATAAATGTAGCATGAGCTAAACACTCTCCTTTACGCCAACATGTCCCATTGAATGGAGCATAGCTCAACATTCTTTTATCTCTCCACATGTCCCAGGGCCTCAATGCACAATTCACATAGCTTATAGGTGAGTACTCACAATCATTTGGTATACCAATATTTCCAACGTATAAGCTCGTAAAGGAGCTCCCAAAAACATAGCTTATAAAACCATACTTTTAAAACATGCTTTAAAACATAGGCTCACATAAGAGCACGCATAAAACATATTTTTTAAAAACATATCTTGAAAATTGAGTATTAGAACTTTAAAAATAGCATTTTATAGGAAAAGTTTACTCTCGGAACTTAGTTTAGAAACAAGGTTCATGAAAAACATAATAGTTCGCACACAAGTTTCAGGCCCTGAGCATTCATACTGAAAAACATGATAATCAACACACTTATAGCAATTCTTAACCAGTAACCAATAAAGCTAAAAATTTAAATAAATTTTACTTTGCCTTTATCCTTACTAGTAGATGGTTTAGCTGGTTCGCAACATACATAAACACACAAATTACTTAAACAAAAAAAAACTTACGGAATATACACATGCAAGCAAACCTAGCTTTCTAGACAATCAACCCTAACAGAATAGAGACTTACCTTAGTTGCTACAAATTTGATTTAGAATAGAGACTTGATGACAGAATAGCGATGAGAGAATTTTCATGGAATAAGGGTTGTATTTATAGGCACTAAGTGTCCTAGCGATCCTAGGATACCTTACTTAATTTACAAAACCCTAGTTAGTTTACAAGTGTAACAGCTTTTTTCAGTAAAATTGGAATATTTTTTTAAGACAATAAATTCGACGAGTAAATTATAATTTTCTTATTATTTTAATGTTTATGGGATGGTAGTAAGGTCGTATTAAATTTTCATTAAGAAATTTTGATGTTTGCTTGATCAATTAAGTGAAAAGGACTAAATCATAAAAAGTGTAGAAGTGGAGTTCTATTAATTAAAAGGGCCAAAAAGCTATGGAAATGAAACAAAGTGGACTTAAATGGTAATTAGACCATTTTTTTGGTTAGTGGAGGTTCATGATGTGGTTTTGATGAAATTTTGATATTAATTAAAGGTTAAAAGGTAAATGTGTAATTAAGGTTAAAATAAATAAAACTAAAATTACTTCATCTTCTTCCATTTTCTTCCACCAAATTTAAAGAACCAAAATAGCCATTTTTAAGGTTGAAGTTCGGCTAAGCTTAGATTGCTGCATGATGAGTGTTTTTCATCCCGTTTTTAAAGATTTCTATGTTTTTGAGGTTGTTTTAGCTTAATCTAACTAACCCGAGGGTCAATTTGTAAAACTATTAAAGGTTGAGGGACTTTCCATGAATTTTTTTTGAATACTTTTTTATGTTAAATGATAGATTGTGAACCTTTTTTGAGAAATAAATAAGTTTTGTAAAGTGATTTTTGATGAAATTTACATATAGGGATTAAATTGTAAAAATTGTAAAAATAGTAAAATTTCAAGAGAAATTTATGAAATGATGATTGGTATGGGTTGGTTTAAGTCCCTATATAAATTGGTTAGCTTGAAAGGGGGATTAAAATGCTTAGATTTCAATTTGTGGGCTTAAGGACTAAATTGTAAAAAGTTAAAATATTGGGGGTAAAATGGTAAATTTTCATAAATATGAATTGTGGAATAAATTAAATAATAGAGGTATTAAATGGATTGAAATCGTCTACTTTGATCAAGATAGACCACATACAAATCTAGATCGGGGAAAAGCCAAAGCCTTAGATTAGTTCGACTTCGTTTCTACGCCCTAGTTGTTAAGGTAAGTTCATATGAAAGGTTGTTATATTCATGTTATTTAAATATAGGTTATAATGTTAATTATAATTTCAAAAGATCGATGTGTAATTAAATCAATGCTATGACGGCTATCGAGTCCTGGTTGAACCTTTGGAATTCGTAGGATACAAATGACATGTCATTAGGGATTTCATGTTTTGGGTGCTGGTCTTGAATGTCCTACCGATGGCTGAGGTCTTACATTTGTTTCAGATACTCCATAACTTGTGTGAGCAGCATCGTGTAGCTTACATTTTGACCCACAGCTCGTGTGAGTAGGCCCATTTCACAGCTAAAGTGTGAGCAATGATGTAAAGGAAAGGTTACAGTTATATGTTTAAGCACACTTCGTGTGAGCTTTCCCATGTACTTGATGATTTTCTAGATGGTTAAACGGGTATAAAAAGGAAAGGAAATGGTAAGTGTTCAAATGGAATGTATCATGTACTTATGAAAAGGAAATGGTGACCTAAATGAGATGACCAAATGTGTAAGTTATTTATTATGGATGAATTCATTTGAACCATGTATAAATGCACTAACTTGTGTATTTGGTCATGTTGTATAGGCATTGTGTCAAGCTTATGGTATTAGTTGGTGTTATAATTATGCTATTTAGATTATGCAAATGAAATGGTAAGATGTGTTTATGTTATACGAACTTACTAAGCATTATGTACTTACGTAGTTCCTTTCTAATGTTTTATAGATTATCAAAAGCTTGATCGGTTTGGAAGCTCGTCGGAGATCTATCACACTATCCAGCATAAATATCGATAGTTTTTGAATGTTTTGGCCAAGGTTATAATGGCATGTATAGGTTGAATTGTAATGTCGTTGTGATGAATGTTTAGTTGGTGGACTGGCTTGTATAAGTTGTGAATGTTATCTTGGTTTAGTACCTTTGATTCTTTGATGGTTTGTGTCATTAAGCTATCTCTTGTTACATGTTTTGAATGGCTCAAATGGCATGTTTTCTGATGGAGTAGTAATGGTCAAGTTGATACATGGTTGGTAAGTTTTTGGAACTAGTAATTGATGAATGGTAAGTGGTAAAATATGCATGTTTAAGTAAGTCTTGAGGATTGCATTTGAGGTGCATTTGAATGGCATATTGGTTAGTTGAATTAGGACTTTGGAATTGCATATATATGTGTATGTTTAGGTATGGTTTGATGCTTTGCAGGTGTGCATATGATTCAAATGTTTATGCATGAATTGGTATAGGAAATGGCTTGCTTTTAGGCAAATTTATGTCCACGCAGCTTGAGCCATGGGCGTGTGACTCAGCCGTCTGTGACACAAGACCTGGCAACACAGTCGTGTGTCATCTAAGGGTTCCTTTGTATGCAATTCAGTGAATTACACGGCCTGGCATATAGGCATGTGTCTCAGCCGTCTGAGGCACACGATTGTGTGACCTCTGTTTCTAAAATTTTAAGAATTTTTCTTAGACTTTTCAAATGATTTCAAATTGGTCCCGATTTGTTTCTAAAGTATTTTTAGGGCCTCAAGGGCTCAAATTAGGGAAGATATGTATGTGAATGATTAGTTTATAATATGTTTATGATAGTGTATAAAATGAATGTTTAAATGTTTCGTTTGTATGGTAATGCTTTGTAACCCTAATTCAGCAACGGATATGAGTTAGGGGTGTTACAAGAAGAAATTACTTCACGGAAAGTATCCTAGATACACAATATCTTAATTTCCTAATTTAAGCCTAACTTGACTTTGACTGGCGAACCCTTAGTTCACGAAAATAACATATACAATAATATCACCAATCACCGTTTTGTCAAAGTATACGAAATCACAGAATTTATGCAGATGTACATGAATTTTAATGCACTTTCCTTACCCATCCATCTGCTACACACCATATCCAACCATACACACCATATTAGAAAAAGTCGTAGCCCATTGTGGTTAAACCACCGGAATAATGTTGCGGACAAACCGCCAGAACAATATGTGACCAAATCTCCAGAACAATACGCAAACAAATCGCGAGAACATGAAATAGAACTCCAAAATTATGGATCTACCACCAGAACTCCAGTAATTGCAGAAATACCACCAGAACTCCATAGATCTACTCTATCTCTGATCAACCTAATACCCGATACAATGCATAATGTCATTATATCATAATAGAACAATCAGATACGGTACAATACAGAAGCATGTCATAAGCACGTGATCAATAATCAGAACAATGGCATGTTTTGTAGTCATACAAACAAAAGATATAGAAAATAACAACATGCTTAACATGTATTCAATGAAATAGGCATGCACTTAGGCAATTGACAGCTATAATTAAGGGTTTATCAGAAAACACACAGCAAGCTAAAATAGCAAGAAATTGAAGCTAATCGGCACCCAAACAATAGGCAGCACATTTATATGGCAAACGGTGCAAGGTTGAGCAACAAAATTGAAGCAAACTAAATAGCAAGTCAGTAACGAAAGTAACCAGTAGCAGCTAATTGCAGGTTGATTAATAAGTATTTGGTTCAACAAAATTAGTTGACCAACATGCAAAATAGTACACACACATACAAAATTCACAATTGATTTCAATTTCACACCTCGATTACAATCCGTAGAACACTAACAATTGACCAAAGCACCACTACAACTCAAATTCATCTCGATTCCTTCCTAATCTGTAACTTGGACATGATAAACATACAACAAGATGATTAAAACCAGCCAATGGCATTCAGCTAACAGAGAACAAGAAGGAAAACAAAATCTAATTGACTGGATCAACTTACGCTACACCGGTTTGAAGATCTATGTTAACAGTCGATCAATGAAAATGAATGCTCACTAACCATGCTAAAAGGTTTTGGCCAAGGGGTGAGAATATGTACAAAATCAACAACAAAATAAGAGAAATAATGATGACAATATGAGACTTTGATAAGGTGGAAGTGCATAAATCATGAGAGCAACAAGAGCTTCAATGTGCAACAATAGGAGATGGAGAAATGAACAGCAATGGAGAATAGAAAAATGGCAACAACTTATGAACAAAGTATTGATAATAAAAAGGCAAGGATTCAGCCAAATAAAGCAAATAAGTGATAGGCAAAGGGAAAACACAAATAGAAAATAAAAATTAGTATTTAAGGTTCTCAACAATGGTGAAAAAAGGAAGAAAAATGAGAGAAAAAGAGAGGGAAAATGAAAGCGAAGGCAAAGAGAGGAAAATAGTGAAAAAGAAAATAAAAAAAAGTCAACAAAATTTTAGTTTAATGTTAAAAAAAACTGATAGACTTTTTGATAAATTAGATAAAATCTTTGAATATTTAAGTTAATCAGACTTTCCAGTGTTTGAGTCAAACTGAAATCTAACAACTTGTTAGGGGTGGAAAACACAAGCTTAAAAGAAAAAGAATTTACGAGTGAGAGGAATCAAACTCAAGTCTCAAGGATAACTTCACTAACTCTTTACCACTAGGTTAAATACTCATTCTTACTATAATTTTACAATATTTATTTTTGAAACAAGGCGTGACAGATACTAGGGTTTGAAGTAAAATTTGCAAAACAATAAAAATGATGCAATGGAAGGGACTCGGTCTTGGGCTTCAAGGATAATTCACTAACACTTAACTATCAGACCAGTAACAATAAAAATGATGCAATGGAAAGGACTCGGACTTGGGTTTCAAGGATAAATTCACTAACACTTAACCATCAGACCAGTAACTTATTTTATTTTTCAAACGCACAAAGATAATCCTAAAAACGGGGTGTGACCACTCTCAATTCTACTAACCCAGTTTTTAGGGTGTGACATACTCGTTACCATCAAGATGAAATTTTGAGGACGAACTTTTCTTAAGTAGGGAAGAGTTGTAACACCCTAAAAATCTTTTATAAGATACATGACACTATTTCGAGATTGGATACAATAATTTACCAAAAATTTGAAATAGAAGTCAGACAGATAATTTTTATGAGGGAAATTTTTATTAGAAATAGAAATCAATTAAAAGTATTTTGGATGTGGAATGAGGCATAAAGGACCAAATTACAAATTTTGAAAAGTTTGATGATTAAAGTGCAAATTTTGACCAAGATATGAAATGTGAGTTGTATTGATCAATCAGCGTAAGAATGAGTTGAAATATGTTGGTGTGATGAAAATCACTTTTTGGACCAAAAATGAAAGATTGGAAAGTTTAAGGATTAAATAGTAAATTTTTTCATGTTTCTTAAAAAGAGGTTAAAAGTGTAATTTTACCATCCAAGTATTTATTTATAAGACTTAAATGTGAATTATGATATTTGGATTTGATAAGCACCTATTGTTGTGAAGAGTTTGAGCAAAATGACAAAATAGGCAAAATAGTAATTTTGACACGAAAGGGTATTTTGGTCATTTCTAAAGTATTATATGTTGAAAATATTGTTTTAATGAGATATTTGATAATTGGAGTAAGTTTTGAACCATGAATTAGGGAAATGAGTCACAAATTTTAAAATCTTGAACTTAGGGGCCTTTGGCCCACTTGGGTGATTTTAAAGCAAAAGAAAAGGGAAGAAACCCCATCCTCTCCTTCAATTTTTATTTTTGTAGTAGCTTGAGAAGAAGAGGGAGGTCCTCCCATGTTCTTTTCTCTTTACCTTTCTCAGTTTTTTGGTTGGATTCACCACCCACTTTGTTTTCCTTGTTGCGATCACATAGAAAACAACCTTCAAGCTTGTATTCCACCATCATCTTCTCCATTTTTCAATTAAGGTTCATGGGCTTTTGAGAGATAAAATAGAAGTTAGAGAGAGGAAGCATTATCAAGGTAAGAAATGGTGTTTTCTACCTCTCTTAGCTTGATATTTGTTATTGGCTGCTATAAGAAAGCTTATAAATCTCTTGTACTAATTTTAGTTGTATTTTTTATGTATAGGAGAGGAAATTATATATATTGATGTTTCAAGCTAGAATGAAGATGGAATCATGTGGTTAGAAGTTTAGTTCTGAGTTAATGTGCCCTTAGATACTCCTATACTAACCAATTTAGGAAAATGATGGGATTGAGTAATAAATATGAAATTAACTAAGCAATGAATATGTGTAACTTTCATGGCTTAAAATGTTAAAATAAGCGGTTTGCGTGATTGTTGCTTGGTGAGATTTAGCTACATGTGCCTTACAAACTAATAATGTGCTATAAACTTTGGTTGCCATGAAATGAGTGATAAATATGACATGGTAATTGTAAATTATTTGAAAAAGTGTTAAGGATGAGAATTGTGTATAATGCCACCTTAGCCAATTCAAAGTTTAATAAGTTGTCATAACTAATTTACTTATTAAATGGTTTTGGTATGTGACAATATGTGTATTTCATTTAAATGGAAATTTGGTTTCATGTGAAGCCTTAAAGACTTTTCTCAGATTTTGTTATGAGAACTTTAGTAAATGAAAGAAATTGTTATGAATGATTCATTGAAAACATAATGAGAACCGTGAATATGAATATAAGGCCTAAGATGATAATTTCTCTGTTTGCTTTATAAAAATGTTAATGGTCTTAACTGAAATAAGTTACTTCTGAATTTAATATGCCTTAGTAAACTTAGTGGAATAGATAGTATACAATTGACATGCCAATGGGGATTAAATATGGATTCTATTCTATTAGAGTTCTGTTTAGATTTGTTGTGTTTGGGCCCTGCACCTTTTATTTGCACTCTTTATTGCCTTCGGGCTATGCAATCACATGCATAATTTGATGCCTTCAGGCTTAGAACTTCAATGCCCTTTGGTGTTTTCAAGAGGCTTAGCACTACGGTGCTCTTTGGTATGTTTAAAGGGTGCGATATGATGCCTTACGATGAAACACTTATGTGCCCACTAGTGTGTTTTGAATGGTTCTTGTGTATCTAAGTCTCTTTTGACTAGAGTTTATTAAAAGACAAATTAATTAAAATCTTAATTATGAGATCTACTTATGGAAATAAATAAATATATGTAAATGGTTGTAACACCCCAAAATAGGGCCTATGAGTTTTAGGGGTAATTTAGGAATTTTAGCCTTAAAGCGTTCAGAATTTTGCGACATGGTATATCGTTAATGTTTTTTTATTATGGTTTTTTAGAAAATTAAATCATTTTCTGAAAATGAGTTTTAAATACCTTCAATTTTGAAAATAGGACTGATTTGTAAAAGCGTCAAAATTTAGAGTTTTTAAGAGGAAATTAGACCAGATTTTAAATTCACCTTATATACTCCCCCACCTAGTTTTATTTTCAGGTTAACTTGTCCTTTTTATTTGCTCTTGCCGTCCTATGCTCTCCCAACTCCTCCCATACAATTTTTTTTGTCAAACATAAATTCCTTTGATTCCTATCACTTTCAAAATCATTAAACCTCCATAAAATCCAAGAACAACACTCAAAAACACCATAGATTCCTCCATTGTTCTTGTGGGTTTTTTGGGTTTTTGATCAAATGTTCAATTTTTCATCAACTAAGGTAACAGTTCGATTTCTTATTAATTTTTTTATGTTATTTGATCATTTAAATTGAGTTTTTAGTATTTCATGTTTTAAATAAAAGCCGAAAATTGGGTCGTTAATGGTGGATTTCAAGATTTTGGGTAAAAATGTGGTTTCAAAGTGTTTTTCACCTTGTTTTAACATGATTAGAAGGCTTCTAACTTACTTTAAAATTTCGTTAAGGATTTCTAAAGACTTCATGAATTTTCGTGCAAATAGCCATAAACATGTCAAAAATTTTGATACCATGAATTGAGTAGTTTTGTATAGTTTAAAGGTTGAGAATTAGTCATAGGTGAATAATTAGATGAACGGAATCAGTTTTAGGCAAAAAGATTAAGTATAGAGGAAGATATTTGAGTTTCAAGTTTGTTAGTCAAAATTTCAATTTCATAAGGAATATAGCTTAGACTTGCGTTTTTTGTTGGTTTACGTGAGTCTTTGGCTAAATATTGATTGTGTAAATTGTGTGGTTATTATGTGTGAAGCGTCGGAACCGTTGGAACCTTCTTCAAGCAAGACAAAAGGCAAGGAAAAGCTAGTTTAAGCTTTTGGCTTTTCGGCAAAAGCATAATCGATTAGTGTTTGGAGTTGCTACTAGTAGACACGATTCATAGTGCTAATTGAGAGCTTAGGAATAGCTTAAACCCCTATCCTAAGTTTCGAGTGTAAGCTTTCTATTTCTCTTGTTTTATTTTTGATAAATTATGTGATTATGAAAATATTTATGGATTGATTATTATGATGCAATATTGTGATATGAGACATGTGCGATTACTATTGTGAATTGTATTGTATTGTGGGCATATTAAATATGTCAAATAATAGTGATGATGTTGTGTTAGCAATATAAATGTGTAGTGAAAGTGTGTAAAAATCAGTAAGTACGTATGTGTTGAATTATGGAATGTGATGCTAATGTAACAAGTTATGTATATGATAAACTGATTTTAATGCACTCATATGTAGTTGGCTACATACTGGCTCAATGAGCATTATTGTGGCACTTTGAGTATAATTAAATGTGAATTCGATAAGCATGTATTTTGTACAAGTTTGTGATGTGAAATGATGAATATGAATAGAGATGATGTGCATTAAATCAGTAATTAAAATCGTGTAATTGTGGATATTTGAGCCTTGTGATTCTTAAGACCATTGGATATAGTTGGCATGTCATATGATTGTAAGTACTCACCTATATGAACATGTTATTTGGGTGTTAAGACCCTGGGACATGTTGGAGAGATTAGGGAATGTGAGCTAAGCTCCATTCAACGGGACATGTTTGGTGTGTTGGAGAGTGTTTGCTTTACGATTCACTTTTGGGACATGTTTGACTCTACGAGTCTATGTGGTGTGTTAGATATCCGTGTATCCAATGAGTGGTGATAATGCCCACTTTTATGTTTCATAGCTCAAGTGCCAAATTATCATTTAAATGCGATCTTATATGTTGTAATAATACGATGTGAGATGGATGCAAAAATATATGAATAATATGCTAAATGAGTCAATTTAAGTTTCATGAAAATGTTAGTATGTTCTTATAGTAAATTGTGTATGTAATTGTGGTTTAGATCGTTTCCATTTAATTTGTAAATGCATGTAAATATATCAACTAGACTTGTGGGTTATTAAAGCACATAGACATTGTTTAGTCTTGATGAATTATTCTTAAATGAATTATATATAAGCGAGTTGAGTGTAATTGCATATAGGAGTATATATTAGTTTTATGACTTAATGAAACGTGAATATGTTATTTTGACTTGATTAGAATATGGTTGTAAACGTGCCGTAGTATGCTTTTATTTAACCTTTGATATTATATGTAAATTGTGGTTATTCTGAGCACTCACTGAGCTGGTTAAGCTCACCCACTCCTTTTAAACCATTGCAAATTAGTTGTGTGCTGGTGTGGTTCCGAAGGGTGATTCCAAACAAGTCCATTTCCGTGATTTCGTAGGTGTTATTGTTATTTGTTTATGTTTAGGGAATAAGGCAATGTGGTAGACTTTTATTGATATTTGTCATGATGTTTTGGATGCTTCCATAGATTATTTGTTCCTAAGTTTATGAGAATCATATTACGTTGATTATTGCTCGGACTTACTTTCGATGTTTAAGACTATTACTATAGTTGTTTTGATATTTTTTTATGATGATATGATAACATGATGAATTGGTACAAGTTGGAATGACTTATATGCTTAGAAATGTGGTATTTTTCTGGTCTGAAGCAGAGGTATCGATATTCGTGTTGTAAAAACAATACCTCTATGATTTTGAAATGTGCAGGAAGTCAGAATCGTAAATTGGTATCGATACCCTATCACAAGTATCGATACTCAGGGTAATTTTATCAATACTTTTTCAATTGTACCGATATTCTCTTATGTTTTGATTTTATACAAGAAACAGAATGCAAGTTTGGTACCGATTTTCCAGGTGGTATCGATACCATTTAAAGAAAATATCGATACTCATGTTCTAGTATCGATACCTACGTGATTGGCTTGAAAATTTTGCTTAGTGATCCTAATGCATGTTCAATTATTATTATAAGTTTACTTGAAGTATGTTTGACATGTTTTAATGATGATTGATATATGTTTTACTAAAAATTTATAAGATCACCGATAAAGAAGATTATTTCTTAATAATGTGACAATTTACTATGAGTATGACATGAGACAGTGATGTGGCATCTTGATATATGGGCTTGGCGACCAGGCCGAGTATAGGGTGTTACATTTGACGATGTCATGTGCTAAAGGCTAAAAGATAGGAAAGTCTTAAAGGAATTGAATTAATGAATATGCTAATAATGGATGTGGCATGAGAATATATCATATGGCATAATGTATAAGGGAATTAAGAGTCCATAAGTGAAATTACATGAAATTGTGTTAAGTGAATTTGCTTAAAAAGATGCATATATATAGTTTAATGCTCATCCAAAGTCATATGTTTAAGATCCATAAAGAGAATAATTAATAAACCATTAACATGTAATTTGAGCCTCATGATTTGATAATTAATTTTAATATGTTAGAAAAGTTAATTATGATAGTAATGAATTCTGAAAAATTTGTGCTAAAGAGGTTCAACACTATTAATGGGATAGGATAAGTAGGTTTATCCTTGTGTATTTACAAAGCTCTTCGAGCTTGTGTGTTAGTTGTTTAAACGCTTAGGTATTGGGTTTTTCGGGAAGTTGTGATTTTGGCTTTGGAGCTTCACGTCATCCTTCAATTGAGGCAGTAATATATGTCTATTAATTGTCATTTGTATAAGAATTTTTCCCAAATTATAATTGTAAATTTTGAATTGTATTTCAAGTCATTTTGATGTTCTATATCAAGCTTATTTCAGTATTTGATTTGAATGCATTCATGATTTGTAGTTTGAACCAAAATGGGTTTAGATTGTGATTTATAATGTTTTGAAGTTTGTTGAACTGTTTTGAGATTATCCAGGCATGATTACGAGCATTTTTAGGCTACTTGCTACAAAATCACGACATTGTAACTCAAATGGCGAAGTCACAACATTATTTTTCGCAATATCACAATATTCCTCTACAATATCACGACGTTTGAAGGACTGTAACTCAAAGGGTGAAGTCGCGACATTGTCGTTCGTAATTTTGCAACATTCCTCTACAACATCACAATGTCATCCTTTGCAACATTACCAAGAAGAACATGGTGCCACGAGATCAGATGTACAACATCGCAACATGTCACAACATTGTTCCCCCATTGCACCATTTTGATTCGTTTTAGCTTCAATGGCTATTTTTTTCTTCAAACACTTCCAATCACCTCAAAATTATTCTAAATCATTTCTAAAGCCCTCAAATTATTTTTAATATAAATTTTTATGATTTTATAAAACTGTTAAAACTCAAAACTTTAAAAAACTCCGAGATGTTCATTTCATCTATATTTCTATAATGTCTCCAGTTCATACCATACGCTAAGCTTAGCGGGTAAGAGATGTTATAATAAGTTCTTACAATAATTGATATCTTACCTTTATCTTACCTTTATTTTTTAGCACAAACGTTAGTATGTCTTTTTTTTTTTACCACACTAGAATTATAATTAATGATTTGAAAATATAGCAAAGGAGAAAATAAAGATGTTGTAGGGTGATTAAAGTTTGTTGGATGAGAATTTTGTACTTAAAATTATTGGGCTGCAAATAATTTTAGTTTTAATTTACTTTATTTTTAAAATTGAACTATATTGCGATTATCAATTTTAAACATACTATTTTAGATTCCGTATTCAAATTATGATTGAAATCATGAAATAAATAATACAAATACTAAATTATAAATATAACAATGTAAAATCACAATTATTCATAATGCAAACTAATATAAACATACATATGTCTGCAGTAAAAACATGAAGTACTGAACTCCCTTCAATTTTATTCGTTAGGGCAAGAATAAATAGGTAACAATTCTTAAAGTACAACATGAAGGGCCACTCATTTTTTACCCGTTAAAAAAGGGAAAAACTGAAAAACCTGTACATGGAATTCTTCCTTGTGCTTACATAGATTCAGAATGATATACTTGGCTGGCTGTTCTCATTTTATAATAATTCCTAACTACCAATTTTTGCAATAATCTGATCTAATTTGGGCATCGAGTTTTTGGTATAAAACAAAAAATAATGAATTTTCCTTGAAAAAGAGAAATCAAAATATTATTGGCACCTGGCATCACCTTTGCTCTAGTCTATGTTCCGGCCATCATAAAGAATCTGGCATGTAATTACGGTTAACTGATCCGGGAAACAGCAGTCAGGTTTGAGTTGCCCTCAGTCCTTGTATATAAATCTAAGTCAAGAAGAGCACGAACAGAATGCTGATCATTGCACCAAACTCACTGCCTGATTGAACGAAGCTCCCACTGACCCTCACCATCAACCAGTCTTAATTCCAAAGCATGGAATGGTATTAGAGCAGGCCGCTGAAAAAGTACAATAACAAATAAATAAATAAATAAAGCGACAGAAAAATTACAGTCGAAAAGTGCAACAGTTGCTGCTAGCTTTGTTGCCATCAGATAATCATCCCAAGCATCCCTAATATTGTATTATCCACCGAATTAAAGTTCTGGAAATAATTATTTCAATATTTCATTAATCACTACCCGGTGAAACTACTTGCCTGTGATGAGGTAATGACAGTTATACCCAGATCTTTTGCCACTCTGTAAAGTTGTTCCTCAACGTCGACACTTGTGGCACTGCCGTGGGGAAAATTTGCAGGTAAATTAGATAACTAGTTAGCTTTCTAATGAAATAAGGATTATGTACAAAAAATCGGTATGGATTGTTTACGTACTTTGTGCACTCGTCAAGGATACCAAATTTAGGCTTGTGGAAGAATAAACGTGCCTGGTAAAACAGAAAGTTTGATATCAAACAAGAGAACTCTGGTATGAATAGTAAAATATTGTTGCCATAAATGGCTTTAAGGTGCTGTAAATTAGCTGAACTCACCATGCCTAATCTTTGCTGTTCTCCAAGCGAGAGTGTGTCTTCCCAATTAAGATTGGAATCCCAACCACCATCCTCTCTTTGCAAAAGATAATTCAACCGGACATTTTCAAGAATAGTTTTCAATCGAGCATCAAGAATGTTTATGGCATCTGCAGATTTTTTACCAGAAACTTTGCATGTTCACAATCCAGAAAATATAAACTAATTCAATACATTTTTTCTGGAGAAATCATTGAAGAAATATGAAAAGTAACTAACACCATAGAGACAAGAAAGGATACCGTGCTTCTTAAACTGTTATGTCATTCTAAATGAAAATGACATATCAGATACACTATCATGTGAAACCCCTAGACAGATATCTGCACACTTTGAACTTAATTATAGTTCATTTCCCTTGATAACTCTATCCCAAGAGAGAAAAAATGAAAATATCACTTGCCCAAGTTCCAGAAGATTCTATGTTTCTGGTACATGAAAACTTAATCTAATTTTGGCGAACTATATCTTGGGGGGAGAGATACCACAGGAATCTTTGCTGAGCTCCCTGAGAATTGATCTTTTTAACAGAGCACGACAAAAATATGATCCTTACAGTCACCCTAAATAGAGGGGACAAGCACAGTTTCTTGTTGTAACTAATCTTTAATAGACCACATCTAAATGGTACCTATTTTTGTAACATATAACTTGAAAGTCTGCAATGTGTTTTCTCATGAGAAAAAAATTACCATTCCATGATAAAGTAAATAGTAGACTTCAAAATAGAAACTCAAAGGATAAGGAAAACAATAGAAGTTACGCAAGTAGGTTACCTTTTCCATAAAACTTTAATTCCCTCATCTCAGCTTCCTCACGAGAGAGAGGATATATGATTTGATCCCTTAAAGTTCCCAGGCATGTATATGGTCGCTGAGGAACATAGAAGATGCCACAACTCGATCCAGCCTCTTCATCAAAATAGTGGATAGGTTTATAAAGTCTTCCAGTCACAATGGGCCAGAGACCTCGAAGTACTCTGAAGAGAGAACTTTTTCCGCTACCATTTGGACCTTAAGAGATTAAAAGCACATCAGATGTAAATCTTTTATCAAGACAGAAGATAATACTTCCTATACTAACCAGTAACAAGCAGGCTCTTTCCTGGTACAACATTACATGTCAACTGCTTAGCCAACAGTTTCTGTGCTGGAGAAATTATATCCACATTGGCAAAAGAAATGACATCCTCTGCATAGAGACTAGTGCTCCGAGACTGTGACAACTTGTCGATGTTTAAATCCCCTGGTTAGATGATGATCTTGTTAGATTAATGTGGAACATTTAGGCAATTAAGTCCTAAAATAAATAAATAAACAGAAGAGTTGGAAAAGAAGTTGATCCTAATCGATAGACATGCAGCAAAGGCAGATCAACAAAACATTTATGATGGCCAAAACAGACCTGCTTCATGCAGAAGCAATACGCCATATGGAAGACTTCCTCACATAATACGTATTATGAGCAACAGTACATCAAATTGAAACACAACCAACATTTCAAATTTCCTGTTCTGATAAGGTACAACAAGTGCATGTATTTTGGTTTTTGTTAAAAATGAACCAAAGATACAATGTACTCAGTGTCACATTGTAAGAAGCTTACATACAGACCTAACGGTTAGACGGAACATACTTCAGTTTAAACCAAATCAACTCAGATAAGAACTTCATTAATCAACTGGTACCTCATCAAAGAGGCAAAATAACTTCTTATTAATTTATGTTGTTATAATTTATGAATTACTTCTTAACCTCTAAACATGTTATATTCATATTAAGTTTCTTCACACTCAATACCAGCATGCTGGCCAAAGAAAAACAAGCACTCACCACCGACAGATAGAAAAGAAAGCTCATAAAAGAAATGATAGCAACTAGGAGAATAAGACTAGATATTCATGCAATTGTACCAGAAAAAATAATGAAAATACACATAAAAATGAAATGCAGGGTATAAACAACCACTAGAAAAGTGAAAACTAGATGTACCAGACTGTGCAGCTTCGAGAAGCTCTTCAAGCTCAAAAATCCGGTTGATGCTCCCAGATAGCTCCAGGAACTTTTTATGCAATTCCAGGATGTCACCAAAAGCTAAAAAGCTTTGAGACACAACAGATGCCAGGAACCGCAGCGCATGCGCAAGCTCACCTAAAAAATAGTTCAAGTATTTTCAGAGAGAGAGAGGCAGGAGAAACCCCAAAGTACAAGAAAAATAAGTCAAATATCTCACCTTGAGTAGAAACTAAGGCTCGGTCCCCCTTGTGTTCCAAGGCATATAATAAGCTCAAACCCCAGGTAACATTATGTGGAAGCTGTTTCGTTACAAAATCATCAAGAATACCAAACAACCATTTCTTCTTCAAAAGTAACAAAGAGTGATCAAGAAGCTCCCTAAATCTTGACTCAACCATCTGCAAATAGAACAAACATAGAATTAGGGATAGGGAAAGGAAATTAGGGGGGAACCATGGAAAAGGGAGAGGCAGAAGACCGTGATTCATGCAAAAATTGCTAAAATTGGCTTTCATGCTTAAAATAAATTTTCAGGTCATGTACTGTCTAGACAAGGCTATAAAACATATATAATATATTAACAAGAGAAGGGAGGGAGGAATCAAACAGTATCCTTCTGAGAGAATTAGTTACACATGGAATCTGCAACAGGCATGTTTCTTACCAAGGATTGTCATTTTAAACGATTCTTGTTGCAAAATTCAAGCCCATAAAAAACCAACAATTGTAGGGTCAATACAAAAAAGAATTAATTTTATTGGGTTCAGCCTAGGCATATAAAATGTAAACTATGGTTGATTGGTTTAAACATAAGGATGCATTTAAACTTCCAGTTTCTAGCCAATTGTGAGCTTAAATAAACTTTGATTTCAGTCTACTTTTCCGCAAGGAAATTTTGCGTTGGTATCACATAAGTGGATAGAACAGCTGATATTCCAATGCTTCAAACAGAACAATGAATTCAATTATCTTACAGCTTTTTCTCGAGCACCACCTCCAAAGAAAGCAATAGACTCAGCATGAGTGCGCAGTCTTTCATGCATGAACCTAATTAACATAATAGTTAAAGTTATTAGAATATACGCAGCAACATTCAGATATTGAACAAATAAAAAACAAGTTCCCAGAGGAGAACATGTATTTGTATCACATCAATCAATACTTTAAAAACTAAACAGGTAATGAACTGCAATAATATGAGAACACCTAAAATTGGAAAGTTTAACCAACGCAAAACTGATCTTAAGACATGATCACATAAAAAAGCTAAAAATAAATAATTAAAATATAAAAATAAGATGGCAGCATATTCTTATCACGATCTTCTGATTAGTCCGTCGCGTCATTTAGGCAAGTTTACTCGAAGCAAATATTCATTCATCTTCAACAATTCCCTTCTTTTTTTTTTTCCATTCTTCCACGTATCTTTACAATCTAATCTAACTTCTAATAAAGCCCAAATAAAATAACCATCTATGCCACGTATCTTCAATTCCCTTTTTCCCCTCTTCTTTTTCTGAGAGGGGTAGCTATATGATTGCATGCTCTAAAATTAGATTGGATGACGGTATCATTTATTATAAAAGGGTAAAACAAACACTTCGAAACACCAGACAGTATCTGAAAGCAGCGAGGTTTTATTGTTATTCTAGATTTACTTTTTGTTTGTGATTATCCAGCTCAGTTCCTGAGTTTCCTACCCAATAGCAGACCATCTGGATTTGGAAACACCAGTTTATTTAAGTGCTTTAGCATTATACACGTTCATACAAGTATTTCATATGTGTAAGTACATCTAGCATTCTTAGTATTGAAGCATGGATCATAAACCAAGGTTGAATTACCTAAAGGTTCCCTCAAGTTGTTGTTCTCGACTTGTCAAATCACCAAAATCAGGAGTAACAGTCCTTAGAAAACCCAGACCAAGCAACATATAAGCATACAAAATGGTGACACCCCTTTGTCCAGTTAAAAGCTTCATTCTCCAGGTGAACCTAAAAAATTTTGCATTTGTCAAGAAATTGTCTTAGGAAGAGAGCTAAGGGAGAGAGGAAAGGAGCAAATAATTTCAAAGCCTAGAATCAAGATTAATCAGGAAACAAATAGTTGTACCACAATGGATCAAGATAGTTTACTCACCACAAAATGTCAACAAATGGCTTTACCATTCCAGTAACAAGCCCCGATAAATCAGTAGTTAACTTTTCAAGATCATGAGTTATTCTTTGATCCGCATCAATATTTTTGCTTGACATGTGAAAGACCTACAAGAAGATGCATTTGATGTGAATTTACCAATGCTGAATTCTATGCAATAGTAGTGACAAATATGAACACTGTGCGATGCTTGCCCAAGTTCTTTGCCATCATTGTTTCTGAGATGATCAAACTACCTGGTAAAATGCATTATTTCTTAAGTAGTTCTTCAGCAAATGTTGAGTCAATCTGATCCTCCATCCAAGGGCCAGCCTTGCAGTCAAGTGCCTGTAAACCAAGAAGGCATGCTAGATGTGAGATAAAGCTAGGGATGAGAATGAAATTTCTTTGGTGAAATTCATACCACCAAGAATCAAGTATAATCAAAGTCTTCTGAAGCACTAAAAAACAACACAAGTTATAAAAATCTTATTAGAAAAATGTTATTAGAAAAATGGCTGGGGTTTATCCACAAAATTGTCAATGCATGACCTACATTCATTGTCCTCGTATGATCCAGAAACCCACTCAGAAGTTTACCAGAATGGCATAAGTAATGGAAATATAATAAGAATAGATGACAAGCACAGATTATGAACCATGACATTGTTTATCACAAAAAAAATAATTAATATTTAACAGTTAAGGCAAATACAAACCACCAAGTTGGGCAAACAGCCTTCTGCATATAAAATAAGCTACTAAATCTGCATGTACAACACAAAGAACATACCGAAGCGCAGAATTAAGTAGTTTCAAAGAGCATTTTTTTTTTTCTTTTTTTACAGAGGAGGAAAAGCATACTAATATAAATGGCACAATCCTCTTGATTGATGCTGCAATCTTTCTTCAGGAAAATTTTAGAAGTCAGAACTTACCATGGCTTCATTAACACATTTGGAAGTAGAGCTAGATAAATTTCTTTTCAGAGAATTCTTTCTTCTTCTTCTTCTTTCTTTTTTTTTTTTCTTAATTGCAGAGAAAGCAATTTCAAGACCTTTATAAAAAAAACAGTAGAGCCTTCTTTAGACTTCAAGAACTTATAGACCCTAGAGAGAGGGTTCACATTCATACTATGGTATCAGTTGTCTTTGGGGGTACATTACACTAGCACTAAATGATGATAACACAATATACCCTAGAGTAATTAGGAAGAAATTGTGTATGTTTACATATACATATACATATACATATACATATATGCCTTTATTGGAGAGAGATAAAATATCACAAAAATTAAAATAAGTAAAATAACAAAATATAGCATTAGAACTGATTCAATCGACAATTTAACTGAGATCTTTCTCTATTTGTATCTCCTTTTTGGTTATTTGATATAGAGGTTAATACATCATAATTAATAGAAAAATTACCTCAAGGAAGGTGCAATGAAAGAAGATGCAGAGCTTTGAAGAACACTTATCCCAATTAATCGGATAAAAGCTGCCTTATCCTGCTCCAAAACATGCTTCACAGTCGTTCCTGAGAATTGATGCATTAAAAATGAAAATAAACAATCTAACAGATTTTAAAATGGATAAAAGGTAAAAATATATATATATTTCTAATACCATTTAATGATGCAATCCGATCTGATACCCAAGTTCTCGAGACAACAAGTAAAGCAACTGCAAGCAGTTGAGCCCCTTGTTTGTCAAATAAGGTAGGTACCTGAAACACAAATTTACGGTCATAGATAGAAGAATTAAAAAGTTTTGTAAGTGGATGAAAAAACGATTTACTCATTGCTCACATTAAGTACTCCTTGTACCATGATTACTTGAATTCAAACATTGAAGATAAGTACAATATCATAAAAATTAATGCTCCATATGCTAAACAAATATTTACACAACAATATTTAAGCTACTAGTTGAGAACATTTAGTCAAAGGTAGTCAACTCCATCAATATTAATCCATAATGGAACTTTCAAAATAGACAATATATAACTTCAAGCACTTATTTCTTAGGATTAAAACTCTATGGTACAAGCCAGTTAAATCAAATCTACTACTACTACTACTAAAGAATTATGTACAGGATCTGAAACACTAATGAAAACTCAAATGAGGAAGGAGCAAAGTTATAACAGCTTCCCAAATCTCCTATTTAATGACCTAGCTAAACAAGATAAGCTATGTCTTTTGGGAAATTCATCATACAAGATCCAATAAATTTAGCACTTCACAAAGTCAATGACTGATATGCGAATGAAAAAAGGCTCTTCCAGAACATACCAGTACTTTAAACATGGCGGCAACTCTTAATGGAAGTACTCTTGGATCCCTCTGGAGTTGAGGAACAACAGGTAACTTAACATCATGATTCACAGAGGGAGATGCTGCTATGACGTCTGATACATATGATTGAGTCTTTGGATTTGAGAATGCAGAATCCTAGAAAATTCAGTCAAAATTTTGTAGTGAGATAATAATAATAATAATAATAATAATAATAATAATAGTAAAGATGCACACACAATATTAAGCATCCAACTTACTATAAGACCACAAAAAACCCAAGGCTTAATAGATATCAGATGCCACTACTTAAAACTCCTCCGACAACTCAGTAAGAGTCTACACGTGGACAGCCTTATTATGGGTAACATGCAAGACAAACAAAAAACACACGAGCTCTAATTTGATGTTAAGCACCCTATCTTAATAGGGGCTACATGTGGACAACCTCACATGGTGACAAGGGGTAACAGGCAGGAAGAATAGAACAAACTGGGCTTTGATACTTAAAGAGATGTGGGGAAACAGAACCTAACACAACAAACACAAAAGAAAACCAAGTTTCAAAATTTCTAAGACCTGTTTAGCTGCTGTGAATGCTCGTTGAACTGCAATTGCATCAGTTTGGCGGTTTGTCTCAGAAACTTCAGTCAATTCAATCCCATTTTCACTTTGTACAGGAGAATCCTCACTACAGGTTTTATAAGAGTTCAATTAAGTCACCAAAAGGAAAAGGTATACATGCAAAAACCATAAATTTATATTTGGTACCTTTTATAATGAACTGTCCAACCTCCTTCTCCATTCAAAGACAAAACCACATCATGAAATGCAACTAGCGCTGGACGATGTGATATGGTTATACATGATGTACCCATAGCTCTAACTTTAGCACAAAACCGCTCCTCCATATCAGTTGTCACAGCACTAGTGCACTCATCAAGAATTGCAAATTTAGGCTTATGGTAGAACAGTCTAGCCATCCCCAATCTCTGTTGCTCCCCAAGAGACAGTTCATCACCCCAGTTAACCTCTTTATCGGGTTGGTAGCGATTTAATAGGTATTCAAGGTCAACCTGAATGGACAACGAATATAAGAATTATATTGAAAACTCGGAAGAAATAGAATGTGTCAATACAATTTCAAGAATGAGAAAATATGGAAAATATTATGAGATGAAACTCGTACATTTTTCAGTAGCTCTACCATTCCATCGTGTGTAAGAGGTTCAACCTCCTGATCTGCCGTAAGAGGATAAATTAACTGGTCGCGAAGGGTTCCAACAGCTGTATATGGTCTTTGTGGCACGTAAAATATTTCCTTATTAAGATCAGAACCAACCCCAGGTTTCACAATATGGCCAGATACCAGTGGCCAAAGACCACCTAAAACCCGGAAAAGGGAACTCTTTCCACTGCCATTTGGACCTTCAGCAAAGAAAAAACAAAAATTTACAATCACCTAAAATTCACACTTTTCTTTCAAGGAGGATTAAGCATTGCCTTTCCAAAATTTTCTAATCAAAGATTTTTTAAACACCACAGGACAGATTAGAATATTGAAACACGAACATAAAAGAAGGGCAGCAGATAAAAATAAATATAGAAACATGAACCCACACATGCAAAACACATACACGGGCAAAAAGAACAACCAAGACTTTTCACTATTCAGTGAAAAAGCACAGGTTTAAGGGTATTAATACTTTTCAAAAAATAGAAGCATGTCTAAGGGATTGATGAGTAGGTGAGAGAGGGGCTTCATTCCTTACCTTCAACTCATCCTTGTTCCAGCACTAAAGCATAAATCCAAGCCTACACCTATCTCAAGTACTCTTATTCAGTTTTTCTTATCTTTTTAATATCTCAGAGAAAACATGGTTTTGAAGTTTTAACAGAGTAATATCAAATTAAGCAAAATTATAAATATCTGCAAAAAGGTGAACCCTTTTTTGCTTTTATTTAAATGCTAAAGCATTTTACTTACTCTCATATAAAACTACTTATCTACTTAAATTTATGCTACAAAGTAATATTGTTGTTAAAATAGAACTGTTACCAGATATTTAATTAAGCCACACTCTTTGGTAAGTATATCATAACAAGAATTAAACTCCATGAACAAATATCCATGCAGCCATCCAAAACTTGCTATAAATCATCACATACAAAACCTAAAACTTGTTTATGGTAACTAATTCCAGTAAAATCTCATTAACTTCTTAGACAATAATAGAGATGATTGAAGAAAGCAAAATAGAAGAATGTCTAGAAGATGAGGAGATTGCAACATAGAGCATATTACTGGTAAATATGTAAATTACAATTTTCAAGGGGAAAACAACCTGTAATCAAAAGATTAGATCCCGATTCAACCCTCAGAGAGAGATCCTTCACCAAAACATTCCCAGATGGAGTAACAACCTGGATAACATTTCAACTATTAGACCAAAAAATCTGGTAAAGGAATACTAAGAATCATAAATCGTTCAATATCAACTCAAATACCTTTACATTGGAAAACTCAACATAATTAGCTTCAGTTAAGTAATTCCTACTTGCTGCTCTTTGAAAGGACGGTTTTTTATCAACAGCACTTAGCTCTCTTGATATGAGCATTAACTCATGAATGCGATCAGCATAACCACTGGAAGATATTAACAGAAATGGCAGTAAGAATAAAACTTAAGTTATTAGAGGAACCAGACATCTGTGTCTCCGTAACATTCCTTCTAGTAATAATTAACAACCATACTGAATGTGCATTAATCATGGATTTTAAGTATGTGTATGGTAAGATTTCAGGGGTTGGTTATAAAGCGTTTAATGTTTTCTCTCTGCCTCACTCAAATCCTCTCTTGTTACAAACTTATAAGCGACAAATATAACAGAATATGCAACATATATCGGAGGATGCTTAGAAAGTGCTTAGTGTTCCTCCATATGTTGTTCTTCTTCTAAATGTTATATCTCTTAACACCTCTTGAAAGCCAGAAATCAACAGAGGAATACCTGAGGCGATTTAGCCGTCTTGAACTTATAGAAAGGGTTCCTAGGGCCTGAAATAGTGAAATTACAACACTGGTATGATATCTTAGATTGCTTAACATCTCTGCCCGTCCCAATGTTGAAGTGTCCGGTCTAAGATTTCCAGCAAAGAAAGGCTCAATAATCAACACGACAGCAACAGTGGCACCAAGGTATTTCAATAAGAAGTCTTGAATCATGCCAAACCACCAATGGTCATGAAGTACGACCCTCAAGTGCCTAACAAGATTCTTAAACTTCTGCTGGATGTGAGATTCTTCTCTACTTTCTCCACCATAAAATGCAATACTTTCTGCATGGGTCCTTAACCTCGAATGGAGCTGTCTGTATTCTCCTTCCAACTGTTGTTCTTTGGACATTAGTTTTCCAAAAGCTGGAGAGAAATTTCTTATTGCAGCTCCTGCTCCCAAAACATAAGCCTGCAAAACAATACCACTTGCTAATGTGACCAGTGACCACTAATAACTTCATTACCAGAGCAATTGCCAGAAATTTATCTAAGCCTGCAACAGATACAAATGATAGGACAAAGAATTACCAATATCCAGAAAATGTATTTTGGGCTAGCATAAGAACAAAGACGCCAAGTATAAAGCAGACCATCAGTAACTGCTGTCAAATCATCTTGTACAAGCTCACTCAACTCTGAACAGAATCTTGGTACATCACTTGCAATCCGTTGTTCAGGATTCCTAATCCATCCATCAACGTGTGATATTTTGTAATATGCCATATTCTGAAATTACATATTTTACCGATAAACAATAGAGAAAACATAATAAAAATAAAATTACTAAAAAGAAAAGTAGAATGCATGTAAATCAGAGAGGTAAGTGTTTCTTATATATAACAAACAACATAAAGCTGTCATCCTCAGTTATGGAGGATGGAGGTTAAATTTTCCATGTACTAGTCCACAATCCTGCATTTCATTGCATGCTTTAACTTTTCAAAGACTGTTAAAGGATACTTAATGAATCCATACATAAGAAAAATATATTGAGTTCAATACTTTACCTTAATGTATAACATAAAACAGAAAAAGGTTATTAACATAAATACTTAACCGGTGTTTAACTAGTAGGGCTTAAAATTAGTACATCAATAAATTATTTAAAAATTACAAATTAAGGATCATAACAAATGTAAACGATAATTAATTAAAATAGCAAGCTTTCAAAACTTTCACAAATTCGATCAATTATTAGACTTCTACATATACTAAGGCCTATTAAAATTATAGGATAAAACAATTACAAAGAAACAATATCTGTAATTATATAATCTTATATAGTTACAATTCTTTTTAACTTGTATTTTCATCTATTAAAATAATCAAAATACAATTTTGAACTCTTTTTTTTTTTTGAATATGCATGTAAAGAATCAAGAAAAATAAAGTAAAAGAATGACCGAAATTAGGCTAAACCCAAGTCAAACAGGTTCAAAATTGCGATATTTTGATTAATCTGAATCCAAATATCAACTTGGCCATATTAAAAAAAAAAAAAAAAGAAAACCATTGTGTGACACAACACAAACTTGAAAAAGTATGTGAAGAATGCCAATCTAAAGATAATTTCAATTTATTGTAATAAGATATTATTATTTATTTATTTATTTCTCTTTTTTTTTCTTTGCCTCTTTGCCAGTCTTTCTTTCCTTCTTTTTTTCTTTTCCTTGCTTCCCCTAACTCCTTTCTCTTTCTCTTTTTTCCTTTCTTCTCTCTTTGAAAAAGGAAAAAAAATGATGAAGAAAGACAATTATCTTTCACATTGTTGGCAATAAACTTAATAGATAGTATATAGATATATTAGACAGATAAGTCTCATCGCTATTGAAAGGGAGGGAAAAATTCATTGGGAGGAAAGCATAAATGACAAGATCTCTGGATTGTAAAACAAAATCCTCAGAATTTTCACCAATCATAGAAAATTTACTCAGTGCTATAACCCTTCAAATGCCTGCCGTATTACAACACCATGAGTAGGATTTTTTTCCACAATAAAGAAAATTGTATGTAGTTCTGAGAACATACCTTTAAGGTACAATAAATAATGCTTTGTTTTAAGATATAATAAAAATTAAAAAATAGAATAAAAAAAAAAGGAAAATAGGTATTCACATATAAAGATTATTAGACAACTAAACATAAAACATGAATGCCACCTGCCACTGATAAAGATGTGCAAAGAAGACACTCTCACTTATGCAGGAAGAAATGAACAACAAAGTATGAATCATGAACTGATTTATCCAGATTAAAAAGTGCAACATAACAAAAGAGAAAAACAAATCAGCTATATACAGATTACTACATCATCAAAGGCAGAAAACTACCTCAAAGTAATGTGTATGGATGAGCTTTGTCAGAATTTTCCTGAAACTCAGACTTAGGGTACCAGTTATGTACTTCGAAGTAGAATGAAAGGTTGACAGAAGAAAACACAGCAAAATGTTTTCGGATATTAGCAGGAAAAATGATGGTACACGCTGAAGGAAAGCAGCACGGAATAGAAACCCCTGAACTTTTGCTAATCTATTGGTCAAAGCGGTTCTCAGGACCTGCAAAAAAGGTATAGAGTAGATGCTTTACATAAAAAGAACACAAAACCCTTAAAGTCCAAGTTAGAAAAGTCACTTATGTCACATCCCTTTGAAGGAAAATAAATTTCCATTAAACTTTTTAAAGGTTTTCCGTACCAACTGCTATATCTGATACATTTCACAAGGGAATGCAAGCTAAAATCATAGGTCTACAAGTATATCTTCACACAGATGCATGCATAAAAAAAGCAGATAGAAAAAGTGCCTTAGTTTCCAAATCCTTCTCATATTACTATATGATCAAATACCCTAAATAATTGTTAAAAATAAAATACAATAACTGAAGAGAGCAGTCAAGCAACTAGGCTGTGGTAACTTATTTTAGTTTTTTGTACTTTCCTGTTCTGGATAATAATAATAATAATACCCTAAAGTATATCTGATACAGAATGTTTAGGCTTGGTAATGAGGTAACAAATTGCCATTGTCTAGCATAAATATGGATTTGAACCAGTGCCTCATTTAATCTGCCACTTAAACCAGATCAAACAGCATCTCTACACCAAAATTTCAACTTTGTGAAAAAGCTAAATACCCACTCTTAAGGAGCTAAAAACAAATAAAATCTCCAACTTTCCTGTCTGGTCTATTTTCTCAACAACAATTGCAATTTCAATGAAAAAGATTGTGGTGCCACAAATAAAATAAGAAGAACAATAGGAACTTAGAATGCAAGCACAATATTGAACCAGCATGTTGTCAATACACAAAAAGGAAGGCTTACCACTATGCCCACCAAAGCCAAAAGATCTCGCGCGCCAGTTTGGCCCATCTTAGACAGAAGAATTGCTGTTAAAACCTGAAGGGACTTTATTCCACCTCTCTTTCGTGTAGTTCCCTTTACATTATTATTCCTTTTAAGAACCTCATCTGAATTTTCTCTATCATCTTGCACCCCATTGGAATGACCATAAGAATAGGGCTTCTTACTACTAAACCGCGATTGCAGATAGGCAGCAGTGCCACCAGCAACCACGATACCAGAAGCAAGCAGTACTGCTTTCCTGTAAAACCATAAAAGTAGTAAAATTAAAGACAGACACCAGGGAAGGAGAGAAGACAAATGTTGTGTCTTGCAACTTTCATGGCATGGTCATCTGACAGAGCTCCACCAGGAAGGTGGTGTGAGGAATAATATCATGCCACATAACATATTGACCTCGAAATGATGGTAAACCGAAGGATAAAAACTGCAGTTATAGTGAAGAAATACTAAAGCTCCAGATCAAAGATGTTCAATTAAAAGTTAAAATCAAGCATTTCACCCTTTAGAAAAAAGAAGTCCTATCTTTGATACTATCTTTTAGTACATCTATAGTAAGACATATAGGGCCTAGCTTAAAATCACAAGTGCCCTACTAAACAGTGGTATTTCTCCTACATTTTCACAACAGAATATTCCTAAGTCATACTTACTCTGCTACCTATATTAAACATTTTCCAGCTTCCCTCATTTTGTGTGTGTGTGTATAACTCAGGAAAATATTTTCATTCCAGGTAGTTAACCTATTTAAGAACCTTCAAGATTACTTATAAAGTTTATTGTTTTTTGGCTAAGGCAATTGAGGCATAAACCCCCAGTGATAAATAAGATGTGAGATTAGATCCTAGGCCTACAGCAAATCACTTCCTCTTAAAGAGGGAAAGGTAACCACAAGGCGGAAACTCCAAGGTTATTTATGGTCAACCTGATCAAAAATGCATCACTCAAGGCCAATTCTTATATGGATACATTCACCCCATCAACAATGAGTATCTCAATCTCTTTCACTGCTTCTCTGAAATAAAAATAAAATGCATTGTGCTTTTCCTTCTCTACATTATTCACCCTCTGAAAGAAGTCTAGAAAATTTTTAATAATCATCAAAGGAACAACTTTCAAGAATTTTCTAATTGATAAAATGACGTCTGGATACAATAATTGTTTCCAAAATGCACTAGATGCACGCATTCAGATGGTCGAAAACAAGCATGGTTTTCATGAATTAAACCTACAATGCAAGAAAACCCCTAGAAAATTTTAATAAATAATCAAAGGCATGTCTTGATACAAATTGTTCCCAAGATGCACTATATACATGCAAACAGAGTCGAAAACATGCAAGGGTCTTCAAGAACTAAACCTACAATGCAGGAAAATCCCCACAAAATTATCATGTGGTGTATTATTCTTCTAACATTTTATAGTTTCTAACAAGTGTAGAGCATGGTCCGTTTTATCCATAGGGTCACCACCAGTATATGTTGCTCATCAGCAACACCAAACAAATAAAAAATCGTAAGAGACATTTTTCTCTATTACTCAAATTCATCAAGAAGAAGATACGAGGACAAAGTAAGGAGAATGGCGAGACGACATCATACTTGCGCTAGCAGACATTTAAATTATCGGTGTTATCATTATCAAACTATCAGAAAAGCAAAAACTCTTATAATTTATACGAATAAATTGAATCAACTAAGATATAGAAGTGTCAAACTAATAATTTAAATTTAGTATCACCAATATAATACATCAATACCTCCTAGAGGCCAAAAGATTTCGTCCACGATCAGTTAACTGCAACAGTTGAAGAGAAGGCATTGTTGAAGGTGGACCTCTGCACAGTAGCAAAGTTAAATACCAAACAAGGAGGAAAGAATACTAATTACTTTCTAAGCATAAATGAAGAACCTTCACAAGAAATTCACACAGAAATACCTATTTTTGTATAACATGATATGCATACCCCTATTAAATGATTTGTTATACATAACAGTAGGATACAAAGAAACAAGAGGAGTTGATATAAATCCTAGAAGTAAATTTTCAAAGTAGAGAAATTTTGTTATCAATTCTCTAAAATATCCCAAAATCTTCCCACCCTGCCACCATAGAAAAAAACTCCCAGAATTTTATGGCCAATGCTCAAACACTTGGAACCAAATAAGCAGGGTAGTTGCTATATCCTCTGAAATGCAATCGATGGCAAAAGATAATGCTTTGCATGAGGAATGACCATTGTAACAAATTCACATTATAAGGACATAAGATGGTTCCCCAAAGTCTGATCTTGCTGTTTAACAAGATAAACCATATGTATAGAAAACAGGAAAAAAGTTTCTTACTATTGTCTTGAGTTGAGCTCTCGCGATTCCAGTTCAAAAGCCGATAGTGTTAACCATGCTCCATACAAGTCAACGTTGGCAAGAGAACATATGCCAATTTTTCTTAATATGAGAGCTTCTAAGCAGTAAATATTCTGGTATTTGCTTCTTATCAAATGAATTCTCAACAAATATCAGGATAATGCATCTGTGAGGTAAATCAGCTAAGCACCATCAGCATGCCAAAATGTATAATGGAGTATTTTGTATAACTACTAGGAAAAACCGAAAAGAAGGCAGCAACGTGCATATAAAAATCATATACCAAGAACGCTGATGGAAGGCAGTAATATGTTCATTGCAGAGATAAGAGAACATGGAAGCGCATATATTGACAAATTAAATATTGAGACATTCTCAGGAGCTATATTTATTTAATCTGGATCTATCATTAACAAGCAATTAGAAATTGAAATGAACAAAATGCTGAAAAAAGCTACTCAAAGTGATAAACCAAAGATGTGCAGCTGATGTGTGGTGCAAATGTAGAATGCTTATACAAGTTGACACAGGCAAATTGAGTGTTTAGAATAAAATGAATGAAAGGAGTATTCTCTTTTAGTTTCATTATTTGAGAAATGATTACCTTTTCCAAGTATGCCCAGATCAAAGATTCCTTTTCTAAAGATTTTATTTTGAACTTTATTAATTGCAAACTCCAACGTTTGAATACACAAATATACACAAATAATATACGTTTGACAAATGTGCAACAATCGATTCTAAGCAACCCCCCCCCCTCTTTCCTTCTTAACAAGTAAAACAAATACATTATACAATCCCTTTCATTAAATGAGGTGTTAAATTAATTTTTGTGCTTCACACTCAACTTGCTACCTACTTCAAGTTCTAACACCTGGTTGCCACACTTCGGGGGCATCCAAGCCTCTGCTACAAACCAGACAAACTGGTCTCAAATACCAATATCACATAAAAAATTACCATTCCTTACAACAAAAATAGCCATAAGAAAAGTCAGAATCGCAGAGAACATTAGGCAAATCAATGTTGTTCAATTTAACAATAATAGTAACTATACTATATCCAATCTATGCATGTTAGTCCTCGACAGAGCTATTTTTCATACTTCCTTTCCTCTATCACACTCTTAGTTCAAACCTCCGAAAATCATCAAAGAAAAGCTTCTTACTACCGGATTAAATTTTAAAAACTTCTTCAACACTCGACTTCAATTCAATTTTCGGTGCTCCAAACAACAGAACAAAATAAACAAAGCAGCCTTTTCCTTATTTCTCAAATAATTTCGTTTTTTAAAAGAAAGAGTTATTAAATCGAAGCATCAACACTTACCTTGAACTAATCAAAGCCGTAAATTTCAAAAAATAAAAGATGAAAAATTAAGCTAAAAGCATAAGCATCAAACCTGGAGTGTAGCTTTTCAACATACCTAAGCAGCAGCAGCAGACAGACATCACATCAGAGACAATAAAATGCGACCTCTCTCTCTCCCCCTTTCGTTATTCTGTGGAACAGAAATTTACAACGATTTTTATTCTTTAGATATTGATAACAGAAATAGCCAGACCTTCAAAGTTCAAACGCTGAACCCAAAATTCAACCCTAGATTTTTTTTTTTCTTTTTTGGTGGGGTTGCCGATTCGAAGACTAAACCAGATTAACAAAACTCCCAAGGAAAGAGGGGAGAGAAAAAACATATATGTTCGTTTCTAATGGAGAAGAGAAAACTGACATATGATTAAATTACATTAATGAGCTCTTCCTGGAGCTTAATTATGTGGATTTACTTATATTTTTTAGTTATTATAAAATATAAAAAGATATGTATGCATAATAAAATTTTAGGTGAAAGTACTTAAAAGAGATTCTTGTATTATATGACGGTATTAAATTAATTTTTATTAAATAAATTAATTTAATTTATGTACTACTAAAAAGAAATAACCTCGTTACACATAAAAAATAAAGTATATGGATTGTAAATAAAATCTTTTATTTGGAACTAAAATATAATTGAAATTTTTAATTTTCAAGATTTTTTATACAACAAATGTTAATTCTATTGTAATTTAAACTAATTTGATTTGATTCTTTTTAATAGGGACTAAATTATTTTTTTAATAACAGAGATACTAATTTGATATAATCTCTATAGGTCATTTGACCCGATCGGACTAACCCATTGCTTAAAGAGATTGAAGGCCTATCTACAAGCTTGATACATATGGAAACATAATCATCGAGGGTATGCAATCATAAATATGACATGTAATATTAGAAGATATGATTTTATAATCTTAGAGATTTGATTTGTAGATACCTTTTTATCTTAGCTATTGATGTACTTGATCTGTACCGTTGGATTTGGGGAGGCTCAACTATAAATAAGGACCTCTCCCATCATTGTAAATCACTTGAGTTTTGAATAGCAATAAGAATTCTTGAGATTATTCACTCAAACTTCTCTCTCTCTCTCTTGTGTTCTTGATATTCTGTGGTTTGTTCTTATTTCGTTCTTCGTTCATCTTTGTTTGGCTTTGAGTTGCTTTCGTTTGTGTTGGTTTTGAAGATGAATTCTATTGAATCCTTATATTGTGGGAGTTAGGCTGACTTAGGCGTTTGTAGAAGCAAGAAACTACCTAAGGCCGCACGGATTGTGAGGCAAAAATTCTAAGTCCGTGACAGTTGGTATATCAAGTATTTAACCTAAGGCCATGTTTGGTTTAATGTAATGGCATAGCCATTACAACCCTATTCCGTGAGCCCACCCTAAACACCTGTTTGGTTCAATGGAATGCCCTATTATGGGCCTATGCCATAAAATTGTTTAATTTCTATTCTGTTTCCTCACCACCGATTACTGATTCGGTGTTTAAGGAGACCATCACCACAAAAACTCTCCCCACTTTGCCCTCTCCCACTTTCTCACCTGAAAAAAGTGAATGGACAATCACCTTCATCGCATCGTCAAGTAAAACACTTTCTCCCTCCGTTCCTTCTATATTTCTCTCTTCCAATTTTTCTGCCCTCTTTTTCTGCTTTCTTTTTCTTTCTCTGAGTTTTTCTTTTCCTCTTTTCCGTTTGTTGTAATGGTAAGTTTTCATTACTTTCTTTTTTTTTGGCCGAGGGGGGTTAAAAATATGTTTTTGAACTTTAAATTTTGGTTTAGTGGATTTTGCCCAATGATGGAAAACTCAGTGAATGGAGCAGTTCGACTGATTTTTGTTTTAAAGCATTTACTATCATCATCTATTGTTCAATTTTTTTTCCTCTTCCTCTTCCTCCCCTTCTGTTTCTCTATCCTTTCTGGTTCCTGTCGATAACTCTTTCCTCTTTCCCTGTTCTCTTTCTCTATTCTTTCTATCTATAATTCTATTTATCTTTTTATTGACACAGATGATGGTTGATAAATTCTCTTAATGAAAACCAGTTTGTCAATACTATGAATGACCAGATATAGCTATGAGATCTGAGGGCTTTGTTGAACATTTTGATTGTAGGATTATCATTCTGTTTTTTTTTCTCATGTGATTTACATCTTGATTATACTCATGCGTACCCTTAGCTGAATGCATTATTATTAGCGGTTTTCTGCAATGGGATTGTAATTTTGGCTATTAATTGGCCCTTAGTAACTCCAGTACAGTATAGAATTGTAATGCTATCGAATAGTTGTATGATCTCATTGGATATGTTGTATGAGTCATTAGTTTCATTAATCTTATGAACTATGTCAATCTCACTGGCAATGTCATACTTGAAATTAGTCTTTTGTTGCTAGATGAAGCTTCATTTCCTTCTTGATGCTCTTATTGCGTCTATTTCATCAATTATTGTATCCGTTTCTTCTTTAGTTGCTAATTTGAAACCATTAAACATTCAATTGTCTGAGAAAATATTGTGAACCCTTTTTCTGGTTTAATCCCAACTGGTATTTGTAAGTATGTTACCTTCCTAGTGATTCACTATAGTTCTAGTCAATATTTCACTGCTTTTGATACCATCTGTGTGACATATGCTTAATAAATTTCAAAGGTTTTGGCATGTGCCCAATGGCGAGAAGAAGCTGATACATTGGGTAGTTCTTTTGCTACTTAGTCTTGTTGTTGTTTACCTTTTTCACCAAGCTCTGAAATAATTGATTGGAATAAAAGTCATGAGCATCACTATTGTTGAATTATGTTACTAAAGTTATATTTCTTTTTTTGAAATATATCTTCATTTATTGTTGTTATAGGACTTTTAGGGTATCTAAAGCTTGATTAGAGCCTTGGTGACCATTGTACCTTTTGCTGGGTATTTTTTTTGTCTTGGTTTTGGTTTTAATGCCCTTTGGCTTGCTTAGAAACTCCGTTTGGTGTCTACTAACTTAAACTTACTATCATTATGGATTCACATGATCTTCGTTTTAGTTTAATGTATGGTATGGCGTCGAATTATGTAATTTTAGCTAAAGTTGTTAATGCTTTAATGGACCTTGTGTGCTTAAAACAGTAATTTGTTCTCTATAAATTATTGATTCTAAACTCTATTGATCTTTCTAAGGTTTGATATGTATAATATTTTTTTACCATATGTTTCATTTATACCATTGATTGCATCTATAGAATTGATGTTTCATAGTATACATGTTTCCTGGTGTTGGAATCTTGGGTGTTTATTTATACCATTGATTGCATCTGATTTTTTTTTAATTTCCACTAGTTCAGTTAATTTCTTGTAAGAATGGCTGTCGCCAAAATGCAGAGAACAGAATATTAAAACAAGGGTATTTAGTTGCTTTTATTTTACCACTAACTCTACATAATTTCATAATATCTAACCAATGGCATTTATGTAACACCTCTTACCCGTGTTCATCGCCGAAACAGGGTAAAAAGTATTATCAAACATAAAATACATATTTTCATACAATCGGAGTTTTTTTTTATATATATAAAATTTTTGACATAATCCCTTTTACAAATGTCTAATCCCTCCTGCAAATTTTCAAAACGCAATCTCTAACCAATTCAATATTTCAACTAATACAGCTATATACTTAAACATAATTAAATCATTCACGACATTCAAAGTAACCTCGCTAGCATTTTAAAAAAAAACCTATCAATTAATATACATTAACATCTTAAGTTAAGTTGTAATTAGTATATATATACATCACATTAGCATTAAGTCTTCTATACATGCCATAATTCAGAAATATTGGTTTCAAAATACCAAAAGATGTAGATAGTGTGGATGATCCCCGACTTTGTCTGAATTTCGAGATGATTTATAACACTATAAAACAAGAAAAAAGAAAGAGAATTAAGCATATAGCTTAGTAAGTACGTATGTAATTGATAAACAAATTTAAAACATGTTTCCATAGATAACATAATTTTAATCAACCATAAATTTGATATTTATTAAAATTCCAGCAAACTATTTTTCTGCATCGCAGTCACTAAATTATTTTTGTCCTGAGCTACGGACCTCCAAATTAAGTTCTGTAAATTTTCCCTTAAACTAGACTCATATACCGTCTTATCATAAAATTTTAAGAATTTTTTACTTGGCCAATTAGTACATTTTATTCTTTAAAGTTACCCCTATTTCACTGCTCAACATCTCTGACCTCTCTTCACTAAAAATAAATTATCTCACTGTACAGAATTCAGATGATATTTTCGTTTGTTTCTTTTGAAAATAGACTCATTAAGGATTCTAAACATATAAATTATATCTCATAATTATTTTTTAAAAATTTTTAATAATTTTTCCAAGTCAGAACAGGGGATTTTGAAATCAATCCAACCCTGCCTCACTAAAATTCAAATATCTCAAAATATAAAACTCTTTTGCTTGATCTGCTTCTTTTATATGAAAGTAGACTCATTAATATTTAATTTCATATCTCATTCAACCAATAAATCAATTTCTAAAATTTTTGGTAATTTTTCAAACTAACATTACTTCCACCGTTCGAATCTGTTCTGTTTCAATTTCACTCATTTACATAACATTACAACAAATTATTTTGTAAGCACAGTACGAAACTTCATCACTCCAGTTACTCTTTAGCAAATTTTCACACTTCAATCACATAGTCATATTTGTTTATCAATACTCATATCCCGTTGAACACGTCGGTATAATAGCGAATATTCGGTGGTTTGCACATAGTACCACCTGTGTAATTATTATCATTCGATACACGTAGTAACCTTCACATAGTACTACACACGTGATCAAACTTTCCGGTTCACGTAGTAGCCTGCACATAGTACTACACACGTGACCAAAGCCTTCCGTTACACATAGTAGCCTGCACTTAGTACTACACACGTGTTTATAGGCACTTTATTCAAGCCTTTCTTATTCCGACAGTCCCACAGAGATTCTTACTTTTCAAGAATTTACAATTTATCCATACACAAATCACAATTTCAATATTTTAGTCCAATCCCATAACAAATTTAATAATTCAATTCAACTACTTCACTTATTACTTGTCAATGATATATCCACAATTCAAGCAAATTTTAATCGATTCAATAATAAATTCTAAATTTCTAATTGTTATATAATTATTTCATATCCAACCATTTCTCATATATTATAACAAAATATCAGAAATAGTTATAAACAATGTATTAATTACATATTACTTACCTCGGTGCAAAATATAGGAATTTTGCAATTCAATCCACAATCTTTTCCTTTCTCTTATCGAGGTTGATTCCACATCTTTCTTGATCTATAATAGCAAATTTAGCTTGTTTAATATTCACATTTATCAAAATAATCCTCGACTCAACTTTTGACAAAATTACAGTTTTGTCCCTAAACTTTTGCATATTTACATTTTTCCCCAAAGTTCGGAAATTAAATTTTATTCCTTATTCTTATGTTTTATAACATGCTGCACTTTTCCCTTCTATGGCAACACGAAATTCTCACTCTAACTCTTACTTATGAACATTAAATATTTTTACCGATTATGTTATTTTGCTCGGTTTCACTTAAAATCGACTAGCAAAAGTTGTTTAACATAAATTCTAGCTTCATATTCTTCTATAAAACATCAAAATACATACATTTCACATATGGGTAATTTTTCAAATTTCAACCCTAGCTCAAAATAACAATAGAAATAGATAAACCAAGCTACTGGAATCTTAAAAATACAAAGAACATTAAAAACGGGGCTAAAATGCACTTACAATCAAGCTTGAAAGTTGCCAAAACCCTAGATATGGAGTCCTTCACGTTTCAACAGCAAGCAAATATGATAACACCATTTTTTACATCTTTTTCCCATTTTAATTTTATTTATTTACTAAATGACCAAAATGCCCTTACTTAAAAAAAATCCTATTTCACTTATTTATTATCCATTTTTTCCATCACTAACTAATGGTCTAATTCCACATAAGGACCCCTAATTTATAATTCCATAACAATTAAATACCTTTAACAAATAAAACTCAACTTTTGCACTTTTTACAATTTAGTTCTTTTGACTAAATTGAGTGCCCAAACGTCAATTTTCGAACGAAATTTTCACGAAATCTTTCCGTGAAATTGTAGACCATAAAAAATAGTAAAAATAAATTTTTTCTCTTCGAATTTGTGGTCTCGAAACCACTGTTCCGACTAAGCCCTAAATTGGGCTGTTACAATTTAGTTACTTTTATTTTAGTTTGTGCAGTCCATAAGTCTGAAGTAGAGTTTTAACTTCATTTTTCCAAGGTATTTAGTTACTATCCTTATCAGAAAGGCGTGCGGCTTGTGAAGTTTCTACATAATGTGCTTAATCTAAAGACCCTTATTCTAGATCTGGTATGAAGAATTCTCTAAGTGTTCTTATTAATTTATCGATAATTACATCAAAAATTGCAGCATACAAACCAACTAACATTTCTTTTTAATTTTGTGTGGGAGTTTAGGCTGATGGTAAAGAAGTATTGAGGTCGCTACTTATACTTTCTTGTTTATCATTTCATGTCAAGGAGACCAAAATTTCTGGAGTTGATGAAAACAAATATGCGTTTTGAAATGATTAGTTATTTCTTGAACTATGCAATGGTTCTAAAGAAGCTCATATTAAGAATGATTAACCTGCTTGAAAAAGATGAATTGTGTATCTTGAAAAAACTATTGAGGTTACCAATGAATTTAAAGAAATGTGAAGTTATCGTACAATAGTATTTCTTATGTTATGGTTGGAACTATTCACTATCTCTATAGGTTTGGTTTTGTGTAGCACTTTTGAGAAATTAAATGCCATATGGTGTTGTGGTTAGAATTGTTCATTGTCTGCTATTTGTGTATTTGGTTTATGTAACAGGTTAGAATAGTTTGTTGAATGTAGTGGGTTTGATTTTGAGTAGCCCTTTTTGTTGGGTTCAGATAGAAGCAGCTGCTTCGCATGATAATAGGATCATTATTTTGTGGTTTTGATTTTTCCTCTATCATTTGTCATTTCACTCAATCATAAAAACATCATATTATGCTTGGTTTTTTGATCATTTTGTAATCATGGAACACCATTGATGTATAATAAGTCACATTGGAATGGTATCCCAAATCATAGAGCAACAACGCTTACTCTTGGATTCTTTGGTACATTGTTTATCAGCAGATTGAACATTCACATATTACCCTACAATGGTGTAATCAAATCATTCAAAAGAATGTCAATGATGTTAAAATCATTGTAATTCAGTGGAAGTTCATAACAAAGATTAATTTCTTGTCGGCTATGTGTTTGCTCTTCTTAGATTTTTTTGACCTGTAATAATCATTGATCCCAGGGGTGTTTTTACCATTTAGTATAATGGTTTTTTTTGGTGATAAGAAAACATAACATAGGAATCACATAATCCTAAACCAAAACCTTCTTGGAGGTTGTTCAAACAATTGTAAAGCATCTTCATTGCTACAAGCCATTTTCGCAAGATAATTCGCAACTGGATGTAAAATATTATGTTTGGATAATCCACAAGATAATTCACAAGTTAATGTATGAACATTATATTTAGATGTAAAATATAATTCTCAAGCTATTTATTACTTCTAATCTTTGACTTTTTAGTTTAGAAGATAATTAAATTATTTGTTTCACTAATGATATTTTAGCACATTAAATATGCATTGCGCTTTTAAAATGATAAAGTAGCTTATATTATTTTTCTAATATTATATATTATGATTTTATTAATTCATATTTTAAAAATAATTATATTAAGAATGTTATTAAATTATATATTATTTTATAAAATTGCATTTAATAATAATTATGTTAAAATATTATTAAATTATATTTAGTAATAATCTTATTAAAATTTAATAACAATAACAATAATCATCTAACTAAAAAATTCTACTAAGGGTAATTTGGTCATTTAAGTCCTTTTCCTTATGTTATTACAACATCCATTCCATTCAACCAAACATAAGAATACTATTACAGCTCTATTCCATTCCATTGAACCAAACAATTGAATTACTGATTACAACTCTATTTCATTATAGCTATATTCCATTACATCTCTATTCCATTACAACCCTATTCCATTCACCCCAACCAAACGTGCCCTAAAATTTTAACTCAAGAGATTTTAAATTTTTTAGAATATTAAAAGAAAAAGTACTATTGAAAATTTTTATTTTGATTAGACTTTAAATTTAATTGAAAGTTAAAAGGGTAAATTATTTCAAATGTCACTAAACTTTGATTAATTTTTAACTTTTTGTTACTGAACTTTTGAAATTTACAAATATGACACTAACATTATCGCGTCATTACAAAAATGACTTTCAACTCTCCATTTGTTATCAATTTTCTTTATTGTTCAAAAGAAACGAGAGAAGATATTCTTCTTGCAACCTCTTTACATATCATGTTGTCATAGGTATCCCATATCAGATCAATTAACAATCCATCAACAAATGTCTTATGGTTTCCTCTAAATTCCATTGCAGCATCTTGTAATGAATACGCAAGGTAAAGCCTTTAGAAATGAGAAAATATTTTATAGAGTTAGCCAATATAGTCAAAGAGGTGAAGCTGAAGTTGAATAAGTAAATTGAGAGGGCACAAGGAACCGAGCTAAAGAATAAGAATAAGCCAAATGATTACGAATTTGGAGGCAAGAACAAGAACGATGAGCTAGCCTGACTATGATAACTTTTAGTGGATATTTGTTAATAAATAATTATTGTATTGAGACTTTTTTTTAGCTGATATAGAAATTATATACAATGGGTGTAATTTTTCTATGAGATAGGAATGAGAAATCACTCAAAACTTCTTCAGTCTATTTCTTCTTCTTAAATTTTCGATCTTTATTCTCTCATCACAACTTAAAGAAAATTTAGGTAATAACAAAATTGATTCAACTTATTAATGCTGAGGTTTTGCTCATCTTTCATCTCACTCTTCACTGCTCCTTTGTCTTCTTGATGAAATAAGGAAATCTGACAAGAATAGGGTAATCTCTTGAATTTTATTGATAGACCTCAAGGTATATATATATCTATACAGTAGTAGTTGTGTAGGAATAAAATTGCTAAAAGATTATATCTAATAATAATATCCTATTAAAAATCAAATTTCTAAAAGATAATATCTAATAAAAATATCTTATTAGAAATCAAATTACTAAAAGATAATGTCTAATAATAATATCCTAACACCCCTATCAAGTTGGAGCATGCAGATCATAAATGCCCAACTTACTGAGAAGATAACCAAATTGCGATTTACCAAGTGCCTTTGTAAAAATGTCAGCCAACTGAATGGAAGTCGGAACATAACAAGGTGCAATCAACCCATCCTGGATTGCATCCCTAATAAAGTGACAATCCACTTCAATATGTTTAGTACACTTGTGAAATATGAGATTCTGTGCAATATGCAGTGCAGATTAACTATCACAAAATAAAGGAATTATTTTAGGATGATGAACACCAAAGCTCAATAGCAAGGCCTTCATCCACTTGAGCTCACAAGTAACAGAAGCCATAGACCTATACTCAGCATCAGTAGAAGAACGGGAAACATTATGTTGTTTCTTAGTTTTCCAGGAAATGGGAGATTATCCCAAAAAAATAAGTCAACCAGTAAACGAATGTCAAGTTAATGAACAAGCAACCCAATCCAAATTAGACCACCCTTTCAAGGATAAATCACTATCAGATCTCAAAATAATCCATTAGCCAGGAGAGTCTTTCAAGTACTGGACAACATGCAGAGCCGCAGCCCAATGCTCCTACCTCAGCTCATGCATAAACAGTGATAAGACATGAACAGAGTATGCCAAATCCGATCTGGTCATTGCCAAATAAATCTAACGACCCATTAATCATTTGTATGGCTCAGGATCAGAGAGAATTGTCCCTATAGCATGCGCTAATTTATGATTTTGCTCTATTGATGATCTTACGGGCTTTGCTCCCAAAAGACTTACATCCGAAATAATATCAAGTGCATATTTCCTTTAACAAAGAAATAACCTCAAAGAGCTACGAGCTACCTCTATCCCCAAAAAATATTTCAAAACACCAAGATCCTTCATATGAAAGCAAGAACTGAGATACCACTTAAAAGTTTTCAAAGCAGCGGAATCATTACCAAAAATAAGTAAATCATCAACATAAACCAACAGATTAATGCTTACAGATCCCTTAGTGTATGAAAAGAGAGAATAATCAGAATATGATTGAAGAAATACATACCCATTCAATGCAGTAACAAGCTTTGCAAACCAACACCGAGGAGCTTATTTTAATTCATACAAAGACTTGCGCAAACGACAAACCATTCCAGGCTTATTAGGAGCAAAACCAGGAGGAAGTTTCATGTAAACCTCTTCATCAATATCACCATGCAGAAAGGCATTATGGATATCCATCTAATGTAACTCCCAATTTTTCGAAGTTGTAATAGCTAAGAAAGCCCGAACAGTCACCATTTTCGCAACAGGTGCGAAAGTTTCATTATAGTCAATACATTCTACCTAATGATTACCAAAAACAACAAGACGAGCTTTAAGTCTCTCAATACTTCTATCGGAGTTATATTTAATCTTGTACACCCACTTACTACCCTGTGCTTTCTTTCCAAGAGGAAGTGTTTCCATAGACCAAGTGTTATTATCTTCGAGAGCACAAATCTCCTTTTACATAGCGTCACGCCATCCTGCATCTTTCATAGCCTTTTTAAAATGCTGTGGCTCGACTCCTACAATAATAATTACAAGAAAATTTCAGTGTTTCACAGTAAATTTGTCACAGTTAACATAATACGCTATAAGAAATGAAGTACCTAAGGAAAGTTCTGAAATAGGTAAGGTGAGAGATGGACTTTTTTTTGTTACGATAAGAGTAACAAAATCCCGAAGCTTCACAGAAAGAAATTTATCCTTACGCACTCGTCCCAATTTAGGCACATTATTACCCGAAACCCCTTGTACCACCGTGACATTGGAGGAAGAAGAAGATACCACAGGTGTTGGAGAACTCGCAGGTGGCGAACTCACAGGTTGCAGAGTAGCAAGCGGAGGAACTGTTGTGGGTTGTAACACCTCTGATCCATCAAAATATGTATCAAAGATTGCGTCTACACTCTCATATGGTAAAGCAACATTGTCAGGCTCAATGGTTGTAGTATTCCCATCCAAATATGAAAATTTTTTCTCAAGAAAACTCACATCACAGGACACAAAGAACTTCATAGAATCCAGATCATATAAATACCAACCTTTTTTTTTCCAAAAAGGTATCCAATAAAAACACACTTTTGACTTTGACTAGCAAACTTATCACCTTTAGAACATTGATTATGAGCAAAACATAATCAACCCAACACACGAAGATCATCAAACAAAGGAGGGCTATCAAACAACATTTCATAAGGTGTTTTATTGTGAAGGAGTTAGATTAATGAGATTAGAAGCAGCCAACACACACTCCCCGTAAAAAGATATAGGCAGATTTCCATGAAAATGCAAAGTACGAGCTATATTTAAAATATGCTGATGCTTCCTCTCCACTCTCTCATATTTTTTAGGAGTATCAACATAAGATGTTTGAAAAATAATGTCATTTGCAAGAAAATATTCTTAGAGATAATTAAATCTCGTCTCATTATCACTTATGATACACTTCACTTGTTGAGAAAATTAACGATCAATCATAGCAATGAATGTTAGGAAAACTTTGAAAACCTCATTTTTATTAGCCAATAGATGTACCTAAACAGCTCGAGAGAAATCATCAACCAATGTCAAAAAATAATGAGATCCACAAGATAAAAAAGTGTCATAAAACCTCTATAAATCACAATAAACTAACTCAAAAATACGAGTGGCTTTTTGTTCACTAATTGGAAAGTTATTTATTGTCTTCTTAGCACGATGACAAATTTCACATGCTTTATTTAGATGATCTCGAGAGTTACTGGCATAAGGAAGTAACTTTACAACTTTCTTAAAAGAGTGACCCAATCTTCTATGCCAAAGTTCCAAAAAGGATGAAGCTTCAACTGAAACCGCTTTGATTGTCAAAACCTGTTGAAAGTAGTAAAGTCCATCTCATCTCTCACCCACTCCAATCAGCTCCCTCGAATGAAGGTCATGAATAGCACACATGTTAGTAGAAAATTGGACAAAACAGTTCATATCATCATTCAATTGGGAAACCTAAATTAAATTACAGTTTAATTTAGGAACGTAAAGAACGTGTTTTAAGTGAATTTTGTCTGTTAATTTAACCATCCCTTCTTGAGTAGCCACCACAGCTTGGCCATCAGGGAGTCCTACGGAACATGCTAGAACATCTCTTACATTCTTCTAACACATAAAATCACTCGTAACATGATTTGAACCCCCATATTAATAATCCAATTATTCTTACCAGTCAACCGAGTAGAAGTTGATTTTTTATTACTGAAGCCATTGCTCAGCGATAAAACTAGGAAGTGTCGCCCCCTAGTGGTGGTGGAGGAGGAGGAGACTCACCGCCAACCATTTAGAATGATGAAAGAAAAAAAATTCAAAAACCTTGCTCAAATGCCATGACAATAATAGGGTAATCTCTTGAATTTTATTGAATAACCTCAAGAGTATATATATCTAAACAGTAGTAGTTGCGTAGGAATCAAATTACTAGAATATAAGATCTAATAGGCGTAATTTCAAAAAATAAACCCTCAATGTTTAGGGGTTTTTGGTTTTGTGCCCTTAACATTTTTTTATTAACATTCTCAACGTTATGATTTTTTCAGAAATTAATCCAATTTTAACGATAACTGACTGTCAGTCAAGCACCAATTAACAAAGTAATGACGTCATCTAAGATTTTTTTTCCTTTTGTTTCCATCTTCTTTCTCCTTCTCCCTTCCTATCTTCCTCAACTCTCTTTCTCATCCAAAAAATCTTAAATCGAAAACTCATCTTTACTCCATGGGTATCAGTTTCATTTCATTTCTTTTTTTTTTAATTTCTCGAGCTTTTACAGTTCAAAAATGGTGGACAAAGCTAAAACTGAGAACCCATCTTTACTCCATGGGTATCAGTTTCTTTTCTTTTTCTTTTTTAAATTTCTCAAGCTTTTACAATTTAAAAATGGCGAACAAAGCTAAAACCGAAAACCCATCTTTACTCCATGGAAAATATGAGCTTGGCCGTATGTTGGGTCATAGAACCTTCGCCAAAGTCTACCATGTGAAGAACCTTCAAACAAGGAAGAATGTCGCCATAAAAGTTGTGGGCGAAGAGAAAGTGATCCAAGTTGGAATAAAATTCAGCAGCTGAAGTAGGAACTACTCCTGCATTTTGAATACTTTCAATCAAACACCTAAAGTCATTTAATTGGCTTTTTTCTCCAGCATGCTCTTGGGTGAAAGAAAATTCTTCCTCAACTGTAGGGAATATTACATTGTCCTCTACAATACTTCGGAATAGAGCAATCCAATCATCAATTTCCTGCTTAAAATATAAGCAAACAAGTATAAAGCAAAACTAGCAATCCACCTTACCTTTCCATGGTAAGATCTTTTTTATTTATTTTTTATATTGGAGCTAAAGCTCAAAGGCTAATATCCAAGCTTTTAGACTCGAACCTGAAAACTAGAATCCTCATCTCCAAGATCATAGAATCATATTGGTTCAAAAAATCAATCCCCAAGACGAAAACAACTAAAGAAGAAATATAATTCGAAGCTTTGAATGGGGAGAAATCTTCTAAACTCGAGACCTTAAATGAATTCCACATAATTTCATTGTTGGAAGGCTTCGATTTATCTTTGTTGTTCGAAGAGAAAAAAAAAAGGGAAGAGAAAGAGGAGTTGAGGAAGAGAGGAAGGGAGAAGAAGAAAGAAGATGGAAAAAAATAAAAAAAATTCTTAGATGATGTCACATAGGCTTATTTCGTTGACCGGCACTTGATTGATGGTCAACTCACATTTACTATTAAAATTGGGCTGATTTCTGAAAAAAATAATAACGTTGAGGGTGCCAATAAAAAAAAGGTTAAAGGCACAAAACTAAAAGCCCCAAACGTTGTGGTTTTTTTTTGTAATTATGTCTATCTAATAATAATATTCTATTAAAAATCAAATTGTTAAAAGATAATATCAAATTTATGTAATAACAGAACTGATTCAGGTTATTAATGTTGGGGTTTTGCTCATCTTTCATCTTACTCTTCAGTGCTCCTTTGTCTTCTTGATGAAATAAGGAAATCTTTGAGAACTTTATCCAAGATTATATAAATTTTATATTTGTTCAACTATTTGAATTGGGAAAAAAGAATGTTGAAGAACAATGGGTTTGGACAACGAAAGTGATTAAGAAGGAAATTACAAGTAACAATGATTTAACGTGCCATGTTATATTCACATTATCTCAGTAACAACATCAACGGTAGAATGAAATTTTTGTAATAACACGATAAAGTTAGTATTATCTTTATAAATTTCAAAAATTTAATGACAAAAATTAAAAATTAATGGAAGTTCAATGACATTTAGGGTACATTTGGTTCACTGTAATGGAATAGAGTTGTAATAGAATAAAGTTGTAATCAGTAATTCAATTGTTTGGTTGAATGGAATGGAATAGAACTGTAATAGTATTCTTGTGTTTGGTTGAATGGAATGATGTTGTAATAGCATAAGGAAAAAACTAAAATGACTAGAATACCCTTAGCGATTTTGTTTTAGGTAGATGATTATTGTTATTGTTACTAAATTTTAATAAGATTATTATTAAAAATAATTTAATAAAAATAATAAATAATTTAACCATATTCTAACATAATTATTATTAATATAATTATTATATGAATTAAAAATCATAATATATAATACTATAAAAATAATATATAATCTACTTTATTATTTTTAAATTGCAATACATATTTAATGTGCTAAATTATGTTTTTATTATTTTCTTTTTTTCCTTTTAAGCAATACGGAGACAAAGCTGATGAAAGCCTGAAATGGATTGCTAAAGGAGTACTAACAGATTTAGCACTCTGCATATTGAACCTACAAAGAACTTTCTCAGTGTACCCCTTCTGACTTAGGTACAATTTACTTGCTTTTCTATCTTTGAGAATCTCCATACCAAGTATCTTCTTTGCTGGTCCCAAATCTTTCATCTCAAAATTTTCACTTAGTTGGGCTTTAACCTTTCTTATCTCTCATTTATCTTTCGCTGCTATCGACATGTCATCAACATAAAGGAGTAGATACACGAAAGAACCGTCACTGTTTTTCTTAAAGTAAGCACAACTGTCAAAGGTACTTCTTTTGAAATCATGAGAAGTTGTAAAGGAATCAAACCTCTTGTACCACTGTATTGGTGATTGTTTCAAATAGTAAAGAGACTTTTTCAGCAAGCAAACATAGTCCTCTTTTTTTGATACTGTAAAGCCCTCTGGTTGTTACATGTAAATATCCTCCTCAAGTTCTCCATGCAAAAATACAATTTTTACATCTAACTTGTAACACCCCTTACCCGTATTCCTTACCGGAACAGAGTATGAGGTATTACTAAATTTTTAAAAAATTTCGACAGCATTCCTACTTATTTTTGCTTAAACCTCCTGCAAATTTAGAACACATTCGAATTTCATTTGTATAAACACACATACAGTTTAACTATTAATAAACACTACATTTAAAATGGAACCATAACATATATTTACATGATGATCCCACATTACATAAATTGTCTATACATGCCATAAAATTTCGGAACACTAGTAGTAAAATACCCCAAATGTGAAGGATAGTGTAGATGATTGTCCGACTTCGCCCAATTTCCGAGTTGTTGGAAGTCACTATAATCAAGAGAAAAATAAAATCGAGTAAGCATATAGCTTAGTAAGTAAACACATGATAAATAAGTAATTACTCCCATAACTACACCAAAATATAAACTTATTCATGAATAACTTTATTGTTTAGGCAATTTCCAGCAAGCTGTTTTTCTGCATCATAGTCGCTAATTTATTTTTATCTGGAGCTACAGGGCTCCAAATTGAGTTCTGTAAATTTTCCCTGAAACTAGACTCATATACCATTTCACCATAAAAATTTCAGAATTTTTGACCCAGCCAATTAGTACAGTTTATTCATTAAACCTTCCCCTATTTCACTGCCCAACGGTTCTGACCCTTCCTCACTAAAATTCACTTAACTCTCTGTACAAAATTTGAAAATGGTTTCGCTTGTTTCTAATAAAATAGACTCAATAAGGATTCCAGGGATATAAATTTCATGCCATAATTATTTTTTACAATTTTGGTAATTTTCCAAAGTTAGAACAGGGATCTCGAAATCAATCCAGCCCTGTTTCAGTAAAATTCAGATATCTCCAAAATACAACTCTTTTGCTTATTCTATTTCTTTCATATGAGAATAGATACATTCAACTTCAATTTCATATATTATTCAGCTTCCCATTCATTTTCCACCATTTATGGTGATTTTTTAAAGTTACCCAATTGCTGTTGTTCAACACAGTTTATAATTAAATCGTTCCTTTATGCTTTTGATATTTTCTCCCATCTCATACATGGGTCGATTCAAGATTCAACTCAATATTTACCCCATAAAATTTTCCACCATATGGCAATATTCACCTTCCACACTTTTTCGTTGAACACTGAATGTTAACCGTTATTGGTGGATCCCGACTTAGCACCACCACTAAATCGGGAATCAAGACTTAGCAACCCCTGGGAATCAAAGACATAGCAACCCCTTTTCATTTCAAAGATATGGTGGATATCGACTTAGCACCACCAATGAAATCGGGAATCAGCACTTAGCAACCCCTCGGGAAATCAGCACATAGCAACCCCTTTCACATTTCAAAGATATGGTGGATCACGCACATAGCACCACCCATGAATCGGGAATCAAGACACAAAGAACCCCTTTTATATACAACATACTCCGACTTATTCCGAGTGTTCAACCCATAAACCATATATTGCAACCCTTTATCACCTTTCCGATTTAACAACATTTTTAGGATATTGCCAAACATTTATTTTAATTCCAAATAAATCTCAACATATATCAAATAATATCAAAATAATACATTAAGTCACGTGTTTACTTACCTCGGTGCAAAATATCGTAATTTTGCACTTTACTCCACTATCTTTTCTTTTCCCGCTTGATATACTCTTCACGCCTTTCTTGATCTATAATAGCAAATTTAACTCGTTTAATATTCACATTTATTAAAATAATCCACCACCCAACTTTTGAAAATTACAATTTTGCCCCAAACGCTTGCATAATTACACTTTTGTCCCCAAGCTCGGAAATTAAACTTCATCACTTATTCTTAAGTTTTATAACATGCTGAACATTTTTCCTTCTATGGCAACATCAAATTCCACTCCAACACATACTTTTGAATATTAATTATTTTTACCGATTATGTCTATTTACCTGCTGCTTAAAATTGCTTAGCAAAAGTTGTTTAACATAATCTCTAGCTTCATATTCCACCATAAAACAGCAAAATAAAGACATTTCACCTATGGGTATTTTTCCAAATATGAACCCTAACACTAATTAATGGTAGAATAAGCTAAACCAAGTTAATGGACTCCAAAAATACGAAGAACATTAAAACGGGCTTAGAATCACTTACTATGGAGCTTGAAAGCTTAAAACCCTAAATATGGCTTCCCCTTGCTGATTTCGTTCACCATGAAGAAGATGAGCATATTTTGCCATCTTTTTCCCATTTGATTCTATTTAATAACCAAATAACTAAAATGCCCCATTTAAAAAATCTATTTCACCCATTTCTTATGTCTATTTTTGTCCATCAACTAACTAATGGTCTAATTACCACATAAAGACCTCCAATTTAAAATTTCATAACAACTAGACACCTCTAAGATGTAGAACTCAACTTTTGCACTATTTACAATTTAGTCCTTTTGACTAAATTGAGTGCCCAAACGTCGAAATTTTCGAACGAAATTTTTACGAAAATTTTCCGTGAAATTGTAGACCATAAAAATATAATAATAACTATATTTTCCCTCGTCGGATTTGTGGTCCCGAAACCACTATTCCGACTAGGCCCAGAATCGGGCTGTTACATAACTGCTCAAGCTCTAAATCACGTATCGCCACAATACCGAGTAAAGCTCGAATCAAACTATGCTTCACAACTTGAGAGAACACATATATGAAGCCCACACCTGGAATATTACTGTAACCTTTTACAATAAGCCTTACTTTATATCTAGGTTCTTTAACTCTTGGAGTCCCTTATTTCTTTTTAAACACTCATTTACAATGAACAACCTTTTTGCCTTTAGAAAGCTTCATAAGATCTCATGTTTTATTTTTGTAGAGTGATCCCATCTCCTCTTGTATAGTAAACATCCACTCTTCTGAGTCTTTACAACTAATCACCTCATAATAATTAGATGGCTCTTGGTTTGCATATTTATCTTTAGCCACATTTAAAGCATAAGTAACTAGATCAGCCGCGACATACTTCTTTGGAGGTTTAATCTCTCTTCTAGTTCTATTTTGGTGATAGAGTATTATGGTGAAGAAACAACTCTATTCTGAATTTCTGTACTAGCTTAAGAAGTCGACTTTGTTGTAAATTATGGATTAATCTGATGCTCCATCTACTTTTGATGTTCTTTATTAGAAGAGTCTTTAAGAGATAAGTTAGGTAGCAAAACAGTTTCATAAAAAAAATCTCTGCTAATTACAACTTTTCTATTTTCAGAACACCATAACTTATACCTTTTTAAACCAATTTTATAACCAAGAAAAACGCATTTAATGGATCTCGATTCCAATTTTCCATTATCAACATGAGCATACGCAGGACACTCAAAGATCTTTAAGTCAGAATAATCAACAAGATTACCAGACCATACCTCTTGTGGAGTCTTTTTCTCAATGGCAATGGATGGAGATCAGTTGATCAAAAAACATGTAGTAGAGGTTCCTTCAGCCCAAAATGACTTCGGTAAGTTAGCATTTGACAACATACATTGAATTTTCTCCATGATCGTTCTGTTAATTCGTTCTGCAACATCGTTTTGTTATGGAGTATGATGAACTGTCAAGTGTCTCACGATCCCTTCTGACTTGCATAGTTCATTAAACTCATTAGAACAGAACTCTAACCCATTGTCTGTGCGGAGGTGTTTTACTAGTTTTCTTGTCTATTTTTCAATCATAGTTTTGTTAGTGTTTGCCCAAAGATCAATCATAAGATGGTTGTAATAACATACTTGATTTATCATGTTTATTAATATAATGCGTTACCATTATTATTTCAGTTTCTTTTCTGTGTGTATAAATAAAATATTTTATAATAATGTCCTGAGAATAATATGATTATTCTTAAAAGGTCCTTAGTCAAGTATTATTGTTGGCTAGGAGAACAATAATGCATTAAGACTAACATGCAGTTGATTGATGATAAAAAGTTGTCATTGATATGAAATGTCAAAATCGATGCATGAATATGTGTGTTAGAGAGCAACATATTGGACTAACCCGTTATGAGCATGTTTCTTGGATTATTATGTAATTGTCACAACATTACTCATAGTGATTAATATGTATATGATCTTTAGACTTGAGATCATCATAATCCCAACATCGTGAGTTGTATATTTTGATACAGTCAAACGTACATCGTAACTGGTTGTTCTATAAAGGCTGAAGTTGGATATACCACGATCTGTGTAGAGGGATATGGTTGATCGATATAGGATAAGTCCCTCATATATAATGGGAGTAATATCTTAGGCCACTTGATTGAGTGAGACTAGAAATGCATGGCCATGCTCAAATAAGTTGATATGAGATGTCATACTTATTTGTTTATCATAGTCTACTTAAGATATCAAGGAACATGGAATGGACTATGCAAGTGTGACTATTCCATGAATTGTGTCCAATCCAGAGATAAAGGACTTAAGGATTATTGCATGAAAGGTTAATCATAAAAAGGTTATGTCGAATCATGATTTCTTGTGACTTAGGTAGAAATGATGCATTGCTAGGTGCCACTCATTGTTTGTAACATTAGAATCGTTCTAGTATTACTGCTAACGTTACCAGAACCTACAGGGTCACACCCTATACTTGAAATGAATGGAATAAAACATAGTTGGTATTGTGTTTGGTTGTCGTTTGAATTAAATTAATTATATGTACAAGGTTGTTGTACACATAATGAGAACATGAATTTGGTTCGTATATAAATTCAAATAAATATATAGTTTATCGAAATCATTATTATAATTAATGTAATTATAATTTTCTGTTTAAAAATATTGTTATATTTATTTAATTTCTAAAAACCCTAAAAATAGATATAAAATCTCATTTTTTCTTTCCTTGGTGGGTCTAGCAGCAGTCAAAGCAAAGTCTTTTCCAAAACAGTTTTGGGGATTCCTTCCGTTCATTGTCAATTGAGTGGATTACGTAGAGGCCGGAGTCACAATAGATTGCTGCTTGGTTCGATAGTAGATCAGATTACTCGTTGCCGAGGTGTCGCTGTCTACTCAGAATAAAAATTCGGTAATTTCAAAACCTTTATTTCACCCCGATTCGTTCCTCACACATGGATCCATGGTTAGGATCGCCGGATGTTTTATTTTTCTACTGCGCCGTAGGGGTGTCGGCGTTCCAACAAGTTTTCCAAAACTTAAATGCAGAAAACACGTTACTTTTCTACTTTAGAAAAAACACCCAAACGTTTCTAGAAAAATCGTCAATATGTGTTAGCATATAATTAGCTCCACCTCTTGAAGGCACTCTGGATGGCCCCCACAGATCAGAATGAATATACTCCAATGTTCCTTTTGTGTTATGGATTCCTTTAATGAATCAAACTCTTTTTTGTTTCCCAAAAATGCAGTGCTCACAAAACTTCAGTTTGCAAATTCCTTACCCATCAAGAAGTCCTCTTTTGCTTAAATTTTCCATGTCATTCTCACTCATATGCCCTAGGCGCATATGCAAATTCTAGTAACATTATCATCTGATAAGGAAGAGGAAGCGACAGCTGCATCACCAATAACAGTAAACCCCTATAAACATATAACTTGACAATCTTTCTCTGCCCTTTCATCACAACAAGGGAACCTTTGGAAATATTTAAAACCCCACTTTCAGTTGTGTATTTGTATCCTTTTCAATTCTGGAACATGTTGCACGTCACTAAGTGTTCTGACAACTTTGTCAAACATCTTAACTTTAAGTGTTCCAAAACCTGCGATTTTACACGAAGCATTATTTCCCATCAAAACAACACCTTCAGACACTATTTCGTAAGTTGTAACCAATCCCGATTGGGACTCAAGTGGAAAGTGCAGCCCGAATCAAGGATTCACTCCTCGCTCACTTTAGAATTGCTAACAGAAGCGACTAGAAGTTCACCATTGCTGTAGTCTTCTACAACATCAGCTTCACCAGATTTTTCTAGTTGTTTTCCCTTTTGACTCGTAAACTCCCTTTTGATCTTGTTTTGCAGCTTATAGCACTCATATTTAATGTGTCATTTCTTGTTGCAGAAGTTATAAGTTTTACCTCTGTTTGAAGACTTCGATCTACCCTTAAGTTTACTGCGAAGATTCCGTTCCTAGGTCCTTCCACGATCATCATTAGCATTGCAATCTTGTCTCTCATGAACAATGAGACCTTTTCTTTGAAAGTTAGATTTAACCATAAGATGTTTCATCTTATCATACGAGGTCAAAGAATCATAAACCTCATCAACTATGAGAGACTCACGGCTATATAAAATCGTGTCTCTAAAGGTTGAATAAGACGGGGGCAACGAACGAAGTAGAATTAGCCCTAGGTCTTCTTTATCATATTGAATCTCCATGGCCTCCAAGTTTGAGAGAATTTTTTTAAACACTGTTAAGTTTTCGTGCACAGACGCACATTTCTCCAAACGATGAGCATAAAGACACTGCTTCATATGCAGTTTGCTAGTTAGAGTTTTCGACATACATATTTGTTCCAGCCTCTTCCATAATGGAACGGCGGTCTTCTCCTTCATTACATCCTGTAAAATTTCGTTAGACAAATGCAGATGTAACTGTGTTAATGTCTTTCGATTTTTATGCCTCTTATCTTCCTTCGTTAATGTCGAAGGCATCTTATCTATCCCTAGTAGGGCATCCTCTAAGTCTATTTGTGTAATAATTGTATGCATCTTTATCTGCCACAACGCAAATCTGGTGTTGCGATCCAATAGCGAAATTTCATACTTCAAAGACGTCATTACTGTGATTAAGATAAACAACTTGGAAGCTCTGATACCAATTTGTGAAAAATAGAATGTTGATAATGACAAGGTATCGCAAAGAAAAGATAAAAAATAAAGAACACACATATTTTTACGTGGAAACCCTTTCGAAAAAAAACCACGGGTAGAAGAGAAGATAATTCACTATGTTGAATTCGAATGATTACAATAGGAGTAGACTATGTCTATTTACAGGTTTGAAAAACATATTCTAAGAGAAGGAGTATAGTAAGGTTGAAACACCTTATTCTAATCAATATCAAATAGATGAAATGTAATAAGGTTGAAAAACCTTATTCTAAAATAAAATAAAAGTGTAGTTCTATATAGATTTTACTTTTATTTTATTTTATCACTATGTTTTATTTTAACTAGGATTCGGGTTAATCAATTCGACAACAATAGATTGATTTTTTAATCACTCCAAACAAATTCTTGAAATTACAATAAATAGTTAATGATAGAATAGAAAATAACTTGATATATATATATATATATATATATATATATATTTGGTATAACCATAAATGTGTTTATTTATTTTACTGTCTAAGTTTAGTCTTATTAAAGTCGAGGGTGATATTCAGGTAAAGTCCTCTCAACAATGACAATTTTAAAATTCAAACCTAGTCCAAATACTTGAAAAATTCCACTTATTGAGATAATTTTTAATAGGCATAATGCCAATTTGAGCCCTCAACTTTTACATATTTTTTCAATTTACCCCCTATTATTTTTTTGAGCTAAATTTGACTATTAATCTTTCAAAAAAGAGTCAAACCGCTTTTTTAATAGAAATACTGACTAAAACATTATATTTTTAACGATGTTAGTGTCTCTACCCCCATGGCAGTCCACATGTACTTTCATGTTGACATGGCATTATTTGTCTTATATGTCATGTCAACAAATAATTTTAAAAAGTAATAAAATTGAAATTATAAAACATGCATAAAAATTCAAAAATAGCATAAGTTATATGTAGATTGCCACACAAGTTGCTATATTTAAAATTTAACGTTTTAGTTAGTATTTTCATTAAAAAAAACAACAATTCAAAACTTTTTGAAAAATTGATGGTCAAATTCAAATTCCTTTTTAAATTTGAAGATTAATTTATTTTTATAATAAAAATTAAATTACAAAAGATATAAATATTGAAAACTAAATCCAGCATTATACGTTTTTAATTTTTTCTAACAAAACAAAAAGTTACTTTAACTAGGGGTGAGCATTCGATCGAATCGAATCGAATCGAATCGAAAATTTTCGAGTTAATCGAGTTTTCGAATCTCATTTTATCATCCTAACTTTATTTGAAGTTTTCTCGAATCGAGTCGAGTGAGATGGAATTCAATCGAATCAAATCGAATATATTTGTTCGAGTTAAATTTTAAAAATAATTTTGGGTCCTTGTAACCATTGTCACCCATCGTAATAAAATTTGTCCACCTTAATCAAATTTTTATTAACTTTCATCACCTCATAATTTATTTATTAATTTTTATATATCTTGTTAGCTTATTTGTTTGCTTAGTTGTTTCAATTATCTTCGATTCTTGTCACTATGTATTTTGGAATTAAAATATATTAAATATAAAAATATGATTTTTAATAAAATTTATTTTAAAAATAAAATTTGAAATTGATACCAATATAAAATTTTAACACTAATATTTTATGGCATAATTAAGAATTCAATTTTAATATAAATATTCACTATGACTAAACAATTCAATAATATAAATAATATAAAATGTGAAATTTAATTTAATAATATAAATAGTATATATAAATAAAATTATTACTATTTATGTTTAGTGATTTTTTGGATAATTTTGATTTTTATTTGAGAGTAAAGGGTGAGAAGTAAAAGTTTAGGGAAAAATAAAAGTTTTGGGGAATAAAAGTTTGAGGAAAGTAAATAGGGGAGTAAAATTTTGGAGGAAAATATTAAAAAAAATTGGAGGGGAGGGTTTGGGGTAGATGGGAGGTGGGATGGGAAGAGAATAAAAGTTTTAGGGAAAAGTGGGAGGAGTAAAATTTTGGGGAAAACAAAAGTTTTGAGGGTTTTGAGAGTAAAATTTTGAAAAAATTAATGGAAGAGTAAAATTTTGGTGGGAAATGGATTTTGGGTAGATTGGGGTTGGGAGGAGGAGTAAAAGTTTTGGGGAAAAGTGGGAAGGAGTAAAAGTTTTGAGGAAAAGTAAAAAGTTTGGGAGTTTAGGTAAAACTGTAAAATATTATAGTTTCATATTCAATTATTCAATCATTCGAGTTATTCAATTGAAAACTCAACTCGATTCGAACTCGAATTGAAAAAAAATTGAGTTGATTCGAATAACTCGATTAACTCGAATAACTCGATTCGTTTAACTCGAAATTCAAATTTTTTTCAATTTTTTCGAGTCGAATCGAATTTTGCTCACCCCTAACTTTAACATAACCACCCACTTTCACACCCTTAACAACTATCGATTGCTTTATTGAAAAAAACAACAGACCACCAGTTCTTGCTTTCAAGAAAAAAAAAGACCACCAATTCTTTAAGCAAAATTTACTACTGTTTACTCAAGCAAAAAAGAACTATAAAATGTATTGAATGTTAAAGATTATAAAATTAAATTAATTGTTTTAATAATTATATAATTTAGACATTATTTTCTATCCGGTCAAACTCGAATTATAAATCAATCGGTGAATCAACAAGTGACCTAACCGTTCTAAATACTTTATCCATAGGCTATATTTATATATTAAATTAAAATTAAAACAATAAAATATTTAATCTAAATTTAATCACTATGAAAATTATTTAAATATTTTAACATCACATCATTATAAACCACAAACATGAGTACACTTGTTTTTTCTAAAGTGTCATGAGTTAATCGAGTACCAACTCGATTAAGAAATTATTGATTATTAAATGACTACTACTATTATTTTGATGGCCTTTTGTGTTTTCTTACTTTTATATAGTTTTAAAGTAAAAAAAACTAAAATAAATTCTTTACCACAACACCATCTATAATTATTAGGTAAATTTTAAAATAATTAATTTTAACATAAAATATTTTCTCGATCAAATTTGTGTATATAGATAACGTCACTAATTGCATTTAGGGTGAGCAAAATTGATTAAAAATCAAATTTTTATTCTACAGTTCAAGTTATTCAAGTTATCTGGATCAACTCGAATAAAAATCAAATTTTTGGTTTAACACGAATACCAATTACACAATTTGAATTATCAAAAATTCAAATAAGAAAAGACAAAATTACGTCATTTTGATAAATGTTTACCCATTAAGTTAAAAGACAAAACCATTATATTGTTTATGTAGTTAAATAATATTGTACTTCATCTACTAATTAAATAATTTATCTATGTAAACGCAACATTGAGTATAAATAATAGGATTCGTTAAATCGACTTGACTCGAAATTTTTTGATTTGATTCGATTTGATTTGAAAAAATTCAAATTGAGTTCGGTTGCTAAAATAGGATTCGTCAACTCGACTAACTTGAAATTTTTTGACTTGATTCGACTCGATCGAATGCTCTCCCCTAATTGCGTTGGTGTCAAAAGTCAACTTGATATTTAATTTTTTTTACAATAAATTTTTAATATTGAATTTTCTTTTAACTAACTTGATAGCTTTTTGACGTGAAAATTGATAGTACTATGATAAACATTTGAATTGCGACGAGACTTGCTGTTGTTCAAGGTTGCGACGTGGTACCTCGACGTCACGACGCCAATCCGATAGTTTTGAATATTTTACATTTTGATCCTCTTTCAATCTCGAGTTACCAAAAGAGCTTTGTTAAGCTCGATTTAACTCCAGAATTGATTACATCACATGTGTTAATGATGTAATGAACTTATTAATATATATAAACAGATGATTTAAACAATAATTTAAATTTTAGTTGTTTCGGTAATGAATGTGATATTCTGTAGCCCATACTTGATAATCGGGTCGGGTATGGGGTGTTACAGAAATGTTCAAATATAGTGAATTTGGAAAATTCTTAGTTGCGGTAAGCTAAGGTAGTGGAAGTAGGAAATTAGGGCTGAACCACTATAAATTTTTTAGTCTCCTTTGTTTGCCATATTTTCTTAAAGTTTTTAAAATACCAATTCACCCCCCTCTTGGTGATTATCAAGCTTAACAGAAAAGGATAAAAGTACCCTCATAATAATATAACGTATTTAAAATATTTAAGGTCATTTTAGTAATTTCAGTGACTGAGGTGGTATTAAGTTAACTCGTGACACTGACTTAGTCACACATTTAAATAATAACTAGAAACTCTATCACATGTGTATGTGTGTGGAAACCACGTATTTACACAAAATTGTGTTTAAAAATAATATATAATAAATAATGAAACGTATAACTTGAAATTAATTAATAATAACATAAGAGATATACATACTAAAAATTTAAAAAAAAGATTAAATTGTTTATCTTTGTGTTGTCATCAATCTTGAGTCAAGGTTTAGTTAACTTGTGACACCAACTCAATCAAATATATATATATATATATATATATATATATATATATATATATATATATATGAATGATGAAAGTAATAAAACGTATGTAATAAAATTAAAATGTGTAAAAAATTAAAATAAAGCTTTAGTGAGTGGTAAATCAAAAGTTTTACTAATGCAATTGGTTTGGATTCAAATCCTACCATATGAATATTTTTATTGGTTTTTTAGAATAAAAAGATTAAAGTACCCTCGAATAATATAACTTATTTTAATTACGGAAGGGCATGTTCGTAATTTCTCTAACCTAGTTGGTAACTCGGTTGAGGATGACACCAACTCAATTAAAAACTTAAATAATAATAAGAAATCCTATTATACAAATATGCATGTGGAAACAATGATTTAGAACACGATGAATGTTTAAAATAACATATAATAAATAATGAAACGTATGGTTTGAAACTAACTAATCATAATAACACATGAAATATGTTTAATATTAAAATAAAATAGATTAAATTGTGAGTAAAATAAAATTAAACACACATATATCAAATTAACAATATTAAATGCACTACAATTGTTTATCATGGTGTTTTCATCAATTATAAGTTAGTGTTGAGTTGACTTGTGACACAAACCTAATTATTATTAATACTAAAATTCTATCACACTCGTATGCGTGTGGAAGCCATGTATTTAGAATGCATAGGTGCATTTAAAAATAATATATAATAAATAATGAAATGTAATATTTGAAACTAATAATAATACATATGTAATATGTACGAAATTAAAATTAAAAATAGTTTAAATTGTGAGCAAAAGGAAATTTAAATAGGTAAATATATCATATCAAGAATATGAAGTGCACTCCAATTGTTTATAATAACATTATCATTTTAATGGCATACCCACGACGTGGGGAAATAATTATATAATATATTTATTCAAAATTCAAAACAAATAAAAATCAAATGTTACTTTAGTTGAAATGGCAAAGTTGGAGAAGCGTGTGCTTTGTGTTTTAGTTCAAATCCTATGCATGATTTTTTTTCTAGATTTATATAAAAGATAAAAAATACCCTTAAATTAATATTTATTGCTTTGTTAAAATAAAGATATTTTGGTAATTTAAAAGTGAGTTGGGGCTTGATTATGGGTTCAAAATATCACCATATGCATATTTTTATTTTTATTGATTTTTGTTAAAATAAAAGAGTAAAGTACCCTAAAATAATATAACTTATTTTAATCATAAAAGATATTTTTGTAATTTTCAGAATCGAGTTGATGTCCGTTGACTCATGACACCAATTTAGTCGAAGCTTAAATAATAGTATAGATATACAACCGATAGAGAAAATAGATTTTGCATATTAAAATAAGAAGGTATAAAATAAAATATAATAAAATTTTAGTTGAGTGATAAATTTAAAGTATTACTAAAACAATAACGTGGGTTTAAATTTTACTATATGTATAAATTTGTTTTATTAAAATAAAAAATTAAAGTATTATAAAATTTTAATTAAGAAATGATATTTTGATAATTTTCTAATTAAGTTGTGAGGAGATAATATTTCTCACAAAGCAAAAACTTAGAAACATGGAAATAAAAGGCAATGACTATAAATATGGGAACAAAGGCAAGATAGAGAACTCTCAAATACAATAATCGGAGTTGTAAATAAAAATCTGCAGGATTTTGGATAAAAACTAATTTAATTAAAATAGCGGTTACCAATGTCGTGACGTTGTATGGATATGATAGCGTTGGGAAATGGAATTGTTTCATTTCCTTTCTAAGGAAGAAGGCAAAAGGTGGTTGGACTTTCCCATCTCCAATTTTGGACACTAAATTTATCCTACGTATTTAATTTAAGTTATCGAATCACACTCTTTTTTTTCTTTCTTTTAATTATATCGGAGATTAATTTAATAATAATAATACTAAATGCTTAAGAGATGACCCAACTTAAATCTCAACAAACTACATGTCTCGCAAATCAAGAAAGATGGTTAGATTTGCATAAAATCTATTAGTTCAATCATATGTACTTTTTCCATTCTCTTATTCTTAATACTGATTAATGCATACAAAGTTTAAAATATGTTAAGCACCTCATTGCCTTTATGCCTTAGTGTTAGATGGAAATGTGTTTAGTTCTAAGCTTTAAGCTTTAAAATTAATATTTTAACGAGAGCTCAAAGTTTAAACTAAAATCACCTTGATAGCATGTATTTTATATTGTATGTGCGGGAAGTAATATTTGATTCGATATGAAAAAATCGTTTTTTTTTAATTTCGAGTTAATCGAGTTAAGTTATTTGATTTTTTTCGAGTTAATTTGAATAAATAATTTGAGTTTCGAGTTTCAAGTTCGAGTTGAGTTGATTTTTACAATTTGAATAACTTGAACAATTCAAATAATTTGAATAATGATTGGTATAATTACCTCTTTGATCCTTGTCAATTTTGAGAACGAGCAAATTAATCACTCTCAACAAAAATTACAAAAAGAATTCAAAATATTTATAAAAATTCTAAAATTTATATATTTTTTAAAAATTCTAAAGAATATATAAAGAAAGTTAAAATTTAAAATTTTTCTAAAATAAATAATTTTGGAGAACTAAATTTAATTACTTATTCAAGTTTATTATACTAAGCTATCTTTTTTCCTTATTTTGCTTTGAATTTTTTTCAAATTTATGTGTTCTAATATGAAATTAGATATACTGCAACAATATTTTAATTTGACATGTTTAATTTTTTAATTTAATTCAAATAATTTTACTCGATTCGATTCAATTTGACTCGACTTGAATTTCATTTCACTTGATTCAATTCAAAAAAAATTCAAATCGAGTTAGGATGATAAAATAGGACTCATCATCTTGGATTAACACGAAATTTTTTCACTCAATTCGATTGAACACTCCCCTAATTATATTAATATAGGTAATTAAAGAATTGAGCTTGGCTTTAAAGTTGTCTAAGACACACGAAATCAAATAGGATCTTTATTTAATATGCTTGTAACATTTGATTGTTCTTTGAAGTCTCAATTCAATTAAATAGCTATAGAACTTTAAAGCGCAAAAGTTGAGTTCTAATAGCTAAAAGTATTAAATAGCTATAAAACTTTAAAGTAAGAGTCCTTATATGGTAATTAGACCATAAATAGTGATAGTGGATGTTCATGGCTTGGCATTTGTGTAAATTTTAATGTATTAAAGGTTAAATTAGTAAATGGGTAAATAAATGATAAATTAAATTAAATAAAAACAAATCATAATCTTTTACTTTCATCTTCAACCGAATATGAAAAGAAAATAGTAGCCATGTAAGCTTGAAGTTTTGGCAACCCTAAATACCTTGCATTGGTATGTATTTTTGTCTCGTTTTTAATGATTTCTATGTTTTCAGGATTGTTGTAACTTAATTTAGCTAGCTTGGGGACTAATTTGTTAAACTATTAGGGTTTTACCATTAATGAATATACATGATTTTTGATGTTTGATGATAGAAAATAGATAGTTGTTGTTAGATACACAACTTTTGTAAATAGATTTTTTATGAAATTGTCAAATAGGGATTAAATTGAAAAATAAAAATTTTACATGGTGAAATTATGAAATAAATGAAATATAAGGCTTGCTAGGGACCTATTTGATATTCGACCATAGTGGGTTGTGGTGGAATTTCATGAATTTTCATTTTTATGAGCTAGGGACTAAATTGCAAAGAAATTAAAAGTATAGGGGAAAAATACTAATTTTTCCAAAATATGATTTTGGGTTAAATTGAATGAAAAATATATTGAATTGAGTTAAATTTATCTTTATAGATCAAGACAGACCTCGTACGGCTTTAGATCAGGGCAAAGAGAAAGTCTCAGATTAATCGTCTTCGTATCTATGTATACCTGTCGAGGTAAGCTCGTGTAATTAAATTGTGTATATATGCTTTTGACTGAAATATACTTGTGTTGCGAAATGCTATACGTATATACCGGTTGCATATCCAACGACGTACGACTATTACCGAGCCCCGTTTGAACCTTAGGAATTCGTAGGATACGAATGACATGTCATTAGGATTTACATGATTCGGGTGCTGATCCTGAATTTCCTATCGATGGCTGAGGTCCGACATGTGTTGCGGATACTCCATAGCTCGTATGAGCAGTATCGTGTAGCTATGTTTCGACCCATAGCTCGTGTGAGCAAATCCATTTTCACAGCTCGTGTGAGTATACCGATTCATAGCTTGTATGAGCATACATGTACAGGATTTGATGAATTACAGTTATATGAGTTAGCACACTATGTGTGAGCTATCTCGGGTATCTAATAGTATTCTAAATGGTTCAACGGGTATTATTCTGATACGAAATGGTAAGGGTTCATTACGGACTATTACAGGGATACATATGAATTATATGGAAATGTTGTTACATGGTATATAGAAAATTGAATTGGATGATACATGTATATGAAACTTAATCAATTGTTGTGCTCATCCATGATTATTGGTTTGTATATATATTTACATGGCTAACATAGTTGGTGTATATATGCTTAGGCATTTGGCCAAATTATGTTGGGATATGTTATGTTTATCTTACCTATTTTGTGATTAAGTGGTAAGTTATGTTTTAAGTTATACGAACTTACTAAGCTTAAATGATTACTCTGTGTTATTTTCCGTGTTTTATAGTGAATCAGAAGCTCATTCGGGTTGGAAGCTTGCCGGAGCTATATCACACTATCCATCGGCTCTTTTGGTAATTTCAGTTGTTTAATTTTGGTTATAATGGAATGTATAGGTATTTTGGTTAATGTTGACAATGTGTTTTGGTTGTTGGAAATAACCATTTGACATGGTTTAAGTTTCAGCATCTTGTTGGTATAATGGCATAGTTTGGCATGTATATGAGTAGCCTTAATATGGTTGATGTTTGGCTTGTTTTGTTTGAATGTTGGAAGGTGGAATGAAAGCCTAAATATGCACATTGATTTGTGCATTGTGAAATGTTGTATATGTGGTGAATTGGTACCTTAATATGTATGATTTGTATGGTTAATTGATGCTAGTTAAAGAATGACATTTTAGTACTAAATAGATTGTGCTTTGATAAGGAAATTTGATGGTATGTATTGATGCAAATTGCTTAGAAGATTGTTGATTTATTTGGCCAAATTGTGTACATGTTTATATATATGTTAATGCTATCATTTGAGGTGCCTATGGGCATATTGGTTGTATGATATTATACCCTATGTATATGAATTAATTATGCATGATTTTGGTGCCTTGTTATTGCTTGTGCATATGTGCAATTTCGGTTGTAGGTACATGTTTAGTTGGGTGAGAAAACTAGCTTGTAAAATGACCTATTTTCGTCCACATAAGTAGAGTCACGGGCTTGTGTCTTAGTCGTGTGACACATGGCTAGGTGACATGGTCGTGTGTCCCCTGTAGCTTTCAAAAGGTTACAAGTCAGGCAGTTACATGGCCTAGCACATGGCCTGGCACACAGGTGTGTGGGGTTACTTCGAAGGGTACACGGCCTAGCACACGGGCGTATGGCTTGGCCGTGTGACCCAAGTTAGTGAGTTACACGGGCACGAACAGGGGTTGGGACAGGGCTATGTGTCCCTACTTCGAATTCTCACACAGCCTTGGCACACGACCGTGTGACCACTGTAGTGTTGAAAATTTTCAATGTTTTCTAAAAAATTCTCTGAGTTTTCGATTTAGTCCCGACTTGTTTCTAACGCATATTTAGAGCTGTATGTATGTTTTGACTTTGTTTTAACATGTTATTGATATGATATGAAATGTTTAAAAATATGTGTTTGTATGATTTGAAAACTTCGATAGTACTCTGTATCCCTGTTTCGGCAACGGATACGGGTTAGGGGTGTTACACTGCAACTTCCAAGATCAAGGGGAAATACATTGTGATTTTGAAGATGACTTTTGGCAAATAGTTGAAACTTCAAAATGTGTTATATGTGTCTGACATACACAAAAACCTTGTCTCTGGGACCCTCATATGTATGCATGGCTTTAGAATGGTATTTGAATATTAGAAGTTAGTTTTGTCAAAAGGGTCAACGTTTGTGGGAAGGGGATATGTATTAAATGATATGTGAAAATTCAATGCTATCTCTATAAAAGCTAATACTATGAATAAGAATGATGCTTGAGTCATTCGATTTATGGCAAGGTTGGTTCAGACATGTTAGTTCTGATACTTTACATAGATTAATTAATTTAGAGCACATTCTTTCATTTCACATTAATTATAATCATAAATGTGAAACGTGTGTTAAGGCAATCTGTTGAAAGAAATACTGAACCACTTGATCTAATACATAATGATATTTGTGACTTAAATTTTATTCAAACTAGAGGAGGGAATAAATATTTTATTACCTTCATTGATGATAGCAGAAAATATTGCTATGTATATTTGCTTAAAAGTAAAGATGAAGCTATAGAGAAATTTGTTCTCTATAAGTAGGAAGTTGAAACCCAACTTAACAAAAGAATTAAGAGGGTGAGAAGTGACCATGGTGGTGAATATGTTGAACCATTTAGTCCCGACTTGTTTCTAACTTATATTTAGGGTCTCGAGGGATCGTATAAGGGAGAATATGTATGTTTTGACTTGGTTTTAATATGTTTATTGATATGATATGAAATGTTTATAACTATGTGTTTGTATGATTTGAAAACTTTGGTAATGCTCTATAACCCTATTTTGGCAACGAATACGGGTTAGGGGTGTTACATTTATTAGTATCAGAGCTACGGTTTAGTCGATTCTCGGAATGAACGTGGCATGTACGAGTCTAGCTATACATGCCATTATATAACCTGTGATAGTGTGATATCTCCTGACTGTTTTAAAAAATATTTTCATATATCAATGACATCCAACTGAGTTGACTCGATAAAGTAGAGAGCAACGCTCAAGCCTCCTTTCACGGAGTAGCATCGAGCAATTCAAGGCCCGTATCTGAGGTCCGGGGAGGAGAGGCTAAGGAAGCCTTCTTCTAGATGATGAGTGATTGGTTCACCAAGTTCGTACGAATGAACCCGGTTACTCAACAACCTCCACCCTCTCCTGCTCCCCAACTGGTTCCCATTATTCCTCAATGTATGGAATCGTTAAGAGTTAGTAAGCCACCTGTTGATAAGATTCATAAGTACGGGGCTGAGGAATTCAGAGCTATTACTGAAGATGATCCTGAAAGAGTAGAATTTTGGTTAGAGAATACAATCATGGTTTTTTACGAACTATCTTGTTCACTGCTCGAGTGTAATAAATGCGCGGTATCGTTATTGAAATATTCAACTTACCAATGGTGGAACACATTGATTTCTGTAGTGCCGAGAGATTGGATAACCTGATAATTTTTCCAAATCGAGTTCCAGAAATACATTAGTCAGAGGTTTTTGGATTAGAAACATAAATAATTTCTCGAGCTTAAACAGGCCTGTATGACTGTGTTAGAGTATGAGCGGGAATTTGTTAGACTGAGCAAATATTCCCAAGAATGTATTCCAACTGAATTGCTATGTGCAAAAGATTTGAAGAAGGTTAAATGAAGACATAAAGTTGCTAGTTAGAATTCTTGAACTGAAAGAATTTATTATATTGGTTGACTGAGCACATAAGGCCGAAGAGCTGGGTAAAGAGAAAAGACATGCTGATTTTAAAACTAGAGACTCGAGAAAGAGATCGACTGGGAAGTCATATCAGTCGGTGTCAAAGAGATCAAAAGAACATTACAATCGTTCTACAGCTTCAGTGGGGTACTCTAGTAGAGACAAAGTTAACCGACGTTCAAGCCAAAACCTGAGGCTATATTTATATCGAGTGTGGGTAATGTCAAAGATGTTAGACCCGAATGCAAACACTGTAAAAGACCACATTATGGTGAGTGTCAACTGAAGAACAGAGCATGCTTCAGGTGTGGTTTATTCGACTACTATCTTAAAGATTGTCCAGAGAAATTCGAGAAAGAGAAAGCTCAGACTACGAGACCAAGCAACACAACTGCGAAAGGTAGACCACCTCGGAATCTCAGAAATGTGAGTGGTAGCCGTGCTGTAACAAAAGATTCTGCTGTGAGATTTGAGGCACGAGTACTAGCTAGGGCTTATGTTATTTGTGCACGAGAGGATGCTTCTGTGCCAGATGTTATTACCGGTATTTTCTCTATTTTTAATACTGATGTTACTTTTTTGATTAATCCAGGATCAACCCATTCTTATATATGCACGAGTTTTGTAACTAGTAAGAATTTACCTGTTGAGTCCACTGAATTAGTGGTTAAAGTATCGAACCCCCTAGGTCAGTATGTGCTAGTTGATAAAGTCTGCAAAAATTTTCCTTTGATGACTCGGGGTTACAGTTTTCTAGCTGATTTGGTGCTACTACCGTTTGATAAATTTGACATGATTTGGGTATGGATTGGCTAAATCTACATGACACTGTTGTGAACTGTAGACAAAAGCTTATTGCTTTGAAATGTCAGAACGGTGAGACGCTTTAGATTGAATCAGATAGTTTGAGTGGGTTACCTGTTGTTATATTAGTTATGTCAGCGTAGAAATATGTGAGAAAAGGTTGCAATGCTTACCTTGTATATGTACTGGATTCAAAAGTGTCCGAATTGAAGCTTGAATAGATGCCAGTGGTTTGTGAATACCTTGATGTGTTTCCAAAAGAGTTACCTGGATTATCACCGGTTAGAGAGGTTAAGTTTCCTATTGAACTTGTACAGGGGACATCATTGATATCTATAGCACCATACAGAAAGGCTCCTACTGAGTTGAAAGAGTTGAAAGCACAATTACAAGATTTGACAGATAGGGGTTTTGCCCGACCCAATTTTTCACCTAGGGGTGCACCAGTTCTGTTTGTTAAGAAAAAGGATGGATCGATGAGATTGTGTATTGATTACCATCAGCTCAACAAGGTTACAATCAAGAATAAATATCCACTGTCTTGAATTGACTATCTGTTCGATCAGTTGAATGGTGCCACAGTATTTTCGAAGATTGATCTTCGTTCTGGTTACTATTAACTACGAGTTAAAGATTTAGATGTACCAAAAACTATATTTAGATCCAGGTATAGACACTATGAATTTCTTGTGCTGCTGTTTGGTTTAACAAATACACCTGCATTATATATGAATTTGATGAACATAATCTTTAGACTGTATTTAGACAGATTTATCGTGGTTTTTATTGATAATATTCTGATTTATTCACGAGACGAGGCTGACCATGCTGAACATTTGAGAATTATGTTGCAAACCTTGCGTGATAAACAACTATTTACCAAATTTAGCAAATGTGAGTTTTGGCTCCGATAAGTCAGTTTTCTGAGACATATAGTATCAGCTGAAGGCATCAGAGTTGATCTGAGTAAAATTTCAGCAATTGTTGATTGAAACTGCAGAGAAATGTAGCCGAAGTTAGAAGTTTTTTAGGATTAGCTGGTTATTACCGAAGATCCATCAAAGGGTTCTCGATGATAACTACACCAATGACACGGTTATTACAAAAAGATATGAAATTTGAATGGTCCTAGAAGTGTCAGTAAAGTTTTAATCAATTGAAAGCACTGTAGACTGAGGCACCAATTCTGGTTCAGCCTGAATCGGGTAAAGAATTTGTGATATTCAACATTGCATCTTTAAATGGTTTAAGCTGTGTTTTAATGCAGGAAGACAACGTGATAGCTTATGCTACCAGACAGTTAAAGCCACATGAAAAGAATTATTCGATACATGACTTAGAGTTAGTAACTATTGTGTTTGCATTGAAAATTTGGCAACACCATTTGTTCGGCGAAAAATGTCATATATTTGCCGATTACAAGAGTTTGAAGTATCTAATGTCGCAAAAAGATTTGAATCTGAGACAGCGCAGATGGCTCGTACTGTTAAAAGATTATGAGTTGATTATTGATTATCATCCGGGAAAAGTGAATGTAGTTACTGACGCTTTGAGTAGAAAGTCTTAATTTGCTTTACGAATGATGAACACGTGACTGACATTATCTGATGATGGTTTAATCCTAGCTGAGTTGAAAGCTAAACCGATATTTTTACAGCAGATCTGTAAAGCTTAGAAATGTGATGACGGGTTGCTAACTAAACGGGCATAGTGTGAGTCGACTTTTGATTCAGAATTTCAGATGGGAACAAATAATTGTTTATTATTCAGAGGTAAAGTTTGTGTACTGAAAAGTCCAGAGCTCATTCAGAGAATCTTGTACGAAGCTTATAGTGGTAGCTTGTCTGTTTATCCGAGATGTAATAAGATGTACAATGATTTAAAACAGATGTACTAGTGAACGGGAAAGAAACGCTAGTTTTTTGACTTTGTGTCGAGATGTTTAGTATGTCAGCAAGTTAAAGCTGAACATCAGGTACCTTCTGGATTATTATAGCTAGTGATGATATCAGAGTGGAAATGGGATCGAGTTCTTATGGACTTCGTACCGGGTTTACCTCTATCTCTGAAAAAGAAAGATGTCATTTGGGTTATCATTGATTGTTTGACGAAGTCAGCACATTTTATTCCAGTATGTATAGATTTCTCTCTAGAGAGATTAGCTGAATTATACGTTTCTGAGATTTTCAAATTGCACGGGGTGCCAGTTTCCATCATCTCAGATAGAGATCCTTCGTTTACATCACGATTCTAGAAAAAGTTTTAAGAAGCTCTAGATACGCGGTTGCATTGTAGCACTGCATTTCATCCTCAGATCAATGGTCAGTCTGAGTGAGTAATTCAAATTCTTGAGGATATGCTTCGTTGCTGTGTATTAAAGTTTAAATGCAACTAGGAGAAATATTTACCGTTGGTTGAATTCACGTATAACAACAGTTTTCAGTCGAGCATATAAATGGCACCATATGAAGCTTTTTATGGTCAAAAATGCCGAACTCCGTTATACTAGACCGAGCTCTGTGAGAAAAAGATACACGGGGTTGATTTGATTCGTGAGATTGAAGAAAAAGTAAAAGTGATCTGAGATAGTTTGAAAGCAGCTTCAGATCGTTAGAAATCATAAGCGGATCTTAAACGTAAAGACATAGAGTTTCAAGTCAGCGATAGAGTATTCTTAAAAGTATCGCCCTAGAAGAAAGTTCTTCAGTTCGATCGCAAAGGAAAGCTAAGTCCACAATTTATCGGGCAGTACGAGATTATTGAAAGAATCAGACCTATTGTGTATCGATTAGCGTTACCGTCAGAATTAGAAAAGATTCATAATATTTTTCATGTGTCTATGTTACGATGGTACCGATCTGGCCGTTCACATGTTATCTCCCTGATGGATGTTGAGATTCAACCTGATATGTCGTACAATGAAGAGCAGACCCGAATTTTGGCTCGATAGGTTAAAGAATTAAGAAACAAAAACAAAGCTTTAGTAAAAGTTCTCTAGCAATGACATGAGATAGAGGAAGCCACCTGGGAACCCAAGGAAGCTATGAGAACGCAATATCCAAACCTCTTTTCTAGTAAAATTTTTGGGGATGAAAATCTCTTTAGGGAGGAGAGTTGTAACAACCCGTTTTTAGTGAAATCAGAATAGTGGTTTCGAGACCACAAATATAAAGTCAAAAAATTTATTTTATTATTATTTTATTTCCTACAACATGATAGTTATACTGTATAAAAATTTCGTTAAGAAATTTTACCATTTACATGCTTAATTCGATAAAAAAGACTAAATCGCGTAGAGCACAAAAGTTGAGTTCTAGTAGCTAAAAGTATTAAATAGTTATATAACTTTAAAGTAAGAGTCCTTATATGGTAATTAGACCATAAATAGTGATACTGGATGTTCATGGCTTGACATTTGTGTAAATTTTAATGTATTTAAAGGTTAAATTAGTAAATGGGTAAATAAATGATAAATAAAATAAAATAAAATAAAAATAAATCGTCATCTTTTACTTTCATCTTCAACCGAATATGAAAATAAAATAGTAGCCATGGAAGCTTGAAGTTTCGGCAACCCTAAATACCTTGCATTGGTATGTATTTTTGTCCCGTTTTTAATTATTTCTATATTTTCGGGAACGTGGTAGCATAATCTAGCTAGCTCGGGGAATAATTTGTGAAAATTTTAAACTATTAGGGTTTTACCATTAATGAATATACATGATTTTTTATGTTTGATGATAGAAAATAGATAGTTGTTAGATAAATAACTTTTGTAAAGAGATTTTTTTTATGAAATTGTCAAATAGGGATTAAATTGAAAAATAAAAATTTTACATGATGAAATTATGAAATAAATGAAATCTAAGGCTTGCTAGGGACCTATTTGATATTCGGCCATAGTGGGTTGTGGTGGAATTTCATGTATTTTCATTTTTATGAGCTAAGGACTAAGTTGAAAAGAAATTAAAAGTATAGGGGCAAAATGATAATTTTTCTAAAATATGATTTTGGGTTATATTTAATGAAAAATTTATTGGATTGAGTTAAATTTATCCATATAGATTAAGACAAACCTCGTATGGCTTTAGATCGGGGTAAAGAGAAAGTCTCAGATTAATTGCGTCTATATCTACGTATACTCGTTGAGGTAAGTTTGTGAAATTAAATTGTGTATATATGCTTTTGGCTGAAATATACTTGTATTGTGAATTGCTATACGTATTTACCAGTTTCATATCTAATGACGTACGACTATTACCGAGCCCCGTTTGAACCTTAGGAATTCGTAGGATACAAATGACATGTCCTTAGGGTTTACATGATTCGGGTGCTGGTCTTGAACGTCCTACCAATGGCTGAGGTTCGACATATTTTACGGATACTCCACAGCTTGTATGAGCAGCATCGTGTAGCTACGTTTTGACCTACATCTCATGTGAGTAGACCTATTTTCACAGCTCGTGTGAGCATACCGATTCACAGCTCATGTGAGCATACATGTACAAGATTTGACGAATTACAGTTATATGAGTTAGCACACTATGTGTGAGCTACCTCGGGTATGCAATAGTATTCTAAATGGTTCAACGGGCATTATTCTGATACGGAATGGTAAGGGTTCATTACGGGCTATTACAGGGATAGATATGAATTATATGGAAATGTTGTTACATGCTATATGGAAAATTGAATTGGATTATAATTGTTGTGCTCATCCACGATTATTGGTTTGTATATGTATTTACATGGCTAACATAGTTGGTGTATATGTGCTTAGGTATTTGGCCAAATTATGTTGGGATATGCTATGTTTATCTTACCTATTTTGTGATTAAGTGGTAAGTTATGTTTTAAGTTATACAAACTTACTAAGCTTAAATGCTTACTCTGTGTTATTTTCCGTGTTTTATAGTGAATCGAAAGCTCGTTCGGGTTGGAAGCTTGTCGGAGCTATATCACACTATCCATCGGCTCTTTGGTACTTTCAGTTGTTTAATTTTGGTTATAATGGCATGTATAGGTATTTTGGTTAATGTTGACAATGTGTTTTGGTTGTTGGAAATTACCATTTAACTTGGTTTAAGTTTTGGCATCTTGTTGGTATAATGGCATAGTTTGGCATGTATATGAGTAGCCTTAATATGGTTGATGTTTGGTTTGTTTTGTTTAAATGTTGGAAGGTGGAATGAAAGCCTAAATATGCATATTGTATTTGTGCCTTGTGAAATGTTGTATATGTGGTGAATTGGTACCTTAATATGTATGATTTGTATTGTTAATTGATGCCAGTTATGGAATGGCATTTTAGTACTAAATAGATTGTGCTTTGATAAGGAAATTTAATGGTATGTATTGATGCAAATTGCTTGGAAGATTGTTGATTTATTTGGCCAAATTGTGTACATGTTTATAGATGTTTTAATGCTATCATTTGAGGTGCCTATGGGCATATTGGTTGTATGGTATTATACCCTATGTATATGAATTTATTATGCATGATTTTGGTGCCTTGCTATGGCTTGTGCATATGTGCAATTTTGGTTGTAGGTACATGTTTAGTTGGGTGAGAAAAATGGCTTGTAAAATGGCCTATTTTCGTCCACACAGGTAGAGACACGAGCGTGTGTCTCAGCTCTGTGTGACACACGGCCTAGGACATGGCCTGGCACACGGGCGTGTGGGGTTACTTTGAAAGGTACACGGCCTGGCACACGTGCATGTGGCTTGGCTGTGTTACCCAAGTCAATGAGTTATATGGGCACGGACACGGGCTGGGACACGGTCATGTGTTCCTAGTTCGAACGCCCACACGGCTTGGGCATACGACCGTGTGACCCCTGTAGTGTTGAAAATTTTTAATGTTTTCTGAAAAATTCTCTGAGTTTTTGATTTAGTCTCGACTTGTTTCAAACACATATTTAGGGCCTTGAGGGCTTATATAAGGGACAATATGTATGTTTTGACTTGGTTTTAATATGTTTATTGAAATGATATGAAATGTATATAAATATGTTTTCGTATGATTTGAAAACTCTGGTAATGCTCCGTAAGCCTATTCTGGCGACAGATATTGGTTAGGGGTGTTATACTACAACTCCCAAGATCAAAGGGAAATGCACTGTGATTTTGAATATGACTTCTGGCAATGAGTTGAAACTTCAAAATGTGTTGTATATGCCTGACATACGCAAGAACCTTGTCTATGGGACCCTATGCATGGCTTTAGGATGGTATTTGAATACTAAAAGTTAGTTTTGTCAAAAGGGTGAACATTTGTTAGAAGGGGATATGTATTAAATGATATGTGAAAATTCAATGCTATCTCTATAAAAGCTAATACTATAATTAAGAATGGTGCTTCTTCTTTTGTTTATATGTTTGAGTCATTTGATTTATGGTAATGTAGGCTCAGACATGTTAATTCGATACTTTACATCGATTAATTAATTTAGAGCACATTCTTTCATTTCACATTAATTATAATCATAAATGTGAAACGTGTGTTGAGGTAAAACTAACAAAGTCTTCATTTCAATCTGCTGAAAGAAATACTAAACCACTTGATCTAATACATATTGATATTTGTGACTTAAATTTATTGAAACTAGAGGAGGGAATAAATATTTTATTACCTTAATTGATGATAGCACAAAATATTGCTATGTATATTTGCTTAAAAGCAATGATGAAGCTATAGAGAAATTTATTCTCAATAAGTAGGAAGTTGAAGTCTAACTCAATAAAAGAATTAAGAGGGTGAGAAGTGACAGTGGTGGTGAATATGTTGAACCTTTTGGCAAATTTTATGCACAACATGATATTATTCGTGAAGTGACACCACCATACTCCAATCCAATAGAGTAGCAGAGTGGAAAAATTGAACCCTAAAGGAAATGATGAATGCAATGCTAGGAAGTTCTGGGTTGTGACAGAACATGTGGAGGAAGCTATTTTATCAACAAAATACCTTTTAAATAAGGTGGCCAGCAAGAAAAAGAACAATACACCATATGAGTTTTGGAAGGGCATGAAACCTTCCTACAACTACTTGAAAATGTGGGGGTGTCTTGCAAAAGGTAATGGTTCCTTTACTGAAGCAAATGAAAATAGGTTCTAAAACGATGGATTCTAATTTCATTGTTTATGCACGCCACAACAATGCATATTGATTTCTTGTGTATGAATCAAAGAATCTTGAAATTTACAATAATACAATATTGGAATCTAAAAATGCCTCATTCTTTGAAAATATATTCCCTTGTAAGACCAGGGAAATTGGGTCAAGTTCAAGAGGTTGAAGTTAAGGTAGAGCCAAGAAGAAGTAAAAGGCCAATGATGGAAAAGTCCTTGGGTCAGATTTTCTAACATATATGCTAGAGACTGAACCTCAAACTTATAGTAAAGCTATACGCTCATTTGAAAGCACCTTTTTGAAATATGTTATTAAGAGTGAAATGGATTCCATCATGAAAAATCATACGTGGGAATTAGTGGATCTACCTCAGGGAATTAAACCACTAAATTCTAAATGGATTTTCAAATGACAAATGAAAGCAAATGGAACAATTGATAACTACAAGGCCAGATTGGTTATAAAAGGTTATAGATAAAATGAAGGCCTTGATTACTTTGATACATTTTCTCTTATATCAAGAATAACTTCTATATGGATGATATTTGCTTTTACTATTTTGCAGAATTTAGAAGTTCATCAAATGGGTGTTAAGACAACTTTTCCAAATAGAGATCTTGATGATGAGATTTACATAGAACAACCTGAGAGTCATATAGCTCTAGCGCAAGAAAGGAAAGTCTATAAATTGATGAAGTCTTTGTATGGACTTAAGCAAGTACCAAAGTAGTGGCATGAAAAGTTTGACAGTGTCATGATATCAAATGGATTTAAAATTAATGAGTGTAACAAATGTGTGTATGTCAAAACCACTGTTGACGGATATGAAATTCAATGTTTATATGTTGATGACATACTCATTGTTAGAAGTAACAATGAAATGGTAAAACATACCAAAAACTTGTTAAAGTCAAGATTTGACATGAAAGATGTGAGACTTGCTGACATGATTCTGGGTATCAAAATCAAAAGGTTATCTAAAGGATGATTTTGGTGTGGCCAGAACTCTGATAGATATAAGTTAACATCTGTCCAAAAAAAAAAAAGGTGAAAGTGTTGACCAAGTGGAATATGCAAGAGTCATAGGAAGTTCAATGTACCTTATGAGTTGCACTAGACCTGATATTACTTTCACTGTAAGTAGTTTAAGTAGATTCACAAGCAATTTAGGGGAGAATCACTAGAAAGTGATTGTGAGAGTACTGAGATATCTCAAATATACTCAGAACTACGGATTACATTATTCCAGAGATCCTACTGTGTCAGAAGGATTCTCCGATGCCAGTTGGATATTTGATATTCAAGACACCAAAGGCACAAGTGGTTATATTTTCACATTGGGAGGAAGAGCTATGTCATGAAAATCTTTAAGGTAAACGATTATAACCAGATCCACGACGGAATCTGAGTTTGTAGCTCTAGACAAATTTGAAGAAGAGACAGAATAGCTACGAAAATTTTTAGAGGATATTCCTGAATGACCAAAGCCTGTGCCCACAATATCCATATATTGTGATAACCAGGCAATAATTGGTAAAGCACATAACGTAATGTATAATGGTAAGTCGAGACACATACGTCGTCGACACAATACTATTAGACAATTGATCTCAACTGGAGGTATCTCTATTGGTTTTGTAAGATCAAAAGATAACACTGCAGATCCGCTAACCAAAGGGTTAAACCGAGATCAAGTTGATAAAACATCGAAAGTAATGGAATTAAAGCCCATGAATATTTAAGGCGCTATGTGAAGGAAAACCCAACCTAGTTGACTGGAGATCCCAATATATAGGTTCAATGGGACAACCTACTTGCATAGACCTTGTGAGGTCACTATAGGGGTTCTTATCCCAAGTCTATTCCTATGATAAAAACAATGATTAAAATGTGGAAAAGGTTAAGCAATGCTTTTAATGACCATTGTGTGTGGACAACATAAGTCACATATGTGAGAGTGAAGTGGGGCCGCTTTAGGGAAACTATTGGGGCATAATCCTCTAAGCTTTTGCAGAACCAGGAGGATGTTCACGGCCATATGAACATACCCATGAGAACCAAAATCTTGCTAGGGAGGTATTTGTGTGAGGTATATCATTGTTCACACAAACGACAGAACAGTTCAAGGACATCGTGTTTATTGGTCAGCTAGTAAAGTAAGTATACTTTCACAAGGAAAGGTTCAAGGGTTGATACCTACCTATCCTATGCAAATATTGAATGTAGAATCTATCACCTCTTTGAGCCTCGTTGATCCATCAATTTCATTCATGTGGGAGACAGTTGGAAAATAACGGATATTCTGAAACTTTGAGGCATATTATTTTATTGATAAAATTAAAGGTTTGAATAATAAATTATGAATTTATATTCTATATAATATGCTCAAAATTGTTTTGTGATGAATGATAAATTGATGCTCAAATTAAAAAATAGTTCTGTCTCTTGATGAACAGTTGTATTTTTTGAACAATTGTATCTCTTGGTGAACAGATTCATTGCTTTTGGTTTAATATTGCATCTTTCCATTCATTGTGCCTGTTCACTTATATTTATTAACTTTTCAACAAAACTCTTAATGAATTGGTCTAAATCTATTTATTAATTTCTCTCCTCTATATAAAGTCAAGTTAGGAGACGTCCAAAACACATCATCAAAAACCATCAATATAAAAAATTCCTTCTAAATTCATTCATCCTGGTGATAGAGAAAGGCAAGATTGTGTTTGATTTATCACTGTTGTTGTGCTACTACTGTGATCATTTGTTGTTGTATCTTGGGAGACAGATGTCCAACGTTACTCAAAGCATCGAGGAGAGGTCGAATCTATCTTAAGGAAACTGTTGATACAAGTCTCAACAAAATTCTTCTTCTAATTTTCTACTCTGTCTGATTACAGGTATTCTGTTGTGTTACTGCTACTACTATTGCATTGTATTGCATTATTATTGTTACTGACATAGTAATAATACATACGATATTATATTTTTCTTACAACTAATATAGAAAAAATGAGAGGGTTAAGATCTACTCTATTTTTTCATCCATGAATATCCAATACAATAATCATCACCATTCAAATGTGTAATACTCATGTAAGATCTATTTATTAAATGTGAAAATCAATTTGTGAATGATGATTAAACATGTATCAATGTAGCCGGTTCCACACCAGTTTTGGTTGCATTGGCCGGTACACACCGTTTCAGTAATAAACCAAAACGATCACTTCTCTTTCTACACTGGTGTAAATTTTAGTCCGTACCAGTTGCATTAGCTCGTTCCGGTCAATTCCGGTTGCACCAGCCAAAACATTACACACCGGTCGGTGCATGAATAATGTTAAAAAATAAATAATTTATTATTATTTACCAACTTTAAATTTTTTTTATTAATCAAATTGAAAATTTAAGCTCTAATAAAGTAAAGGAGAAATTTTAAAATTTAAAGTAGAAAATTAATAAATAATAAAAAAATAAAGAATTTATATAACAAATAAATTGTAGAAAGAAAAGGACAAAATTTCTAAATGCTTCACGAGCACAACTTTTGTATATGTTTTATTAAACTTTCATTTTATATATTTAGTATGAGATGATCTTATTATAGATTTTTAAAAATAATGATGTGGATAATTTTGTTGTTTAATGTATAGGATGCTTTTTTCTCTCTTATTTACTTTAGATATTTGTTAAATTATAAAATTTAATTTGTGAAATTTATTGATAAGTATTTTATATAATCAATTAGTATTTTTATATTTGAAATTATTTAATCTAATTCATTTGATATATTTAATATTTAATATTTTATATATTAAATATTTATCAAAAAATTGATAAATCTAAAATAATACACGAAACAAACTAATACTAATATGCATCAATTCCAACAGAAAAATGATGCACTTATTTAAAATTAAATATAAATGGATAGAAAAAAACAAATGGATTAGAAACATACCAAAGAATAAGAAAGAACAAGAATAGATGTCAAGGAAGGAATGCCTTGGGGACTTCCTTCTATATAGTAGCACGTATGTGATGGTATTGAGTAGAACCTGTGTAAAATTGTTTACATGAATAAGTTGAACCTAATCTTCCTGGTAAGGACAATTTTAGTGGGACCTGTTATTTAATAATGATGTTACTTGACGCAATTATCGGTTAAGATTTAATCAAATAATTAATTGTCTAATTTATGATGAAAATGAAATCAAGCGGGTCCATCAATTTCAGTTTATGATGAAGATGAATATGAAAATGAAAATAAGAAGGAACCCACTAATTTATGATGAAGATGAATATGAAAATGAAAATAAGAAGGAACCCCCAAACCACGGTCAAAACAAGACAAGACACGTTAACACTTGCTTTAAATGTTGTTGGTTGTACAAAAATCCATGCGGTCTCACCGACACAACAGTACTTATTCACGTTTTCTATAGCGACATTTTCTAGAAGTTGAAGCTGAAACGAAGTAAAAAGGATGTATATCGTTAACTGTCGGAGACTGCATGAATTTTTGTACAACCAACGAAGAGTGAAGTGCTTACCTGCGGTGTCTTCATCGTAGTTATCTTCCCATAAGATACAGGTAGTGACAAACCCTAAATCCTCATATGAATTTCAAACCGGTACGATGGAGAAGTTTGGAATTTCATTTTCAAATGCAGGCGAGTAGGTGAATTCTTTATGCTTAAAATAGAGTACTTATGGCAATTATTTGATATGTCTCATCCTATTTTGTTTGTCTCATATTGTATATTAAAATTATTATTTTACCTATGTTGCTTTTTTAAAAAACAATAAGTTCACTATATAATTATGTAATTATTAGACTTTTTTATTTTATTTTTTTACCTGAATTCATTTAAGTTAATTTTAAATTTATTAAAACAATTAAGTTATACAAGATGTAGAACAACACAATATTAGTGATTCATATTGCATAGGTGCAAAGATAAACTAGAATCGAAGTAGTTTATATCGTAGATGGTGCGAAAAGTTACTGGAATTGGAGAGGTACACACGGTAGATAGTATAAGAATTGTTAAAATGGAGGTTTAAAGGTGTTAAAATTATATTTTAGTACACTCTGCTTGATGTATCTCGTATTCAATAAGAGGAGAGTTTAGAGTGAGTCCTCTCATCTCATCATTGCTTTCTTGAAAGAATTCAATTTAGGTCCAGATTAGGATATAGCCTGAATATGATTATATTTGAATTCATGAGTCTAGAATTGAGAACATTAAAGAGAATGAATTTGTTGTGATAACTGTCTTTTTGGTGATATCGTAGCAATGTTCTCATGAAATATGTGAGGAACGTGTATTGAGTACTACTCATATGTACTCTAATATTAGGATATAACAATTGCTCCTTATAAAGTAAAATTCTCTTATATTATGGTGATGGGGCAATGGAGTGTAATTTTACTGGCGAAGGCAAAGATAACTATCATTTAGAATATCGATGGTAGAGTTCAATAACAACTTTTGTGTAATTTCAAAGAAATTGAAATGACACCTTTAATGGGTGCAGTTGCTTACTTTTGAATGGTGTCATTTAATTCGCCTACAATTACTTTGCTTTTGGACTTTTTTTTTTTTATCTTCTTCCTTTCTTGTTGTTTCACCATCCTATTTTGTCTTTTATAAGGGTCTTAAGGCTCTTTGAAGGGGAGTTTACTTTCGTTTTTTTTAATCAACTTTCTATACTCCAAATACTTTTGTTTTTCTAGCTTGTTTTTTCTATTTTTTTCAAGCCGATTGCCAAATCAAAATACAAAATGTCACATTAAATTGTTGGAACAATGTAAATTATCTCAATTTCAATAGTGTAACATATGACATTTTCATGTCGATATACATGCCTTAATGTCGTATTGTACAAATCAATTCATTTTCATACATTATGGACCCCAAATTTTGTATTACATAATTAGCATGTTTGACATGCTATTGCATTTGCGATAAATTAACCAATTCAAGTACAAATTTCTCCATACCTGTAACCTTATTAACTGATTTTGAACTCACGAGCCAATATGTGAATCATTATCTCAATATATGCTTAAGGGCCCCTAGGGCTTTGGAGCTAGTGTTAGTTCCCACAGACACCCAATGCTTTGGGGATACTAATTTAATTTATTGATGTATGCTCACGGACACTCAGTACTCCAGAATTAATGATACATTCTTACAGACACCTAATGCTCCGGAAAACTGGCAAATACAGCATTATACGCTTACAAACAACTAATGCTCTAAAACTAGTAATGCATTCTCACAACATCCAATGCTCTAGGGCTAGTAACACGTTTTCCCAGAGATATTTAGTGCTATGCGGAAACAACTCAATGAGTTACACTTCCATTTCCATTTCATATTACAAGCATACACTTTTACATATATCGTTTTTAACATTAATGTCATAATATCACGAGCATAATTATACAGTTCTTATCTATTAATTATCAATCATACTATCGTAACTCATATATAATTCTCACCACAATATTCGTACATACACACTATTTACCATTCAATTTCTCAATTAATAACTCAAGATATGTTCATCATTGGCACCAAATATTTGTAAGGTAATTTACTCAATGAATATGCATAATTAAGGGTAAGTTATATTAACACAAACCGGATTCGTACGTTATTCATTGTTTGTTCTTGTCTTTCCGTTGTCCCTCGAAGTTTTGACATTGTTTTCAACCTTATTGAATAAACGGGGTATATAAAATATATTAAATTCCCATTTATAAACATATAAGTATTCAATTTAAACCTATTTTACATGCTTTTCAATTTAGTCCCTTACAACCCTATTATCCAAAATATTCGATTTTACAGTCCGCCCTATCAAATCTAAATCTGACTTCATAATTATACTCCAGGAACTTGAAATTATCATCATATGCCATTAATTCTTATAGTTATCATCCCTTACAAATAAATCCTAATAATTTAACAATGACCTCAAAGATTAAATTTAATCAAGCTTTATTCCAACACCACCCACTTTAATTCCAACATGTATAACATATAATCTAAATTTAACAACTAATATTTCATGGCTTTCAAACTTAATTTCTATATAACTTCAACAATGGCTATTTGAGTCAATTTCAACAATTAAAAATTCTAACAAATGGGTAGGTAGTATCAAGTTTCCTAGTTTAGAATTCTATAAAAATTGTTTTGAAAAATACTTGTTTACCTTTGAATTTAATGGTCGGCTTTGGTGGAGTATTTGGTTTCTTCTTTCTTTTTTGATCGGTTGGGAGAGAAAGAATACATGAAGATGATGGTGAATTCCTCTCTCCCACTATTTAATATATATATATATATAAAATTAATCAAACTAATTAATTAATTAATATCAAATGGCCACTATTAATTATCATTATCGTTAGTGGAAACAAGTGGCTATGATCATGATTTGTCACCAATCAAGTTTTGTCCATAGTTTAATTGCATCTAGGTCCTTTGTTAAATTACACTTTAAGCTCCTACTCGAATCCAAATAAAATTTCATTTAGTTTTTAATTACTACACAATTTAGTCCCTGTACTATTTTCTTCAATAAACCAAATAAATTACCTTATAAATGTCATTACTAGTTTAGGTAATTAACCTATAAATATACTCAATTTAATACTTAGGACACCTCGATTTAAGAAAATTACCGAATAACTTGAAGCTTAACAATGGCTTCTAAGGTTTTCTTTTGTTTTGTATGGTGGAGAAGAAAGAAAATACCAAGATGACATCTTTATTATTCCTTTTATACTTTAATTACTAATTAATTAATCCTAATTAAGCTAATTAAACTTTAATTAGCTACAAATAATCACAGTTAGCTTAATCTAATGGAACTTGACATCACTTTCCACTAATTATAAAATATAATAGGTCCAATTACTTAATTGGTCCTCTAGCTAATTAAATTTCCATGAACTTTTACCACTTTTACGATTTAATCTTTGTACCTTAATTAACTATCAATTCAATAAAATTACTAAACTATAATTCAACATATTGTTGGAAAATATGGACATCACATATATAATAAGTGTAATTACATGTTATTATTTACTATCATGATAGGTTAGCCCAAATTAAAAGTGATCTAAAATTGGTTAAGGTTTATTGAACTTTAATTATTAAATACTAGTAATTAATTTCTAATTAATGATGGACTAATTAGGAATTAGGGCTAATGTGTCAAAGTTATATATATATGAGGGTTATGGTCCCCAAATTACACACAAGATAACTTTTCTAATATCTCATCCTTAGGAAAGAGAGAGCAAATATTCTCTGAATTTCTTGTATACTAATTTGGAAGATTAAATTCCCAAGATTCGGAAAAACGTCAAGGAATTCATGGATTCAGGTATGCTTCCGCATCTAGTTTATTCTTGTTTTGTTCTTGATGATTTGACATGACAGATCCTGATTTACAATTCTAATTTTATATTAGATATTATTTACAGTTCTAACACATATTACTAATTTAGACTAGTAAATATTTAATAATAATATTTATGGACTAATATTAAAAATGAGATTTCGAAATCATCGTTTTCGATACCATTGAAAATCAAAATGTTACAAGAAAGCCCATTTTGGAGGATGAGATTACTACGAGCTTGTTCAACCGTTATAAATAGGGGACATGCTTCTCATTTACCAAGTTGTTGAAGCTAAATCTTATTTGGATTTATTTTTTGAAGGAAAAGAGTCTTAGCAACATGGTTTTTTTTTTTTACCAACGATGCGATTTTTAGGGACCAAATAAACCTTCTGCACTACACCAAAACAGGTTTTTAGCGGCGTTTTTTTAGGCCTTTAGCGGCGCTTTTTAGCGCCACTAAGCGCCGCAAAAAATGCTGCTATTGACAATGCCGCTAACATTTGCGGCGTTTATTTTTATAAATGCCGCTAAAGGTCATGTTCTTTAGCGGCGCTTTTCCTACAAACGCCGCTAAAGGTCATGTTCTTTAGCGGCGCTTTTTCCACAAACGCCGCTAAAGATCATGTTCGTTAGCGGTGCTTTTTCCACAAACACTGTTAAAGGTCATGTTCTTTTAGCGACGTTTTTACACAAACGCCGCTATTTGTTTGGTTGCTTTTAGCGGCGCTTTTTCTAAAAACGCCGCTAATTTTGAGATTTTTGTAAAATAAAATTTTATATTTTTTCAGCCCTCCTGTAGCAACAAATCAAAAGCAACCAAATCTAAACCAGCCAAAAGCAATAAATTTATATAATATTTCAAATTAAACGAATAATATAATATTAATATCAATAAATAAAATATAATTCATATTATTTTCACAAAAATGTTAAACGTTAAAATGATAAAAATATTTATACAATACACTATGACGGCAGAGGTTAGGACTGCTGAAACATCTTCATCATATTCTGAAGCTGCTGTTGGAGTTTGTCGTACTTTCTGCTCTGCTCTGCTTACCTTGTTGCAGCCTCTGCTTCTCTCGATGCCGTATCTGCTTTAAGTTGTAGCTGGAGTTCTTCATATTTCTTTTGAACCTCTGCTTCTCTCACTGCAGCCTTTGCTTCCTCATGCCGCCTCGCTTTAAGTTGTAGCCGAGTTCTTCATATTTCCTTTGAACCTCAACGTGGTCGCTTGCATCCGAGCCATCCGGTCTTTTAACCTCTCGAACTTCACTTGAGCTCGACTCAAGGCATGTATTGTCATGAAGTGGATCCAAAATATTGGGTTGGGTTAACAAAAGATCCTTGAAATCAAACCGACCATACCTTTTAGGACCCAAAACTTCAGTAATAATCCGGTTATCAATGTTTTCAAGATGACCAGAACTATCACTGGAAGCAATCGCTTCATACTCTGCCTTTTTATCCTTTAGTTTTTCCTAATAAATAAATTACATAGTTAAGAACGCAATATATATTAAAAAAACAAGTGCAACACAAGTTAACAATAGTAGCATTACAAGCAATGAATTAAACTATTAGAAAATCGTATTAAGTAAACGTACCATAATTTCTGCAGCTTCAGGAGTCATAGGAGATCCATCTTTCTTCCTATGTGTAATCTCAAAAAGTTGAAGGCGTCCAACTTTTTGACCGGACGACAGTTCCTACAGTATAGTAGTAAAAATATTATTTAATGGAAAGTAATACATATTTGACAGTATTAAAAAATTAAAAATACCTCGGCCTCAGCTACACAAGCAAAACTTTTCGACCCGGCTGTGTGAGTGAATTTCTGTTTCTGCCTGCTGCTTTTTCCAACTCGTTCACGATCCTACATTATGAAATTATTAGTATGTCAATAGTAAATATAATAAACCAAAATAATTACAAGAGTTTAGAAGTATGTCATACCTCGCCTTTCTTCGAATGCCAAAATCTAACCGCATCTTCCCATTGGTACCTCAGCATACCTGGCGGGACATTTTGCAATTTCTCATCGAGGGTTGTTTTTGTCTTATAATAATCTCTCTTTAAAGTACTTTTATGGTCTCTCCATCTTTTTCCCAATGCCTTCTTTACATAGGTATCCAAGACCTCTAAAGCAAACCTCGCCTACAAAAAAACACAAGTTAAGAAAGTAAACATAAATGAAACTAATTCCCATGTATTACAGATGACATTAATGTTTTGTTACCTTAATATTATCGAGGGCTTGGTTTTTGTTACTATCGGGCATTTGATGCCATGACTCGTAGTTGTTAGGCAACATATTCACATTTCGTGCAAAAATACCCAAGTATCCTGCTAAAAGTCGAGCTTCTGTTCCAACAGGCTGACCAAAACTGTTTCTGCATGCTTTTACACGCTCAACTGGATCTAACTCGTATAAATCTCTAAGTAGCGTATGTCCTCGACCTCTGCGCGTCCCACCATTTTCAGCTGAAAAATGGTATATTATAATATAAGAATTTGAAAAATAAATCAATTAGAAGTCAACACGCATGTAAATTAAATATAAAATTACTTTGAACTTCTGTAGGATCCTCAGGTGCAATCGGAACATTCGAAGATCCAATAGCTGTCTGTTGTTCACTATTTGTTTCTGTCGAGTTTGGAGCATTTTGAACAATGCTTACATTTCGCATTTTTCTTCTAGGTATTTTTTCTGCAATACATATAAAATAGTTGAAAACTTAGTAACTAATTACAACAATAACAGCACATAAGTTTTTGTTTTTGTGTATTATGTAACTTATTTAATTTATGTAGGTTATGTATTATTATGTAAGTTATTATGTAGGTTATTATGTAAGTCATTATGTTGGTTATGTAAGTTATGATATGATTAATATTTATGTATGTAAGTTATGATATGATTGATAAATTTAAGTTATATAAGTTATGTATTATATGTAAGTTTATGTATGTGGGTTATGTAAGTTATGTAATGTATCAATTTTAAAAATATATATAAATTTTAAAATATATATATATTAAAACTATATATAAATATTAATAAGTTATGTAAGTTATGTATTATAAATTTAAATTATGTAAGTTATGAATTATGTAAGTTATGTAATTACGTAAGTTATGAAATTTGAACTTTAAAAAATTAAATATTTAAAAATTTGTGATTAAAATAAAATAAAATATTTAAAATATAACTTTAAATACAATTTATTTAATTAGGTAAATTAAAATAAAAGAGAATAAAACAAAATATATTTTTCGTGATTAAAATAGCATAAAAAAAGATAATGAAAAGGAAAACATATAAATATTTGTATAGTTTGGACCAATTTATCTATCCATGTTAATATTATTTACACATTTAAAATGGGATTTTGGAAATGAATTACTTGAGAAATGGAAGAAGATTTAAACAGGTATCATAATTGATATTAATGAAAGTTAAATGTGAGAAGAAAGTAGATTGGAAAAGGATACTTTCAATTTTATACAATTATGTAATTTAAATATTTGTTATATTTGGGTCCTTAGAATCCTATGTAGTAACTTATGCTGTAATTAACGGCAATGGTGATGGCAGGACACATGAAAACATTATATTTAGATTCCTTTAGTAAAAGTATCATCAATTAGTCCCTGTTGACACCATTTTTTTGATGAAAAAAAGGGGTCGACTTGGGTTTTAAAAGAAACGGGAGTCGCCACCAATCCTTTTTTTTATGTGAAGTGTGATTGGATCACCTCGAAAAGGGGTTGTTTTTAATAAACGGTTTGATTTTATTAAAACAACAAGTTTAGTCCACGAAATTCAGAAAAACGGGTTTGGGAGTCGGTTACGCACGAGGAAGGACTAGCACCCTCGATACGCCCAAAATTGGTACCTAGTTGATTAGCTAATGTCTTGATGTCGAAAATTGAGAACTTGGAAAAATTAAAAATACGATCCTTGTATTAAAAAATTGGAAAATGAGCATATTTCACGTTATTCGAGAAAGAGAATCATATCCAGTAAGTTAGGACACAATGTCTCGAATTCCCGATACGCGAATGAAAACTGTTTATTTTAAAAATTTAGCCCTCTTGGATTTAAAAACGAGATCACGACCAGTAAGTTAGGACGCGATTTTGTTTAATCCCGATATCATTTAAAATTTGAGTTTAAAAAGATTCGTGCATTTAGATTTATCGTAAAAATCGAAACCCAGTAAGTTAGGGTACGATCCTCTCGAATCTAAACACGAAATATTATTTATTCAAAGCAAATTTTATTAAATAAAACACGAAAACCGTAACAAAAAATTCGAAAGCAAATTACATTGTTGTTATGCATGGTAAAATCATAATGCACGCAAAAGTATAATAGCAACAATATTGAACTTACAACATCCAAACAAATAAAATATAAAAACGAATAAAATTAAAACATTCACTCAAAATAACAATAATAGTGTGAATGAATAAATAAATAAAGAAAATGAATAGAATTATAAAATGTAAAAAGATATATGTATGTACATATATGAAAATATGTAAGTATGTGTATATATGTATATTTATAAAACTAAAAATATATACGTATAAATATGTTATGTAAATGTATTCACGTGAATATATATATATACTTTGAAATTATAAAATAAAACATGTGTACTTGTTTTAAAAATATTATATAATATATATATATATATATATATATATATGGAAATAAGTATATACATATTCGTGAGAAAAAATATAAATATACATATATATAAATATATATATAAAATGAGTATTTATGTAGGTATATATATAATATATAAGTATATATGTACATATGTAAGCAAATATATGAAAATAATATGTCACATATATCTAAGATTTATAAAAATAAAAATAAGTGTAAATATAATGATAGTCATAATAGTATTAATAATAATACTAAGGATAATAATAATAATAATGATAACACTAAAATAATCGATTAAACAATAAAATTGCTAGAAAAGGGGATTAAATCGAAATAAAAACATAAATGCTGGGCGATTTTGAAAATAAAATAAAAAGAAAGGACGAAAGGGACTAGATTGTGATACGCGCCGAAACAGGGGGACCAAAAGGGAAAAGTTCCCCACGCTTATAAAACGACGTCGTCCCAGATGAGGGGTCAAATTGAGATCCATTATAAAATAAAGGAGTAAATTTGAAAATAAAACAAAATCTGATTGAAGAATCATTAAAAAGCGGAGGGGCTAGAAGCGCAATTTGCCCCTCCGCACAAAAACACACGGATCTTAAGCAGGCGGGTCGGGTCAGTCTGATCCAAGCTCACACGACGCCGTTTTCGGGCGTTCGGAGCTTGGATGAAACGACGCCGTTTCATCATCACTATTTCAGTTAAAAAATTTGTTAAAAAAATCATTTGTGTCCTGTTTTTAAAAAAAACTAATTCTTCTCTTTTCTTTTCTCTGCAGGGTCCCCCCCAGCCGGCCATGGCTCCGGTTATCAGCCACTGCACTGGCCGCCTGACGCCGACGACGGCGCCATCGTCTGCGGTGGCCGGAAAACCAAAATACCCCCTTTTTGTTCCTTTCTTAGAATAGAACCCAGATCTGTGGTCAAAATTATCAGAATAACCCGGTGACAAGGGCTAAAATCGGAAGAGACCTTTCGGTTCTTCCTCCTCACATCTGCCGAAATCAGGTAAAACCCTCCTCTTTATTTTATTATCTTGTTATATGTATTTGATTAAATGAAAATGAAAAAAGAAAGAAACAACTTAGAAAACGGAAATAAAGAAACGAAAATGGAGAAAAAGAAATCTGAAGGACCAGAAGCTAGTTACCTTCGATAAAGGTTTTTTTATTTCTTCCAAATTTTTTTACAAAAAGATCAACCGAACCCTTACATCTCCAGGTTTCGGCTTTTTATAGCCAATTGTTTACATTATTTTTTCTATTTGGTTTCTTTTCTCTGTTGTTGCGTGTCATTGCAGGTAATTGACGGAAGTGGTTGGTGGTAGTTACGGCGCAGTAGTGACGGTGGCAGAGGAGGCCAAGGGTCAAAGGGGCGGCGCCTAGGGTTTCAGTCTCTAAAACCCTAGGCAGATTTTTTTTAAGGGTATTGGGCCTTAGTTTAGGTAGTGGGCCGGTCGGGTTTGGGTGTAAATGGGTTTTGGGTTTAATTGTTTTGGGCTGAGGGTTAATGGGTTAGTTTAATTGGTTAGGTGTATTGGTAAGGTTAATTAGGTTGTATTGGGTTTTGGGCTAAAAATTGGGCTTGTACAGCTGCCCCTCTTTGCTCGTTGTCGTGTAACGATACTAGAGCAAAGACTAAGAAAGACCAATTTTTGCCCGGTCTCGCCAAGGAAATAAGATTCGCCGTTGCGACTTCAATCTTTAGTTGCAATGTCGGGAAAGCAAGACTCGCCATTGTAGCTTCAATCTGTTTGACTGCATCGCCAGGGATATAATATTCGCTGTTGTAGCTTCAATCTATTTGACTGCAATGTCGGGGAAGGAAGATTCACCGTTATGGTTTCAATTTGTTCCGCTACATAGCTTGGAAGTAAGATTCGCCGTTGTGGCTTCAATCTTTTGAATTGCAATGTAAGATTCGCCGTTGTGGCTTCAATCTTTTGAATTGCAATGTCGGGGAAGTAAGATTCGCCGTAGTAGCTTCACTCTGGTCCACTGCATCGTCTGGGAAGTAAGATTTTCCGTTGTGACTTCAATATTTTAAATTACAATGTCGGGGAAGTGAGATTCGCCTTTGAAGCTTCAATCTGTTCCGCTGCATCGCTTGGAAGTAAGATTTGCCGTTGTGACTTCAATCTTTTAACTTGCAATGTCGGGGAAGTGAGATTTACCGTTGTAGCTTCAATCTGTTCCACTGCATCGCCTGGGAAGTAAGATTCACCGCTGTGGCTTCAATCTTTTGAATTGCAATGTCGAGGAAGTGAGATTCACCGTTGTAGCTTCAATCTGTTCCACTGCATCGCCAGAGAAGTAAGATTCACCGTTGTGGCTTCAATCTTTTGAATTGCAATGTCGAGGAAGTGAGATTTGCTGTTGTAGCTTTAATCTGTTCCACTGCATCGCCAGAGAAGTAAGATTCACCGTTGTGGCTTCAATCTTTTGAATTACAATGTCGGGGAAGTGAGATTTGCCGTTGTAGCTTCAATCTGTTCCACTGCATTGCTAGAGAAGTAAGATTCACCGTTGTGGCTTTAATCTTTTAAATTGAAAACTATGGTTACTTCGATCTGCTTCTGTCAACTCAGGAAAGCAAGACCTGCCATCTTCATTGATCTGTTCTTTGGGGTACATGACCTATATGAACCTATTTATGCCTAGTGATTATGATCCAAATGGATCAAAATATCCTGGCTAAATGTGTATGCATGAATGCAAAATGATCTTTCAATGTTTGAGTTGTTATTGCCCCTTGCTCAATAAGTCCTTATTGCCAACGCGTCCGAATGCTATCTTGTCCGGTTGGTAATGTTCATCTCTTACTTGGTCGGATTGCCCCCACTGTAATCTTCAAAGTTCAACTCATTGTGATTTTCATGGTTAAGCCCTTCGTAATTTGGGACATAAAATTGAAAACCATCCTTCTCCTACTGTAAATTAGGAGTACAAGATCTGAATTTCCTTGGCTACTTAAACCATTTCCAGGGTGTCGCACCAAAAGTTTATGCATTATTGCAAAATTTCCTGTTCCGAGGAATCTCTTCTTATCCTTCAGTAATCATTGAAGCCTTGTCACCAACATGACATCTTCTCATTTTGTTCGATCCTTGTTTGGACAACAAAGTTTGAAAGGACAGTCCTGACTTAGACTTTTCCCTTAAAATTTGGTGTGTTCTAAACAACAGTCCTGTTTCAGGTTCCTTCATTATTTAGAAATTTCTAGAGTAATATGCAAAACTCCTTTTGTTTGAACATTTAGTCGATTAATCGTTATTTCAAATGTTTTGAACAAAATTATCACAATGGACAAAAACTGTTATTGGGAACAAAATCTCAAAATAAGTTAATCAAGATAGCAAATTTTGCTAAGATAAAAACAATGGATAAGATGGAATTTTATTGGTGAGCAAAGCTTGAAATGAATACATTAATCAAGACAACAAATTTTTGCCAAGATTCAAAATATATAAGAATACAATAGGTGCCCTAGATATCGCAGCACGAGTTTCCCCGCATAAGCTTTAACATGTGTTTAGGGAATCTACAGTATTTTGTCGATACCCCAAGATGTCGCCTACCCTTTCTTGTGATTCAGGTATAGCGAGACCACTACATGCCCTCATGTTTCTTCAAAATTTGAGCCACCTTTTTTTTAGGTTTTCAACTCAAATCCCCTTTGGTCTCAAGGCGCCCTTTACGGGTTTTCACTTTGGCCTCTCCTCCTTTTTTTTTAGGAAAAATATTTCTTGACTGAGTCTGAGTTTACAGGATTTGGCAGGCTTTTACCATCCATCTCGCTCAAGATTAAAGCTCCTCCTGAAAAGGCCTTTTTTACCACATAAGGACCTTCCCAATTTGGCATCCATTTTCCTCTAAAATCCTTTTGTAGAGGAAGAATCTTTTTCAAAACCAGGTCCCCCTCATAAAATTCTCTGGGACGAACTTTTTTGTTATAGGCTTGCATCATTCGTTTCTGATACATCTGACCGTGACGAATAGCTTTTAACCTCTTTTCTTCTTCCAAGTTTAGCTGGTCATATCGAGATTGAATCCATTCAGCCTCATCTAGCTTTAGTTCGGCTAATACTCGGAGAAAAGGGATTTCAACTTTTATGGGTAAAACTGCCTCCATCCCATAGACTAAAGAAAAAGGAATTGCCCCCGTAGAGGTCCTAACAGAGGTACGATATGCCAGAAGAGCGAAAGGTAATTTCTCGTGCAGTCTTTGTAGGTTTCAGTCATTTTCCTTACAATTTTCTTAATGTTTTTGTTAGCTGCTTCCACGTCACCATTCATTTTTGGGCGGTACGGTGACGAATTGTGGTGCCTGATCTTGAACTGACTACAAACTTCCGCTATTAAGTTGTTATTCAAGTTCAGCGCATTATCGGATATGATCTTTTCGGGCATCCCGTATCGACATATGATCTCTTTTTTCAAAAACTTGCTAACTGCTGACTTCGTGACATTTGCATACGAAGCAGCCTCCACCCATTTAGTGAAGTAATCAATAACTACAAAGATAAAACGATGCCCATTAAAAGCCTTTGGAGATATTGGCCCGATAACATCCATTCCCCACATGGAGAAAGGCCATGGAGAAACCATAACATGAAGGGGTGACGGTGGTGCGTGTATTTTGTCACCATAAATTTGACACTTATGGCACTTTTTGGCATAATTAATGCAATCCCCTTCCATGGTGGACCAATAATACCCAAATCTCATAATTTGTCTGGCCATTGTAAAGCCATTGGCATGCGTTCCACAGATACCTTTATGCACTTCTTCCAAAATTTTCTTAGCCTCGACAGCATCCACACATCTCAACAATACTTGATATTTTCCCTTTTTATACAAAATTTCCCCATCTAGGACATAGTCAATGGCTAATCTCCTTAATGTCTTCTTATCATTTTTCGTCGCATGGTTAGGGTACTCACGACTCTTCACATATCGCAATATGTCATGATACCAGGGGTGATCATCCTTTTCCCCTTCATTGTCAATGTTGCAACAATGGGCTGGAGCCTCATAAATGCTGACTTGGATAGGCTTCATATCCTCTAGTTTGTTCACTTTGAACATAGAAGCTAGGGTGGCCAAAGCATCTGCCATTTGGTTCTCATCTCGTGAGAGATAACTAAAGGTGACACTATCAAATTCCTTAATCAATTCCATAACCAATTTTCGTTAGCGGACTAACTTCGAGTCTCTTGTTTCCCATTCCCTTTTGAGCTGGTAAATTACTAATGCAGAGTCCCCGTATACCTCTAACACCTTAATTTTTCGCTCTATGGCTGCTCGAATGCCCATAATGCAAGCTTCATACTCAGCCATGTTATTGGTGCAATCAAAGTCCAATTTGCTAGTGAAAGGGTAATGATCTCCACTAGGGGACACGAGTACTACCCCGATTCCGTTGCCTATAGCATTTGAAGCTCCATCAAAATTTAGCTTTCAAGGACCACCTTCTTGGAAATCTTTTTCTGTAGTTGCAACATACATCAAATCTTCATTTGGGAAATCAAAGTTTAATGGTTCATAATCTTCCAGAGCTCTACTTGCCAGGAAGTCTGCTATTGCACTCCTTTTGACCGCCTTCTGGTTCACATAGACTATGTTAAATTCAGATAGGAGAATTTGCCATTGAGCCATTCTTCCATTCAGAGCGGTTGATTCCATCAAGTATTTCAGAGGGTCTAATTTAAAGATTGGCCAGGTTGTATGGTACAACATGTACTGTCTCAGTCTCCGAGTTGTCCATATCAGGGCACAACATAACTTCTCGATTGGCGAATATCTTGTTTCGTATTCAGTGAACTTCTTGCTGAGATAGTAGATTGCTCTTTCTTTTTGTCCTAACTCATCATGTTGACCAATCACGCATCCCATGAAATTTTCAAATACTGTCAAATACAGTATTAATGGCTTGTCTGGACGAGGTGGCATTAGCACTGGGCATTGGACAAGTAGTATTTGACTTTTTCAAAAGTTTTTTGACATTCCTCATCCCATACACCTGGATTGTGTTTCCTAAGGAGACGGAATATGGGGTCACATTTCTCAGTTAATTGTGAAATAAACCGAGCGATGTAGTTTAGTCTTCCTACAAAACCTCAAACCTCTTTTTGAGAATGCGGCGGAGGTAATTCTTGTATTGTCCTTACTTTGTTAGGATCAATCTCAATTCCTCTCTCACTGACTACAAATCCCAACAATTTTCCTGATCTGACCCCAAATGTTCATTTCGCTGGATTTAGCTTTAGCTGAAATTTTTTCAACCTCATAAATAATTTCTTAAGGACCTGCACATGTTCCTCTTTTGTTTTAGATTTTGCAATCATGTCATCAACATAGACTTCTAACTCCTTATGCATCATATCGTGGAACAGTGTTACCATGGCCCTCTGATACGTTGCCCCTGCATTTTTCAACCCAAATGGCATTACCTTATAAGAAAAGGTTCCCCATAAGGTTATGAATGTAGTTTTCTTCATATCCTCAGGATGCATCTTAATTTGGTTGTATCCAGAGAAACCGTCCATGAAAGAAAACAGCGAATGCCCTGCTATGTTGTCCACCAAAGCGTCGATGTGCGGCAAGGGAAAGTTATCTTTTGGGCTAGCCTTATTTAAATCTCTATAATCTACACACATTCGTACCTTCCCATCTTTTTTAGGGACAGGAACAATATTGGCTACCCACTCGGAATATTTGACCACTTGCAGGAATCCAGCGTCGAATTGCTTTTGTACCTCCTCTTTTATTTTTAATACAACATCAGGCCTCATTCTTCGGAGTTTTTGCTGGACTGGTTTGCAATCTTCCTTTATAGGAAGTCGGTGAACTACGATGTCAGTACTTAACCCCGGCATATCTTGGTATGACCATGCGAATACATCTTTGAACTCTCGAAGCTATTTAATGAGGTATTGTTTTATTTCTTCAGCTATGCACGTGCCAATCTTTACCACCTTTCCCTCTTCCAGGATCACCGTCTCTATCGTCTCCTCATGAGGTAGGATTTGTTTCTCTTCCTACTCTACCATCCTCAGTAAGTCCGGAGATAGGTTGCAATCTATGTTATCTTCAAAATCTTGAGATTCCTCTAAACACATATCTCGTTCGAAAGGATTTTCTAAGTCCATAGAAGAGTCACTCATGTCCTTGATATCTTGGGACCTGTTATAAGTACCGAAGAATGTACATGGAATGTATGAATTTAAGGATTCTTATTTAATATGGTCATGAATGAATGAAAGAAATGATTTGGAATAAAAGTATCTAAGATGACTACTCATGCGAAAGAATGACAAGAATATATACTCAAAATGCGAAAATGTATTTCATTGAAATCACAATGTTCAAATATAAGCCCATTTCATTTCACAAAAAGTTTCATTTCCTCTAGGCTTAGAACAATTAGTATGTTTTGAATATTACTCTGAAAAAGCTCTAAAAACTTCAGGCATTTCTTCTGCAGTCCAATTGTTTAAAACACTCCCAGATTCAAAGGGATAGATGCCTGATGTACTTCCTTCTTCAGATTTTTCTTCAAATATGGCATTGATGTTTAAGTTTCCTAACATTTCCCCTGTGGTGTTCTTTCTTGGAGTCCTCAGCCCAGAATACATGGTTCCTCCTGATACGAAGGTCCTGGATATGTGAGGGAAAGCCAACGGTTCCCAATCAATTTCTTTTCTGTTCAAACGCGTCTTCCTCCTCTCTTGTCTTTTCTCCAAGTCTTTCTTTCTTTGCTTAGCATTTGGCTTGAATCCTAAACCAAAGCGGTCTCGTTTGTCCTTCACCACTGGTGCCTCTATCTTTCCTTGAAGGCATCTTCCCAATCCTCTTCCAGGCGCAGCTCCTTTCTCAATTGTCATTTGTAGTCCCATCCTCGTGGCTCTAGATATGCTGGGCATCGGGATCTTCTTTCCCTCAATAATGAAGGTCGCATTTACGAACTCTAAGGATCAAAATGAACATTCGACCGCCTCATCATCTGTTCCCAAATATGGTGCGTCATTGGTTACCAATGCAATGATGTCTTCCTCAGCGTCAATCGTAACTAACCGGCCTTCCGTTACCAATTTTAACTTCTGGTGCAATGATGAAGGCACCGCCCCTTCTGAATGAATCCACGGTCTCCCCAGCAAGCAATTATACGAAGGCTTTATATCCATTACTAAGAAATCCACTTCGTATGTATTCGGGTTAATCAAGAGGGGTATTTCTATTATTCCCATCACCTTCCTTTTGGTACCATCAAATGCTCTCACTATATTCTGGCATGATTTCATGTGGGAACTATCCACCGGTAACCTATTTAAGGTGGATAGGGGTAAAACATTCAAGGCTGATCCATTATCAATTAGCACTCCCGCTAACATATACCCCCCGCAGCGAGCACTAATATGTAATGCTTTGGTGGCTCCTCTTCCCCCCGGCGGTATTTCATCATCATTAAAGAAAATGAAATTGTCGGCACTGATATTGTTAACCAAACGGTCTAACTTATTCACTGAGATATCGCTAGTGACATAAGTTTCATTTAGCACCTTAATCAATGCATTACGATGTACCTCTGAACTTAGAAGCAATTCAAGCACTGAGATACGAGCCGGTTGCTTATGTAATTGGTCTACCACGCTGTACTCGCTATGTTTTAAGAATTTTAGAAATTCTTTAGCCTCATTTTCAGTTACCGGCTAATTGACACGCGGTTTAATTTTGTCTGTTTTTACTTTTCCCAACTCAACTGCTAAGGCTTTTCCTTTTCCAGATTCCACTCTTGCGTTTGCCGGATCATAGCATTTTCCACTTCGTGTATAGAATCCTTCATCCTCTCCTGAAGCGTTTACCAAGCTCTCTTCTCTTGGGATTGTCACATTGCAGTCGTAATTCCAAGGAACCTTTTTGTTATCCTCGTAAGGAAAGGATACAGGTTTTTAGATTATGACCTTTGGCGCTATTTGTATTCCAGATTCTCTGCTCATTGGTTTTGAAATAATCACCACTGGGTGATTAGCCTTTTGGGCTTTCCCCGCAGATCCTTTTTCAGCAGCATAAACTTCTCCCTCTTCTAGTCCCTTAATCTCTTCATAAAACTCCAACTCTTTGTTATCCATTAGGTTTTGCACCATGGTTCTGAACTCAAAACATTTTTGGATGTCGTGGCCTTCTTCTGCGTGGAACTCACAAAACTTCCTAGCTCCTTCAGGCCTTTCTATTGAATTTTGCTTGATGAGACCTCTTTTCACCATTTGTTTCCAAACCCATTCAAGGGGGGTCTTTATTTCTGCTACGTTGGCTTTGACTCTCCTTCCTCCATTCTCAATTATCACGTTCACCCCTTTATTATCATGATTGGGCAATGGATTCTCTGATACGTTTGGTCCTGATGAGTCACCTATCTTTACGATCCCCAAGTTGATAAGTCTTTCAACTAACTTCTTGAATGCAGTGCAGTTTTCAATTGAGTGCCCCTTGGTCCCCGCGTGATACTCGCATTGGACTTTTGCGTCATACCACTTAGGGTACAGAGGTTGCATATGTTTTAGGTAAAATAGAGATACCACATGTGCATTAAATAAGTTCTGGTACAATTCTCTATACGTCACTGGGATGGGTGTGAATTGAAGTTTCTCTACATTTGGCCTTGGATTGGATTCCTGTTTCGAAAAACTTTGCTGATTAGCGGTTACTGCTCTGGCTTGCCCCACTGTGATTGATTTAGAATGGTCCCTGTTAAACGTGTTTGTATTGTTTATCTCGTGCTCCTTCTTCCTTGGTGCTGACCTTTTAGTACTTTCTCCTGCCTCTATCTTGCCACATCTTATGGCGTTCTCTATCATTTCTCCAGACATCACTATATCTGAAAAGCTTTTAGTGGCACTGCCCAACATGTGATTGAGAAATGGAGCTTTCAGGGTATTGATAAAAAGCATGGTTATCTCATTCTCTAAAAGTGGTGGTTGAACTTGCGCTGCTACTTCCCTCCATCTCCGAGCATATTGTTGGAAGCTCTTATTAGTCTTCTTTTCCATGTTTTGCAATACAATTCGATCGGGTGCTATATCCATCACATGTCTGTACTGCTTTATAAAGGCCTACGCCAAATCTTTCCAGGAGTGGATTTCAGTTCGACTCAATTGATTGTACCATCTAGCCGCTGACCCGATCAAACTGTCCTGAAAGCAGTGAATCAACAGTTGATCATTGTTGATGTACCCGGTCATCCTTCGGCAAAACATAGTAATATGAGCTTCGGGACAACTTGTCCCGTCATACTTCTCAAATTCCTGCATCTTAAATTTGGAGGGAGAACCAAATCGGGAACCAAGCTCAAGTCTTTAGCGTCCATTCCTCGATGGTAATCAGCACTTTCCATGGCTTTAAACTTCTCTTCTAGCCATTTACACCGGTCCTCTAATTGTTTCGACAGATCCATTTTTGCTTTCTCTACTTCTGCCGCATCATCGAGATTAGTAACCATGAGATTGGTAGGATTCTCTCCGGGATTATTACCTACTCCGATTTGAAAGTTCATCGGCATTGAAGCAACAGTCTGAAACTGTTGGGGTCTAATTACAACAGAGGACCTTTGTGGGTACAGCTCAGCTTGAGTATGCGCGTGCAGAGGAGTAAAGCCTGGAGGGTAAAGGGGTTCATCATTGTTTCCCTCTTCATCATTAACCACAGGGTCCTTACCCTTGTCATTTCCTCCTTTCAACAACTGTGTTAACTTTGCCATCATGTCATTCTGAGATTCCCGCATCTTTTCTGTCATATCTCACTGAATCTTTTCCAGACGCTCTTGCATCTGATCTTGCATATCTCTTTGGAGCTGTTCAAGTTTTTCTAATCTTTAATCCATGCTCTTCGATTTCGCTCGAGTTCCGTAGGGGTGTTGGTTTTCCAGGTTAACTGAAATAATTTTAATTAATTAGGGTCCTTTAATGGTTGTTAATGCATATAATGTGATGTAATGCATGAAATGAATGCAAAAAGGCGTTAATTCAATTTCATTCTGAAAACTCTACTAGAAAACAAAATTCTTTACATAAGGTGGATTACAGATACGACTTAGCCCTAATACTCAAAACTCTAATCTTCTTAAGTAACGAGGCTAACTCCTGTCCTCGACTTAACTCTAATCCGTACTTCACGCTCAACACATCAGCTTGTACCGCTAATGTGTGCAGATGATCAGCTACCTCCCGGATTTGAAGCACGGCTTCTCCCATAATGTGATCTCTATTTTTTACTTGGTTCTGAAAGTAGTGCAACTGCTCGGCTTGACGATCTTCATTAGATTCCAAGTACTCAATCTGAATCTCGCAACTTCGCAATGCTGCTTCTAACTCTTCAATTCTTTCTTTCATTTCTTCAATTTTATTTAGACTTGCCTTCAATTCCATCACAGAATTTCGATTTCGATGTCGATAGAGAGATCCTTCTAATTCAGTCACTCTATTTTCTAGTTCCCCCTTTTCTTTCTGATTCTCTGATAAACTCCTCTTTAGAGCCTCGTTCTGTGCTTAGACTTCTTGGAATCTCCTTTCCCATCTATCAGCCTTGTTTTTCTCTTCTTGAATCTCCTCACGCCACTGCTCTGAAGTCTTTCCCAACCCGGCAGTCCTCATTGATAATCGCAATTTCTTGTAGTCTTTTTTCAAGCTATCTAGATCTTCTTCAGCCCTAGCTTTCCCTTTTCTTAATCGCTCCACTTCGAGCTTCTGAACATCTGTATCTAACCTTAAGTTCATCTTTTCTTCCTCTATTTGCTCTATCTGCTTCTCCAACTCTGCATTTCTCCTTTCAAAATCTTGCTTTAAAATTTCTAGTTCAGAGGGGACGACCCGTAAATGCTCCTCTATCGACTGACTGCCTTCGTGGCTTGATTTGGGGATATTGTCATTGACTCTTCTGACCCTGCATTCACCATACTCAGGGGTCATCATTGGTCCTACAGCCAATCGCTTCATTTGACGAGTCTGATTCCATGCATTGGATATCTCTCGAATCCTCTTTTTGTAACCATCACCCCCGTACGAGAATTCACACTCGGCTAGCCCCTGGGTTGCGGGTACAAACTGTCTTGACCTGTATTGTCTGAGCACTAATAACGGGGCATAACCAATAGCTCCCCAAATTCCAAGCAAGGGGACCCAATCAAAATCACCACACCGGTACAAAATTTCGTCTGGAAGTAACCACGGAGCTCTCCACTCAATGTCCTCTTCTTGCAGGTTTTGAAGAATTGCCATCCATTTTTCCATTGAAATGTCATCTCTTCTCGGTGTAGCTATTACTTCCTTTAGTGGCGAATAGTTTTCAGAGAAGACTCGATATGATACCTTATCTACTTTCCAAAAATGACTATGGAACTACGCTAGTAACAGCTGTGCACATCCAATGAATCTGCCTTCACCCGCTCGTCGACAGGCATTCAATGATCTGAATGTTTCCGCTAAAATTGCTGGAACCGGAGTAACTCCCTTGTCGAGACGGTCGAATAAATCAGTGACTGCCTCATCAATAAGCCCCAAAGGTCTAGGGAAGATAACTAGGCCGTATATGCTCAAAGCAAAGACATCTACCCTCTTTTTTACATCTGGATGCACTAGGACCACATCTTTCAAATTCTTCCAAGAAATGCACTTGTTATCCCGTTTTTGTTTGATTCGGGCTGTAACCCACTGCTCACTCATACCTGTTATGTTCATCAACCTTCTCAAAAAGGGTGCATTTGCGGCTCTCGAGTAGATTCTGTCGATTTGAATATTCGAACACCGAAGTAAAGCCATATATTCTTCTATTGTAGGCACTAAGTCAGCCTTTCCGAAGGTGAAACAACTGTAGGCGGAATTCTAAAATTGTACAAGAACCCGGAACAGGTGCTTGTCTACCTTCATATCTAGCAGGTACGGCAAATCCCCATAATTAGAATAGAACAACTCTCTGTCCTCCTCGTTCCATTGGTCCCAAATCTCCTTCAATTCTTGCAAACTATTCTGGGTTACACTGATACGGGTGAAGTCCCATAATTCTGATATGTATCCTTTAGCCAAACTATCTCCTTTCTCCCGCTGCGTCGTTTCTGACCAAATTCGGACTGCCGCATTATCTTCCACCTTATCAAGAAACCCCCTTTCCATGATAAGTTTTCTTTCTAGAAACCGAATATGAACCAACGCCTTGAAATAATGAAATGCCATGCAGTTGAAATGTCATGCATCCAAAATAAAACATCAAAGATCAGTATAAGATATAAACATACAATCCAAGACAATTCAGAAAGAATAAAAGCATATATCAGGGTATCTACTAGGGTTTGGTGTTGTTCTACCTAGGGTGAGTTCCTAAGGTTCACTACATGAGGTTTGGCTCTAAAGTAAGGGTACCCAAACCAGCAGATTCCTCGATCTTCACCCGTTATAGGCTCATATAGATCGAGTTCGGTTCAGGGGAATACATTTCCCTATGGCTGCACGGAGATGAAAATCTCACGAAGACATAGGTACAGATGTATTCCGAAAGCGATCCACTATCCTGCACGGAGGTGAAAACCTCACGAAGGAGTAGCTTCTCACTCTCACTTAGAAGGGTGTGACCAAAGGTCATGCAATGCAATATGCAGCAAGATACCGAAATTTAAATCACCACAACAATTACAACGATGAGAATCGTGATAAAACGAATGAAATGCAATGCAAGGATCGTATATTTAAATCAAGTTTTCAATTTTCGACAAAAAAGACAAAAGGTAATCAACTCGTGGCTCAGCTCACTTATTTTGAAAAAAATTCCCCAGCGGAGTTGCCAAGCCGTTGACACCATTTTTTTGATGAAAAAATAGGGTCGACTTGGGTTTTAAAAGAAACGGGATTCGCCACCAATCCTTTTTTCTATTTGAAGTGTGATTGGATCACCTCGAAAAGGGGTTGTTTTTAATAAACGATTTGATTTTATTAAAACAACAAGTTTAGTCCATGAAATTCAGAAAAAAGGGTTCGGGAGTCGGTTACGCACGAGGAAGGACTAGCACCCTCGATACGCCCAAAATTGGTACCTAGTTGATTAGCTAATGTCTTGATGTCGAAAATTGAGAACTTGGAAAAATTAAAAATACGATCCTTGTGTTAAAAAAATTGGAAATGGAGCATATTTCACATTATTCGAGAAAGAGAATCATATCCAGTAAGTTAGGACACAATGTCTCGAATTCCCGATACGCGAATGAAAAATGTTTATTTTAAAAGTTTAGCCCTCTTGGATTTAAAAACGAGATCACGACCAGTAAGTTAGGACGCGATTTTTTAATCCCGATATCATTTAAAATTTGAGTTTAAAAAGATTCGTGCATTTAGATTTATCGTAAAAATCGAAACCCAGTAAGTTAGGGTACGATCCTCTCGAATCTAAACACGAAATATTATTTATTCAAAGCAAATTTTGTTAAATAAAACATGAAAACCGTAACAAAAAATTCGAAAGCAAATTACATTGTTGTTATGCATGGTAAAATCATAACGCACGCAAAAGTATAATAGCAACAATATCGAACCTACAACATCCAAACAAATAAAATATAAAAACGAATAAAATTAAAACATTCACTCAAAATAACAATAATAGTGTGAATGAATAAATAAATAAAGAAAATGAATAGAATTATAAAATGTAAAAAGATATATGTATGTACATATATGAAAATATGTAAGTATGTGTATATATGTATATTTATAAAACTAAAATATATACGTATATATATGTTATGTAAATGTATTCACGTGAATATATATATATACTTTGAAATTATAAAATAAAACATATGTACTTGTTTTAAAATATTATAATATATATATATATATATATATATATATATATATATATATGAAATAAGTATATACATATTCGTGAGAAAAAATATAAATATACATATATAGAAATATATATATAAAATGAGTATTTATGTAGGTATATATATAATATATAAGTATATACGTACATATGTAAGCAAATATATGAAAATAATATGTCACATATATCTAAGATTTATAAAAATAAATATAAGTGTAAATATAATGATAGTCATAATAGTATTAATAGTAATACTAAGGATAATAATAATAATAATGATAACACTAAAATAATTGATTAAACAATAAAATTGCTAGAAAAAGGGATTAAATCGAAATAAAAACATAAATGCTGGGCGATTTCGAAAATAAAATAAAAAGAAAGGACGAAAGGGACTAGATTGTGATACGCGCCGAAACAGGGGGACCAAAAGGGAAAAGTTCCCCATGCTTATAAAACGACGTCGTCCTAGATGAGGGGTCAAATTGAGATCCATTATAAAATAAAGGAGTAAATTTGAAAATAAAACAAAATCTGATTGAAGAATCATTAAAAAGCGGAGGGGCTAGAAGCGCAATTTGCCCCTCCGCACAAAAACACGCGGATCTTAAGCAGGCGGGTCGGGTCAGTCTGATCCAAGCTCAAACGACGCCGTTTTTGGGCGTTCGGAGCTTGGATGAAACGACGCCGTTTCATCATCACTATTTAAGTTAAAAAGTTTGTTAAAAAAATCATTTGTGTCCTGTTTTTAAAAAAAAAACTAATTCTTCTCTTTTCTTTTCTCTGCAGGTCCCCCAACCACCATGGTTCAAGTTATCACCACCGTGACTGTCGCCGGACGCCGACGACGGCAGCCGCGTCGTCTGCATGGTGAAAAACCAAAATACCCCCTTTTTGTTCCTTTCTTCGAATAGAACCCAGATCTGGGGTCAAAATTATCAGAATAACCTGGTGACAAGGGCTAAAATCGGAAGAGACCTTTCGGTTCTTCCTCCTCACATCTGCCGAAATCAGGTAAAACCCTCCTCTTTATTTTATTTTATTATCTTGTTATATGTATTTGATTAAATGAAAATGAAAAAAAGAAAGAAACAACTTAGAAAACGGAAATAAAGAAACGAAAATGGAGAAAAAGAAATCTGAAGGACCAGAAGCTAGTTACCTTCGATAAATGTTTTTTTATTTCTTCCAAATTTTTTTACAAAAAGATCAACCGAACCCTTACATCTCCTGGTTTCGGCTTTTTATAGCCAATTGTTTACATTATTTTTTCTATTTGGTTGCTTTTCTCTGTTGTTGCGTGTCCTTGCAGGTAATTGATGGAAGTGGTTGGTGGTAGTTACTGTAGCAGCAGATGACGGTGTGAGGGGCCAAGGGTCAGTAGGCGGCGCCTAGGGTTTCAGTCTCTGAAACCCTAGGCAGATATTTTTTTTAAGGGTATTGGGCCTTAGTTTAGGTAGTGGGCCCGTCGGGTTTGGGTGTAAATGGGTTTTGGGTTTAATTGTTTTGGGCTGAGGGTTAATGGGTTAGTTTAATTGGTTAGGTGTATTGGTTAGGTTAATTGGGTTGTATTGGGTTTTGGGCTAAAAATTGGGCTTGTACAGTCCCTATACATTAATATATTGTCTTTGATTTGTGAAGGACCAAAATAATTTAATACCAAAACATGGCAAACTGGATGCCAGATTATAGTAGAAAATATAATGCAGAAAACTAGATGACAAATTTAAGTAAGTAAAATGATCCAATATTTGAAAGGAAAACCAGCAAAAAAATCTATACAAAATCGGAGCCCCAAAAGATTAAATTTTCAAAAATCATCATGATAAAACTATTATTGATTAGAATTTTGAACTAAAAGGTACCTTAATAATTTCAACAACCTGGTTTACTCCACTCTCACTAGCAAACAGAGGCTGGAGTCAGAAAAATAGTATTTGTTAAGTAATTTAAAGGGAAAATGCATATAAATAAGCAAATAAATTTTGCAACGAAACATGTACCTGCCCAAGCAATATCTCAGCCAAAACACGGCCAGCAGACCAGATGTCAATGTCTGTGGTGTATTCAGTTGCACCAAATACTAATTCACGTGCTCGATAGTACCTAGAACAGATGTAAGATTATAAGATTAAGACCAAATATTATTAATTCAGTTGAACCAAGTATAAAAACTTTATCAATATCACTACCAAATATTAATTCGAAGATTAAATGGCAGCTTCAGTTGAACCAATAGTTGCAGGAGGAGCAAGAAGCAGTAACTTAGTCAAATCTAAGGGTAGAAAACTACTAAGATAAAACTTTGGTTTTAGCATATGAACCAAAATAGTATTTGTTTTCGTTAGTTCAGTGCATCAACAACTGCAACTTCAATAATAATTCCCATTAACTAAAACTATAGACATACAAATGGCTCTAGTTTTATAATATATTTAGACTTACACATGTTAAATTTCATTTGTTGTTTTGGACTACCAAAGGTATCAAGAGAAAATGGTTAATTCCAATGATGCATCCTCTTAAATGAGAAATAACAATAACAAATAAAGCCTTCAACTATATAATAGCATATAAGGCACCAAAATGATATAATTACGATTTAGTCTAATGCTAATTTAATTATTACAAAAATTTAAAATCAACAGTTTTTATTGTAAAGGCAGTTATCTCTACTTTCATATATATGTAAAATTTTAAGAAATAAATAGTTTAAGAATTATAAAATTTTTAGAAAAATAAAAATAGACGAGGGTTAAGTTGAGGGATTTTGAAACTGGTGGATTTTGAGAACAAGGTCAGGATGCAATTTCCTCTGCCAAACATCGTACTTCCCTTCTAAATCGTCAACCTCAATTTCATACTTATTTTCTGTGATAATTAAGAAAAAGCAATTACGAAACAAAAAAGTAAATTAAAAATATATACTAGTGGAAAAAAAAAGGAAGAACACTTACACCCTAAACATCTGAAAGTAATCAATGCATAAAGCAAGGGGTCGAATGCTCTTGCAGGAATCAGAATAGAGTAATGGCGTTGTTCGAGTCTTGTATGCGATGCAGTTCCGCGAAGCAGTTCCAACACCTTTTTGTTAAAGAATCGAGCTTTACGGCGGATTAGGAGCTTAAATTTTGAAAGGAAAAAGTATGAATTTGGGAGAAAATGGAAGGCGTAGCATGGACAAACCCGATAAGAAATAAAGGGATGGGAAATTGGGGGTTTGGATCACAAAGGGATTGGAAGTTTCGGAATTGGGGAAAATAATTTGTGGAAGAATAACCTAGGGAAATTTAGGGGAAACGAAGATAGGAAATTGGGGAAATGAAGTCGGGGAAATATGACATGGGGAAAACTAAAGGAAATTCGGGGTTAATAAAACGACGTCATTTAGGTTAGCTTTATTAAATTTTGTGGCGTTTCTTAATAAGCGCCACTAAAAGCATAAGATAAAACGGCACCGTTTGGGAAACTATTAAAACCTATTTGTGGCGTTTTCTGCTGAAGCGCCACTAAAGTATAGTCCTTTTATTAGCAGTTAAGCAATTGATTAAATTGGCTCAAATTTTAATTAGCTTTGTTAGTTAAAAGTTTGTTATCCAGCTTGTATATAGCTAGCTTCTAGATCGTTTTTATTCGGATCTTACATTGGTCAAATACTTGTATATAAGCTATTGTAAATGATTCAAATAATAACAGAAAATCATTTTACCAATATTTCCACATGGTATCAGATGTTCTCTCTTCCGCTTTTCAATTTTTTTTTGATATTTGAGTTTTAATCTCAGATCTCTCCTTTTATTTTTTGCCATTTTCATGGCTACTGTTGATCCAACTCAGGCTTCAAGCCCTTACTATCTCCATCCCAATGAAAATGCATCATTGGTTCTGGTATCTCCACCTCTTTCCAGCTCGAATTACCATCACTGGTCACGAGAAATGCGGATGGCTCTTCTCTCCAAAAACAAACTTCAATTTGTTGATGGCACTATTTCAGCTCCTACTACTACAGATCCTCTGTTTCCAGCTTGGGACCGTTGCAACAATATGGTAAAATCTTGGCTTAATCATTCTATAACACCTTCAATCTGTACTAGTGTTTTATGGATTGATAAAGCCTCTGACATTTGGATTGATCTTCGTGAGCGTTTTTCACAAGGCGATCTTTGTCGAATCTCTGATTTACAAGAAGAGATCTATGCTTTTAAACAAGATGACAAATCTATCACTGACTATTTTACTGAATTGAAAATCTTATGGGATGAGTTGTTGCAATTCCGGCCTCTGCCTTCTTGTTCCTGTACTACACCTTGCTCTTGTGGTGCTGTTACCACTGCTCGTTCTTATCATACGCAAGATTATGTGATTTGGTTTCTCAAAGGATTAAATGATTCTTATTCTGTTGTGCGATCTCAAATTCTTTTGATGGATCCTTTACCAACCATCAACAAGACTTTTTCCAAGGTGCTTCAACAGGAACGCCAATTATCTGTTGTTTCCTCTAAGGTGTTTGCTGGTAACACTATTAAATCTGGTACTTCTTATAAGAAATCACTATCTCCTTCTTCTGCTTCTTCCTCAGTTTCTGGTGATAAATGTTGGTGTACTTTTTGTCAAATGCCAAGGCATACTATTGACACTTGCTACAAGAAGAATGGTTACCCTGATGGCTCTCGTCCTCGCAGATCAGTCTCTCGTGCTCACAATGTTGTCTCAGATGATTGTGATGATTCTTTGGAGGAAACTAAATCTGTCACTGCTGTGCCAAGTGCTACTTTTAATGGTTCTAGTATTAATCTTACTCAGGAATAGTATGATCAGCTGTTTACCTTACTTCATTCAACTACTTCCCTTTCCAAACCACATGACACACCATATTCATCCCACCCACCTCATATTACCAATCATATCATGACCGATCCCTTCCAATCCTATACACTTGCTGCTACTGATGGTAATACTCTTTCCACTTCCTCTCATGCTAAATTTTCTTTTTGGATAGTTGATACTGGAGCTACTGACCACATTACACATTCATTATCCTCATTCACATTTTATAAACAAATTAAACCTATCCTTGTTAGTTTACCTAATGGTTCAAAAGTACCTGCACATTTTTCAGGGACTGTCATTTTCAATGATACTTTATGCTTAACTGATGTCTTATATATACCACAATTCTCTTCCAATCTTTTATCTGTCACTAAACTTACATCTAACCTCCCTTGTTGTTTCACCTTTTATACATCTCATTGTACTATACAGGCTATACCATCTTGGAGGATGATTGGTACAGCTAAAGCACAGCATGGACTTTATACAATGGATAATCCTATTCGCCAGTTCACTTTTCCACAACATAATGCTTTCATCACTCCCACCTCCACCACTGATCTTTGGCACCATCAAATGGGACATATCTCTGATTATAGGATCAAATTACTTGCTGGTTAGATTCCCTTCCTTACCTTTCATGATAATACTGCTTGTAAAACTTGCCATTTTGCTAAACACAAGAAACTTTCTTTTCCTGTAAGCCAATCTCATTCAAATAACATTTTTTATCTTATTCATATTGACATTTGGGGTCCCAATTCAATTATTTATCTTTATGGTCATCGTTATTTTCTCACAATTGTGGATGATTATTCTCGATTTACATGGATTATTTTGCTCAAAAATAAATCTGAAGTTCGTGGTCATTTACAAAATTTTTTTGCCTTGGTCAAAACACAATACTCTTGCTCCATCAAACTTGTAAGATCTGATAATGGCAGAGAATTTGACATGCCTTCTTTTTATGCCTCTCATGGCACAATTCATCAAACTTCTTGTATTGAAACTCCTCAACAAAATGGCTTAGTTGAGCGTAAACATCAACACATTCTTAATGTGGCTCGTGCTTTACTTTTTCAATCTCATTTACCACAAATTTTCTGGAGGCATGCTGTGCTACATTCTGTCTTCCTTATTAATCGAACCCCAACTCCCTTACTTTCTAATCAAACACCATTTGAAAAGTTGTATAATACCAAACCTGATTATTCCATGCTCAAGGATTTTGGATGTTTAAGCTATGCTTCCACTCTATCTTCCCACCGCCACAAATTTGATTCTCGGGCAAGGCAATGCATATTTCTTGGTTATAAACCTCATGTTAAAGGTTATATCCTCCTTGATACAAATTCTCGAGCCATATTTGTATCACGAAATGTTACTTTTCATGAAACCAACTTTCCTTTCTCCCACCAAAACACCTATGATTCCATCTCCCCCCTCAATTACTTGAACCTGACACTACATATGATGACCCTTCTCCACCACACTCACCACAAAGAACCCCACCCCCACCACCACCACCTTCTCCTCCTCCATATTCTCGTCCACAAAGAACCAGGCAGCAATCCACCCGTTTACAGGATTACCATTGTTATAATGTTACAGCTGCTGCCAATCATCCAGGTACACCACATCCTCTTACTTCCTTTATCTCTTATAAACACTTATCACCATCACACTTGCATTATACTCTTGCCATTTCTGCTTCTATTGAACCTAAAACCTATAAGCAAGCCATCCAACGGTCACAATGGATCAAGGCAATGCAAGCTGAGATTAGTGCTCTTGAAGAGAATAATACCTGGATCTTCACTACCTTACCAGAGGGTAAAACACCAATTGGGTGCAAATGGGTGTTTAGAATAAAACATCGAGCTGATGGATCAATTGAACATTACAAGGCTCAATTGGCTGCCAAGGGTTACACACAAACTGAAGGGGTTGATTATTTCGAAACATTTTCACCTGTTGCAAAGATCACAACTGTTAGACTTCTTCTAGCTTTGGTTGCTTGCAACAACTGGTACCTTCACCAACTAGATGTAAACAATGCTTTTCTACATGGTGATCTCCATGAAGAAGTTTACATGCTCCCTCCTCCTGGTTTTGCATCTTCTGCTTCTAATCAAGTTTGCAAATTACAAAAATCACTCTACGGATTGAAGCAAGCAAGCAGACAATGGTTCTCCAAGCTCACAACTGCCTTACTTACCCTTGGATACATTCAATCTTCTGCTGACTATTCTTTTTTTGTGAAACTACAGCAAGATACCTTCACAGTTCTTCTAGTATATGTTGATGATATCATCTTGACTGGTAATTCACTCTCTAAAATTACCAAAGTGAAGGCCTATCTAGATCAACAGTTTTGGATTAAAGATCTTGGAGAACTAAAGTACTTTCTTAGCCTGGAAGTTGCTCGAACTACTACTGGAATTCACCTCTCACAAAGGAAATATGCTTTGGAAATCTTACAGGATTCCGAATTTACGGATTGTACACCTGCCAAGACTCCATTAGCATCTAAATCAAAGCTTACTTCCGATTCTGGTGCCCTCCTTCATGATGTTACTTCATATCGACAACTTGTAGGGCTAATCTATTTGACATCAACACAGCCTGATCTTGCCTTTACCGTGCAACAATTGAGCCAATTCATGGACAAACCTACTGATCAACATTTGCAAGCTGCTCACCGTATTCTTCGATACTTGAAAGCTTGTCCTAGCAATGGTTTGTTTTATCCATCTTCCTCTCCTCTTGATCTTCGAGCATTCAGTGATTCAGATTGGGCTGGATGTCTCGAATCTCGGCGTTCCATCACCGGATTCTGCATCTTCTTGGGAAACTCACTAATCAGTTGGAAATCTAAGAAACAACCAACTGTCTCGCATTCATCATCTGAGGCTGAGTATAGAGATTTAGCTTCCACTGTTTGTGAAGTTCAATGGCTCCATTATCTTCTTCACGATCTTGGTACCACTCTTGGCCGTGCAACACCCTTGTTTTGTGACAACAATTCTACTATTCAGATTGCCAATAACCTCACTTTCCACGAACGCACCAAACACATAGAAATTGACTGTCACATCGTCCGGGAAAAGGTAACCACAGGCATTGTGCACCTGATGCCTTGCAAATCAAGTGATCAACTCGCTGACCTCTTCACCAAGTCACTTACTGCTCAACCATTTCATGACATTGTTAGCAAAATGGGAATGCTTAATATCCATTCTCCAATTTGAGGGGGACTATTAGCAGTTAAGCAATTGGTTAAATTAGCTTAAATTGTAATTAGCTTTGTTAGTTAAAAGTTTGTTATCCAGCCTGTATATAGCTAGCTTCTAGATCCTTTTTATTCGGATCTTAAATTGGTCAAATACTTGTATATAAGCTATTGTAAATGATTCAAATAATAACAGAAAATCATTTTACCAATATTTCCACACCTTTTGCTGCGTTTTACAAAAAACGCCACTACAATTTTGCATCAAAACGTATTTATTAGTTTACTTTAAGTAATATTTATAATAAATTAGATAAAATTAACATTTTTAGTGTTTTAATTTCATTTTTATTTTTCTATTTTTATTTTATTTATTAATTAATAAAATTAACTTATTTATTAATTTTATTTAAGGTAAATAGTCCATAATTTTGAGGGTTACAAAAACGACGGTGTCTTAATTACAACAGATTAAAAATTTGCGGCATTTTTACAGTAGCGCCACTAATGCCCGAAACAAAACGGTGTCGTTTTGCTTAAACCACAGCCCAACCTTGCGGTGTTTTCATCAACACACCGCTAATGCGCACCTTTAGTGGCGTTTTTCTCCTAGCACCGCTAAAGCAATTAAAATCGTAGCGGAAGGCTACGCCATTTTGTCTATAAAATTTGAAATTTTTTGTGGCATTTTTGTTCCAAACGCCGCTAATGTCTCGTTTATTACAGCGTTTTTAATGAAAACGCCACTATCAAATCAAATTTTCTATTGAAACGGTGTCGTTTTGGTATTCCATAGTTTTGTTAAGTAATATTTATAATATATAGTAGTAAAATTATAAATTTTAGAGTTTTAATTGATATTTATAAATTTTAGATAAAATTATAAATTTTAGTGTTTTTATTTCATTTTTCATTTTATTTTAATTTAATTCCATTTGTTAATTTGGTCCTCTCCTAAATTATCAATGTTATATATTAATTTTTAACTTATTTATTAGTTTCCTTTAAGTAATATTTATAATAAATTAAATAAAATTAATGCTTTTAGGGTTTTATTTCATTTTTATTTTCTATTTTCATTTTATTTATTAATTAATAAAATTAATTAATTTATTACTTCTATTTAAGCTAATATTTAAATATATCAAATTGTTTAGATTCAAATTTTTTAAAATATAAAAGCATTAATTAATTGTATAAAATTCCAATTCTCAATTAAACCTTAATCTTATTAAACCCGCCTAAATTAACCATTGAAGGGATATAAATATTTAAGTACTCTATCTATTATATATATCTCTCAAGGCATAATTTAAATCCTAAATTATACATCTTTTACAATTACATAAGAACATATTTAAAATATAAATAAAAAAATTAATCTAAACCCAAAACCTTAACCCGACCCTTGAAACCTTAAACCCTAAATACCTAACTCTTAACCACTAACATTTAACCCCTAAACACCTAACCCCTAAACCTTAAATCCCGACCAACCCTTAATTAAACCATAATCCCTAATCTATAATCCCTAAATCCATACTCCCTAAATCTTAAAATATGAACTCCTAAACCGGCCTTAAATCTTAAATTAATCATATACCCTAAACTAAAAACCCTAAACAAATTTATTATTATCTCTTTTACAATTATATAAGAACATATTTAAAATATAAATTAATAAATAATTAATCTAAACCCAAAACCCTAACTCGACCCTTGAATCCTTAACTTTAAACCCCTAAGACGTCTAACCCCTAAACCCCTAACCCTCTAACCCCTAAACCTTAAATCCCAACCCCTAATCCATAATCCCTAAACCCATACTCCCTAAACCTTAAAATATGAACTCCTAAACCGGCCTTAAATCTTGAATAAATCATATACCCTAAACCAAAAACCCTAAACAAATTTATTATTATCTATTTTACAATTATTTTAAATAATAGTATTTTAATTTTTTCATGTCTTTTATTTCAAATTATTTCTACGTGTCACTATTTTTTTCTGAAGATTTTAAATATTCAATTAGAAATAAATTGAATTTTATTTAATATGAATAAACCAATTCAGATAAAATATTTTTAGCGGCGCTTTTCAAAAAACGCCACAAAATCCCCCAGCATTAGCGGCGCTTTTTCAAAAACGCCGCCAAAGCCCCCAGCATTTTTGGCCGCTAAATCCCCGAAAGCTCACAAAATGGCGTCGTTGGGCTTATGTTTTTTTTGCGGCGCTTTGTCAAAAACGCCGCTAAAACCCTGAGCATTAGCGGCGCTTCCTTAAAAACGCCGCTAAATCCCCGAAATCTCACAAAACGGTGTCGTTGGGCTTATGTTTTTTTGGGGCGCTTTCCCAAAAACGCCGCTAAAGCCCTGAGCATTAGCGGCGCTTTCTTAAAAACGTTGCTAAATCCCCGAAAGCTCACAAAACGGCGTCGTTGGGCTTATGTTTTTTTTTGCGACACTTTCTCAAAAACGCCGCTAAAACCCTGAGCATTAGCAACGCTTCCTTAAAAACGCCGCTAAATCCCCGAAAGCTCACAAAACGACATCGTTGGGCTTATGTTTTTTTGCGGCGCTTTGCCAAAAACACCGCTAAATCCCTGAAAGCTCATAAAATGGCGTCATTGGGCTTATGTTTTTTGCGGCGATTTCTCAAAAAACGCCGCTAAAGCCCTGAGCATTAGTGTCGCTTTCTTAAAAACACCGTTAAATCCCCGAAATCTCAGAAAACGGCATCGTTGTGCTTAGGTTTTTTTGCGGCACTTTCTCAAAAACGTCGCTAAAACCCTAAGCATTAGCGGCGCTTTCTTAAAAACCCCGCTAAATCCCCGAAAGCTCACAAAACGGCGTCGTTGGGCTTATGTTTTTTTGCAGCGCTTTGCCAAAAACGCCGCTAAAGCCCTGAGCATTAGCGGCGCTTTCTTAAAAAAGCCGCAAAATCCCCGGAAGCTCACAAAACGGCGTCGTTGGGCTTATGTTTTTTTGCGGCGCTTTCTCAAAAACGCCGCCAAATCCCCGAAAGCTCGGAAAATGGTGTCGTTGTGCTTAGGTTTTTTGCGGTGCTTTCTGGAAACGCCGCTAATGCTTATTTTCAACGGCGTTTTCCATAAAGCGCCGCTAATGATCGATCTTTAGTGGCGTTTTTTGTCCAAACGCCGCTAAAAATGCCGCTAAAAGCTTGTTTTGGTGTAGTGGTGGCATGGCCTACACAAATTAGAGGTTGGCCACCGGAAGCTAATGACGAGTTGGGCTGGATGATAACATGCTCAGTAGAGGAGGTTAAAGTTTCAAAAATGAATGCTTACAATGTTCAGTTTCAAAAAATTTGATTTTGGGTTGGATTTATTAAATTGAGCTATTCCGGTAGTCAAATTGAGAGGATAGTGAATTTGAGGTTTATTAGCTACTAATTAGGCATTAATTAGAATTATTAAGAGGTTAATTTTGAAAACTTAGTACTGAAGACTTGTAAGATTAGTAAAATTAGAGGGGTCAATATGAGAAGATTAGAAAATATGATTTAGCATAGTAGAAGACCTTATATTGTAAATATCCCAAGCCCAGATTAGAAAATGGCCATTTTTCAAAATTGGTTGGAGAGAACGGTTAACCATCCTCATTTGCACGAATTGTTCTCCAAAAAAATTAGCAAAATTTCTCTTTAGCATTTTCCCCCCAAATTCCCGTCAATCTTGATTTTTCTTAAGATTTCAAATTTTGTAGGTTGATTTTCATTAAAACCCTTCATTTTGACAAGATTTCACGATCAAGATTTCAACATTTTTTCTTCTTACCAATCCACGTCAAAAATTTTGAAAGAGTAGAGGAGTTGAGTTTTCTTTGATTTCTTTGCTCAATCCATATTTGTCCAGTAAGGTAAAATTTTTTCTCACCTTAATTTATGATTTTAAACTATTGAAACATGACTTTTGATTTTATCTCTATTTTCTCCCATTTTGAGCATTTTTCAAGGGAGTGAGTGCTTTGATTCTTTATATATTTTTTTAACTTTGAATATGGTTGAAAATGAGTTTAGAATGGGGTGGGATGTAACACCGCTGTCAACCCATTTGACCAATGAACGACGATGTTACCACAAAACAGACAACATTTCGAATTGACAAAAACATTGGTTTTTGTAATTAAAACAATCAATACGATTTTGATAAATTAATCTTAAAATGATGTTTGGCGAAGTAGTATTTTTAAAAGAAAATCAAAAGTATACATTCCAAAATTTCACTCAACGGATTTAAAATAATTAAGGCATAGATCGGGAAAATAAGAATAAGTCGTAATTTGCATAATAAAGAACTTAGTAATTTGGCGAATAGTCATCATTCATTATGTACAGATAATTTTATAACATACGTTCAAATTTACTTTTATATAATTCAACACAAGAGACTGAAACCACAGGCCACCCTGATTCAATATAGATATTACGACAGAACAAAGATTGGCTCACAAAAGAGTCTTTTAGCTGGCCGAGTCCCTTCAAAAGTTTACTATTTCAACAGATCCTAAAATGATAAGGAAAAACTAGGTACGTTTATAATGTAATTAGTGAATTCCAAAGATAAACAATAAACATTCGAATAAGGTTTTCGAGAAGAGAAAATTTAGCTAGGCTTTTATCCCGCTTAGTAATAACAATTGACACATGGATACAAAAATATAATTGTTTACGATCTGTTGGCGGATTCATAACACCAAACATTTAAAGTTTGTTGGCGAACACTATCCACCGCTAAATGCAATCACCAATAACTTAAATTTTTATGCAAGTATTAGTTAAACCTAATCACAATACATACAATTTCACTACAATCGATGTTAGTTCACATGCGGACTGTAACACCTCGTCTGATGTAATCCCAGTTAGTGGTTTATGTGGGCAGATTGTTGGCTAAAGTATAAGCCAAGGAAGGCTGATTTACGCCTTATCCACCAGGTTAAGTTAGTGCTGGTTGTCACGCTATGATTGGCGGATTGTTTGGCCAATCAGGTAAGTCTGTAAAAACTTGGTTGAAGGTTCATCTTTTGGCGAAGTATAAGTTGCTGATCTATATGTCTTGACATGGTCATTGTGGAGAATCTACCAATAAGCGAATTCTCTTAGCAAGCCTTGTGTTGGGGGACCTTTCTGTTAGTATCCGCCAGTGGCGGATTGTTAGGTCATGGACTCAATAGTTTTCTTTATGAGCACGTGGGTATACTGTTTAGATTTAGTTGGTTTCTTGTTAAGATCTAGTTGGAAATTAACGAGAGTGTAAGGATGTTTAAGGTAGGATGTGTTTAGAAATTATCATGTTGGCTGTAACACCCTCAACCCGACTCGAATCACTGGGTCTAGATCTCAAGTATTACTTCACATATCACTTAGCAAAATTTCAAACAGTTGACGGTTACTCTTTACTTAAACATTTTTCTTATCAATTTATTTAAAAGTTCAATCTTAAAGAATTAATGAAAGGTATTTAAAGATAAATAATATAATACATCAGACTAATTATAACTTATGTAACACCTCTAACCCGTATCCGTCGCCGAAACAGGGTTACAGAGCATTACCAAAATTTACAGAAACAAAGAAACAAATATTTCATATCATATAGCATTCATATCAGAAACCAATCAAAATCAAGCATAATGTCCATTATATGAGCCCTCGAGGCCCAAAATACACATTAGATACAAGTCTGGACTAATTCGGGTACTCAATTTTTTTCGAAAAACATTAAAATTTTTGAAAGGTGTAGGGGACACACGTCCGTGTGGCCAGGCTGTGTGTCTCACACGGTCAAGAGACACGCCCGTGCCTCAGGCAGTGTGGGCATTCAAAATAGGGACACACGGTTGTGTCCCAACCCGTGTCCATACCTATGTAACTCTCTGACTTGGGTCACACGGCCAAGTCATATGCATGTGTGCTAGGTTGTGTTGAGCATACTGACTTGCGCAATTTAAAAGATACATGGGACATACGGTCGTAATACCTAGTCGTGTATCACACACGACTAAGACACACGCCCATGTCTTTGCCCGTGTGGAGAAAAATATGCCATTTCCGATCCACATTTCTCACCCCATTTATCATCAACCTAACACAACACTTTAGCACAATATCAAGCCATAACAAGGCATTCAAATCAAGCCAAAAACAAGTTTTATACATAACATATCACCACATATATCCAAGTATTCATACTTACCAAATTGACCAAATACACATATATGCATATTTTACCAAATATACTATCTCATACCAATCATCAATATGCTTATAAATTATCCCTCATTCAACCACCTCAAGCACACATCAAACATGATAAGGCCACAAGTATATATACATCAAAATATACCAAATACAAGCTATACAAATGGCTAATCTCAATGAAATATTTGTATGCCATCATTGGTCAAATTAACCTGTACATGCCATTACAACTAAAAATTAGTTTACTATATATGCCGAAAAGGCCGAAGGATAGTGTGAAGTAGCTCCGACCAACTTCCAACCAAATCGAGCTTTTGAATTACTATGAAACATGGTAAGCATTTAAGCTTAGTAAGTTTGTATAACATGTAATTTAACTTACCATTTATTCACATTTAAGGTAAGCATTCATAACATATCCAAACCAATTTGTCCAAAAGCCTATACACATAATCCTCAACATGTTAGCCATGTGAATTTCATGTAATATTCCATAAACATGGGTGAACATAATCACCAAGCAAGTTCCATATATATGTATCATCCTTCTCATATTTCAATATATCATGAAATATCATTTTCATGTAATTCAAGTATATACCCGTAATTGTTCATTTCGAACTCATATTGTTTTATATCAGAACTTTACTCATTGAACCATTTAAAATATCATTGGATACACGGGAAGTACATACAAAGTGTACAAAACTATAATCCATCAATTCATATTTAGGAATGCTCATATGAGCATGTAAACGAGAAGCTCTTTCGAGCCATATAACGGGAAGCTCATTTGATCTAAGTAACGGGAAGCTCTTGCGAGCCATTATCAGGAAGCTCAAGAGAGCCAATATCGAAAAACTCGTGAGAGCCAAATATCTGGATTCTCATAAGAGCTAAGTAACGGGAAGCTTGTGAGACCTGTGGTGTATCCGCAACACATGCAGGACAACAACCAATTGGGAACCCTTAATGACATGTCATTTGTATCCATCGAATTTCTAAGGTTCAAACGAGACTCGGTACTTGTCGGATATGTGATCAGTATTTTACATGGCAATTACACATTTAGTTACACGAACTTACCTCGACAAGTGTACGTAGATTTGTAAGCTACTAATCCGATACTTTTTCTTTTCCTCGATCCAATTCTATACTAGGTCTATCAGGATCTATACGAATGAATTTAACTCAATTTAATACAATTCATATTCAATTAAATCCAATACACATCTTTGGCAAAATTACTATTTTTCCTCTATACTTTTAATTAATTACGATTTAGTCCCTAGGCTCGGAAAATAAAATTCATACAATTTAATCCTTATTTCAAGACTAACCGATTTTCATACATATCAATAGCAGCCCATATTTTTCACAAAATTAAGAATTTTTCCACAAATTTTTCATCTTTTCAATTTAGTCCCTAAATCATAATTTCATCAAAATTCTCTTTACAAAAGTTGTGTATCTAACAACAACCTTTCATTTTCTACCATAAAACTTCAAAATTCAACTATACTCATTCATGACAAAACCCTAATACTTTAGCAGCTTTGCAAATTAATCCCCGAAATAGCTAGATTAAGCTGTTACGACATCGGAAACATAAAAATAATTAAAAACAAGACAAGAATACTCACCTAATTAAGCAAAATAAGCTTGCTTGACCTTAAGTTTCCATGGCTAGGGTTTCATATTTTATTTTAGGGTTTAACTGTCTGGAAGCATAAGCTATTACTTTACCTTCTTGCATCAAAACATAGCTTAAACAATTCAATGATGCATTACTGAAAATCACAAATTTTTTACCCAATTCAGGCTGAACTAGAACTGGTGCTTCGGTCAACAGGACTTTCAACGAGTCAAAACTTCGCTGACATTTATCAGGCCATTCAAATGTCACATCTTCTGTAATAGCTGTGTCATCGATAAAGCTATCATCGAAAACCCTATTACAAATCTCCGATAATAACCAGCTAATCCTAGAAAACTTCAGACTTCAAATACATTTTTCGGTGGTTTCCAGTTAACAATTGCTGAAATTTTATTCGGATCAATTCTGATGCCTTCAGCCGATACTATATGTCCCAGAAAACTAACTTCTCGAAGCCAAAATTCACATTTGCTAAATTTAGCATATAGTTGTTTATCTCACAAAGTTTGCAAAACATTTCTCAAATGCTCAGCATGTTCAGTCTCATCTCAGGAATATACCAAAATATCATTAATAAATACCACAACAAATCTATCCAGGTATGGTCTAAAAATTCTATTCATCAAATCCATAAACACTGTAGGTGCATTAGTTAAACCAAACGGCATCACAAGGAATTCATAATGTTTGTACCTAGTTCTCAATGCTATTTTCAGCACATCTGAGTCTTTCACATGTAACTGATAATAACTAGAATGAAGATCGATATTTGAAAATGCTGGGGCACCTTTCATTTGATTAAACAAATCATCTATATAGGGCAATGGATATTTATTCTTGATTGTAACTTTGTTAAGCTATCGGTAATCAATGCATAATCTCAATGATCCGTCTTTTTTCTTAACAAATAGAACCGGTGCACCCCAAGGTGAAAAACTAGGTCGAGCAAAACCCCTATCAGTCAAATCTTGCAACTGTGCTTTCAATTCTTTTAACTCTGTAGGAGTCATTCTTTATGGTGCTATCAATATCGGTGTTATTCTCGGTACAAGATTTATGGCAAATTTGACTTCTCTGACCTGCGGCAATCGAGGTAACTCCTTTGGAAACACATCAGGATATTCACAAACCACTGGCACTGATTTAATCTTCAACTCAGATTCTTTAGTATCCAACATATAAGCAAGATAAGCATTAGAACCTTTTCTCACATATTTCTGTGCTGATCTAGCTGATATTACATTTCTCGGTACAAGATTTATGGCAAATTTGACTTCTCTGACCTGCGGCAATCGAGGTAACTCCTTTGGAAACACATCAGGATATTCACAAACCACTGGCACTGATTTAATCTTCGACTCAGACACTTTAGTATCCAACATATAAGCAAGATAAGCATTACAACCTTTTCTCACATCTTTCTGTGCTGATCTAGCTGATATTACATTAGACAGCTCATTCAATTTAAACGATTCAATATGAAGCATTTCACCATTCTAACATTTCAATACAATATGCTTTTGTTTACAACTTACCACGACATCATGCAAAGTTAACCAATCCATACCCAATATCACATCAAATTCATTGAATGGTAATATCATTAAATCAGTCAGGAAACAATAACCCCGTATCATTAACGGACAATTCTTGTAAATTTTATCAACCATCACATACTGGCCTAGAAGGCTCGATAGTTTAACCATGAATTCAGTGGACTCGACAAGGAAATTTTTACTAGACACTAAATTCATGCAAATATATGAATGAGTTGAACCAGGATCAATTAAAGCAATTACATCAGTATCAATAAGAGAGAAAGTACCAGTAATAACATCTGGCGCAAAAGCATCTTCACGTGCACAAATAGCATTAGTTCTGGCTGGTGCTAGTGCTTCGGATCTTATAGTGGAGTCTTTTGTGACATCTCAGCTCCCACTCACATTTTTGGGATTACGAGATGGTCTACCTCTCGTAGCTATACTGCTCAGCCTTGAAGTTTGAATATTATCTTTTTTAGGTTTCTCTAGGCAATCTCTAAGATAGTGGTCAACAGAACCACATAAAAAACAAGCTCCACTCTTTATTTTACACTCACCAAAATGTAGCTTATTACAGTGCTTGCACTTGGATTTGGTGTTTCTAACACTACCCGCACTCGCTACTGATGTAGCCTGAGATCTAGGACTGGAGCGTCTAGCACCTCTATCTCTACCAGAGTATCCCCCAGAAGTAGTAGAACAGTCATGATATTTCTTTGATTTCTTTGATGTTGACTGGTATGACCTTCCTGTCAATCTTTTACTTGAAATTCTAGCTTCAATCTCAGATTGTCTTTTCTCTTTGCTCAGTTCTTCAGCTTTATATGCCCAATCAACAAGTACAACAAATTCTTTCAACTCAATAATCCTGACTAATAAATTTATGTCTTCTTTTAAACCATCTTCAAACTGCTTCCACATTGCAGTTTTAGTCTGAATACATTCTCGAGCATATTTACTCAATCAGACAAATTCCTGATCATATTCAGACATTGCCATATGACCCTGTTTAAGCTCTAAGAATTCTTTATGTTTCTGATCAAGAAACCTCTAACTGATGTATTTCTTTCGGAACTCAGTTTGAAAGAATTCCCAAGTAACCTTTTCTTTTGACACAACAAAAATTAATGTATTCCACCACTGATAAGTTGAATCTTTTAATAAAGGTAATGCACATTTAAGACATCCAGCCGGGGAACAAGATAATTTATCAAGAACTCTGATAGTATTTTTTAGCCAAAAATCAGCTCCTTCAGGATTATCCTCAACTGTAGCTCGAAATTCTTCAGCACCGTATTTACGGATTTTATCAACAGGAGGTTTACCAGCTTTGATAAGTTCTGTACTTTGAGGAATATCGGGAACCGATTAAGGATCAGAAGGGGGTGAAGGTTGTTGTGCAGTTAGATTTGTTCGTACAAATTTAGTAAACCATTCATTCATCATTTCGAATAAGGCTTCTTTTGCCTCTCCTTTCGGCCCTCGGATACGAGCCTTCTACTACTTGAGGCTGCTCTTTTCATTGAGGCTTGAGCATTACTTTCAGCTTCTTCGAAATCAGCTCGGTTGGATGACATTGCTATATAAAAACATATTTTAAAATGGTCAGGAGATATCACACCATCACAGGTTATATAATGGCATGTATAGCTAGACTCATATATGCTATGTTAGTCCGAGAATCGACTAAACCGTAACTCTAATACCAATAAATATAAAACCCCTAACCCGTATATGTCGCTGAAACAAGGTTACAGAGCATTACCAAAATTTATAGAAACAAATAAATAGATATTACATATCATATAGGACTCATATAAGAAACCAATCGAAATCAAGCATAATGTCCCTTATATGAGCCCTCAAGGCCCAAAATACACATTAGAAACAAGTTTGGACTAATTCGGGTACTCAAATTTTTTTCTAAAAAACATAAAAATTTTTGGAAGGTGCAAGGGACACACGCCTGTGTGGCTAGGCCGTGTGTCTCACACGGTCAAGAGACATGCTCGTGTCTCAACCCGTGTGGGAATTCAAAATAGGGACACACATCCGTGTCCCAGACCGTCTCCATACCCGTGTAACTCTCTGACTTGGGTCACACGACTAAGTCATATGCCAGTGTGCTAGGCCATGTTGAGCATACTGACTTGTGCAATTTAAAAGATACAGGGAACACACGACTGTGTCACCTAACCGTGTGTGACACACGACTGAGACACACGCCCGTGTCTCTACCCGTGTAGAGAAAGATAGGTCATTTCCAGGCTACATTTCTCAACCCATTTATCATCAACCTAACACAACACTTTAGCACAATATCAATCCATAACAAGGCAATTAAATCAAGCTAAAAACAAGTTTTATACATAACATATCACCACATATATCCAAGTATTCAAACTTACCAAATTGACCATATACTATCTCATACTAATCATCAATATTCTTATAAATTATCCCTCATTCAACCACCTCAAGCACACAACAAACATGATAAGACCACAAGTATATATACATCAAAATATACCAAATATAAGCTATACAAATGGCTAATCTAAATAAAATATTTGTATGCCATCATTGGTCAAATTAACCTATACATGTCATTACAACAAAAATTTAGTTTACTATATATACAAAAAAGGCTGATGGATAGTGTGAAGTACCTCCGACCAACTTCCAACCAAATCGAGCTTCTGAATTACTATAAAACATGGAAAATAAAATAGAGTAAGCATTTAAGCTTAGTAAGTTTGTATAACATGGAATTTAACTTACCATTTATTCACATTTAAAGTAAGCATTCATAACATATTCTAACCAATTTGGCCAAAAGCCGTAATATCCTCAACATGTTACCCATGTGAATTTCATGTAATATTCCATAAACATGGGTAAACATAATCACCAAGCAAGTTCCATATATATGTATCATCCTTCTCATATTTCAATATATCATGTAATATCATTTTCATGTAATTCAAGTAAATACCCGTAATTGTTCATTTCGAACTCATATTGTTTCATATCAAAACTTTGCCCGTTGAACCATTTAAAATATTGTTGGATACACAGGAAGTACATACAAAGTGTACAAAACTGTAATCTTTCAATTCATATTCTGGAATGCTTATACGAGCATGTAAACAGGAATCTCTTTCGAGCCATATAACGGGAAGCTCATGTGAGCGAAGTAACGGGAAGCTCTTGCTAGCCATTTATCAGGAAGCTCAATAGAGCCAAATATCGAGAAACGCATGAGAGCCAAATATCGGGATGTTCATAAGATCTAAATAATGGGAAGCTCGTAGGAGCTGTGGTGTATCTGCAACACATGCAGGACAACAACTGATTGGGAACCCTTAATGACATGTCATTTGTATCCATCAAATTTCTAAGGTTCAAAAGGGACTCGGTACTTGTCAGATATGTGATCAACATTTTTCATGGAAATTACACATTTCACACATAACAATATTCAATTCAAAACATACAAATATGCGATTTAGTTACACGAACTTACCTCGACAAGAATATGTAGATTTGTAAGCTACTAATCCGATACTTTTTCTTTTCCTCGATCCAATTCCGTACTAGGCCTATTTGGATCTATACGAATGAATTTAACTCAATTTAATACAATTCATATTCAATTCAATCCAATACACATCTTTGGAAAAATTACTATTTTTCCTCTATACTTTTAAGTAATTACGGTTTAGTCCCTAGGCTCAGAAAATGAAATTCATACAATTTAATCCTTATTTCAAGCCTAACCAATTTTCATAAATATCAATAGCAACCCATATTTTTCACAAAATTAGGAATTTTTCCACAAATTTTTCATCTTTTCAATTTAGTCCCTAGATCATAATTTCATCAAAATTCTCTTTACAAAAGTTGTGTATCTAACAACAACCTTTCATTTTCTACCATAAAACTTCAAAATTCAACTATACTCAACCATGACAAAACCCTAATACTTTAGCGACTTTGTAATTAATCCCCGAGATAGCTAGATTAAGCTATTACGATCTCGGAAACATAAAAATCATTAAAAACGAGACAAGAATACTCACCTAATTAAGCAAAATAAGCTTGCTTGAACTTAAGTTTCCATGGCTAGGGTTTCCATATTTTATTTTAGGAAAGATGATGAAAATGATGAAAATTTGTTTTATTTTATTTATTTATCATCATTTTATCATTTACTTTCCAAAATCAACCTTAATAATTTACTAAATTCCAATGATGAATATTCATCCTTATCTACGAACTCCTCTAAATGGTTTATTTTCCATATAAGGACCTCTAATTTTAAATTTCATAGCTATTTGATACATTTAGCTACTAGAATTCAACTTTTGCACTTTAAGCAATTTGGTCCTTTTTATCAAGCTAGGCATGTAAATGGTAAAATTTCTTAACGAAACTTTCATACGATATTTCTATCATACTATAGACCATAAAATAATCTTAAAATAAATTTTCTTCTTGCCTCAAATTTATGGTCCCGAAACCACTGTTTCGATTTCACTGAAAACGAGCTGTTACAACTTATAATAACACAAAAAGTTTGCTAAGGCCAGACTTTTAGAATATAATCCTACATTATGCCACTATATAAAGATTTCCACTGTATGCATAATATCCTAGATCGGCTCTTCCATGTAGTACTCTTGACGAACTCATTCATACAACATAATCTGAAACATAAACATAACACTTATAAGTTACACGAACTTAGTGAGTTTGAAATACAATTTACCTTTAAATCTTTCATGTTAAATTCTTCCTCTTGATTATTTAGATTTCCAAATCTATCTTTAGTTGATACCTTTAAATCATCAAACACATATATATACATATATATACCTATATGCCACTTACCATACATAATAAATCATCATTAACTTAATTCATTGGCTGACTTCAAATCTTACTAGACAATACTACCTATTCTTCTCTATTCAGACAACTTGTATCGTTTATCCTAGAACAATTGTTCACAAACACTGTTCACTGGCGGATGCTTACACTTTTGGCTGATACCTATGCTGAGTTGAATACCATCAGTGTACCAGTCAAACCATTTTCTATTTCAATACCCAACACAACTCATATGGACAATGAACTAACAGATTATTTAGAATTATTCCTCACAACTCTTGTTACAAAGCACAACAATACCCAAATTGATAGATGACACAAATAACAAATAATTCCATAGTCGAAACATGATGCTATTCAGATGTGGTGGATACCAGCAACTCAGATTTTCCAACCCTACATATCATAGATGAAATCAGACCGATGAACACTTATATATCTCTTATTACCGAGGATATAACTATATTCTAAACTAACATATGATCATGGTGGATAACCTTTTTGAACACACAGGTTCATTCAATTACATCACAAAAATATTCAAACCATAAAAACACCAAACATTTCATATCCTTATTAGAGTCTAATCGATTAGAGAATTTCTCAAAATTTATCCAGAACTTATCACAAGGGTGATACATAATTCACCACATAAGCTTAGCAGATTACGCCACAAAGGCAAACATAATGCACCACAAAGGCCAAACAGACTATGCCATATAGGCTTAGCAAATTATGCCACAAAGGCCAAACAGAATACGCCATATAGGCTTAGCAAATTATGCCATAAAGCCCAAACAGAATGCCACCCAGGCATTCCATGAACTACCATGTTTGCGATATAGATTTGCCTAAACTAACCTCGTATAAGGTTTTCCCATCATCGCATTGGGACACGCAGAAAAACCTAGTAGATAAAAGTGGCTCAAATGTGACATGGCCATGGACTTTCTTCAGAATTGTCATACCAAAATTTATCCATATAGATCCAGTTAGACCTCGTACGGAGTTAGATCGGGGAAAAGAGAAAGTCTCAGATTAATCACCTCCGTATCTCCGTATACTTATCGAGGTAAGTTCGTGTGATTAAATTGTGTTTATATGTTTTATATTGAATTATTTATGAATTGTAAATTGTTATAAATTTACATGGTTGCATATCCAATGAAGTTCGACGAATCCCAAGTCCCATTTGAACCTTAGAAATCTGTAGGATACAAATGACATGTCATTAGGGTTACATGATTCGGTTGAGGTCCTGAATATGTTGCAGATACTCCACAGTTAGTAAGAGCATACCGATTTATAGCTTGTGAGAGTATATCGATTTATAGCTCGTGAGAGCATACCGATTCATAGCTTGTATGAGCATACATGTACGTAAATTGACGGATTACAATTATATGAGCTAGCACACTATGTGTAAGCTATCTCAGGTATCCAACGGTATTCTAAATGGTTCAATGGGCAATGTTCTGTTACGAATGATAAGAGTTCGATACAAATTATTATAGGTATACATGTGAAATACATGAAAATGTGGTTATACGATATACGAAAAAATGAAATGGATGATACATGTATATAAAAATTGATCAATGGTTATATTCATCTATGGTTATTAGCTTATATATGTATTTACATGGCTAACATGGTTGATGTATATGCGCTTAGTCATTTGGCCAAATTGTGTTGGAATATGCTTATTTACTTACCTATTATATGACTAAATGGTAAGTTATATTCTATGTTACATGAACATACTAAGCTTAAATGCTTATTCTGTGTTATTTTCTATGTTTTATAGTGAATCGGATGATCGTTCAGGTGAGAATCTTGTCAGGGCTATATCACACTATCCACTGGCTCTTTTGGTACATTCGGTTGTTAAATTTTGGTTATAATGAAATGTATAGGTATTGTGGCTAATGTTGGCCTATATGTTTTGTTGTGAAAATGGCCAAGTGATTTGGCTTGTGTTTTGACATATTTTGGTATGTATATAAGTAGCCTTAAAATGGTTGATGAGTAACTTAATATGGTTGGATGATGGAAGATGAAATGATAGATGAATATGCATTATATATATGGCTTGTGACTTGTTGAGAATTGATACTTTGTTTGGATGGCTTATATGGTTATTGATATTATTTGTTAAGTGGTATATTTGGTACCATTTGGTATGCTTTGGTAAGGTAATTAAATAACATGTATTGATGCTAATCTGCCTATAAGTTAGTTGAGTATTTTGGACAAATAGAGTGCATGATTGAACATATTTACATGTTGTCATTTGAGGTGCCTAAGGGCATATTGGTTGTATGAAACTATACCATATGTATATATCTTGTTTATGCTTGATTTGGATGTCTTATTTTGGCTTGGTTATATATGCAAAGCTAGTTATACGTACATAACAAATTGGGTAAGAAAAATGACTTGTAAAATGGCCTATTTTCGTCCACACGGGTAGAGACACGGGCATTTTTCTCAGTCGTGTATGACACACAGCCAGGTGACACGGTCGTGTGTCCCTTGTAGCTTTCAAAGGGTTGCAAGTTAGGCTGTTAAATGGCCTAGCACACGGCCTGGCACACGGGCATGTGGGGTTACTTCGAATGGTACATGGCTTGGCACACGAGCGTGTGACTTGGCCATGTGACCCAAGTTAGAGAGTTACATGGGCGCGGACACGGGCTGGGACATGGCCTTGTGTCCCTATTTCGAATGTCCATATGGTCTGAGACATGGGTGTGTCACGGCTTAGCCACATGGCTGTGTGACCCCTGCAGTGTTAAAAATTCTCTAAGTTTCTGATTTAATCTCGACTTGTTTCTAGAACGTATTTAGGGCGTCGAAGGTTAGTATAAGGGAAAATATGTATGATTTGACTTGTTTTTAACATGCTTATTGATATGTTATGAAATGTTTGAATTTTTCTGTCCGTTTGTATTGTAAATTCCGGTAATGCTCTGTAACCCTATTCTGGTGCAGGATACGGGTTAAGAGTGCTGCAGTAACAAACTAAGGTTGTGTTTAACCAAAACCTTTTAAATCTTAAAGAGCACACGACCATGTCACTTGCCCATGTGTGGCAAACGACTGTGTGTGGCACATGACCGTGTGAGCAAATATGAACCTTAACAATCAAGCTACTTAAATCAATCTTTTAGTTAAACTATGTATATGCAATCACCAATTCATAAACCTATTTCAAATACACAAAATCATACCAAAGACATAATCAGATTCTAATTCTAACCAATATACCTCAAGGCACCTCAATCACACATCATAAACCAAGTCTAAAATGCATTACCATTAAATCCAAATTAGAAATGACCATACACATGCTTTTTACGCAATCAAAATACCAAAATTTCATTCATCCATTTGACCACAACTTACAAGATTGGTACCAAACATTTACACTTAATCAAATAATAACACAACCAATTCAATTATCAAATGTTAAACCTTAAACAAACATACCATACATTCAAGGTTACCATTTCAAGCCATAATCAATTTAACAACTTGCCAAAACAAACTTATACATATGCTTATATACATACCATCATCTTTCATTTAAACTCATTACTAATTAACCTATCATATAACAACAACAAAGTTAAACATCAACCATTCCTTAAAACATTCAAAACTACTTTCAACATTCATTAACCATCAAAATATTCAAAGTGACAACCCTAGATACATGCCAATTACATAACCAAAATAGAATACAAACTTTAGTGAATCTGGGGCCTTGATTGGATGCTAAAGTGAGTCTCAAAATGTAGCTACGAACTTAACCTGCACACAAAGAGTAAAACTTCACGATAAGTATGCAATGCCATGTATCTCTATATAATAAAATGTTATAGAATAGTCCATTCAATTATAAGCCTTTATAATAGAAATGTTTCCATTCAATTAGGTTTCAATAATCACAAACATCATCTTGCATTCTACTTCCAAACTGTCAGTCTAATAATAATTAATTAAATAATGAAAAATGTATCAAAATCACTAAAAAATTTAAAATAATAAAACTGGTTTAACCGTTAATTTTTTTTGTCTTGATTTCTTATTTTTATTGGTTCGAATAGTTTGCTATACAACCGCTATATTTAATTAGATATATTAAATAATTTTTTATCTAGCTTAATTTGATGACTAATCTGATCTTATTCGAATAATCATGGATAAAAACCTTTGACATTTATATTGTTACTAAAATAACTAATAATCAGGGACGGCGTCAAGGGGACAGACAAGAACCCAACTCCCCTTAAAATAGTAAATTATCATTTTAATCCCTTAAATTTTTAAATTATAAATTAGTTTAATGGTAAAAGATATACTTTGGACTTTAAGATGAAAACAAATCAGTTTAATCCTCTAAAATTTTAAAATGTTAAATATATACAAAAGTAAAATTATATTTTAATTCTATTAAAATTTTATACTCTAATTTTATTCAAATATAAACTTCTGAATTCATCCCTCCTAATCATGAGCAATTATATAAACTTGGATTGCCAAAAAAATTCCAACAATAAATCTTTATTTTCAAAAGTAATTAAAGGCATATTTGTTTGCCAACGTATGTCTGCTAGGACAGATATTGCAGAAGGCAAATTACATTTCTCTAATTAAATAATAAACCAGAAAAAGAAGAAGAAGAAGTAATAAACAAAATAAAGAGAGCTTTAGAATTTTCTCAGCCAAATCCAATCTTATTTGTGACAACAATTTTGTTCTTAATTTATTGCTATATATTTTTATGTTTTAGTGGCTGAGATTATGACTACAATAAATTTAATAATGCACTCCAAAAAAGAAAAAAGAAAAAAAAACCAAGGGATTAGTTAATTAATTATTCTTCCCCTCTTCACCGCCTTCTTCCAAGTAGGCTTTCTTTCTCCCATCATTTCTTGCACACAAACAAATCACAAGGAAACTCGTGGCATAAATCCCATGGACCTTCCAGTTAGTCTTGGGCGGTTGTCGCAAAACCACCCTATGGAACACCGCCACGTAATAATGCAGCCCGACGGTGAAGCCGACGAAGGTCTGGCCCAACCCCAACATCCTGGAACCCAGCCCGGACACGGTGGAGAAAACAAGCACAAGATGCATCAAAAGAAGCAACAAGTAAACCACGTATCCAAGTGTCTGAACCACCTGTAACCACACGTAGGTAGAGGGAGAAGTAGCGTAGAAAAACTTGAGCGGCTCGAGCCCAGTAACGAGGGAAGTGAGGCAAAGGATGGAGAAGTAAATGGAGAGGTAAACTTGGATAGAAATGAGGATTTTTTGGAGTGAAAAGTAGGCTTTGACACGGTTGAAAATGAGTGAAACTAAGAGCAATGGGATTAAAAGGACAGCGCAAGAGTATATAGTGGCAATGGTAGGGGCACATTTGTTGCCGACATATGGTTTGAATTGTTTGGTGATTTGTTTGTTGTATTTGGTGATGTAAGCTTTGGATGTTGTTGTGATTTTTTCAAGGTCTGGGAGAAGGGTTCCCTGGATCTTGGTTGGCAGATCTTTGAACTCGGCTACTAAATCAGGATCATATTCTTGGTGAATCGAGCTTGGTTGTTTTGGTTTCTGGCTTGTGGGGTTTTTTACATTGCTTAAGTTGTTTATGGGCTTCGATGGTTCATGGGCGTCAGTCATTTTTTTGCCTTGTAGAGTTTTAGTGGTAACATTGTTCTTGGGTGGACTTAGTTTAGACTTGGAAAGGGTACTAGAGAGTGTTGTTGCCTTTGTTGACTTGATTGGCTTGGAAAGCTTGGTTTGGTTCTTGGTGGACAATTTTGAAGTGATAAGTTTGGTTTGGTTCTTGGTCGATAGGGTGGATGATTTGATGAGCTTGGTTTGGTTGTTCTTAGTGGACAAACTTGGGGTTTTCTTCACCGACAAGTGCTGATCGTCTTGTTCTTTGAGCTCTAGCAATCTTCTTCTAGCACCAACCCCATTGGTTTGAAGCTCATGGTTCTCAATGGAGGCGCAAAGGAGCATAGAAATCAACATAAATAGAGCAAGACAAAACACATGTATCTTACCTAGACTGAAGTATATTGGTGGAGCCATTGGTGGAACTCTCAAGGATAATGCCCTGAGGATCTAATATTCGTGATCCAATGACCTTTTTTTGGCCAATAGGTGATCCAATGTCTTAAGATTCTTATTGGATCTAAAGTTCAAGTAATAAAAAAGAGGTGGAGAAGAGGTGGAAGAGAGAGGATTGGAAGCAAGTAAAAGAACAGTGTTATATAAATCATTTAAATGAAAGGCTGATGAATTTAATGGAAAAGTGGTGAAGAAGATGAGGCAAGTCACGTGGGGAATTTGGTTCATTTCGTGGGGATACTTTTCAATATATGATTTTGTTTATATATTTGAATGATGGTAATTAATAGATTTTCTTTTGGTTGGTAAATAATACAATGAATGTATAATACATCCTCAAATTATGATATTTATTTTAATTTATTCTTTAAACTTTAAAATGTTTTAATTACATATCAAAATTATTGATATTATATCAATCATATACTTTTATTTTAAAACCATTAATTTAATTATTAAATGATATGTTTAATCTCAAATAGCTAATTTTAAAATGAAAAATTAAAGAACAATAGAAAGAAATCGATTTATTAGTGGGAAACATTAAGGCTTCACTTGGTAGAGTAGAAAGAATATCGAAAAATGATTTTTTTTCCATAGGTGTTCTTAGTAGGAAAGAGGGAAAAGTTGAAAGAAAAAACAATTTTCTCTCGATCCATTGTTTGGTAAAGTTGAAAATAAAAGGAAAGAAAATAAAACATTAACAAAATGAATAATTTTGAACTAATGTACATATCTCTCTCATTTTCTCTCTTCTCATTATACCTGTAGTGGACAAACTTTATGTGAAAAAATGCCTCAAAAGAGGATAAAAAACCACGGGTGAAAGGAGATTTCGCTATAATAAAGAAGAGTACAAAAGATTGAGAAACTCTACTTTATAGGCTGAAATTCGTAGCATATATGACTACAATAACGCTACTTTAATTAGAGTTTAAGTGAGAAACTAAAAATAGAGTTTAATTAGGAGAAGAAAAACCAAAAATAAACTTTAGTCAAAATAAAAGGCATTCTCCCACAAATCTCCACATTGACTCGTATTTGGACTAATTGTATCAGCCTGCTTTCAGTGGTGTCGGAAATAGTGGTTTCGAGACCATGACTCCAATGAGTGAGTTAATATTTTAATGTTTATTTAATGTTTATAGAGTTATTTTAAGGTTGTATTAAATTTTCGATAAGAAATTTTAAAGTTTAAATGATTAAAAAGGACCAAATTGTGAAAGATGCAAAAGTTGGTTTCTCATAATTAAATGGATTAAACGGCTATGTGATAAATGATAAAACTAACATATTTCAATCCCGTTCTTAATGCATTTTTGGATGATTATTTATGTAAATTGGCGAATTTGATGCTCCTAATCCTTTGAATTTATGTTTGTATACTTGGTGAGCATTTGCGAGCTAAAAGAGCGAAAAATGAGCGAAAATCAAACAAAAATAGTAGATTTCAGGAGCCACATGGGCTGGGCTTTCCCACACGAGCTAGATACACGACCGTGTGAGCCACACGGCCTGGACACATTACCATGGGCCAGACTGTGTCAATTTCGCAACTTGCTTCCCAAACACATGAGAAAAACATAATTTTTAGGCTTTCTAAGCATTCTAAAGTTTATAAATACCAAATAGAAGAAGAGATATGGGAGCCATTAGAGAATATTGAAGAAAACAACTCGAAGAACACCATTGGAGCCAACTCTGAAGCAGATTTCCATCAAGATCGAAGATCTCCTTTTAATTTCTTTTGATGTTTTTATGAATTTCTTTATTTCTTATGGTTATTCTGAATTTGAGATGTTTTTATTTAGAATTATGAACTAATTCCCTAGATACCTAGGGAAGATGAACCCCATGTTGAATTCTATTATTTTATTTCTATTTTATACGATAAATATTTGATTCTTATTCTCAGTTATGTGTGCTTATTCCTTGTTTTAATTTTTTCTAGATATTAATTCATGTTTAATGTGCTTAACTCAGAGGAGGAAAAATCCCTATTTAAGAGTAGGTCTAGCATAATTGAGTGGAGTTGCATGTAATCCTAGAAATATGACGACATAAATCTACTGGATTAGAGTCAAATCTAATAAGGGAATTCATAGATTGGGTTAATGCAATAATAGGGGTTTTAATTAAAAAGAAATTTCAATTAATCAACCTAAAGTCAGTTGCTCTTACTCTTGAAAGAGATATTAACATAATTTAAGGATTTCTACGGATCAAGATACCAAGTGAATAAATCATTTAATTCAAATTCATAATAATAAATGATGTCCAGGTGGACTCTTTCCTGGGTATTGTCTCTCATATTGATTATTTTTTAACTATTTTTCTGATTTATTCTCTGTTGAGTTCTTAGTTAAATTAGTTTAGTAATTTTAGTTTAAAATCCATCACTCCAAATTGTCAGCTAAATAATAGAAAAATGGTAATTACTAATACTTTTAGTCTTTGTGGATACGATATCTCTACTCACCATAGCTATACTCTTTATCGATAGGTGCACTTGCCTTTGTCGTATTTTTAGTTAGTTTCGTGATACATCAAGTTTTTGGTGCCATTGTCAGGGAGTAAAATATTAGGAACACTTTATTTTTATTAATTTAGCCATTTTTATTTTATTTTATTTTTTGTTTTTAATTTAATTTTTACAGTCTAATTTTTCTTTTATTTTCTTCTAGTAGTTTCTTTTAGTTTATGACTAGAGGAAACCTGTCGGGACCATTGCTTCTTGACAGCGAGATTGAAAGTACTGCTCATAGAAATCGCAGAGAAGTAAGGCAGGGTCAACAAATTATAGTAGACAAAAAAGAGGACAACAATATTACTGAGGTGATGAATGATAATCAGAATATTCAACTACCTCCTACAGCAGCTCCTATTCCTCGTACTATGTACAATTATGCCAAGCCCACTCTGACTGGGATTGAATCGAGTATTGTGCGACCTACCATTGCTGCAAATAATTTCGAAACGAAGCCTAACACAATTTAGATGGTACAACAGTATGTTCAGTTCAATGGTTTGCAAGATGAAGACCCAAATACTCATTTGGCTAATTTTCTAGAAATTTATGATACTTTTAAGATTAATGGCGTCACTGATGATGCCATTTGCTTACGGTTGTTCCCATTCTCATTGAGGAACAAATCAAAACAATAGTTAAACTTTTTACCACGAGGTTTCATCATTATATAAGCTCAAATGACCGAGAAATTTCTGCTGAAGTACTTCCCACAGGCTAAAATAGCCAAGTTGAGGAATGATATCTCTTCCTTTGTTCAGATTGATTTAGAGACTTTATATGATGCATGAAAGAGATACAAAGATCTATTGAGATGGCGCCCTCACCATGGGTTACCTTTATGGTTACAAGTTCAAACCTTCTACAATGATTTGTATCCCTCGACTAGGCAGTTAATTGATGTTGCAGCCGGTGGAACACTAAATAATAAATCACCTGAGGAAGCTTATGAATTTATTGAGGAGATGACAATGAATAATTATCAGTGGCAAGTTATGAGGACAAAGCCGATGAAAGCAGCCTATGTTTTAATTCAGATGCAGTCACCATGTTATCAAACCAAGTAGAATTGCTAAATAAGAAAATTGATGGTTTATATCTTTCTATGCAGTAAATCTGGTGATGCAATGTGATACAAATGAAGGTGGAATGAATAATCTAGAATGTTTACCCTTCGACCCTAGCAAAGAGAATGAGGAAATCAATTATATGGGTAACAATTCTAGACTTCAAAATAACCCTTATAGTAATAAATATAATGTAGGTTGGAGGAACCATCATAATTTCTCTTGGGGTGGTCAAGGAAATAAAAAAGCATAACCACCTCTAGGCTTCCAGCAACCTTATCTGCAAGAGAAAAAGCCGATCCTTGATGAGATGTTGACAAATTTATCTTGGTGTCTAAAACGCAGTTTTAAAACACTAAAGCAACACTGAAAAATCAAAAATCATCGATTCAAGGACTCGAAAATCAAATAGGTCAGCTTGCTAAATTAATTTCGAAAAGACTACAAGGTAGCTTGCCTAGCAATACTAAAAATAACCCAGGAGAGCAACTTCACGCAATTACTGTTCGAGACATGGAAGGGTTAGTTGAACTTGGACAAGAACCTAGGCAAGAAGATGTGGTGAACAATGATGAGGTTGAGGAAGACAAGAAAGAACAAAAGCCGATTGTCAAAGAATACAAACCTCGAGTGCCATATCCTAACGTGTCGAAGAGATACCATACGAACGAACAATATGGTAAATTTCTTAAGCTTATTAAAAAATTACACATTAACTTATCATTTGGTGAAGCTCTTTCGCAGATGCCAAATTATGTCAAATTCTTAAAGAGGTTGTTAACAAACAAGAGGAAGATAGACGACTCGTCAACTGTGGAGCTCAACGCAATTTGCTCGGCCATTCTCCAAAATAAACTACTCAACAAACTAACAGATCCAAGGAGTTTTACTATTACTTGCCTTATTGGTAGTTTAAATATTGATAATGCTTTGGCTGATTTAGGGGACAATATTAATGACATGCGCTACAAAATGTTTAAACAAGTTGGTCTTGGGAAACCCAAACACATTAGGACAAGTATTCAACTAGCGGATAGAACCATTAGATATCGTAGGGGTATTATTGATGATGTACTCGTTAAAATCAATAAATTTATATTCCTTGTTGATTTTGTTGTTTTTGACATGGATAAGGATAGTGACGTACCTTTGATATTAGGGCAACCCTTTTTAGCCACTGCTAGGACTATTATCGATGTTAGTACGGGTGAACTTGTGTTTCGTGTAGGTGACGAAAATATTATTCTCCAAGCACGTGATTCTGTGAGAGTCTCTAAGGATCAGGATGATATTAAATATCTTTTGAATGTTAGTAACCATGTGGCTCAACCTTCTTTGCAGGAAATCCCTCCTTAAAATGTGTTGGAGCCATGTTCTAGTCAAGGCGACTGATAACGCTCTAGAATAACATATTTTATGTATTAATTATGTAATTATTCTGAGTATGATCCTGCTAATTTGAGCTATTTATGATCTTTTATCTCATAGAGACTAAATTTGAGGCGAAAGCAAAATTAAGGGCCAAAAGCGTGAGTTTAGAGAAAAAATGGGCCAATGTACGACATGAGAAAAAGTTGGTGCCAAAAGTACAAGCATGGAGGACACAAGGGTTGAAATGCAAAAAGAAGATATTTTATTAAACTCTATTTTAATTATATCATGATAATTAATATTTAGATAATTATTAAGGATTATTTTTAGGATTTTATTTTATCTTTATTTATCCTCAATTAAATGTATTTATCTTTTAGGAATTTAAGTAGGATTAGACTATCTCCCCTAGCACTATAAATAGGGGGTGAAGTAACTCAAAAAGGGATCTCATCTAATATTTTTCTGTAAACACTCTCTCCTCAAAAGTCTAGGCTTTTATTCTTCTCATATTTCTTTTGAATTAAATCTTTATTTTTATTTTATTTATTTTCTTTTCTACCAAAACCATGAGCCACTAAACCCATCTAGCCGAAGGTTGTCAAAAATCCCCAAAAGGGTTTATGAGGCTTAGAATTCGTGATTAGCCTCCTCACGAGTATTCATCGCTTTCTCCACACTACTGGCCGACGCTCATCCATGTCCCTAAAGAAGTAAGCTTTTCAACGTATGCAAAGGCGGCCACTTTGTATGTTTTGGGAAGGTTGCACAGTCGGTTCGTTAGCTTACTGCGTCAGAGGTTGGCGAGCCCAAGAGACAAAATGGCGTGGGATTCGCCATTGAGAAGCGTTGATCTAGCATAAGACAATCCCACAGAAGCGATTATTGGCTAGAGTTAGGTTCCACCACATCGTAAGTCTAAATCATTCGAGCTGGTGGTCATAGGCCTCCTCTTCCACTATAACTGGCTTATTCAGTTTGGGAAGGATCATCTAAAAGCCGAGGATTGAACCCAAGGTGGATCGAGACAACTGGGGGCTGGAATCTCCCATAAGAATTTCCTTTCTCTCAATTCTATTTTTAATTTCTCTAATTTTCGATTGAATATTCTTAAATTTGTTTTTATTTTATTTTTCGTTTTCAAATCAAAGCATTTCATTCTGTTATTTTATTTATTTTATTTTTTTCAGGCACGTAAATTTTCTTGGGAAAGATTCTGCCTAGGATTTCACGGAACAAGATATTTTGCAAGTCCAGTCCCTGAGGATTTGACCCTACTTCGCTTTTACTATTCTTTTTCATTATTTATTAGGGATAGGATATTTTTGGTTCTTTCAACGACCACATCAAATTTTGGCGCCGTTGCCGGGGACTGACAACATACTAATCTTGTTTTTTTGTTTCTTATGACCAAATCTGCTCCAGGTACTCTTGCATTCGATTCAGAAATTGAGAAGACTGCTAGAGCCAATCGCAAGGAGACAAAGTTACGGAAAAAGCAGTCAGCGGTGGTTGGAACTCAAAGTAACCCACTGCCAGAAATAGAAGTCGACGACGAAGCTGAGTCTAGGGTTAACGAAAACCCTACTCGAACACTTGAAAGCGAAAAAGTAGAAGTTGACTCACCAGAAGTGCTTAACGCTAGGGTTAATGAAAACCCAAATCTAGCACACCAACCAATGGCTCAAACGATTTGGCAACTGACTGAAGCTCCGACAGAACAACTGCCATTGTGTATCGCATTTCCTACTATAGATACTGATTTTGAGTTGAAGTCAGGTTTAATCCAATTACTGCCAACTTATCGTGGGTTGCAAAATGAAAATCCCCACAAGCATCTGAAAGAATTTCATATGGTTTTTCTTAGCATGAAACTTTAGGGGGTAACTGAGGATTAGATTAAATTACGTGCTTTCCCTTTCTCCCTAGCAGATTCCGTTAAGGAATGATTATTTTATTTACCCCCTGGATCTATTACAACTTGGGCTGATCTATCTCGTTTATTTCTGAACAGATTTTTTCTAGCGTCTCGAGCAGCTGAGGTAAGAAGAGAGATCGTTAGAATAAGGCAAAAAGAAGCTGAGTCCCTCTACGATTATTGGGAGCGGTTTAAGAAGTTGTGTGCAAGCTGCCCACAACATGGTATGACGGAGCAATCTCTCCTCCAATACTTTTACGAAGGTTTGAAGCCCATGGAGATGAATATGGTAGACGCTGCTAGTGGAGGAGCATTGGTCAACATGACTCCCCAACAAGCGAGAGACTTGATCTCCACGATGGCTGCAAATTCTCAGCAGTTCCAAGCCAATATTGAACCCCCTAGAAGGGTTCACCAGCTAAGTAATTCAACCTTAGAGGATAAATTTGATAAACTTACTAATATGATGAACTCTCTTATTGCAGAAAAAGCGAAGACAACTCGATTATGCGGAATATGTGCTACACCTGATCACGTAACTGATGCATGTCCCAGTTTATATGAGATACCACGGCCCATCTGGATGCTGTGGGAAATTTTCCTGGGCCGCCACAAAGGCAGTATGACCCCTACGCTAATACCTACAACCCAGGGTGGAGGGACCATCCTAACTTAAGTTATGGCGCAAATCTACGAAATAACCAGCCATACCAAAATCGATTTCCGCAACAATCGCAAGGTTCAGGTAATTTTCTAGAAACCATGGTCAATAAGTTAGCAGCTAATGTTCTTGATTTTCAGCAGCAAAATCTTAATTTCCAAAAAGAGATGAAGGATTTCCAACAGAAAACCGAGGCATCCATCAAAGAGTTGACCACATCGATTGAGAAATTAACCTCTCAAGGGAAGCTTCCGTCACAAACAGAACTAAACCCTAGGAAAAATGCAAATGCAGTGACGTTGCGAAGCGGAAAGGTAATGGAACCAATTCCTGACAGGAATCTTGCCCAATAAATCACCCAGGAAAAACCTGAAAAAGACGAACATGTCCGACTGAAGCCTCAATTGCCTAAAATTCAACCTCCATTTCCAGAACAATTCAACCAATGTCGAAGAGGTAAAGAGGACAAGGAAATTCTTGAAACATTTAGGAATGTCGAGATCAATATTCCGCTGTTGGACGCCATCAAGCAAATACCGAGGTATGCCAAATTTCTTAAAGAACTTTGCACCAACAAGCGAAAATTAACAGGTAATGAAAGGGTGAATGTTGGTGAGAATGTATCTGCAGTGTTACAATGAAAAATGCCGACAAAATGTAAGGATAAGGGCATGTTTGCAATACCATGCAAAATAGGCCATCTGGGAATTAAGAAGGCTATGTGTGATCTAGGGGCTTCTATAAATGTAATGCCATATTCTATTTATGAATCACTTAACGCAGGTTTTTTGACAAAAACATGTGTTATAATTCAATTGGCGGACAGGTCTGTTGTGCATCCAGAAGGAGTCCTTGAAGATGTTCTGGTAAAAGTTATCGAGCTTATTTTCCCTGCAGATTTTTATGTGATCAAAATGGAGGAGGATAGCACTCTTGGATCTTCAGATCTCCTGTTGGGTCGACCGTTCCTTAGTACAACTAGTATTAAAATTGATGTTCGAAGTGGAACTCTCACGATGGAGTTTGATGGGGAGATCGTAAAGTTTAATGTCTACAACGCCATTAGCCATCTAAGCGAAATCTTGAGTGTAAATCGTATCGACATAATTGACTCTTTGGTGGAAGAGAATTTTGAGTCAATTTATGGAGATAATTCTGAACTTAATGAATTTGAATTTGTTAGTGAGTTATTATCTTCAAATACTAAACTGCTACCTTCTGTCATACAGGCACCAGAGTTGGAGTTAGAACCCCCAGGAAAGGCTAGGAAATTAGACATCCAAGAGTTAGAAGAAATTCGCCATGATGCCTACGAGAATGAGCACATTTATAAAGACAAAACAGAGTTGTTTCACGATAAGAGAATAGCTCAGAAGCATTTTTCGGTAGGACAAAAAGTTTTACTTTATAACTCCGTGTTAAAGTTATTCCCAGGCAAGCTTCGATCACGATGGCAAGGACCTTTTATTGTTACTATAGTGTTCACACATGGAGGAGTTGAAATAGAGAGTGAAGAATCTGGAAAGCGGTTCGTAGTCAATGGTCAGCAGTTGAAGCCATTTTATGAGAATTTTCAAGCCCACACAGTTAAGAAAATCCGTTTGGAACCACCATTGAACCAATAACGGCGTCGAGCTAACGACGTTAAACAAGCGCTTGTTGGGAGGCAACCCAATTTTTATTTTCATTTTTTTACTTTATTTTATTTTACTTATTTTATTTTATTTTACTTATTTGGATATTAATAATTTTTTCTTCTTTTGCTTAGATAAAATAGAGCGAAAATACGAAGAAAACCGTTGAGCAACGCTTAGAGCACATTAAGGCCTGACTTGAAACCTTTGGCCAGCAACTAACCAAGCTCATTGCCATCATTTGCGATCGACAGTAACAACACAGAGAGTTTTTCTAAACTTTTCTACCTATTTATTTCTTTTCGTCCACATTGAGGACAATGTGGTTTCAGTAGGGGGAGGTAATCTTCGTTATTACTATCATTTTCTGCTGTGATTTTGGTTATTGTTGCTGGTGTTGCTACTTGAGGCTTTATTTTGTCCATATTTATTTTTTTGGAATCTCCTGCCTCTTTTCATGCCCAAGATTTTTACCAAGAATTGTCTACTATTTGACCTACAAGCATGATTCTTGTTTTCTGATAAAATTACGAATTTTCCATAGTTGATGCCATCTCCACTGTTTTATTCTTATTAGACTAAAAATAATTGTGATTCATAAAGTTAACTTTATCTTGCTTTTCGTAAAATTGAATAAGTTTAAATACAAAGTGGACACTTAATATGTTTGCATGCTAAAATATGTTGATGACTATTAAGGTAATTACTGAAACTTATTTTTGACACTTGATTATTATTATTATTATTTATCTAAAGTCCTCATAAAAAAAGTTATTATTAAAATGTTGTTTAATGTTTCCGTGGTTATGAGTGCAGCTTAAAAACGTGACTGACTGGGTAACCAGGGTAGGTTGCTTAGGTTGTCATCCTATTTCATGTCAAAAGGTTGTGTGACGTGTTAGGTAAAACTCCGCTAACCGAAATTAATTTTTAAGAACATGTTAATGAAATAACGGGTGGGGTGCTTATCATCATCTCTCTTTGCGTCAAAAGGTTTGATGTGTTCTTAAGAAAAATTATAATAAATTAGGAGTTTGCTGGGCTGATTAACCGGGGTGGGGTGCTTGGCTGTCATCTCTCTTCGCGTCAAAAGGTTCAGTATATTCCTAAAGCATAATGAAGAAAAAAAGAAAAAATAGATAAATTGGGGACTAAAAAAGGAAACAAATAGGGTGTCTTGGTAGGTTTGGTAATTTACCTAATTTTCATTAAATAATTCAAGTCGATTCTAATTTTTGTGTGTATTAATTGGAAAACTTTTTCGGTTTTACTTAAAGCAAGCTTAGGGTTCTCTTTATTTTTCATATGCATTTTTGACTGATTTTTATAAAACTTTAGAGTTGTATTTTTTATGGCAGAATCTAACTTTCACAGTAGATAGGAACCATACTTGAGGGCAAGCATGGGCTAAGTAGGGGGATTTGATAACACTCTAGAATAACATATTTTTATGTATTAATTATGTATTTATTCTGAGTATGATCCTGCTAATTTGAGCTATTTATGATCTTTTATATCATAGGGACTAAATTTGAGGCAAAAGTAAAATTAAGGGCCAAAAGCGTGAATTTAGAGATAAAATGGGCCAATGTGCGACACAAGGAAAAGTTTGTGCCAAAAGTGCAAGCATGGAAGACACAAGGGTTGAAATGCAAAAAGAAGATATTTTATTAAACTCTATTTTAATTATATTAGGATAATTAATATTGAGATAATTATTAAGGATTATTTTTAGGATTTTATTTTATCTTTATTTATTTTCAATTAAATGTATTTATCTTTTAGGAATTTAAGTAGGATTAGACTATCTCCCCTAGCACTATAAATAGGGGGTGAAGTAACTCAAAAGGGGATCTCATCTGATATTTTTCTGTAAACACTCTCTCCCCAAAAGTGTAGGCTTTTGTTCTTTCATATTTCTTTTCAATAAAATCTTTATTTTTATTTTATTTATTTTCTTTTCTACCACAACCATGAGCCACTAAACCCATCTAGCCGAAGGTTGTCAAAATCCCCAAAAGGGTTTATGAGGCTTAGAATCCGTACTTAGCCTCCTTGCTGAGTATTCATCGTTTCTCCGCACTACAGGGCTGACGCTTCCGTCCATGTCCCTAAAGAAGTAAGCTTTTCAACGTATGCAAAGGCGGCCGCTTTGTATGTTTTGGGAAGGTTGAACAGTCGGTTCGTTAGCTTACTGCATCAGAGGTTGGCGAGCCCAAGAGACAAAATGGCGTGGGATTCGCCATTGAGAAGAGTTGATCTAGCATAAGACGATCCCACAAAAGCGATTGTTGGCTAGAGTCAGGTTCCACCACATCGTAAGTCTAAATCATTGGAGCTGGTGGTCGTAGGCGTCCTCTTTCACTATAACTGGCTTATTCGGTTTGGGAAGGATCATCTAAAAGTCGAGGATTGAACCCATGGCGGAACGAGACAACTGGAGGCTGGAATCTCCCATAAGAATTTCCTTTCTCTCAATTCTATTTTTAATTTCTCTAATTTTGGATTCAATATTCTTAAATTTGTTTTTATTTTATTTTTCATTTTCAAATCCAAACATTTAATTCTTTTATTTTTTTATTTTATTTTTTTCAGGCATGCAAATTTTCTTGGGAAAGATTCTGCCTAGGATTTCATGGAACAAGATATTTTGCAAGTTCAGTCCCTGAGGATTTGACCCTACTTCGCTTTTACTATTCTTTTTCATTATTTATTAGGGATAGGATATTTTTGGTGCTTTCAATGACTGCATCAGCGAAAGAAAACAACATATGAAGAGCGAATGGAGCCACTCGATAAACTAGATGAATGACGAACACATGTCAAACAGGAACTGAAAAAGCACGATGAAGAGCCAAAGTGATTCCAGGATGAGCATGTGAATGGAACGAACTAATTTAAGGCTGGGGACAAAGTATTTCTAGACAAAACGGATCCACAAATCTCCCCTTCGGAGCTCGAATCAAACGGATCAAACCCATTTACGGTACTGAACGTTTTCCCATGTGGTGCAGTCGAGGTAACTCATTTTGAGTTCAGCACATTTAAGGTAAACAGTACTCGAATTATACCTTATCTTGGTAAAATAATTGATAATGAGAAAGATGAGCGTCAACTTCGGAAACCACCATGACCGTACACATACAAGGTAAGTCGAGCTTAGACTCTAAATAAGCGTTTCTCGGGAGGTAACTTGAGTTTTTAATTTTTGTTAACTCTTTTAATTTTATTTCATGGTAATTTAAAATTACTTAAATTAAATCCTTATTTAAAATTTTAAAAAATGTGTTTTTCACCTCACCTAATCCAGAAACCCTTTCCCCATTTCGTTCGTCTTTCCCCTTTTCTTCCCTCCCATCACAGCCTTCCCCTTCTGACGAGACAAACCCAAACCCCAACCACCATCCCCGATTTCTCCCCCTTTTCTCTTCTTCTCATTTTCCACTGCCTCGCGACTCTCCCCTTCTCTCCTTTTCCTTTTCCCTCCAAACTAGTTGACGCTCACACCCCTTTCGCCCCCATGATGAGCCGCGCACTATTGCTCTCTGACTCGGCGATATGGCACATCATATAAGCGTCCTTGAATTTGGAGCTGCTTTAGGACTCTATACCACGGAGTTCATGAGTGTCGAGGGGTTCCTTTTTTTTATTGGCACATCAACTATTCGTCGTCTCTGTGCTGGATAGAGCTTATGGCTAGGACGATGCCCTATGACTCGATTCGATCAAAGGCGACTTCACTTCCTCCAGCCTTGCGATTTATTTATGCCATATTTTTTTGTGGAGCATGGCCACGGGGCACACCTTCGATCTTGCCTACTTCATCGCCCTAGCTTTTCGGCATTGTACAGAATGTAGTAGGAAGGTTCCTATCTGTTTAGGCCCTTACATGACTCAAATCACACGACACTTCGGTCCTCGACACTCTAGAGCAGTCCTCCTCCTTTACACTAGTTGGACAGATGTCCTCACAGGGATTATTGAGCATGAGTCACATGAGGATGATCAAGCAACTGCGTGGAATGGATCCTCCTTGATACTGATTATTTCATTCTGACCCTAAGGATGAGCATGAGGACTTCATTGATGATGTCCCTTTGCACCAAAATGATCCACCTCTGAGTCACCGCACTACTACTTTTGCTGCTACCCTCGCAAACCTCTCCAAGCAATTCACTCATTTCGAGCAGCATTGTTTTGAAAGTATTGATGCGACCTTGCAGCAGATCTGGCAACACCTCCACATATCTTCTTCAACGTCAGCACCTCACGACCCCGATGCCTTTGACGATGAAGATCACTGATTTTATTTATTTTCTCTTTATTTTTATTTTTATTCTTATTTTTTACTTTTTACTTTTAGTTGTTTTCTTTTTATTTTCTTAGACTTCTTTCGTTTATTATCTTTTGAACTATGATTTTATTTTTGTGGTTGTTTTTAATTGAGTTTGTAACCTTTTAATCTTCTTTATTATTTGTGTTTATTTTCTTATTAGTTTGCTGGGAACCATGCACTTCATTTTCATTTGCCACAATTCTGGTTTTCACTATTTTGACGATGTCATCCATATTTAGGGAAGTTTTAGTTTTCTCCCTCTCTTATATTATTATACTTATTCTATGGTTATATCTATTTTTGCATTGAGGATAATGTACATCTTAAGTGTGGGAGGTTATTTATTTAATTATTATAAAATCATTGAATTATTTCTTGTGTTTAAGTAATTTTCTCATAATTCCATTAGAATGAATTTTTATCGATTTGTGATTTTTGTTGATGCTTTTTTTGGATTAATTTGTAGATACTTGTATATTGGTTGATCTAAACTTTAATACATGAAAGAATCAAGGATGATAAGTTATTTTCAAGAATAAAAAATTTAGGTCAAGCTTCCTAATTAAGGTATTATCTTGAATTTTTAAATTTACAAGTTTGACATAAAAATCATGATTTTTTGTGAGATTTTAAGCCTATAGAGCATACAATTTTCATGCACATTCTATTATTGGTTATGAGTGTGTCAACTTGATTTGTTATTCTAGAACTTGCTTCAATTATGCATGTCAAGACCACACCTCTGATTTGATATACTGAGATGATAAAGGCACTTAGGTTTTAACCCACTTAACCTTTAAAAAGCCTGCCTACTAAATTAACTCTCAGTAAACCTCGCTGAGCCTAACATCCTGTTTCTTGATTAACCCGTGAATTTTAACCCGTAACCCGTTTTTTCATTGTGACTCTTTCTTGAGATTTGATTTGGTTAGTTGCCTAACTATGCTCTTTTGTTTGAATTACTGAATTTTCTTTCTTGATTTTTATTATTCTAGATAAAAAAAGATCAAAAAATATTGATTATTAATTATTTATTTGTTGATTGAGCTTGAATAGTTAAATTCATATTTTGAGAAGAAGGTCGTTTTTGTTCTTGAATTGTTTTGATTGATGCACTTTCTTTTGATTTAGCGTTTGCTTTTTTTTTCTAGTTTGGTAATTTATCAAATTGATCTCGATTATAACCAACTTTTTTGGCCTTTTTTTGCACCCTTAACCTAAGCCCCATTACACCCTCTTAAGGACCTTTTGATTGGTGTGTCATATCATTTTATAGCGGTGAAGATTTGATTTTCAAGCAAGCCTATTGTAATGACATTTCTTGTTCGACTGTTGAGTGCATTTTTATTGAACCTTAAACACTTTAAGTGCTTTGAGTGAATCTTTAGTGAGGACGTCAATTCTTGTTGATTTTAAATTAAAGGTAATTACTTAAATAAGGGGAGATACATATGTTTTCGTGTTTTAAAAATTTCGACTTTGATTGTTTGAATTTTTAGTGCCCTTTTAGTTAAATTGCCAATGTATGATTTTTTGCGAATTATTTTGAGACATTATTGATGAGAGTTATAAGTCGTGATATATTAACTCGCATCCCAAACACGCAGAATAACATAATTTTTAGTCTTTCTGGGCATTCCAATCACTATAAATACCAAATAGAAGAAGAGAATAGGGAGCCATCAGAGAATATTGAAGAAAATAACTCGAAGAACACCATTGGAGTGAACTTTAAAGTATATTTCCATCAAGATAGAAGACCTCCTTTTAATTTCTTTTGAAGTTTTTACGAGTATCTTTATTTCTTGTGGTTATTCTGACTTTGAGATATTTTTATTCAGAATTATGAACTAATTCCCTAGATACCTAGGGAAGATAAACCTTATGATGAATTCTATTATTTGATTTCTATTTTATATGATAAATACTTGATTCTTGTTCTCAGTTATGTGTGCTTATTCCTTGTTTTAATATTTTCGAGATATTAATTCATTTTTAATGTGCTTAAATAAGAGGAGGAAAAGTCCCTGTTTAAGAGTAGAATTAGCATAATTGAGTGGAGTTGCATGCAATCCTAGAAATAGGACGACATAAATCTACCTGATTAGATTCAAATTTAATAAGGGAATCAATAGATCGAGTTAATGAGATAATAGGGGTTTTAATTAGAAAGAAATTTTAATTAATCAACCTAAAGTCAGTTGCTCTTACTCTCGAAAGAGATATGTAACACCCATTTTTTATTGGTGTCGGAAACAGTGGTTTTGGGGCCACAAAACCAATGAGTAAGTTTGTAAATGTTATTATTTAATATTTATGAGTTAATTATGATTTTTAAAATGTTTTTGATATGGTAATTTATGCTATTCGAATGATTAATTAAGTTTAAGTAGTAAGACCCTAAAGTTAAGTGGTTTTAAAAAATGAGGTATTGGGACCTCGGTTTTATAAACTGAGCAGTAAATATTTTTATAAATATTTACAGAGTGTTATAAAGGCGTATTTAAATTTTTGTTGAAAAATTTTAATGTTTTGATAGTTAATTAAGCAAAAAGGACTAAATCGTAAAAGTTGAAAAAGTCAATCGCTATTAGTTTAAATGTGTTATTTGGTTAAAGAATTATAATTGGAGTGCCTTAATGGGTAAATTACCCATTCTTAAGTTGGTGGATGGTTAAAGCTTTATTTTCTTTTAATTTTATATGTATTTTATATGTTATAATAATATTATTAAAAGATAAAGATAAAATAATGAATAAAAAGGTTAATAAAATAAAACAAAAGGGCGTCATCTTATTTGATGTGAAATTATTACAAAGGTGGGCTGTATTGGGTGCCATGAACATTTGGCTCAGCTTAAATTTGGGTAAAAATGCTTAAATTGCATGTTCTAGGTTTAGGGACTAAATTGAACAAAAGTAAAATGTTAGGGGAAACTTTATAAAAATGTCAAAAATGACTAAAGACTAAATTGCATAAAATAAATTTTTTTTGCTATCTAAATTAATAAATTGAGTGAAATTATTAATTTAGATCAAGATCGAGTGGAAAATCGAGGAGAATAGAAAATTACCAAAAAACCCATGTTCTTTGATATTTCTGCATTTTAGCCAGGTAAGTTCGTATGAACTATAATTACTTAAATGTTGGTTAAATTGAATATTTGATGTGTTATTCTAATGTAAAAGAATCAATATATATGTTATTATGAAATATATCATGCCATGAGATGATGGAAATCCAACAACGTACGACGACAATCGAGCCCCGTTTGAACCTTAGGAATTCATAGGATACAAATGACATGTTATTAGGGTTTACATGTTTCGGGTGCTGGTCTTGAATGTCCCATTGGTGGCTGAGTTCCGGCATTTGTTGCGGATACTCAACAGCTTGTGGAGCAGCACCGTGTAGCTACATTCTGACCTACAGCTCATGTGAGCAGACCCATTTCACAGCTCGTGTGAGCATACTCATTTCACAGCTCGTGTGAGAAAATATGTAAATGAAAGGAAAGATTACGATTATATGTTTAACACACTTCGAGTGAGCTATCTCACGTATCCAATGATATTCTATACAGTTCAACGGGCATGAGTTTACAAGGAAATGGTAAGTGTTCTATATGAACCAAAACATGTATGTATGAAATACATTAAAACAGTGAGCTACATGGAAAACATGTTATGTTATGATAGGTGATAAATTCAATTGAATTAAGCTCCGGTATAAAGGCTATCCATGTTAAACTCATACAAATTATGTTTAAATGAACTAACATGTGTTGTTGATGTGCTTAGGCTTGTGCGAAGCTTATGAATGGATTATATCATGCTTAGCCTTAATGAAATACATTGAAATGGTAAGTGTTCAATGCATAATATGCTTATGTACATAAAAAGGTGGTATAAATGAAAGTATATAATTTCTCATGAAATGGTTTATCATGTAGTTGATTCCAAAAGAGCTATGTTTAAATGCACTAGCTTGTAGTCATGGTTGATGTTATGCTTATATCTTGTGTGTTATGTATAGGAAACAAGTCAGGAAAGATAATGAAATGTTAAATTCATAGTTGAAATGAAATATGATGAAAAGGGAATAATGTGTTGAAAGATGTACTTATATGTGAGAAACTTTTGTATGCAATGGATGAATATACCTATATCATGGATAAATACACTAAGTTGGGAATTGATAATGTCGTTAAGGCTTATGATAAACATTGGAAATGGAATGGATAGTTAGTAAATTGAAACGTGAATAATTTTATAGAAGAAAGGTTGAAGATTATACAGTACATCCCATAAAATCCTATCATGTTATGAATGATAAATATATGCGACTTTAGTGAATTTACTCATTTGTGATGTAACACCCTTAGCCCGTATCCGTCGCCGGGTTAAGGCTACGGAGCATTACCGAAGCGTAACGTCATAAAATGAACAATTTATTACCATAAACAAATTACAAGTTAAATCATGGAAACATCAATAAAAAAACATTTATATGGTCCCTTATACGAGCCCTTGATGCCCTAAAAAGACATTGGAAATGATTCGAGACTAAATCAGAAACATACGAAATATTTTGAAAATAGACAATTTTTCAAACTGTAGGAGTCACATGGCCGTGTGGGCAGGCAGTGTGACTCACACGGCCAAGAGACACGCCTGTGTCTTAGGCCGTGTGGACATTTGAAATTGGGACACACGGCCGTGTCCAAGCCTGTGTCCATACCCGTGTAACTCACTGGTTTGGGTCACATAGCCAAGCCACAGGCCTGTGTGCCAGGCTGTGTGCTAGGTCGTGTAACAGCCTGACTTGTAACCATTTGAAAGCTACAAGGGATACACGGTCATGTCGTCTGGCCATGTGTCATACAAGGCTAGGACACACGCCCGTGTCTCTGCCCTTGTGGACGAAAAATAGGACATTTCCAAGCCATTTTTCTCACCTAAACTCACACCTCCTGCACAAGCCATTTGAACCTAAAATCAAGCTTTCAAAGCACACTTTACGTATGCATATTCAAGCTTACACAACATAGAAACTATCCATTCAACTACTATGGTACCTTAATTTCAACAACCAAACTTACCTAACACTTAACCATTTCATTCACTAAAATTACCAATTGAACAATTTGTAAGCAACATTTAACCATATGTTCATATACTAAAAATGCATACACACCCAATACTAAATGACCATTTTCACAACTAAAATGTACCATACCAATTTGACCAAAAGATGATCACTTCCAAATTACCAAAGCTTGTCATTTTCAACATCATGCTACATTCATTCCACACCAATTATTCATTATTACCATACCATCATCTTAACCACCACAACATCAAATTAACAACCACACAAAATACCATATAATCTTAATACCATACCAAGTAATTCATCAACCAAAATAACATATATACAAGCCACACATAATGACAAAATTCATTAAACAAAACACCTATACATGCCATTATAACCATGACTCAAAATCATCAAAATCTATCGATTTAGCTGATGGATAGTGTGATGGATCTCTGACAGCCTTCCAACTCGAACGAGCTTCTGATGAACAAGAAACACAAAGAAATTAACATGAAGTAAGCATGTAATGCTTAGTAAGTTTGTAATTCATAAACAAAGCTTACCATTTCAATTGATAAACATAAAAACAATTTGAGATAATCCAATTTGACTTGGCATTAACCTAAGCAACATCAACCTTTCAAGTTAGATAATCTCATAGCTTAGCGAATCATCTCAATAACATCATAGTTTTTATATACACTACTTATAAACATTCATACTTTCAAGCATTTGGCTAAACATAGCTCAAACATCATCAACTCATACCTTCTCATACTTTCATAGAATCATTTATTGAAGCATTTGTTGAACCTTTCCTTTTTCACACCCGTTGAACCAATAGAATAATATTAGATATGCAGGAATCTCGCACACTATGTGCCAACATGTGGTCAAAACCACTACTATCTCATATCTTATATCAATGCTCTCTCTCGAGCCATAAATGGGTCCGCTCACACAAGCTGTCAGTCAGGACGTAGCTAGACGGTGCTGCATGCACAAGCTGTCAAGTAACCGCAGCACATGCTGAAAACTCAGCCACCGGTAGGACGTACAAGACCAGTACCTAAAATAAGATAACCCCTGATGACATGTCATTTGTATCCTATATATTCCTAAGGTTCAAACGGGATCCGAAAGTCGTCGAAACTTCGTTTGATATTTCTGTGGAGTCATAGTATCAAAATATATAACACAAAAGTATCTAATTCGAACACAATTCAATGCTAATTAAATATACGAACTTACCTAAAACACAAATGAAGAATTACGATCGATTAATCCAATACTTTTTCTTTTCTCCGATCTAATTCAGTAAATTTTTTCTTCATCTATATAATCAAATTTAACTCATTTAAACTTCATTCTATTCAATTTAATCCATATTTTGGAAGAAATTACACTTTTTCCCTATAATTTTAAATTCATTTCAATTTAGTCTTTAGGTCATAAAATTAAAATTCATGCAATTTAACCCACACCTATGCTAGTTGAATATTAATTTAGTCCCAAGCATTCTCCATATTTCATTTATTTCACATTTTACCATGAACATTTTTCTAATTTTCAATTAAATACTTAAATGACAAATTCATAAAAATTCATTTACAAAAGTTGCTCAACAATCATCAAATATTCATTTTCATCCTCAAAATAAAAAACAACCAATATACATTCACGAAAAACCTTAAAAATTTAACAATTTTTCTAATTAGTCTCTAGGCTAGCTAGATTAAGCTACAACGACTTCAAAAACATAGAAATCATTTGAAACAGAACCAAAAATCACTTAATGCACAAGGATAAGCTTGTCGAATGCTCAAACCCTAGAAATGGTGTTGTTTTCCCTTTTGAAATCTGACTAGGTGAAGAAGATGGACAGAAACCTTGATTTTGTTTTACTTATTTTAGTTTTTATTTAGTAATTTACTAATATAACCTTTACTAATCACATTAATGGTGTCCATAATTGTCTATTACCTTTATTAATGGTTTAATTACCATTTAAAGCCACTCTCATTCAAGTTTCATAACAATTGAAAACTTTTACTAATAGAACACAAGTTTTGCACTTTATCCAATTTAGTCCTTTTTATCAAATTAAGCATGCAAACGAAAAAATTTCTTCACTAAATTTTTATATGATGCTACTATCATGCTGCAGACACTAAAATAATAATAAAATAAATTTCTGACATCGTATTTGTGGTTCCAAAACCACTATTCCAATTTCACTGAAAATGGGCTGTTACAACCCCTCCCTAAGAAATTTTCGTCCACAAAAATCTTTCTAGAAAATATATTCAAATATTGCTTTATCATAGCTTCCTCAGGCTCCCAGGTGGCTTCCTCTATCTCGTGATGTTGCCAAAGAACCTTTACTAAAGCTATTCTTTTATTTCTTAACTCTTTAACCTCTCGTGCCAAAATTTTGATCGGTTCTTCACTATACGACATATCAGGTTGAATTTCAACATCTGGCAGTGAAATGATATGCGAAGGATCTAATCAGTACCGTCGCAACATGGATGCATGAAATACATTATGAATCTTTTCTAACTCTAACAGTAAAGCTAGCTGATATGCCACTGGCCCTATTCTTTTAATAATCTCATACGACCCGATAAATCGCAGACTAAGCTTCCCTTTGCGACCAAAATGAGGAACTCTCTTCCAAGGTGATACTTTCAAAAATACTCTATCACCGATTTGAATTTCAATATCTTTACGCTTTAAATCTGCATACGACTTCTGCCGATCTAGAGCTGTTTTCAAACTGTTATGGATTACTTTCACTTTTTCTATAGTTTCACGAATCAAATCGACCTAGTGTATCTTTTTCTTATTAAGCTCGGTCCAATACAAAGGAGTTTGATATTTACGACCATACAAAGCTTCGTACGGTGCCATCTTTATACTTGATTGATAACTGTTATTGTATGCGAATTCAACCAACGACAAATATTTCTCCCAGTTGCCTTCAAACTATAATACACAATAACGAAACATATCTTTGAGTATCTGAATTACTCGTTAGGACTGAACGTTTGTCTAGGGATGAAATCCGGTACTAAAATGTAACCGCGAACCTAGAGCTTCCTGCAACTTACTCCAAAATCGTGATGTAAATCGTGGATCTCTATCTGAAATAATAGAATCTGGCACCCCGTGCAATCTGATAATCTCAGAGACGTATAACTCGGTTAATCTCTCAAGGGAGTAATTTGTACGTATCGGAATAAAATGTGCTAACTTCATTAAATGATCAATGACAACCCAAATAACATCTTTCTTTCTCGGAGATAGGCGTAAACCCGATTCAAAATCCGTAGTAACTCACTCCCATTTCCACTACGGTAGCATCACTGGTTGCAGCAAACCAGAAGGTTCTTGATGTTCAGCCTTTACTTGCTGACATACTAAACATCTCGATACGAAACCTGAAATCTCACGCTTCATTCCCGGTCACTAGTACACCTGTTTGAATTCATTATACATTTTAGTGTTACCAGGATGAATGGACAATCTACCACAATGAGCTTCATACAAAATCTTCTGAATTAACTTTGAATCCCTTGGTACACAAAATCTGCCTCTAAAAAGTAAGCAATCATCGGACCCAATCTAAAAATCTGAATCAAGAGTCGACTCACATAATTTCTATTTAGCTATCAACGCATCGTCGCATTTCTAAGCTTTGCAAATCTATTGTAAGAACAACAATTTAGCTTTTAACTTAACTAAAATTGAACCATCAACGAACAATGACAACCGTGTATTCAATGCTCGTAAAGCAAATAGAGATTTTCTACTCAGAGCATCAGCTACTACATTTGCTTTACCCGGATGATAATCAATAACCTTTTAGCAACTCGAGTCATTTGCGTTGTCTTAGATTCAAGTCTTTCTGCGACATTAAATACTTCAAACTCTTATGATCGGTATAAATTTGATATTTATCGCCATATAGATAGTGTAGCTAAATCTTCAATGTAAACACAATTGCCGCCAACTCTAAATCATGTGTTGGATAATTCTTTTTATGCGGCTTTAACTGTCTGGAAGCATAAGCTACCACTTTACCTTCCTGCATCAAAACGCAGCCTAAACCATTCAGAGATGCATCATTAAAAATTACAAATTCTTTACCCGATTCACGTTGAACTAAAACTGGTGCCTTGATCAACAGTGCTTTCAACTGATTGAAACTTTGTTGACATTTCTCGAACCACTCAAAATTCACATCTTTCTATAATAATCGCATCATAGTAGCTATCATTGAGAATCCTTTCACGAATCTTCTGTAATAACCAGCTAATCCTAGAAAACTTCTAACTTTCAATACGTTTCTTGGAGGTTTCTAATCAACAACTACTGAAATTTTACTTGGATCAACTCTGATGCCTTCAGTTGATACTATATGTCCCAGAAAATCGACTTCCTGAAGTCGAAATTCACATTTACAAAATTTGGAAAATAAATGCTTCCCACGTAGGGTCTGCAATACAATTCTCAAATGCTCGGCATGCTCAGACTCATCTCGAGAATAAATCAAAGTATCATCTATAGAAACCATGACGAATCGTTCTAAATACGGTATAAAAATTCTATTCATCAAATCCATAAATACTGCAGGTGCATTAGTTAAACCAAACGGCATCATAAGAAATTCATTGTGTCCGTACTTGGTCCTGAACGCAGTTTTCGGCACATCCGAATCTTTAACCTGCAACTGATATAACTAAAACGTAAATCAATCTTCGAAAATATTGTTACACCTTTCAACTGATCAAACAAATCATCAATTCGCGACAATGGATACTTATTCTTTATCGTAAATTTGTTGAGCTGATGGTAATCAATGCACAATCTCATTGAGTCGTCCTTTTCCATAATGAACTGAACCGATGCACCCTAAGGCGAGAAACTAGGTCGTGCAAAACCGCTATCTATTAATTCTTGCAACTAAGTTTTCAACTCTTTCAACTCTGTAGGAGCCATTCTATACAGAGCTATCGATATCGGTGATATTCCCGGTACTAACTCAATAGGAAATTCAACCTCTCTGATCACTGGTAACACAGGTAACTCTTTTGGAAACACATCTAGATATTCACAAACCATAAGCACTAATTCAAGTTTCAACTTAGACACTTTAGAATCCAGAACATAAGCAAGGTATGCATCGTAACCTTTTCTCACATATTTCTACACTGTCATAGCTGAAATAATAATAGGCAACTCACTCCGCTCCTCTGATTTAATCTAAAGTGTTTCACCATTCTAACATTTCAGTATAATAAGCTTTCATCTACAATTCACTATAACGTCATGCAGAGCCAGCCAGTCCATACCCAGAATCACATCAAACTCATCAAATGGTAATAACATCAACTTGGCTAGAAAGTTGTAACCCCGAGTCATCAAAGGACAGTTTTTGCAGACTTTATCAACTAACACATACTGACCTAAAGGGTTCGATACTTTAACCACAATTTCAATGGACTTAACAAGTAAATTTTTACTTGATACTAGATTCATGCATACATATGAATGAGTTGATCCAGGATCAATCAAAGCAGTAGCTTTAGTGTCAAAGATAGAAAATATACCAGTAATAACATTTGGAGCAGAAGCTTCTTCACGTGCACATATCACATAGGCTCTAGCTGGTGCTCGTGCCTCGAAACTTACAGTTAAGTCCTTAATCGCATTTTGACTATTATTTATATTTCTAGGGTTCCTCGGTGGTCTCCCTCTTGCAACTGTATTGCTCGGTCGAACAATTTAAATCTTGTCTATTTCAGGTTACTGAGGACAATCTCAAATAAAATGCTCCTACAAACCACATCTGAAATAGGCTCAGTCATTCATCCGACATTCACCAAAGTGTCGTCGTCTGCATCATTGACAATCACGTTTGTTGGCTTTAACACTACCAACGCTTGCTACCGATGTAGCTTGAGCTTTAGAACTTGCGTGTTGCTTACGACGATCTCTGTTAGGATATCCTACTGAAGCGGTCGAATGATTATGGTAATCCTTCGATCTCTTAGATGATGAATGATATGATTTCCCAGTTGATCTTTTTCTTGAATCTCTAGCTTCCGAATCAGCTTTTCTTTTATCTTTACTAAGCTCCTCGACTTTGTGTGCTCTATCAACCAAAACAAAAAATTCTTTTAACTCGATAATTCTGACCTTTATATCTTCATTCAACTCGTCTTCAAACCATTTACACAGAGTAACTTCGATTGGAATGCAATCTCGGGTGTACTTACTCAATCTGGTGAACTCTCTTTCATATTCAGATACTATCATGCGACCCTGTTTAAGCTCAAGAAATTCTTTGCGCTTTTGATCGAGGAATCTTTGACTTATATGTTTTTTTCTGAACTCGGTTTGAAAGAATTCCCACGTGATCTGCTCTCTTAGTACTACAGAAATCAACGTGTTCCACCATTGATATGTTGAATCTTTCAATAGAGATGCAACACATTTGACACATTCTGTTAGTGAACATGATAACTCATCAAAGACTCTGATCGTATTCTCTAACCAAAACTCAGCTCTCTCAGGACCATCATCAACTACAGCTTTGAATTCTTCGGCCCCATATTTGTAGATATTATCAACAGCTGGCTTATTCACTTGTAAAGGTTCCAAACCTTGAGGAACAACAGGGAACAACTGGGGAACAGGTGGGGAACAGGTCTTGAGCAGCTGAATTTGTTCGAACGAACTCTATGAACCACTTGTTCAACATTTGGAAGAAGCTTCCTTAGCGTCTCCTCCCCGGCCCTTAGATCCAGGCGACGCTGCTCTGTGAATGGAGGCTTGCGCGTTACTTTCTACATCATCATAGTCTGCTCAGTTGGAATCTATTACTATATGAAAATATAATTCAAAATGTGTCAGAAGTTATCGCACTATCATAGGTTATATAATGACCTGTATATCTAGACTCACATACACTACGTTTAGTCCGAGAATCAAGAATTCTTACAGCATAATTATAAGTACAATCTAGCAGAGGTCCATTGGTTGATGCGTCGACAAGATTCATTGTATATGAATTTAGCCTATTATAAAAATCTCAATTTGTGTTTCTTGTTGAATGTCGTGCATAGGATAATGTTGAAGCAATGATTTATAACGTTCCCATGTGGTGTGAAGATTTTCATCATCCAACTAATGATAAGAAATAATGTCATTTCGAAGACGAGCATTCATTGTCGGTGGGTTGAATCGCAAAACAAACTGTGTTGCTAGTGCATCCCAAGAAGAAATTTATCTGGCAGGCAGTCCAAAAAACCAAGTACAGGCTCTTCCTTATAGGGAATAAGGAAATAATTACATCTTCAAGGCATCATTAGGAAGACCTTGTTTACTAAAGGAAGCACAGATTAATAAAAAGGATTTAAGATGTTCTCTCGTACCTTTATGTGGCAGTCCAACATATTGTCCATTAGAATTCAGCATTTGAAACATTTTTGGCTTGAGTTCAAAATTCCCAGCTTAGATTGTTGGCCTAACAACTCTTGGTTGTAAATCATCGAAGACAGGTACTACAAAATCTTGTATAGTCCTATTTTGTATGCAAGCATCTTAAGGTAACAATGGGTTATTAACATTTTGCTGTTGCATCGGGGGTATGGCTGTATTGTTTCCTGATAAAGCCATATTTCTTTGTTCTCGAAGTCTACTTCAAATAGTCCTTTCAATTTCTGGGTCAAAAGCGACAATAAATTTTGAATTACTTCGGGTTATAAAACACCTAAATTGAAGTTAAAAATTTAGCAACAAAGAAAAACCAGCTAGTGAATACTAAATATTATATAAGGAAAATAAAGTGAAAAAAACACACAAAAACAAAAATAAACATCAAACAAATGCCATCCCCGGCAATGATGCCAAACCTTGAGGAACAACGGGGACCGATTGGGGAACAGGTAAGGGTTGAATGTAACACCCCTAACCCGAATCTGTCATTAGAATAAGGTTACAGAGCATTACCGAAGTTTACAAAATTAATTATCAAACATTTCATTTCATCTAGCATTCATATTAGAAACTAATCAAAATTATACATATTGTCCCTTAACCCTTGAGGCCCAAATTGTGCTTTAAAAAAAAATAGGGACTAAGTCGAAAACTCAAAAAAAAATTCAGAAATATTTAAAATTTTCAACACTGTAGGAGTCACAAAGCTGTGTGGTTAGGCCGTGTGAGCATTCTGTTTTGTGTAGATTCAAGATACAAGGGACACACGGTTGTGTCACCTGGCCATGTGTCACACACGGTTGAGACACATGCCCGTGTCTCTGCCCGTGTGGACGAAATAGGCCATTTTACAAGCCATATTTCTCACCCAATTTGTTACTAACCTAGCCCTACCAATTCGCAAATATACAAAATATAACATGGCATTCAACATAAGCTAAAATAAGTGACTAATCTTAATAATTTACATATAGACCAACATTAAACAAAATACCTACACATGCCATTATGACCAAATTAAAACATTCAAAATTACCGATAGAACCAATGCATAGTGTGGTATATCTCCGACAAGCTTCCAACCTAATCGAGCTTCTAATAATCTGAAAAGTAAAGGAAAACAATTACGTAAGCAATGAATGCTTAGTAGGCTCGTATAAACTTTAATCATATCAATTCATTTTAAATAAGAAGTTTATACATAACCAGAATAATCCAATATTGATACCACAATATTCATAAAGTATATTCAACAACTTTAACTATTCCAAATTTCTAAATTTTCATTTGCATTTCTTTACTTTCCTCACTCATTCCATATGAATAACTCATAAACATACCATACCACCATAACCACAAGCTAATACATTTGAACATAGCCCTTTTTAAAATTACATAACTTAAAACTTACCACTCTTTCATGAGCACAAGTATATTTTCATTTGAGCACTTACCCTTTCAACGCATCATATAAATAAACATATTACCATTTAACCAGTAGCTTGACACTTGTCTAAGCATCACCAGCAACACTTGTTAGCAAACTTGAACATGTTTCATATAAATTCAACATTGATAAACTTGTTTTATCAACATATGAAGCTTGAATTTATTACTCATCACAATTTCAACCGATGAATACACTTATTTTAGATCAACACCAATAATAACATTAAGTTTTCAAACATTAATTTCATATGTCACTTATCAGATCTTACCGAATTGGGGAACGGCTTACGAATATGAGTACATCATATTCAGAAGCTCGAAGGCTGCACAGAAGCACATAAGTGCTAAACAGAAACCCATAAGGGTTGAACAAAAGCTCGTAAGAGTTGAACAAAAACCCATAAGGGTTAAACTGAAGCTCAAAAGAGCTGAACGGAAACCCATAAAGGGTTAAACAAAAACTCATATGAGTTAACAGAAGCTCGTGAGAGCTAAACGGAAAGTAAACACGAAAGTTCGCAACAAATGCTAAACCTCGTTTTACTTGGGTAATTTGCTTTCATTTTCCTCCAATGCCGTCAATTCGCCGAATGTCAAATGTACTCAAATCTCGTGTTCCATTTAATCCGAATATTCAATTCAAAATTATAAATTTAACAATATTTTATTTTCAACAATATAAAAAATACATAATACCATTCATCAATTCAATATAAATATTAAATTTTAACCGTACGAACTTACCTAAATTAAATTGTAATAATTGCAGAAGTTTAGAGATTATTATGCTATTTTTCCTTTTTCATGAGTATCTACGAATCTTGATCTAAAATATAAAATTTCTCATTCATTAGCAAGTATTTCAGTTCCAATTCATTTCACAATTTATACCCTTCAAATTTTCAAATTTACACAATTACCCTAGCTTTTACAACTTTTACAATTTAGTCCCTTAACTAGTTAATCAAATCAACTAATTTTTCTCAATTCATACTTTATCCAAATATTCTAGGCTATTATATAGCCCTTAATAAAACAAAAATTTAATATCAAACCCTAATATTTTAACTATTTTCACAATTTGATACTAACATTAATATTACTTTATAATATCATCATACAACAAAATTAAAGCGCTAAACCCACTTGAAATTAATAATTTCTTTCAATATATTAATTTAGACAATAAAACGATTCATTTCATGTAATTTGGTCTTTTTGACATTTTTACAAAATTGCCCTAAAATTTTACTTTTATTCAATTTAGTCCTTGAGCCCAAAACATGATTTATTCAATTTATTCAATTTAATTTCATAATTTATTCAACCTCTAATTCAATTTCCAAAATTTTGGTGATTTTTCAAAGTTGAACTATTGTTGCTTTAGAAACTATTTTAATGCTAATTTTACTCTTTCATGGTTTTTTGCATTAACTTTCATTTAGACATACATAATCATTATACTTTTAATTATTGTCTAATTTAATCCTTAAAACTCATTTATCACCAACTTTTATTATAACTTCTCTTATTTCAATTATAAATTTAACAAGTTTACAATTTAATTCCTAATATATTGAAAATTCATTATTTACTATAATTTCACTTTAACTTCACTTTGTAACTAATTCATTAACACTTAACATTCCATTTAAAATTCCTAGCACAATAATTTATTTCACACATAAACTTTTGTACACTTTACAATTTAGTCCTTATTATAAAAAATTTAATATAACTTGAAATTTTCCCACACATTCACTTTTTATGTCATCACCCTTCATTTGTATTCTCTTTAAACATTCAAATTCACATAACCTATTTTGTTTACTTTACAATTTATTCTCTTTTATACTACTTCAATATACCATTTTAATTTTCATATACAATATTAGCACATTCATAATCAATTCAACTAATTTAGCATACTCTATACTTGATTAAAATTAAATAAAGTAAATTTCTTGAAGTACTTAATTTCCTCACCTTTTCTACCATTTCCTCCACTTTCACTTCAAATTTCTCTCTTCCAAGATGATATTTTAACTCTCTAATGTCTCTAATTCATTTCTTATTTTGGGTGGTTATGAAAATTTCCAAAGAATTTGAAAGAAAAGTGGAATTCATACTAAAGGACCAAATCAGTAAAGAAAAGAAAATTTATTTTCTTTCTCTTCTTCTCACGTTGTAACATGGAAAGATGAAGAGAATTCTTCATCTTTCTTTGCTTATTTACTAAATATAATAATATAAAAATCAAGTCAAAATATTAATAAACTATTATTTATTGATTTGATTTTAATCTAAAATATCACCAATATCATCATTACTCTTCACAATTATCTTCCTTACTACATGACCATTTTGCCCTTTATGATCTTTTAAAATTTTATCCTTGAGTCATCACTTAATTTGGTAAAATTACAATTTAGTCCCTCATATTTCTTCACCTATTCAATTTGGTCCTAATTCATCCATTTTCCTTAGTTTCTAGATCATTCCACCCTTAAAATATTTACACTATTGGTGCTTCAACTTTTCCATATTTACACTTTAACCCCTCAAATTTTGAGAATTTACTCTTGGGCCACAAAACTTTTCTCACTTTTGTGATTTAGTCCTTTCTTAGAATTAATATATCATAATATACTTTCCAATCTTGTCATAACTCAAAATTTCCCTTTTTGTCACTTTATTTCTTTATTTTACTATTTCAAGGATAATACCTTAATTTCTTACTGTAGTAATTTTTGGGGTAATACATTAAAGTCATTGAGCAGCCGGATTTGTTCAAACAAACTCTGTGAACCACTCGTTCATCATTTGGAAGAAGGATTTGCTACCCTCTCCTCCCCGGCCCTCAGATACGGGCCTAGAACCAGACAACGCTGCTCCGTGAATGGAGGCTTGTGCGTTACTTTCTACATCATTGGAGTCTGCTCAGTTGGAATCCATTACTATATGAAAATATAATTCAATACGTGTTAGGAGTTATCACACTATCACAAGTTATATAATGTCATGTATATCTTGACTCGCATATGCTACGTTCAATCCAAGAATCGACTAAACCGTAGCTCTGATACTGAAAAATGTAACACCCCTAGCCCGTATCCATCGTCAGATTAGGGCTACAGAGCATTACCGAAGCATAACGTCATACAATGAAAAATTTATTACCATAAAAAAATCACAAGTTAAATCATGACAACATCAATCAAAAACATTCATATGGTCCCTTATACAAGCCCTTGAGACCCTAAAAGGACATTGGAAATGATTTGGGACTAATTAAAAAACATATGAAATTTTTCGAAAATAAACAAAATTTTTCAAACTGCAGGGGTCACACGGCCAAGAGACGCGTCCGTGTCTTAGGCCGTGTGGACATTTGAAATAGGGACACACGGCTGTGTCCTAGCCTGTGTCGATATTTGTGTAACTCACTGGCTTGGGTCACACAGCCAAGCCATACGCCTGCGTGCCAGGCCATGTGCTAGGTCGTGTAACAGCCTAAATTGCAGCCCTTTGAAAGCTACATGGGACATACGACCATGTCGCTTGGCTGTGTGCCACACACAGCTCAGACACACGCCCATGTCTCTACCCGTGTGGATGAAAAATAGGCCATTTCCAAGCCATTTTTCTCACCTAAACTCACACCTCCTGCACAAGCCATTTGAACCTAAAATCAAGCTTTCAAAGCACACTTTACATATGCATATTCAAGCTTACACAACATGGAAACTATCCATTCAACCACTATGGCAGCTCAATTTCAACAATCAAACTTACCTAACACTTAACCATTTCATTCACTAAAATTACTAGTTGAACAATTTGTAAGCAACATTTAACCATATGTTCATATACTAAAAATGCATACACACCCAATACTAAATGACCATTTTCACAACTAAAATGTACCATACCAATTTGACCAAACGATGATCACTTCCAAATTACCAAAACTTGTCATTTTCAACATCATGCTACATTCATTCCACACTAACCATTCATTATTACCATACCATCATCTTAACCACCACAACATCAAATTAACAACCACACAAAATACCATATAATCTTAATATCATACCAGGTAATTCATCAACCAAAATAAAATATATACAAGCCACACATAATGACAAAATTCATTAAACAAAGAACCTATACATGCCATTATAACCATGACTCAAAATCATCAAAACCTACCGATTTAGCTGATGGATAGTGTAATGGATCTCTGACAGCCTTCTAACCCGAACGAGCTTTCGATTAACTAGAAGCACAAAGAAATTAACATGAAGTAAGCATGTAATGTTTAGTAAGTTCGTAATTCATAAACAAAGCTTACCATTTCAATTGATAAACATAAAAGCAAATTGAGATAATCCAATATGACTTGGCATTAACCTAAGCAACATTAACCTTTCAAGTTAGATAATCTCATAGCTTAGCGAATCATCTCAATAACATCATAGTTTTTCTATACACTACTTATAAACATTCATACTTACAAGCATTTGGCTAAACATATCTCAAACATCATCAACTCATACTTTTATAGCATCACTTATTGAAGCATTTGTCAAACCTTCCTTTTTTTATACCCGTTAACCACTAGAATAATATCGGATACGCGAGAATCCCACGCACTATGTGCAAACATGTGGTTGAAACCACTACTATCTCATATCTCATATCAATGCTCTCTCTCGAGCCATAAATGGGTTTGCTCACATAAGCTGCCAGTCAGGACATAGCTACATGGTGCCGTTCACACAAGCTGTCAAATAACCACAACACATGCCGAAAACTCAGCCACCGGTGGGACGTACAAGACTAGCACCCAAAACACGATAACCCCTAATGACATGTAATTTGTATCCTATATTGTAACACCCTAAACTCGGCCTAGACGTTATGGCCAAATCTGGCATGTCACATTGAAGTGTCGTTTGCAAATTTGTCTTGTTGGAAAAAAAACATTTCTAAGCTTAAAACCTCTTTAGTATTATTTACCAATCATCTAGTTAAAATGTTTGCCTGATTATCTGCTACTGTTATTATAGTTGTTTTTAAAATGCGAAAGCATTTGAAAACTCCAATCGTTTAAAATTTGTGACTTTGAAAACAATTATTATTTTGAAAATTCGTCTTCCCTAAACTAACAGTTTAAAATAAGTAAGCAAAAGCCCAATTAAAAACTTAAACAAACTTAAAAGTCCCTTATTACATGGACAAACCCAACACAAACTTTAAATTTAAATAAAAAACTAGTAATAAACAGCTGCAGTAGTGTGACCACCTCTGAGTCCCTAATAGCACCAAATCACTTATGGCCGAGGATTTCCTGTAAGTAAATAAAAGAAAGGGTGAGTTTACGAAAACTCGGTCGTAATCCCTATCACCATTTAGTAAACAAAGATGCAAGAATGATGCGGGCCTAAGCCCTATTCAGTGAAAGTAATAGTCTGGTGCAATAATGCAACCCATCCCAATCCAGCCAACACACCACTCCGTACCACCAACACATCATGTGGGGATAAAATCGACCCACCCAGCCAACACACCAATATCGCAGCAGAGCTGCCAGTAATAGCATCGCAACAGAGCTGCCAGTATCAGTATTGCAGCAAAGCTGCCAGTAACGATATATATGGCGAAGCCATCAGTAGGTCCACAGTCGTCTTAGGCGACCCATGCGACCTTAACAGTACAGTACACTTCCTCCGAATATAACAACCCAACCCCATTCAACATGTCGAGACATAATAACATACGTGTATGCAAAATGTCATGCTCAATCATAGTAATACATAACATAAGGCCATAACAGTCATTTTATCTCCTAGGGGTATAATAGTCATTTTACCCTCTAGGGGTATTTTGGTTATTTTACCCTATAAGGGTATTTCAGTTACTCTATCTTATGGGGGTATTCCGGTCATTCTACCCTATGGGGATATTTTTGTCATTTTACCCTAAGGGGGTATTTCAGTCATTTTACCCTATAGGGGTATTTCAGTCATTTTACCCTACGGGGGTATTTTGGTCATTTTACCCTTGGGGGGTATTTCAATCATTTTACCCTACGGGGGTATTTCGGTCATTTTGCCCTACCAGGATATTTCGATCATTTTACCCTACGGGGGTATTTCGATCATTTTACCTTACGGGGTATTTCGATCATTTTACCCTATGAGAGTATTTTGATCATTCTACCCTATGGGGGTATTTCGGTTATTTTACCTTATGGGGGTATTTCGATCATTTTACCGTATGGGGGTATTTCAGAGATATTTTGGTCATTTTACCTATTTTGGGGTCTCGATGCAGATATTGACCTTTCGAAAGGTCTGCAGTTGCCTCGAGCGACTAAGGTAAGCTAAATGGTCATAATAGTGTAAATGGGCCCAAGACCTTTTACTCGGCCCAAGTGGGCCTACACTCTCGTGCGGCCCGTTTAGCCCAGATTTCGCCATGGCTATGAGATCTACATAGCCCAGTCCAGTATTTGCCACAAATCATGGATTTCATCTGTGTGGGGCCAACGAGCCTATTGAGCCCACATGGCCAATCTCGGCCCAACATGGCCCAAGCCCATGATTCGCATGTTTGGCTTTCCACACGAGCGATCGCACATTTGTGTGGTCTCAACGCCGTATTTTGGCTTTTCAGCTTTTGCCGTTCTACAGTTACAGTGGGGTGGTGACACACCTGATGCAATTTGCAGATTCCCTTTGTTCCGAACACTCTTTATTCCGAAAATCAATGATCATCGCACCCTTGGTTCCCAGGCAATGAGCCAATCAACCTCGACCACCACCAGTTACGAATGGAAGCAATGCAGGTTGGAGAAAGCGACAAAAACCTTGAAAACCTCGTCAATCTCCCCATCGAGAACAAGGAACAAATAAGATGATATATAGCTAAAAATATGCTAGTATCCAGATTCATTTAAGAGGAAAACCTAAAAATTCTGCAAAAGCCAAGACTTGAACCCCTGACTTCTCAAACACTCCCAAACACTCATAAATCACTTAACCGCTGAAGCAAACATTCATTTATGTCACTTCTTTGCACAACTAAATATTTATGTGAAGTCTCCTAACTGTTCCCTTGTTCAAAACCTATTTCTTCTAGGCCCAAAATTCAAGGTGTTACATATATATTCATAAGGTTCAAATGGGATCCGAAAGTCACCAAAATTTTGTTGGATATTTCCGTAGAGTCATAATATAAAAGTGTATAACACAAAAGTATTTAATTTGAACATAATTCAATGGTAATTAAATATACGAACTTACCTCAAACACGAACTAAGAATTACAATCAATTAATCCAATACTTTTCTTTTCCTCGATCTAATTTAGTACTTTGTTTTTTTTATCTATATAATCAAATTTAACTCATTTAAGCTTTATTCTATTTAATTTAATCTAAAATCATATTTTGGAAAAATTACACTTTTGCCTTTATAATTTTAAATTCATTTCAATTTAGTCTTTAGGTCATAAAATGAAAATTCATGCAATTTAGCCCACACCCATGCTAGCCGAATATTAATTTAGTCCCTAGCAATCCTAATATTTCATTTATTTCAAATTTTTACCATGAACATTTTTCTATTTTTTAATTAAATACTTAAATGACAAATTCATCAAAGATTCCTTTAAAAAAGTTGTTCAACTATCATCACATATTCATTTTCATCCCTCAAACATAAAAAACAACCAATATATATTCATGGTAAAACCGTAGACTTTTAACAATTTTGCAAATTAGTCCCTGGGCTAGCTAGATTAAGCTACAACGACTTCAAAAACATAGAAATAATTAAAAACGAAACCAAAAATCACTTACATGCAAAAGGATAAGCTTTTCGAATGCTCAAACCCTAAAAATGGTGTTGTTTTCCCCTTTGAAATTCGACTAGGTGAAGAAGATGGACAAAAACCTTGATTTTGTTTTACTTATTTTAGTTTTTATTTACTAATTTACTTATATAACCTTTACTAATCACATTAATTGTGTCCATAATTGTTCATTACCTTTATTATTGGTTTAATTACCATTTAAAGGCACTCACATTCAAGTTTCACAACAATTGACACCTTTTACTAATAGAAAACAAGTTTTGCACTTTATGTAATTTAGTCCTTTTTATCAAATTAAGAATGCAAACGATAAAATTTCTTCACTAAATTTTCATACAAAGCTACTATCATGCTGCAGACTTTAAAATAGTAATAAAAGAAATTTTTTGACGTCAGATTTGTGGTCTCAAAACACTATTCTAATTTCACTAAAAACGGGCGTTACATGTAAGTTTATGATCATATAGATTTATGAATCTTATGGCATTGGCATAGGTCTATGTTTATTCTAAAAATTTTATACGAGCTTACTAAGCATTCATTGCTTACGTAGTTATCTTCCTCTTACTTTACAGATTATCGGAAGCTCGATCGGGTTGGAAGCTAGTTGGAGATCTATCACACTATCCAATGATTATATTGATAGATTTTGATTTCTTAATCAATTTTATAATGGCATGTATAGGGGGACTTGTGTTTTATGTTAGTTGATGAGTTTGACATGTATATGCCATTTTGGTTGATGTAACCTTGGTACCTTTGATGCCTATTTGGTGTGTGTTATTTTGACAAGGTGTTAATGCATGTTTGAATGGTTGAAATGGTAGGTGATGAATTCATCTCAATATGGTCAAGTTATGGTATGCCTTGGAAAGGGTTTGAATAGATGTGCATTATTGAAATATGGTTTGTATATATGTTGGTTGTTGATTCCATTTGGAAATGGCTAGACTTGTGTTATTTAGATTGTTTTGATGCATATAAGAAATGGTCCATATGGTAAGGTTATTTTGATATGGCATGATTCTAATATGGTATGCTTAAATATGCACATGTTTAGGTATGTTTGGAATGACCATATTTGGTATGTTTATATGAGACTAAGTGGAGTTACGCTTTGAGGTAGATATGAACTATTTGTAATGATATAAATGTGGTCAATTTATGATGAGTTTTGAGATGGAAAATGAATTAAGGGTTGATGAATGAAATATGTTAAGTACATGTATATGTTTAGGTAAATTGTATGTTTGCATTTGAGGTGCCTATATGGTATATTTGTTTAATGGAATTTGATCATCTTAAATTGCTCATTTTATGCATGTTTAAACATGTTTTGATGCATTGGTCAAGTGTGCAAATAGCTTGAAGGTGTCTGCTTGAATTGGGTGAAAGAAATGGCTTGAATTTGGCTTATTTCTTGTCCACACGACCTAGGACACAAGCATGTGTCTCAGCAGTGTATGACACATGGCCATGCGACTCGGCCATGTGTCTTTTGTAGGTTTTAAAGGTGGTATTTTGAGAGTTACATGGCCTGGCACACGAGCGTGTGGCTTGGCCGTGTGACCCAAGTTAGAGAGTTACATTGGCATGGACACGGGGCCGTATGTCCCTATTTCGAATGTTACACGGCCTGAGACGCGGGAGTGTGTCTCAGTGGTATGAGTCACATGGCCTGGCCACATGGCTATGTGACCCTTACCGTGTGAATTTTTCTATCTTTTTCCATGAAGTTATAAATGTTTCTGATTTAGTCCAAAATCATTCCTAAAGTGATTCTAAGGCCTCGAGGGATCGAATAAGGGACAATATGCTTGTGTTTGATTGAGCTTTGATATGATTTGTAAAATGTTTGTTATCAAATGATTTAAGTTACGTTTTTACAGTAATGCTCCATAACACTATTCTGTCGACGGATATGGGTTAGGAGTGTTACAGGATATTAGGATAATTTAAGGATTTCTACAGATCAAGATACTAAGTGAATAAATTGTTTAATTCAAATTCATAATAATAGATGAAGTCTAGGTGGATTCTTTCCTGGGTATTGTCTCTCTCATTTGCTATTGTTTAATTATTTTCCTGATTTATTCTTTGTTGAGTTCTTAGTTAAATTAGTTTAGTAATTTTAGTTTAAAACCCATCACTCCAAATTGGCGGCTAAATAATAGAAAAACGGTAATTACTAATACTTTTAGTCCTCGTGGATACAATATCTCTACTCACCATTGCTATATTATTTATTGAGATGTGCACTTGCCTTTGTCATATTTTTAGTTAATCTTGTGAGACATCACTATGAAATTTTAAACTAATGGACTTAAGTGGTAATTATACCATATTACATGTTAGTGGATGTTTATGGATAGGTTTTAGTGTAATTTCAATAGTTTTTAAAGGTTAATTTTGTAATTTGCAAAATTTTTAAAGGTTGAGGGGCTTGCCATGATTGAGTTTGAATGTGTTTGGATGTTAATTGATAGAATATTACATTTGGTTGTTAAATAAATGTGTTTTGTTAAGTGATTTTGATGAATTTAGGGTTAATTGTTAATTTGTTGAAAGTGTAAATTTCCATGTATATTTCGTGAAATGAGGAAAAATGTGGCTTAATATAAGTTTAGGGGAAAACGGTTAATATGAGTTTCAATTTAAAAATGGTGAATTTGCAAGTTAAAAGTTTAGGGACTAAATTGTAAGAAAGTTAAAGTATCGAGGGTAAATTTGTAAATTTATGATGGAATGGTTTAATTGCATAAAATTACTTGTTAGAATGCTAGAATTATAATAATTGGGTTAAAATATTATTTAGATCAAGAAAAGAATCAACCAGAATTGAATTAAGGAAAGGCTAAAGTCTCAGATTAGCTTTCAACTTAGTTGTAACAACCGTGGTGATTGTGGTAAGTTCGTATAGAGAATAAAATTTCCATTTGATGTTTTGAATGAGTTATTATAAATAATTATGTGATTTTCATCTTGATTTCAGTTTATTCGGGAATTGATATTATGGATTAATTTGTAACATTAGTATACTTAAAGTTGGTATTTGAGAAATGTATATTTTATGAAGCATGTGTGGAATGGTACTGTATAATGAAATTAAAGAATTAAGATATATGAAAAGGTCATGTTTGAACCTTAAGAATTCTTAGGATACAAATGACATGTCATTAGGGAATATTTGGTTTCGGGTGCTAGTCCTGGATGTCCTACCGATGGCTGAGGTCCTACATTTGTTGTGGATTTTTCACAGCTCTTGTGAGAAGCATCGTGTAGCTAACATCCCGACCCACAGATCATGTGAGCAGACCCATTTCACAGATCATGTGAGCACCATTGGAAAGGAAATGTTATAGTTACATGAAAAGGCACACTATGTGTGAGCATTCCCAAGTATCTGACGTAATTCTAGATGGTTCAACAGATAAGTAAAGGCTAAAGGAAAGGCATGAATTCAAATTGATTGTTGTTCATGATCTTATGAAAAGGTAAATTTGGTAATTGCAAATGGATGAATAGGTATTAATCAATCATGTAAGCAAGATGAATGGATGTAGTTCAATTCATGATTTATGCCATATTTCTTTGATGTTATATGTTTAAGTTTTCTACTAATGATGTGGATTGTTGGGAATAGGAAAGTCAAGTACTTATATAACTTAATGAGTATTATTAAGTAATTAAATGTTTAGAAACGGTAAGTTTGAGTTTCTCTTATACGAGCATACTAAACATTAGTTGGTTACGTAATTGTTTTCTTCTGTTTTGTAGATCATCGGAAGTTAGATCAGTTGGAATCTTGTCGGAGTGTTATCACACTATCCAGCATTCACTTTAGTAGTTTTTTGTTATTTTCAGTTATGATTATAAATGACATGTATAAGATTTGATGCCAATGAAGTCTTTTGATATGTTTTGATTTCTATTTTAAATGATTTTATGTATATATGGTTTAGTTTGGCTTCTATATGCTATAACTCTTATGACCATGGTCATTTTGGTATGCCTATCTAAAATGGTATGTTGTGATGATAATGGTTGACAATAAGTAGCTCTTTTATATCTATGTTATGTGCTTGAGATATGACATTATAGTTTTGTTCTAGAATGATTTTGAATTGGCATGAATTGAGGTGTCTTTGAATGACATATTGGTTAGAATTCAGAGGTTTATTGATTTGGTATGTTTTGAGTATGTTTAGAGAATGTTTTGGTAAATTGAATGTGTGTGTAAATGGTGTATCTTGTTAGGCAAGGTTTGGTATTGAATTGGCTTGTTTTAAGGGTTAAATTGGAAGAACAAGACCTGAGACACGGGCTGTAACACGGTCGTGTGCCACACACGGCCAGTTCACATGGCCTTGTGTCATTTATATTTTAGGTGCAAGTTTTACACGGTCAACAACATGCCTGTGTGACTTAAAACAGTTTGTTACATGGTCTGGCACATGGCCTGCGACACGGCTATGTGATCCAGCAACGAATATATACACAGTTTGGTACATGATCCGCGGTACGACCATGTAGCCCTAGTTTGAATACCCACACGATTGACAAACGAGCTGGAACACGACCGTGTGTCACTAGTTCGAATCTCCACACGGTCCAGGCTATCTTAAACAGTTGTGTGACCCCTGTTTTCCCAAATTTTTCATATTTTTCCAAAAATTTTCTAATGTATTCAAATTGATCCCTGATTGCTTTTAAATTATTTTTAGGGCCCTGAAAGGTCGATTAAAGGCCCAAACATGTATATTTGCTATGATTGGAATTAATTATTGGAAATTATATTTAAGTTGAATTATTTGTTCTGTTTTGAAATTATGGTTCTATTTTGTGCAGTAACGCATTGTAACCTTAATCCAATGACAGAGACGGGTTAAGGGTGTTAAACCAACTCCCTTGCTGAGCCCTATAATGGGCTTCATTGATTCTTTGTCGGATAATTACCAAGTCCAAGTGTAATGCCACTAACCCGTCTCCGTTGCCATATAAAGGTTACGGGGCATTACACTACAATTCAGGACACTTAACTTTAGTTAGAAATTATTACTTAATTTAAATGTTAACATTGAAATACATATTACAATTATAGCACAAATATACTTATGGGCCTTAAAATCGAGTTCACGAGGCCTTAAAAATAGTTTGGGAGCAATTCAGGATCAATTTGAAACAACCAGATAATTTTGGAAAAACATGAAAATGTTGGAAACAACGGTCACACGGCCGTGTGGCCAGGCCATGTGACATAGACCAGACCATGTGGAATTTCAAAGTCTGAACACATGGTCGTGTCCCATCTCGTGTGTCCACCCGCGTGTATACTCGAAATAGGGCCACACAATTGCATGCCAAACCGTGTGTGTATTCAATGTTGAACCACACGACCATGTCGTAGGCCGTGTTCTAGACTGTGCTTGAAACTGTTTTGAGACACACGGTCGTGTCACGGACCATGCAAAATCTACACTTCAAATAATAATGACACATGACTGTGTGGGGTGGCCATGTGACAGCCTGTGTCCCAAGCTATGTGCACCAAAATATACCTTCAAATTCAAGTTTACCAAAACATGCTTACTTGGACATCAAGCAACCCAATTTCCATCAATTAAACTCACTCAAAATATGATTAAATGAGCTCAAAGCATGTCAAAACATCCATCTTAAGTGCTTCACCAATGTGCCATCATTGACACCACAATTCAATAATCATATCAATATCACATTTCAAACCAAAGTATTTACATTCAAAAAACACAACCATCATTAACAATTCATTCCAAAACACTACTCTTTTCAACCCATAAATCACATTCTAATATTCACACACTTTTATAAGGCTTAATCCACATATACCAAACAAGTTTCATACTTACATATATACCAAACCAAACACATATTCACAAGTACACAAAAACTATTTAAGACAAGTATCATTCAAGTTTTACAACTTCACATATAATCAACATAATTTCAATTCACCTATTACATGCCATAAAACTAAACGTGAACATTAAAAAACTACCAAAAGATTTTCGGATAGTGTGATCTTTTGAGTCAATCCGATCACCTGATCCCTCAAAACACATATCTATAAGGGAATAAGAGGAAACTTACAAGTAAGCATAATTGAGCTTAGTAATTTCAACAGTTAAAACAATAAACTTATTGAAATAAACACATCTCTTAAAGAATTTAGATAATAAACAACATTCCTATCAATCATAATAAAATCCTAGGTGATCTTTATGTTTAAACATAAATGTACAACCTTATCAAATACATTATACCATTGAAAAACATGTTCTATGAACGTTATAACGGATTGGATTCATGGTTAACCATCCTAACACACCAAATCGCTCAAATGAGCTAACCATCCGACAACACACCTGGGCACCAAGTGCCAACTCGTAGGCTAACATCCCTCCGAAACACACCTCGGCACTGAGTGCCAATCCTGAAGGCTTTACATTCACCCTTTGAACACACTTGAATCACTGTAATACAACACAATAGTTCGCAACAAATGCTAAACTTCGGTATATTCAGTAAACAATAATAAATCAGAAATCTTCATCTCAACACCAATCAATCTCGAACAGCGCAAGATATAACATATTGACATGCCAATTGTATCCTATCCTACGTTCATCAGTTCAATAATTTATCGAATAACAACACTTACTATAATTACATTTCTCAAATCAATCCACTTAATACAATTCAACATTTTCAATACACTTAACAATTTCAATTCAAAAATGATATAATATTTAAATTATACAAAATTAAACCATACGAACTTACCAGGGCTAGATTACAGAAACAACAAAAGTTTAAAGATTATTCTGTAACTTTCCCTTTTCATCGGTTATCTACTTGATCTTGATCTATAATATAATTTATTTGAATTATTAGCCTCAATTTCATATACTATTCAATTTAAAACATATAACTTCTTATTTAAAATTTTACACGTTTCCCCCGAACCTTTTCACATTATTCAATGTAGTCCCTAAAATCGAAACAAGCTTATTTCCACAATTAAATTCTATACCCATGTAGCCTAATTTTAAGTCATCTTATTACAACCCTTAAATTTCAAAAGTTCACAATAAAACCAAACTAACTTCAACATTTTACCTATTTAGTCCCTAAACTCAAAATTACTAAAAGTCACTTTACAAATTAATCACATATAACAAACAAGCTTCCAACATAACCAAAAAACATAAAAAAGTCAAAATCATTAATGACATATACTCTATGTAACAACCCGATTTTGGGTCTAGTTGGAACAGTGGTTTCGGGACCACAAATCCGACGTAGAAAAATTTATTTTAAAATTATGACATGGGCTGCATTATGATAGGAAGGTTGCATGAAAATATTGATATGAAAATTTTATCGATTTAGTGATTAATTAAGGAAATGACCTATTTGTATAAAATGTAGAATTTGAATTCTAGAAGCTAGAAAGGTTAACTAGCTATGAAATTGTAATACCCCAAAAATTACTACAGTAAAAAAAAAGTAAGGTAATATCCCTGATATGGTAAAATAAGGAAATAAAGTGATAAAAAGGGAAATTGAGTTATGTCAACAATGGAAGGTATATTATGACATATTAATTCAAGAAATGATTAAATCGCAAAAGTGAGAAAAGTTTTGTTGCCCAAGAGTAAATACTCAAAACTTGAAGGGTTAAAGTGTAAATATGAAAAATTTGAAGGACCAATAGTGTAAATATTTTAAGGGTGGAATAATCTAGAAATAAGGAAAATGGATGGATTAGGACCAAATTGAAAAGGTGAAGAATTTTGAGGGACTAAATTGCAATTTTACCAAATTAAGTGATGACTCAAGGATGGAATTTCAAAAGATTATGAAGGGCAAAATGGTCAATTAGAAGGAGAGAAAATTCTAGAAGGTAATGATGATGTTGGTGATATTTTAATTAATTAGATAAATGTTATTTAATTATTATTTTATTAAGATTTTTAGTATTATTTTATTAATAAATGATTAATATAAAAGGAAGGAAAGATGATGAGAAATCATCTCTTCTCCATGAAACTAATGTGAGAAGAGAGGAAAAAGAAAGAAGTTTTTCTTTCTTTACATTTTGGTCCTCCTACAAAAAATTCACCATTTTCACTTAGAAATCAAAGAAATTTTCATAGCCACCAAGAGAGAAAATTGATAAGGAGACTAGGGGGAGCTAGAATATCAAGTTAGATTGAAGAAATAGAAGCTGGAGGAGGGAGAAAATCAAGTTAAAGATTGAAATCAATGGCATAAGGTAAGAACATCAAGATTTTTATATGCTTTTGAGTTTGATATTATTGAAAAAGTAGGAAATTGATGTTAAGGTAGAGTTTCATTATATAAGGTTCCATATTCTTGTTATGCTAAAAAAATGGAAATAAGAGAAAGTAATGGAAAATATTGCAAAGAAAGGAAAGGAAAGTGTTATAAATTTAGTTATCAACATTTTACACTAAAATAGTTTCGAGACAGCAGCAGTAGTCTGACTTTGAAAATCTACCAAAAATCGTATAAATTGAATTACAGGATGAAAAAAATATGACATTAAATATTATTGGGTCTAGTTTCTCATAGAAGAAACGGTGTAAGCAATGGAATAGTAAATTAAGAGGTACAGTAGGTTTTGTGAGATAAGGTCAGAATGATTTTGGATTCCCCTGTACTGACTTTGGAAAATCATAAAAAAATTGAGAAAAATAATTAGAGGCTTAAATTTATATTTTTAAATCCTTAAGGAGTATATTTTCAATAGAAACAAACAGAAACATCATTCGCATTCTGTACGAGGAGATAATTAATTTTTAGTGAAGAAGGGTTGGAACTATTAGATAGCAAAATAAGGATGGATTTAAAGAATAAAATGTACTTATTGGCTAAACTAAAATTCTAAAAATTTTATGGTAAGAACATATGTGAGTCTGGTTTCAGATAAAAGTTATAGATCTTAATTTGGAGTTCTGTATCTCAAGATATAAATAATTTAGTGACTATGACTCAAGTGGACACTTTGAATGAATATATATAAGTAAATGGTGAAATTATAGATAATGTTACCTATAAGCATGTTATATACATTAAGGATGTGGAATGGATAGGAGGAGGAGGAGGAAAATATATGATTATTTAACTAGCATGAGTTTTCATTAAAATGACCAATTTACATGTTTTAGGTTCAGGACTAAATTCAACAAATGTGAAACTTTAAGGGTAAATTTGTAAAAATGTCAAAAGTGACCAAATTGCATGAAATGGATTGGTTATTTATCTAAATTACAAAATTGAATTAAATTTAGAACAATATTGGGTAGAAATTTGAGAAAATAGAAAATTTCTAAAATGTCTCTAATTTTGGTATTTCGCAATTTAGTCTGGTGAGCTCGTATGAGCTATATTCTATATAATTTTAATTGAAGTGAATGCTATTTGGTAATGAATATTATATATATATGTGTGTTTTATTATGGGGATCGAATTATTATTCGTAATATGTATAATTATTTGATGCATTTAAATGATTATCGGAAGCTCGATTGAGTTGGAAGCTTGTTGGAGATATATCACAGTATCCATTTGTTCTATCGGTAATTTTGGATGATTTGATTCTTGTTATAATGGCGTGTATAAGTTAAATTGGTTATGAATATGAATGTTAGATAAAAATGGAATGTCTGAAAATTAATTAGTAAACTCCGGTAATACCTCATACCCTATTTCGGTGTCGAATACGGGTAAGGGGTGTTACACTCTATACTTTGATAATTTCACAAATTAGCCCCCTTACTAGCTATATTTTGTCACAATTAGCTTAAATATTAAAAATTATGAAGAATGAACTAAGAAATACTTACATGCACCATGAAATAGCAAAACAAAAGTCCCTAGGCTTAGAAATGGAGTTTTCAATTGTAGATAGAGGAAAATGAAGAAGATGAGTGACTTATTTCTTTTGTTTTTAAATCCTTAAGGATTCTATTTCCAATAGAAACAAACAGAAACATCATTCGCATCCTGTACGAGGAGATAATTAATTTTTAGTGAAGAAGGGTTGGAACTGTTAGATAGCAGAATAAGGATGACTTTAAAGAATAAAATGTACTTATTGGCTAAACTAAAAATTCTGAAAATTTTATGGTAAGAACATATGTGAGTCTCGTTTCAGATAAAAGTTATAGATCTTAATTTGGAGTTCTGTATCTCAAGATATAAATAATTTAGTGACTATGACTCAAGTGGACAGCTTTGAATGAATATATATAAGTAAATGGTGAAATTATAGATAATGTTACCTATAAGCATGTTATATACATTAAGGATGTGGAATGGAGAGGAGGAGGAGGAGGAAAATAGATGATTATTTAACTAGCATGAGTTTTCATTAAAAATGACCAATTTACATGTTTTAGGTTCAGGGACTAAATTCAACAAATGTGAAACTTTAAGGGTAAATTTGTAAAAATGTCAAAAAGTGACCAAATTGCATGAAATGGATTGGTTATTTATCTAAATTACAAAATTGAATTAAATTTAGAACAATATTGGGTAGAAATTTGAGAAAAATAGAAAATTTCTAAAATGTCTCTGAATTTTGGTATTTCTGCAATTTAGTCTGGTGAGCTCGTATGAGCTATACTCTATATAATTTTAATTGATGTGAATGCTATTTGGTAATGAATATTATGTATATGTGTGTTTTATTATGGGGATCGAATTATTATTGGTAATATGTATAATTATTTGATGCATTTAAATGATTATCGGAAGCTCGATTGAGTCGGAAGCTTGTTGGAGATATATCACAGTATCCATTTGTTCTATCGGTAATTTTGGATGATTTGATTCTTGTTATAATGGCGTGTATAAGTTAAATTGGTTATGAATATGAATGTTAGATAAAAATGGAATGTCTGAAAATTAATTAGTAAACTCCGGTAATGCCTCATACCCTATTTTGGTGTCGAATACGGGTAAGGGGTGTTACACTCTATACTTTGATAATTTCACAAATTAGCCCCCTTACTAGCTATATTTCGTCACAATTAGCTTAAATATTAAAAATTATGAAGAATGAACTAAGAAATACTTACATGCACCATGAAATAGCAAAACAAAAGTCCTTAGGCTTAGAAATGGAGTTTTCAATTGTAGATAGAGGAAAATGAAGAAGATGAGTGCCTTATTTCTTTTGTTTTAATTATAATATTAACTTTATTAATTAATTTAACTTATATAACATATAAAATAAAAATAAAATGTATACTTACAGTCCACTATATCCCAAAATGGCCAAATTACCATTTAAAGCCATACAAGAATATTTTCTTAACCATTTGACCAAAAATAACATTATAAATTGACATTTGTACTTTTTTATAATTTATTCCTTTTAATTAATTAACTATCTAAATGATAAAATTTCTTAACAAAGTTTAATACGACACTACTGGCCTCGTAAATATTAATTATTTAATATTTACGGAATGACACATTGTATTCGTGGTCTTGAAACCACTATTTCTGAAACCACTAGAAATTGGATTGTTACACCAAGCAATGCTCGAACATTGAAACTAGAAGGCTCTTTGTCAGCATGTCGGTCGTATTGTGTTCTATGCCAATTTTAAGAATTTTAACATCCCCTTGAATGATCTCCTCTTGTACCAAATGATAACGAATGTCTATGTGCTTTATTCTCTCGCGATGGATTTGATATTTGGTGAGATGGATGACACTTTGACTATCACAATATACAACAGTTGCCCCTTTTTCACTTACTAGTTCACTGAACAGTCCCCTTAACCAAATTGCTTCTTTTACTGCTTCTGTAATTTCCATGTATTCTACTTCAGTAGTCGACAAAGCCACTGTAGCTTGAAGTGTCGCTTTCCAACTATTGGCGTAATTCCCAAAAGCAAATAGGTAACCTGTAAGAGATCTTCTTCGATCTAAGTCTCCTGCATAATCAAAAGCAACATATCTGACTAAACCCTTTTGAGTTCTTCAAAACTCTAAACATATGTTAGAAATACCACGTAAATATATGAAAATCCACTTAACTGCATGCCAGTGTAACTTACTAGGATTGGTCATGTATCGACTAACAATACTAACATGTGAAATATTGGGACGAGTGCATACTATTGCATACATCAAACTTCCAATTGTGCTTGAATAAGGTACTTTTGACATGTACCTTTCATCTTCTTCATTTTGTGGGGAATCTTAAATTGTGAGTTTAAAGTGTGCAGCTAAAGGAGTACATAGTGGTTTTGCATCTTGCATCTCAAATCGTTTAAGGATATTTTTTATGTACCTTTATTGCGATAAAAATAATTTTTCAGAATGTTTATCTCTCAAAATTTCCATCCCCAAAATTTTCTTTGCTGCACCTAATTTCTTAATCTCAAACTTAAAGTTTAGCATGGTTTTAAGATGATCAATATCAGATGGACTCTTAGCTGTAACTAACATATCATCAACATAAAGCATCAAATATATAAAAGAATTGTCATCAAGACATTGTAGATAAACAAAAATATCCTATTTACTTCGAGAAAAACCCATACTCAACATGAAGTAGTCAAACTTTTATACCACTACCGAGGAAACTACTTCAAACTTTACAAAGACTTTTGTAAAAGACAAACATGATCTTCTTTACCTTCAAATTTGAAGCCTTCTGGTTGTTGCATGTAGATGTCCTCCTCAAGGCCACTGTGAAGGAAAGTAATATTTACATCTAACTGCTCCAACTCAAGATTATTTGATGAAACAAGGGCCAAAAGTGCCCGAATGGATGCATGTTTCACAATGGGAGAGAAAACATCATAAAAATCAACTCCCTCCACCTGACCTTAGCCTTTTGAAACCAGTCTTGCCTTGTACCTAGTGTTGTTAGGACCTGAACCTTCCTTTTTTTTTAAACACCCATTTGCAACCAATGATTCTTTTATCGATGGATGATTTTTTTAAACCAGTCTCGTTTTTTTGAAGCGATTTCATCTCTTCTTCCATTGCAACAAGCCATTGGCTAGAATCGGAGGCTTGAACTACCTCATAATAACATAAAGGACCGGTTGAATCAATACTCTCGGCAACACTTAGAGCATAAGCCACTAGGTTTCTTTCACAATATTTCTATGGTGGTTGAATTTCTTGATTTTTCCTGTCACGAGCCAACTTATAATTAGTTAATTGAGATGGTGAGGATACCTGAGGGTCGGATGGAGCCCTAAATAGATCCAAAATAGCTTCAAGCACGCAAGAATCAAAATTTTGTCATGTTGTCGAAACGTCGTGTGACTCTTCATTGGGACGAGATCTCTGTTTGTCGTGTCGGTGCAATGTTGGGTATTTGTTTGTCAGGACGTCACCTCTTGTTTCGACTTTTGACTCTACCTTACTTGAGACACTCTGATTTGTTGTGTCTTTAAAAGTAAAAATCTCATTTTTTATCGAAACATGGCTGGTTCATCAAACACAACGTCTGTACTAACAATTATTTTTTTGAATTCCGAACACCTTAAATTAAAACCTTTTGTACTGGTAGAGTATCCCAGAAGGATGCATTTAACGACCCTTGATTCGACCTTTCCCTAGATAACTTTAGCAGAAACAGGACAACTGAAAATTCTAAGGTTAGAATAATTAGGAGGATTACCTGACTATATCTCTTCTGGAACTTTACTGTTCAATGCTCGATGAGGAGATTAATTTACCAAATAACTTGCCAAGTTTACGGCTTCAGCCCCAAATTCCTTCCCTAAGACTACATTAGAAAGAATGCATCGAGCTTTTTCCAGCAAGGTTATGTTCATTATTTCTGCAACTCCATTCTTCTGCGGAGTTTCAACAACGGTTTGATATCTTTCAATTCCTTCTTGTTTTCAGAAATCATTAAACTCTGACGAACAAAACTCAAGGCCATTATCCGTTCTCAACCGCTTCACAGATTTTTCGGTTTGCTTTCTAATAGTGTGTTCCACTATTTGAAGATTCTGGGGACTTCACTTTTCTGTTTCAAGAAATAAACCCAAACTTTATTGGAGTGACCATAAATAAATGTTTGGAATTATTTATTACCTTCTTTTGAGATGTCAGAAGATGGATCCTAAAATCATAATGAATGTAATCTAGTGTAAATTTTGATTCACCAGTCCATTTTGTTTTATGCACTGCTGAATCAAAATTGACTCGGATTTGTTTCCTAAAAACGCAATGCACATAGAAACCTAATTTACGAACTCCAGTGTCTTTGAAAAGACCTCTATTGCACAAGACTATCATGCCTTTCTCACTCATATGATCTAGTCGTATGTTCCAATGTTTGGTTGAATCAGAATTGGTGGAGAATGAGTCATGTCTTGTCATTGTGACGTCAGATTGATTCTCTTCGCAACGTGGTGGAAATTTGGACTTTTCTTCGGCAATCGCAGCCGCACTAGTAACTTTTGACCCTTGTAGAATGTATAGGATTCCTTTATTCCTTCCTCTCATCACAATAAGAGCCCCACGAGAAAATTTTAATCCATTTGACTCAATGGCTATCTTGCAACCGTTAGAATCCAAAATTCCCAATGAGATAAGACTTTTCTTTAAATCAAGAGAAAATTTTGACATCAAACAGTGTTTGAATAATTCTGTCGTGCATCCTAATTTGTACTATTTTGATTCTGGATATTTTACATGAAGAGTTATTCCCCATTAGCACAACTTCACCTTCAATTGAACTGTACTTGGAGAATCAGTCATTGTTGGGACACATGTGATAGGAGTACCCTGAATCTAAGATCCATTTCGAAGTAAGATGAGAGCTTTCGCTCGTTGGCACCAAGAAGAAATCATCACCTCTATCCCCGGCTACACTAGCATTAGCAACTTCAGCTTTCTGCTTATCTTTCTTGTTGTGTTTGGCCTCCCTTTTGGTTTTATTTTGAAGTTTCCAACATTCTGCCTTAGCGTGGCCCACCTTTTTATAATAGCTATAACATTTGCCACGATTTTTGGATTTTGAGCTTGCTTTAGACCTGTTTTGATCCGTCTTTCTAGTTTGTTGTCTTCCTCTTGCAACTAGAACTGAATCTTACTCATTTGCTTTTTTGTTTGGGCCTAACTCATTGTCGAGTTTATCCTTGCTCAGAAGATTCCCCTTTACATCCTAGAATGGGAGATGACCTCTCCCACAAATTAGAGTTTCCCTGAAAGTTTTATAAGAAGAGGGCAAAGAGAAAAATAACATAGCTTGATCCTTGTGACTGATCTCTGCTTCAGGATTCTTTAAGTCATTAATAAAGGTAACAAACTCGCTAATATGAGTTCTAATGGACTCACCTTCGACCATTCTAAACGTGCAGAGATGTTGTTTTAATACTAATTGATCAATTGTTTAACGTAACATCAATAATGTGCAAGCGTACATTTTTTATGCAAGTATACTAGACAGATATGAGTCTGTCGAATATCGATCCCACAGGGATGGCAGTCTTTTTGTCTATTAATGTCGGTGTAACAACTAGATGGAAATGAAATAAATTGTGAGAATAGCTATCGATGCAATAACTTGAAAATGATAAAATAACATATGATAATGATAAATTGGGATCTCCAACCTGAATCTTCAGTAGAATACTAAGTGCTCACATGGTATAAAAAGATAGGTGATTGTCGAAGCAAAAAAGTTCAATGTATATCTTACCCAGCGTCACTCCTCTATTTAACCCGAGACTTAAACATGCATACTAACCTCACCTTCCGATGATGGCAATACGACACTATTAAGAACAAGTGGATTAAATTCCTCTAATCCTCACTCAACTTTCATTGTAATGCTTGTTGGCTCAAACTGTCACTACACTTTCTAGTGTCAGTGACTGCAATAACACTTCCGTGTTAGAAAAACATTCATACCCTAAGCTTAAACAATAAAAAAAATATTGAATAAGATAACATTTAATCAAGAATTCATGTCTACTTCCATGCAAATAGAAAACAGAGAATAATCACCAACATTCAGAAAGAAATAAGAAAGAATTGAATGGAGAATACTATTCCTAGACAACTCAACTGAATCTCTCTATTCTCTCTTGCCTCGCTCTTTGGTCTTCTCGTCAGAAGCTAGTTTGTATCTAGTTTTCACGTTGGCTCACCCGTAAGAGGCTTAAGCTGCCATGGCCGCAAACTTCAAGGTAGGATGATGAAGATGATGATCCAAAAAAAAATGCTAGCTTTTCTTCTCACGTCCACCTTTTATGTCCTCCTCCAACAGTACGGGTGCCTTTTCCTCAAATTTATTTTGTCCTTGTACGTACAGGTTGGTTATACCAGACTAGACAACTCACATAATTTTAGTTCTTATCTGGACAGCTGTCAAGAGCAGCGACAATTCTGGACACAATCTGGAATTCACTCATGTAGCAACATTAATGAAAAAAGATAGAAAAATTAAGGATAAAATATTCTAGAATTCACTAAGTTATAAAATACAATTTACTAAACTAAATGGGAATAATTTAACCAAAAAGTAAGGGGAAAAGTTATGTTCTTTCTAGTGCTATCACTAACCTGTTTGCCAGAGTTTTCATCATATATAAGGCTTTTAGTTTCTTCCATAATGCAAACACTATTTTCTTCTTCAGAACCTCCTATAATACATTATTTTTTAGGCATAATTGAATAACGGATAAAGCCTTTTCATTGAAGTCTTCCCATTTTGACTAATCCATATGTTCGGGATTCTTCCCTGTAATGAACTTTTTCAAATCGTTCTTAACCAGTATTGCCGTCATCCAAACTTGCCACAAACTGAAATTTGCAATTCCATCGAACTTTTTAAAATCAAAACTTGATGCTACCATATCTGACCAGGTTGATTGCAAAAATCAAACTAGCTCGGGTACTAGATTGTAGGGGATAGACCCATTTAAACAACGAACAAAGTGAAGAAAATAAGAATTGAAAAGATCGAAAATGTAAATTTTACGTGGAAAAATCCTCAAAAGTGGATAAAAAACCATAGGAAAAAGGAGATTTCTCTTTAATAAAGAAGAGTGAAAGATTGAAAGAAATAAAAGAAAACTTGAAAACTCACAGCCATAGGGAAATGTATTCCCCTGAACCGAACTCGGTCTGTATGAGTCTATAATGGGTGAGGATTGAGGAATCTGCTGGTTCGGGTACCTTATCTCTAGAGCCAAACCTCATATAGTGGACTTAGGAACTTAACCTAGGTAGAGCCACTCCAAATCCCTAGTATTTACCTGATTAGGTACTTTTTGTTTTCCGTGCTTGCTTATGTTTTGTTCTAACCCTTCTTGTTGTGTTTTGATTATGATTGCATTACATTGCATTCGCATCTTAGGAAAGAGATATTGATTCAAGTTCGATTACTAAATTAGAAAGCTTGTCATGGAATACGGATTCCTTGATAAAGTGGAAAACCATACGACTTCCCGAATATATTCTGAGAAACACAAGAATGTCGATGGAAGAGTTCGTGACCCTGCTTCGTGGCTTGAGGATTCAAGGTAATTGTCTAAGAGCCTTCAACATTCCACCCCCTTAAAGAGGCGGACGAGCCTTATGAGGACGGGCAGGTGATGGATTGCAACCAAGATCAAGAGTGGAGCTAGCAATGGCATCTATTAGTGAAATTACCTCAAACATGCGGATGAAGAAAAAGACCGATGTTGTTTCTTGGAATATGAGGTTGAAGCCGTACATGTATCCATTTTATGTAAGGGAATTTTCTTTCTAGAAAAGTTTCCTAAATGTAATTGAATCAGAATCAACGTCTCTTTAGGCATTCATTTCATGCATTTACATTACATTGCATTACATACATTAAAATCCATTGAAAGAGTCTAAACGAGTAAATTTATTTCAGCTAACCTGGAAAACCAACCAACCAAACACCCTTACGATATCCAAGCAAAGACTAGAGAAATGGAACGAAGGTTGGAAAAATTAGAGCGAATGTAAATTCAGATGCAGGAGCAATTGACTAAATTTCAACAGGAGATGAGAAATCAGATGCTAGAATTACGGAGAACTATGATAAACCAGTTCAACCGATTGCTAGCTGGAAAGTCAAAAGAAGTGAAAGACTCGGTGGTTTACTTTGGGGTTGATAATGAGAATCTTGTCTATTCCTTAGATTGTACTCCGAAAAGTGTCCAGGTTCAGCCAGATGGACATCCATAAGGAGCACTTTTTACTATCGGATCCCAATATTATTAGACTGGTACATCGACACCAGTGAATTGCCTAACAGGCTTAAGATCCAATTTGAGGAATGATTTAGCTAATCCTGTTGCTAATCTAGCCGAAATAAAGAAGATGAGGGTAGAGTACCCAGATACTATAAAGGCCCCAAGGAAGAAGGGGAATAAAAGGTATAATGTAGGTGGATATAACAGGGGCCACTCAAAACCAATCACTATGGGCAGGCCAAAGACGGAGACCACCAGCCATCAGAGCCCTTTAAAGCAAGAATCTGGAGTGAAACCAGGTACTGAGAAGCTCCAGTTCACACCAATTCCGATGTCATATAAGGAGCTGTATCAAAGCTTGTTCGATGCGCATGTTGTTGCTCCTTGTTACTTGACCCCTTTACAACCTCCTTATCCCAAATGGTACGATATGAACGCGCAATGTGATTATCATGCGGGAATTTTAGGGCACTCAGTAGAGAATTGCATTACCTTTAAAAACTGATTGAAAGGCTTATCAGTATGGGCGTTGTTAAATTTGATGATTCCTCTAATGCAGAAAATACACTTCCCAATCATATTAATGACGAGGCGAATGAGGTGTACGAAGAAGTGTTGGGAAATGTTCACATCAACGACGTGTCTGAAGACACAATTGGGAAGGGACCTTGTTAGATGTCAGCCCTTATGAATTCTGAAGTGTTCTAAACAATTACATCTGGGAAGAAATCCTCAGAGTTATCGTGGCTTATTTAGAGTAATGTTCGAACATTTTGTTGTTTTTAGCCTAAAGCGATAGAAATTCCTTTGTGAAATAGGCTAATGTCTGAACGTCATTATTCTAATAAAATACATCTTTACATTCCTTTTTGAGCCAATATTCTTTCATTCTTTTTGAATAATTATTTCTTATTATTTCATTCTTTTAGATTTTCTTCCACGTCATTCATTCATAATCATATTGTATAAATAATTATTCATAAACTTATACTTTCTTTTGTATATTCTTTGGTACTTATTATGAGTCCCTGGATATCAATGACGTGAATGACTCTGCTACAGACCCAGATTTTCCTTTTGAGCGAGGCATGTGTTCAGAGGGATCTCAGGGCTTTGAAAATGACAAAGATTGTAGTTTATCTCCTGACTTGTTAAGGATGGTTGAATAAGAGGATAGGCAGATCCTACCTCACAAAGAATCATTAGAAATTGTGAGCGTGGTAAAGATTAGAATTGACCTGACCGCAGAGACGAAGCAACACCTTATTGAGTGACCTCTAAAGTTCAAAGATGTCTTTGTATGATCATACCAAGATATGCCCCGGGTTAAACGCCAATAATGAAATCTGCAAAACAGCACGATGTTAGAAATTTGCAGTATGAACGATGTAATTCTTTGCCAGGGCAATGCCTTTCTCATGGAGTTAGCATAGCTTTGCCCATTTGAAGTCGAATTTCTACCTCTTCAAGTTGTTGTTGGGTCCATCCTGATTAAAGAGGAAGATCCAAAGTTTTACGTCGAAGTAGTTAACCCAAAAGGCTCAGATCAAAAAAGGGAAGAAAAAGAAAAATCAAAATCAAAGTCAAAATGAAAATGAAAATGAAAATGAAAAAAATCAAAAATAAAAATAAAAAACAAAAAGAATAAAGAAGAAAAAATCAAAATCAAGATTAAAATGAAAATGAGAAAAAGAAAGAAGAATGAAAAAAAGAGAAATCTAGATGAAAAAATCAGAATGAAAAGAAAAAGAAAAAGAAAAGGAGAGGCCATAGCGAAAACCCGCAAAGGGCGCTTTGTGACCAAATGAGGTTTTGAGTTGAAAACCTGAAAAGGGCGAATCAAATTTTGAGTACAATGAGGCATGGACATCACTATTATCGAAGACTTCTAATGGGCATTGCTTCATTTTAAGAGGCTACTTCATGAGCCAAAGTCATCGTATACCGATACAGAATTTCAGAGAAGAGGGTATTGGAGAATGCATTGAGCTTAAACAATAGCACGATCGTTGAGGTCTCAAATTAACTCAGAAGTGGACACCACGATTCGTCACTAAATTGCCTAGAGTTGAACATCGAAAATTGAAGGAAAATGACTGAGACTTACAAGGATTGGCATGAGAAATTACTATTTGCCTTCCTTGCTTGTCGAACATCTGTACCGGGGCAATACCTTTCTCTTTGGTTTACGAGGTTTAGGTAGTTTTACCTATTGAAATCCTTTCTCTCCGGGTATTAGTTGAGCTAGAATTGGATGAAGCAGAATGGATCCAATCGCGATGCGATCAGTTGAACCTAGGAAAAAGGTTAAAAGCTATTCTTCAGGGTCAGATGTACCAGAAACAAATGATACGAGCCCATAATGAACAGTGTCATCTCAGAGAATTCCACGAGAGGGTTGGATGTCGAAAAAGATCATTCCTCTCCAAAAGGATTCTAGGGGGAAATGAATGCCAAACCAGGAATGTCCCTACGTTGTAAAGAAGACATTCTTCAGAAGAGCACTGATCGTGAGTGAGATTGCTAGTCCTATAAACTCGGATCCAGTCAAGAAATACTTCGTTTAAAGAAGGAGAAAGGACCAAGGTGAAAACCCGCAAAGGGCACTTTGAGTCAAAAAAATAAAAAATGAGAACGAAAATGAAAAATGAAAATGAAAAATGGAGAGGCTAAGGGAAAAACCCGGAAAGGGCGCCTTAGGCCAAAGGGGATTTGAGTTAAAAACCCGAAAAGGGCGGCTCAAATATTTGTTCAGAATGAGGCATGAGGCGATCAGAGCGATTCAAATTTTGATCATATTGGGGCATGTGGTGATCTTGCTATACCTGAATCAACAGGAAAGGATAAGCAACATCTTGGGGCATCGACAAAGCACTGTAGATCTCCTAAACACATGTCAAACTCAAAATGGTCTTCAGAAAGTTTGTACAGAGAAGTTCAAGATGCGATATCTGAGGCACCCAATCCTCATATTATTTGTTGTTCTTGGAATACATTTTTTCTTTTCCAAGATATACATTCCCAATCAATTTCTTTGTCATCCTTCTTTACTATTTTTTGGATAACTTGTTCTTTCGAGCTATGCTCAAAACCAACTTTATTCTTATCTATTGTTATGACTCTTTTTGCAAGCATGTTGCATTGGAATAATTATTAATGGACTAATAAAACTTTCACAAAGAAAGTTTTGCATATTACTCTGAAAAGTTACTAAATAATATAGGAGCCTGAAACAAGACTATTGTTTAGAACACATCAATTTTAAAGGTTAGAAATCTGAGAAAGAAGTGTTTGAATTTAGACTTTCTCTTTGGATTTATGTTGTCAAGTGCATTGATTGAACAAAATGACAAGATGTCGTGTCAATGACAAAGCTTAAATGAACAAGCAAGCAATGATCATCAGGCAATAGGAAGAGGTTACCTTGGAGAAGAGAGCCTTCATTTGTGCATAGACTTTGGTACGACACCCTGAGAATGGTGTAGGAAACCAAAACGGTTCAGATCCTATATCCCCGAATTGTGATAAAAGAGGACGGAGGAAAAGCCACATATTTATACCCTTGTATTACAGCGGGAGAATGATCGTACAAATTTTGGCGTCCCAGTGGATATAACTTTGAGGTTTACAGTGGGGGCAGCCTGGCTAAATGTTTCTTCAGAAAATGCCAGTCGAGAAGGAAGGTGTTATAGCACTTCGATGACAAAGCCTTAATAAACTTCGAGTAATGATAACCTAAGCGAGATCATTCACGAAAAATAAAATTCTGCATTCATGCAAACACCATTCACACATGTCTAGTTAGGAGCATTTGATTCATTTTGATCATGCCATCCTAATCATTAGGCATAATTAGGTTCATTATACAGGTCGTGTTCCCCAGGGAATAGACCGAAGAATTTCAGATCTTATCTCCCTGAGATTACAGCAGAGCAGATTGAAGATAGTAATCCTATCTTCCTGAGATTATAGTGAAGCGGATTAAAATAAAGGATCTTATCTCTTTGAAGTTACAGTAGAGTAGACCACATCAGATTGAAGCCGATAATCCTATCTCCCTGAAGTTACAGTGGAGTGGATTAAAATCACAGATCTTATCTCTCTGAAGTTACAGTAGAGTAGATCGTATCCGGTCTTATCTCCCTGAGATTACACCGGAGCAGATTGAAGCTAGTAACCCTATCTCCCTGAGATTACAGTGGAGCGAATTAAAATAAAGGATCTTATCTCTCTGAAGTTACAGTAGAGTAGATCGTATCAGGTCTTATCTCCCTGAGATTACAGCGGAGTAGATTGAAGATAGTAATCCTATCTCCCTGAGATTACAGTGAAGCGGATTAAAATAAAGGATCTTATCTCTCTGAAGTTACAGTAGAGTAGATCACATCAGATTGAAACCGATAATCCTATCTCCCTGAAGTTACAGTGGAGTGTATTAAAATTACAGATCTTATCTCTCTAAAGTTACAGTAGAGTAGATCGTATCCGGTCTTATCTCCCTGAGATTACAGCAGAGTAGATTGAAGCTAGTAACCCTATCTCCCTGAGATTACAGTGGAGCAGATTAAAATAAAGGATCTTATCTCTCTGAATTTACAGTAGAGTAGATCGTATCAGGTCTTATCTCCCTGAGATTACAGCGGAGCAGATTGAAGCTAGTAATCCTATCTCCCTGAGATTACAGTGGAGTGGATTAAAATAAAGAATCTTATCTCTCTGAAGTTACAGTAGAGTAGATCGTATCAGGTCTTATCTCCCTGAGATTACAGCGGAGCAGATTGAAGCTAGTATCTCCCTGAGATTACAGTGGAGCGGATTAAAATAAAGGATCTTATCTCTCTGGAGTTACAGTAGAGTAGATCGTATCAGGTCTTATCTCCCTGAGATTACAGCGGAGCAGATTGAAGCTAGTAATGCTATCTCCCTGAGATTACAGTGGAGCGGATTAAAATAAAGGATCTTATCTCTCTGAAGTTACAACAGAGTAGATCGCATCAGGTCTTATCTCCCTGAGGTTACAGTAGAGTAAACCGAAGAATTTCAGATCTTATCTCCCTGAGGTTACAGTGGAGCAGATTAAAGCTAGAGATCTTATCTCCCTGAGATTACAGCGGAGCAGATTGAAGCTAGTAATCATATCTCCCTGAGATTACAGTGGAGTGGATTAAAATAAAGGATCTCATCTCCCTGAAGTTACAGTGGAGTAGGTTGAATATGCAAGTCTTATCTCCCTAAGGTTACAGTGGAGTGGACCGAAGAAATTCAGATCTTATCTCCCTGAGATTACGGAGGAGCAGATCGAAGCCACAAACCTTATCTCCCTGAAGTTACAATGGGGCAGGTTGAATGTGACGAGTTTAATCTCCCTAACGTTATAGTGGAATAGACTAAAACCATGAATCTCGCCCCCTGAAGTTGCTGCGAAGAAGATTGAAGCTACACGTGCGGTGAAGTAGATCAAGGTAACAAGACACAGTGGACGAGAATGAGGCTACTTGAAGAAAGGAGGTGTCAAAGGAACTCGAGACTCGACGAGCCTGGGCAAAATTGGTCTTTCTTAGTCTTTGCGTTGTTCTCGTTACACGACAACGAGCAAAGAGGGGCAGCTGTAGAAGCCCAAATTTTCCCGGGCCTGCACCAAACAAACAGCCCACATAAACAAAAATTAATAAACAGTCCATGACCCAAAATCCAAATTACACCCGGGGCCCATTACAAGCAACCCAAATAAAACCCAAACCCGAATGGCCCAATACCCTTCAGCCCAAACCAATACCCATGCCCGAAAACCAAAGTCAACTTAGGGTTTCAGTGTCTAAAACCCTAAGCGCCGCCTGCTTCAGACCTTTGGTCTCTTGCCGCCACCACCGCGCGTCTATCGCCGCCACTGTCGTCCATCAATCATCTACAGGAAATATACACGCAAGCAGCAAATAACACAACAAAAATAGCATAAAAATAGAAGGAAATCGGCTATAAAAGGTCGGATTTCCCCCTGTATTGCTTCTTTTTTAACAACATCAATACAAAAAAAGCAGATTAAAAGAAATAGAAAGGTTGATCCCAAAATTTTTCTTTCTTGTTCTGTTCTTGCGCATTTCCTTTCACTGTTATAATTATTATTTTTATTTATTTTCTTTATTCTTTTAAACTAAAAAGGAAAGTGAAAAGAAAAAGGGGGAGAGGGTACCTATCGGTTTCGAAAGCCTGTCGCCGGAACTTCTTCCCGGCGTTGGAATCGGACCGAGCGGGATACGAAAGACCCCTCTTTTTTTCATCTTTCAAGAACTAAAGGGACAAATCTCTAGCGGGGATTGAATGTGGGGTTAAAAACCTGATTTTTGAAGGCGCCGACCACCGCTTGCGGTGGAGTCAGGGTGGCCTTTGGCCTGAAAGCCCGACGGTCGGACTGAAAGAAGGAGAGAACTGAGAGAGTTCTCTGTTTTTAAAAAAAATGGAATTAGAATGTTATTTTAACATTGTTATTTTATAAATTTCATAGATCAAAATTGTTATTTTAACAAAATTAAACAATTTATTAAAAATAACCACTTTTCAAGGTGGCCCAATCACACCTCATAAAAAAAAGATTAGTGGCGACTCCTGTTTCTTTTTTCAAAACCCAAGTCTACCCCGTTTTTAAATCAAAAAATGGTGTCAACATGTATGTTATAAAAACATGTGTATGTACATAAATTTATAAAAATATGAAAAATATATGTATATATGTATTTTAAAATCATTATATAAAATATATATAAGTAAGCATATACATATATACGTATGTAACTATCATAAAATATAAAAAGTATATATATAGGTATATATATGAGTCATAAAATATAACTAACATATATAAAATACATATTTAAAAATATGAAGAATATGTAAGTATATATAAATTTTGAAAATAGAATACATATATAGACATGTATATAGATATGTATAAAAATTATGAAATATAAAAATATATATAGGTACGTATATGTATATATAGATAGATTATAAAAATATGTAGATTATATATATATTATATAAAACACATGTATATATATAACAAAAACTTCAACGTTAAAAAATATATATATTAATGAGCAAATAACAATAACAATAATTAATAATAACAGTAATAATATGAAATTTATTAAGAAAATAAACAAATTAACAAAAAGGACTAAATTAAAAATTAAAAACTAAATTCGGGGTTAAATCACAAATAAATTAAAGGGGAGGGACTGTTCTGAACACGCGCGAGACATGGAGAGATTAAAAAGGCAATTTTTCCTTCTCCTTTAAAACGACGTAGTTTCATAAGGGACTAAATTGAAAGCGCGATAAATAATGGGGCGAAATTGCAAAAGTAAAGAGTACTTAATTGGAAACACAAATAAAAGCGGAAGGACTAGGGTAGCAATTATACCCTAGTCACAAAACACGCAGATCCTCCAGATAACTGGGTCGGGTCGCACGCGGGTTGGCTTAAACGGTGCCGTTTAATAACATCTATTTAAAACAAATTTTTTTGAAAAATTCATTCTTTCATTGTTTAAAAAAAACTTCAGAGAGGAAAAAAGAAAACCCCTCAGCCCCCCTTTCCCCTAGCCGAACGGACCACCATTGGCCCCGCCATGTGCGGTGGTCAGAGGCTCCAAACAATCAGGTTTTTAACCTCGTTTCAGGGACCGACTGAAGGCTAAATCTTCATGGCCTTAGGACCGCGGAGGAAGACCCCAAACGCCACCTTCCTTGCCCGACTTCGGTGACCCGAAGAAGGACTCCGATGACGGAGCAAATGGAGCGATTCAAGTAAGTCCTATTTCCCCCCTCTCTTTACTACTTTTATTTACCTAAATCAGTAAAAAAAACGAAAGAAAGAAAAGAGAAAGTAGATCGGTCAAACCGAAAAGAAAAAAAAACCTTGAATGTTCTTCCTTTTTTTGATTTCTTTCAGCCAATCTCTGTTTTTTGTTACAAGAATCGAAAAAAACTCCCTTTTATAGATCTAAAGATTGGTATTTCCCAACCGATCCCCCTGTTTCACTTTTTACAAATCGACTTTATAGCCAGAAATCTAATTTTTTCTATTTGCTTCGGCTTCTGCTTCTGCCTCTCTTGTTGCGTGTTTGCAGGTATTGAAGGAGACGTGTGGCGCGGGTCAGAGGTAGGTGGGGGCAGCCGATGGGACGTACGGCGCTAGGGCGATGATGGGACTGGCGACGCACCTGCAGCAAAGACTAGGGTTTCAGTTTTCTGAAACCCTAGTTTGACCATTGGGTTCTTTTGGGCTGTTGGGCTTTAGGCTATTGTGAGGGTTAGTTGGGTTAGTTTTAGGTGGGTTTGGCATTTAGGCTTATAATAGGTTATTTGAGCCCCGGGCAAAATGGGCTTGTACAGTTAGTTAAAAGGCATGTACCTACTAGGTTAAGTAATGCTAGTTAATAAATTGATTAGATGAATAGAAGTAAATGATGTTTAGGAGTGATGTTTTAAATATATATGTACTATAACTCAAATATGGTTCTTTAGGAACTATATATATTTGGTCAAAATGTGGTAATGGATTGAATATAAGTTAAATAGATTTAAAGTGCAAGTTTGAGAAATTAGATTTGTAAGAATTGCAAGTGACGATGAGACGTCAATAGTAAGTCGTCACGACAAGGAATGGACCCAAGCCACAACGCGAAGTTAGTTTGTCACGTCGTGACAAAGAACCCCCTCACGTTGCGATGCCAATCCTATATTTCGAGATTTTTTTTAACTTTGGTCTTTATTTATCCATGGGTTAGTATTTGACCTATCGTAAGCTCGTGTAAGGCTCAATAATGATTGTTTAACACGTTTAACGCATGTTTGAATGAATTTGATTAACTAGTGGTATAATTCGAATGGAAATGATCATAGTTACTCTGGTGACGAATGTGGCATCCTGTAGCTCGGACCAGCGACTGAGTCCGGTATAGGGTGTTACATGGCATGTTTGGAAACCATGGTTTGGGTAAAAAAATTGGATTTGGAAATGAAAATTCAATTTCTTTATTTGGATAACAAATAAAAAGTTGGATTTGAATTTGAACAAATCCATGTCCAATTTCATAAAAGTTAAATTTTGGATTCTAAAATCCATTTTAAAACTTAAAATTTTAAAAATCCAAGATTGATTAAAAAAACAAGAGAACTTTTTTGTTCTCTCTTCTTTCACACTTCCTTCAAAACCCAAAATAAATAATTAATTTTGCTTATAACATATCATCAACAAAGCTCAAGACTTTCATAACTGGACTGATAGGCAAACCGATCAAACCATTGGTTCTCGACTCAACTGATCCAATCGGTTCAATTAAATAAATTATTAAAAATTAAAAAAATAAAAAAAGATAAAAAGTGGTTCGGTCGGTCCGATTGATTCAATCGGTTTAGGAGTCAATCAATATAACCCCTTATTCTAGATTGGTACCCCGACCGATTTCGGATCCAATTGATTTGACCAGCCTATCCGATCCATTTTTGAAAACAGTGACAAGGTTTCACGCATTTAATTTAATTTCCACAATTTTAATTTATAAACCCCTTGCTTTTAATTTATAGTTTCCATAAGTAGGCCACCAATTTGTTGGTCCAATAAGTTTAATCAATTTGACTGGTTCGATCAATTTGACTGGTATGATTGGTTTGATCGATCCGTCCAATTCTATTAAATAAATAATTAAAAATTCATAAATATAAGAATATTAAAAAAATTGACTCAACCGATTCAACTATCCAATCAACCAGTCTATGTTTTTAAATAATTAAAAAAAACTCAACCGTCCATTTCTTTTCAAACAACAATGTTCAAAATCCTCTTAAATAATTAATTTTTAAAAAATATTTTAAGGCTTAAAATTAATTAAAACGCAAACCTAAATTTGATTTATTTAAATAATAAATTTGAATTAATTTAAAATGTTGAATTTTAGATGTTTTAATTCTCAAATAAAAAATTTGAAAATAACGAATTAAATCCAAATTTCAATTTCGAATGCTACGCTAATATTGGGCAGCCACAATTGTCCACCAAATCATCTCTAATTCGATTTCATCGAGGTCTTAGTTTCTTGGCCAAATTTGTCCATTCCTTCTTTTCTTTTCAATTTCATTCTTCCTATTTTATATACTAATTTTGGTTATTTCTTTTTGAGTTTTCACATAATTCAAGTCATATTTTAATTTGTGCTAATCCAAGTCCAATTTTTTCGGTTTGGTGTCTGCCAGCCATACTTGAATCTATCCTAGGGTTTCCTTGTCGATTTGGTAACAAATTCATTTTGATTGAACTTTTGAGAGGTTTCTAAACAAACAGTTTTGCTCATTACAAAATGCCATCAAAATTATAATAATTAAATCAAATCATGTCACTTGGAAAAAAGAATCAAATAATGCCTTTGTTATAATAATGAAATATTATTGTAATATATTGTTGCCCATTAAAATATTTCCATAAGCTTGTGCCATGATACATGAAAATCCAAATTTCATGGTTAAGTCAAAATACCTAGATTTTGTAGCATAATCTTAACTCTCGTGAGAGGTAGGAGGATTTTGAGACAATGAAACGTGTGAATAAGGAAGGATTTGCCTTTTGCAATTGTTCCGACAGTTCAAAAAGAAGTAGTGGTAGACAATGTCGGCATCATAAAATCACCTGCGGCATCTGGCATAGTTTGCTAATTTAAATGAAATAAAATAATGAATACAACCCAATATATTTAAACACCAATAATATGTAGTAGTTTACGACATATTTGATTGATTGAGTTTTGGCTCAATTAGCATTAGTATTATTATTAATGTAAAAGGATATGGATTTGAATGCATTGAAGTGTATTATCCATTTATTTAAATATTAGGGAGGGCTATAAGTAATTTTATGTATTGTATCAAAAATTAAATACTAGAAATTATAATACTACACTCTATAAAAAGAAGTAAAAAAAAAGGTTACATGATACTTGTGAGCAAGGGCAGGTAAGGTTCTTGGTCTCCTAAAATGAAAAGGTAAACTTTGTAGTCTTTGAAAGTTTATAAAATTTTAAGTTAATTAATGATAAAATTTTAATTTAATTTTTTAAAAAGTATAACTATATATATCAATATAATAATAAAATTACATTTTAACTTTTAAAATATATATAGCACGATATCCTCTTCTATTCCAAAAATTTTTCACTTCACTTACGGGGTAAGTGAAAAGATTATATAAAGACATATTTAATATATATATATATATATATTACATCAATGAAACTTTAATTGGAACCACAAAATTGAGGGTTTTTCTTGAAGGAAAGCACTTTATTAAAAAGTAAGAAATGTACGAGTATGTAGCACCTAAAGCCATCCAATAAAATAATCTAACAAAAACCTTAACTCCGAAAATCAGAATAAAAATAACTTAATATTTTAAATTTATTTTAAGTTTAAATTGTTTTTATAGATTTTATATAAAATCGACAAAAATATTCTCATAAAAATTTTCACCCAGATGAGTTTTTATCAACCAAAAAAACATCAATTAAGTCACATGTTGACCGTGTTAATTAAGACATTGTTGATGATGCAAATGACAACACAAGACGATGAGACATAACATGCTACATGTAATTGATGATTATGTGACATTTTGTCACGTTAACAAATAAAAAACTTAAATTTTTTAAAAATTTATTTAAAATTATTTAAAATGTTTAAAATTAATCCGGACAAATGAATGTTGGGATATCTATTTGCTTAGGTTTATTCTAGATATAATTTTAAATAATATTATATATTTTATAATTTAAAAAAAGTTTCAAAATAAAAAAGATTTTTTATTCGAAAATTTAATATTATCTTGCAATATATTTTTCCAAGTTTGAATTGCTTACTCAAATTCATATTAGATTTACGAATAATATTTTTTGTAATGTTCATATTCATTGTTGTTTTACATGTCTAAATATGGATAGATTTTATGGACTTTTCTAATATATCATTCATGGTCTCTTTTCAATTATTTAACAACATTTCAATAATTTTTTTCCATATTATTGACATATAAATTGGTATTTTTTTTCATCCAGAACCTTGAATTCCACACCTTAAGCCTTGACATTGAACCCAAATCCTAAACCTCAAACTCTATACCTCAAACTCTAAATCTCAAACTCGAACTTTGAACCTAAACCCTTGGTACAAGGTTGAGCCTCGATCCTAAATCTCAAACCCAATGTTTGAATTTAGGGTTTAAATTTGGAGTGTAAGGTTCAATATTCGTGGTTTAGTATTTGGGATTTAAGAGTTGTGATTTGAGTTTAGAGTTTGGGGATCAGGGCCCATGATTCAGGGTAAAAGAATTACCAAAATTTTGTGTCAATGACATGAAAAAATTTATTAAAATGATATTAAATAATTGAAAAGGGACCATGGTGTGATGAGAAGAGTCCATAAAATAATTTTTCTTAAATACGGATGAATATTTATTGAAAACACAAAAAACAATATAAAAATAAAATCAACATCTCTAGCCTAACTTGCTGTACTCATCTACTGATGGAACTGAAATTTTGTAGAATTGTCATCCCAAATTAAGCTGAAACCATGTGCGATGTTTGATATCAATTTGACCGATTGACGAAAAAAAGCATTTTGAATTAATGTACGAGATAAATTTTCAAGCCCCGATCTATCTGCCACAAAAATGGTTTTGGCACATGCCTTGCCTACAAATTCAAGTCCTTTAAAGATCTAGAGAGCCCTCTCAAGATAACTCTAGAAACTTAAATGTGAACCTCAAAAGAATAAAAATAAAACTTTGATTAATCAAGCACTATTATGATGGAGTTGCTCTTAAGCCATTTTATTTTTACTCTTTAAAAAGAGAAGTGGACCACTTGAAAAAAGTGAAGCAAAGATCCATCCAATAATTATGTGAAATGATAACAAAATATCTTCCTATGTTTTTAAAATCATCCCATTGAGGAAGGCATTGAGAACCCAATGCTGTTAAATTTGAGGTCAAAAAGAAAACTCCATTACTTAAAAATTCAAATAAGGTTCTAAAACAAATGTGGTAGGGAATATCATACTATTATTCTTTAGATATGAAAGTTTGTCTTGTTCCATTCTTGAAAATCTTGAGTATATGCTTTTCCAAATGCATGAGGGAATGGTTTCAACTTTCAAGTGAGGATGGGATGCGGATGCCAAAAGTTGTGCAACTCCTTTAGAGTTCCAGCTCAATTGCTCAAATATGCAGAGGCTACTTTAAGAGGACAGTGTGTGAGACTGTTTGCAAGTTAGTCATACTGTTCACACTTTTCAGGCTTTGACGTAGGTGGGAGGGGGGAAGAGGGAATTTGCCATCATTGCTAAAGAGCAAAGGCTGCCTATGCTATATTCACTGGGCATATGGGCCACCATGATGCTAAAACAAGTCCCACATGAACAAACCCCATTTCTTCTCCCTCAAGGCCTGCCCTCTCCCAACATTTCATGGCTAATCATTTGAATTTTGCTCTTATTCTGGGGGGGGGGGGGGGGGAAGGATATAAAAGAAGGCTTTTTAACGTACGTTACAAAGGGTTTCTTTATAAAAGCTTCCCAAAATCCTAACTTTTGTTATTGGTGATATGGAGTTGTATGTTTTCTATTTGATTGAGAAAGATAAAGGATTCAAAAGAATTTGAAACCCTCCCATCCCCTCTCATCATTCAAAATTTAAACCAAAGAGGTGAGAGTTTGTATCATTGAAGTGAAAAAGAACATCATCTATCAATAAGTTTCATGAAAATGATGGCACACTTTTTTTTGATATTAGGGGGAAAAAATGAATTCGGCACTTGTAGGTTAATGTTTTTCTCTTTTTAAGAAATAATAATGAATTAAAAAGAAAGAAAGTTTTTCAAGTAAAAAGGATGGATAATTTTCTTTTATTAACTAAAAAAATTATAAGAGTAAATTTATTAAAGAAATGGTTTAAAAAATATAAATAATTATACTTTGAAGTGAAAATACATAAAAGAATCTTAATTTTATTTTTTGAAATTAACATTATTTAGATTTATGGTCAATTTCCTATACATATGTCACTATTTCGGGCAAAATACCAAAAAAAGCCTTATTTTTTTAAAATTTACCGAAATGGACCCGGTATTTTATTATTTACCAGAATGGGCCATTTCCCCCAAAATCGTGTCCACGTCAGCGCGATGTCAGGGGACGTGTCAGCAAATCGCGTCCACGTCAGCGCGCTTTGCTTACGTGGACACAAATCGCGCCTACGAGGATGCGATTTTCTGACACATCGACAAAAGCTACCGGTGTCCACACGATTCTTGACACGTCCCCGACATCGCTACGGCGTGGATGCGATTTTGGGGAAAATGGCCCATTCCGGTAAATAATAAATTACCGGGCCTATTTCGGTAAATTTTTAAAAAATAGGGCTTTTATGTGTAATTTACCCCTTTTTTTGGTATTTTGCCCCTAATAATACATATTAATATATTACTGTAATATGTAGCTCAAATTATGTATTGTAGTTAATATTCATAATATTGTAGCTCAAATTGTCTATCCGTCTATACTATTGTACTAATAATATATATTAATGTAATATTGAAGAGTTAATTGATTAAAAAATAAATGCAACAAGTACAAAAAAGATTCAAAATTATTACCAACAAGATTTGAACCAAGGTACTAAGGGAAAAGAGTAAGCATCTTAACCAACTAAGCTAAACTAATTAATTGACATATTATAAAAATACTGTTATTATCTTAATTATATTACTTACGTTCTAATGATTTATCGAACCAATTCCATACGCGTGTCAAATCAGAAAAAATAATACAATAATTCTGAAAAAAAAACCCGGTGTTTACTTCAAATAAATAAGGAAAATAATGATTTGAATGTTTCAAAATTCAATTTTAAACCGAAAAAATCAAAATTTAGAGGAAAAAAAAGATCTTTTTCGACGAAAACTGCCCGGCGGTTTGCCAGCGCGTAGATCTCGAAAAGTTATTCGAAATAAAAAAAATCGTCTCAATCGGACAACCGAGTCAAAAGTTATGGCCTTTCAAAGTTTTTCAAGCTAAAAAACATAAACTGTTCATGAATTATTGCTTCCACGTTAGCAAATCGCGCTTACGTGGACGCGATTTGTTGCCACGTAAGTAATCGCGCTGACGTGGACGCGATTTGCTGACATATCCCCTGGCATCGGGCTGACGTAGACGTAATTTCGGAGAAAATAGCCCATTCCAATAAATAATAAAATACCAGGCCTATTTCGGTAAATATTAAAAAAATAGAATTTTTATGTGTACTTTATCCCACTGTTTCACGCAAAAGATTCTACCCACTTTGTGTTAATTAATAAACAGTTTTTCGAATTTTGAAATTGCTTGGGATGAAACGTGTCGTCGTTAATTTGATGCGTCTAAAAATATTGTAACCCTCGCAAACCAACTCTTCTAGCATGTATCATGCTAGTTTTCCAAAGAAAAAAAAAAGTGCATTCGTGGTTAAGATTTTTTACTTATAATTTAAAATCTATCTATAATATATATAAACACCGATTTTAAAAAACTTTTGAGACAATGATAATATCCTATTTTTCTATCATATTACTAAATTGTGATCTAAATATAAATATAATTTAATTTAAAATAATTAATTAAGATTTAAATATTTTTATAATATATATTTATAAGGAAAATATTTAATATATTGTCGTGCATAAATTTCATCCACCATCGGTGAATGACAACATGACACATCATTATTACATAAAACAAAAATCGAGGACTTATAAATAAATACTAATAATTTTATTTAAATATGACTAAATAATAATTAATTATAAATAAATGATAAAACTAAAGTTTTTTATTATTATTTCACAATGTATCTACTAGAACGATCCAAGTAATTAATCATCTACATTTTGTAGGCCCATTAAGAGGTAGATCCAATATCCTAAACTTTAAACTAAATATTCTAACAACAAGATTCTAAATTCGAGAGTTATTAATATTTATTTATAATAATTATTAATTAATGCTTAAATAATTTTTTTTATATTTATATGTCTTCCATATTTTGTGTTTAATTTAATGATGAGATATACTATTGTATGAGACCAAATGCATCAAGTGTGATTCCTAATTATAATAATATTAATTGAAATTAGGGGTGAGCGTTCGATCGAATCAAATGGAAAAATTTTGAGTTAATCGAGTTGACGAATCATATTTTATCATCCTAATTTGATTTGAATTTTTTTTTGAATCGAGCCAAGTGAGATGGAATTCGAATCGAATCGAATATATTTGTTCGAGTTAAATTTTAAAAAATAATTTTGGGTCCTTGTAACCACTGTAACCCACCGTAATAAAATTTGTCCACCGTAATCAATTTTTTATTAACTTTCATCACCTCATAAATTTTTTATTAATCTTTTATATACGGGTTGGCTTCTTTGCTTGCTTAGTTGTTTCAATTATCTTCAGATTCTTGTCACTATGTATTTTAGAATTAAAAAATATATTAAATGTAAAAATGTGATTTTTTAATAAAAGTTATTTTAAAGATAAAATGTGAAATTGATACCAATATAAAATTTTAACACAAATATTTTATGGCATCATTAATAATTCAGTTTTATACAAATATTCAATATGACTAAACAATTCAATAATATAAATAATATAAATGTGATATTTAATGTAATAATATAAATAGTAGATATAAATAAAATTATTACTATTTATGTTTAGGGATTTTTTGGATAATTTTGATTTTTATTTGGGAGTAAAGAGTAAGAAGCAAAAGTTTAGGGGAAAATAAAAAGTTTTGGGGAGTAAAAGTTTGAGGGAAAGTAAATAGAGGGAGTAAAATTTTGGAGGAAAAATATTTTTTTAAAAAATTGGGGGGGGGGGGTTTGGGGTAAATGGGAGGTGGGATGAGAAAGAAGTAAAAGTTTTAGGGGGAAAGTGAGAGGGAGTAAAAATTTTGGGGGAAAATAAAAAGTTTTGAGGGTTTTTGGGTGTAAAATTTTAAGAAAAAGTAAATGGGAGAGTAAAATTTTTGTGGGAAATAGATTTTGGGTAGATGGGGGAGTTGGGATGGGAGGGGAGTAAAAGTTTTGGGGGGAAAGTGGGAAGGAGTAAAAGTTTTGAGAGAAAAATAAAAAGGTTTGGGAGTTTGGGGTAAAAATGTAAAATATTATAGTTTGATATTCGATTTATTCAAATTATTCGAGTTATTCGAATTTGAAAATTCAACTCGATTTGAACTCAAAATTCGAAAAAAAAAATCCGAGTTGACTCAAATAACTCGGTTAACTCGAATAACTCAATTTGTTTAACTCGAAATTCGATTTTTTGTTCGATTACTTCGAGTCAAATCGAATTTTACTCACATCTATTTGAAATAATATAGAGAATAAGCATCGTGACAGTTAGTATTAATCTGTAGGGACTCTTTTTTAAGTTTTTCAAAATTAATCTCTTTTAATATACGTAATTCATAAATGTATTAATAATATAATATATTAATATATTTCAAGTTCTTGATAAAGGAGGAGTACTTACAAAGAAATCTTTATGATGACAATAATAGTGTTCATAATATATTAATATCACTGACTTTTTATAATTTCTCTCATTCACAAAAGTTTTTTGTTTTATGGTTTTGTTTATTTTGATGATCTAAAAGAGTATATGGGCAAACAAATCGATAAAATTTTATTTTTAACTTAGTATTAAATATATACTTTTATTTTGTATAATTTATGATATTTTATTATTTACTTTGTGTTTTTTTTGCTAGATATTATTGCCAAGCAAGATGGATAAAAGGAGAAATTATCATTGTTAATGATGGGTAATTAATTTAACATCCAAACAAAGTGCTAAAGCAGAATTGATACGATGAGCATCACTACTCATATGGGATGAAGCACCGATGAAAAAAAATTTTGATATAGAATTAGTTGATAGAACTTTAAAGGATAATTATGAGTAATTCAGAACCGTTTGGTGGAAAAGTAATAGTGTTTGGAGTAGATTGTTACAAGTTTTACCAGTTGTGCCACAAGCGACAAGATTTCAGACAGTTAATTATAGTTTGGTGAAATCGTTTATTTGGCAAAAGATAGAGATACTCATGTTAATAAAGAACATGAGAGCTAAAGAAGATAAAGTGTTTGGTGAATTCCTCCTTCGAGTTGGTAACGGAATTCAACCTACAATACATGACGACTTGATTCTTTTTCCAGAAAAAATGGTAATAAAATATGAAAGTGAAAAAGTATGTGAAGATGCTTTGATAGATGTTTTCGTGTAGTTGAATGAAAATTCAATTTCAACTCAATAACGACAAATGACTATGTAGACAAAATCAATGAGAAGATAATGAGCATGTTCCTAGGTGAGAGTAAAACATTCAATAGTTTCGACCAAGTTATGGATTATACAATAATAGTTATCTAGAAGAATTCTTGAATACACTTCTACCAAACGGTTTGCCTTCACACAAATTGGTCTTAAAAGCCAATTTCCCGATAATACTTTTAAGAAAATTGGATCCATCAAATAGCTTGTGCAATGTAACAAGAATGGTCTGCGAACGTTTTGATAATTATGTAAAGCACGTTGAGATAATAATTGGTCAATATGCTGAAAAACAAGTCTTTTTTCCAAGAATTCCACTCTCACTTGCAGAAAATGAAGGATATCCTTTTTCAGTTTAAGCAAAAACAATTTCCAATACATCTTTGTTTTGCTATGACTATTAACAAAGCACAAGGCCGAACAATACCAATGTTTTATCTAATGGGAAACTATATGTTGCATTATTTAGAGGGGTTTCAATATCTTCATCAAAACTTTTAGTCAAGTTAAACAAGAAAAACACAAAAAAGGTGATCAACAAGGAGGTGTTATTACAAGAAATATGCATATACAACATTTATTTTATAATTGAAAAAACCATTATTATATCAACTTTGCAGTAATGAAAACAATGAGAGTTGAAAAGTAAAATTATGATTCTACAGTATGTCCGATTAAACATTGTACACAAATAATATTTTATAATATTGTACTATTACCATTACAACAAAACATTCCCAAGACGATACTTTTGGGGCGACACTTTCCTAAGTGTTGGGATAGACTTGCCAACATACACTTTGGCCAACTCTCCAACTCTTTGTATAAAGGTTGGGATATGCATGCCTAAGACAATGTTTAAATAAGAATTGGCTTTGTCTAGTCCTAAGATGACACTTTTGGGGTGACACTTTCCTAAGTGTTTGGATAAACTTGCCAACATACGCTTTGGCCAACACTTTGTATAAGGGTTGGGGTATGCATGCCTAAGGCAACGCTTAAATAAGAGTTGGCTTTGTCCAGTCCTAAGACGACATTTTCCTACGTGTTGGGATACACTTGCAGACATACGCTTTGGCCAACTCTTTCTATAAGGGTTAGGATATGCTTGCTTAAGGTAACACTTAAATAAGAGTCGGCTTTGTCCAACACTATGCCGACACTTTCTTAAGTGTTGGGATAGACTTGTCGACATACGTTTTGGCCAACTTTGTATAAGGGTTGGGATATTCATGCCTAAGGCAACGCTTAAATAAGAGTCGGCTTTGTCCAACACTATGCCAACACTTTCCAAAGTGTTGGGATAGACTTGCCAACATATGCTTTGGTCAACTCTTTGTATAAGGGTTGGGACATGCATGTTTAAGGCAACACTTGAATAAGAGTTGGCTTTGTCCAATAGTATGCCTAAGGCAACACTTAAATTGGCAAATTAATTGATGTAACAAATATATTCATAAATGATTGACATTAAAAAAATGTTTTGATTGAAATATTTAATTTAAAATATTAAAGATTATAGATATTAAGTTCATGAATCTTATTATTTGTTAATAGGCTACAAAGAATTTGTTATTTTGTAAAATAATCATGTTGATAGATGTTAGCCATCTAATGTATAGTATTTATTTTGAGGAAATATATATTATTGTTATTATTTTATTTATTTGGTTAAAAGGTAAAAAATTAGGGCAAGAAAAGAATATCTTTGTTATTCTCTTTGGATGGAACCTTAATGCATTAATGGCATTTTGTAAAAAGGATCGAATTGTTTGATAAATTCTGAGCTTTTGATGAAGCTAGTGTTCAATGGAGTCATATATTTGGAGCAGCAATGCCAAGCCTGACACTTTGCATTTTCTCAATGGATTATATGATCTAGAGCAATGTTTGATATGAAGAACATGCCCAAAATACTTGGGGAATATTCTTTGAACATTTGTAATTTAGTACTTTACTTTTATTTTAAGAAATTTAAATTTACCGATTGAGTCTTAGCTTAATCGGTCTAAGTATTGTTGCCAATGTAGGAGGACGTGGGTTCGAATGGGCTGAAGCGTATTATCCTTCTATTTATGGGTTGGGAGGGACTATGGGTAGTTTGAAGTATTGTGTTACAAAGAACAAATATGATTAGAACCTATAATGAGATTTTTCAAAAAAAATTACTTAACACTTAATGATGAAGTTATGGTATTATGAATTGTTTAAGGTAAAATTGGATTTTAAACTTTTTTTAATCATTTTGAATTTTAAGTTATTTTTGGTCGAGTCATTTTGGGTTTACCTCACTCAAGTTTGGTAATCGAGTTATGAAGTTATGGTATTATGAATTGTTTAGGTAGATTCAAATTTTAAATTGTTTTTAATCATTTTGAATTTTAAGTTATTTTTGGTCGAGTCAATTTGGGTTTAGCTCATTCAAGTTTGTTAATCGAGTTATGAAGTTATGGTATTATGAATTGTTTAGGAAAATTCAGATTTAAAATTTTTTTAATCATTTTGAATTTTAAGTTATTTTTGGTCAATCTCACTGTTAGAGTATGCCCAAAGATCAATCATGAGATGGTTGTAATAACATATTTGATTTATCATGTTTATTAATATAAGGCGTTACCATTATCATTTCAGTTTCTTTTACGTGTGTATAAATAAATTGTTTTATAATAATGTCACGAGAATAATATGATTATTCTCAAAAGGTCCTTAGTCAAGTATTAATGTTGGAAAGGACGACAATAATGCATTAAGACTAACATGTAGTTGATTGATGATAAAGAGTTGTCATTGATATGGAATGTCAAAATCAATGCATGAATATGTTTGTTAGAGAACAACATATTGGACTGACCCGTTATGAGTATGTTTCTTGGATTATTATGTAATTGTCACAACATTACTCATAGTGATTAATATGTATATGATCTTCAGACTTGAGAACATCATAATCTCAACATCGTGAGTTGTATATTTTGATACAGTCAAACGTACACTGTAACTGGTTGTTCTATAAAGGCTGATGTTGGATATACCACGATCTATGTAGAGGGATATTGTTGATCGAGATAGAATAAGCCCCTCCTACATAATGGGAGTAATATCTTAGGCCACTTGATTGAGTGATACTAGAAATGCATGACCATGCTCAAATAAGTTGATATGAGATGTCATACTTATTTGTATATCGTAGTCTACTTAAGATATCAAGGAACATGGAATGGACTATGCAAGTGTGACTATTCCATGACTTGTGTCCAATCCAGATATAAAGGACTAAAGGATTATTGCATAAAAGGTTAATCATAAAAGGTTACCTCGAATCATGATTTCTTGTGACTTAGGTAGCAATGATGCATTGCTAGATGCCACTCATTGTTTGTAACATTGGAATCGTTCTAGTATTACTGCTAACGTTACATGAACCAACAGGGTCACACCCTATAGTTGAAATGAACGGAATAAAACATAGTTGCTGTTGTTTTTGGTTGTCGCTTGAATTAAATTAATTATAGATTAATTTAATTGGGTAATCAAATATCGAACACATTATGTACAAGGTTGTTGTACGCATAATGAGAACATGAATTTGGTTAGTATATAAATTCAAATAAATATATGGTTTACCAAAATTATATTATAATTAATGTAATTATAATTTTTTATTTAAAATATTATTATATTTATTTAATTTATAGAAACCCTTTAAAAAGGATATAAGTATCCCATTTTTCTTTAATATAGGTCTAGCAGCCGTCAAAGAAAAATTCCTTTCAAAATTGTTTTGGGGATTCCTTCCGTTCATAACCAACTGGGTGGATTATGTAGAGGCCGGGGTCAGATAGATTGCGGTTATATTCGACAGCAGATCAGACTACTCGTTGTTAAAGCGTAGCTGTTTACTCAAAATAAATATTAGGTAATTTCATAACCTTTTTCACTCCGATTCGCTCCTCACACATGGATCCGTGGTTAGGGTCACCGAATTTTTAATTTTTTCACTACGCCGTAGGGGTGTCGGCGATCTAACAATGGTATTAGAGCCACTTGTGTGATACGGACTCGGGTTTAAATACTTGAGTGATGCAATTGTATGAGATGCATGCTTTAATTTCATTAAATTTTTTACTGTTTCAATCGATTAGAGTAATCTGATAACCGTTTCTTTTGACAATGGATTAAATGTTAATCATGGTGCTATGGCCTATTCAGTTTTATGTTATTTCTATTAAGTGTGAACAGATCTATAATGGTGCGACGGTGGTGTTGACAGTTTCCAGTAAGAGTTAACTGGTTAGTGGAACAAGGGTTGTTCCGGTATGAAACCTCAAGGATTAAAATCCCGAAAACACGATTCTATTGATAAAAGTTATCAAATCGTGAGGTTTCACTTGAATGGGGTATCTTGATTCGTCTTTGAGGCAGATACGTTTGGCTTCGATAATAGTGGCGTTGTGTTTTGGGGATGAGGATTAGGGCGTATGTTTAGCCACTATCTTTTTAAAGTATATTTTATAATAAATAAAACTTGGTGGGCATAAAAGTTGAAAGGAAGTGTTATAATTCACCTTAACAAAAGTGTTTAATTACATATGCTATTTTTGACATGCACGATGTTTGAAATGCATAATTATAGCCCAACGGCCTATTTGATAATAGTTTGTAATTTTATAAATACGGCCTGCATGTTGTGCCTTACTACTATTCTCTTGTATTTCTCTTCTTATCTTACTCCCTCGTATGTAAAACGAGTTTCTGCATATTGTAATTTGCAAGAGTTGCTATGGGCTAGTCGAGAAGGAAGATGGGTCAACCAGTGTGGACTGATAGCTTGAAAACAGGCTTACACCTTTAGGTTTCCTTTTGGTTCTCCCATTGGCTTGGGTTGCGCCACCTTAGTTTATGGGCTATAACTATTGCATTTATTTATTGCTTTATTCATGTATGAGATGCTATGGATGTTTAAAGCATGCCAAATTTTAAACATGTTAAAATTTGATATTAATGAACCACATTAATTGATGAGATCAATTAAATGGCTAAATGGACTAAAGTAAACCATAATTGGTGAGATGGAACGATCTTAATAAAATCCCTCTATTAAAATACTAAGTCAACATAGCCTTCCAATTTTGCCCTCGTTAAGGCCTCGATCAATGCTGTGTAGGTTCTGCTAAAGAGAAGTACTAGTATTTATCTTGGTTAAACGCGAAGAATAAACAAGTGATATTCGCTGGTTAAAATTGGTTAATGACTTAACTAGGTTATTCTAATAGGATTAAAAACCTAGAGGCAAGTAATTTAGATAAATCATAAGATGATTAGAACAAGAGTTGTTCACCAAACTTTAGGAGTTACATATGATGTAATTAGCAAAGTGTTGCTTACCTAGATAACCATAATCTTGAGAGAAAAGTCAAAGCTGACTTAAGAGGAGGTGAAATATGGATCCTTAACCCACTTGAAATACTTTTCGAGAAAGTCTTTTCGAAACTAGTATATGAGGGCATTAGTTTTGTAATAAAATAGTGGGAACATCATTTAATTAAGTCCTTTTAATGATTGATATGAATTTGATAAATTTTCACACGCATAATTTTATTGTTGTAAATATATTTTGGCTGCAAACACTAATACACTCTCATTGCGATCGGTTCTTGAGAAGGACAAGTTGAATGGTTTAAATTTTCTTGACTAGTTCCGTAACCTGAGGATTGTCCTCAAACAAGAACGAAAATTATATGTCATTGAACAACCTGTTCCTAATGAACCACCCACTAATGCCTCGAGGGCTGATAGAGATGATTACAGGAAGCATCTCGATGACATGGTAGACGTTGGATGTCTTATGCTTGCCACTATGAATCCTGAGCTTCAGAAGCAACATGAGGACATGGTTGCTTATGAAATGATTGAGCACCTGAAAGAACTTTATCAAGGGCAAGCACGGCAAGAGATGTTAGATATCTCTAAGGCCCTATTCCAATGTAAGCTGGCTGAAGGAAGCCCAGTAGGACCTTATGTCCTTAAGATGATTGGTTATATTGAAAGCCTGTCTAAGCTTGGGTTTCCATTGAGCCAAGAGTTGGTCACTGATGTTATTATGCAATCGTTGCCGGATAGCTACATCTAGTTTGTCCTCAATTTCAATATGAATGAAATTGATCAGACTCTGCCACAGTTGCTCAGTATGTTACGAACTGCTGAAGGCAACATGAAAATGGTTGGACCCAAGCCTATATTGATGGTCCGTAATAACAAGGGCAAGGGAAAGGCCAAAATTCAGACAAAGCCCAAGGGCAAAGGTAAGCCCAAGCCTGGAAAAGTAAAGGTTGCATTGAAACCTAAAGGAGGGGTGGCTAAGAAAGGAAACTGTTTTCATTGTGGTGTGACTGGACATTGGAAGCGGAACCGCCCTATCTATATTGAGGAAGTCAAGAAGGCCAAAATAAGTGGAACGTCTGCTTCAGGTATTTATGTTATTTATATTAATTTATCAACTACTACTTCATGGGTATTAGATACTGGTTGTGGTTCTCACATTTGTACTTCTGTACAGGGACTGCAAAGGAGTAGGACTTTGGCTAGAGGAGATGTGGACCTACGAGTTAGAAATTGAGCAAAAGTTGCTGCATTAGCTGTAGGGACATACAATTTATCTTTGCCTAGTGGACTTGGTTTATGTTTAGAGGATTGTTATTATGTGCCCAGTTTGACTAAAAACATTATTTCAATTTCTTGTCTAGACAAAATTGGTTTTGAGATAATTATTAAGAATAATTGTTGTTCCTTTTATCTCAATAATGTTTTCTATGGTTTGGCACAATTGATTAATGGCCTTTATATTTTAGATCAAACAAATCCCATTTACAACATAAATACTAAAAGATCAAAAATAAATGACTCAAATCAAACTTATCTATGGCATTGTCGTTTAGGCCACATAAGTGAGGAACGTATATCCAAGCTGCATAAAGATGGTCTCTTGGATTTATTTGTTTTTGAACAATTTGAAGTATGTGAATCTTGCTTATTAGGAAAAATGACTAAATCTCCTTTTACTGGTAAAAGTGAACGAGCTAGTGATTTATTGGGCATAATACAATCTGATGTATGTGGGCCAATAAATACACAGGCTAAAGGAGGATTTCACTACTTCATTACTTTCATTGATGATTTCAGTAGATATGGGTATGTCTATCTCATGCGCCATAAGTCTGAATCCCTTGAAAAGTTCAAGGAATTCAAAATGAAGTACAAAATCAACTAGGAAAAACTATCAAGACACTTCGATCTGATCAAGGTGGGGAGTATATGAGCTTAGAGTTTGATGATCTTTTGAAGCAATGTGGGATTGTCTCACAACTTACTCCTCCTGGTACTCCTCAATGGAATGGAGTTTCTGAGAGAAGAAATCAAACTTTGTTAGACATGGTTCGATCCATGATGAGTTATGCTGATCTGTCGACTTTTTTTTTGGGACATGCACTTGAGACAGTTGCGTTCACACTAAATCGTGTTCCATTTAAATCGGTTCAAAAGACACCATATGAGATGTGGACTGGGAAACGTCCCAGTATGTCTTTTATGAAAATTTGGGGTTGCAAAGCTTATGTTAAACGTCAGACGTCTACTAACCTTGAACCCAAATTTGAAAAGTGTGTTTTTGTGGGGTATCTAAAAGAAACTAGAGGATATTATTTCTTTAATCCCACTAAGAACAAAATACTTGTTGCTCAGACTGATGTCTTCCTAGAGAGAGAATTTGTTTCTAGAAAAGGAACTGTGAAAAAGATTGAACTTGATGAACTTTGAGAATCACAAAATACCACTGAACCAGAGATAGAACAACAGCAAGTTTCACAAAGGATTGAGGAACAAGTAATTGCTGTAGAAACACAACCACCGCGTAGATCTTTAAAAGAACGCCAAGCACCTGAGAGATATGATTTCTTATTACAACGCATGGTGACGTTCTACTTATGGATCAAGATGAGCCTAGGACTTATCAAGAAGCAGTAACGAGCCCAGACTCTGAGAAATGGCTTGAAGCCATGAGATTTGAGATGGATTCCATGTATGAAAACTAAGTATGGACTTTGGTTGACCCGCCCGAAGGGGTTAAACCCATAGAGTGCAAGTGGGTTTTCAAAAAGAAAATCGACATGGATGGTAATGTACAAACATACAAGGGGTGATTAGTCACTAAAGGTTTTCGCCAAGTTCATGGTGTTCACAATGATGAAACCTTTTCTCCTGTAGCTATATTTAAATCCATCAGGATCTTGCTCGCTATAGCTGCATTTCATGACTATGAAATCTGGCAGATGGACGTCAAAATAGCTTTCCTTAATGGGAAACTTGAAGTGGATGTGTACATGACACAACCTGAAGGTTTTGTCAATCCAAAGGATGCTGGAAAGGTATGTAAGCTATAAAGATCCATTTATGGATTAAAGCAAGCTTCTCGAAGTTGGAATCTTTATTTTAATGATGCAATCAAAGAGTTTGGTTTTATAAAAAATGAAGATGAGCCATGTGTTTACAAGAAAGTTAGTGGGAGCATTATAACATTCTTGGTACTATATGTGGATGACATACTTTTCATAGGAAATGACATACCTACCTTGCAGTCTATTAAGACTTGGTTAGGAAGTTGTTTTTCTATGAAGGACTTGGGCGAAGCTACTTACATCTTAGGAGTAAAGATCTGTAGAGATAGATCAAGACGACTACTAGGTCTAAGCCAAAGTACATACATAGATAAAGTACTGAAAATGTTCAGTATGGAAGAATCTAAGAGAGGATTGCTACCTATGAGACATGGTATTTCACTATCGAAGGAAATGTGTCCTTCAACTCCACAAGAGAGAGAACGCATGAGTAAAATTCCATATGCTTCGGCTATTGGATATATCATGTATGCCATGTTATATACCCATCCAGATGTCTCATATCCTTAAGTATGACGAGCAGATACCAAGTAGATCCCGGTGAAGGTCACTGGACCATAGTCAAGAATATCCTTAAGTACTTAAGAAAAACTAAGGATACGTTCCTAATATATGGAGGTGAAGAAGAGTTAAGTGCAAAAGGTTACACTAATGCTAGCTTCCAAACCGATAAGGACGATTCTCGATCACAATCAGGCTTTGTGTTTTGCCTTAATGGTGGTGCTGTGAGCTGGAAGAGTTCAAAGCAAAGTCTGATGGTGATTCTATAACAGAGGTAGAGTATATTGCGACCAAAGAGAAAGCAAAAGAAGTGGTTTGGAATAAAAAGTTCATTATTGAACTAGGGGTTGTGCCTAGCATATCAGATGCTATAGAACTTCGATGTGATAACAATAGAGCCATTGCACAAGCTAAAGACCTAGATCTCACCAGCGATCCAAACATATACTTAGGCGCTACCATCTTATTCGAGAGATTATCAATCGAGGAGTTGTACAGATATGCAGAGTACCTACAGATGATAACATTGCTGATCCCCTGACCAAGCCTCTGACACAGCAGAAGCATGATCGTCACACTAAGTCGCTTGGTATTAGATATTTAAGTGATTGGTCTTAATGGTAGTGGGAGATTGTTAGAGTATGCCCAAAGATCAATCATGAAATGGTTGTAATAACTTATTTGATTTATCATGTTTATTAATATAAGGCGTTACCATTATTATTTCAGTTTCTTTTCTGTGTGTATAAATAAATTGTTTTATAATAATATCCTGAGAATAATATGATTATTCTTAAAAAGGTCCTTAGTCAAGTATTAATGTTGGAAAGGATGACAATAATGCATTAAGACTAACATGTAGTTGATTGATGATAAAGAGTTGTCATTGATATGGACTGTCAAAATCAATGCATGAATATGTTTGTTAGAGTACAACATATTAGACTGACCCGTTATGAGTATGTTTCTTGGATTATTATGTAATTGTCACAACATTACTCATAGTGATTAATATGTATATGATCCTCAGACTTGAGATCATCATAATCTCAACATCGTGAGTTGTATATTTTGATACAGTCAAACGTACACCGTAACTGGTTGTTCTATAAAGGCTGATGTTGGATATACCACGATCTATGTAGAGGGATATGGTTGATTGAGATAGGACAAGCCCGTTCTACATAATGGGAGTAATATCTTAGGCCACTTGATTGAGTGAGACTAGAAATGCATGACCATGCTCAAATAAGTTGATATGAGATGTCATACTTATTTGTATATCGTAGTCTACTTAGGATATCAAGGAACATGGAATGGACTATGCAAGTGTGACTATTCCATGACTTGTGTCCAATCCAGATATAAAGGACTTAAGGATTATTGCATAAAAGGTTAATCATAAAAGGTTACCTCGAATCATGATTTCTTGTGACTTAGGTAGCAATGATGCATTGCTAGATGCCACTTATTGTTTGTAACATTGGAATCGTTCTAGTATTACTGCTAACGTTACATGAACCAACAGGGTCACACCCTATAGTTGAAATGAACGGAATAAAACATAGTTGGTGTTATTTTTGGTTGTCGCTTGAATTAAATTAATTATAGAATTAATTTAATTGGGTAATAAAATATCGAACACGTTATGTACAAGGTTGTTGTTCGCATAATGAGAACATGAATTTGGTTAATATATAAATTCAAATAAATATATGGTTTACCGAAATTATATTATAATTAATGTAATTATAATTTTCGGTTTAAAATATTATTATATTTATTTAATTTATAGAAACCCTTAAAAAAGGATATAAGTATCCCGTTTTTCTTCAATTTAGGTCTAGTAGCCGTCAAATAAAAATTTCTTTCAAAACTGTTTTGGGGATTCCTTTCGTTCATAACCAACTGGGTGGATTACGTAGAGGCCGGGGTCAGATAGATTATGACTAGGTTCGATAGTAGAACAGACTACTCGTTGTTAAGGCGTCACTTTTACTCGTTTACTCGATTCGTTCCTCACACATAAACATTAGGTGATTTCATAACCTTTTACAAGAAAGTAATACACCCATAACTAGATTATTAACCTTCTTTTCTCACATTTTTAAGTGGATCCGTGGTTAGGGGTCATCATGTGAATTTTTTTTTCTAATTTTTTGCCATTTGGTTGGTTAACAAAGGGAGGAATAGAAAATTTGAGTGAAAAATATCTTTCATTATTTTAAGATACAATCCATTTTCCTTTTCTTCTTCTTCCTCCTCTTACAACCCTTTTCTCAATTCAATATACATTTCAATACCACAATAATTCATTTAATTCAAATCATATCATTTACAATTTCCATTTAATTCACGTACAATTCAATTTCATTAAGTTCAATACTAATACATATTTATCGTTTAACTTAACGTCCCCTTTTTGCATAATTTTACACTTCAAGCTTGAACCTAGTATTTCATTTCCTTTCCACTCTTGTTTCCTATGCATATCACACAAGATATAAATATTACACTCAACCATAGTCGCAAGCTAGTCTTTTTGAAGACTAACCACATGATAAATAATTTTAATAAAGATTACAAACTTTAAACCTTACCACCCTTTTATGATCACAAGCATATTTCCATTTAGACATTTACCATCTCAATGCATAATTTTATAAATTTAATGTGGCGTAATCCAGCCACAACTTGGTCAAAGCCTAAACATACACACCAAACATGCTAGCTAAATAAACATATAGTATAAGCATTATAAGCATGGATAAGCACCATGTCGAAACCATTGTTTTGAAAAATAAAAACAAATTTTAATTGTTGACTTAAAAATGAAACAAGAATTGGGGTCGCCACCGACCCTTTATTAAGGTGTGATCGGCTCACTTTGAAAACAAATTTGGTCTGCGAATTTTGAGAAAATAGGCTCGGGAGTCGGTTACGCACGAGGAAAGGTTAGCACCCTCGTAACGTCCAAAATTGGTACCGAATTGATTGTTTAATGTCTTAGTGTCGAGTATTTGAAAAGATTTTAAAAATACGATCCTTCCTTTTTCATTAATGTTAATTTTATAAAAGATGCTTGGATAAATTGATGCGGATGCTAAAGACCTCCTTGTCTCAGAGTAATAAAATGTCACACCCAATACATTAGGGCACGACATTTTTAGTCCTCGAGAATAAGCTTGTCCTTTGATTTTCAAAACTCGTGCGGTAAAGTCTAAAAAAGGATATTCAATTGCTTTAAGTCAGATGAAAAATCGAAACCCAATACGTTAGGGCACAATTTCTCAAAATTCTGAGCATTGAATATTGCCCTTATTATTTTTTGGAAAATTCTCGTCTCGAGAAGTCAAACGTCCAATACATTAGGGCACAACGTGTCAAATTCCCGGGAGGAAGCTTTTTATTTATACGTTTTGATTAGCGAATATTCTCGATTATTTAGACTCGACGAAAAAAATTGGAACCCAATACGTTAGGGTTCAACTTCTCGAAGATTCCAAATCCCGAGTATCGCATTATCTTGAAAACTTTTGTATGAAATAACTTTGACATTTGTAATCTTTTGAATGAATAAAAAAATGATTGAATAATAATGTACAATGCGAAATGATAATTCGTAAACTAAAGCACACCAATGAACAATAAGCAATTAATGAACAAATACAAACAAGCATAACAATAATAATTTCATACATTATGTAAATATCAACATTAGCTAATAAGAGGAAACTAATTAAAAATCAAGCAAAAATAACACTAATGAAATATACAAATTTAAACATAATTTAAGAAATAAATATAATATATATAAATTAAAAAGTTAAAATAAATTTGCATAAATTAACAATATTGACATAAGTTGAAATAGATTAAAGATGTTAAAATATTTGAAAGAAATAAAATATCTATATAATAATGTGAAATTAACAATAGATTATGTATGTAGGTATAATGAAAATAATTTAATATGATATATGTATACATATAATGGTATTATAAATAGCATAATATAAAAAGGTATATTCACAAATCTAAAAATATGTAATGAGTGAATTTAGAGAGAATACATTATAGAATAAAATAACACATTATAAAAATATAATAATAATACAAATAAAGCTCAAAATGATGATATATAATAAGATAATGTACAAAAATATAAGTGAAAATATGACTGAATATACCAATAATAAAAATAATAATTAAATTAATAAAAACAAATGTAAAAAAAGGATTAAATCGCAATTAAACCTAAATTAACAAGAAAATAATATAATTAAAATAAAGTGGGGGACCATGCTGCAATGCGCGAATTACATGGGGGCCGATTGGGAAATATCCCGCTTCTCCAAAACGCTACGTTTTTGCGCGGGTCAAAATGAAACCAACGAAAAATTACAAAGCCAGAATAAAATAAAATAAAATAAAAACAAGGGGACTAGATTGGGTTTCGGCACAAAAGCAAAAGGACCTAGCATGCAAATATCCCCTCCGAGACCAAAATGCGTGGGTCTTGCCACGCTCGGGTCGGGTCATCGGGTTAATGGCCCAATACGACTCTATTTTAGAGCCATTGACACAGGCCCTAAACGATGCCGTTTTTCTCACATCAAATAGCCCTTTTCAAACCCTAAAACCAGTAGCCACTTCTGGGTTTTTTCTCGCCGCCTCACAGACTCTAAACCTTCCTCTTTCAACTCCTATTTGGGACGGAGCAAGCAGAGGTTTATATGGCGCCATCGACGAAAGGTAAATCACTCACCTCTCATATTCAGTATCCGTAAAAAAAATTACAATGCATTTGTCCTGTGTTTTATAGGCCGAAAGTAAAAGAAAAACCAAAAATAAGAAAAGATAATATTTTTTCTTTTCTTTGCTGTGTTGATTTCGTCTTCTTTGCAGGTACGGGCGTACGGAGGAAGACGTGGCATGTGCGGGGGAGATGCATACGCGTAGAGGCGCAACACGCGCAAGGGAGCCTTGGGTTCGACTACGGCGCTGCTGGATGCTGAAGGCTGCCCTAGGGTTTGGTTCTTTTTTTTTTGTGTAATAGGCTTAGGGTTAGGTGTATTGGGTTAGTGAGTTTGGGCTGGGGTTAAGGTCTATAAATCGGGCTTGAATTTTTGGTAATTCGGGTTTAGGCCTGCTATTGTAAAAATTGGACTGCTATTGGACTTTAATAATTATTTTTTACTTAATTTTTATTATCTATATTGGGCCATCCAAAATTGGCTATTACAGCTGCCCCTCTTTGCTCGTTGTCGTGTAACGGGAGCGGAGCAAAGACCTTAAAATGGCCAATTTTGCCTGGTCGTGCTGGACCTTGGTGCTCTTCTTATTCAAGTAGCTCATTCTAACCCACTACATCCTCAAGGGTATAGAAATTGGTGATTTGATCCATTCCACTGTGACGTCGGGGAGATAGGATTTGTAGCTCTTCGAAGAAACATTTGCTATCTTTAGTCTGCTCCACTGCAACTTCAGGGAGATGAGACTTGTAGCTTCAACTTGTTCCACTGCAACTTGGGAAATAAGATTCGTCGTTGTAGCTTTAATCTATTCCACTGTGATACCAAAGAGATAGGATTCGCTGCCTACAGCTTCAATCCGCTCCACTTCAGCTACTCCATTCCACTCGATCTACTTCGAATCTTCTACCTATTCCGCTGCTGGTCAGGGAGATAGGACTTACAATCTTCCACCTATTCCGCTGCTGGTCAGGGAGATAGGACATACAATCTTCAACCTATTCCACTGCTGTTCAGGGATCTAGGACTTACAATCTTCCACCTATTCCACTGTTGTTCAGGGAGCTAGGACATACAATCTTCAACCTATTCCACTGCTGGTCAGGGAGATAGGGCTTACAATCTTCCACCTACTCCGCTGCTGGTTAGGGAGATAGGAATTACAATCTTCCACCTATTCCGCTGCTGGTCAGGGAGATAGGACTTACAATCTTCCACCTATTCCACTACTGTTCAGGGATCTAGGACTTATAATCTTCTACCTATTCCATTGCTGTTCAGGGAGCTAGGACTTACAATCTTCAACCTATTCCACTGTTGGTCAGGGAGATAAGGCTTTGTGATTTCACTAATCTGTTCTCTGGGGAACATGACTTGTTTGATTCATTTTATGAACCTAATTATGCCTGGTGATTAGGATGTCATGATTAGAATGAATCAAATGCTCCTAAGTAGGTATGTATGGATGATGTTTGCGTGAATACAGAATATCATTTTTTAGAGTGATCCTTTTTTATCACTCAAGTTGTCATTGCTTGACATTTATTAAGGTTTCATCACTGACGCGCTATAGCGCCTTCACTCGGCTGGCATCTCTGACGAAACGCTTAATCAGATTGCCCCCAAGGCTCAATCCACTAGGGCACAAGATTTGCACCCTCTTTCTCTTGCTGTAACCCAAGGGTAGAAAAAGCTGGCATTTTCTCAATCCTTCTTCCATCATAATTCAAGGATATAGAATGTGAAGCTCTTTGGTCCTTTACACCATTCCTAGGGTGTCATACCAAATGCCTATGCACAAATTAAAGTTCTCTCCTCCAAGGAAACCCCTCTTATTGCTTGGTGATTATTGCTTGCTTGAGCTTTATCACCAACACAGCATCGTCATTTTGTTTAACCAATGTTTTGACAACAAAATTTGAAGGGATAGTCTTAATCTAGACTTTTCATTCTTAGATTATTCAACCTTTAAACTTGGCGTGTTCCAAATAATAGTCCCGTTTCAGGTTACTGTATTATTTAGAAACTTCTAAAGTAATATGCAAAACTTCCCTTGTGAAAGTTTTATTATTCCGTTAATCATTATTCTAATGCAACATGCTTGCAAAAAGAACAAACCGATGGATAAAATAGAAATGATTTGAAAGCATAGCTTGAAATGAATAAATTATCAAGAATATTGAGAATAAAAGAGGAATTGACTTGTATCTTGAAAAAGAAAGAAGTATTAAATATAAATAGTATAAAGACTAGGTGCCCTAGATATCGTGGCTTGATCCTCTCCGTACAAACTTCCTGGAGACCATTCTGAGTTTGACATGTGTTTAGGAGATCTACAGTACTCTGTCGATGCCCCAAGATGTCACGTACCCTTTCTGTTGATTCAGGTATACCAAGGTCACCACATACCCCTATCTGACCAAAGTTCGAGCTGTTTTGATCACCTCATGCCCTATTCTAATCAATATTTGAGCCGCCCTTTTCATGTTTTCAACTCATATCCCCTTTTGACTCAAGATGCCCTTTGCGGGTTTTCACCTTGGCCTATCCATTTTACTTTTTCTCTCTTTTTTTAATTGTTCTTTCATTTTTCATTTTTTGGACTCAAAGTGCCCTTTAAGGGTTTTCACATTGGTCTCTTTTTTTTTGGACTCAAAGCGCCCTTTGCAGGTTTTCACCTTGGTCTTCTCTCCTTTTTATGCGAAGTATTTCTTGACAGAGTCTGAGTTTACTGGATTAGTCAGACTTTTACCATTCATCTCGCTCAAAATCAAAGCTCCTCCTGAAAAGGCCTTCTCTACGACATAAGGACCTTCCCAATTTGGCATCCATTTTCCTCTAAAATCTTTTTGTAGAGGAAGGATCTTTTTCAAAACTAGGTCCCCCTCATGAAGTTCTTTGGGACGAACCTTTTTGTTATAGGCTCGCATCATTCGCTTCTGGTAAATCTATACATGGTGAATAGCTTTTAGCCTTTTTCCTTCTATCAGGTTCAACTAATCATATCGAGATTGGATCCATTTAGCCTCATCTAACTTTAGTTCAGCTAGCACTCGAAGAGAGAGGATCTCAACTTCAATGGGTAACACTGCCTCCATCCCGTAAACTAGAGAGAAAGGCGTTGCTCCAGTAGACATCCTAATAGATGTTCGATAGGCAAGGAGAGCGAATGGTAACTTCTCATGCCAGTCTTTGTAAGTCTCAGTCATTTTCCCTACAATCTTCTTGATATTTTTATTAGCTGCCTCCACTGCACCATTCATTTTTGGGCGATACGGTGACGAGTTGTGGTGTCTGATCTTGAATTGACTGCAGACTTCCACTATTGTGCTATTGTTCAAGTTCAATGCATTGTCAAATATGATTCTTTCAGGCATTCCATATCTACATATGATCTCTTTTTTTAAGAACTTGCTGACTGCTGATTTTGTGACATTAGCATATGAAGTAGCTTCTACCCATTTAGTGAAATAGTCAATAACCACGAAGATGAAACGATGCCCGTTAGAAGCTTTTGGCGATATAGGCCCGATAACATCTATTCCCCACATGGAGAAAGGCCATGGAGAAGTCATAACGTGAAGAGGTGACGGAGGTGCGTGTATTTTGTCCGCATAGATTTGACATTTATGGCACTTCTTGGCATAATCGATGCCATCTCCTTTTATGGTGGACCAGTAATAGCCGAATCTCATAATCTGTGTAGCCATTGTAAATCCATTAGCATGCATTCCACAAATGCCCTCGTGGACTTCTCCTAGGATTTTCTTGGCTTCCACATTATCCACGCATCTCAGTAGTACTTAATCCTTCCCTCTTTTGTATAAAATCTCTCCATCTAGGACATAGTCGATGGCTAATCTCCTTAATACCCTCTTATCATTCTCCGTTGCCTGATTAGGGTACTCGTGATTCTTTACATATTGCATTATGTCTTGGTACCAAGGATGACTGACATTTTTCTCTTCCTCGATATTGTAGCAATGAGCCAGGGTCTCATAAATGCTTATCTGGATAGGTTTCATATCTTCTAGCTTGTTCACCTTGATCATGGAAGCTAAAGTGGCTAATGCATCAGCCATTTGGTTCTCATCTCGTGGGAGATAGTGGAAAGTAATATCATCAAACTCTTCCGTCAATTCGAGGACCAACTTTTGATACCTGACTAATTTGAGGTCTTTCGTCTCCCATTCACCCGTGAGTTGTTATATTACCAACACAGAGTCCCCATATACCTCTATCGTGTTAATTTTACTTTCTATAGTTGCACGGATGCCCATGATGCACTCTTCATATTTGGCCATATTATTTGCGCAATCAAAATCCAATTTACTGGTGAAAGGATAGTGGTCTCCAATTGGGGATATCAAGATTGCCCCAATCCCATTTCCTACGGCATTTGAAGCTCCATCGAAATTTAGTCTCCAAGGATGATTTTTTGAGAACCTTGTTCAGCAGTTGCCACGCACATCAAGTCTTCATTTGGGAAATCAAAATCCAGAGGTTCATAGTCTTCTAAAGCTCGACTGGCTAAAAAGTCTACTATTGCACTCCTTTTAACAGCCTTCTACTTATATAGAATATATCGAACTACGAAAGCAAAACTTTCCATTTAGCCATCCTCCCATTCAATGCAGTTGACTCCATCATATATCTTAAGGGATCTAATCTTGAAATTAGCCAAGTTGTATGGTAGAGCATGTATTGTCTCAATCTTCGCGTCGTCCAGATCAAGGCACAACATAATTTTGCAATAGGCGGGTATCTCATTTCACAGTCAGTGAATTTTTTACTAAGATAGTATATCGCCTTCTCTTTCCTCCCCGTATCATCATGTTGGCCTAACACGCATCCCATGGACTTATCAAACACTGTTAAATATAGGATCAGTGGTTTATTCAGGTTAGGTGGTGACAATATTGGGGTACTCACAGGTACTGCTTTACTCTGTCAAAAGCTTTCTGACATTTTTCGTCCCATACACCTGGGTTATGTTTCTTCAGAAGACGGAATATGGGATTGCATTTCTAAGTTAGTTGTCAAATGAACCGAGCAATGTAATTCAGTCTTCCTAGGAAACCTCGAACTTCTTTTTGAGTACGTGGCGGAGACAGTTCTTGTATTGCTTTGACTTTGTCTAGGTCAATCTCAATCCCTTTTTCACTGACTACAAACCCTAGAAGCTTTCCCGACCTAGTCCCAAAGGTACACTTCACTGGGTTGCGTTTGAGCTGGAACTTTCTTAACCTTAGAAATAACTTTCTCAGGACTTGCACATGTTCCTTCTCTGTTTGAGATTTGGCAATCATGTCGTCAACATAGACATCTATTTCTTTATGCATCATGTCATGGAAAAGGGTCACCATGGCTCTATGGTATATAGCTCCTGCATTTTTCAACCCGAATGGCATCACCCTATAACAGAATGTTCCCCATAAGGTTATGAATGTGGTCTTCGTCATATCTTCAGAATGCATCTTAATTTGGTTATATCTCAAGAAACCGTCCATGAAAGAAAATAATGAGCATCTTGCCATGTTGTCCACCAATGTGTCGATGTGAGGTAAAGGAAAATTATATTTCGGGCTGGCCTTATTTAAATCTCTGTAGTCTACACACATTCGTACCTTCCCATCCTTTTTAGGGACGAGTACGATGTTGGCCACCCATTCTGAATACTTGACCACTTGTGGGAATCCAACATCGAACTGTTTTTGAACCTCCTCCTTTATTTTTAGCACAACATCAGGCCTCATTCTCCGGAGTTTTTGCTGAACTGGTTTGCAATCATCTCTTATAGGAAGACGGTATACTACAATGTCTGTATTGAGACCAAGCATATCTTGGTATGACCATGCGAAGACGTCTTTGAACTCCTGAAGTAACACGATGAGGTCTCGCTTCGTTTCTTCAGTTATGCGTGTTCCCATCTTTACTACTTTTCCTTCCTCCGGGGTCACAATCTCCACCACTTCTTTATGAGGTAGGATCTGTTTCTCATCCTGCTCTACCATCCTCAAAAGGTCTGGAGATAAGTTACTATCTATGTCGTCTTCAAAGTTCTGAGATCCCTCTAAACACATGTCTCGTTCAAAAGGGTTTTCTGATATAGCAGAGTCACTCATGTCATTGATATCCGGACACCTGTTACAGGTGCCAAGGAGTATACAAAGAATGTGAAAATTTTAAGTATATTTATTTGTATGGTATGATTATAAAATTGATGAAAGAATGATTTGGAAAAATATGAAAGAATTCGCAGTAATTACTCGTATAAAGGAATGAAAGAATCTTAAAGGAAATATCTGTTCCAAATAACTACAAAGATGTATTTCATTAAGATAATGATGTTTGAACATAAGCCTATTTCGCAAAGGAACTCTTATTGTTTCTAGGCTAAAACAACAAGCGTGTTCTGAACATTACTCTAAGAAGGCTCTAAAAACTTCAGGTATCTCTTCTGCAGTCCAATTATTTAAAACACTCCCAGGTTCATAGGGACGGATACCCAACAATGTCCCTTCTTCATTTGTGTCTTCATGAATGGAATTGATGTAAACATTTTCTAATATTTCCCTGATATTTTCTACTATCGGTATCCTTTTCTGAGGATGAATAATCCCTCTTGATACAAAAGTCTTGGATATGTGAGGAGAGGTCATAGGTTCCCATTTGACCACATCCCCTCTCAAGCGTGCCATTCTTCTTTCTTGTCTCTTTTCTAACTCTTTCTTCTTTTGCCTCATATCTGGCTTGTAGCCTAAGCCAAAATGATCAAACTTGTTCTTTAGTACTGGTGCCTCAATTCTTCCTTGCAGATGCCTTCCTAAACCTCTTCCTAGCAAGGCTCCCATTCCTACCATCAACTGCAGACCCATTTTCATGGTATTGGATATTCTTGGTACTGGGATTCTGTCTCCCTTGGTAATAAATGTCGCGTTCACGAACTCTAAAGACCGAAAAGAACATTCCAATGCCTTATCGTCGGTCTCCACATATGGCGCATCATTAGTTATTGTCGCGATGATATCTTCTTCAGCACTTATCGTCACAGCCCCTGTCGAGTGTATCCATGGTCTCCCCAACAAACAGTTGTAGGAAGGTTTGATATCCATTACCAGGAAGTGCACCTCATAAGTGGTTGGGCCAATTATCAATGGTATCTCAATCCTTCCCATAACCCTCCTTTTAGTTCCATCAAATGCCCTCACTATATTCTGACATGCCTTCATATGTGAGCTATCCACAGGTAGTCTATTTAGGGTGGATAGGGGTAATACATTCAATGTAGACCCATTATCAATCAAAACTCCCAGAAATGTGTACCCTTTACATCGCGTGGTAATGTGCAAAGCTTTGGTGGACCCCCTACCTCCTGACGGTATTTCGTCATCACTCAAAAAGATGATATTATCGGCACTTATATTGTTGACTAGTCGATATAGCTTGTTGACTGAAATATCATTGGCCACGTAAGTTTCATTTAATACTTTCATCAATGCACTTCGGTGTACTTCCAAGCTAAAAAGTAAGGCTAGTACAGATATGCGAGCTGGTTGTTTATGCAACTGCTCCACAACATTATACTCACTGTGCTTCAAAAATTTTAGAAACTCCTTAGCTTCCTCCTCTTTTATTGGCTCATTGGTCAATGGTTCAAGCACAACTGCTTTTTCTTTCTTTTGCTATTCTGTCGAGCTTTTCCTTTCGTTGATTCTGTTCGGGGGTTTACCAAATCGTAGCGCCTTCCACTATGCGTATGAGAACCTACACCCTGATCCTCTTCTGCAATAGCAGCTGAAGTCTCCTTCCCTAGAATGGTTGTGTTGCACTCATAGTTCCACGGGACTTTCTTGCTATCCTTGTAAGGGAAGGTTGCAGGTTTTTGAATGATGATCTTTGGCGTTATACATGCTCTAGCTTCATTATTCTTAGGTCGTGAAATGATGACCACAGGATAATTAGCTTTTGGAACTCCCGATGCTGATTTCGATGTGCTTATGTTTCCCTCCTCTTGAACTTCTTCATAGAACTCCATCTCTTTATTATCCATCATGCATTGGACCAAAGTTCTAAATTATATACACACCTGGATCTCGTGTCCTATCTCCTGATGAAACTCACAGTAGTTCCCCTTTTCTTCATAACTTCTTTCAAATCTTCTTTTTATAGCCATTGTCGTTATATGAGAATTCAAACTCAGCTAAACCTTCGGTTGTAGGTATAAACTACTTTGACCTATACTGTCTTAGCACCATCAATGGAGCATAACCAGCAGCTCCCTAGATTCCAAGTAACGGGACCCAATCAAAATTACTACATCAGTACAAGATCTCATCCGGAAGTAACCACGGGGCTCTCCACTCGATGTCCTCCTCATGAAGATTCTAAAAAATGGCCAAGCATTTCTCTTTCGAGATGTCATCTCCCCTTGGTGTAGCTGCTATCTCTTTCAGTGGTCAGAGAAGACTCGATACGAAACCTTATCAATTTTCCAAAAATGACTGTGGAACCATGCAAGTAGAAGCTGCACACATCCGATGAATCTGCCTTCACCTGCCCTTCAGAATGCATTTCGTGACCTGAAGGTTTCTGCCAAAATTGCCGGAACTGGTGTAACCCTCTTATCAAGTCGGTAAAAGAGATCTGAGGTTGCTTCATCTACGTGCCCTAGTGCCTTAGGAAAAATTACTAGCCCATAAATGCTCAAAGCAAAGACATCGACCTTTTTCTTCGCATCAGGATGTGCCAAAATCAGCTCCAGCAGGCTTTTCCAAGGAATGCATTTGCTTTCCCCCTTATGCTTGATCCGTGCTATGACCCACGGCTCATTCATTCCGGTGATATTTATCAATTTCTTTACAAAGGTTGGGATATTAATGGCTCTAGAGTAGACTTTATCAACTTGGATATTTGGGTAACGTAGCAATGCTGTATATTCTTCTATAGTGGGCACCAAATCAACTCTTCCAAAGGTAAAACAATTATATGCGGGGTTCCAAAACTGAGCAAAGGCCCGGAACAAATGTTCGTCTACCTTAATGTCGAGTAGATATGGCAAATCCCCATAACTATAGTTGAACAATTGCTTAGTTTTGTGATTCCAATGATCCCATATTACCTTTAATTCCTGAAGGCTATTTTGCGTTACACTTATACGGGTGTAATCCCACAACTCCGACGTGTATCCCCCGGCAAGACTATCTCCTTTCTCTAATTTCATTTTCTCTGACCACATACGGACAGCAGCATTGTCCTCCACTTTATCAATAAATCCGTTCCCCATGCCAAGCTTTCTAATTTAGTAATCGAACTTGAATCGACACTCTTTTGAATATGAAATTACATGCAAACATAGCAAAAACACCATAAGTTAGTGCAACATAAAAACACAACTTCAAGTAAATAAAAAAAAGAATCAAACACCTATCTGGGAAACTGCTAGGGTTTCCATAGTATGATCAAGGGTGGGCTCCTAGGGTTTTCTATATGCAGTTTGGTTCTAAAGTTGAGGTACCTGAACCACCAGATTCCTCGATCCTCGCCCATTATAGGCTTTTACGGACCGAGTTCAGTTCAGGGGAACACATTTTCCTATGGCTGCACGGAGATGAAAATCTCACGAAGACATAGGTACGGATGTATCCCGGAAGTGGTCCACTATCCTGCACGAAGGTGAAAACCTGACGAAGGACTAGTTTCTCACTCCTACTTAAGAGGGTAAGACTAAATAGTCTTTATGCAATATGATGCCAAGATATAAAACACAGTTCACAATAATCATACAATCAAAAAAAAAAAGGATCGTAATTTTTCAAATCGAATTTTCAATTTTCGAAAATAAGACAAAAAATAATCGGTTTTACGGCTTGACTCTCTAAAGTCCCCAGTGGAGTCGCCAAGCTGTCGAAACCATTTTTTTGAAAAATAAAAACAAATTTTAATTGTCGACTTAAAAATGAAACTAAAATTGGAGTCGCCACCGACCCTTTATTAAGGTGTGATCGGCTCACCTTGAAAACGATTTTGGTCTGAAAATTTTGAGAAAATTGATTAGGGAGTCGGTTACGCACGAGGAAAGGTTAGCACCCTCGTAACTCCCAAAATTGGTACCGTTGTTTAATGTCTTAGTGTCGAAAATTTGAAAAGATTTTAAAAATATGATCCTTTCTTTTTTATTAATGTTAATTTTATAAAAGATGCTTAGATAAATCGATGCTGATGCTAAAGACCTCCTTGTCTCAGAGTAATAAAATGTCACACCCAATATATTAGGGCACGACATTTTTAGTCCTCGAGAATAAGCTTGTCCTTTGATTTTCAAAACTCGTGCGGTGAAGTCTAAAAAAGGATATACAATTGCTTTAAGTCAGATGAAAAATCGAAACCCAATACGTTAGGGTACAATTTCTCAAAATTCTGAGCATTGAATATTGCCCTTATTATTTTTTGCAAAATTCTCGTCTCGAGAAGTCAACGTGTCATGTCCAATACATTAGGGCACAACGTGTCAAATTCCCGGGAGGAAGCTTTTTATTTAAATGTTTTGATTAGCGAATATTCTCGATTATTTAGACTCGACGAAAAAAATTGGAACCCAATACGTTAGGGTTCAATCTTCTCGAAGATTCCAAATCCCGAGTATCGCATTATCTTGAAAACTTTTGTATGAAATAACTTTGACATTTGTAATCTTTTGAAAGAATAGAAAAACGATTGAATAATAATGTACAACGCGAAATGATAATTCGTAAACTAAAGTACACCAATGAACAATAAGCAATTAATGAACAAATACAAACAAGCATAACAATAATAATTTCATACATTATGTAAATATCAACATTAGCTAATAAGAGGAAACTAATTAAAAATCAAGCAAAAATAACACTAATGAAATATACAAATTTAAACATAATTTAAGAAATAAATATAATATATATAAATTAAAAAGTTAAAATAAATTTGCATAAATTAACAATATTGACATAAGTTGAAATAGATTAAAGATGTTAAAATATTTGAAAGAAATAAAATATCTATATAATAGTGTGAAATTAACAATAGATTATGTATGTAGGTATAATGAAAATAATTTAATATGATATATGTATACATATAATGGTATTATATAATAGCATAATATAAAAGGTATATTCACAAATCTAAAAATATGTAATGAGTGAATTTAGAGAGAATACATTATAGAATAAAATACCACATTATAAAAATATAATAATAATATAAATAAAGCTCAAAATGATGATATATAATAAGATAATGTACAAAAATATAAGTGAAAATATGACCGAATATACCAATAATAAAATAATAATAATTAAATTAATAAAAACAAATGTAAAAAAAGGATTAAATCGCAACTAAACCTAAATTAACAAGAAAATAATAGAATTAAAATAAAGTAGAGGACCATGCTGCAATGCGCGAATTATATGGGGGCCGATTGGGAAATATCCCGCTTCTCCAAAACGCTACGTTTTTGCGCGGGTCAAAATGAAACCAACGAAAAACTACAAAGCCAGAATAAAATAAAATAAAATAACAAGGGGACTAGATTGGGTTTCGGCACAAAAGCAAAAGGACCTAGCATGCAAATATCCCCTCCGAGACCAAAATGCACGGGTCTTGCCACGCTCGGGTCGGGTCATCGAGTTAATGGCCCAATACAGCACTATTTTAGAGCCATTGACACAGGCCATAAACGGTGCCGTTTTTCCCACTTTAAATAGCCCTTTTCAAACCCTAAAACCAGTAGCCACTTCTGGGTTTTTTCTCGCCACCTCACAGACTCTAAACCTTCCACTTTCAACTCCAATTTAGGACGGAGCAAGCAGAGGTTTAGATGGCGTCGTCGACGAAAGGTAAATCACTCACCTCTCATATTCAGTATCCGTCAAAAAAAATTACAATGCATTTGTCCTCTATTTTATAGGCCGAAAGTAAAAGAAAAACCAAAATTAAGAAAAGACAATATTTTTTCTTTTCTTTGTTGTGTTGTTTTTGTCTTCCTTGCAGGTACGGGCGTACGGAGGAAGACATGGCATGTCTTGGAGGAGATGCATGCCAGCAGAGGCGCAGACGCTGTGAGGGAGCCTTGGGTTCATTCATGACGTTATTATTATTGAAGGCTTCCCTAGGGTTTGGTTCGGTTTTTTTTGTGTAATGGGCTTAGGGTTAGGTGTATTAGGTTAGTGAGTTTGGGCTGGGGTTAAGGTTTATAAATCGGGCTTGAATTTTGGGTAATTCGGGTTTAGGCCGACTATTGTAAAAACTGGACTGCTATTGGACTTTAATAATTGTTTTTTACTTAATTTTTATTATCTATATTGGGCCATCCAAAATTGGCTATTACACACCACATTTATTTATGTATCAAACTTATCCACATGAGTTAATTCATAAACCATTTCTAACATTGCTACATACCAAATCATATACCAAGTATACCACATACACATACTATGAAACTTTATTTTCTCACATGAACTTTAACTATAACTAATAATGCACAATTATAAACATCATTTCTTTTCAATCGTTTATCGATTATAATCGAGATTATGGTCAATTATACACAAATCATTCATATGTTCTTCCAATTTTCCTCCTCCTCCTCTATATTCCACATCCTTAATGTGTATAACACACTTAAACAACATTAACTACAATTTCACTATTCACTCACATATATATTCAAAGCTGTCTATTCGAGTCAGAATCACTAAATTATTTTACCTGGAGCTACAAAAATCCAAATTAAGATCTGTAAATTTTTCCCAAAACTAGATTCATATATATTGTTACCATAAAATTTTTAGAATTTTTGGTTTAGCAAAATAGTACAGTTTATTCTTTAAAGTTTCCCCTCCTTCACTGCTCGACAGTTCTGACCTCTCTTCACTAAAATTTAATTATCTCATTGTACATAAATCAAATATTTTTTCTGTTTGTTTCTCTTGAAAATAGATTCACTTAAGATTCTAAACATATAAATATATAAGATTCCGAACTCATTCTGACTCTATCTAACTAAACTTCAAATATCTCAAGATATATAACTCTTTTGCTTTCTCTGTTTCTTTTATGTGAGAATAGACTCATTCAGCTTCAATTTCATATATTATTCAGCCTCTAATTCAATATCCACCATTTTTTGGTGATTTTTCAAAGTTAAACAACTGTTGTTGTCTAAACTGTTTTATTGCTAAATGTACTCTTTCATAATTTCACTTTTTCACTTTCAATCACAATTCAATTAAAAATTCACTTTGCCATTTCTAAGTCGATATTCAATTCAATTACACACCTATAGTCATTATTCAATTACACTTAGTCAATTTCCCGATGAACACTTCAGAATAATAACAGATACTCGGTGGATTCAGCACATAGCAACCACCTTATTAATCAATGATGTCCGGTGGAATCAGCACATAGCAACCACCTTACTAATCAATGATGTTCAGTTCACATAGTACTACACATGTGACCATTACCATCCGATACACGTAGTAGCCCGCACATAGTACTACACACGTGATTGAAACTATCCGGTACGCATAGTAGCCTGCACATAGTACTACACATGCAACCTATCATTTCGGTACACGTAGTAGCCTACACATAGTACTACACACGTGACCATCACTTTCACTTTTACATAGCGGCCTACACACAATCCGTGCCACACATGTTATCATTTCTGTCACTTCATTCGTATCATTTTTTATTCCAAAGGTTCATTCGAGAATTTTTCACTTTTTCTCACTTTTCTTTTTATCGATCAATTTCAATTTCTCTCCTTTCTTGATTTATAACAATACATTTAACTTAGATAACCTTCACACTATTCATTCCAGTCCAAAAATCATCCTTTGGCAAAATTACATTTTCCCCCTAAAGTTTTACAAAATTACAATTTTGCCCCTAGGCTCGTAAAATAATTTTTTATTCAATTTCCTTTCATTTTAGGCCTATCTGAACCATTTTTATAACTATAGCAGTCCACAATACTCACTTATTCACACACTTGTGACATATTTTATAACTTTTACAAATCAATCCTTTTAGGCATTTTCATCAAAAATTACTTAGTAGAAATTGTTTATCATACTCCAAACATTCATATTCTTCCATAAAACATCAAAATACATACATATAATTCATGGGTAAATTTTTAAACACAAACCCTAGTTCAAAACAATGGTAAAAATAGGTAAATCTTGTTACGAGGATTTAAAAAACGTAAAAATCATTAAAAACGGGGATAGAACGGACTTACAATCGAGCTTGGAAGCTTGAAAAACCCTAGACATGGTTTCTCCATGCAATTTTCGGCCTAGGGGTTGAAGATGGACAAAAATTGGCTTTTAATTTTGTTTTTAATTCATTTTAATAACTAAATGACCAAAATGCCCTTAATGAAAAACTTTGGAAACATGCCTAACCATACCCATTTTTGTCCACCAACTTAACCAATGGTCTAATTACCATATAAAGACCTCCAATTTAAAATTTCATAACAATTGGACACCTTTAACATATAGAACTCAACTTTTACACTTTTCACAATTTAGTTCTTTTGACTAAATTGAGTGCCGAAACGTCAAAATTTTTGAACGAAATTTTCACAAAATCATTTTGTGAAATCGTAGACCATAAAAATATAACGAAAATATTTTTTTCTCATTGAATTTGTGGTCCCAAAACCACTATTCCGATTAGCCCCAAATTCGGGTTGTTACATCTCTTGCCATTAGTTCTAACCAGCCCACCTCCATTAACTCACCACCTGTTGTTAATGGTATTAAGATTGTTAATTTCAAAATTCTAATGTTAATTTCAAGTGCAAATCTAGTATTAAGATTGCTTTAAATTGATGAGGTATTTATCTAGTTTTACTTTTCGATTGTTGCTGTCGAGTATGGGAAGTCAATTAATCATCAAGCTTTAAAGCTGAAAGTTTGTCTTCTTTGTTCATAGGACCATATAGGAAGATATCTTGAAATTGGGGTTGGTTTTTCTTTTATAGGAGCCTTTTTTTTTGTTGGTTGATTTGTGTGAAGCAAAGCTCCAAATTTGAGTTTGTTATATATATATTTTTGTCCTCAAGTCTAATTGAAATGTGAGAAAGTAAACTTCTCATTTATTAGCTAATTGAAACTTACATATCTATAAATGTCATTAAATAGATTCACATAACATGGAAAAAACATATATTTTGTTCAAGAATATAAAACTTCTCATTTATATCAGTCAAAAATCTAATTAAATAAGTATTAATAATAATTACTTGCATTTTCTATTCATATTTCAATATTTGATGCATTGTCTCGTATATTAAATAAAAATATATAATTTGTATTATTATTATTTACTTATTAACAAGTAAATAAAATAAAAATATGAATTAAGGTAAATCTTGTTGGCTGCTTGTCTATAAGTTGGGTCGTGATTCGTTCCTTCTTAAATTTCTTACATGATTTGTTGTTGTTTTTTTTCTTTTTCAAGTATTATCTAATTACAAAATTATTTTATAAGTAAATAAAAATAAGATAGCAATCAAGGCCGAGAGAGCTGCTCAAAATTTCATAAATTTGTCTGAGTTGCAACTCAATTGGACAGATAGTTTGACCTTTGGCTAAGTGTGTGCTAACATGATAATTGATTTCCTCGGCTTTAAATTAATGGTACTCACCATTTTGACTTTATCCCTTGGGATATTTCTTACTCTCATCAGCACATGAATTCATTCTAGTTCTACCATGAATGAAGGGACGAGTGATGCATTTTTCTTATAGCGTTATTCATGGTTTATAGTAGGATGTAGAGCAATTGAGCAAGTTTTGGTGCTCTTTCTTCTTCCTTGCTAAATTATCCTGAATTAATAGAAAGATAGTATAAGTTAGGAAATTATATTATCCTAAATGAGCTCTTCAATCGAGAGACGAAATGGGATTGGGTTAGGGGGTATCCACTCAACTTTTTAGAATCTAAAATGATGCTTATACGAAAATATGAGCAAATCATTCTTTTTAATTTTAATGTGATAAATACTTGTATTAATTCCGCCGACTACTATTCTATAATCGATATCTTTTGTTTATGTTAGCTTTAACCACATATTTCGTTTTTTAGTATGACTCAAGAGCAAGTTCATGCACATTCTAGCCCTAGAGATAATGGAGTTGTTTCCATCACTGTAACACTCCTAACCCGTATACGTCGATAAATTAGGGTTACAAAGCGTTACCAAATAAAACGCAACTTAACACAGACATTCAGTAGAATTCAAAAATTTTACTTTAACCTTTTATAACAAAACATAACATTTCAGTTCAGTTAAACCGTAAGAAAAATAAGCTAGTTTCATTTGGCTATTAATTACATATATATATACAGTACATTAAAGTACGACGCCCAAAATATTATCTAGCCTATACATGCCATAAGTTAAAATTTAAACGTTTTAATACCGAGATAGTAGATAGAGTGATGATCTTCGCTAACGATCCCGAAGTCTGCAGACTTGGTTTTTATCTATAAAACAAATGGATAAAACAATCAAGTAAGCTTTTATAGCTTAATAAGTTTATAGCATATCTAAAATACATATAAGCGAACATATGTATAAACATTATATGCTTATAATCAAATTACGACATAATCATTAATTGCATATACCGATTTCTAATATACTTATCATTTGCATTTCATCGAATGCATATATATGATCCTTCAAATACATATGTCAAAAGCTTATATTTTACTTATCAACTACATAAACCAAATGCACATCTATACTTATAATCCACATATGCCGAATGCATACATGTATATTCAACAGTTTTCATAACAACCAATATATGTGCCTACTCACTAAACACAGAGATCCAAACCTTTATATGCTCATCAAATACATATAGACAAATGCTCATGTAATTATCCATTATATATATCCCATAATCATTTATATATATATATATATATCAGATCACCGGCACTTAACCTGCTAGGTTTATAACCTGATTCAGATCACCGGCACTTAGCCTGCTAGGCTTATAGCCTGATTCCAATCACCGGCACTTAGCCTGCTAGGTTTATAACCTGATTCAAATCACCGGCACTTAGCCTGCTAGACTTAAAGTCTGAATTATTTCACCGGCCTTAAGCCTGCTAGGTTTTAAACCTGAAAATTTCAATTTCACATATACAAAATACTCCTCAAGTAATTCATTAAATAAAACACATAATTGTAAAATATCATATTCAAACCTAAGAGAATTTATAAAATCCTATCTTCAATTCAATTCAAATTTCTATAAATTGTATGCGCTCACATATATTCCTATACCTTACTACTTAACTAATTTCAATACAAGAATTTTACATATATATATATATATATATTCACCTATTCAAACTAACTATACATGTATATTTTTGTACGTATTCAATACTACCCATATATATATAAACTTAACATCCATATCTTGAAATATGTTTAAGACCTATTCGAATGTATACATATATGTTTCAACTCACATTTAAACACTTATTCGAAATTTACCTATGCATATGCAATATACACACTTTTAATCCATCCCAAAAGTTATACATGAATGTACATGTATATGTTCGAATCTTATGTTTACATTTACATTTCTCATATCATCAAATATTTTCAAATAAAAACATAAACGTATAGATATATATTTAAATATTCAAACAATGTATATATATATTTAATTCCAAAACTTATATAGGCATATATCCATTTAGCCGAACATAGCTTATACACAATTACTATCCATATTTCAAGTCTATTCAACCAAAGTATACTTGATTATAAATCAATAATAATTCAATATATATTCGTACACACATTTATATACTACTTTAGTTCTATTTATAAGCTAGTAGACTTACCTCGGACGATGGAAAATCGAAGTCGGACGATTATTCGACTATTTTGGCTTTTCCCCGATCTAACTCCGATTTCTTTGGTTCTCGATCTAAATATATTCAAAATGAGATAATTTATTTATTAACACATTCAATTTAGTCCAAAAACACATAATTTGGCAAATTACTATTTTGCCCCTAATATTTACACTTTTTGCAATTTACTCCCTATTGCATAAAACACAAATTACACAAAATTTGCCCATACCACACAAGGGCCAAATATTCATGGTTCTCATACAAGTCCACACATTTCATTTGTTTCACATTTTAGTCCCCCAAAAATTTAATTTCACAATTTAGCCCTATTTACTCAATTTCACTAAAAATTCAAAGACAAAACATTTTAATCTAACACCTATATTTCATATTTCATCAACCAACATCACATATCACAAGTTATCATCAATGGAAAAACACAAAATAATCAACAATTTCAAAAATTCAAGCATGGGTCTTGTAGTATACAAAGCAATGATCTCAAAAACATAAAAATTATCAAAAACCGAAACCAAAACACACCTTAATTTTCAATGGGAATTGTCGAAACCCTAAAAGCCATTGATGAATTCTCCCAAGCTTAACATTCGGCCAAGGTAAGAATGTTTTTTTTTATGCTTTCTTTACTTATTTTAATTATATGACATAATTTAATAAATTACTAAATTAACCTTATATAATAAATATATAAAACATATATATAAAGGACAATGTTGTCACATGTCACCCACTAACTATATTTTGGTCTAGTTACACCTTTAGACCTCTCACTTAAAAAGACAACAATAAATAGACACTTTCATATTTAACCATTAAATTTTTATTTTACGCGATTTAATCCTTTTATTTAATCGGACACTCAAACGACGAAATTAAAACATGAAAATTTCACACAATTAAATTCACACATAATAAACACACAAAATAATATTAAAATATTTTTTTGACTCGAACTTGTGGTCCCAAAACCACTATGTCCAATTAGAGTCGAAATCGGGCTGTTACAACTCTCCCCCCTTTAGGGATTTTCGTCCCCGAAAATCTTACCGGTGAATAGGTTTGGATAACACCCTTTCATCATATCTTCTGACTCCCAGGTTGCTTCTTCAACTCCGTGTTTATGCCGCAATACTTTAACTAACGAAATTTTCTTATTTCGTAATTCTTTGATCTCATGAGCCAGAATACTAATCGGTTCTTCTTCATATGTCATATCAGAGTTAATTTCAATCTTCGTCGGATGAATCACATGTGAAGGATCAGATCGGTATCTACGGAGCATCGAAACATGGAATACATTATGAATCTTTTCTAACTCAGGCGGTAACGTCAATCTATAAGCAACCGGTCCAACACGCTCTATAATCTCATACGGTCCAATGAATCTCGGACTCAATTTGCCTTTACGACCAAATCTGAGTATTTTCTTCCACGGTGAGATTTTCAAAAACACTTTATCCCCGATCTGAAATTCTATATTCTTTCTTTTCAAATCCGAATAAGATTTCTGACGGTCCGATGCTGATTTCAGACTATCCTGAATCACTTTCACCTTCTGTTCAGTCTCTTTAATCAATTCAACCCCGTGTATCTTATTTTCACTAAGCTTAGTCCAATACAATGGTGTACGACATTTACGACCGTACAAAGCCTCGTAAGGTGCCATTTTGATACTAGATTGAAAGCTATTATTATACGCAAATTCAATCAAAGGTAAGTATCGTTCCCACATACCTTCAAACTCGAGAATACAACATCTCAACATATCCTCAAGTATCTAAATGATTCGTTCAGATTGACCATCTGTTTGCGGGTGAAAAGCGGTGCTAAAATGTAGTTTCGTACCTAAAGCATCTTGTAGTTTCTTCCAAAATCGCGATGTAAATCTCGGGTCTCTGTCCGAAATAATAGAAATAGGTACTCCGTGCAATCTCACAATCTGAGAAATGTACAATTCAGCAAGTTTATCAAGTGAATAATCAATACGAACCGGAACAAAGTGAGCCGATTTTGTCAATCTATCAACAACAACCCAAATTGCATCTTTCTTGCTTGGTGTCAACGGTAAACCGGATATAAAATCCATCGTAACTCTATCCCATTTCCATTCAGGTATCATGATCGGCTGAAGCAACCCAGATGGTACCTGATGCTTGGCTTTTACTTGCTGACATATTAAACATTTCGAAACAAAGTCAGAAATGTCTCGTCTCATACCATGCCACCAATAGTGCTGTTTCAGATCGTTATACATTTTCGTGCTACCCGGATGAACAGAAAATCGACTATTATGAGCTTCATTCAAAATCATCTGAATTAACTCTGAATTTTTCGGAACACATAATCGATTTCTGAATCTCAAACAATCCTCAGCATCAACTAAAAACTTCGAATCAACATTTAAGTCACACTGAGCTCGTTTTGCAATTAAATCATTATTGACTTTTTGAGCTTCACAAATCTATTGAACAAATAACGGTTTTGCTTTCAACTCAGCTACTATCGCACCATCATCAGACATAGCCATATGCGCGTTCATTGCACGCAAAGCAAACAGTTATTTTCGACTTAGGGCATTAGCAACAACATTAGCCTTTCCCGGGTGATAGTCAATCACAAGCTCGTAATCTTTCAGCAATTCTAACCATCGGCGCTGTCTCAAATTCAGATCTTTCTGAGTCATCAAATATTTCAGGCTTTTGTGATCAGAATAAACATGACATTTTTCACCAAACAGATAATGACGCCATATTTTTAATGCAAATACAATAGCGGCCAATTCCAGATCATGCGTCGGATAGTTCTTTTCATGCGGCTTTAACTGTCTCGAGGCATAGGCTACAACTTTGCCTTCCTACATTAAAACATAGCCCAAACCATTTAAAGATGCATCACTATAGATAACAAACTCTTTACTCGATTCGGGTTGAACTAAGACTGGAGCTTTGGTCAAAAGTACTTTCAACTGATCAAAACTTTTCTGGCACTTTTCTGACCACTCAAACTTAACGTCTTTTTGTAGTAACTTTGTCATCGGGGTTGCAATCCTAGAGAACCCTTTCACAAACCAGCTATAATAACCAGCGAGCCCCAGAAAGCTTCGAACTCAGAGACATTTCTCGGAGGTTTCCAATCAAGTATAGCTGAAATTTTACTCGGATCAACCCGAATGCCCAATGCTGACACATGACCCAGAAAACTGACTTCGCGTAACCAGAACTCACATTTACTAAACTTTGCATACAACCGTTTATCTCGCAAAGTTTGTAACACAATTCTCAGATGTTCGGCATGTTCGGTTTCATCACGAGAGTAGATCAAAATATCATCTATAAATACTACCACAAACCGGTCCAGATACTGTCTAAAGATCCGATTCATCAAATCCATAAAAACAGCAGGTGCATTAGTAAGTCCGAAAGGCATAACCAAGAACTCATAACGTCCATACCTCATTCGAAAAGCTGTCTTTGGCACATCAGAGTCTTTAACTCGTTTAAATAGTTGGGTTGTTGCCTTGTATGTTGCTGATGAAATGTCTAAATGGGTATCTGTGAGTTTAAATACTCATGTTATTTAATATTAATTACTTTAACATATTGTGGATAAAAGTTGGATGGATGCTCTAAAATTTAGCTCCAATCACCTTGCTGGAATAAAAATATTTCTATCATTTGCAATTGGAAAATCACTCTTTAATGGAAAAATATATTGTCTATGCCATCACTGCAATCATATGATATTGCACGAACCACATATTATGAGTGAGCATCTTCGTCTTCATGGTATAATAAAAGAATACAAGCATTGGATTTTACATGGAGAATCCATTAAAAAGACATTGGTGCAAACCAGCCAAACGGTAAGAACTTTTTTGTTAATTTGTACGTTGTCACAAGACAACAAAGCTGATATAAAAGATCTTATAACAGATGCTCTAGGTATTAACATCCCAACTCTTAATGAAAGTTTTGATAGAGTTTCAAGCGAGTTTAAGAATAATGGTCGGGAGTATGATGCTAATGAGGCCCAAAAGACTACGGAGAGAGCAACTACTCCTCTAAATGATTGTGATATTCCACTGTATCTCGATTGTGTCAAGTTCCCATGTGTCTCATTCCTACTTTGGCTTTACCATTTCAAAGCACTTTTTGGATGGTTAGAAAAATCATTGACATGTTTATTGGAGTTTTTAAATAAGGAATTTCCAAATGGAAACATAATCTCGACAACATACTATAAAGATAAGAAAAAGATTTCTACACCAAGGTATTACAGTACTTTCCCTTGATTCCCAGACTTAAAAGATTGTTTCAATCCTCCAAGACATCACAATCCATGAGACGGCATAAATAAGGACAAACCAAAGATGGTATATTGAGACATCCAGCCGATGGTTCTGCCTGGGATGTGCTTGAGAAGAGGTTTCTTGATTTTCCATATGATCCTCGCAATGTTAGGCTAGGTTTGGCTAGCGATAGATTCTGTCCATTCCGAACAATGAGTATAAGTCACAATACATGGCCAGTACTTCTTATTCATTATAATTTGGAACATTGGGCATGTATGAAACACCAGTACTTTTTATTCATTATAATTTGGAACATTGGGCATGTATGAAACAATCATTGATGATATTATCAATGGTTATCCTTAGTGAGAAAGGACCCAACAACAATATTGATGTCTATATGCAGTCTTTAATTAATGAGTTGATGCTTTTGATTCATCAGTTTCTGAATCTTTCACTTTACGAGCTTGTCTTCTTTGGACAATCAATGATTTCCTAGCTTATGCTAATCTTTCAGGGTGGAGTACAAAAGGTTGGCTTGCTTGCCCAGTATGTGCTGAAAAAACTCAATCATGATGGCTACAGTATGGTCAGAAGTTCTGTTATATGGGTCATCGTCAATGGTTATTGACTGAACACCCATTTGAAAAATAGAGTCATGAATTCAATGGCACTATAGACTGTGGGGTAGCTCCTATACCACGATTCGGGGAAGATATCTTAAGGAAAGTTGAAGGTATCAATTTCATTTATGGAAAAGCCTGAAAGGGGGATGGAGAAAGTCTAGATGAAAGGTCGGTAGAACTCGATGTTGACGATTAACAAATTTGAAGAATTAGTAGTATAGGGAGATGAAACAAATCTTATAAATCAAGACGAGACTTTATGGAAGAAGAGGAACAAATTTTTCAACTTGCCTTATTAGTGTTACAATCTACTTCGACATAACTTGGATGTCATGCACATCGAGAAGAACGTATGTGACAATGTCATTCGCAGCCTTCTTAATCTCTCACGCAGTGGTAAAGATATTATCAAGGACCTGCAAGATATTGACATCCAAAGTTATCTTCATCCAAAAATGAGAAACGAGAAAGAGTACCTACCGCAAGCATGTTACACTCTTACATCAAAGGAAAGAGATATTTTCTTTCCATTGTGAAAAACTTGAAGGTACCCAATGGTTATGCATCAAACATATCTCGATGCGTGAATTTGAAAGAGCACAAGTTGAGCAACCTCAAAAGTCATGATGGTCACATTCTCATGTTAGATTTGCTTCCTATATGCTTAAGAGGAGTTGTAGAAAAGAAGGTGCTAAGTGTTGTTACAAATCTATCAAATTTCAAGAGATTATGTGCAAAAAGTCTTGATCCACAAGAAGTTGATCAACTTCAAATACAAGTCGTGTTAATACTTTGTGAAATGGAGAAAATATTTCCTCCAAGTTTCTTCGCAATCATGATTAATTTGATTATTAATTTGTCAATGGAAGCTAAGCTTGGTAGACCTGTTCAATACATGTGGATGTACTCGATCAAAAGGTATATGAAATATATCAGTAATATTTCACAATATTTTATTTTTATTATTTTAATATAGTATATAATAAGTATGTAAAAATATATGTATGTGATGCAGGTATCTTATGGGATTGAAAACTTCGATGAGAAATAGAGCTTATGCCGAATGTTCCATTGCTAAAGGGTACATAGTTTCAGAATATCTTACATTTTGCTCCCGTTATTTTTCTAACGTGGAGACTATATTTTCTTGTCCTCCCAGGAGTGATAAGAATATTCAAAAACGGTACATTTTCTCTTCTGGAGGACGTCCAATTGGTACCATGAAAACGAAGAGAAAGGAGATGCGATCTCTTACACAAGCAAACCGCTATGTTCTATTACATATCAATAAGTTATCACCATATCGTTAGTGAGTTTCCTGAGGAAAATCTTGTCATTTGGTTCTTTTTCTTAACCAATAGACTAATAAAGTAATATTTCTTAATTTGTATGCATTTTGACAACACTTTTCACAAAATACTAAATATATTATAGGGAATTTTTGGAGTAAAAGTGAGTTGCTTATGATGGCAATCAAATTAGTAAACGCACAAAGGACAAATGGTTGGTTGAAAAGTTCCCGAAATGGCTTGCAAACTAGGTAAATTGTCACCATTAAAATAATTTATCGTATTATTTATATAATGAGGGCACATTGTACAAATTTGTTCATAGAACAATAGCTAATCGATTTTAGGGTCTTATAATTAATGGTTTTAGGGTCTATACTAAAAAACATGAGCAACATCATAAGACTCAAAATAGGGCGTGATGGTTTTTGTTGACGGGAGAAACTATTATGGCAATTGCATTGAAATTATTGAGATAAACTATTATGAAAGGTTTTGGGTTATCATGCTTAGATGTGATTGGATGAATATTAAGTCTCCTAGGAGTATGCAGAAGAATGCAAATGGTTTTATTATGGTGAAATTTTCTGAACTTATCCATTCAGGGAATCGTGATTCGGACGATCCATACATACTAGCTTCTCAAACGAAACAAGTATTTTATGTCAAGGATGCCAAGAGTGAAGAATGGCTCCATGTTATCGAAACAAAGCGAAAAGATTTGTACAATCTAGGCATTGAAACCCCTATAGAAGATGATGAATATCCGCAGTGTGATCATCATGTTGTAACTTAATAATTTTAGTTTTAATTTTAGTTTTAGCATCTCTTTATTTATAATTGTATTTAACTGAAAGTTATAATTTTATCGATATATGTCCAAGAAGTGGTGTTTTGCAGCTGATGTGTGTATATGTACATCAATATGGTAAAAGATGATTCCAATTTTTGCCGATCTTTACCTGTAAGTTCATATAATTTAATATCAACATTATATGGACTAATTTGATTAAATTTCAGGTTTTATGATTTTGCAGTGTTAATTGTCAAATGGCCAAGTTATTAAACAAGTTAGATAGATGTGCATCAAGACCCACTACACATCTATAACTAAAACATTTTACAAGTTTTGAAACAAATAATTATTTATTTAATTTGTGAATTTGTTTTGAAATAACTCTATAAAAAATAACATTTTCAATTGTATAATAGGGCGTTTTAATTTGGTTTGATTAAAAAATTAATTTATTCACATTTATTTGAATCAATAGAAATTTAATATTTCAATGTTATTTTGGTTATCAATCAGTGAAATTAATTTATTTACTAAAATTAAATATAGAATAATAATTAATATTTTGGTTAGATGTATAAAATTAACACTTAAAATTATACCCAAAAAGTTTATGACTTAAAAGGTGCTGTGGAGATAGTAAATTTTATTTGATTAAACAAATATTTTGAATTAACAAAACTATTTTAATTTTTTTATCACTTTGAATAATGTTGGCTATAATTCAGTGTGGCAATGGAATGGAAGTTCTCCCTTCTTTTGACTATAATACTTGCCGACCTAACCCTAAAACCCAAAATAAAAAGTAAGCAAATAAATAAGCCAACCTTGCTCCAAATTTACCGTCGGCTTCAAGTTTCCCGGCAACAAATCTTAAAAGCAAGTTAAAAATTCATATTTTTTTCAGTTCAAATCTCATGTTCTTTTCCTCCTCTTCAAAACCCATGACCTTTTCGGTGCTCTGCTGGGTGCTTCATCATTAACCATCATCCATTACCACTTTGTTTTTCTAGGAAAATGATCAACAAAGCGTGAACATTAAAAGGTGTAAGATTTTCTTTGAGGGGTTCTTCCGCGATTTCGAACACCTTGGGAAGTGCTGCTACCGATAGTAAAAGTATGAGAGAAGAAGCTCCAAGTCAAACAGCGGAAGAAGTACCTGCAACTTTGGCTGGTACTGCCATTACCTTCTCATTTATTCTTTCTTTGGTTTTAGGCTCATTTATTACATTTTGCAAATGCCCCTTCTCACTTTTCCAATTAAGTTTCTTGATAGATTCTTGTTAGCATATAAGCGTTTATAACAATTCGTGCTTGAATGGGAGATAGATTTTGGTTTATGCTATAAGGTTAGGCCTTCAACTAGTTGTCATTTAGGTTTGACTTTCTTTTGTCTAATTTGATTCTTACATTGAAATTTTATATAAATTACCACTTTACTTTGTAAACATAACTGTTTTCAACTTTTATGCAACATATGTTCAAGCTTATTCTTGATGTATATAGATTTTTGCATTTGCTTTCTTTACTTATTGTTGTGATATGATAGGTTTTAGTTTCACCTAAAAATTAGAAAACAACTATTTGGTTTTTAAATAGGGACTCTTAGGAATTTTTACTATTTGACTTATAATTGATCCATGTCATTATTTGCAAAATAATCAACATCCTTTTTCCCAAAAATAGCTAATATTTAGTAGGATTTGACTTGCTATATTTCCTAACAACTTTCAAAATCTTCTCACCTCATCATACACTATAATTTTCTTCACACTAGTAATGGCCAAAATTCACCAAGAATATAAATAATGAATAACATTTTCGTAGAAAAACCACCAAGAATATGAATATTAAAATGAAATGAATATCATTAACGTTCAAGATAGAATTGCATGTCTTAAAGTTACTTACCAGAAAAAAAAAACTAGCATTTATAATTTTGAAAACTGTTGGTATAATTAACGCCAAGTGAGGGATAGACACATAAAGAGTTTATAATATATATATAGTGATGGGATAGGAATATCATAGGCAAGGGGTTAGTTTGGTTTTCTCGGTGGTAAAATTCAATCCATGCGAACATAAATCTACGTTTTTCCTTCTTTCTTTTCCTTAAAAGATATTAGACTCTCTAAATTTGTAAGTTCACAATTATGTTTTATGACTATATATCAAAGTCTTGATAGACTCTCATGTTGATTTATTGTTTACGTCTTATAAGTTATGAAGTAGCGAAACATTCTCAATCATACACATGTATTAATTATTTGAAGTAGTTGATAATTAATACTTAGCCCTTCAACATTATAAAAAATTCAATTTAGTCATCTTTTAATTTTTCGTCTTTTTAACTATTAAATTTGTGTTTTTTTTCAAATCATACCAACAAAGATGAAAATTTTAATGTTTAAATTGACACATGATATGTCAACATTTAAATAATTAACATCCTTTTTCCCTCTTAGGATTAGTTTACTATACAAAGACCGTTTTTCGCATTACTAGGAGGTCGATTTCCTGTGCTAGTAGACATAGCTATTTAACAATCGATATATATACAATTAAGAATGGTTGAACACATCCATCATCTCTAACAATAATTTACCTTCCATCACCATGCAATAATAACAATAGACTTGAAGTTCTTTCTTTTGGAAAGGTTAGATGTTGCACCAAGTTGAAATTTTATAAGGTTATCCTGTTTCATTTTTATAATAAATAAGATGCTTATCCAAAAGAAAGAATGAATGAATTAAAAAATCGAAAAAACCTTTAAAGGATTTAAAACTTACCTTATTTTTTACATGTTTTATTTCTTTTTATTTCAGTATTTACCATTTAAATATTATTATATTTATTGATGGTTGTGGAAGTCTCCTAATGCATCTAAAAAACCTTTAAAGGATCATCTTGAAAAGAGTTATATTTCAGGCCTCTAAACTGAAGTATTTGCTTGTAATTAAGAAAATATGTTTGCATTTTAGACTTATTATTAGAGCATTACATACTAAAGCTTGAATTGTGTTTCAACTGTGAATTTATGTTACTTTTAATTACTGGAAAGACGTTTGGTAGTCTTTGGTAGTAGTTGCAGGTAGGATGAAAGAAGCAAGAAGGAAAAGAGAATTGTGAAGAGAGAAAATAGAAGAAAAAGGACGGATTGTGAGGAGAAAAGAAAATAAAGATAACAGTTATTCTTTGTGCAACAAAATTCAATGGAGCAATTTAGAAGAGAAGAAGTAGGGAGCAACTAAAAAAGGGAGATCAGAGATGTGAAGAAGGGGAAGAGAAATCTACCTTGGGTTTTGCATAGAATCTTGATAAGAAGTTAGAGTGCAGCGAGAACTTCCTGCAGTCCTGCCTTTGTTCTGTTTTCTTGGTTTTGAATTCTATGATTCATAAAACTTAAAGAATGTTGATGAATGATTCAACTTTGGATTTCATTGCCCAAACCATGAGCTAATTATCTTTGGGTTTGAATTATTGGGGTGAATATTGAATTATTTGTAATGCTCATAATATGCTTTTGATTAAAATTATTGTTTCATTCTATTGTTGTTTAATTGGAATGCATTCATGCAAGCTCTAGACATAATTGATTGCATGTTATAATCTTAGATGGCTTTGAATTTGAAAGGATTAAATACATCATATTATTAATCGATTAATACAGGCAAGTTCTCGAAAGAATATTTGCAACACTCTAGACATAGAAGATGTGATCTGTACAGGTGTAGAGCGTTAGTTAGGTTATCATTCGTGAGTCTTGTAAACATACATAGACTCTGAATAATAATTAAAGTTTAACTCTCGAAAGAAGTAGACTGCAGTGGTAAATCTTTGGGCAATAGTTTAGTCATAACTTTGCCATGGCATTATTATGTTATGAAAATATTTCCTGAGTAATTCCAACCTTTATCATTCAACAGCAGAAATACTCTCTACTTGTTCCTTGTGAATTGCCACGACATTTAGATTGTTTGGTCGTTTTTCAGTTATAAATTGATATTATTAGTTCATTCATTAATTCCCTTCAATAATTTATACTTTGTTTCTTTTGCACAGTCTCATTCGTTAAATCTTCAGTAATACTAACTAATTCAAATAAACTTTCGATCTCTGTTGAAACCATACTCATTCATCATTATATTACTTGAATCGATGTGTACACTTTCACATTTTGATTATTTACACACAATAGAAATATATGAAAACAATCCTCCTAATGTGCATAATGATCAATGGAAGTGGCTGGTGGAGTGATGGAGACACACCACAAGCTGCGGTATGCACTTTTGTTAGATTAAATGTTCCATTTTTTTTGCTTCCACTTACAGTGTGATCAAAGTAGGGGGTGCATATATAAGTGATTTGTTGAATGAGGCACAATAAACTTAGCTTTCCTATTACTCTCATATTTTCTCTCATCAATTTAAACAACAGGCACAATCAGAAAAGATGAAAGAATCCCGAACAAAGGTGCGTTATGCACGCATCGCTGGTAACATAGGATATGTGACCCTCAATACACAATTTGTAAGTATTACATATTAGTCAATATGTAACTTATATTAATTGTTCTACGCTCATTGGTGAATATTGTTAACAACTATTATTTTGTTGTATAATAGGCTACGAAGGAAGGCCATGAGCCCTCGTGTTTGGAGAAGTTTAGATTTCAACATTTGTGGAAAGATGTGAGTGACAAATTGAGCAGTGAGGTAGCAGAACAAGTTTATGTAAGAAACAAATGGGTATTATTTATTTATTTTAATTTATTTTGACATCGGTTTTTCTTTTTTTCAAAATAGATTTTTCTAATGAAAGAGAATTGTAGGATGAAGCATGCAAAAGGGTTAAAGACTCTATGCCAACACCTAAGAGTTCTTTCGCGCCTTAAGACAACATTGCATTAGAAAACGAGGTGTATACACAAGTATTCGACCCTGGCAAGGATGGAAAAACGTTGGGATATGGACGTGGGATGACCAAATCCAGGTTGTTTGGCTATGGTTCAGTCACCTGAGGAAGCCAATCTACATCGACCATTAGTACATTGATTGAAGAGATGAGCGCTAAACATGTCGAGCAAATACAAACAATTCAAGCCGAACAAGCAGTTCAAGAGAAGACTCTAATCGAGGAAGTAGAATCTCAATTTTGTACGAAAGCCGCAGAGCGAGAAGCTTGTTTGATAGCTGAGGCAGAAGAAAGATTTATGAAATTAACTGAAAATGAATAGGCAAAGTTCAGGGATATGATGGATGCTTGTGAGAAGAAGTACAGGGCTCTCCTCAACGAGTGTATGGCAAACGGAATGTCAAGTAAGTATAAGGCTTTTCATAGTAAGCATAGTAAGGTGACTATTTTATGACTAGATTATTAATAAGTTTGTTAATGGTTTAACAGACATTGATTTTTGTAACCGAATGCAAGGTTCTTATTTGATGTCTTTATTGTTTGCTCAACTAATAATTAGTGGATTGATAAGCTAAAAAAGTAACATACTTTAATCCTATTCTTAATGCAGTTTTGGATGATTAATTATGCAAATTAGTGAATTTAAAGCTCCTAATCCTTTACATTCATTTTTTAAACTTAGGAGAGCACTTGGCAGCAAAAATAGCGAAAAACGAGCCAAAATCAAACAAATAGAGCTGTTTTCAGGAGCCACATGGCTTGGGCATTTCCACACGGGATGGCCATACGCCCGTGTGAGCCATACGGGCTGGACACATGCCCGTTTCAGCCACACGGGCTAGACACAAGCCCATGTCAACCACACAGGCTGGACACACTCCCACGTGCCAGCCCGTGTCGATTTCGCATCCTACTTCCCAAATACGCGAAAAACCCTAATTTTTTGGCTTTTTGAGCATTCTAAAGTCTATAAATACCCATTAGAAGAAGACATAAGGGAGTAATTAGGGAAGATCAAAGAAAACACTCGAAGTACACCGTCGAAATCAACTCGAAAGTGAATCTCCATCAAGATCGAAGATCTCCTTTTAATTTCTTTCAAAGTTCTATTGAATTTCTTTATATCTTGTGGTTTTTCTAACTTTGAGATGTTTTCATTTAGGATTATGAACTAAATCCCTAGATACCTAGGGAGGATGAAATCTTTGATGAATCCTTTTATTTAATTTCTGTTTTACGCGATAAATAATTGATTCTTATTCTCAATTATGTATGCTTACTTCTTGTTTTAATATTTCTGGGATATTAATTCATGTTTAATGTGCTTAATTCAATGGAACAAAAGTCCTTTTTTAAGAGTAGATCTAGCATAATTGAGTGGAGTTGCATACAATCCTTGAAATAAGATGACATAAATCTACCGGGTTAGAGTCAAATCTAATAGACGAATCCATAGATCAAGTTAATGCAACGATAGGGGTTTTAATTAGAAAGAGATTTCAATTAATCAACCTAGATTTAGTTGTTCTTACTCTCGAAAGAGATATTAACATAATTTAGAGATTTCTACAGATCAAGACATAAGTGAATAAATCGTTTAATTCAGATTCATAGTAAGAGGTGAAGTCTAGGTGAATTCTTTCCTGGGTATTGTCTATCTCATTGGTTAATATTCAATTATTTCCTTGATTCATTGTCTGTTGTGTTCTTAGTTAAATTAGTTTCGTAAATATAGATTAAAACACATAACCCCAAATTGTCGGCTAAATAATAGAAAAACAGTAATTTCTAATACTTTTAGTTCTCATGGATACTACGATATTCTCTACTCACCATAGCTATACTATTGTTTGATAGGTGCGCTTACCTTTGTCATATTTATAGTTAGTTTATTGACCATCATGGATGTACTGATGAAAATTCTTTATTTAGCTTGAATTTATGGTTCTTTGGTAAATACTAAAATATTCTTCCCACGTGTTCATGTTATTTCTCATCTAACTCGTATAAATAGAAAATGTACATTACTATTTTTCAGTTGAATTTCAGAGTAGCGGACTTGATGATAAAGCCTTCAGTTCGGATGATGATGAATGAGGCTTGCTGCATATTATGTATTATATATATATGTTATAGTGCTTGATGAATGCAGTTGTCCCATAACTTTTTGATATCATGGGAAACAAGTTGACATCATGTTTGCAACGTGTTGACTGCTTCTATTAGGATTTTGTATAACTTTTTGATGTCATGAGAAACAGGTTGACAACATGTTCACAACATGTTGACTGCTTCTATTAGGATTTTGTATATATATTAATAATTGCATTATTCAATGGTAATTTTGTATTTATATGATCATTTTATATTAATTAATTGTTCAATTAATATTGTCTCAAACTTTTCCAAACCCAATACATACAAATTTGCTCATATTTCGCCAAAACAAGCTATTCAAAATCGGGGAAAAATGTCATAAAAAACATTGGACATGAGACAAGATCTATCCCAACCTTTTTAACATATTAATTTATATTAATATCTTAATGTGAAATTAATTAAATAGGTTATATCTTTTAAAAGTTCAACTTAAAAAATAATGTAATATATTATTAATTAATAAAATTATAAATCTATAAAATCAAGGAATATAATTGAATAAATTGAAATTAATAAAATCCTTTCTTTTGAATTAAATAAATATAATCCATATATATAATTTTAATTTAAATATGATAAAATTAATAATGTTAAAATGATATTTATAATTAATAAAAATTAAATGTGTGAGATTAACATTATATATATAAAAGATAATATCAATATATTAGTAGTTTAATCTATAATGTATAAATTTATTTATCATGGTATTTTCATTATTAATGTAATAATTATTATCACTTAATTAGACTTTAGATTTATATTAAATTACACTTTTTTTTGTTAGAACTTTGATTGCTTTATGTTCGAACAACAACTAGAACGACAATTTTGGTGTAGTCAAAGTCTTTGTGTTGACATGTTTAACTTTTGATCTAATCTCATTAATGCAGCAAATGAAGAAGCATTTTGTGCCAGAATATCATGTTTATCCATTAGACTGACTTGGAAGACAAGTGAGAAGCTTGAAGTGTTAAATATTCTTTTGTCTATCCTTATCCTATCATTATCTCTTGAGAAGTTTGAAGTTGGTGGAAAGTTGTTTTATGAAGGGATTTATTTGAGTATTTTTCAAGATAAGTTATAAAGATAATTATCAGCATTTAAACTAGTGATAAAGACTCGTCTCTAAGCTGTTGATCAACATTGGAGAAGAGCCTATAAATAGGTTGATGGTTGACTTTCTTCTTATGGCATCTGGCGTGTTTTAGACACTCATTGTTTAGGGATTTCTATGGAGAGATATTATATGTCATGTGAGCTATTTGAGGAGAGTGATTTGAAACAATTTGGGTTCCACTTTGGGATCACGATTATCCTAGGAAGAGGGTAGATTGGGCTTAAACCAAGAGTTGTACTAGATAAATTGTTGAATAAAATCATTCTCTAGGCAAGGCTCCGTGGAGTTGGACTAAGGAATCCGAACTGTGTTAACAAATATCGTGTGTTGAATCTCTCTTTTATTTATCTATTTGACTCACAGTTTTGGATTTATTATGTAAACTCTCTAAATTTTGTCTCAGCTTTTGCTCCAACAGAAGATAGGACGAGACCTTTTTTGAACGATTGTAAACCAAGTTTTGTTGTTCCACCAATAGTTTTAGATTAATTATCACTTAATTAGTGTTACAATTATATACCAATTAAAATTAATATTTAGCACTATAAATATATGCATTAACAAAGCCTTTTAATTCAAAATAACATACAGAATTACTAGAAAAATCATATATTAGCATTATTTAATAAGTTTTGTTTTCATAACAAAAGGTATGATTTTAACTATTATATGAGAAGTAATTATTATTTGATATTTGTTAGTTTGACTATTATTTGATTTTAATAATTTTTACATAATTGGAATGTTGTTTACCATTATGTTGTGAAATGTTATGTCAAAGGAATGAAGTATTAAAGTAGTGGTTCTTTGTAGTGGAATTTTGATTCATATTTGAATAGGAAGTTATTTTATCTAATTACTTAATATTTTACTATTGATTGTTTTCCACTTTTTATTTTCATTACTTTTAATATTTTATTTGATTCTCTCAATTTTTTTCAAAATTAATGGACTTTTATTATGAATTAGACGACCTATTCTCATATATTTAGAACATATATATTTTAAAAATTATAAAAATATATTATTTAATAAATTTCAAAACAAGCACGTATAATGTAAGTGATATGAGTATTAAAAAAATATTAGTACACAATAATGGAACAAGAAACCGTTCTAAACATTGCTACAACGAAGAATAAAAGAAGTGATTATGCAAGAAATAACACAATAGCAACAAAGTAAATAATGCAAAAAATGTTGAAAAAATTCCAATTCGAAAACAGTTTTCTTGCACAATGAAAAATTAAAATTTTGAAAACTGAGCCGGTTTGTGATATTTATAGCAATAAACTTTACCTGAAATTGCATGTGTTTTTTGCTATACAAATTCTTGTCAGTTTCGGCTTTCAACCGAACAACCTTCTCCACTATTCTCGTAGCACGAGCTACTTCGAGTGTGGGTTTGAACAAATTCAAATCAAATGTAGAATCATAATTCAGTAGGAAAGAAAAAAACTATCTCTAATAGAAACTGGTAAAATTGTTATTCTAAAAATTAGAATTTATACTTAGAAATAAATTTACACAATTTTCAGGCAAAATAATAATATTTCAAAGTTATGTAAAACTTGCTGTGTTTTTAGTTCTACCGGTGTCATCTATTAATAGGGAAAAGAAATGAAACTCTAATTGAATTAGTAGAAGTCTATTTCAATAGAAAAACAATTTCCTAGTTAAACTAGGAGAGGAAACCCTAGTTAAATATACTAGGGTTTTTCGTCCTTAGTAATTAACATGATGGGCTTTTGAGCCTTTCCTGTATCGGGTCCAATTATAAGTGTTTCCAAGACTTTTAACCTAACATTTTATAATTCAATCTAACACAATACATGTTTTTCTATTTTCCAAAATAAAAATAATTAATTAATTTCCTAATTAAATAATTTTCTTAACCTGATTCTGATTTTGTTAAAATCATGGCAACTTTATCGTAAAAGAATCTATGAGAAAATATATTTAATTTTTTACATTCAACGGATTCAAAATTAAAAATTAATTTAATTTCATTTTCTAACTTCAATTAATTAATAATTTGAAAAACCATAAATTAATTCTCAGGCGTGGCGGTGCGACAGTGCGACGGGAGGGATGGTGACAGGGGAAAGGTGGTGGTGCGGTAGAGGTGTGGTGATTTTGTGTGGTGGTGGAGTGGAGGAGAAATGAAGAGAAAGGGGTGTTTTAGGTGGTGAAAAGAAAGAAAAAAAGAACGAGAGAAAAGGAAGGAGCAAGGAGCAGAGGCGGCAAAAGGAAGTGAAGGAGAAAAAGGATGAGAAGAAAAATAAAAACTAAATGAGTCTAGGTACATGGTCGACTAAGGTAAGGTAAGGGGAGACATTTGGCAAGTTGAGGGAATAATGGCACTAAAATTGGATCATCGGAGTAAAAAAGGGAGCTAAAAGGGAATGTTGACCTTGCAATTAAGGAAAGAATCATTCCTAGTATGGCAACATGAGTTGGATAGCAAGGCTGTTCACACTTAGTTAAATTTGTCAAAATTTTAATTAAAATAATGTGCTTGTGGGGGCTTGAACTTAGGATATTTTTGGAAACAATTAACACAGTTAACCAGTAAGACAATTTATCCCTTATGACATAAATTAGCACAAAATAATAAATAAAATCTAAGGCGTGACATTGATAACAAACTATTTTGGCAACAATCGTAGAAGTTTTCACACTAGTTTGGTCTTGGAGAGTCACTCAGCAAGGCAAAAATTTTCGTTCAAGATGTCACATGACGTGCATAAAACTTAGAGATTGTTTCCTTTTCATTCATCTTCAAATTTTCAAACCAAGTGATCATAGTTTGTAGTTTTGACATTCTTAAAATAGCATTTCCCTCATGCTATTTTTGAAGGATTGTCCAAGCTTCCTTGGCAGTTTCACACATTGGTATAACCTTGAATTGCTCCATGTCAACACTACTAAAAACATAATTCAATACCTTTGAATTTTCAGCAGCCATTCTCCTATTTTGTAGAGCGCTGAGTTTTTGCTTTTTGATGACTAGTTCCCTTTGTCTTAGTAACAACTGGTAGGGTCCAACCTCTTCAACGGCCTCCCAAGCAACAACATCAATAAACATAATGAATTCTTTTATACGTGCTTTCCAATAAACGTAATTCGACGAGTCTACTAAAAGCGGATCTTGATATACCGAACATCCTTCTTTCATAGGTTTCATAATTGTAGTCTTATCACTGAACAATCTTCAAGTACCTTATGAAGCCAAGCTCTGATACCAATTGAAAAAGATTAGTATGCAATAATGGAACAACAAATTGTTCTAAACATTGATATAACAAAGAATAAAAGAAATTATGATGCGAGCAATAACACAATAACAGCAAAGTAAATAAAGCAAAAACAAGCTGTGTTAATGAAATTTAGACACAATGATCCTAAGCCTATAAATTCTGATTCAGAATTTACTTTTATTCAATAAATTAAATCAACCAATCAGTCAACACGCCTCTATCGGCTAAAGCCCAAAACTCCATTTACAAGTTCATGCAACCCCAATAGAGAGCAATGCATCAACCAATATACATCAATTATCACTCTCAATATAACACATGAGAGTACTTCAATATTAGACAAAAGTATGAAAAATTTCAACACAACGGGATAAACAAAAGTTGGTAACAAGCACTTCAAACAAGTTTATTCGATTCCAACATGCAAAAGTCACACCTACACAAAAGTTAAAATGATCTTGAGAAGCTTTGCTAAATAGTTGATAAGTCTCTGAAACCACAACTTCATATTTAAAGGGCAGTTGATAATGATAAACCACCAATCCTTATCCAATAGGCTACTCATAATCACTTATCCATTCGGTTAAGAAAATGATGAAAGAGTCAGAGTTTCTCATGCAAAAGTAATTGAATGAGAGGCCCACAGTCATGTTTTGTCAAATATGTCACCTGATCTTTTGAACCCAAGAATGTTGTGACTATACTTGTTTGACCAACATAAGAAGAAAATGATTTCGTTCAAACAAAACATGGAATGAGTATAAAAAAAAGTTCTAACAAAAACTACTATATATAAAAATACGAGTTTGGAAAAACTTTTGAACCAACAAGAATATCTTTATTTTCCATTATATTTCTAAATTCAAATTTAAAATAATTATAATATTTAATTTAGAATTATTAGTTAAAAAGATGATGTAAAATGAAAGTTGTGATAATTATACATTTAAAAATAGTTATAATTTAATACAAGTTGTGATAAGTACACATTTAAAAATAATTATAAGTTAATTTACCATTATTAGTTAAAAAGTTGAGAAAATTTTAAAATAGATTTATTACTTGAATAGAACTTATGAGAAAAAAGTTATGATAAATACAATCATTAGTAAAAAAAAAACATTTGACGTAAAAAGTTGTGCTAATTTTATTTTTAATAATTTGTGCTAATTTTATTGATGTAAAATAGAGTTACTACTTGAATAAAATCTTAAGCATCTTAATTATTACTTAACTAATACTAGAGTTACATACCAATTAAATTTTAAGTTTAGCTTTATAAACTTAGACATATTTGATCAAGTAGAATCTAAGAAAAATTATCAATAAAAAGTTAGAGATTGTTAGCATTAATAAATTAGAAATATATATATATATATATATATATATATATATATATATATATATATAAGAAAAGCAATGGTTCGTCGTAGTATTGAATCATATTCAAACTATAATGGCAATCAAGAAAAATGGAAGATTATTTTAATTACTAATGAAGTAATATAATATTATGATTTTTTATAATTATGCTCATGTTGTTTATTCCATATGAAGCAAGCACGCTTAATAATTTTTTTCTATCGTTATTTGTTTGGTACATTTGGAAAACATTTTGTGAATTTCTTTTGAAAATAAAGTCAAATTTCAATAATAATTTTTAATTATCATTATTAATATAATTAAAATCACATACAACACATGTGATATTAGAAACAAGTATATAGAAAAGTACGAGTTTAGAGAAACTTTCAAATCGATAGCAATACTATTTATTTTCTATCATATTATTAGATCGTTTAAAATAATTGTAATTATAATTATAAAATAGATTTATATAATGAAAAAGTCTAAGCAAACATAAATAGAGATTGGTTTTATCTTTAAATTTATGTGACTAAATTATTTGTTTTATTTGGTATTATATTTTTAAAGAGTCTAAGTATAAAATAAAAACATAATTAAAATTTATTAGTTATGATGGTGATGGTGATAGAGAAGAGATTGGTTTTATATTTTGAATTCATGTCAATAATTTTTTATTTGGTAATATATATTTAAGGAGTTTAAGTATAAAATAGAATTACAATGGGATAAATCTTAAAATTATACATAAATTATGATTTAATGTGCAATTGTATTTATGAATTTTAATTTTGTGCAATTTTATATATGAAATTTTAATTTGATCCAATTCTTGTAAATTATTAACATGATTATTGATATAACATCATTTTATGTTTATATATTGCATACATAAATAATTACATTTATCTAATATAAAATAAATTGATGTATTTATTTCTTTAAATTTGTATGATTAAATCAAAATTAAAGTTTCAAGTATACATTTGAACCACAATTAGCATTTCACGTGTACAATTACACCAAAATAAAATTCATGTATACAATTGCACATTAAATCAAAACTCATGTATAATTTTGAGATTTATCCCAATTATAATTAACAATTATTAGTTAATTTAGTGATAGTGATATTTTTAAAGGGTTTAATAATAATTGTTTTATTTGGCAGAGTTATAACGTAGAAAGAAGTCCTAGAATAATATAGATTTTGATTGTATATCAATTTAAATTTAAAGCTAGCTCTACAAAAAAATCTGATAGTTTGATGTTTTCAATGAAATAATATATGTGAAAAATCATCGGTAATTTTTTTTTTTACATTTAAATTCGGCCACTTTATTGATAAGAGGGAAAATTGTAATACCCTTAACCCGTCTTCATTGTCGGATTAGGGTTATGGAGCATTACCATACAAATTAGAACAACAAAGTCATTTAATATTAATTACTTAAAACTCATTACAAACCTATCAAACATATACATTTGGCCTTAAATCAAGCCTTTGAGGCCCTAAAAACAGTTCGGAATCAATCCGGGACTAATTTGAAACAAATCACAAAATTTAAGAAAAAATTGGAAATTTAGAAAACAAGGGTCACACGGCCGTGTGACATAGCCCAGACCATGTGTTGCTTGAGCAATGAGACACACGGTCGTGTCCCAACCCATGTCTTAAATTGTGTAACTCACTAAGTTATGTCACACGGCTGTGTCGCAGACCGTGTGCCAAACCCTGTAACTCTTTGACTTGTGTCACACGGCCGTGTTGCAGGCCGTGTGCTAGACCATGTAACTCACTGACTTGACATACACAGTTGTGTCTTAGGCCATGTGATACTCACACTTGAAATAATAAGTGACACATGACCATGTAGTCAGGCCGTGTGTGTCACAAGGCCATGTGTGTCACAAGGCCGTGTGACAGCCCGTGTCCCAGGCCGTGTGACAACCAGTGTCCCAGGCCGTGTGCTCCATAATTTTACCCTATAAACAAGCCATTTTAAGACCAAAACTTGCCCAATCATCCACTCCGTTTGTGCATACATTCAATAGACCTAAACACCTTTCAAACACATCTAAACATACCAATTCAATCAACCTATTTCACCTAACCAATACGACATTCAAAGGCACCACATTTATACCAAAACAACTTCAATCAAAACATGGCTATAATGTCACATCACAAGCACAACACATGGTCAAATTAGCTACCTAATGGCATTAATTATAACCATTCACTTTTCACAATAAACATACCAAAAGGACCATATATTACAATGAAATCCTATATACATCACCAAACTCACAAGTTAGTAAGTTCATACATAATACATATAAGTTCAACCATATCATAGTGAATTTCCATGTACATATCATTCATCACTTACTTAATTAGTTCCATTTCAATTCATTTGCATTCATCAACTTCACCTTTTTATAAGGCTATGATCAACTATCATGTGGTGTACATGTTTATCCATTAACATTAGCTTACCCATTGAACCATCTTGAATTACATCGGATACTTGGGAATGCTCACACATATAACCGTAACCTTTCCTTTTCAAGAGTGCTCACATGAGCTATTAAATGGGCTAGCTCACACAAACTGTGGGTTAAAATGTTAGCTACACGATGTTGCTCACATGAGCTGTGGAGAATCCGCAACAAATACAAGACCTCAGCCATTGGTAGGACATTCAAGACCAGCACCCGAAACATGAAATCTCTAATGACATGTCATTTGTATTCTAAGAATTCTTAAGGTTCAAACGGAACCTTTGCATATTTTTAATCCTTTATCATCATTTTATTGTATCATTCCACACATGTTTCATGAAATATACATTTCTCAAATACGAACTGAAATATACCAATAATATAATTTAATACACTATATCAATTATCGAATAAACTACAAATCAAGATTCAAAATCACATAATTACTTATAATAACTCATTTAAAACATCACATGAAAATGTTAATCTCTATACAAACTTACCTCGATCACTATAGTCGCAAAGGTAGAGTTAGAGACTAATCCAAAGTTTTTGCAATTCCTCAATTTTGGTCTGGTTGTTGTTTATCTTGACCTAAATACATAATTTCATTAAATTAATTACTTTAAATAGCCTCAAGTAATCAATTCAATCTATAATTCATATTATCATGAAATTACAAAATTACCCCTACTATTTTAACTTTTTTACAACTTAGTCATTAATCTCGTAACTTGAAATTTAACCATTTTAACTGAAACCCAAGATAACCGATTTTTCCCTAAGCTTAAATAATCTACATTTTTCCATTATTTCATATAATATACATGGAATTTGCCACTTAAAAAAATTAGTCCTTAAACCTTAAATTTACTAAAATTCACTTAACAAAACATGTCCATATAACAACTAACTTTAATTATCTATCAATTAACTTTACTAAAACATCAAATTCATTCATGGCACATCCCTCAACCTTTAACAGTTCTGCAAATTAACCCCTGGCTAAGTAGTTTAAGCTAAAACGAGTTCAAAAACATAAAAATTACTAAAAACGGATCAAATTTACATACCATGCATTTGAAACTAAGGTTGATCAATTATTCTCTACTCTCTCATGGTGTTTTCAGTCAAAATTTGGTGAAATGAGGAAGATGATAATATTTAGCAGATTAATTTTATGCTTAATTATTAATTTACTAAAATACCCGTTGTTAAAACCTTTAAAACCCTTAATTCTTTTAGTCAAAACCGTCCATTAACACCACCAAGGGTATAATTACCCAATAAGGCCATTAATTCACTTGACTAAAGCTATTTAATCCACTTAACTAATAGAACTCAACTTTTCACCTTTTTCAATTTAATCTTTTTCCCTAATTAACCATTTAAACTTCAAAATTTCTTAATGAAAATTTAAGACGACCTTAAATTAACCTTATGGAAATTAAATAAACATTAAAATATTTACTCACTCATCAAAATTATGGTCCCATAATCACAGTTTTTGACAATACTAAAACTGGAATGTTACGAAAATAGTTAAAACACATAATCCTAAAAATTACAAAAAAACCACCTAACTTATTAATTGAAAAGCAAAACATTATTAAACTGTGGGCAAAGCCCCCGATTTTTCATTTCCTAAGCTAAGCCCATGTCCCAACTCTTTCTTGGGAGAAGAAAACCATTAGCATTCTTAAAAAATACAAAATAAAAATAGATCAAGAAACCTTAAAGACTTAACTCTCTCCTTTCATTTCTTTTGCTGCGCCGCTGAAATTCTTTTTATCGATGGACCTGTTAAATCACATCCTCTGTTCTTTGTCTTGGCTTTGTTTCCCCGATCTGTCATCTTCTGAGTTACTCAGAGCTTTGTTACCTGTCTTCTTCTCTGGACTTAGTCCAACAAAGCTCGGCACACTTTCTCTAATCAAGTCTCCTTTGGTCTTTAATAACGATGGGTTGAACCTCCAACGGAGTTTCTTCCACCTAAAAAGTCAAAAAATAACTTCCTCGGCCCCATGTGGCCATCACATGCGCCGTTCCATTGGCTTCTTACAGTATGAACCAGAATTCAATATTCTATAAAATTCTTGATTTTGCTATTATTTCATTTATAATTCCCCCAATGACTGATATATCATTTCCATGTCCATGGTTTTGCAATTTTTTAATGACGATCTTTGAGTCCCCTTCGATGATAACATCACTGAATCTCATTTCTTCAGCAAAAATGAATCATTAGAGGTATGTATATTCTTCAACAGTTGTCGGATCTCTAATGTTGTGGATCAGGTAAGAACATGAACCCATTACAAGCCCTGTATGGTTTCTGATGATAATTGACGCAATTGCTCTGTTACTTTATTGAGAAAATGCATAGTCAAATTTAATTTTAACTTGTCCTTCTAGTGGGGGTTCCCACAGGGTAATAATTGTGTTATGTTGACATTTCAATACTTCCTCTAACTTTTTAAGGTCCACTAAGTATGCTTTAATAAATGCCACAATCTTGTATATTCTCTATCAGATGCCTTCATGGAAATATATATTCATGTTATGCCATATTGTTCAAAATGATACCGCTAAGCATGAACATCTATATGCATTATTAAGATTGAATGTCTCCGCTAACCATTGTTTCCATTCTTAATTTGCACGAAAGGGTGCCAATGTCACTGTTATTTACTGGGGGACTTGTTTTGCAAGGGTGCATTCTCAAAAGATGTGGCTTACAGACTCATCTTCTTCTCCACCAAGTGGGCATAAAGCATCATATCCCAGTCTACGGCCTTTTAAATTACTTAAAATAGGAAAGAAATTATTTTTAATTCTCTATAGAGTAATACGAACATTATTGGGAATTTTTAGACTCTAAATTTTTGTAAAATAACTTCTAGTTAGATCTTGGTCTGCTGTAATTTTGTTTCTCAGCATTTTCAAATCTTCTAAGACATACATTTTGTAATCACTTTTTATCGTGTATTCTCCTGACTTGTCACCTCGCCAGCTCCTTATATCTGATTGTAGAGTGCTCCCTAGAGGAATGGATTCAATCTCCCTTGCTTGTTCTAATGGGAAAAGCCTTCTCAAATTTTCCTCCTTCCAGGAATCAAATTCATGATTTATAAGGTCTACAAGTAAAGTATATCTATAATCAATATTCTAAAACTGTAATTTTCCTTCCTTAGGAAGCCATGCGTCATTCCATATGTCAATTGATTTATCATCTCCTATTCTCTAACCCATTTCTGATTCCAGAATACTCTAAGCGTTCCATATGCTTCTCTAGGTAAACGAAGGGTAAACCCCTAGATCAACATTAAAAAAAGTCACTTCATGGGTAGTATTTAGATTTCATTACTTGCGCGAGTAAGCTTGTGGGATTGGTAATTAGCTTCCAACCTTGCTTTTCCAACAATCCCTACCTGCGCCTTGGGGATACATAATGACGCGCAACAACACCAGTAAAAACCCTTATCTGTTTTCAAATTTTGTCACCAAAATTTACACATAATATTCTCTAATTCTCGACATAAAGAACTTGCTAATTTAAAGCATTGCATAGCGTAAATTGGAATGGCTTGTAAGACAAATTTGATAAAAACCTCTTTTCCCCCGATGGATAAATTACGAATGCTCCAGTTTTTCACTTTTGTCAAAAACTTTTCCTTAATATCAACAAAAGAATTTTTCTTTTGCTTCCCCACCATTGTCGATAATCCAAGATATTTCTCAAGACTGTTGACCAAACAAACCCCCAACACCCTACCTATTTGCAATTTAACTACCTCGTTGACATTTTTGCTAAAGTAAATTAATGACTTTTCGAAATTCACCATCTGTTCCGATATTTTTTTCATAGTCATTAATAACTGGTTGGATGGCTAAAGCTTATTCCACCATTGCTTTTTCAAATAAAATATTGTCGTCAACCAAAAAATGTGGGTTATTAACAAACCCCCTGACTTGTAACCTTTTGAAGCTACAGAGGACACACGGCTGTGTCATCTAGCCGTGTGTGACACACGCCCATGTCTGTACCTGTGTGGACAAAAATAATATATTTTTCAAGCCATTTTTCTCATCCAAATTGACATGTACCTACAAACACCAATGAACATATTCACAAACCATTACAAAGTACCAAAATCATGCACAATCCATCTTCATTCATATGGTATAATCACATACAACCAATATGCCCTTAGGCACATCAAATGACAATATATAAAACATGTATAATCATAAAATCATTTTGGTCAAATGATCAACTAATTTCCAAATAGGTTTGCATCAATACAAATCATTGAATTAACTTACCAAATGATACCAAATATACTACTCAATTACTAGCTCCAAAGCAAAGTACCAATTCACATCAAGTTGTAAAACATATACAATATGCACATTCAACTACCATTTCACCTTTCAAATGCATTAAGCAAATCATCAACCATTTCAAGGCCAATATTTGCATGCCAAAACTAAGTTCATTAGAACACCAAAATACCAAAACTTAATCCAAAAAAAAGGCCATTTCAACAATTAAACACGTAGACCAACATTAGCCAAAATACCTAAACATGCCATTATAACCAAAATTAAACATCTAAAATGTACCAAAAGAGCCGATGGATAGTGTGATATAGCTCTGACAATCTTCCAACCCTAACGAGTTTTCGATTCACTATAAAACACGAAAATAACACAGAGTAAGCGTTTAAGCTTAGTAAGTTCGTATAACTTAGAATTTAACTTACCATTTAATCAAGTAATAGGTAAGTAATAAAGCATATTCCAACACATTTTGGCCAAATGCCTAAGCACAAATATACCAACCATATTAGTCATGTAAATACATAAATGAACCAATAATCGTGGATGAACTCAACAATTAATCAAATTCCATATACGTGTATCATGTAACACCCCAAACCCGGCCTAGGAGTTATGGCTGAATCTGGCGGTTTCACATTGAGGTGTTTAGCAAAAATTGAACTCGTTGGTAAAAATTCATTTCTAGGTTGAAAAACCCCTTTATTATTATTTAACAAATCATCTAGTCAAAAACGTTTACCTTGTTATCTGCTATTGTTATAAAAGGTTGATCTAAAATCGCGGAAGCTTTTGAAAACTCTAATGTTTAAATTTCGTGTCTTTGAAAAAAGTAATTATTTTGAAAATTCGTCTTCTGCTAAACTAGCAATTAAAATAAGTAAGCAAAAGCCCAACTAAAAATTTAAACAAACATAAATGACCTTATTACATAAACAAAACCCAACACAAACTTGAATTTTAAATAAAAGTAAGTGTAGCACAACTGCAGTTGTGTGGCCACCTTTCGAGTCCCTCGCAGCACCGACCCGCCTACAATTTGGGATTACCTATAGAGTTAAATAGAGGGGTGAGTTTATGAAAAATCAGTGTGGAATCCCCTAACAGGCAAACAGTCAATTAAACAGTAGATAAATACAGTTTGGGCTGAGCAGATTCGATAAATCCATTTCAAGATGGGCCTAAGCTCTTTCCCATAACAGTAAACGATTAGGCTTGAGCCCATCACAATGCTAGTAATCAGTAGGGCCTTTGCCCAATTTCAATAATATTATCAGTGGGGCCTTAGCCCATAACAATAATAGATATCAGTCATGCAGTGAACAGTATGTAATATCATTAATCGATGCAATAACAGTACAAAATCATTAATCAGTGCAGATATACAGTTAGAAATCCTACCCAATCCAGCCTCTATACACCACTCCGTCCCGCCAAACACACCATGTGGGGATAAAATCGACCCACCCAGCCAGACACACCAAGATTAGCACCGGTTGCGGCACTAAATAGTATTACAAAGAAGTCGCCAAGAAATAAACGACATATAGCCATCAGTAGGTCCACAGTCGTCTTGGGCGACCCGTGCAACCTTATCAGTACGGTACACTTCCTCCAAATATAACAACTCATCCCCATGCAATATATCGTGACATAATATCATACGTGTATGCAAAATGTCATGCTCAATCATAGTCATACATATCATAAAGCCAATCAGTCATACATATCATAAAGCCATAATAATCATTTCATCTCCTAAGGGTATAAAAGTCATTTTATCCTATGGGGGTATTTTGGTCATTTTACCCTATGGGGGTATTTCGGTCATTTTACCCTATGAGGGTATTTCGGTTATTTTACCCTATAGGGGTATTTCGATCATGTTACCCTATGGGGGTATTTCGATCATTCTACCCTATGAGGGTATTTCGGTCATTTTACCCTATAGGGGTATTTCGGTCATTTTACCTTCGAAGGGGTATTTCAGTCATTCTACCCTATGGGGGTATTTCGGTCATTTTACCCTATTAGGGTATTTTGGTCATTTTACCCTTCAACGATCTTTCGGTCATTTTACCCTTCGAGGGTATTTCGATCATTTTACCCTTCGAGGGTATTTTGGTCATAACAGTGTATATGGGCCTAAGGCTATTACTTGGCCCAATTAGGCCCACACGGCCCATTTTGGCCCAACGTGGCCCATTATGACCAAAGCCTATCGAAATGTCCATGGAGGCCTCTACAGTCTATCGCCCATGATTCACGGGTTTCGCTTACAACACGAGCGGTCGAACGCCCTGTGGTCTTAGACACCGTATTTTTTACTTTTCAACTTTTGTCGTTCTACAGTTACAATGAGGTGGTTACACACCTGATGTGATTTGCAGATTCCCTTCGTTTCGAACACTCTTATTTCGAAAATCAATGATCATCGCAGCCTTGGTTCCCAGGTAATTTCCCAATCAACCTCGACCACCACCAGTTAGGAATGGAAGCAATGCAGGTTGGAGAAAGCTACGAAACCTTGAAAACCTCGCCGATCTCCCATCGAAAACAAGGAACAAATGAGATGCGATATATATCTCTCCACAACAACAACCTGCCCAAATCCTAATATTCTCTCATCAAATCTCTCTAAATATCCCTCCTCAAATCTCTCTATGACCAATTCAAACTCCATTTAGCAGTATTTCAATCCAACTCTACCACACACACGAATTAGGTAGCAAAATAAATACTCCATTTTTTATACACCACCACTCGAACATTAGACCCCATGTACACTCCACACGCCCCTTACCACTAGACCAACAACTCCTTTGTATCATATTTTAACCACAATAATTTAAGAACCTACTATCTAGATCAAAGATTTTATTCACTTAAAAAAAATTTTTTGCATAAGCCAAGGCTTGAACCCCTGACTTCTCAAACACTTCCAAACACTCCTAAATCACTTAATCACTGAAGTAGACATTCATTTATGTCACTTCCTTGCACAACTAAATATTTATGTGTAGTCTCCTAACTGTTCCCTTGTTCAAAACCTATTTCTTCTAGCCCCAAAATTCAGGGTGTTAAATATCATCCATTTCATATATCTATAAATCATGTAACATCATTTCCATGATTTTCATGTCTATACCTATAATAGTTTGTATCAAACTCATATAATTTCGTATCAAGACATTTCCTGTTGAACTGTTTAGAATATCGTTGGATACTCGGGATAGCTCACACATTGCGTGCTAGCTCATATAACTGTAAACCATCAATTCATGTACAAGTATGCTCATAGAGCTGTGAATCGGTATGCTCATTTGAGCTGTAGATCGATATGCTTTCACGAGCTATAAATCGGTATGTTTTCATGAGTGGTGGAGTATCCGCAACACATGTCGGACCTTAGCCAAATCGGTAACCCTAATGACATGTCAGTTGTATCCTACGGATTCCTATGGTTTAAACAAGGCTCAGTAATCGTCGTACGTCATTGGATATGCATTAGGTAATTATATATGACAAATTATAACATTTATATATTTCAATTAAAAACATATAAACACAATTTAATTACACAAACTTATCTCAACGAGTATTCGTAGATACGGAGGTGATTAATCCGAGACTTTCTCTTTGCCCCGATCTAACTCCGTACGAGGTCTAATTGGATCTATACGGATAAATTTAACTCAATTTAACATATAATTCATTCAATTTAATCCAAAATATATTTTTGGAAAAATTACTATTTTGCTCCTATATTTAAATTATTTCACAATTTTACCATTTAATATTTTCTATTTTTCAATTTAGTCTCTAATTGAAAATTTCATCAATTTTTTTTTTGCGAAAGTTGTTTATCTTGCAACAACCATTCATTTTCTATCATCAAAATTCAAAACTCAAGTATATTCAACAATGGTAAAACCCTAATATTATAACAATTTTGCAAATTAGTCCTTAGGCTAGCTAGATTAAGCTACAACGATCCCGAAAACATAGAATTCATCAAAAACGGGACAAAAATGCATACCTAATTGAGCAAAATAAGTTTGCCGAAACTTCAAGCTTCCATGTCTAGGTTTACTCTTCAAATTCGGTGGAAGATGATAATAATGGATGATAATAGTTTGTTTTATTTAATTAATTATAACTTTAATTACTAATTTCCAAAATTAACCTTAATAATTGATTGTCACTAAACTAACTATAAATACGACTAAGACAAATGCACTTATCGAACAATACTATAGTTACGGTGAGTAGGGAATATCATATCCACGAGGACTAAAAGTATTAGTAATTATCGTTTTTTTACTATTTAGCAGACAAATTGGAGTGATTGTTTTCAATCTAAAATTACTAAACTAATTTAACTAAGAACGCAACAGAGAACAAAATAGGAAAATAACCGAAGATACCAATAAGAGAGACAATACCCAGGAAAGAATCCACTTAGACTACTCTTATTATTATGAATCTGAATTAAATGATTTATTCACTTGTGTCTTGATCCATAGAAATCCCTAAATTATGTTAATATCTCTTTCGAGAGTAAGAATAACTGACTTTAGGTTTATTAATTGAAATCCATTTATAATTAAAACTCCTATTGTCACATTAACTCGATCTATGGATACCCCTATTAGATTTTACTCTAATCCGGTAGATTTATGTCGTCTTATTTCTAGGATTGCATGCAACTCCACTCAATTATGCTAGATCTACTCTCAAACAGGGACTTTTGCTCCACTGAAATAAGCACATTAAACATGAATTAATATCCTTTGGTTATTAAAACATGAAATAAGCATACATAATTGAGAACAAGAATCAAGTATTTATCATGTAAATCAGAAATCAAATAATAAGATTCATCATAGGTTTCATCTTCCCTAGGTATCTAGGGAATTTAGTTCATAATCTTAAATAGAAACATCTCAAAGTTAAGATAACAACAAGAAATAAAGAAACCCAAATAAGCTTCTAAAAAAATTAAATAGAGATCTTCAATCTTGAAGGACATCCGCTTCCGAGATGATTCTGATGGTGTTCTTCGAGTCTTTTCTTCAATCTTCTCTGTGTGTCACCTTAGGTCTTCTTCTAATTGATATTTATAGACTTTAGAATGCTCAAGAACCCTAAAAATTGGGTTTTTCTGCGTGTTTGGGAAACAAGGTGCAAAATCGACACGGGCTAGTACATGAACGTGTGCTCAACCCGTGTGGGTCACACAGGCATGTGGCCAGCCCATGTGGAAATACCTAGGCCGTGTGGATACTAAAAATAGCTCTTTTTGTTTTATTTTGCCTTGTTTTTCACTCCTTTCGTTCCCCTATGCTCATTTATGGCTTATCAAATATCCCCACACTTAAGCATTTGCTTGTCCTCAAGCAAAATCCTCAACTCATAATTAAAAATTAATCTTTCTCAACTTATAATTCTCATCAATACTATTTTGTCATAATTCACAGATAATCATACATTGATAATTCAACTAAAAGAGCACTTAAAGATTCAAACAATCCAAGTCGAACATTTTTAAAGCATGAAAACATAGGTATTTCCCTTTATCTAAGTAATTACCTTTAATTCAAAATCGACAAGAATTGACATCCTCACTAAAGATTCACTCAAATCACTCAAAGTGTTTAAGGTTCAAAAATAAGCGTTCAATAGTCAAACATGAAAAGTCATTACCATAGACTTGCATGAAAATCAAATCAACACCACTATAAAATGAGATGATACACAAATCAAAAGGTCTTTAAGAGGTTGTAATAGGGCCTAGGTTAAAGGTGTGGAGAAAGGCTGAAAAAAGATTAAAATTGAGATTGAATGGATAAATTACCAAACTAGAAAAATAAACAAATGTTGAATTAAAAACAATTACATCACTCAAAAACTATTCAAGAATAACACGAGCTTCTTCTCAAAACATGGATTGAACTGTTCAAGCTCAATTAACATAGAACTAAATAATAATCAATATATATGTATTTATTTATTTATTTATTTATTTCTCATCATTTTTTTCATTTTTTTTGAACAAGAATAAGAAATAACTCAGCAAATGAAACAAAGAGCATAGTTAGGCAATTAACCAAATCAAATCTCAACAAAAAGGGAGTCAATAAAACGGGAAAATTTTCAATGAACAAAAAAATGAGTTATGGGTTACCATTAATGGGTAAATCAAGAAACGGTGTGTTAGGCTCAAAGAGGTTTACTAAGGGTTAATTATATAGGTAGGCTTTTTGGGATAAGTGGGTTTAAACCTAAGTGTCTTTATAATCTCAGTATATCAAATCAAATGTGTGGTCTTGACATGCATAATCGAAGCAAGTTCTACAATAACAAATCAATATTGGCACACTCATAACCAATAATAAAAATGAGCAAGAAAAATGTATGCTCTAAAGGTTCAAAATCTCACAAAAAAAATTATGGTTTTTTATGTCAATCTTGCAAATCTCAAACTTCAAGGTAATACCTCAATTCAGGGAAAAAACCTAAAAGTTTTTAATTTTGAAAATAGACTTATCATGCTTGATTCTCTCATGTCTTAAAGTTTAAAACAACCAATGCACAAATATCTATGAATTTAATCTAAAACATATCAATAAAAATCAAAAGTCGATAAAAATTCATTCTAATAGTAGTATGAGAAAATTACTTAAACACAAGACATAATTCAGAGATTTTCTAATAATTATATAAATAACCTCCCTACACTTAAGATGTACATTGTCCTCAATGTAAAAACATAGATAATCATAGTATAAACAGAATATCATAAGACTAAGAAAATAAAAATAAACATAAAAATAAAAATAAAATAAAACGACGGTGGAACACTGGTGGTTCAGGGCAGGCATGCGCGTGGGTGCTATGGGGGAAGAAGCAACAGTTGACACACGGGGGTCGAGTCATTCGTGGTGGTGTGAAAGGTGGTAGTGAACGGAGGGGAAAAAGGGTAGGAAAAGGAAGAAGGGAGGGTGGTGTGGTCGTTGGAGAATGAGTGGCTTGAAGGAAGGAGGAAAGAGGGAGAGGGCGTGGATTGGGTGGCTGGTCGGAGTGGTTGTGTGGTGGTGCGAGGGCTGGAAAAGAGGGAGGAGAGGGAGTGGTAGAATGGGTGGCTCGAAGGGGTGAGGAAGAAGGGAGAGGGCGTAGGCAATGGAGAAACTACGGTGGCCGAATTTGCAAGGAAGAAGGGTGATCGGCGGTGGCCAGATTTGTAAATGGAAGGCTGACGGCGGCTAAGGTTAAGGGTTGGCAATTTGGGGAAGATAAAAGTAAAAAGAAAAGAGGGACACGGTCGTGTAATTCGGCTGTGTCTTGCACACGACCGTGTGTCTTGCCCATGTAACTCTCTGACTTGTTTAAAATTGAAAAAATTAGCTCCAGGTTTCACACGTCCTAGGACACGCTCGTGTGGACTATTTTAGGCCGTGTCTCTGTCGTTTTTTTGGAATAATTAAGTCTCAGTATCCACACGACCAAGGATACACCCATGTGTCCAGGCCGTGTGGATCACACAGCCATGTCGTCAGGCTTTGTAACCCACTGTCGAACCTTTTATAATGCACACGGCTTAGGACACGCCCGTGTGTCTAAGCCATGTGGGTCAAAAACACTTTTTTTTTAAAAATTAAAAATTAATTAGTTTTAAAAATAACATGAAATAAAATTAAAAGAATTAGTAGTGTTAACACCTGGGTTGCCTCCCGAGAAGTGCTTATTTAAAGTTTAAGCTCGACTTACCTCGTATTTGCACAGTCACGATGGTTCGCGGAGTCGGAATTCCTTTTTCTCGTTATCAATTCTATTACAACATAAGGTTTAATTCGAGTACTATTTACCTTAAATGTACCAAATTCAAAATGAGTTACCTCGACTGTACCGTATGGGAAGACATTCAGTACCATAAAGAGATTTGATCCATTTGCATCAAGCTCCAAAGTTGCAATTCGAGGATTTGTTTTATCTAGAAGTACCTTGTCTCCAACCTTAAATTGTTTCATTCCATCCACATGTTTATCATGGTGTCTCCTTAACTTTTCATTCGTGCTTTTTTGGTTTCTCCTTAACATGTGTTTGCCATTCATCTAGTTCATCGATTTGCAACATTCGTTCATCATGACTCTGTTTTTATCGTATGGACTGGAACGTGGCTCCATCACATTTTTTCGAGAGATTTCCTGCAAAGAATTTTGAGCCACATGGTTACTCATATTAACAAAACCTATAAAACCATCTCGATCATTAAATGTCTTAACAAAATCACGAGCTTAGAGAGTAATCATTTTGTCACCTACATGAAGTACTAATTCACCTGTAGGAACATCAATAATAGTTCTAGCAGTTGCTGAAAAGGGTCTTCCTAAAATTCAAGTTACTTCATTACCCTCATCCATTTCTAAAACAACAAAATCAACTGGGAATATGAATTTATCAATTTTTACAAGAACATCTTCAATAATACCCTAGGAAATCTAATGGTTCTATCTGCTAATTAAATACTCATCTTAGTTTGTTTGGGTTTTCCAAGACCTAATTGTTTAAACATTTTATAGGGCATGACATTAATACTCACCCCTAAATCAGCTAAAGCATTATTAATATTCAAACTACCAATTAAACAAGGAATAGTAAAACTCCCTAGATCTTTCAATTTGTTGGGTAGTTTATTTTGCAAAATGGCTGAGCAAACTGCATTTAGCTTCACATGCGACGAATCATCTAACTTCCTCTTGTTCGCCAAAAGCTCCTTTAAAAATTTAACGAAATTCAGAATATGTGAAAGATCTTCAATAAACGGTAAGTTAATATGTAATTTTTTTAGAAGTTTAAGAAATTTACCAAATTGTTCGTTCAAGTGGTCTCTTTTCGTCACGTTAGGATATGGCACTCGAGGTTTATATTCCTTACCACCCAGTTTTTGTTCATTCTGGCTTACCTTAACCTTACCTTTACTTACCACACTTTCTTGCCTCGGTCTTGATTTAGATTCAACTAACCCTTCTTCATCTCAAATAGTAATTGCATGAAGTTGCTCCCTCGGGTTAGTTTCAGTATTGCTAGGCAAGCTACCTTGTGGTCTTTCTGAGATTAGCTTAACAAGCTGACCTATTTGGTTCTTAAGCCCTTAAATTGACGCTTACTGATTTTTAAGCACTGCTTTAGTGTTCTGAAAACGGGTTTCTGACACTGAAACAAAATTTGTTAACATCTCCTTAAGATTCAGCTGCTTCTCTTACTGGTAAGGTGGTTATTGAAAACCTAGAGGAGGTTGTGCTCTCTGATTTCCTTGACCACCCCAAGAGAAATTGGGATGATTCCTCCAACCTGCATTATAAGTGTTACTGTAAGGATTATTTTGAGGACTAGGATTATTATCCATATAATTGATTTGTTCGTTCTCTGTGCTAGGATCGTAGGGTAAATAATTTGGATTGTTCATTCCTCCTCCATCCGTGCTGCATTACATCACCGGTTGTATCTGTGTAGAAACACATAAACCATCAATTTTCTTATTTAACAATTCTACCTAATTCTATAACATGGTGACTACATCTACATTAAAAATAACAGTTGCTTTCATCAGCTTTGTCCTCATAATTTGCCACTGATAATTGTTCAGTGCCATCTCTTCTATAAACTAATAAGTCGCTTCAGGTGTTTTGTTGTTCAAAGTACCACCGACTCCTGCATCAATCAATTGCCTAGTTGAGGGATTAAAACCGTTATAGAAGGTTTGAACCTGTAGCCATAAAGGCAACCCATGGTGAGAGCACTGTCTCAATAAATCCTTATACCTCTCCCATACATCATATAGGGTCTCTAAGTCGATCTAAACGAAGGAAGATATATAATTCCTCAACTTGGTCGTCTTAGTCGGTAGGAAGTACTTCAGTAAAAATTTCTCGGTCATTTGCTCCCATGTAGTGATAAAACCTTATGGTAAATAATTTAATCATTTTTTAGCTTTGTTCCTCAATGGGAAGGGAAACAACCATAGGCGAATGGCATCATCAGAAACGCCATTAATCTTGAAAGTATCACAGACTTTCAGAAAGTTAGCCAAATGAGTATTGGGATCTTCGTCTTGCAAACCATCAAACTGAACAAATTGTTATATCATCTGAATAGTGTTTGGCTTCAGTTCGAAATTATTTGCAGGAATAGTGGTCTCACAATACTCAATTCAGCCCCAGTTAGAGTGGGATTAGCATAATTGTACATAGTTCGAAGAGCAGGATTCGAATTTGTAGGATTCGCAGCAACCACAGGAGGCAGTTGATTATTCTGATTATCAGTCATCTCCTCAGTAACAATAATAACGTCCTCTTGCTCTTCCACTATATTCTGTTGACTCTGCCTTGCTTCTCTACGATTTCAATGAGTTGTACTTTCAATTTCACCATCGAATAGTAATGGTCCCGACGGGTTTCTTCTAGTCATAAACTAAAGGAACCTGCCAGAAGCAAATAAAAGAAAAATTAGAAAACAAAATATTAAGCTAAAAAAACAAAAATAAAATGCAGTAAAAATAAATGGCTAAATTAATCAAAATCAAGTGTTTCTAATATTTTAATCCCCGGTAACAGCATCAAAAACTTGATTGTCACTAAACTAACTATAAATACAACTAAGGCAAGTGCACCTATCGAACAATAGTATAGTTATGGTGAGTAGGGAATATCGTATCCACGATGACTAAAAGTTCTAGTAATTACCATTTTTCTATTATTTAGCCGAAAATTTGGAGTGATTATTTTTAATCTAAAATTACTAAACTAATTTAACTAAGAACGTAACCGAGAATAGAATAGGAAAATAATTGAAGATACCAATTAGAGAGACAATACCCAAGAAAGAATCCACCTAGACTTCACTTATTATTATGAATCTGAATTAAATGATTTATTCACTTGTGCCTTGATCCGTAGAAATCCCTAAATTATGTTAATATATCTTTTGAAAGTAAGAACAACTGAATCTAGGTTGATTAACTGAAATCTCTTTCTAATCAAAAGCCCTATCGTCGTATTAACTCGATCTATGGATTCCCCTATTAGATTTGACTTTAATCCGGTAGATTTATGTCATCCTATTTTTAGGATTACATGCAACTCCACTCAATTAGGCTAAACAGAGACTTTTACTCCACTATAATAAGCACATTAAACATGAATTAATATATTTAGATTATTAAAACATGAAATAAGAATACATAATTGAGAACAAGAATCAAGTATTTATCATGTAAATCAGAAATCAAATAATAAGATTCATCATAGGTTTCATCTTCCCTAGGTATCTAAGAAATATAGTTCATAATCCTAAATAGAAATATCTCAAAGTTAAGATAACAACAAGACATAAAGAAACCCAAATAAGCTTCTAAATAAATTAAATGGAGATCTTCAATCTTGAAGGAGATCCGCTTCTGAGATGATTTTGATGGCGTTCTTCAAGTCTTTTCTTCAATCTTCTCTGTGTATCACCTCAGGTCTTCTTCTAATTGATATTTATAAACTTTAGAATGCTCAGAAACCCTAAAAATTGGGTTTTTATGTGTGTTTTGGAAACAATGTGCGAAATCAACACGGGCTGGCACATAGGCTTATGCCCAACCCGTGTGGAAATGCTCAAGCCGTTTGGATACTAAACATAGCTCTTTTTGTCTGATTTTGGCTTGTTTTTCACTCCTTTCATTCCCCTATGCTTACCTAAGTATAGAAATATGAATTTAAATGATTAGGAGCATCAACTTCACTAATTTACATGATAAACCATCCAAAAATGCATCAAGAATGGGATTAAAAACATGTTACTTTTATGGCTTATCAATAATTTATTCAAATTTCAATAATGCCAAACCATTAAAATCCACTATCAACTCTAATGGTCTAATTACCATATAGGGACCTCCACTTTATAGTTCTATAGCTATTTAATACATGTAGCTATTAGAACTCAACTTTTGCACTTTACGTGATTTAGTGCTTCGTGTAAGATTCTCTGAATAAGCTCTGGATTCTTCGGTACAGAAACTCTACCTCTGAATAATAAACAATCATTAGGTCTTATCTAAAATTCTAAATCAGAAATTGACTCACACTGAACCCGTTTACCTAACAAATCGTCATCACATTCCTGAGCTTCACAGATTTGTTGTAAAAATATCTATTTAGCTTTTAACTTGGCTAAGATTGAACCATCATCAGACAATGTTAGTTGTGTATTCATCGCTCGCAGAGCAAATAAAGACTTTTTAGCAACTACATTCGCTTTTCTTGGATGATAATTAATAAAGCGAGCCATCTACGCTGTCTCAGGTTCAAATCTTTCTACGACAACAAATACTTCAAAATTTTATGATCGGTAAACATATGACATATTTTGCTGAACAAATGGTGTTGCCAAATTTTCAACGCAAACACAATAGCTACCAACTCTAGGTCATGTGTCAGATAGTTCTTTTCATGTGACTTTAACTGTCTTGAAGCATAAGCTATTACACAATAGATGCCTTCCTACGTCAAAACACAACCTAAACCATTTAAAGATACGTCACTGAAAATTACAAATTTTTTACCTAATTTAGGCTGAACCAGAACTGGTGCTTTAGTCAACAGTGCTTTCAACCAATTAAAACTTTCCTGACATTTCTCGGACCATTCAAATTTCACATCTTTCTGTAAAAGTTGTGTCATCAGTGTAGCTATCATCGAGAACCCTTTAACAAACATTCGGTAATAACTAGCTAATCCCAGAAAACTCTTGACCTCAGAGACATTTTTGGGTGGTTTCTAGTCAACAACTATTGAAATTTTACTCGGATCAACTCTAATGCCTTTTGCCGATACTATATGTCCCAGAAAACTAACTTCTTAAAGCCAAAACTCACATTTGCTAAATTTAACAAATAGTTGTTTATTTCGTAGAGTTTGTAACACAATCCTTAAGTGTTCAGCATGTTCGGACTTGTCTCGAGAATAGATCAGAAGTCGTCAATAAAAACCACAACAAATCTGTCTAAATACGATCTGAAGATTCTATTCATCAAATTCATAAATACTGCAGATGCGTTAGTTAAACCAAACGACATCACAAAAAATTTGTAGTGTCCGTACCTAGTTCTAAATGTAGTTTTCAGTACATTTGAATCTTTCACCCGTAGCTGATAGTAACCAGAACGAAGATTAATCTTCGAGAATACTGTGGCACCTTTCAACTGATTAAACAGATCGTCAATACGAGGTAGTGGATATTTGTTCTTGATTGTAACTTTGTTAAACTAACGGTAATCTATACACAATCTCATCGATCCGTCCTTTTTCTTAACGAACAGAACCGGTTCACCCCAAGGTGAAAAACTAGGTCAAGCAAAACCCCTATCTATCAATTCTTGTAGCTATGCTTTCAACTCTTTTAACTCAGTAGGAGTCATTCTATAAGGTGCTATCGATATCGGTGATGTCCTCGGTACCAGCTCAATAGCAAACTCTACTTCTCTGATCTGTGGTAACCCAGGTAACTCCTCCGAAAATACATCAGGATACTCACAAACCACTGGTACTAATTTAAGTTTTGATTCAGATACTTTAGAGTCTAGCACATATGCAAGGTAAGCATTGCAACCTTTCCTCACATATTTCTGTGCCGACATAGCTAATATAACCATTGGCAACTCACTCAGATTATCAGATTCAATATGAACCGTCTCACTGTTCTGACATTTCAATATAATAAGCTTTCATCTATAATTTACAACAGTGTCATGTAGAGTTAGCCAATCCATGCCCAGAATCACATCAAATTCATCAAACGGTAACAACATCAAATCAGCTAAAAAGTTGTAACCCTGAGTCATTAAAAGACAATTCTTGTAGACTTTATCAACTAGCACATACCAACCTAGGGGTTCGATACTTTAACCACGAATTTAGTGGACTCAATATTTAAATTCTTACTAAACACTAAATTCATGCACACATATGAACGAGTGTATCCCGGATCAATCAAAGTAATAATAATAGTATCAAAAATAGAAAAAGTACTGGTAATAACATCTGCCACAGAAGCATCCTTTCGTACACGAATAGCATAGGCCCTAGCTAGTGCTCGTGCCTCGAATCTCAAAGCAAAATCTTTTGTATCACCATGGCTTCCACTCACATTTTTGGGATTACGAGGTGGTATACCTCTCGCAGCAGTGTTGCTCGACCTCGTGATCTGAGCTTTTTCTTTCTCGAATTTCTCTGGGCAATCTCTAAGATAGTGGTCTAAAGAACCACACCTGAAACGTGCTCCATTCTTTAATCGACACTCGCCATAATGTGGCTTCCTATAGTGCTTGCACTCGAGCAATACATTTCTGGCACTACCCACACTTGCTACAGATGTAGCTTGAGGTTTTGGACTCGAACGTCGGGTACCTCTGTCTCTACTAGAATAACCCATAGAAGCTGTAGAACGGTTGTGAAGTTCTTTTGATTTCTTTGATACCGTCTGATATGACTTCCCCGTCGATCTATTTCTTGAGTTTCTAGCTTCAAAATCAGCACATCTTTTCTCTTTACTGAGCTCCTCGGCTTTATGTGCTCGATCAACCAATACCATGAATTCCTTCAGCTCATGAATTCCAACTAGTAACTTTTTGTCTTTGTTCAGCCCTTCTTCAAACCTCTTACACATAGCAATCTCGATCGAAATACACTGACGACCATATTTACTCAGTCTAACAAATTCCCGCTTGTATTCTGACACAGTCTTACGTCCCTATTTAAGCTGAAGAAATTCTTTGCATTTTTTATCTAGAAACCTCTAACTAATATATTTCTTTCGGAACTCAATTTGGAAGAATTCCCAAGTGACTTGCTCTCTCAGCACAACAGAAATTAACGTGTTCCACAACTGGTGAGTTGAATGACAACACCGCACATTTAACACATTCAGCCAGTGAACAAGATAACTAATCAAAAACCCTGATTGTATTCTCTAACCAGAATTCATCTCTTTAGGGATCATCTTCAGCAATAGCTTAAAATTTTTTAGACACGTACTTACGAATCTTATCGATAGGTGGCTTACTAACTCGGATTGATTCTATACATTGAGGAATAACGGGAACTGGTTAGGGAGCAGGAGGGGGTGAAGGTTGTTGAGCAGTCAGATTCGTCCGTACGAACTCGGTAAACCATTCATTCATCATTTGGAAGAAGGCTTCTTTAGCCTCTCCTCCCCGGCCCTCAGATACAGGTCGTGTACCTCACGATGCTACTCTGTGAACGGAGGCTTAAGCGTTACTCTCTACTTCATCAGAGTCAGCTTGCTTGGATGTCGTTGCTATATGAAAACATATTTTAAAACGGTCAGAAGATATCACACTATCACAGGTTATATAATGACATGTATAGCTAGACTCATACACGCTACGTTCAGTCTAAGAATCGACTAAACCGTAGCTCTAATACCAATAAATGTTACACCCCTAACTCGTATCCATCGTCGAAACAGGATTACGGAGCATTATTGGAGTTTACAATTCAAATGGACAGAAAAAATTCAACATTTCAAAACATATCAATAAGCGTATTAAAACCAAGTCAACTCATACATATTACCCCTTAAACGAGCCTTCGAGGCCCTAAATACGTGTTAGAAATAAGTCAGGACTAAATCAGAAACTTAAAGAATTTTTTAAAAAATAGTAAAAATTTTCAACATTGCAGAGGTCACACGACCGTGTGGGCATTTGAAATAGGGACACACGGTCGTGTCCTAGCCCGTATCCATACCTGTGTAACTCACTGACTTTGGCCACACGGCCAAGCCATACGATCGTGTGCAAGGCCGTGTACCCTGCGAAGTAACCTCACGCGTCCGTGTGCTAGGCCGTCTAATAGCCTAACTTGCAACCCTTTGAAAGCTACAGGGGACACAAGGCCATGTCATCTGGCCATGTGTCACACACGCCCGTGTCTGTATCTATGTGGACGAAAATAGGTTGCTTTTCAAGCCATTTTTCTCACCCAAATTCACATGTACCTACAAACACCGATTCACATATACACAAACCATTACAAAGTACCAAAATCATGCACAATCCATCTTTATTGATATGGAATAATCACATACAACCAATATGCCCTTAGGCACCTCAAATGACAATTTATAAAACATGTATAATCATAAACTCATTTTGGTCAAATTGTAACAGCCCAGTTTAGACCCTAGTCGGACAGTGGTTTTGGGACCACAAATTTGAGTCAGAAAAATATTTTAATATTATTTTTCGTGCTTATAGTATGTGAATTGACATGTGTGAAATTTTCGTGATTTAATTTATCCGTTTGTGTGTTTAATTTGATAAAAGGATTTAATCGCGTAAAGTGAAAATTTTGATGTCTATTTGTTAAAGGCATCAAATTGATATAAAATTGAAATGTGAGGCACTTGCATGTCAATTATACCATTAATAATAGTGGTGGACAATAATGGACAAGGTTAGGTGAATTTTATGTTAAATTATTAAGGTTAAAATAGTAAAAAGGAAATTAACATATAATTAAATTAAAGAAAACACAAAATGGCCATGCATTTGTTCATGCTTGGCCAAAACTTCAAAAGAAAAAAAAAAGGAAAAGAAGGCTAGGTTTGGCACTTTGAAAGCTTAAATTGGGTAAGTGTTTTGCTCGGTTTTAGATAATTTTTACGTTTTTGAGATCGTTGCTTTATATATTATCTAGCCTATGTGTTAATTTTTGGAGTTGATGATGAATTTGAGAATTTCCATTGTTGATATTGTGTTGTTTTTGTTGTTTGATGATAGAAAATAAATATATGTTGTTTGATTATCATGTTTAATTAAGTGATTTTTTGTAAAAATGCCTATTTGGGATTAAATTGTGAATTTTGTAAATTGAAGGGTCTAAATGTGAAATAAATGAAAGAAATGGGCTGCTATGAACCTTAGTAAAATTCGGCCTAACTATAGGATGTTGAAATTTTGAATATTTTGTGTTATTTTGAAATAGGGACTAAATTATGAAAAGTGTAAAATGTTAGAGGCAAAATGGTAATTTTCCCATTTATGTTTTTTTTTACTAAATTGAATAAAATAGTGTTTAAATAAATTTAATTTGAATATGTTTAGATCAAGAACCAAAGAAAACGGATTTGGATCGAGGGAAAACAAAAATAATCGAATAGTCATTTATTTCGTCCGTCGATATCCGAGGTAAGTTTATAAGCAAATAAATGCTGTTAATTTTGAATATATATGAATTTTATATGTTGATTTGAATTTTATGAATATATATAAGTGTTGGCCGAATGTTTATAAGCTTGGGAGCTTTCTTTACGAGATTGATTCGATCGAGTTACGATGTTCGAAAGTCTCGTACGAACCTTAGAAATAGCTAGGATACATATGTCATGACATAGGATTCCGTTATGTGTTATCGTGTAAGACCACGTCTAGGACGTTGGCATTAACTTGTGTTTACATGTAAGACCCTGTATGGGACAGTGGCATCGTTATGTGATTACATGTAAGACCACGTCTAGGACGTTGGCATTGTACGATATGTTCGACTATCCGAGTATCCTTTTTAATTCTGAATGGTTCAACGGCAATGATATAGTTAAGATTGAGTGTAAAATCGAGTTAGAAAGGCTCAGGTATGTATTCATACTAAATTATGAAAATAAGGTAAGTTGAATGTTTAAATTGATAATATGATGCTATATGTTAATGTGAATTACGTGTATATATATACATATATGTGAGAGTAGGTATATTCGGCCTAATGATGTAGTTGTATTATTGAAAGTAAAGGTTAAATATACTAAGGTTCAACTGAGTATTCGGCCAAAGGAAAGTTATTACAAGTTATATATGCTTTGATATATATAAGATGATACGTTGGATTGTATATGAAATTATAATGGCTTATTACTACTTTAACTACCTTAAATTATGTAAATGATTAAATGTTTATTTGCTTATGACTTACTAAGCTATTTAAGCTTACTGTATATGTGTTTGTTCGTTGTTTTATAGATTTTGGAAGCTAGTTATGTAACACCCCTTACCCGAGGCCATTTCCGGAGTCGAGCTTGAGGCATTACTTTACTTAACTTAAAAATTCGGGGCATAAAATTTTACTTTTGAAACTAATTTCACTATTCACAACAAAGCTGTCCACCTACGCAGTAGTTACTAATTTAGTTATAGCTCAAGCTAAAAAATTCAAAATTTAAATCTGTAAATTTTCCCTGAAACTAGACTCATATTTCTTCTTACCATAAATTTTTCAGAATTTTTGGTTTAGCCAATTAGTACAGTTTATTAGTTAAAATCTCCCCTGTTTCACCACTCGACTATCCAGACCTCTTGTCACTAAAAATAAAATTTATCATTGTAGGATTTTCATATGGTGTTCTCACTTGTTTCTATAGAAAATAGACTCAATAAGGAATCTATACATATAAACTAAAACTCATAATAATTTTTTTACAATTTTTAATGATTTTCTAAACTCAGAATAGAGGACTCCAAAATAGTTCTGACTCTGTCTCACTAAAATTCACATATCTTAAAATATAAAACTCATTTTGCTACACCATTATTTTTATATGAAAGTAGACTCAATAATATTCAATTATATATATCGTTCACCTTCTAATTCATTTTATACTATCCTAGGTGATTTTTCAAAGTCACGTCACTTTTGTTGCTTGAAATCTGTTTCTTTGGAAATTTTACTCTTTCATGATTTCTATGCATGATTTATCACCTAAACATTTGTAACGACAAACACCTTCATACTTAGCCATTATAATAACCATTCATCATCAAATACGTATCATTCTTTAGCAAAATCATAAAAACAAACATTCAAAATAACTAAGTCTCTATACATGCCATAACCCAAACATGGTTCGTCATAAAATACCGAGTTGTTGTCGTTGATAGTGTGGACGATCTCCGACGTCTTTAAGTTCCCAAAAGTAGTTTTACAATACTATAAGAGAAAGAAAAATAAAAGAAGTAAGCATAAGCTTAGTAAGTTTACTAGCAAATAAATAACAACATTTAACACAAATAGTTAAACTCAAATGTCAAGATCTCTAGTTTACTCTTTATTTAATCTCATTCTCGTTCTCTTGTTGGTTTACTTAGTTAACTCATGATTGTAACTTATTCTTCTCTTACTGAAACATTGAGTATCAATTGATAATATAGTAAGTTCTTAACTCTTATAACTCATCTGAGCTTGCCATTTATGCTTTTAAATGAACTTTCATTAACATGATTCGTTTACTAGCCCGTTGAGCCACTTTGGAATAATAAGGATACTTGGGTCTTTTTTGATAATAACATGCCAAAGCCATGTCCCAGACATGGTCTTACATGGGATGTTCTCATATTGGTTCCCATGCCATGTCCCAGACATGGTCTTATGGGGGACCTCTCATCTCGGTACCAATGCCATGTCCCAGACATGGTCTTACATGGGACCTCTCATCTTGGTGCCAACGCCATGTCCCAGACATGGTCTTACATGGGACCTCTCATCTCGGTGCCAACGTCATGTCCCAGACATGGTCTTACATGGGACCTCTCATCTCGGTGCCAACGCCATGTCCCATACATGGTCTTACATGGGACCTCTTTACCCAAATGTCATGACATTTGTATCCGATACATTCTTCATGTTTCAACGGGGCTTTTTAACACCGATTCTCTGTCATCTCATACTTGAGTCAACATTAAATAAATTCATAAAATAAATGCATAATTGCTGGAAAATAAAAATATTAATAATAATTATTGAAATATTGTATTTATTTACCGTAAACTTACCTCGGTACAAAATATAGCCAAATCACCAACTTAGCCTCCAACTTTATTCTTTCATTTGTCTAACCTCGAGTTTCGTTCTTCTTAATCTAAAATAGCAAATTTAACTCATTTAATACTCACATTTATCAAAATAGCCCTCGACTTTAACTTTGGCAAAATTATGATTTTGCCCCTAAACAATTACATAATTATGCTTTTGCCCCAAAGTTCAGAAATTAAACTTCATCACATATTCTTATGTTATATAACATGCTGAACATTTTTATCTTCTATGACAACATCAAATTCTCACTCTAACACTTACTTATGTACATTAGGGATTTTTACTGATTATGTCAACTTACTCGTTTTCGCTTAAATCGGCTAGCAAAAGTTGTTTAACATAATTTCTATCTTCATATTCTATCATAAAATATCAAAATAAACACTTTTAACCTATGGTTATTTTTCAAAATATAAACCCTAGGTTAAATTATTGCTAGAATAAGCTAAATTAAGCTACTGGGATCTCAAAAACATAAAGAGCATTAAAAATGGGGCTTGGGATCACTTATTATGGAGCTTGGAAGCTTGAAAACCCTAACTATGGCTTCTCCCCTTGCTAAATTTGGCCTAATGAAGAAGATGATCAAAAATTGGCTTTTAATTTTGCTTTCAATTCATTTTAATAACTAAATGACTAAAATGCCCTTAATGGAAAACTTTGGAAACATGCCTAACCATGTCCATTTTTGTCCACCAACTTAACCAATCGTCTATTTACCATATAAATACCTCCAATTTAAAATTTCATAACAATTGGACACCTCTAACATATAAAACTCAACTTTTACACTTTTTACAATTTAGTCCTTTTGACTAAATTGAGTGCCCAAACGTCAAAATTTTTGAACAAAATTTTCACGAAATACTTTCGTGAAATTGGAGGCCATAGAAATATAATAAAAATAAATTTTTCCTCATTGGATTTGTGGTCCCGAAACCACTATTCCGATAACATTAAATTTGGGCCATTACAAGTTACGAGCTCGGGGATCATCAGAGAAATCCGTCACACTATTGATTACTATTTCGATATATTTTAAAAGCTTGAATTATGAACCTATGGCATGTATAGGCTAGTACATGTCTTGGTTGATTTTGAAATTGTAAATATAAAGCCATGCGAAAATGGCTAGAAATGATTATGTTTTTGTATGTTCAGTCATGGTATATGTTCATGTTGGAAAAATTATGCTTCATGATATATATTTGTGGTAGGATTTGCAAATGTTGATTGTTATGAGTCGATTCAAGTGAATTTAGTGTATATATGCTGTCCAATTTGGTGTATAAATGCTGTCCAATTTTGGTGTATAAATGTTGTCCAATTTGGAATATATATGCTGCCCAATTTGGTATATAAATGCTATCCAATTTGGTGTATAAAATGCTGTCCAATTTGGTATATATATGCTGTTCAATTTGGTGTATAAAATGCTGTCCAATTTGGTGTATAAATTGTATCCAATTTGGTTTATATATATATCACTACACCAAAACAGGCTTTTAACGGCATTTTTAGTGGCGTTTGAACAAAAAACGCCACTAAAAATCGAGCATTAGCAGCGCATTACGTAAAACGCAGCTAAAGATCGAGCATTAGCGGTGCTCCTAGGAAAGCGCCACTAAAAATGAGCATTAGCGGTGTTTTTTGGAAAAACCCCGCAAAAAACCTAAGCATAACGACATCGTTTTCTACCTTTCAGATCTTTAGCGGCGTTTTTAAAAAAAGCGCCGCTAATGCTCAGATCTTTAGTGGCGTTTTTAAAAAAGTGCCGCTAATACTCAGATCTTTAGCGGCATTTAAAAAAGCGCTAATGCTCGAGATCTTTAGCGGCGTTTTCAAGAAGCGCTAATGCTCGAATTTTAGCGGCGTTTTGAAAAGCGCCCAAAAAACATTTTATCGATATTTACTATTTAATTTATTTTAATTGAATATTTGTTAAAAATGGATAAATTTGAAATAATGATGGTAAAAATAATTTGAAATAAAAAACATAGAAAAATATTTGTTAAAAATGAAGAAATTAAAATACTATTATTTAAAATAATTTTAAAATTTTTTGTGTACATGATTGATTGATTTTTAATTTATATATTAAATAATTTCAAATATAATTGTAAAAGATACAATAGTATTAATTTTAAAATATTTAATTTAATTATCATTATAGTTTAGGGTTTAATCACTACACCAAAATAGGCTTTTAGCGGCGCTAAAAAAAGTATTTGCGGCGCTATAAGAAGCGCCGCAAAAAACGCCGCCAATGACAGCGTCGCTAACTTTAGCGGCGTTTTCAAAAATAATCGCCGTTAAAGACCATGACCTTTAGCGGCGCTTTACTCACAAACGCCGCTAAAGACCATGACCTTTAACGGCGCTTTTCTCACAAACGCCGCTAAAAACCATAACCTTTAGCAGCGCTTTTATGACAAACGCCGCTAAAGACCATGACCTTTAGCGGCGCTTTTACCACAAACGCCGCTAAAGACCAGGACCTTTAGCGGCGCTTCTACCACAAAAGCCACTATAGGTCATAACTTTTAAAGGCCCTATAAAAATGACTTTTAGCGATTCTTTTTCACAAACGCCGCTAAAAATTTAACTTTTAAAAAAAATTAATTAAATAATATTTATTTCTATGATAAATATTATATTATGTTTTATTTTTTATATTTAAACTTTAAACTATATACTTTTAAGGATAAAAAAATTAATTAAATTAAATTAAACTTTCTATTAAAATTTTAACTTTAAAGGTAAATATAAAAATTAATGAATTTAAATTTAGAATTAAAATATTATGTTCAAACTCATAAGATCTATATTAACTCGGCCAAATATAAAAGAAGCTACAAAACACGTAATAATTAACAATCGTGGTTAAAGAAGCTAGTGTACAAGGACAAATGAAGAGACTTGGACGAGAAATAATAACATTCACATGGACATTCATCTTAAAGGACCCCATATAGGTGCCTTATTATGTAAAACAGAAATAGAAAATATGAACTAACAGAGACCTTGAAAGATGAGCACATGTGACGGTCACTAGATAGGGCTCTACAGGAAACCTCAAATTGATATGATGTATTTGGAGGCTGATGCTTTTTGCAGCTTCAGCCATGGCTCGACTAGCTGCACGAGAAGCAAGGTTTTGCACTGAAGCCTTCAGCCACAAACTCAATGTCTGCCTCTTCCTTTGTTGCGAAGGCAGTATGCCCTTCCTGCCATAGAAATTCACGACTCCTACAATCAAGCATCAAGTTAGCGGTGCAAAATCCATCCTCAAATATTTTAAATAAAAACTCTAGCTTGCCATCGAAAATAATCTACACATCTGTGAACATTAACAACTAATGCTAAGAAAATACGCAATTTATGCATGGAATGTATAAAGAATTTTCCATGATCTGAGAACATGGAAAGAAAAAGCTTCAATTTTCATTCTTCAAAAGGAACTGTGGTGCATGGAACACCAGCTGAAAAACAGAAGGGCACTAGAGAGTAAGAAAGGGAGATGTATAAAGAATGAAATATTGTCTACACCTGCTCAACTTCAACCATTTATTTCTTTTTACAGTAATTCATCTTTGTATATGTAATTTCTGATAACAAGAACACATAAATAAATCAAGAAAAAATTATGTATAAGAAATTATGTATAAGACTTACAAAAGCCAAAGCTTGTTTGTATCCTAGATGAAGTGCTCCCTTTCTTGATTCCTCTCTAACTTGCTTATATTAAACTTTGATAAAGGCGAAGATCATTGGTTCCATGGTGAAGAACAAGTGGAGGCTGTTGGTTTTGGTAAAGGCGAAGGGCATATAAAATCACTATTTATGCGCAATAAACAAAAATCGAACCGGTGATTAGCTTTACAGAGTATTAAATAGAACTTTTAGCACATAGTCAAGGATAGTTAAAAGCGAGTTGGATCTATAACTCACTCACCAACAATGGGGATACAAAATCATTAAAATGATATGTAACTTCTAAAGGCTTCAACTTCTAAAGGTACAATCTCTTTAAGCCGTCTATAATTGAAGTCACAGAGGACAAAGATATCTGTTCTACACAAGAAAGGATTAGTTACACATGCTAAGGATGCAGATAAATAAAAACACACTAAAAAAGGATCAAGTAAAGGAATTAGATAGATATTAACATCATTAACAACACAAATACCAAAGCTAAAAAACGTAAGTGTTATGGAAGTAAAATAAAGAGACAAATATGAATTTGATATAAATAAAGGAATTATATCTAGACTAAAATGGTAGTAACAAGAGCAGCACATCCATATTTCCTTATTTTCAAAACATACCTTTTTCTAGTTTCCTTATTTTCTATGAAATCAAACAGCAGCACATCCATATTTCTGTTTTTCAAACGTTAATCTGAGACAAAACTAATGCCTTTTCCAGATACGTAATTTTTGCTGTTTTGGTTCATTGGTCTTGGACTTTGCAGAAATCCCATGGACCTCCAACTTGCACAACAGAATGCGTGAAAATTAAGTTAGATTTAATAGATCTTAGAACAAAAATAGAATAAAACACAAAGGAGTGCATACATGTATGCAAGCATCAAAAGGAATTAATCCACAATGAGCCCACAGTTAAAATGGAATCATTTCACTGATATCGGTTCAGCCCCCAAAATGAGAGCCTCTTGATGTCACCTTTAAGAAAGCGTGAGTTTTATATAAGTTTTGGATGTTTTAATTTTAATATAATTAAAAGCGTCCAAGTTTACATAGGAAAAGCTGGAAGGAAACGACTTTGTATAAACATACAAACAAGAAAATCTAACAAATTAATATGATCAAATTCTAACAAATTAAAGTTTCTAATGAAATTCAAAATTGCACCATTAAGTAAATAAGAGTTTTAAATTACGAGATCAAAAACCCATTTTGGGTATAAACTTTTGTAACTATTTATTAAATCATAGCGTCGTTTTGATGCTTTGGTTCAATATTAGTGAAGCTTCTCTAAGTTCCTTCCATGGATTTGTAGCGTTAGTAAGCTCATCTAAAGTTAAAGCTAGCTTCTCTTTTAAAAGAACCCAGTACACCTTAAACAGATACTCCCATCTAGTTTTATCATCAAAATCCACTTGAACACCTGACATAAAGTAAAAGGCCTTTAAGGTAGAAAAATCCTTACTCTTGATAATCTAAAAGTGCCAATTATAGTAGTTATAAAAAAGCGAACTAATGAGGAGAAAAAGCTATGAGACATTCAAAAGAAATCATCCATTGCATGAAGATAAAAATATCAAAGATAAGATAAGAATATCAACCGCCCTTTATGTGACAAAAATGAATGATAAGAATATCAAAGATACTCACCAACAAATTCAACAGAAAGACAGAACATTTCTTAGCAATTGTAACATTTTATCGGTATTGATAAAGCGCATTTGGAATGATGTGCGAGTTCTATGTTTTATCACAAAACGCACAATCGATTCCAAAAAACAAATAATGAAAGAAAGATCGAAGAACAGTGAAAGGGTATTAAAAGCAACAAAGAAATAACAATTAAATTCAATTAAATTTCATAGACTATAAATAAGGGAAAAAAAACACAGTGAAGATAATTCATATAACCCAAAAAAAAATAGAAACCCGCTCAAGGTTCAGCATTAAGCGAAAACTATCAAATTCCCAACTTATTTCAAACCCAATTTTGTTATGAAATTAAGATCAACTTCCATACAGCAAAAATGAAAGCAATTTCGTAATCATCTTGTTTTGTAGGGCAAAAAAATAAGAATAAAACCCTAGAAAATCAAACAAAATGAAACAATATAAGTGAACAGGGAGAGAAAAAATTAGGGTTTAGTGAAGGGACTAACATCTCTGGGGACCAGGGGCCGCCGTCGATCTTAGGGACTCAAGTCGCGGGAGGCGAGGCAGAGTGGCGGTCAAGCATCGCCTCACGGAAGCCACGACCCTTGGTCTTCTTATGAGCAGAAAGAGAGGTGGAAGCGGCGCCAGTGATGGTGGACTTGAGCATAGGCAAGGGAGCTTGAGGAGAGGCATCGCCGGCGGCATTTGAAGTGAGGGAAAGCGAAATTTTGAAGTGAAAGATTTTGATTTCAGAACTTGGGAGGGGGGGTTGGCGGCATTTGGTAATAAAACCCACCGCTCAATTTTAAGTTTTTTTAAGTCAAATCTGATTTGGGGAAGAAAATGACCTCGTTTTGGTATTGTAAAATTTGCGGCGCTTACAAAAAAACGCCACTAATTATATAACTTTTGCGGCATTTTTATTAAAAACGCCACTAAAAATTAAATTCCTGTATCAAACGACGTCGTTTTGAAAATAAAAATTCTCATAATTGCGGCATTTTTGGTTCAAACGCCGCTATTGCTTACCTTTAGCGGCGTTTTTCTCATAAACGCCGCTAATGATTGAATTTTTTTGTAATTTTATATTTAATTATTGTATAATTCATATTAATTTTAAATAAATAATTTTTGAAAAATTAAGTAATATTTTAAAGAATTAGATAATTTTAAAATTTTTATATAATTTTGAGGTAAGAAAATAAAAAATTTAAAATATGAAGGAAAAAAAGCTTTAAAAACTATCCATATCAATATCTTTATAAATTTTAAAAGCTTTATATAATTAATATTATGATTTATATTGAATTAATTCAATATTGATTAATTATCATTATGATTTAAATTAGGGTTAAAGGTTAGGGGTTTCGGGGAAAGTTGGGTCTTTTCTTTAAAAGTATATAAATATTATAAAATAAAAGTTTAAAATCTTTTTAAATTTTTAAAAATTTTAAAATCTTTTAAAATTCATTTTAAAATTTTAAATCACGTAAAATATAAAACCTTTCAAATTTTAGAAAAATATATGTTATTTACTCTTTAAATGATAATTAGAAATGTTCACTACCCATACAACTCACCTAGCCCAAAATATGGTTAGGCTTAGATTTATATTTTTATTGTTTTAAACAATGAAATGGGTGATTTGGATAAAATGAGCTTGAAGTTGGAAAAGTATTTAAAAGCGGGCATTGGCAAATTTTAATAAGTATTTATGGCGTTTTCTTACAAAACGCATACTAAAATATTTCAATCCGGGACATAAACGACGCCGCATTGATAAAATGTCAAAAATACTTGAGGCGCTTTCGAAAGCATACAAAATATTTCATTCTTTACGTAAGCGGCATCGTTTTGACATATTTAAAATCATATTTCCGGCATTTTTCCGAAAAACGCCGGTATAAAATTTTTATTCCTCAAATTAAACGACGCTGTATAGAAAATTTAGAATATAAATTGCGGCGTTTTTTGGCTTAAACGCCACTATAAAATTCAATTATTCTAATGAAACAGCACCGTTTAGAAAAATTCGAATGTATATTAGTGGCGTTTTTTGCTATAAACGCCGCCAAATCTCAATCTTTTATATTCAATTAGCATAAAAACTTATATAAAAATTAATAATGTTTACAATTTTTTTATATCTTTCACACTTATATAAAAACTTATTTAATATATAAATTAAAAAATACTAATTATCCTAAACCTTAAACCCTAACTCGACCCTAAATCTCTAAACCCTAAATCTCTAACTCTAAACCTCTAATCCTAAACTCATAACCCTAATTACCCCAATTAACCACTAACCACTAACTACTAATCCTTATTATTTAATATATATAATTTAAAAAACAGAAATTAAATCAAATACCATACTCTAACCCGACCCTTAACCCCTAAACCCTAAATCCTAAACTGTTAACCCTAAACCTTAAAACCCTAAACTCATAACCCTCAGCCCCTAACCTCTAACCCCTAACCCCTAAACCTTATTTAATATATAAATTAAAACACACTAATTAATCTAGACCCTAAACCCTAACCTAACACCGAACCATAAACCGTTTAAATCCCTAACTAACTCTTAACCTCTAACCCATAACCCCTATACCCTATTACCCTTAAATCACAACCCTTAAACTAGAATCTCTAATCCATATATAATCCCTAAATATTCCGTAATCTATAAACCTTAAAATTGTGACTCTTAAACCGGCCTTAATTACTAAATTAATCATATACCCTAAACCATGTATATATTAAACTATATATAATGATAATTATACAAAATAAATATTTTAAAATTATTACTATTGTATCCTTTACAATTATATATGAAATTATTTAATATATAAATTAAAAGCAATCAATCATGTACCCAAAAAATTTAGAATATTTTTAATTAATAGTATTTTAATTTTTTTCATTTTTAACAAATATTTTGCTATGTTTTTAATTCAAATTATTTCAATGTCTCATTATTTCAAATTTATCCATTTTTAACAAATATTCAATTAAAAATATATTCAATTTTAATTAATATAAACAAACAAATTAAAAAGTCAAAAAATACATAATATGTTTTTGCGGCGCTTTACAAAAAACGCCGCTAAAGGTCTCATGCATTAGCGGCTTCATGAAAAACGCCGCTAAAAGTCGATGCATTAGCGGCGCTTCCTGAAAAACGCCGCTAAAGGTCTGCGCATTAGCGGCGCTTCTTAAAAAACGCCGCTAAAGGTCCACGCATTAGAGACGCTTCTTGAAAAACGCCGCTAAAGACCCACAAGGTTTGAAAACGACGTCGTTGGGCTTAGGTTTTTTGCGGCGTCTTTTAGAAAAACGCCGCTAATGATCATTTTTAGCGGCGTTTTTTTTACAAATGCCACTAAAAGCGCCGCTAAAAGCCTGTTTTGGTGTAGTGAATATATATGGTTAATTTAGGATTTAAGGCTGGTTTAAGAGTTGCAATTTTAAGGTTTATAGATTATGGAATTAGGGATTATGGATTAGGGATTCTAATTTAAGGGTTGTGATTTAAGGTTTATGGGTTAGGGGTTAGGGGTTAAGGGTTAGAGGTTAAGAGTTAGGGATTTAGGGTTTATAGATTTAGTGTCAAGTTAGGGTTTAGGGTTTAGATTAATTAGTGTGTTTTAATTTATATATTAAATAATGTTTAGGGGTTAGGGGTTAGGGATTTGGGGTCGAGTTAGGGTTTATGATTTAGATTGATTAATGTTTTTTAATTTCTATATTAAATAAGGTTTAGAGGTTAGTAGTTTGGGGTTTGGGGTTAAGAGTTAGTGATTTAGGGTTTAGAGATTCGGGGTCGAGTTAAGTTTTAAGGTTTAGATTAATTAGTATTTTTAATTTATATCTTAAATAAGTTAGGTTGGGTTTAGGGTTTAGATTAATTAGTGTATTTTAATTTATATATTAAATAATGTTTAAGGGTTAGGGATTAGGGATTTGGGGTCGGGTTAGGGTTAGGGTTTATGATTTAGATTAATTAGTGTTTTTTTAATTTCTATATTAAATAAGGTTTAGAGGTTAGTGGTTTAGGGTTTGGGGTTAAGAGTTAGTTATCTAGGGTTTAAAGATTTAGGGTCGAGTTAGGGTTTAAGGTTTAGATTAATTAGTATTTTTTTAATTTATATATTAAATAAGTTCTTATATAATTGTAAAAGAGAAATAATAAATTGTATAGATTATTAGTTTAAATTTGATATGCAATATACAATAATTGAATATAAAAAATTGTAAAATATGCGAGCTTTTGCGGCGTTTATCGCCAAAACGCCGCTAATATGATTTAGAATTTTTCAAAACAGTGTCGTTTCATTACAAGAATTTAATTTATTAGTGGCGTTTCTTCTGTAAACTCCGGAAAAGGTAACATTAGCGGTGTTTATGACTAAAAAATATTTAATTTAAACCATTTGATATATTTAAATATTAGATATAAAAAAATTAATAAATAAAAAAATGTAACAAATTGATTCGGATAGGTAACTATCTATTTTGGATATATAGGACCAAATTATAACAAATAAAATAAAATACAAAAACTAAAATCATTCCACATCGAACATCTAGCAAAATAATTATATTTTAGTTAGGAAGAAATATCTCTAATAAAATGGAGATTAGATCGAAATGAACAATATAAAATCATAATTAACATCTAAATCTTTAATAGAAATTTGATATGTGAGAGATTAATTGCTTACATTGGATAATTGTAACTTAATAATTAATTACAATCATTTAATCATTTTTTCTTATTAAAATATCGATATTTATTTTGAGAGTACTTGATTTTTTTTATAAAAATTCAATTTATAAAAATAATAAAAATATTTTATAAAATCACTTAACTAATAATTTTTATGAGACAAAATAAAAGATTTTAGCATAGCAAAACAATTGTCGTTTTATTCCAAATGAAATAATTTTTTATGCGTTTTAAAGAAAAAGCATACAAAAATAATTTTACTTTAAAAAAATAGCGCCATTTTATATAGCAAAAAATTTAGCGGCGTTTTTATAAAAAACGCCACAAAAAATAATTTTACTTTAAAAAAAATAGCCATTTTATATAGTAAAACATTTAGCGGCGTTTTTATAAAAACGCTGCAAAAGGTAAGCAATAGCGGTGTTTTATAAAAAACACCACAAAAAATAATTTTACTTTAAAAAATAGCCATTTTATATAGCAAAACATTTAGCGTTTTTTTATGCCACAAAAGGTAAGCAATAGCGCGTTTATAAAAAACGTCACAAAAATAATTTTACTATAAAAAATAGCCATTTTATATAGCAAAACATTTAGCGGCGTTTTAAAACGCATAAAAAAATAACAATAAGCGTTTTATAAAAAGCATACAAAAATAATTTTACTTTAAAAATAGCCATTTTATATAGCAAAATATTTAGCGGTGTTTTATAAAAAACACATAAAAATAAATAATAGCGTTTTATAAAAGCATACAAAAATAATTTTAATTTAAAAAATAGTCATTTTATATAGCAAAACATTTAGCGGCGTTTTTTATAAAAAACGCCACAAAAAAATAATTTTATAAAAAAATAGCGCCATTTTATAAAATCCTCTCCCCCCAAAATCCCCAACTTTCCCTCCTAAAATCCCTAATTTCCTCCCTTGAAACCCCCCAACTTTACAAACATACCGTCCTTTAAAATTTTTAACTCCATGGCCATTGCTATTTTTTTTCCTCAACCCCAATTCTTAAACGCCCAAATTTGAAAAGCTATTTTTTCTTTCTCTGCAGAACTTTTAAAAAAACCGATCGCGATTCATACACATATAACAATCACAGTCCCACTGGACTTTTAGCAAAATCCACGGGCTTTGGGATGTAGAAAGCGACAATGATGGCCAACAATTAATGGTCTTTATCCTCATTTGTCTAAGGTAATTCTTCTTGTTCTGTATTGATGAACAAAGTTCTGAGGCAGATTATGAGGTGAATAATAAATTGTGAATATATAATATGCATTTGTTTTACTTAAATCAAGTTATGCTCCATAGTTTATCGCTGTTTCTTATGCTTTGCTCTTTCTTTATTTTCTTTTCCATGCTGTTGAACTAATATAAAAACATATTTGTCTGCAGATTGGCATTTTTAAAACGTGGAGTTGGTATGTTTATGATTTCTTTAAAATTTTATGAATATGATTTTGTTTTAATTACTAGTATTTGCAACAGTAGATTTTTTACAATATGTTAGAATCTTTTCTCTTCTTTTCTTTTTCTTTAAAAAATCAATATATTTTCATGTGTCAAAAGAAATGTGATAGCTTCCCTTCTCCAGGAAAATGGAAAGCTTCTAGTCAAAAAGCAACAGATAAGTTGGAGTGTGTTTCAAATAATTGAATGTCAAATTCTTTAGGATTTTCTTTCTTGATGTTATAAATATATATGTTATTCAATAATTTTTAAAGGACCTGGATTTATGATATATTTATATATGTTATAAATATATATGTTATTCAATAATTTTTTACGTTCTTCAACAGTTCGATTAAATGTCTCTTAGAACCCCTGTCTTCTAAAGTTACATATGTTTCCTTACACATCTATTGTTTCATTTAAAAGCAATACATGCATATATATGCTAGTTCGTCTATTTTTCTTAGTTTGGAGTTATTTTAACAAAAAAGGAAATGGAAATTTAATTAACATAGTTTTTTTGTCATTAAGTGCACAGTAGCAAAAGTTTATAGCTATTGCTGGTATAAATTGAATGTATGATCTAGCTTCCTTTAATGGATAGGTACGTGGAGGAGTAGCCTTTGTCTGGTTAAAAGGATGGTGAAGTTTTCAGCTTTTTCTTTGATGATATTGTCATTTACACCTTTTCATTCTATTATCCTGAAAAACCCTCGCAGATTTTCTAGAAATATACCTTTCAACCATTCAACTAAATCAAGGGTCACTTCTTATGCCCAAAACGTTCAATTACATACAGAAGACATGATGGGTGCTAGTCGCTATCTTCCTCCTCTATTTAGGTACGTAATAACATCTATGGCTTCCCCCTCCTTGTTTCCTTTTCTTTTGTTTTCTTTTTTTTTTTTTTGCTTCAAACACCCTACGAATGAGAATGTATTTTTATTGTACGGTTTGCAGCGTAGCTTCCATGATGGAATGGACTGATAATCATTATAGGACTCTTGCGCGCCTTATCTCCAAACATGCGTGGCTTTACACAGAGATGCTTGCTGCTGAAACTATTGTTTATCAACAAGGGAATCTGGTAAGTTAGTGAAAGAACATTTACATTTGGTAAGAGTATTATTTTTTAACCATGTTTTCATATATCAGTTAACAATCAAATGATAGTGTTATTTTTTACAAGTGTTTTTACTCATTTTTATAATTTCAAGTTTAGATTTGTACTAAATATGCTTTATTTTATGTCTAACTATTGTAATAGATGTGTATTGAATAAACTTTTTTCTCATGCTATTACACTAATAACCACACAAGGCATTCGTGTCAGTAGTTGCAAACCTGGCATTGGGGAATCTTAAATCGAAAGCCCTTAGATAAAATCAGAACACCAATAAAGATGGAAAGAAAGCAGTGGAAATCTTAGATGTATATTGGAAATCTTAGATGTATATTAAAAGAAGCTAGAAATCGACGATGACCACAAACTGTAAGTTTTCTTGCTTATCTCTTTATATATTATATGCTTATCTTTCAATTTTCTTTAGCTTTATTTTGGAACTTGAAGTTGGCATGCTTTAAGTGAAGGTATGTGTTGAACCAATAAAGATAATGAAGACCTTTTGTAACATGTTGATATGGTTTATACTAGTGTGTTAGGCTATTTCTATAACTGACACAAAGAACCCCCTTTTTTTTTCCATTTGATTTAATTACTATATGAGGAGAACTAGCTTGAACAGTAGAACCAATTCGCCTAAGAAGCTCATTTTGGTTTCTTTATGCTTTCTAGAGTTCAATAGGTGGTGTAGCTAACAGTTGTAACTCATGATTTGTTAATTACAATGTTTGAGTTTGAGCTGGGCAATGACATTTTGAATATATAAATATAAAAAATACATTAAAGTTAAATTATAAAATTATAAAAAATTTGAAGGTAATCCATTGAAAGGGGTGGAGTCCCTGTATGTCGTGAAATACAAATTGGGCATCCATGTATGTATTGGTGTTTATTACATGAAAAGCAAGGAGTTTAGAAGGGTTGGTTTATTTATTAATACAAATTTATTCAATTACATGATGGTACTGAAGGAATAAATCTCAAAATTTGTGCTGCTAATGCTATATATTTTCTTAATAATATTTCAGGAAATGGTACTTAGAATAATAGTGCATAATGGTCATGTTCTGTCTTTTGTAGGTTACTTGTGTTGAACAAGAAGCTGTGTTGTCCCAGGAAGCCTTCAAATTTATGGAAAAACTTGGAAAATTTGAATCTCTTCAAGCTGCAAAAGCCAAGGCTTAGCACTTTTTCAAGTAGAGTGTTATTTAATGTTGCATTCCATGGTCGCTTATCTTAGTCAAAACTTGAATTAGGTGTTATTGAAACAGGGTTTTGTAGCTACCTTGTGTACTAGCTTCTTTAATCATGATTGTTAATTATTACGTATTTTGTAGCTTCTTTTATATTTGGCCGAGTTAATATAGATCAGATGAGTGTGAGGTAGATTGCTCATTTATTTAAACATAATATTTTAATTCTAAATTTAAATTCATTAAATTTTATATTTACCTTTAAAGTTAAAATTTTAATAGAAAATTTAATTTAATTAATTTTTTATCCTTAAAATTATATAGTTTAAAGTTTAAATTTCAAAAATAAAATATAATAAAATATTTATTATAGAAATAGTCAATTATTTAATTATTTTTTTAAAAGTTATGGTTTTAGTGGCGTTTGTGAAAAAGCGTCGCTAAAAGTCAATGTTATAGCGGCGTTTTTAATAGAAGCGCCTTTAAAGGTCATGATCTTTAGCGGCGTTTGTGGGATAAGCGCCGCCAAAGGTCCTGGTCTTTAGCGGCGTTTGTGGCTAAAGGTCCTGGTCTTTTGCGGCGTTTGTGGGAAAAGCGCCGCTAAAGGTCTTGGTCTTTAGCGGCGTTTTTTTCTAAAAACGCCGCTAAAGTTAGCGACGCGGTCTTTAGCGGCGTTTTATCCGGCGCTTATCAAAGCGCCGCAAATTCTTTTAGCGGCGATAAAAAGAGCCGCTAAAGGCCTAAAAAAGTGCCGCTAAAAGCCTGTTTTGGTGTAGTGTATACTGCCCAATTGGGTGTATAAATGCTGTCCTATTTGATGTATAATAGCTGTCCAAACAGGGTAGATTACCTATGTCTGTAATATGTAGTATAGTTAGTAAATTGAAATGAAATAAATGTGTACAAATAGATGTTTTGATATATGCTTGGTATATGATATATAATCATATATGTTTGAAAATGTTTTAAGAATTTGAATGATATTAAATTTTGATTAGGTAAATGATAATGATATGGTTGAATTTTGAAACATGGTTGGTATATGTAATTTGATTAATGATTGCTAGTTGAATTTGATCGAAAATATATATATGGAATGAAATTATGTGATTGAGTTAGTCTATTTATGAATAAATTTTAAAATGAAATATTGTTATGAGTTGGGTTTTGATCGGTAATGCCTCGTAACCCTAATCCGACGACAGACACGGGTTCGGGGTGTTACACAAATGATCAACTAATTTCCAACTAGATTTGCATCAATACAAAACATTTAATTAACTTACCAAATGATACCAAATATTCTACTCAATTACTAACCTCAATATACATATACGTTTTCCATAGCTAAATACCAATTCACATCAAGTTATAAAACATATACAATATGCACACTCAACTACCATTTCACCTTTCAAACACATTAAGCAAATCACCAACCATTTCAAGGTTAATATTTACATGCCAAAACTAAGTTCATTAGAACACCAAAATACCACAACTCAAGCCAAAACAAATGGTCATTTCAACAATTAAACACATAGGCCAACATTAGCTAAAATACCTATACATGCCATTATAATCAGAATTAAACATCCAAAATGTACCAAAAGAGCCAATCGATAGTGTGATATAGCTCCGACAATCTTCCAACCCGAACGAGCTTTCGATTCACTATAAAACACGAAAATAACACAGAGGAAGCATTTAAGCTTAGTAAGTTCGTATAACTTAGAATTTAACTTACCATTTAATCAAGTAATAGGTAAGTAACAAAGCATATTCCAACACATTTTGGCCAAATGCCTAAGCACAAATATACCAACCATATTAGCCATGTAAATACATATATGAACCAATTATTGTGGATGAACTTAACAATTAATCAAGTTCCATATACATGATCATCCATTTCATATATCTATAAATCATGTAACATCATTTCCATGCATTTCATGTGTATACCTGTAATAGTTCGTATCAGACTTATATCATTTCATACCAGAACATTACCCGTTGAACTGTTTAGAATACCGTTGGATACCTAGGATAGTTTACACATAGCGTGCTAGCTCATATAACTGTAATCTGTCAATTCATGTACAAGTATGCTCATACGAGTTGTGAATCGGTATGCTCTCACGAGCTATAAATCGGTATGCTCTCACATGCAGTGGAATATCCGCAACATATGCAAGACCTCAGCCAAATCCATAACCCGAATGACATGTCATTTGTATCCTACAGATTCCTATGGTTCAACTAGGGCTCGGTAATCGTCGTACGTTGTTAAATATGCATTCGGTAATTATATATGACAAATCATAATATTTATATATTTCAATTAAAAACAGATAAACACAATTTAATTACATGAACTTACCTCGACAAGTATTCGTAGATACGAAGGTGATTAATCTGAGACTTTCTCTTTGCCCCGATCTAACTCCGTACAAGGTCTAACTGGATCCATATGGATAAATTTAACTCAATTTAACATATAATTTATTCAATTTAATCCAAAATATATTTTTGGAAAAATGATATACTTTAATTATTTCACAATTTCACCATGTAATATTTTTTATTTTTTAATTTAGTCCCTAATTAACAATTTCATAAAAAAAATCTCTTTACAAAAGTTGTTTATCTAGCAACAACCATTCATTTTCTATCATCAAACTTCAAAACTCAAGTATATTCAACAATGGTAAAACCCTAATAGTTTAACAATTTTACAAATTAGTCCCCAGGCTAGCTAGATTAAGCTACAATGATCCCGGAAACATAGAAATCATCAAAAACGGGACAAAAATTCATACCTAATTGAGAAAAATAAGTTTGCTGAAACTTTAAGCTTCCATGGATAGGTTTTCTCTTCAAATTCAGTGGAAGATGATGATAATGGATGATAATAGTTTGTTTTATTTAATTAAATATAACTTTAATTATAAATTTCCAAAATTAACCTTAATAATTCATTCAAATTTCAATAATGCCAAACCATTAAAATCCACTATCAATTCTAATGGTATAATTACCATATAAGGACCTCCACTTTATAGTTCTATAGCTATTTAATACCTTTAACTATTAGAACTCAACTTTTGCACTTTACGCGATTTAGTCCTTTTATCAATTTAAGTATGTAAATGGTAAAATTTCTTAACAAAATTTTTATACAGTATTTTATTATGCTGTAGGAAATAAAATAATAATAAAATAAATTTTTGACTTTAGATATGTTGTCCAAAAACCACTATTCTAATTTTACTGAAAATGGGCTGTTACACTCACTTGTCACAAAACCCCAACTTTTTCATCATATTTTCAATAAAAATTCATTCAACCCTGTCGTATGCTTTGCTCATGTCAAGTTTTAGGGTGAAATTATCTATTCCATTTATTTTCTTCTTAAAGGAATGCAATAATTCATATGCCACTAATATGTTATCGGTAATCTGTCTACTTGGAACAAAAGCACCTTGTGCATCATCAATGCAGTAGCTAAGAGCCTTTCTAAATTTGTTAACTATAGCCTTTGAGATATTTTATAAACTACATTGCAAAGGCTAATTGGCCTAACTTGCCTCATATTTTTTGGGTTTTGAAGTTTCAAAATTAAAACAATGTTGGTATTGTTAATTGTGTCTAATTCTTTCTGGTTGTTCAAAATTTCTAAACAATATCTAGACACATCTTTTCCTATAATATGCCAAAATTTTTGAAAAAACATTGCAAGAAATCCATCAGTACCTGAGGCTTTTAGTGGAACCATAGATTTTAAAGCTTCCCATAATTCTTATTCTTTAAAACTTACTAAAAGATCCTCGTTAATGTGTTTAGGAATGCAAGGTTGAATCTCTGTCCATAAATTTTCACAATCCTGCATAGGTTTTGGGGGAAAAAGATCGTTAAAATAATTTGATGCTAATGCTAGCAATTCTTCATCTCCCTCGATCTAGATGCTACTCCCATCTTCAAGCCCTTTTACCATATTTCTTTTCTTTCAGTAGGACGTATAGTTGTGGAAGAAAGTTGTGTTACTATCACCCATTCGAAGCTAGTTTGCCCTTGCTCATTGCTCCTAAAATATTTCTTCTTTTTCTGCCTCCATATTTAATGCTAGTTTAACCTCCGTAATTTCTGCTAATCATCCCTCTCCGGGATCTTCAATATTAAGCTCCTCCAGTTTTTGGCTTAACTCTTTCCTTGTTTTGTTCCGAATACATTTATTGACCTTAACCCATTCTTTTAAACCATTACCCAAACTCGTAAGTTTCCCTGGGAAATCTTCATTACTTGATCCCCATATTCTATTCACCTGTTCCTCGAAACCTTCTTCAAAAACTCATTCTGCATTGAAACGGAAAGAAAAATCATCGGTAAAATTAAGAGACTATCAGCATTAAAAGTTGAAGCTTCTCAAAAAGAATGAAATATAAAGTAATAATTTTTCAAAGAGAAAATATTGTATCTTATTCGAACAAAAAGTGATTCTTTAAAAGAAAATATCAAATCTTGTTCAAGCGAAAGTAGCTTTTAAAAGAGATGAAAAATCATTTTAATTAATGACTAGGTAATATAATGTTACAATATTATAATTTTATTTCTAATTTTTTGTAGTTCAAATTGTGTGATTTATGTAATCCGTGATTTGGGGTTTTCTTTTTATATTTGTTTGGAGTGAAATTAGATAAACAAATTCCTACTATAGCATTATTTATGTAAACCTAATTTATAGGATAAGTAAAACTGTAGCTTTTAGGCATTGATAGTGAATGCAATAAAGGTAGTTTTTGATAAAGATTTGATGATGTTTTGTTTAATTTTCCAAGGTAACCTATGCTGTGAAGTCCATTCTATTATCTTTCTTGTTTTGGAAAGAGTTAGTTGTTTATGTGATTTGGTCACCCTCCAATGAGGCATCTGTTTGGAAAACTTGCTTTTGGCCAGTTAAGAAAACTTCTATTTTCTGAACATGAATTTTTTTACTGGAGCATTAGGCACCAGTTAAGTAGTAGCTGCTACAGTGAGAAATATTTTTCCTACTTTACCTAAAAAAAAAACATATTATAAATTTTATTATATAATAATTAAACAAATTTTATTTTTATATAAGAATATAATAATTATATAAATTCATTATCATATATATTTTTCATTATTATTTAATAAAAATGATTTTAGTAATTAAAATTAATATATAAAAAAGTTATATTAATTTATTATATAAGTATATAATTTAATAAACATGAAAATTTTATTGTTATATGAATTAATTTGAACAAGTACATATATATAAATGTCAACAACCTCTTGGCCTAAGAGCAAGAGCATTTATATTGTGACATGAGAACTTGAATTCAATCCTTAGCAACCTCATCTCTTCCCTCAATTATATAAAAATATATATAAATAATAAAAATAAATACAAATATAATTAATGATAAATTAATTAATTATTAATAAAATTGTTCTTTAAGATAAATGCAAATTTAATATAAAATATAATTATTTTTTTGCATATATATATTTAAATTTAATATTTCTAATGATCATTTTATACTTTCAATTCATTACTACATTGCATATGAAGTCAAACACATAACTCACTGCTGATTTTAATTTTATTGCTATAATAATTAATTTTATCGTCACCATTATTTTTAATCTCACTATAAATAAACATCTCAAATTAAAAATGTAATTGATCTAAGTCAAGATAAGACCTCAAGTTTAGATGGTGTTTGGTTACTCATGAATTTCTTATTTTTACATGTCTACCGACTACCTATTGAGGTTCATTGGTGCTTTTCTTTTACCTTCAATATGTAGATTTGTGGCCTCGAGCCTTTGAAATGAAATAATGTGTCCATATTTGGAAAAAAGAAGAGGCAGTAAGTTGTGCATGATTAACGGGGAGTATCCAACGTGTTCCTGGTTGTGTACCAACAAATTAATTATCATTATCCTAGCTTAGCCACTTAATAGTTTTGTAGACAAGAATTGATTCCTCCACTTTCTTATACGTGGTCATTGGCCAAAGCTAAACTAACTCTCTCGCCATTTGGCATTAATTAACTAATAGTGGATATATTTATGTACTATAGTTTCATTTTCTTTTTCTTTTTCAAATTTTGAATTGATTTTGATATCCATTTAGGTGAATGGCTAGCTTAGATCCTAGGATTATAACAAATCTTATATATGAAAAGTGGGTCCCAAAACAAAACCTAAAAAATATTTGGTATATTTGTAACTTATTTAAACAATGAAATAAAATCATCAAAATTTTTAAATTTGTGATTACCCTTTATTATTTGATGAATTAAATTAGTTAAATTATTTTAAACAAAAAAACTAATATTTATATAATTAAAATAAATATTACAATATAAATTTATTCGTAATATGATATAATTATCTTTAGTAGGTATTATATTATAAAAATACATAAATTTTAAGGACATATAATATATCAATTGTTATATAATTAAATTGTGAATGTGTAATAATTATTATAACATTATGATATTACAATGTGCATTCCTCTATTAATTATGTGGAACCTAAACCTTAAACATGTAACTAATTTTATGGTATACTATAATATATACAATTAAAATTATATAATTAAGGTATATTAGTTATGTATATTATAATAACATAGTTGTCTATAAGATTACATATCAAATTTCGTTTGGCATGTTGATTGAAAATAACATTGCCATATGTCATTCTACCGGATTGGCAAAGGAGTTTTCTCGAATAGCCCCTTCACTAATAAAGAAAGTAAGAAAAGAGTAACAAACGAGGAAGAGTGATTTATTTGAAATTAGGATTGACACTAAATTTTTGTTTTAGGAGCGAGTCTAGTTGATGTAACAGATGAGCCTAGCCTATATACAATTAGTTACATTTTTTAGATTTAGATTACATATCGTAATGTTATAATAATTATTTTACATTCATAATTTAATTATATAAAATTAATATATTATGTCCTTAAACATGTATGTATACTATTTTATATAATATGTGTTAAATATAATTATGTGGCATTACAAAATAAATTCATATAATAATATTTATTTTAATTATACAAATATTAAATTTTTTGTTTAAAAATTAATCGATTGAATTGATCAAATAATAAATGGGAAAATCACAAATTTAGAAATTTTGATAATTTCATTTTATTATTCAATTAGGTTTATGAATAGAAAAGAAAATATTTAAGAGAAGCTACATGATATTTAAGAGCATAATATGTTAACTGAGATATATATTTTCTGATAATTTTTAAAATAATTTTTATGATATTTAAAAGATATATTTTTCTGATAATTATTATATTTAATTTTAATTTTTTAATAATCTCATTATAGGTTCTAATTATATTTGTTCTTTTTGATACAATGCCTAAAACTACCCATAACCTCTCCCCAACCCATAAATAGAAGGATAATGTGAACTAATGCATTCGAACCCTCGTCCTCTTATATTGGTAATAATGCACATATGAATCGAGTTATGACTCAATTAATAATTTAAAAATTATTTTATTGATATTTATACGTTGTTTATTAGTTTGTATAAGTTGAGGATTAACTTTAGAAAGCATAATTTTAATTTTCAAAGATTATATGTTGGAATCCTTTAGAATTATGTGTTTAAAGGTGAATTAAAATATGAAATTTATAGATATCCGATTGGCTGTGATTGGATCATGTCAATAGCAAAAGACAAAAGAGGAGAAAAAATCATGGTTGTGTCTCACCAATACCAATAAAAAGTTTGTTTTGTGAACTTACAACCATGATTTTACGTGCGAAATAAGGCAATGCCTCAGATATAGACTTTGCTTTACTTTTATATATAAATTTAGAGAAAACTTATAAACAATATGGTATTGGTAAATGCTTTATAAAAATAGAATAAAATATTTAAAAAAACATACAGGGAATCCATCCACGTTATTATAAATTAAAAACCAAAAAGTAATGAATGATGAAATTGTTTCAAAAAAGAAATATTTATATATTGAAGCACAAACTCACACTAGCGAAAAGAATATTTGAAATGTATTTAAAAGTGAGATTGCGGCGGCTTACGATACCCCAAATCTCGCCACCCATCACTCCTCCGCATCATTTTTATAACATTTATATTTCTTTTCATCTTCTTCTACATTTTCTTTATATAAATATTCAGGGTAAGATAATATAATGATGCAAAAAGAAACTGGACATACTTAAAAAAAAAAAAAGGACAAAACTCCGGGCAGTTTGCTATTTCTTACAATAAATTATTCCTGTCGTTTCGTTTTTCTTCTTTGTTGCACATAACATAAAACTAAAAATTCACACAGCAGAAAGAAATGTACAGTACGATAAAAGAGCACAGATTTTCATGGTTTCTTTTTCAATGTCCCATTTTCATTTCACATTATGATTCTTACAATAGTCAAAACCAGATAAGAAATTTAAAATTCGAAATTAAAACAAAAGCAGAACCATTTACATATATATAATATTTTTTTGATAAATACTTGTAAATAAAAAGGACTGGGTTTAAACGGGGGGACTACTGTTATCAATTATGTTCAAGTCATGGTTAATATGGGAGAGAACAAGAAAGATTCCATCTCTCTCATGCATCATCTCCTTCAATATTTTTTAGTAATATATAGATACTCCTAATCTGAAGAGCATATCCATGATTCCACCATACCTTCACTTCTTGTAGCCACATTTTCTTCTGCCCCTTTATCGCCATTAAAATCCGAAGAAGACAAGCTCTCCTCTTTCCCATTCGAGACTCTGTGGGAGTTACTGTTGTAGCTTCCATTGATGGACCGTGGAAGACTTTGATCATGTTCTTGGAATCCTCTTCTTTCATTTCTTGGCAATGCCCCTTCTGATGATACCATGTTTTGGACCCCACAGAGGTCGGTATTAACGTGACCCTGGCTCAACCCAAACTCATCTTCTAAAACACCCATTTTGAGAGGAGTGCCATTTGATGGAATATCTAAGCACCCTTGAATGGTTGAATTGGGAAGTGGGTATTTTTTAGGGTCTCGAAGGAGAGGTTGGAAGTTAAGAATTGGGTTTTGCATGTTGATGTTGAGGAGATTTTGAGGCTGTTTTAAAAGGCCTAACTCTGATGGTAGTTGGTAGTTAATGGGGGTTGAACTAGTAGTAGTGCTGTCGTTAGTAGCGGAAGCAGAAGTGATATTGGTAATAGGAGTAGAAGCTACAGAAGAGGAAACAAACGAGGGAGACTGGATTTGGGGGGCAAATGGTCTTAACAGATAATGCGAAGTTGAAGGGTGTAAATGAAGAGATCTTAGAGTGGAGGAGGGTGTACCACCAAATATATCAAGCCTAGTTCTCGGGAAAGCTGAGGACGTAAAGGGTGCTGCAGGGATCCCAGTGAATTCCTGAACCATGGCTCGGAAATTAGTGGTGTCTGTGGTCAAAACAGTTGTTGGTGCACGCCTTGAAGCTCTTGATCTCTTCTTAGTGTTCCGCGCCCTCACGCCTGAGACTGAACTTCTTGTATCACTGTCGGGTCCTTGAGGGATTTGCACAGAAGGAAAAGTGGCTCTGCTTTGCGCTTGTTGGTTGGTGTTGGTCAACTGTTGTTGTGTTGGAGATGATGAAGCTACGAACCCACCAACACCAGGGCTACCGGACTCAGATCTTAGATTTTTGGACCAAACAGCATCAAGATTTCCAAGAGGATTTGGGTTTGTTGTAAGATGCTGTGATCTTTGATCAAAGTAGTTTGATAAAGGGTCAAACATAGCCGATGAAGAGTGGTTCTGGTATTGCTGGCGTTGCGGAGGTGGAGACGGCAGCTGCGGTGGTTGGTTAACCAAGTCACCATGACCAATATGACTCGATGCGTTATTGTCCAAAAGAGCTGAGATTGACTCACTGTGTGAATCATACTCTTCACTATCACCACTCGAAGATTGCATACTACCACTATTACCAGAATCCATACAGCAAAAAAGAAAGAAAAAAGAAAAGGACTTAAAAGGAGACGGAGATTGTTTTCTTACGTTACTATTACTCGAAGACTCATTTAAGAATGGAAGCTACAAAACAAAGCATGAGGTAATACAAAAGGGAGAGAGAAAGAAATGGAAAAAGGAAGAAAAAGAGGAAGATCTTCTGGAAGGAGGAGCAATCAGAAAGTACCCATGTTGTCTTTAAGCTCTGATCTGCAAGGAACACAGTATAGTTTGCTTTTACTTTGTGTATGAACAAAAGGGTATGCCGTCAAGCAAGGAATTAACAAGGTCAGGGATCACAAATCAAACTAAGTGGTTGCCCAACAGAGGTTAAATGAAAGTAAACTTTGTTTTGAACAAAGGGCTTAAAATCATTTTCCCTTGTAAGGGTTAAAGACAACTATTTTGGGGGGTGAAACTTGAAAGACGTTTGGTTCTCTAAGCCTTTTTCTTTCTAAAAAAGATGAGGGGGTGGGTGGGGCACCCATGTGTGAGTGATGAAAGGTAATTGGGTTCCGAGGACAACATACTTGCGGTTTTTGATCCTTACAGTGTGAAAAGGAGAAAAAAAAGATATATACTACTACAAATGAATATAATATATGGTTACTATTAAAGAATATCTCTTTGAAATTTTAATATATGCATTTTAATATGTTTAAAAATTAATTTTCATTTTGTTGGGGAATAATGAGGTGGGCAAGCAAACAATTTTGGGAAGATGGTTGTTGAGTGAATTGTATAAAAGAAAAATATGACAACAATCACCGCCATTCCTTCTCAAAACCCATAAAAAGGAAATAAAAATGTGTGATAAATGCATGCTGTAAATAATGAAATATATAATTCATAAGGGGTAAAAACTCTCCACTTTCTCTCAAATAATAAATTTAGTATTGATTTTAAAAATTTAATAAATTTAGCTTCAACAGTTATACATTTACAAAAATATCATCACTAAATTTGTTAAATCATTACTAAATTGATAAAATATGTAAATTATGAGAGCTAAACATGTTATTATACCAATCAAATTTATGTAAAATTGATGGAAAACATTAATGTTGTGTTATTCCTAGTGCATTGTATTGCATTATCATTGTTATTGACATTTTAATACTACATACGATATTATATTTTCTTACAATCTTAAGACAAATTATTTGTTGTAGTTTTAATCTAAGGCATATCGTAACTAATTTAAGATTGGTTTATACTTTTGTTTCGGATTTTAATTTATTTACAGATTCTGGTTCTTCATTCTGATTATAGAAAAATGTCTCATACGTCAAACAACTCATCCAATTCAAAGGCTAAGGCGATTTGCGAGCCAAACGTTACTTGTGACTATGAGTCACAATGAAAAGCCTGCTAAATTCACTGGAGAGAATTTTAAAACATGGCAACAGAAAATGTTGTTCTATTTGACCATGTTGAATATGGTAAAACTTCTGAAGGATGATCCTCCTATTTTTAAAAATGATGAGGAAGATGCTATTATTGCCTTCAACATTGTCGAAGCATGGAACAACTTTAATTTCTTATGCCGTAACTACATTTTGAATAGTTTATCTAATGAACTTTATGAAGTATACAATATCAAGAAAACGACTAAGGAATTATGGGAATCGTTGAACCATAAATACAAAATTGAAGATGCTGATGCTAAGAAATTCTTAGTTGCCAAGTTCTTAAACTTTGTAATGGTTGATTCTAAAGTTATTGTAAATCAGGTGCAAAAATTCCAACTGATCATTCATGGTATTCTCATAGAAGGGATGGATATAAGTGAATCCTTTCAGGTGGTAACCATTATTGAAAAACTTCCCCCTGCTTGGAATGACTTCAAGAACTATCTTAAGCATAAGAGAAAAAAATGACAGTGGAAGATCTGATTGTCAGACTTCGAATTGAAGAAGACAATTGTGGTGCGACTAAAAGGCTAAACAAAGCAACCAATCCTAACTTTGCCAAGGCAAACGTAGTGGAAGTCAAAAAGGACTCCAGGAAAAGAAAATATTCTCAGACTAGGTCTAAACTAGGACCAAAAGGCAGTGTCTTCAAGAAGCCAATATTCCAAGGAAAATGCTTTAATTGCAATAAGATGGGACACAAGTCATCCAATTATAGGCTTCCAAAAAGAGTCAAAATAAACGAGGCCAATGCTGTAGAAAATATTTCTAAGGAAGTATCTAATATTAACTTTTACGTTGTGGTTTCTGAAGTCAACTTGGTTGATTCAAATCCAAGAGAATGGTGGCTTGATACTGATGCCACACGTCATATTTTTTGTGACAATGACTCATTTGTTGAGTTGGTTCCTTGTGAGAAAGGGGAGAAACTCTATATGAGCAACGCTGCAACTTCCAAGATCAATGGGAAAGGTACTATGATTTTGAAGTTGACTTCTGGAAAAAAGTTGAAACTTCAAAATGTGTTGTGTGTATTTGACATACGCAAGAAACTTGTCTCTAGAACCCTCCTAAGTATGCATGACTTTAGGATGATATTTGAATCCCAGAAGTTAGTTTTGTCAAAAGGGGGAACATTTGTGGGAACGGGATATGTATTAAATGATATGTGGAAACTCAATGCTATATTTGTAAAAACTAATACTATGAATAAGAATGATGCTTCTTCTTTTGTTTATATGCTTAAGTCATTTGATTTATGGCTTGGTTGATTTGGACATGTTAATCCTAATATTTTACATAAATTAATTAACTTATATCACATTCTTTCATTTCACATTAATTATAATCATAAATGTGAAACATGTGTTGAGGCAAAACTAACAAGGTCTTTATTTTAATCTGTTGAAAGAAATATTGAATCACTTGATCTAATACATAGTGATATTTGTGACTTAAAGTTTATTCAAACTAGATAAGAGAATAAATATTTTGTTACCTTCATTAATGATAGCATAAATATTGATATGTAATTTGCTTAAAAGCAAATATGAAACTATAGAGAAATTTGTTTTCTATAAGCAAGAAGTTGAAACCCAATTTAATTAAAGAATTAAGAGGGTGATAAGTGACTGTGGTGGTGAATATGTTGAACCATTTGGTAAATTTTGTGCACAACATGGTATTATTCATGAAGTGACACCACCATACTCTCCTCAATCCAATGGGGTAGCAGAGCGTAAAAATCGAACCCTAAAGGAAATGATGAACGCATTGTTAGGAAGTTATGAGTTGTCACAAAACAAGTGGGGGCAAACTATTTTATCAGCAAATTACCTTTTAAATAAGGTGCCCCACAAGAAAAATAGCAAGACACTATATGAGTTATGGAAGGGTAGAAAACCTTCCTACAACTATTTGAAAGTGTGAGGATGTCTTGTAACGGTAATGGTTCCTTTACCGAAGCAAATGAAAATAACTCTTAAAATGGTAGATTGTATTTTCATTGGTTATGCACGCCACAGCAGTACATATCAATTTCTTATACATGAATAAAAGAATCCTGAAATTCACAAGAATACGATATTGGAATCTAAAAATACCTCATTCTTTGAAAATATATTCCCTTGGAAAACAAGGAAAGTTGGGTCAGGTTCAACAAAATGAACTTCAGAGACTATTGATAGTCAAGACTTTCAACAAGAAGTTGAAGTCGAGGCAGAGCCAAGAAGAAGTAAAAGGGCAAGGGTGGAAAAGTCCTTTGGATCAGATTTTCTAACATATGTGCTAGAGACTGAACATCAAGCTTATAGTGAAGCTATATGCTCATTTGAAAACATTTTTTGAAAAGATGTTATCAAGAGTGAAATTGATTCCATCATGAAAAATCATACATGAAAATTAGTGGATCTACCTCAAGGAATTAAACCACTAAATTCTAAATTGATTTTCAAACAAAAATGAAAGTAGATGGAACAGTTGATAAGTACAAGGCCAGATTGGTTATAAAAGGTTATAGACAAAAGGAAGACATTGATTAATTTGATACATTTTCTCCTGTATCAAGAATAACTTCTATAAGAATGATACTTGCTATTGTTGCTTTGCGGAATCTAGAAGTTCATCAAATGGATGTTAATACAGCTTTTCTAAATTGAGATCTTGATGAGGAGATTTACATGGAACAACCTTAGGGTCATGAGCTCCAGGGCAAGAAATAAAAGTCTTTAGATTGGTAACGTCTTTGTATAGACTTAAGCAAGCACCAAAGTAGTGGCATGAAAAGTTTGACAGTGTCATGATATCAAATGGATTTCAAATTAATAAGTGTGACAAATGTGTGTATGCCAAAACCACTGTGGATGGAATATGTAATTCTATGTTTATATGTTGATGACATACTTATTGTTGGAAGTAACAATGAAATGGTAAAATGTACCAAAAACTTGTTAAATTCAAGATTTGACATGAAAGATATAAGACTTGCTGATGTGATTTTGAGCATCCAAATCAAAAGGTCATCTGAAGGTCTCATATTGACTCAATCACACTACGTAGACAAGATTCTTGAGAAAGTTGGCAAGGATGATTTTGGTGTAGCAAGAACTTCGATAGATATAAGTCAACATCTGTCCAAAAACAAAGGTGAATGTGTTGACCAAGTGGAATGTGCAAGAGTCATAGGCAGTTTAATGTACCTTACAAGTTGCACTAGACTTGATATTGCTTTCACTATAAGCAGATTCACAAGCAATCTAGGGGAGAACCACTGAAAAGCGATTGTGAGGGTACTGAGATATCTCAGATATACTTAGAACTATGGATTACATTATTCTAAAATCCTACTGTGTTAGAAGGATTCTTTGGTACCAGTTGGATATATGATATTCAAGATCCCAAAGGCACAATAGATTATATTTTCACATTAAGAGGATGAACTGTGTCATGAAAATCCTCAAGGCAAATGATTATAACTAGATCCACAATGGAATCTGAGTTTTAAGCTCTAGAAAAGTTTGGAGAAAAGGTAGAATGGCTATGAAACATTTTAGAAGATATTCCTGAATGGCCAAAGCCTGTGCCCATAATATGCATATATTGTGATAACCAAGCAACAATTGGTAGAACATAGAATGTAATGTATAATGGTAAGTCAAGACACATGCGTCGTCGACACAATATCGTTAGACAATTGATCTCAATTGAAGTTATCTCTATTGATTTTGTAAGATCAAAAGATAACACTACGGATTCACTAACCAAAGGGTTAAATCGAGATCAAGTTGAAAAAACACTTAAAGGAATGTAACTAAAGTCCATGAATATTTAAGGAGCTATGTGAAGGAAAACCCAACCTAGTTGACTGGAGATCCCAAGATCTAGGTTCAATGGGACAAGCTACTTGCATAGACCTTGTGAGGTCACTGTGGGGGTTCTTATCCCGAGTCCATTCCTATGATGAAAATAGTGATTAGAATGTGGAAAAGCTTAAGCAATGCTTTTAATGACCATTGTATGTTTTGGTGAAACGAACAACATAAGTCACCTATGTGAGAGTGAAGTGGGGCCGCTTGAAGGAGACTATTAGGGCATAGTTCTCTAAGCTCTTGTAGAACCAGAAGGATGTTCACGGCCATATGAACATACCCATGAGAACCAAAAAATCTTGCCAGGGAGGTATTTGCATGAGGAATATCATCATTTACACAAATGACAAAGCAATTCAAGGACATCACGTCTACTGGTCAGCTAGTAAAGTAAATATACTTTCACAAGGAAATGTTCAAGGGTTGATGCTACTAATCCTATGCAAATATCTCGAACGTAGAATATGTCGAAACCACTTTTTTGTAAAATGGGTCGACTTAGATTTTGAAAAACGAAAACGGAGTCGCCACCAATCCTTTTTATTTAGGTGTGATCGGATCACCTCATAATTTAATCATTTTAATAAAATTTTAAATTTACTAAAACGATAATTTTTGGTCTATAAAATCCAGAAAACGGGTTCGGGAGTCGATTACGCACGAGGAAGGATTAGCACCCTCGATACGCCCAAAATTGGTACCTTGTTGATTAATTAGTGTCCTAATATCGAAAATTTACAAAGATTTTAAAATACGATTGTTTTATTTAAAATGACACTTGTACAAATCAAATTATATGCTAAGATCCTCTTATTTCGGAGAGATAAAATGTCACACCCAATAAATTAGGATATGATGTTTCTCATCCTCAAAAATGAGCTTGTCTTTTGATTTTTTTAAACTCATGCAATGAAGTTTAAAAAAGATATTCAATTGTTTAAGTCAGATGAAAAATCGAAGCCTAGTAAGTTAGGGTACAATTTCTCAAAATTCCAAACATAGAATATTATCTTTTTAAAAAAAATTCTAGTCTCAAGAAAACAACATGTCATATCCAATGAGTTACGACACAACGTATCGAATTCCTGAGAATGAGCTTTTTATTTATGTTTTGATCAAAAAAAAGATACTCGATTACTTAGATTCAACGAGGAAAATTGGAATCCAATAAGTTAGGGCTCAATCTTCTCGAAGATCCCAAATACCGAATATTGCGTTATCTCGAAAGCTTTTGGAATAAAATGTTTTGAAAATTTAAATGATATTAAATGTAACTTTTTTGAGCGAATAAAGCGTGATGGAATAATAATATACAATGTAAAGTGGTAATCAAAAACGAAATGTACACTAACGATCAACAAATAACCAATAAATACAAATTAGGAAATACAACATACATAATAGCAATAATCATACAATATGTTATCTTTAATACTCACATTAATACTAAAATGAAATGAGTAATGGGAAAATCTAAAATAATAAATACAATCCCAAACAAAGGATATAGGAGAAAGTTTAAAATAAATGCTATATGGAACAAATTTAAATAAATCATTTATAAAATCATTTAAAATTACATATACATGACTAACTTATATATGTGTTAATATAAAATATAACATAAAAAGATAAAAAATGTATGCTAATAGTCTTTGAAAACGAGCAATATATTTACAATTTAAAATAAATAATATATAAATGAAATTTAATGCAAAGCCACAATTAAAGCCAATAATATATAAATATTTATAAATAAACAATTTAATACGAATGAGATCTTTAATTTGAAATAAATAAAATAGTTTTACGATAAATATACACAATTGATGATGATTTTTAATAAAATAAATAAATAAATAAAGTGTGATAAATTCAAAATAAATAACGTAAATGATGAAGCTTAAAAAAAATAAGTATTAATTTGCAAGATAACATAAACTATGAAGCAGAATTTTTAAAAAATGAAAAAAAAAAATAAAGCATAAATAAAAGATTATAATGAATGCGCTGAAATGCGAGGGATCAATACAACAATTATCCCAAGCTTCCTAAACTCTACGTTTAAACGGATCAGAATGAAAAAAATTCAAAACAAACTGGGTAAATTTTTAAAAAAGAGAAAAATGGAATTAGAAATGTGAACTAAAACAGAGGGACTAGTGGCACAAATATCCCTACCAAGACCAAAACGCGCAGATCTAGCCGCATCAGGGTCAGGTCCTCGGGTATAGCCAACAAGATACTTTTTTGAAGCCATTGAAACAGGCCTCAAACGGTGTTGTTGCTCAGTCACTATAAAACTAAAAAAACAAGATTAAAATGTGTTAGCCACTTTAAAAACAGAATGGCAAAACCCTAGCCATTAACTGTTCGGAATCCTAGCCATTCCAAGGCCCTTCGATCCTCGCCAGAACTCCGATTGTGACGGAGTGGGCAAGGATTCAACAACACCAGGTAGTTTACTCGCCTTTTAACTGTTTCATTTTCTTTTTTACACACATTGAGCAAACAAAATGGATGATTCAAGAACAGAAAAGAAAAGCAACGAAAAGAGAAAAAAATATCAAATCACCTTTAGAAAATTCTATTTTTTTTCTTCTTAGATTTCTTTCTGGAAGTTTTTTTTTTGTATCCCCTTTTACAAATTTGCAATCGGCCTTATATAGCCGAAACAATAAATAAAAATAAATAAAAATTATTTCTGTTATTCTGCTATTTGTTGTTGTTGCTATGCTATTGTTTCTGTTTTTAGGTGAAACCACCGTACGTGGGAGCCGTTCGTGGGGTGACGTGGAAGGGGCTAGAGGCGCGCGTGTGGGGGGAGCAGCAGCTGAAGGTTCTAGGGTTTTTTTTTTTTTTAAAGTTTTGGGCTAATTTGGGTTTTAGGCTTAGTATTTTAGGTAGTATTTTAGGCCTGCTATTTTATTGGATTTGTAATAAAAAATTGGACTGTTATTGGACTTTTAATAATTTGGACTTATTTTATGTTGTTTTTTATTTGGTTTTTAATTTATTATTTCAATCGGGCTCAGGCAAATTGGGCTAATTATAGAATCTATCACCTCTTTGAGTCTCATTGATCCATCAATTTCATTCATGTGGGAGATTGTTGGAAAATAATTGTTGCGTGATGAATGATAAATTGATGCTCAAATTAAACAATTGTATCTCTTGGTTTAATGTTGCATTTTTTCATACAGTTGTATCTTTTGAACAGTTGTATCTCTTGGTTTAATATTACATTTTTTTTCATTCATTGCCTCTATTCACTTATATCTATTAATTTTTCAACAAAATTCTTCATGAATCGGTCTAAATCTCTTGATTCATTTCCTCCCCTCTATATAAAGCCAAGTTAGGAGATTTAAAAAACATATCATCAAAAACCATCAATATAAAAAATTCCTTCTAAATTCATTTCTCTTGGTGATAGAGAAAAACAAGATTGCGTTCGATTGATCACTGTTGTCGTGCTACTACTATGATCGTTTGTTGTTGTATCTTGGGAGACAGACGTCCACGTTACTCAAAGCATCGAGGAGAGGTCAAATTTGTCTTAAGGAAACTATTCATTAAGGCCTTAACAAAACTCATCTTCTAATTTTCAACTCTGCCCAATTACAGGTATTTTGTTGTGTTACTGCTACTGCATTGTATTGCATTATCATTGTAACTGACATATTAATACTACATACGATATTATATTTTCTTACAAGATTAATATATTTTATGTTTGTTCAAGCTCGGTCCAACCCAAAATATAAACCTAAAATTTTGCCTAAGCCTGTCCATTTTTACAAAAGATTAACCCAAACCCATTTTAGGCTCGCCCATATTATTTTTTTATTTTTAAAAATATTTATAATATTTTATTTTAGCATTTTTTTATTTTTTTATTTATTGAAAATTTTATATAGTCATCTTAGCATTATTTGCAAAAAATTAACCCAGACCCATTCTAGGCTCACCCATATTATTTTTTTATTTTTAAAAATACTTATAATATTTTATTTTAACATTTTTTATTTATTGAAAATTTTATATAGTCATCTTAACATTATTTGCAAAAGATTAACCCAAACCCATTTTAGGCTCGCCCATTTTATGCTCACACGTGTTTTAACATTTTTATCCGGGTCAGGCTTGGGCAAAAGTTTAACCCATTTTCAGATCAGGCCTAAAATTTTGTTAGGGCTCGACCCATGTACAGCTCTATTTGTCACATGTCGGTCATAAACATGTCGGTCATAAATTGATTATTTTTGCTACCTCAGAAAAAACTTTTTAGTATATTGGAGTAATTTGTAAAGCATTTGACAAGTACCAAATTGAACAATAAAAAGATTAGGTACCAAATTAGGAAAAAGAGTTAAGTTCAGGTACCAAATTGAACCTCCAAAAAGATTAAGTACCAACTTAAGAAAAAGAGTTAAGTTTGAGTATCAATTTGGACCAAAAAAATTTAGGTACCGAACTAGAAAAAAACGTCAAGTTCATGTACCAAATGTTATATTAAGTCAATATAAAATACCCTCAAAATAATGTTTATTCTTGTATAAAAATAATGATTTTAATAATTTAAGTTAAAAATTAGTTGATAAGTAACACCAACTGAATTAAATTCTTAAATAATAACATATAGATATAAATATAAAATTATAGTTTGAGGTTTTTTTTTAATTATGAAAGATGAATAAGTAATTTTGTAAATGAAATAGTAAGGTGAGTAGTAAGGAAGACCAATATTAATGATTTTTGGATAACATTTTTGGGGGTAAAAGAGAAAGAAAAGGTAACTTGAGTAGTAGTTGAAAAATTGTTGGTTGGTTTTCTTGTTCAACCATGACCTGTTGTATTTTCTTATATTAATAATATAAAATTATTATTTTAAGGAAATTATATTAGTATAGACTAGTTTCTTAAAGAAAAATAATTAAATAGAAACAATTTTTTGAGTAAAATTAAATAGAAACATTAATTAAATTGTATAAATAAAGAAGAGGAAGTAAGACTTGTATTACTAATATAAATTAAATTAGAAATTTCTCATGTTTAAATTGGTTAGATAAGTAGGATTTAGTGATAGGAAAAATGTATGTTGTTTATGTAAGCATAAATTACGGTTTACATGTTAAAGTGCAGTGAAAAATATCAAACATAAATATCTTTGGTCATTGCCTGAATCAAATGTCAAAATCCAGACGTTGTAACACAACTGTTGAGTGCGTCAAACAACCGATGAGGACATCGAATTTAGCTATACGAAAACACTAAAATCGCCAAAGTCTTCTAAGCACTCAAAAACCTCACTAGATGGAATTGTTTTTTTATTTTTATTTTTGGTGTTTAAGGACATTATGCTTGGGGATGTATATAGTGGTGATTCGTATTGCCCATGAATACTTGGAGTCAAAATATAATGCATGAATCATGACAATATTTTCTCTTAGAATTTCAGTAGTATATTCCATGTATCATAATATGTCATGTCTCAACGCTTTAGCCCAAATTTCTTAACTAATAAACCCAATGTTTATTCCAGGTCCAAACTTTAGTGATATTTCTCGAAATAATAAAATTAATGTGCACACAAAATATGAGAAATATCAAACTTGACAAAGCTTCTTTATAATTGTTCTTATAACAAAATTTTACAATATGGGAACAAGTCACATAGTGACAACATGATCCTTAAATTTGTATGGTGGCATGCCTTTAGCCAAAGGATCAACTAACATCTGCTCAGCGTTAATGTGTTCAATGACCACTTTCTTTTCTTTAACATGTTCCCTTATGACTAAATACTTAATGTTGATATGTTTACTTCGACTTTCACTTTTGTTGTTCTTAGCCATAAAGGCACCAACTGAATTGTCACAATATATCATTAATGACTTAGAAATTGAATCCACAAGTTTAAGCCCAAAAATGAAACTCTTCAACCATACTCCATGTAAGGTAGACTTAAAACATGAAATGAACTCAACCTCCATAGTGGAAGTAGCAGTTAAAGATTGCTTAACGCTTCGCCAGCAAACATAAATATGTAATCTGATGTTGATTTATGTGAATCAACACAACTAGCAAAGTCTAAATTGAAGGAGCCAATCACATCCAAATTGTCTGATTGTTTGTACGTAAGCATGTAGTCCTTTGTACCTTTAAGATATCTCAAAAATTTCTTTGCAGCTCTCCAATGGTCAATACCTAGATTACTCTGATATCTTCCCAATATTCTAACTACAAATGCAATGTCATGTCTTGTGCAAACTTGAGCATACATCAGGCTTCCAACAACAAAAGCATAGAGATGTTTTTCATTTGCTCCCTTTCAAATTTGTTCTTTGGGCACTGGTTCAAATTGAACTTAACACCTTTCACAATATGAGCAACACTCAATGAACAATCCTTCATTCGGAATCTTTCTAAAACTTTGTTGATATAGGTTTCCTGATATAGACCTAAGATACTACAATGCCTATCACGGTGAATCTTACTGCCAATGGCATAAGACGCATTACCCATATCTTTCAAATCAAAATTTTTAGAAAGAAATTGTTTCATCTCATGCAGCATACCCTTGTCATTTGTTGCAAGTAAAATGTCGTCCACATGTAGAGTAAGGAAACAAATTTTACTCCCCTGACATTTTGGCATATGCATTTATCCATAATATTCTCAACAAAACAAAACGAAGAGATAACTTCATGGAATTTTAAATACCATTGTAGGGAGGCTTGTTTCAATCCATATATGGACTTCTTTAGCTTGCATACCAAGTGTTCACCATCGCTAGAGGAGAATCCTTTATGTTGTTTCATGTATACCTTTTCATTTAGGTCACCATTGAGAAATGTGGTTTTCACATCCATTTGTTGTAACTCAATATCAAAATAAGCTAGCAATGTTAACACAATGCGTAAGAAATCTTTCTTAGATACAAGACTGAAAGTCTTAGTATAATCGATTCCTTCTCGTTGAATGAATTCTTTCGCAGCGAGTCTAGCTTTATATCTTTCTATGTTTCCCATTGCGTTTTTTTGTTTGAAGACCCATTTACATCTAATGGCTTTTACGCCTTCAGGTAACGACACAAGATATCAAACATTGTTACTTTTCATGGAATTAATCTCTTCTTTCATAGCATTGTACCACAATGACTCTCTGTAACTCATGGCTTGTGAAAATGACTCAGAATCATTCTCAGCTCCAATATTATAGTCAAACTCTTACAGATACACAATATAGTCACAATATAGTCACTAGAAATTGTTGATTTCTTTTCTTTAGTAGATCTCCTCAATGTTGAACTAACAATTCCTTGCGGATCATGTTGTTCAATTGGTTATTCAATAATTTTTAGATTTTCTTAAACAACTTGATCTATTGGAGTGTTTTCTGCACATTAATTGGTTGTTCAACACCTAGTTGAGCTTGAGGGTTGTTATGTATGATAATCAATCTCTCACCTGAAGTAGAAGGTTGACCTACGGGAATCGTGTCCCAAGACAGATCGCTCTCATTGATTGAGTCATTCTTAAGAAATTTTGCATTTCTCGATTCCACAATTCTAGTGCTATCAGATGGAAAATAGAATATGTATCCTTTGGACCTTTCGGCATATCCAATGAAATACCCATTAATGGTCATTGGGTCCAATTTCTTTTCTTATGGATTATAAACTCTTACTTCAGACGGGCATCCCCATACGCGTATATGTCGCAAACTTGGTTTTCAACTTTTAAACAACTAAAAAAAGTGTCTTTAGGATAGCCTTGGTTGGAACTTAGTTTAATATATATACAGCCATATTGAGAGCTTCAACCCATAAGGACTTAGCCAGCTTAGAGATACTAAGCATACTTTGCACCATGTCTATTAAAGTTTGGTTTCTTCTTTCCGCAACACCATTCTGATCAGGTGAGCCTAGCATGGTGTATTGGCCAATTATATCATTATCTTGAAGAAACCTCGTAAATGAACCAGGTGCTCATCCATCCTCAGTGTATCTACCATGATACTCACCACCTCTATCGGTTCTCACAATATTGATTAGCTTATCGCATTGTTTCTCAACTTCAACCTTGAAAACTTTAAAGGCTTCTAATGCTTCGCTCTTGTGATGAAGCATGTAGAGATACATGCATCATGACTAATCGTCTATAAGAGTGATGAAGTATTTCTGACCTTCACATCTATATCTAGGCAACATATATCAGAATGGATGGTTTCCAATATGGTTGAACTCCTCTTGGCACTTTTCTTTGACTTGTTAGTTTCCTTGCCTTTAATGCAATCTATACAAGTATTGAAATCAGTAAAATCTAAAGTACTATGTACTCGATGCCATAAAATAGAGAAATATTCTTTTATAACAAATGTTTTGTACCGGTTTGAACGTGCATAACATTATGAGTGACATTATTTTACAAATTAAGAGAATAAAGACCATAAGATAAAACACCATTTCTAGCAAGTTCAAATTTATAAAATAAACTGAAACTAGTGTTTGAAAAACTAAAACAATACCCAAATGGTGCAAGTCTTCAAATAAAAACTAAATTTCTAGAAAAATTGGGAATATAAAAAGTATTTTCTAAAATTAAAACAAAGCCACTCTTAAGCACTAATTCACATGTTCTAATTACTTCCACATGCAACTCCATCTTCTTTCCTGAATAGAGGTGTCGCTCAGCTCCTACTGGTTACTTAATCACTGTAAGAAATTTGATATATGGATTGTAGAACCATAATCAATCCACCATGTGTTATAACTAACACCAACCATATTGGACTCAAAGCAAACAAGTGAGATTGATTTACCTTTTTTTTCAAGCCAACTTTTAAACTTGACACAATCCTTCTTTAAGTGTCCCTTCTTTTTACAAAAGAAACACTTGGACTGTTTCTTTATGTCACCTTGGGGTTACATTTTAGCCTTCCCCTTTTGCTTGGCTTGGACAGTCTTCTTTCCTTGAGTAACCGACACTGTACTATTTCCCATCTGCAATATGAGTCTACCCTCTTACTAATCAGACATGGTCAAAAGTTGATCGATAGACCATGATGGGCGTCGGAACCACCAAATAAAAATAATTCCTACAATAAAATAACTCTAAGCAGTAGTAAAGAGTAATAGGGTCGATTCCACAGAGATTGGTGATTATGATCAACTTTCATGTTTTTCTTGTGAACTGAATTTTTATCGTGCTGATAATTATGGCAATAGATATGCCCACGACTCCAAACAACGTGCTGAAAAATAAATAAATTAGGGAAGTTTCAAAATGACTAGAAATTAAATAAATGAAATGGAAAAAAATAAAAAATTGAATAAATCGAAAATAAAATTAAATTGGGAATTAAATTTGAATTTGTAAACAGAGATATAAAGCCTTAGTCCTAGACTCGGTGGATTCCAATTTTTGAATCAATCCTCGAAAATAAGTTTTCTCCTCCAAACAATAAGTTGGTTATAATGGCTAAGAGCATCCTAACCACCAATCCTTCCTCTCAAAGTTGATCCCGGTATGCCCTGCGAACCAGCTCTTATCGATTGTTTAATCGCGATACACACGTTCGCAATTCAAGACACCGACAGCCTTGCGTTTTGAAGAACCCAACTTAGATTAATGACCTCAATCGTGCGAGACATTTAAATCTGAGCACTATCTCCCTTCACTTGTTCATGAAAATCTAAATACATCATAGTCGACTCATCTTCCCAACTGTACACCAAAACGACGCTAACCCAATGCGCATTTTGAATTGAAATCGAGTTAACTTTAAGGGATAAATTTGTCAATCCTGATATTCCAGAGAGATGGTGAATATCGATTTGAAGGATTTTTAGTGCGAATACAATTTCTCACGATTCTTTATCGGGAAGAATACCGGCCTTAAGCTAATTTGAATTTAGTAAAGCATGAATTTAATCATGCTTTGGTTGGTTTTAGAGTGGATTTGAATGAAAATGGTGAAAGTTGGGAAGGGAATGTACTTAGAAAGTAATTAAACAGTTTTGCAAAGAAACAAGGAAATGGAAATGGAATAGCAGTATGCTAATGACGCATGAAATTGGAAGAGAAAAAAAATAATTCTATTCAATTCCAAGTGAATTCATGTGTGTTTTTTTAAGTGTATCATACCACCTATTTATACATAAACAATATACTAAAATTAGGCTAGTTCCACCTACCTACTAATTACATGAAATAATATCATATTTTATTTTCTAAATTTGGCTTTTACAAGGTCAAACATCTGGACAGCCCCTCAAATGTCTCAAATTTACGATTCGACCCCTCTTCTATTTCTCATGCTTCAAGTTAATCCCCTCTTTACTTGTCTTTGATTTAAATCAACCGAATTTTGTCCCTATCAATATTTAAACACAAAATTTACCAATTATCAGGAACTAATTCAAGAACAAGTCGAGTAAAGCACGAAAAATATGCAAAATGAACAAGCTATCAGACCACTTATCTTTACGTGTGTTAAAGAGATCTTAAATGGCCCATACTGAGGTGGAAGAGTGTTCAGTATAAAGTGCACAAGAAATATTCAAACATTTCAACCTTAAGTGCTCTTAATCGAGCTACTAAATCTCTTATCTTGTTGATGTGAACACGTACACCTTTCACGATAGTGAGTTTAATTGATGTAAACTTCATTATTGGGGTGCTGACTAATGACTGTTGAGAAGTTTTGAACTATTTTACAATAGTCATTAATAATTCTTGCACATTCTCATAATGCTCAATTGAGCCACGAACATTAGCAGGAACCTTACTCTTTATGAACATAATACTCAAGCGATAAGATCGCTCCCATTTTCATACAGAGCAAGACTAACTTGAGCACTGATTTTAGTAATATATGGCTCAGATTTCACTATGGCATAATGAATATCCAAGCACTCCAATTAGAGAAGAATGCTCTCATTCCAAAACTTAAAGTTCTCACTAATTAATTCAAGAAAATCTACTTTATTATCAGACATAGTCACAGGTTGTAAAACTGCAAAATAAATGAACATACATGCTTAAAAAAATATTGAGGCAAACATAGATCATAATTTATGATGAGCTTTAAAATCACCAAATATAAATACCTACACTCTATAAACTGTAGTATAGAGAAGTAAGGTCGATCCCACAGGGATTGAGACTCTTAATTTTCCTATTTATGTGACTAGATTCTTGAGTCTAGGCAGTTGTCGTGCCCACGACTTGTACATGCATAGTTGAAAAGTAAATAAATGGGGATTTTAGTTGATAAAGAAAAAACAAGTAATAAAATCGAATGAAATAATAAAAGAATGATAATTGTAAAATAAAATTAAGTAATTTAAATTAAATTGGTAAATCAAATATGTGAATGCTTAGCCTTAGCTTTTGTACACTCCGAACTCGAATTGATCCTTGAAAGTGAATTTTTTTTCTAAACGATAAGGTGATTATAATGATCAAGGATGCCTCAACTACCAACTCTTCCTTTGTAATTGGTTCCGATACAACTTTCAAACCAACTCTTATCGATTATCTAACCATGTAACACGCATCCACAATTTAAGATCTCGACAACCTTGCTTTCTAGAAGAGCCCAACTTGAATTAATAACCTCAACCGCATGGGTCATTTAAATTCAATCACTATCTCCCTTGATAGTATTTGTTAGCTCGAAAGGATCAACTCGAGAACACCAAAAAGGAAGTTGAATAGGCCTTTGAGATGTTGTGGTGGAAGAAATAAAAATTGTGCAACAAATAACACAATAATTTATAGTAGTTTGGCCCTAATTGCCTACTCCACTAACTTAGCTTACCACAACTAATGATTTTCTCCAATTTACTAATTTGGCAACCTTTGAGGACAAAGTTTAACCTTACAACCTCTTTTAAGATTTAAGCCTCAAAATCTTAAGGTTTCTACCCAAACCTTAAAAATTAACCCTCTCTCAAAGAGAAACAAATAAGCAAATAAAGAAATAATCCTTACAAGATTAGGATGTTTGCCAATTAAGCATAAATACAAAAAAGAACACTTGAGCTAAATGAATACAATGAAAGCTCACAAGTGTTTACAAGAAAATGTATGAAAAAAATTAAGTTCTAAGTTGTTTTGATTGATGTTTATGCTTTACACATGTCTCGTGTTGTTGCTAAACCTTTGGAAGATGATATGTATACCCTCTAATTGATTTCCAACCGTTGTGGTTGTTGTAGAAGTGAATGTAGCCGTTGGGGATCAAATACCAAGTCATTAACTTCACTTGTAGCAACAAGTATCGATACCTACTAAAAGGGTATCGATATTTTTTTTGTAATTAATGCTAATCTCAGTGACCATTGGAGCAAGAATATCGATACCTGAGGGATTAATTGATACTTTTATGAAAATTATCGGTACCAGATCGATACTTAGTAGAGGTTACAAATTTTAAAATGTCAATTTGGTATCGATTAATAGAGGGGTATCGATATAATGTAGAATATCGATACTGAGACAAAAAGTATCGATACTTTTTATCTTAGAGCAATTCTAACTAGTCTGAAAATGATTAAAACATATTTGAAAATGCTTGATTCAATTAAAACCATTTCAACTTGATTTCATGAAATTACTCAACTTTACTTTTATTCAAAAGCACTTTAATTTGTTATATCAAAACATATTACCCAACAAGGTTTAGTTTAACAGTATCCAACTAGCTATTTCCAATTGGACACGCCAATTTGTTCACGGGAACTCGAATACGACAGATGGCCGACTCGCTTTCCCAACATGCACTTTGAGCTGAAATTAGATTAACTTTGAGGGACAAATGTGACTATCCCATATTCTAGAGAGATAATGAATATCGTGTTGTAAGGTTTTAGTGTGGATTCGTTTCTCACAATTCTTGACCGGAATGATGACCAGTCTAAAGCTAAATGGGGATTAGTTGAGCATGAGATTAATCATGCTTTGTTGGATTATGAGAATAAATTTTAATGTAATGATGATAAGTGAAAATAAGAGGGGACTTAAATAGAAATGGCACCATAATAGGAAAACAAAAGAAAGGAAATTGTAAAATGCTTGACAAGCTGCAGACATAAGAAAGGAAAAATTACTTTGAATTCAAGTCTCCAGTTTGTGTTCCTAAGCCACAGTTATAAGGCTTTTTATACACCTCTCAAAAGCTAATTTAAGCAAGATTTCCTCCTAAAAATATGTTTAACAAACAACAAAAAATAATATATTTTTCTAATTATAAGATTTGACGAAATGACAAAATGATAATTTTATCAGTCATCAATTCTACAACTTTTCAATTTGGTCCATTTTCTTGTTTTTTGTTCTAATTTAACCCAATTTTCTTGTTTTTTGAACTTCGACATTCCAATTGCGTCTTGATAAAATTTGAAAAAGAAATCACAAGCTTAATAGCATTCTAATGTCTTGATAAAATTTGAAAAAGAAATCCCTCCTACTTAGCCAATGCTTGTCCTCAAGCATGTTGAGAATTAACATACTAGAAATTATTCCCAAAAAATTCAAAATCAAGTCAAATTCCACAACCAAGCGTAATACAATAATTTAAGTGAAGCATGAATAAACAGTTGCTAAGTTCAACCAACAAGCGTTTTATAAAATTCTAATGTCATGAAAAAATCAACTACTTCACTAAATTAAAGCTTAATTGAACTTCTAAGGCGATCGTTCTCAATCAAATTTTTTAATAGTTTTGGGACGTAGTCGAATCTTTTTACGCAAAATGAGATGATAGCCAAAGCGTCTCACCCTGGTTACAAAATTTGACACGTCTCCAAACAGATTGCTTTTCCTTACCCATGACAACTTGGTTATCGGAGTGTTTGCAAGTTTTGGTTTGTCACTCGAATCTTTTGACGCGAAATGAGATGACAATCCAATCACCTCATCTCGGTTACTTATTTTGGTCAAATTTCTAAAATCTTCACTCATAACTAAGTCATCAGCGGAGTATGTATACATATTTTATTATTTCAACTTTTTTTTATAGAAGATAAAATTAGTTAAATAAGACTCAAGTACTTTTATTAAACAAGTTTAAAGAGCTAACAATTACCATGGAATGTTGACTTAGCCACAATATTTTCAATTCTACAAAACACTTGTCAATCAAATTAAGCAATAAGAAATTATTCATGAATTACCCCACCATTTGAATTAACTAAGTATAGGAATTGAAGGTTCAATTTCAAAACAAATTAAGGAATAATCTCAGTATAAGTATTAACACATGCAACAAGAGCAAGTAATAGTATGGCATGTCTTACGAATCCCCCTACTTAGCCCACATTACCCACAATGTGAAATTTTAAAAGAATAAGAAAGAGAAGGGTCAAGTGTACTTCCCATGTATGTTTAATTTGGTAGAGGGTGGTTGACCGGTTTGATTTGGTAGTCCTGGGTGTTTGTTTCAGCAAATCGCAATAATGGGTATGTCTTGAAAGCATTTTTTTGCCATTTTTAGCTTGTTGCCTCCATCATTGTTCCTAGAATACAACACATTATTAAATAATAATCTTATTATTTTTTATTTTCAACATAAATTAAATTGAATTCAAAATTAAATAAATTAAAATAAATATGGGTTGTCTCCCAAAAACGCTTTTCTTTAATGTCGTTAGCTCGACGACTTGAAAATTTTATCCGTTTGGCTCCTCGAGAATTAACTCTTCCACCACGTGCACTTGGAAGTTTTCATAAAAAAGTTTCAACCTTTGCCTATTGACGTTGAAGCATTTTCTGGATTTCTTGCCCTTAATTTTGACTGCACCATGAGGAAACAATTGAGTAATAACGAAAGGACCTAACCACTTGGCTCGAAGTTTACTTGCAAAGATCCTTAGTGTGGGATCATAAAGCAACATTTTTTGTCCTACTAAAAATCGTTTACGAGATATCTTTTGATCATGAAACACCTTGGTTTTGTTTTTATAAATTCGAACATTTTCATGATGTGGTTCGAAGTTTACCTACAAAGATCCTTAGTGTGGGATCATAAAGTAACATTTTTTATCCTATTAAAAATCATTTTATCTTTTGATCATGAAACACCTTGGTTTTGTCTTTATAAATTCGAGCATTTTCATATTCATCATGTCGAATTACTTCAAGCTCTAGAATGTGTAATTTTCGATATTCTCCCGCTAAATTTTTAATTACAACCATGTCGATTTTCTTAGGTATTACATGAACTAGGCTAACCTAGTTACTGTCTAAAACTGGGTATATCCTCCTAGTGTCTTGTAATTTCTAAATTTCCTTTTTCATGTCCTCCATCATTAGTGAATTGAGTCGTCTTTGAGCTTCTCCATTCGGGCTCACCTTTTCCTTTATCAGAATCTTTAAATGTTCTGGTAATGGTTTGAGCTCTAATTCTCGGTCATACAAAGCGAAAGGCAAGAGTTTAGTTTGCAAATGAGACAATTCAAAAATTTTACCTAAATCACACTTGGCCTTTTTAATGCCAACATTACCTATTTTGCAAGATATAACAACCATACATTGGTCCTTACACATAGGTTGAATTTTTTTTGTAAAATTGTAAAGACGTTTTCTCCTACATCTACTATTTCATTACCCATGAGCTTCTTTTTGCTAGTGTATAATTCTTTTAAGAATTTCGCATAGCGTGGAACTTGTTTATTGCATCGAGCAAAGGTAAGTTTTAACTTTCTGAAATGTCTTTGGCATTTCTCTCTCTTCTCACTCATTTTTACATTGGGCGAGCCTTCTAGGGAATGAGGGTGGTACCACGAGTCCCATCTAGTTTCGTGATCATGACTCGTGCTAGGTGTTGGCCCCAAAATTGTTCCACTTTTTAATGTCATAGCACTTACATTTTGTTGTGGATTTGGCTTTGATTGAGACGACAACATTCCTTGGGATTCCAAACGACTAACCACAAACGCAAGCTTACTTATTTGCTGATCTAGTTCTTGTAGGTGCGCTTCAGTCTTCTATTGGAAATTTTTGGTACTAGCAGCTAGTCTCTCCACTATGGCCTTAAGAAATGTCTTTGGGGGTTGAAATTGTTAAGTTCGAGGTGGCCTTGGTTGATACAGTTGGTTGTACTGAAGATTCGATCCATAGCTCATATTTGGTGATATCTTCACCTTGCATTGTAAGTATATAAATGTGGATCATAGTGCCTTTGGGGTGGCCCTAGGATGTTCCCAACGACATCTACTCATGTTGTTGTATCCTCGTGTAAAATCAGACACAAGTCTATTAGATAATCAAGCATGGAACAAATCCTGCACAACCGAGCTGGGTTCGTTTTTCTTGTAAATAAATTTTGAACTACATTAGTGAGCTTGTCAATTTTATCTTCTAAGGATGGAGTACTTAGCCCATGAACTCGTTTCATTGGTTCCGTAGTTGGTTAGAATTGTTGAGAATTCGCAGCCATGGTTAAAATCTATTACCTTGCTCTTTGAAGAGTCATGTTAACAAGTGCCCCTCCACTGGCAACATCAATCATCTTTTTTTCCATGGGGAGTAACCCCTCAAAGAAATATTGAATAAGTGATTGTTAAGTTAGGCCATGTCATGGGCAACTTGCATATAACTTCTTGTATCGCTTTTATTAGTCATAAAGTACTTAGCCTCATTTTGTCATATTCCGACAATATTTCTCCTTCATTCAGCTGCTCAAGCTATTGGAAAGAACCAGTTAAGAAACAAGCGAGACATATCAACTCATATATTAACTGATCCTGGAGGTAAATAAGACAGCCAATCTCTAACAGAGTGAGCTAACAAGAAAAGAAAAACTTTAAATTAATTTGATCTTCAGTTGCTCCTTGAGGTTCATACTTAAGCAAACCATATGCAACTTCATAAGATGAGTGTTGGGATTCTAGTTTTGCAAACCGCAAATAGTGGGCAATAGATGAGTTAACCCCAATTTTAACTCAAATGGTATCTCTCCCGTCAGATAAGTTATGCATAGTGACTATTGCTCATCTGGTGCTGCAGCGAGTTGTCGAATGGTTTGATTTTCCATTTTTTTGGTTCATTGAGTGTATCATAAATATCTTCTATGTAAGACAGTGTTTCATATCAGATTCTTTCACTTGCAATTGTTTTTCGCGTCGAATAGCTTCTCTTTATAGTGATCGAGCTAAATTTTCAATTTTTGATTCAAATTCTAAGGTCCTCAATTTTGATCTGGTCATAAGTAAAAGAAATGAAAATTATAATTATTTTTCAAGTTCCCAACAACGGCACAAAAATTTGATGAGCGTCGAAACCACTAAATATAATTTCCTATGCTCTAATTGAATTAAATTGTATTATAGAGAAATAGGGTTGATCCCACAGGGACTAGGACTCCTAATTTTCCTATTTACGTGACCAGATTCCTAAGTCTAAGTAGCTGTCGTACCCTGTACGTGCATAGCTGAAAAGTAAATAAAGGGGGATTCTAGTTGATAAAGGAAAAAAAGAGTATAAAATCTAATGAAATAATAACAGAATGATAATTGCAAAATAAAATTAATTAATTTAAATTAAATTGGTAAATAAAATATATGAATGCTTAGCCTTAGCCTCGGTACACTCCAAACTCAAATCGATCATTGAAAGCGAATTTTTTTCTTCTAAACGATAAGGTGGTTATAACGATCAAGGACGCTTCAACCGCTAACTCTTCCTTGTGTAGTTGGTTTTGATACGACCTACAAACCAACCCTTACCAATTATTTAACCATGTAACACACGTTCGCAATTTAAAATCTCGACAACCTTGCTTTCTAGAAGAGCCCAACTCGAATTAACAATCTCAACCGTGTGGTTCGTTTAAATTCAATCACAACCTCATTTAAAAGTATCCAACTAGCTTTTTCCAATTGGACATGCCAATTTGTTCACGAGAACTCAAATACGACAGACAACTGACTTGCTTTTTCAACTGTACGCCAAAACAACTCTCTCCCAATGTGCAGTTTGAGTTGAAATTGGATTAATTTTGAGGGACGAATGTGATTACCCCATATTCTAGAGAGACAATAAATACCATGTTGTAAGGTTTTAGTGCACATTCATTTCTCATGATTCTCAATCGGAACGATGACCAATCTAAAGCTAAATGGGGATTAGTTGAGCATGAGATTAATCATGCTCTGTTGAATTATGAGAATGAATTTTAATGTAATGATGATAATTGAAAAAGGGAGGGGACTTAAAAAGCAATTGTAGCAAAATAAGAAAAAAAGAAGAAGAAAGGAAATGGCAAAATGCTTGACAAGCTACAGACATAAGAAAGGAAAAACTGTTTTGAATTCAAGTCTTTAGTTTGTGTTCCCAAGCCACAATTACAAGGCTTTTTATACACCTTTCAAGCTAATTTTAACGTGATTTCCTCCTAAAATTATGTTTAACAACCAACAAAAATATATATATTTCTAATTATAGGATTTGACAAAATGAAAATTTGAAAATTTTATCTGCCACCAATTCTGCAATTTTTCTATTTGACCCATTTTCTTGCTTTTTGTTCCAATTTAGCCCTATTTGCTTGTTTTTTGAACTTTGGCAATCTAATTCCGTCTTGATAAAATTTAAATAAGAAATCACAAGCTTCGTAGCATTCTATTCAAAATTTGACCAAAAATAAGTATCTTAAACACATAAAATTAGCTTACTATCAATTTACCAATGCAAATTATGAAAATAATGAATCTAGTGATGTAAAAATTGCATGTGGGCTAAATTTTTAATTCAATTAGATTCATTCTATGATAGAATTATTTACTATCCCATTGATAAAAATTATTAAATTCATATTCATAATTCATGTGGGTAACTATGAAAAATCATTTAATAATTTTATCTTAATAAATTATGCAATGAGATTTAATACTTATGCTTTCCGTATGTGATTTTTAACTTTAATAATTTTATTTAACTAAAGATGTTGTCGCTAGTCTTTAACCAAATAAAATTATGAAAACCACTTAACTAGATATTAATCCTTAAACTTTCACTACACCAAAGCAGGCTTTTAGCGGCACCTTTAGTGGCGTTTTAACAAAAAACGCCAGAAAAAATTGAGAATTAGCCGCGTTTTTAAGAAAACGCCGCTAAAATAGGAGCATTAGCGGCGTTTTAAATAACACGCCGCTAAAAAGAACCATTAGCGGCGGTTTTAATAAAAACGCCGCAAAAAAGCCAAAGCAAAACGACGACGTTTTCCTACTTTCGGGTCTTTAGCGGCATTTTTTAATAAGCGCCGCTAATTCTATGGGCTTTTAGCGGCGTTTTTGTAAAAGTGCCGCTAATGCTTTGGCCTTTAGCGGCGTTTTGTGAAAAAACGCCGCTAATGATGGGTCTTTAGTGGCGTTTTCTGGAAAAGCGCCGCTAATGCTGGGGTATTTAGCGGCGTTTTATGGAAAAGCGCCGCTAAGGACATTTTATCTTAACTAGTTTATTTATATTAATTAAATAAAATTCAATTTATTTGTAATTGAATATTTAAAATCTTCAAAAAAATAATAACATGTGGAAATAATTTGAAATAAAATAAATGAAAAATTAAAATACTATTATTTAAAATAATTTTAAAGTTTTTTGGGTAATGATTACTGATTGTTTTTTAATTTATATATTAAATAATTTCTTATATAATCGTAAAAGAGATAGTATTAATATTAAAATATTGAATTAATTATCACTGTAGTTTAGGGTTTTTGGTTTAATTTAGGGTATATATATGATTATTAATTATTTAAGATTTAAGGCCGGTTTAGGAGTTATTATTTTAAGGTTAATGTTTAGGGGTTAGGAGTTAGACGTTAAGCGTTAATAGTTAAGGATTTAGGGTTTAGGGATTCAGGGGTCAAGTTAGAGTTTTGGGTTTAGATTAATTAGTTTTTAATTTATATTTTAAATATGTTTTTATATAATTGTAAAAGGGATAATAATAAATTTGTTTAAGGTTTTTGGTTTAGGGTATATGATTAATTAAAGATTTAAGACCGGGTTAGGAGTTATTATTTTAAGGTTTAGGGGGTATGGATTTAGGGATTATGGTTTAAGGGTTGGGATTTAAAGGTTTGGGGTTTAGGGATAGACGTCAGGGGTTAAGAATATGATTTAGGTTTTAGGCCGAATTCAGGGGTTGGGTTAGGGTTTTAGGTTTAGATTAATTAGTTTTTGAATTTATATTTTAAATATTTTCTTATATAATTATAAAAGAGATATTTACGACTTTGTTTAGGGTTTAGGGTATTAATTTAATATTTAAGGCCAGTTTAGGAGTTAATATTTTAAGGTTTATGGAGTATAGAGATTTAGGGATTAAGGACTAGGGATTATGGTTTAAGGGTTGGGATTTAAGGTTTAGGGGTTAGGGGTTAGGGGTTAGACGTTAGGGGTTAAGAATTATATGATTTAGGGTTTAGAGATTTAGGGTCAATTTAGGGTTTTAGGTTTAGATTAATTAGTTTTTGTAATTTAATTACATGTATTGAATGGTTAAATTAGGATTTAAGGTTAATTATTGATTGGGGACTTAAGATTTATTAAATGATAAAATTTTATATTACATTAATGCTTTTATATTTAAAATTTTAATCTAAACCATTTGATATATTTAAATATTAGTTTAAATAGAATTAATAAATAAGTTATAAAAGTAATAGATTGATATATATACGAATATTTAGGTATAATTATTTATTTTGGATATATAGGACCACATTATAAGAAATAAAAAACATTAGTGGCGTTTGCATAGAAACGCCGCAACTATGTACCCATTTTTTTCAAAACGACATCGTTCCCATTTAGAAATTTAATTTAATTTGTGGCGTTTTTTAGGAAAACGCCGTAAATATGTGGTATAGTTTCTCAGAACGGCACCGTTTCAGAAGAGGAGTGTAATCTATTAGTGGCGTTTATGCTAAAAACGCCGCAATTATGTATTAATGTTTTTCAAAACGTCACCGTTTCTCTTCAGGACTTGAAATTTTAGTGCGTTTTTCCGGAAAACGCCGAAAATATGAATTAAAGTTTCTTAAAACGGCACTGTTTCTTTCAGTAAGTTAATTTTTAGTGGCGTTTTTGATAAAAACGCCGCAACTATACATTGAAGGTTCTTAAAACGGTGCTGTTTTAGAATTTAATTTTGGCAATTACGCAGGACCACATTATAAGGGAAAAAAAACATTAGTGGCGTTTGCATAGAAACGCCGCAACTATGTACCCATTTTTTTCAAAACGACGTCGTTCCCATTTAGAAATTTAATTTAATTTGTGGCGTTTTTTGGGAAAACGCCGTAAATATGTGTTATAGTTTCTCAGAACGGCACCGTTTCAGAAGAGGAGTGTAATCTATTAGTGGCGTTTATGCTAAAAACTCCACAATTATGTATTAATGTTTTTCAAAACGTCACCGTTTCTCTTCAGGACTTGAAATTTTAGTGGCATTTTTTGGGAAACGCCAGGACTATGGATTAAAGTTTCTTAAAACGGCACCGTTTCTATTCAGTAAGGTAATTTTTAGTGGCGTTTTTGCTAAAAACGCCGCAAATATATATTTAAGGTTCTTAAAACGGTGCTATTTCAGAATTTAATTTTGGAAATTATGGAAGCAATAGCGGCATTGTTTCCTTAAAACGCCGCAAATATGTATACTTTGTCTAAAACGGTGCCGTTTCTTTACACGTTGTTAAACATCAGTTTCAGTCTATCGATTTAGTATCTGAGAAAGAAGGAAAAGAAAAAAACACAGAGTAAGGCAGAGTAGATAATCGAAAGGAAAAGAAAAATATAGAAAGACCAAAATACAAAGAAAAAAAATCAGAGGAGAACTCAGAAATCAAAAGAAACAAAGCAATAGTTGAATCGATCTACACTCTGTTATCAAAGCTGCGGAATTATTGTTTTAAAGGTAACCCTTTTTCCCTCAATAATCGATCTACATTTAGGGTTTTCTTTCAGTCAATTTGGGGATTTTTTTAATCTATAGTTAATCTTTTTTTTTCTTTTTGCATGTTAGGGTCGATAATTTTGTAGAAAAAGTTGTGCATGTTAGGGTTTGTACTCCATTTGTGGGGATTCTATTTCACGGTTTATTAGTTTAATTCAGGGTTTAACTTCTAAAGTATACCTGTTTTCTTATTTTGGCATCTAATTATTTTGGTATAATTCTTATTTTGGTATCTAATTATTTTGGTATACTCAAATTTCCAATTTGGTTTCCATTATTTTTATTCGTTTGAATGTCTTTGACCATTCGTCTAGCTAATCTGCAGCAGAAAATATCATCATTTCATGTTTATTGAGAACTGTTTCTTAGCATATGTTGCAAAATGATGGGTTTGTTAGTGCCTTTTTTAAGTGCAGGACACAAAAGGGAAAATCTAGCTAAATTGAATCTCAAAATTAACCATTCCTCTAGCTAATCTGCAGCAGAAAATATCATCATTTCATGTTTATTGAGAACTGTTTCTTAGCATATGTTGCAAAATGATGGGTTTGTTAGTGGCTTTTTTAAGTGCAGGACACAAAAGGGAAAATCTAGCTAAATTGAATCTCAAAATTAACCATTCCTCTAGCTAATCTGCAGCAGAAAATATCATCATTTCATGTTTACTGAAAACTGTTTCTTAGCATATGTTGCAAAATGATGGGTTTGTTAGTGGCTTTTTTAAGTGCAGGACACAAAAGGGAAAATCTAGGTAAATTGAATCTCAAAATAATAATGAAGTTATTATTATGTTTATTGAAACCCAAATTTCTATGTATTCAACTCAACAAGTGTTAGGATGCTGCTGCAGATTAAATTTCTATGTTTATTTTACTTGGATTTTGAGTGATCCACGATTGTGGAGATAATGGAATGTGTATGCCTTTTTTAAAAAAATAATATATTTGAAGAATAATATCTTGTATTAATTCTTGGGTTTTGTTTTCTAGTTTGTTTTCTAGTCTGTTTAGCGATATTTTCTGTTTTCTGTTTTGCAAATACCTGTTCTGTTTATTTGTCTAGTTTTGCGATAGCAAAATATATTATTTAATAATAGATCTTGTTTATATTTAGTTAAATGTAACAAATTTTATCTTGTGGGTTATGAGACTCAATGCTGCTTTGCCGAAATTGTGACTGTAGACAGGCTGTAGACAGCAGCTTAGCTACTGTCAACTGTTCATAATTTGTAAAAGAATGGTTGGTTAGATCCTAAATTTAGGCTACTGTCAAATGTTCTTTGATGTGAATTTGATTTTAGATATTTCATCTGAATCAAAGTTGTTAAATATTTGATATTAATATTGGTATGAATAATGAAGTGAATTTGATATGGAAATATTTCATACGGTTATTCTGAATAAATATAGAGTCATGTTCTGCATTGGTCTTTATGTATTGTTCGATTGTTGTGATAATTAAAATTCAAGTTTAGATTTGAATCTTAATTTAGTTAAATATTCTTTTGTTTCCTTCATTATTTTTTCTATTTTGTTGGTACTAATTTACTTGTGTGTGTGTTTTTGTTTTTTGCGAAGTTTGCTTCGAAGTTGAGGAAATTTGAGGTATTTATTTCTATGTTTCCCTAGATAGTTTTCTTAAAAAAAACACCTCCAAATGTTTAAATTTTGGATTTGGTTATATTTTAGCTTTATCGTTTAGTTATTTTTTTTAGTTTTAAAACGGAGTTTTAATTAAGATTTTTGATTTTAAAGCTGTGGGTATCGGTTTTAATGATCATCTTTGCTTTATATGTTGCTAGCTCAATTTGCGTGTAACTTTACAGCTTATTACAAGTTATGCTAGTTTTAAATTATGCTCATTTACCCAAGAACTATATGAGAAAAATTATTAAAATTGATTATGATTCTTCAATCACTTTTTATATTTGAGTAATTGAATAAATTATGGCCGATTAGTTTATTCGGTTTAATGTGAATAAATTATCGATTTTCGATTTTATGTCAATGAATAAATTATAGACGTTAGATGTGATTAATTGATTGATCTGTCGTTGAATTGTCAATGAATGTCAATGAATTATTAATATATATTTTAAAATTTATAACTTACATTACGTAAATATATTAATTACTAAAATTTACTTAAATATATTACTTACTTAAAATTATTACATTACTTACAAAAATTTTTAACTTACATTACTTAAATATATTACAATATTACTTAAATATATTACAATATTACTTAAATATATTACATTACTTAAAATTATTACATTACTTACAAAAATTTTTAACTTACATTACTTAAATATATTACATTACTTAAAATTTATATATATATATATTTAAAATTTATATATATGGTATGGATATATAACCTATATTTCAATTTTATTTATATATATGGTATGGATATATAACCTATATTACAATTTTATTGTCAATAAATTTTATAATTTTAAAAATAGTTGTAAATGTTATTTTAAATATTAAAACCTATATTTTAATATATCACCCCATATATGGTATGGATATATAACCTATATGTCAATTTTATTGTCAATATATTTTATAATTTTAAAATAATTATAAATAAGATGCATAAAAGTGTAATACTTACATAATATAAACTTATATATAAACTTGCATAACTTACATAATAACATAATAACTTACATTATACATAACCTACATAACTTACATAATACACAACTTACATAACTTAAATAACTTACATACTGTAACTTTGATAACTAACATTATACACAACTTACATAATACATTACTTACATAACTTACATAATAATAACTTACATAATACACAACTTACATAACTTAAATAACTTACATACTGTAACTTTGATAACTAACATTATACACAACTTACATAATAATAACTTACATAATACACAACTTACATAACTTAAATAACTTACATAACTTACCCGTGCAATTTATTGTCAACGTCAGACTTCAAGAATTAAGATATGGACCGATCTTGGATGAATTTGTCAAGGGTAAGCAACGGTTATCGAAGCGGAGTTGAGACTTTTCTCAATTTTGCATTTCAATATGCAAGCCAAGAGAACATGATTCTTTGCCCGTGTAAGAAGTGTGTCAACATAAACTGGCATTATCGCGAAGTTGTATACGAGCATCTAATTGTTGATGGGTTTGTTCGGGGTTATAAAAAATGACATTTTCATGGAGAATGCCCGCCTAGTACCTCCTCTTCAACGATGGATGTATCTTATCCTGGTACTGCTTACCATCAGTCTGTTGGAGGGGATGATATGGAAGGTATGTTGCGAGATGCATTTAATATGCACAATCACGGTTTTCAGCCGTCATTCCCAGCTGACTTTATGGCATCTGATGATTGCAATGTTGGTGCAAATGCTTTTACCGAACCAGGAACAAGTGTACCTTATGAAGAGCCGAATGCAGAAGCGGCGAAGTTCTACGCGCTACTTAATGAGATGAACGAAGAACTATATGAGGGATCGAAATTTTCAAAAATGTCTTTCTGCATTCGTCTTTTCCAGTTAAAATGTTTGGGAGGGTGGACCGGGAACTCATTGACAATGCTATTAGAGTTTTTGAGAGAAATGTTTCCGTTTGTAAAAATCCCTCAGTCATGCAAAGATATGAAGAAAATGATAAAAGACTTCGGTCTTGGGTACAACAAAATCCATAGTTTCCCGAATGATTGCATGTTGTACTGGGGCGATCGGAGAAACCAACAGTGCTGTCATGTATGCGGCGAATCCCGTTGGATAAATAGAAACACAGAAGATGGGAACGACGATGAAAATGATGCACAGCCAAGAAAGAAGCCGGTCAAGATTTTGCGGTATTTTCCGCTGATACCAAGGCTTCAAAGGCTTTTCATGTCGTCGAAGCCAGCGGAGTCAATGACGTGGCACCATGAAGGACGAACCGATGATGGACTATTAAGGCATCCGGTAGATTCTTTAGCTTGGAAATCATTTGACAATAAATTTCCAAGCTTCGCAAGCGATCCTAGGAGTGTGAGGCTTGGGCTAGCATCTGATGGATTTAATCCTTTCAAGATCATGAGCACTGCCTACAGTACTTGGCCAGTAGTGCTTGTTCCTTACAATTTGCCTCCGTGGATTTGCATGAAGCAATCTTCCTTTATCTTATCTATGATTATCCCTGGGGAGAAAGGGCCCGGGAATGATATCGACATTTATTTACAGCCACTTATTGAAGAGTTAAAACAATTGTGGGCTGGTGTCGAGACATACGATGTGGTGAGAAAGGAGAACTTTAATTTACGTGCAGCTTTGATGTGGACCATTAATGACTTTCCCGCCTATGCCAATTTATCCGGTTGGAGTACCAAGGGTCGTATACGTGTCCTTATTGTGCTGCACAAACATGTTCGCAATGGTTGTACAATGGGAAGAAGTTCTCTTACATGGGGCATCGTCGGTGGTTACCGGAAAATCATAGATTTAGATTTGAGTTCAGATTTGATGATCAAGAGTTCAGAGAAGCTCCTTCGCAGACCAGTGGCTCTGAAATATTGTTCATGTTGGAAGATATGAATTTCATTTATGGGAAGATGAACCAACCGCCAAACACGCAAAGAAATAGAAGATCCAATGATGAAGCTGATGATGACTCTGATGAAGAGGACGATCATAATGAGGCGGAGTTGTGATATTATTGTTGTAATTGTATACTAAGTTTTCAACTAATTTATTTCTATTGCAGATAAAATGCCTAGAAGAAAAGTGCGATCGCACCGCATTGTTCAAGGTACTCCAAACTCGGCGGAAACAAACAGCACTGAACAACAGACTGCTATTGGATCTTCGAATGTTCCGGTTACACCTGAGGAACCTATAGAAGTTCAAAGTAATTTAACATTTAATTTACATGTGTGTTGACTTCTTGTTTGTTTTTTTTAAATTTCATATATTACAATACTTTTATTTTTCAGATGAAACTGGTCGGACGCGGAGAGGTCGCGGACGTACGGTACTGAGTGATTTATATGACCTAGATCGAGTCGAGCGTGTCCAAGTATCCAGTAATAGCTTCGGTCAGCCAGTTGGATCAGAAGCTCGCCTTTTAGCAGGATACATAGGCATTCTAGCACGGAATGCAAATATGTTACCCATTAACTTCGAGTCATGGCATAAAGTGCCCGAGAGTAACAAGAACTAAGCTCTCCATAACATTAAGGTAACAAAACGTGTATGTCATTTATAATACTTGGGTTTAGGTTTCGTTTACATTTACTTTCTTAAGTTGTGTTTTTTGTAGGCGAGATTTGCTATAGAGGTCTCCGATACTTATGTAAAGAAGGCATTGGGAAAAAGATGGAGAGACCATAAGAGAACTTTAAAGAAAGACTATTTTAAGACAAAAACAACACTCGAGGAGAGATTACAAAATGTCCCGCCGGGAATGCTGAGGTACCAGTGGGAAGAGGTCGTTAGATTTTGGACTTCGAAGAAAGGAGAGGTATGTTTAACTTATAAAATTTTGTAATTACTTTGGTGTATAGTATTTCCTAATTAACATACTAATAATTTCATAATGTAGGATCGTGAAGAAGTTGGAAAAAAAGTAGGCAAGAACAAAATTCACTCACACAAATTGGTCAAAAGTTTTATGTGTGTAGCTCATGCAGAGGTATTTTCAATTTTTAATATTGGCGATATTTATTACTTACTTACATTAATATTTTTACTATTGTATTGTAGGAATCGTCAATCCGGTCAAAAAGTTGGATGCCTTCAACTTTTGACATTACACATAGGAAGAAAGATGGAAACCCTATGACTCTCACAAGTCGCAGAAATTATGGTACGCTTGCTTAATTAATACAATTTAAATTGTTTTAATAATTTATAGTGTTTATTTTCTAATGATTTATTTCATTTATTGTAATGCAAATATTGTTAAGTTATGTTGCATTGGGTTTTTTAATATATATTATGCTCCTAACTATAGGATTTATTTTTAGGAAAAATTAAAGGATAAAAAGGCGAGTACGGGCGATTGCTTCCAAAGTGATAGTTCTGTTCATATTGACGACATTGATAACCGGATTATCACCAAGTTTTGGGTCTGAAAGGTATGGTCGGGTTCGATTTCAAGGATCTTTTGTTAACCCATCCCAATATTTTGGATCTAGCTCGCAACAATATATGCCTTGGGGAGTCGAAATAAGTCAAGTTCAGAGGTTAAGAGACCATATGGCTCAGATGCAAGCGACAACAATTGAGCAAATTACACAACTTAAAGCGGAGGCAACATCGAGAGAAGCTGAGGTTCAAAAAAGATATGAAGAACTCCAGCTACAATCGAAAGCAGATGCAAAGAATGAGAAAAGCCGAGGTTCAACGAAGTATGAAGAACTCCAAGAAGAACTTAAAGCGAATCTGGCAAGAAGAGAAGCAGAGGCGGCTAGAGAAGTACAAATGCAATGAGGGAAGCAGAGGCTAAAGCGAGGAAGCAGAGGTCAGCAACGAGAGAAGCAGAGCAAAGCATCAAAAGTTCGATGAACTCCAGCAGCAGCTTTAGAGCATGATGAAGATGTTTCAAAGAATGCAATAAATTACCGCCTTAGACTATCGTGTAAATATACTTCGATTTTGACTTTTAATTATCATTTTAACTTTTAACATTTTTGTAAGAATAATACGAAATTTATTTTATTTATTGATATTTATTATTTGTTTAATATATAGATTTATTACTTTTGGCTGGTTTAGATATGATTTCTTCTGATTTGTTTTTACAAGAGGGCTAAAAATATAAAAAATTTTATTTTACAAATCTGCCAAATTTAGTGGCGTTTTTGGTCAAAGCGCCGCTAAAGATAAGGTTTTTTGGCGGCGTTTGTGGAAAAAGCGCCACTAAAGATCATGGTCTTTAGCGGCGTTTTTGGGGAAAGCGCCGCTAAAGATTAGGTTCTTTAGTGGCGTTTTATGGTCGAAGCGCCGCTATAGATCAGGGTCTATTGCGCCGTTTTAGGAGAAAGCGCCGCTAAAGATTAGGTTCTTTAGTGGCGTTTGTGGTCAAAGCGCCGCTATAGATCAGGGTCTATTGCGGCGTTGAGAAAAAATGCCGCTAAAGACCTCGATCTATAGCGGCGCTTCTAGCACAAACGCAGACTAAAGATCGTGGTCTTTAGCGGCTTCCACTAAAGCGCCGCTAAAGGTCTTAGTCTTCATGGCGTTTGTGCTAGAAGCGCCGCTATAGATCGTGGTCTTTAGCGGCGCATTCATTAGCGGCGTCATGCTATATAGCTTTTCAAAGCGCCGCTAAAAGTATTTATGCGCTAAAAAGCTAAAGGCCTAAAAAAGCGCCGCTAAAAGCCTGTTTTGGTGTAGTGTTTATTCAAGATTGTTGCTAAGCTATTATGCAACATCTAATGTCTATAAACTTTGAGATCCTTTACTATAATAACTAATTTCATTTAATTAAATTTGTTGTGGCTAATTCTCTAATTAAATAAAACTATTTTGATCCCTAGATATATATTCTAAAGTTTTATTGCTAAATAACTTATGCAATAAATTTAAAAAGTTTTATGCACCTAAAAATGTATGTAACTAATAATCATATAATTCACATATAAATATTTACTTCAGCACATAAAAATATTCAAACAACAAATTTCTAAAATTTTTCACTAAATTATTTATAACATAATTAATTTTAGAAATTTCACTTTAATAAAATTTAATGATTTTGTACTAAAGTTTGCAATAAAAATTTTCAAAATTTTTTTAAATAATTCAAAGAAATACGGCATCGTTATTTTGAGAAAATTTACAAACTTTTAAAACCGGACAAGGCAGAGATTAATCATGCTCGAATACCAAATGTAAGCATAAATTATGGTTTAAATGTTAAAGTGCAACGGAAAAGATCGAACATAAATACCTTCGGCCATTACCTGAACCAAATGTCAAAATCCATATGTTGTAACACCACTATCAAGTGCGTCAAACAACTGACAAGAATGTCGAATTTAGCTATACGAAAACATGAAAATCGCTAAAGTCTTCTAAGTACTCGAAAACCTCACTAGATGGAATTGTTTTTTTTTTAGTGCTTAAGGACCTTATGCTTGGAGGTATTTATAGTGATGGTTCCTCATAAAAAATCACCACAACATGTCCCACTACCACACATACAAAGTGAAAGTGGAGCAAAATGTGGGAATGGAAGCAAACATGGGGGTTATTCCCACGAAGCATAAAGCATGTCCACTAGTTTCAATCTTTGCTTTACAATTATTTGGTCTAACAAAAATCGTAATGCCCCAAAATTCTTTAATTTTTGGGTAATTGTTTATGTCAAGTGATGTAATCTAGTGTAGTGGTTAAGTATTTGGTTGTATGTTGAGGTTCCATGTTCAATTCCATTCTTTTGAATTTTTTATTACTTTTATCCCTACTCTTAGCTGGTCACATATAGGTTATCTATAATTTTTATTAGTTTGTTGGCAAGAATGAGTCGGTTGGTTAGTAGTAAAGTCTTAGCCTTTTCCTTATGTCCCAAGTTTGAATCTTGTTGTACAAAAACAAAATTAATTTTTGTTTTCCTCCTGTTGTGCCACCCAAAGTACCAGTATGTTAGTTAAATTTAAATTAGTTAAATTTAAACTCCTAGCAATCTGATAGGATATCAAGGAATCAGATTGGATTTAGTTAATATTTTTTAAAAAAATAGGAATTATCCCTAAATTATCTCCCTTGTTTGCCCCACTCTCTCCATTCTCTTTCCTTTTGTTTTGTTTACTATTTCTGCTAAAGGAAAATTTCCTTCTGTCGTTTTGTTTCTATTCACTGCTTCTTCTCTTATCTCAGATTTTTCCTTCTTAATTATTCTATTCGTTGATAGCCTTGCTTATTTTTGTCATCTCTTTAATTTGTTTTATTCTCTTACTGTCGTTCTATCCTGTGTTTTTCATGAGGACAATGTGTGATCGAGTTGTGGAGTTATAGTGTTATGTTTCTCGATAAATAAAATTGTACTCCATTTGATGTTTCTATTTTGACCTTTTTCCCATGGTTGGTAAGTGGTGTTATTTGTTGGTCGATTGAAGTGGTTTGATTGTTTTTGTGTTTCTTTAGGCGAAAATCTTGTGACGGACACTCCTCTAGCGAATGGAGTGTTTAAAGGAACTATTGCATTTTTGGGTAAGCATTTGAATGCCCAAGTTTAAAGGATGGTTTTGTTAAGTAAACAAGTGTCGAATGTCTAGTTTCGGAATTAGTTTCTTATTAATAGGTTTGCTTTTGTTGTCATATGCAGAACTCGATTAGTTGCAGTAGTGCTGATCTTTCGTTAGCAATCAAGTGTGTGTACTAACCCGTAAAATCCTGGAAAAATTCGTAGAGAATTGGAAATTGTATGAAAAATTGAAGGTGGCAGTCAATGCCACACACCCGTGTGGCTTGTTGGTCAGGTAGGTCGTGTGGGCCACATGGTATTGGTAGGTAGGGCTTATGGGCCATTTTGTATTGTTAAATTGGGTCATTTTCGGGCCAAATGTAAGAGATTTATTAAGTTCAAGACTCTGATATGTAAAAAACATTATGTGCAAATTTTCTATAAGCATGCTTGGTCATGTAATTCGTAAATCTATGAGTCTGTGTATCAGCCTAAGTATGATTCTAATCAGGAAAGCCTTGAGTAAGCTAATTAGGGAATTTTTGTTCTATTATCCCTTATGCATGTCCGCATAATTCTAATCATTAATATAGTATGGCTTCTGCATGCATTAGGGTGGGATATGGTTATGTGATGGAGGAAGTCTGATTTTGGTAGTTTAACTACATTACATAATTTTAGTAGTATTTTGGTAGTATGTTATGTGTATCAGCCTAAGTATGATTCTAATCAGGAAAGCCTTGAGTAAGCTAATTAGGGAATTTTTGTTCTATTATCCCTTATGCATGTCTGGCATAATTCTAATATGTTAATATAGTATGGCTTCTGCATGCATTAGGGTGGGATATGGTTATGTGATGGAGGAAGTCTGATTTTGGTAGTTTAACTACATTACATAATTTTAGTAGTATTTTCGCAATATATCTAGTAGCACAGATGCATATCATTTGAGTGGCATACGACCACAACTTGGTGTGATGGATGGATGGGTTCCAGTGTCACGGGTCACAGCTTAAAGCCCATGGCCATTGCACAAAATGCATCCCAAGGAGGTCTATCAGTTAGATGAGGCTCATTTGACCCACGAGAGCTAGCCCGATTTAAAAAGCTATTGGTAAAGCCTGTCCATTTGAAGCCTAGGTGGCCTAATGATGCATATATGAAACATTAGACTACCTTGGTAAATAGAGAAACAAATCTTAGAAGATTGAATAGAATAATATCTTGTAAGATTAAATATGATTTGATTATGTAAATATTGTAAATCCGTTAATTGTGAGGATAGACTAATCTCGTTCATCGATGTAACTTGATCTAGACTGTTGGTTTTGGGGGAGCTCAACTATAAATGGAGAGTCTCCCCCTCACTTGTAAATCATCCATTGTATTCCATTCTTTAGTTGTGAATACTAAAGTGAGAGCATTTACTCAATCACCTCTCGTGCATTGTTTTCTGTTGTTATTCTGTTCTTTTGATATTCTTTTGATTTGTGTTGCTACTACTATATAAATTTGTGCTTTGGAGAAATTCTTTGTGAATCATCGATTGTTTGGTGGTTAGGCTGACTTAGGCGTGTTTGAAACGATAGAATCACCCAAGGCCGCACGGATTGCGAGAGCAAAATTCTAACGCCATGACACTAGTAGCCCTGATTGGTGTGATTGGATGGACGAAGTTAGTGTCTAACGGATGGGGGTAGGATTATTTTGAATAACTTTGCTATGCTAAGCATGTTATAACATTTGATCTGTTTGTTCTTGTATGTGCATATGTGCATGATTCTGAATAAGATTTTTGTTTGTGGGCCAAGGCAAACACTGAGCTTTTTAACTTACCTTATTTGCTTAACATTTTAAGTACCCAAGGACTTAGGATTGGGCGATGTTCGGGAGCTCGGATTGATTTTCTGACATAAGATTATTTTAAATAATTATTAATTAAAACTTATGAACTGTCGGACTAATTTTCGGACTTTTACTTTGCTTTTGGGCTTGTAGAGTTTTTTTTTTAGTTAATTAGTTTAAATATTCTACATGATTGCTGTTAATTAAAACAAATGTTCTATTTTTAAAATTAAACAAGATAAATGACTTTTCGCTGCAAAACATAGTGAGAAATCTATTTTCTAAAAATAAGCGAGTTAATGGTATATCTCTTATTTCAGCTTAGTAGTAAAAAGTAAATATTTTAAAGATACCTCTATTGTATAAATTTTTGTTTTTGCAACTTATGTGTAAATGAGTTTTTCATAATTTACTTCCAAAAAAAAAAAAACAATGGAAGTTTTAGAAAGTAACAATCTAAATTTTCGAGAAATTAATGTAACTTTTAAAATTCGGTCAAAAGGTTTAGGTCGAATTTGAGATGTTATACAAGTAAATATAGAGAAAAGATTAAATATTTCATAGCCTTTCACCAAATTAAATCTGGGTTTAGATAATTGCTGGAATATTTCAGTGTTCCTTCGAAATGTGAATGAAAAATCAAGATATTTTCCTTTTACATCTTCACTTGGCTTGATATGCATTTCATAAATTTTCTTTTAGAACACCATAAGGATATTTGGGTAGAAAACATTATAAGGATTAACAAGGGCTGAATATTTTTAATTTTTATAAAATTTGAATCCATTAATCTGTTTATTTATTATCAATATTAATATCGAATATTTAAATTTACAAAAATCTAAATTTAGCATGTCATTTTTTCCAATATAAAATTTTAAAAAAGTCAAGCTGATATGGATTTAAATATTTGAATTTAATTTTATTTTTGCAAAAGTAACGTTATTCTAAAAATAAAGTAAATTTAAATAATAAATATAAAAAGTTAATATTTATTGTATTTACCTCGAATTTGGAATAAATAATAATTCAACCTTGATTGGGAACGATTTTAAGAGCCAAATTGCCATATCATTGGTCCATGCATTCAACTATTTGTATATTTTCCAAAGATTGAAAATGAATTTTGATTGATTTTTTAAATTACTATTTTAATAATAATATCGTAATAAAGAGAGAGAGAGAGAGATATGTTTGGATAGATCAGTTGAACAACGACTTAAGTTCACTGCAACTATCAAAACAAAAAAGAAGCTATCTATCTCAACAAAACTATTACCTTTTAACCTATTTATTATGTTGTTATATATATATAGGAATTGTTTGCTGCCTTTGAGTATGTGAGAGTTAATATTAAGGGTCCGTTTGTTTGCCAGTAAAATATTTTCCGTAAAATGATTTCTAAAAAATGTTTTACTTTTCTGTAAAATGATTTACTGGAAAATATTTTCTGGTGTTTGGATGAATCTATGTAAAATATTTTCATTGTTTGGATTTCCAAAATATTTTTCGAAAAAGTTATTTTTACCTATATTAATATATATTAATAAATTTTTATATTTGAAATTGTTTTTACATATATTGCAATGATTTATTTATAATAATACTCAATTATTAAGCTACAATATTAACCGTCATAAATTGAAAACAACTAATATCAAATAAATTATTTGTAATTGTGTTAAAAAAACAAGGATTGAATAACTATAAATTAGCTTCAAACCACAATGAATACTAGAAATTAATAATATTATCCAAATGCATAATTAGTAGTACACCACATAATAACAACAACATGTCCAAGTAGAACGTGCAAAGAAGTTTGAACAAGAAGAAAACTGAATTTGACCTCCAAAATCAGATCTTTTTATTGACTTGATAAGCATTGTAACACCGCTCCCACTAATACATGACTAAAGCCTAGCTAGAATTACACACAAAATGTAGGCGACATACCAGCTATAACATCAAACATAAATCAACAACTACTCCTACTAACTTTAAGTATAAATTACATTGAAACTAAAACAAGTTACAAATGAACAAAATAAACAAAATGTCATTGCTTCTCCGGTTCAAATTTTGGATGTCGCTTCAGCATGTTTGGTTTGTCGTTGGTTTCCTGTTGCATTGCAGGCCAAAGTTCAACAACATCCTGTATCTTGCTTACTAACAAAGTAGTGCATATTCCTTTTAGTGCATTAAGGGGAATTATGATTATGGTATGTTAGACATCAAAAGAACCTATATATTCTTAAAAAGTAAAGATATGAAAAAGCAGAGTGTTGAAATGACTACAATGACATTGAAAATAATATATGGCTGTCCAAAATTCAGATTCATGGCATAAACAAGGCAGATAACAAAGAAAATGTCACCACAGAAACTGTACACTAAATGAAATATCGTGCAAGGCTGATCCAGAGATAAGAAATAAAATCTTTATTTGAAGTTCAAGGTCTTTGGAATGAACATACCTAAGCAAGCAACAAGGTATCTTCCAAAGCAATACATTGCAAATGATTAATAGCAATCATGTAGTATCGAACAATCAACACTAACTGATGGATGCACCAATGATACAAACTGTTAAAATAATCCAGGTTAGTGTTCATAGGAAGAAAAAACAGAACAGATTGATTGAGAACTTACATAATGACCCCTCATGTTATGCCATAATGTTGAATTATCTTTGCAAGGTTGAGTGAAAGATGCTATATAGATCGATGTTCCCTTGCTCAATTTGAGCATCTCGAAGAGCATTCATGCATTGCAGAGATAGATGTGTAGAGGATCCTAAGTCACATGCAATTCGTAAACTTCGATAAGATGAATCAGAAATCAAACCCTGAGTCCACCAGTATTCGAATGCGACAATGAAATCATGGTAGCCATTCGTTACAGCATTTCCAACCTATATATATAATGACAGAACAAAAACACAAGTCATTTGCACATATTACAACAATTGAAGTTGCAATCATGTCCGGGAATGCGTAGGAATCTAGTGTCGGACACAGATGCTTCAAGAAAAAGAAAGAATCATAGACATTCTCACCAAAAATCCCTATGCAAAGTAAAATATTGCAGTAAAAAAGAAAAAAAGTTACTAAAGTAAAAAAATGACCTGCATAACTTTCACCAGCAATGTAGAAATCTCTATGCTTGTATTGTGGAAACCTTTCAAACTAGTTAACCAGAAAAACATATGCATCTTCAGCTGTAAATTGAGCAAGGGAACATATGAACCAAGTCCCTCAAAAACTTAGGCAAAACTAACTACATCTATGTGACTCGGCCTGAATATGCATTAACAAACAGACCAAAGATCTGGATCTGCCAAAATATCCGAATTTAGCAAGTCAAAAAATTGTAAAAAGTAAAGTAGCTAATCAATTCGTATATCAGAATCTGTCATCCCCAAAAACAAAATAGATTCAAAAAGAGGATTCAATATCCTATCAACAAAAGTAAAGCGGATTCAAATATAAGACTCATCAAGATACCCAAATTCTATTGTTTATATTGATTGTACCTGCATTGTTTACTGCAAATACCTTATAATGTTAGTAAAGACCAAAGAGGTGAAGCTATAGGAATTTAAGCTCAATGAAATGCCCTAAAGCTATATAGGTAGTACGCATTATAGTTCCAGATAAAGAAACAGCTAGAAAGCTAATCAAGAAAATTCAAAATTGTTTGGTTTTAAATTTTGTTCGGTAAATAGCATTCAATTACCGATTATGTCAGGTACAAACTTCTTTTCCATCATCACTCGAGCTAGCTCCTTAACGCTGTTATCTGACCTCTGTGAATCCAAAAAAAGAGAGAAATCATATCAGTGATGAAATTTTGAGAACTGGCAAAAAAAGGAAGATACAGAAATGAATCGAAGAACAACAGGACAGACTGCATCGACATTGAGGAGGAGGTGACGCTCAGGCGACGGGAGCTCCGATTGGAGGGAATTGAGTTTTTCTTGGGAGCGGGAACAATCGATTACGGTGTAGCCTCTCTTGGAACAACCGATCAAGGATGGGGGAAGGGGAAGAGAAAGAGGAAGGGGAAGGGAAGATTTGTGTTCCTTCTAATTTTCCTGAAAATGTCTTACCGAATTAGAAAGGGTAAGACATTTTCCAAAATTAACGCCTTCTTTTCCCGTGTTTTGTAATTGGTTTTACAGTAGGAAAATATTTTCAGCCAAACAAACACTGGAAAAGGCTGAAAATATTTTTTGGAAAATGTTTTACTTCTAACAAACGGACCCTAAATGTGGTTTTTTAGGAAAAGCATTATAAGCATAGGTTTACTTCCAACTGCTAAATAATTTTGGGTGTTCATTGCTATATTGTTTTTGTTAGTTGCAAAAACAGTTTCAACAAAAATAACCTACCATATTATTAAAATTTTAAAAAATTATAAACTATTTATGGATTGAAAGAGATTATGAGTAGTTTTAAGTATTATATAAAAAAGATAATTATAATCAGAATTTATATGAGATTGTGCAAAACAAAATATTTTAATTATTTTTAAAAATTAAATATAATTTTAAATTTTCTTCCCACATTTAAGAAAAAAATGGCATCTAATAATTTTACTGCCTCTTTATTGGAAAAGAAAAATGCTAATAAAATTTTCTCATTAAAAAGGCTCTCTGCTTGCCTTGTACATCAAAAAGCACAAATATGGGGTAATTATTTCTTTTTCTATGCTCCGCTAATATACAATTGACATGTGGATGTAAAATTTTATTATTAAATTTGACATAAACGCCGTTGATCCCTCTTGCTAATCACCAAATAGAGGAAACGCTAACTTTCTCAAATCTCACAACAATGAAGCACATCATCAACAACAAATGACGAGATTTGTCAGTTTCAAGACATAAAACTTTCAAACACTACAAAGGGCCCTCTTATTTAGCTTAAGCGTTTCTAAAATAATTTAAAAGATTTTCGATAAAGTACAATAATAGCTACTCGAAAATAATTCAAAATTTATTGGGTCCTGATTGAAAAATACACTCAATTGGATCTCAAATTTAAAATAACAATTAATTACGTTCTCGAATTGTCATTTTCATACAATTATTAAGTGTTGACATGATAATTGACATGGCGGATAACATAGAAAGTTTAATTAATATTTTATTATTTTAGGAGGGTTTAATAGATTTTTAATTATTTTAAGAGGGTTAATTGATTTCTAAAGACTATATAACAATTCTCAATAAAATATAAAAACATTTTAGAAATGATAGAAAATTATATTAAAAATTTAAAGTGAAAAAGAAAACATTAAAATTATTATAAAACATTATATATAAATAATGAAAATGATTAAAAATCTATAAAATTGATAAAAAAGTTATAAAACTTATTAGAAGTATAAAAGTTGTAAAAATTAATATATATATATATATATATAAATTATACAAAATTTGTATCATTTTGAAGGTTTGGATTAAAATTTAATGGGGAGCTTGAAGTGTGATGGTAATCAGACTTTAATAGAGTGTTGAGTAAAGGGTCCGAGAAATAACAGATTTAGTGTTTGATGGTTTTAGGTGAGTGATGAGTAATGGTTTTGGTTGAGAAGAGGTGATCGATTGAGGTTGATAGGGATGATTTACGGTATGATGTAGGACAACATGTGTGGAAAAAAAATGAGTAGTAACTTTTATTAAAAAGTTTTAAAAATTTCTAAAAATTATAAAATTGTTAGATTATAAAAAACCATGTTGCTTTTATAATTTTTGAGAATTTTTATATAGTCCTTAAAAATCAATTAAGCCCCTAAAATAATTTAAAAATCATTTAAGCCCTCCTAAATCAATAGTAATAAATAAATTAAAGCCTTCCACATTAGCATTTTTCATGTTAGCTGCCACGCTATAAAATTTTTTACACCACCTACCACGTTAGCGCTTTGTTGGAAAAATTGTAATTTATGGGAACTTTGAGGCATATTCTCATTTGGTAAAGGTGAAGAGTTGAATTATAAAATTATGGTTACATATTCTACTCCATGAGACCTTTACAACGATATACCATATGCTCAAAATGGTTGAGTGATGAATGAGAAATTCATGTTCAAAGTAAGCTACTTGTGAATATTTGTTGAGGAAAATAAAAGCTTAGATCCCACATTGGTTAAAGACCAAGTGTGAGATGTGTATATATATGAGAGCCCACTTAAAAGGTGATTGAATGATTAAACTTGGAACTTTACCTTGCGCACAACGGGGTGCAGTTTCAACCCGTCAAGGTTGGGGTGCACCCGCACAATGTTGGCGACGTGAAATGTCCGGACCGGTATGGACTTACGGATATTTTAGCCCAACACGAAATTTATTTTTTCTCAGCAAATATATACAAAATCTGATTTAAAAGGACATATATCATGATTTTATTGTATTCTAAATTTTAATCAAATTGATTTAATTTCCTCTTTAAATGTAGATTTTGTCTCATTATACATGGATATTTTCAGAATTCCTCCACTTTGAATGCCTATAAAAGGCTAAGACCCTTTCAGAATTTTTTGATCAATCTCACTCTCTCACACCGAGATTATTTTCTCTCCAAAATTCTTCTCCTTTCCTCTCCATATTTTCCAACGTTTCAATGATAGAAAAAGGCATCGTTGTTCATTGATCACTGTAGAGGTGCTACTGCTTCGATCATCATGTTGTTGTATCCTGGGAGACATTTGACTAACGTTTCTCCAAGTACCGTAGGAGCACCCGAATCTGTCTTGAGGAAATTGTGTAAAACAGACCTCAACATCTAGTAAAACTCGTTTCTTCTTTTTGATTTTTGGCTTTTGTTATATTATTTATTGGTTTTTCATGTTCGATAATTTAAATATAAATTATTCAATTTATTTTATTATATATATAAATATTTCTTTATTTATATTTATATTTTTTTCGCTAACATGTTTTGTCCAACAATCTTAAAACAGATTTTTATTATTTTGTAATTCTCTAATCCGAGACGAACGAGACACCAAGTCGAAAGAAAAAAGTTTTTTTATTTGAAAATAAAAATTATATAAATTCTGTTTCGGGATTTATTTTCGCCGTTCAACAGATTTTATTCCATTTTTATTATGTTTCCAAACGGGTATTAAAAATTAAATAAAATGCTTTTGATTTATTCCCACCATTCAATAGATTTTATTGCATTTTTTATTTTGTTTCAAACGAGAAATTAAAATTAAATAAAATATGTTTCGGGATTTATTCTCACCATTTAATGATTTTATTCGATTTTAATTTTGTTTCTAAAATAGAATTAAATTGAAAATCTGTTTTGGATTTATTCTTGCCGTTTAACAAATTTTATTTGATTTTAATTTTTTTCCAAACGAGAACACTTAATCAAGTAATTCTATTTCAAGATTTATTCCCGTCGTTTAACAGATTTTATTTTGATTTAATTAAATTATTTTGTTTCAGGATTTAATCCTGCCGTTTAATAAAATTGATTTTGATTTTTTTTCAGAATTTTAATTCTGCCGTTTAACAAATCAAGGAGAAATTTTTCTGTTTATAGTAGCCTTAATTGTGGCTTTAAATTGTGAAAGCTTAAATTGTAGCTTCAAAATTGTGACATCAAAGAAATAGGAAATTTATCAACGGTGAATTAAAAAGATAATATGAGAATGTATGTCGAGAATTAGTTCTTTGAAAGACTTGGTATTTAAGCGTGCCGAGTGCACCATCTCTCTTTTAAGGTTACCTACCTGGTGCATTATTTTATTTTATTTTTTATTAGACCATATAAACTTTTGTTTCGGGTTTTATTAGATTCCTGCTGTCTAACAAAAGTTAATAAATTTTCTAATTCTGGTTTTGTTTCTTAACAAAAAAATGGAAACTCCCACCAACTCAACCAATTCAGAATTTGAAGCTTTGGTTCAAACGCAACCTTTGATCCAAAACTCAGTGTTGTTGGTGGTGGCTGCTGTAAGCCACAACGAGAAACCTGCAATATTCTCGGGACATAATTTCAAGACCTGGCAACAAAAAATATTATTTTATTTAACCATGTTGAACTTGGCCAAATTTTTGAAAGATGACCCTCCTACTGTAACACCCTAAACCCGTCCTAGATGTTATTGCCGAATCTGGAGATGTTATGGGGAAAGCTGTAAATTCAACTTTTTCTTTTTAAAAGCATTGCATATATTTGCTATTAAAAACGTCCATTTTATTTAAAAATGTGTTGCTATACTTATTAGTCAAACCGTCAAACGTTTACATTTTTAAATAAAACAAATAAATTGCAGCGGAAGTTCTTAAGTTGTTATGTTTTGAAAACCCGAATTTGTTTTCTCAAAAACGGTTAATTTTGCAAATTGTTTTATCACATGTCATGCAAGATATTCCAAATTAAAAATCCAAATCCAAAATTAAACCCAAATGTCCAAAGAGTCCCAAAATTACAAAACTCTAAAAACCAGAATATAAATTAAACAAATTAAAAGTAAATAGAGTTTTATGGAAAAGTGGTTACACCCGAGCTTCCGTCGCGCCGACCCACCTAATTCTGAGGGTCACTTGAAATTATCAGACAAACAGAATGCGAGTTTTAAAACTCAGCGTGTAACTCGACAGAAACATAAATCCAAATTCAATCACATGACTGGACAGATACAGACATAACTCTTTTACAGAATCAGATTTATAACAGAAACGTATAGATAGATATGCATAGTCCTACCCCCATCCTCTACACACTAACTCCGACCATCCAAACACACCACGTGGGGTATAAAACACCCGCCCAGCCCTACACACCACATAGTGTCTATATGATACTTTTCAGAATAGTCGCAGCATTGCTGCCAATATATTGGCAAAATATTGCCTTACATAAAATACTTCCTTCTCATAATACATAACCCGCCCCAAAGCAAAATACAGACAAATCATCAGATAAAACAGAATAACAGATACCAGAATGTATATCACATGCATGCTCGTATAACGGATGCTAAACATGCTCATACATAGCAGAACAAGTCATACATATCATTTTACACAATACTTATGTAGACGTTATTTACGTCATTTTCAATCTAACAGAATGACAGATTTCATGCTTTAAGGTTTATACCATACATACCGACCCTACAGAAAGTCCATAGTTTATTGAGGCGACATGTACATCCCTAATGAAAAATTCTAAAATTTGGGCCCATATGCCTGTGTGGGCCCACACGTCCAAAATGGCCTAGCCTGTGTGGCCCACACGGCCTAGCACATGGCAAAAAAGGTCGACACACGGCCTATCACACCGCCGTGTGGCGTCGATAGGCTCATATTTTTACTTTCATCGATCGTTGTTTTTCGAGTTTCTCGTTACACACCTAGTTCGATTTTTGCTGCGAATGCAACCACGAGATTCCCAACACCTAAAATCAACATTCCAACGCCTAATTTCATTAAAAATTTACGAAACTCAAACAAGAATTATCCAAGAACATAGCTTCACAGTAGCATCTAATGCATTCGCACACTCACCGTCAACGATCAGCAACCGCGCAACGCCTTAACCTGCTAAAGGAACCTCACCCGGCTCACGGTTCTCCCCTAATCAAGCATTAAAACAAATAACACAGTTAATAGACCCTTCCATTCTAAAGAAAACTAAAACCCCTATTGTACTACAGTTCCTAAAAGGAAAAAAATACCTGATGAAAGATGACTACTACTCCCAACACCCAACCCAAAAAGAATCAGTAAAGGATCGAAGCAACGAAGTCGTAATGGATGGTAATATTTTAACTAGAAATGAATAGAACGGTGGCCAGGAAACAAAGAAGAAAAATAAAGAATAGAGAGAAAGAAGGAAAAAAAAAGAAATGTGAAGAAGACTTGCTGAATTTTTTTTTAAAATAACCACCCACACTCTTTCCCCTTTAAAAGAGACACCAACCTCACCCCACAACTAACCAGATAACTATTGAAGAGTTCAAATTAAATTTAAACTCATCATCAACCTTAATAAAATAAAACAAAATACCCCTTACACTTAAGGAGACTAGAACCCCGGACCTTAAGCAAATCTACCAAGCTCTTATCCACCCAAACTGAACACATTTAATGAAAAACCCCAATGCATACAAAACTTAAAATTTTGGGCATTACAAATCTACCCCCTAAAAGAAATTTCGCCCTCGAAATTTACCTGATTCAAACAGATATGGATGCTTTTGACAAATTAAGTTCTCAGGTTCTCACGTGGCTTCCTTAGTGCCATGATTCCGCCACAAAACCTTCATTAATGGAATAGGTTTCATCATCAAAACTTTAATGTCTAGATCCAAAATCTGAACCGACTCCTCCTTAAAAGTCAAATCTGATCTAACTTCAATCTCCTCAACAAAAACAACATGAGATGGATCAGACCGATACCACCTCAACATACAGATGTGAAAGACATCATGAATACTGTCTAACTCTGAAGGTAACTCTAACTGATAAGCAACCATTCTCACATGCTTTAAAATCTGATACGACCCAATGAATCTAGGGCTCAAGTTGCCCTTACGTCTAAACCGTAAGATCTTCTTCCACGGAGATACCTTAAGAAATACGTAGTCACCCACAGAGTACTCAATATCTCTTCTTTTCAAATCTGCATAGGACTTCTGCTTATCTGAAGCTGCCTTAAGACGAGCCCAAATCAATCTAACTTTATCTTCAGTCTCAGAAACCAACTCATGACCCAAAACCTGTCGCTCACTCAACTTAGTCTAACACAAATGAGTACGACACTTACGACCATACAGAGCCTCGTAAGGTAAAGGCAGAAAATCCTAAACTGAAAACTGTTATTATAGGCGAACTCGACTAAAGGTAGAAAATCCTCCCAACTATTTCAAAAATCGATCACACAACTCCGAAGCATATCCTTCAGTATCTAAATCACCCTCTCAGATTGACTATCTATATGAGGATGAAACGCAGTACTGAAGTTCAGTCTTGAACCCAGAGCTTCATAAAGCTTCCTCCAAAATTGACACGTGAAGCGAGAATCTCTATAAAAAATAATCAAGACCGGTACCTCATGAACTTTCACGGTATCTGAAACATATAACTTGGCTAATTTCTGAAGAGAATAATTTGTCCGAACCAAAATGAAGTGAGCAGACTTGGTCAACCGATCCACGATGACCCATATAGAATCCTTCTTAGTAGGTGTTAAGGGCAACCCACTAACGAAGTCCATAGTCATACGTTCCCATTTCCAAATGGGAATCTTAACGGGTTGAAGCAAACCCGAAGATAACTAGTGCTCAATCTTAACTTGCTGGCACGTCAGACAATGAGAAAAAAATCTGTCACCTTCCGTTTCAAACTAGGTCACTAGTATAGTTCACGAAAATCCCAATACATTTTATTTCCATTAGGATGCATAGCATATGGGCTTCTATGTGTTTCTCTCATAATAGACTGCCTCAAATCAGAGTCATTCAGTATACAAACCTGTTTTCAGAAACACAGAACCCCATCACTATTTAGCCCAAAATCAGATGTACTACTATCCTCTACCTGACAGAAACGCAGAACCAAAGAATCATCCCCTAACTGTTTATCCTGAATCTGATCAATCCAGGTTAGCTTAACTCGCAACTCAGCTAGCAAACTCCCATCATCAAACAGACTTAGGTGAGCAAACATCGCCCTCAAATCTGAAATTGCTCTATGACTAAGAGCGTCAGCCACCACATTGACTTACCGGGATGATACTCAATTGTACAGTCATAGTCCTTAAGCAACTCAATCCATCTACGTTGCCTAAGGTTCAATTCCTTCTGGGTAAAGAGGTACTTAAGGCTCTTGTGAGTGGTGTAAATGATACACCTCTCACCATATAGATAGTGACTCCAAATCTTTAAGGCTAAGACCATGGCGACTAACTTGAGATCATACGTCGGATAATTTCCCTTGTGTGACTTAAATTGTTAAGACGTATAAGCCACAACCTTACCATCTTATATCAGAACACATCCTAAGATGACATGCGAAGCATCATTATAAACTACGAACTTCTTACTAGATTCAGGCTATATCAGAACAGGAGCCTGAGTCAAAACTAATTTGAGCTTCTCAAAGCTTGACTACTACTCATCAATCCAGACAAAAGGGGCGTTCTTACGCAATCGCTTAGTCAGAGGAGCTGCAATCAATGAGAACCCTTTAACAAACCTTCAATAATAGCGTGCAAGACCTAGAAAACTGCGAATCTTAAAAACATTCTTAGACTGTTTCCAATCAAGCACAACCTTAATCTTTCTAGAATCAACCTAGATCCCCTTCAAAGAAACTACATGTCCTAGAAAAGTTACTTCCTTTAACCAAAATTCACACTTGCTCAACTTAGTGTAGAGTTGTTTCTCTCGAAGTATCTGAAGGACTATTCTAAGATGCTCATCGTGATCATCTTCGATCTTAGAGTATACCAGAATGTCGTCAATGAAAACCACGACGAACTGATCCAAATACGACTGGAAAACCCGATTCATCAAATCTATGAATGCAGCTAGAGCATTCGTCAAACCAAAGGGCATGACTAGGAACTCATAGTGCCCATAACGAGTCCTAAAGCCGATCTTATGAACATAAACTTCTTTAACCTCAAGCTGATGAGACCCAGAATAGAAATCTATCTTAGAAAATATTGAAGCCCTACGAAACTGATCAAACAAGTCGTCGATCCTCAGAAATGGGTACTTGTTTTTCACAGTTAACTTATTCAACTGTCGGTAGTCGATACACATTCTCATGGTACCATCTTTTTTCTTTATAAACAAAACCAATGCTCTTCACGGAGACACACTAGGACGGATGAACACATAATTAAAGAGTTCCGGAAGTTGAGCCTTTAACTCCATAAGCTTATCCGGTGCAACATGATAAGGAACGATAGACACCGGAGCTATATCCGGCAGAAGCTCGATACTGAACTCAACTTTCTGATTAGGAGGCAAACCCAATAATTTCTCAGGGAAAACATCCGAAAATTCCTTAACTATTCGGATGTTCTGGATGTTTCCAACAGAAGAGTCCATAGAAGCTGAATCACGTACAAAAGTGAAATATGCTTCACATACCTTCCAAACCAATTTTTCGGCCACAAGAGTGGAAATCGTATTGGATAAGTAATCCCGACACTCGCCAATCATAATCATTTCCATATCCCTCTCAGATCTCAGAACTACCCTCTTAGTAGCACAGTCTGAGCTGACTCGATGCTTCACAAGCCAGTCCCTTCCCAAAATCAGATTAAATTTTCCGAATGGTAATCCATCAAATTAGCCAGAAACACAACCTCTTGTACTTCCAACGGTATAAGTTGACCTAATGGGCTATAGAAATCTCACAAGAAATGCTATTAACAGGTATCCCCAAGTTTACAGAAACAGAACTAACTATATAAGAGTGTGTTGACCCTATGTCTATCAGTGCAAAATAAGGGGCATCAATATAAAGAACGTACCCGTAATCACATCAGCGACGTCTTTGTCCTTAAGACATCGAACAACATAAACCAATGCAGGCGGCCTCGTCTCAGTTTGATTAGAACCTCTACCTCTGTCCTCTACCCATACCATTATCACCCCTGGTCGGACCACGGCCCTTAGGCGACTGCTGAACTGCCCTCTGAGGCTAAACAAAACTCGAAGTTGGAGCTTGCATCTGATCAGAACACTGTGGACAATCTCTGATATGGTGCTCCATCGACCGACATCGCAGACACGCTCCCAACCTCCTCCAACACTCGCCCAGATGGGGTCTACCACAATCACTACATGGTTAGGCCATAATAGGAGCAACTGGATCTCCAACCCCAAGAGGCTCATCAGATCTTGCCCGCTTCTTAGGCATCTGAATAGAACTAGAGGGCTTTGAACCCTCTTATTCTTATCTCTCTCACAGTCTCTATTCTGGCACTCAACGGGCTTAACCTCTTCGACAATCTTCATATTGTCCAACAAAACGGTGAACTCTCGGTCCCTCTGCGGAGCTATCAAGACTCTCATATTATCCCTTAGACAATTATCAAAATAGACACATTTCTCATACTCAGTTGCCACCATCCACGAGGGTAATGACTCAGTTTCAGAAATTCGCCCTCATACTCAGCCACAGTCCTATCCCCCTAAGTGAGGCTCATGAACTCGCGTCTATGAGTATCCACATAACTCGCACCCATATATTTCCTCTAGAAGACGATCTGAAAATATTCCCAATTAATCAGATCCAGCTAAGTACCCTCCTCAACCGTTAACCACCACTGATACGCCTCATCGCGAAGCAAATATACTACACCCTTCAATTTTTTTCTCAGAGGTGCATTCTATGTCATTCATTATCCTTTCAGTGGCCTCCACCCAGTCTTCGGCCACAGTCGGGCCAACTCCAGTCACGCCCCTGAATAGTTCAGCACCATTAGACCAGAGTCGTTCAGTTACTGACCCATGGCTCCCAGAACCAGAATGGGGCTCAACGACCCTCTTCAACACTTTGAGCATGGCTTGGGACAATGCGTCGTCCCCAACCAAGCGAGTAGGAAACCCAGTCTCAACAGTAGATGTAGTCGGTGTCCAACACATATCCAAATTAGGCATACTGCTCATCGAGGATGACTTAGCTCGAGCCCTTCTACGGAGCCTGTCGCGCCCACAAGTACCACGAGCACACATTCCATAAGCACTCATTTTATTAAATATTTTATCTACATTACGAAGTTTTATGAATCAATTTTAGTATTTATTAGTAACATCTTATTCTTCAAATAAATATCAAAAGTAGTTTAAGAAAATTTAAAAATTCTGTCTATAATTAACACAGTGCAATTTTAATCATTTTAGAGTTTTCTAACTAAAGTATTTATGAGTTAGAAGTACTTACGGGATCGATGCTGGAGACTCAATAAACCACATACTTACGTTTCAGATTTCAAAAATAAACTTTACTCGAAAAATAGTTTTTTACAAGTAAAATTTTGAACCCAAAATTTTACAGCCCGAGTTTTGTAACCTAGCTCTGATACCATTAAATGTAACACCCCAAACCCGGTCTAGACGTTATGGTCGAATCTGGAGTTGTTACAAGGAAAGTTGTAAATCGAACTTTTTCTTTTTAAAAGCATTGCATATCTTTGTTAGTAAAAGCGTCCATTTTATTTAAAAACGTGTTGCTATACTTATTAGTCAAACCATCAACTGTTTACACTTTTAAATAAAACAAATAAATTGCAGCAGAAGTTCTTAAGTCGTTATGTTTTGAAAACCCGAATTTGTTTTCTCGAAAACAGTTAATTTCGCAAATCGTATTATCAAATGTCATGCAAGATATTTTAAATTAAAAAACTAAATCCAAAATTAAACTGAAATGTCCAGAGAGACCCAAAATTAGAGAACTCTCAAAACTAGAATTTAAATTAAACAAATTAAAAGTAAATGGAGTTTTACAGAAAAGTGGTTATGTAACACCCCTAACCCGTATCCGTCGTCGAAAAAGGGTTACTAAGCATTACCGAAAACTTTTAACTTCAAACATTCGATTACAACCATTTATAAAACACATTATATTCCATTCACACATGTGCATAACGTCCCTTCTTTGACCCTCGAGGCCTTAGAAACACTTTAGAAACAATTCAGAACTAAATAAAAAACATTTAAAACTTCATGAAAAAAGATGGAAAAATTCATACTACTAGGGTCACACGGCTGAGACACATTGATATGAACTCGTTTCGAAATGATTCGAGTTGTTTAGATTGCCGATCGTGAAATTAAGTAAGTTTGTGTTGTTTCAAAAATAAGCTTGAGAAGACTGAAAGATAGGTCCAAAACAAGATTGTTTAAAGATGGTAGGAAGGGTGGATGGTTGAATACAACTAAAGCTAAGAATGAACCAACAATAAGTATGATTGTTGACCCAAATCTTAAACAGCACTTAGGTGAAATCGGTGGAAATGATATGGGATATTTTGATAAAAACCTTGACCCGTTATCTATACAAGATAGGAACCAAAGGTATGGTTGAACGCCACACTTAGAAAAGTGATAAGTTCGGTTTAACAAGGAAAGAATGACGCCACAAGCCGAGCTTGATAAGTCGTTTCAGTCCAAGAAAGAACAATGAGAGTAGAATTCTCACAAAGAATAAAAGTTCATATACATAGTAAAAAGTCATCTTCCACAAAATAATGTCTTCTTACAATCTATTTATAAGCACTATTATGACTATTCAAATGCCTATTTGTGACCTTTCACCTCCAGAAAATAACTAAGGTTTTTAAGAAACTTTAATTTCATTTTTAAAGTCATGTAGGGAAGCCAATAGTCATGTATCTTCACTTGATTCTGGTGTAGATGAAAATGCATGTCTCTTCACTTTATTGTTGACTTAATGAACCTTTAATGTGCTGTTTTGTGTCCCTGCATCTCCCTTAAACCAAATGTCAAAAGACTTGTCATTCATCTATTTAATGTGCACCATAACTAGCTTTGAGTTTATGAAACTAATCAGATTTGAAGAGTCACTCTTGGTCCATTTGAATAGCCACCATAATGAGCTTTGAGTGCTTCAATATCCACCAAAAATGTTCCCTTTAAGCACCAGCAACTTAAGTGACCAAATGCACACCCTTTAATGTCGAAACTGAACAACCAATTGGATGTGACAGCATTTTATTCTTTTTTTGGCAAACGAATAGCCCTATTGTAGCTTTATAAATATGTGTCTAGCCATTTGAACTTTCCTACAACAAACTATTAAACACACAATTAATTTATTTAAGCAAAATTAAACATACTATAACTTATGCATTAAAAAGTAACAACCAAATTAAATAACACTCTAATTCAAACAACTAAGATGTTTAAATGCATAATTTAATTAAGATGTAAACTAAAAGAACAGATGAGTTAATGCATGACTTAATTTAATGATGCAAATTTAACTAACATGAAAGTTACATAATTAAACTAACATGACTTTATTAAATGTAGAACACATATTAATGATGTGTAAACTATGACATAATTAAAACACAAACTAAAATAACAAAAAATTAATGAATCAAAGTACTTATTTTCCAGCAGCCAAATTAACAAACTGAAATAATAAAAAAACTTCATTTTGCATTTGGGCCCCTCGCATTTTGCATAATAATATTTATGAACTTATTCGTCGGATTTGGTGGCCTTAACCACTGTTTTTGACACCAATGAAAAACGGGTTGTTACAACTCTCCCCCCTTTACGAAAATTTTGTCCTCGAAATTTCTCACTTGGTACAAGCCATCAAGTCGATTCTTTCTATCATCTTCTTAATGGTAATCCACGGATAAATCATTTATAACTTACCTCAATTCAGAACTCGCATCAGAATTCATATTAAAACTTGATACTATATCAAAACTTCACTGAACAACTATGATGTTCTCTTGTAATAACTTATCATTAGTAGTATAACTACCAAGCAATTTCCAGTGATCGTCTGACGAAACATAACCGAGAAACCCGTATTATCAAACTTTGACTGATGATTCTGACATGTTTGCATCTGTAACTTTCAACTGATATTTGTTCCCTTTACATGGAAAACGTCAAGCAATATCATTTAACACAGGTACGATAGCTTCAACTATCGAGACGACTTTAACCCATAATGACATTTCCCGATTATAACTGATCTGATAGATATATTTCTATATCATGTCTTCTAGAATATGAATCCCTCATTCTGACTATTCGTCAATTTACCCGTGAATTGACAAAATTTATTTACGAGCCTGAGGATAAACTCAAATACATATGACTCAATTTACTTTTCAAATGAATAACCCATTCTAATTAAAACAATTGAGTTGAACTTAACTATCAGATAATAATATTTTAGAATAATCCCTTCTTATTCTTGTCAAGACAACTCAGACATACAATCTATCGTAATTCCCTTAGAATACCAATCAAAGATCCCCACAAACTGCATTAATGCAAACAAAATATAACATCCCATTTTTACTCATTGACATAATCTAAGATTACCTGAATAATGAGAACCAAGATGCAAGGTTAAGTTCGATCTTCATACTTTTTCTGATGCCTACCTCTTCACGAAAGCTAGAAATGGGATATACAATAAAGCTATTTCAATTATTAACATCGAAGCTTTGAACCATACCAGAGCGACAACCATCAGATGAATTAAAACCATAGTGCTATAATAAGACCGATGTTTCAACCGTATAGATAGAACAATACCTCAATATTAATAGTGTACCCTAAAATAAAAGTGAAAAACTGAAGGTAGTTCCAGTAACAACTAGTACAGGGACACACCCTCTAAAAACCTGAGATCTGTATAACCGTGCTCCTATGATCGAACCAGAAATCATAACTGTAATAGATATAATTATCTCAAGTCAATATGTATATATCCTTTATAGATGAACCACATTTGATAGAATAGACCATAAGAACAATAAGAAAGCCGAAATAATGAAATCCAAGATATAAAGTTCTACTGAATTTCTGAGAACACAACCCATATTAAATGATAAAGAGATTGATGATACCCCAGAGAAAATCCAAAAGAAGATTATCTCTCTTATACACTGGAATTAGTTGTGACAGAGACAATATAAGTTGCCTATATATAATTTAGAGCATCAACCTTGAATTAAACATATGATGATCCATTTCCATGTGCGAATTTCATTTGAATCATTTAACCTTTCCATAAACATATGCATAAGGTCAAGTGAAAGCTTACCTTTTCAATGCATAACTTCAAAATAAAACATCATACAATCCAACCAATAGCTTGGCACATCAATAACACATGTTAGTTCATTTAAGCATAATTCATATGCATTTAACATGAATAACCACTATACTTGAGCAGAATTCAATTGGATTTATCATCCATCACAACATAACATATTTTCCATGTAATTCACCAATTCAAAGTTTTTCATACATACAAGCCTTGGTTCATATAGAACACTTACCATATCCTTGTAAAATTCATGCCCATTGAATCAAATGAAATAACATCAAATAAGGGAAATAATATTTTCAGTAAAATTTACCTGATACAATACATTGGCACGAAGACTGCCAAGCTCAAAGCCTGATATAACACACCAGCACAAAGCCTGCTAGGCACAAAGCTTGATATAATACACCGGTATAAAGCCTGCTAGCCACAGAGCCCGAATATCACCGGCACAGAGCCTGCTAGGCACATAGCCCGAATAATGTTACGTTTCTATTTCTTAAAACATAGCTAAATGACATTAAAGATTTAACCAATAATTAAATAGTATGAAATATTCAATAAAATTAATAATAATCATATAACGAAGTTACCTGGCAAAATTGTAGAAATGTCAAAGTATAAGGATATTTTGGTAATTTTTCATTCTTCTCGATTTTCCATCCGATCTTGATCTAAATTAATAATTTCATTCAATCTATTAATTTAGACAGCAAAAAATGTATTTTTTTCAATTTATCATTTTGATATTTTTACAAAATTACTTCTAAAATTTTACTTTTATTCAATTTAGTCCCCGAGCCTAAAACATGCAAATTAACCGCTTTTATTGAAATTTCACACTAGAATAATATTAATAGCATCCATTTCAGCCCATTTTTGCAACAATTTCATATCAAAACCTTGTACTTTTACTATTTCAACGGTTTAGTCCCTAATCAAAAAATTCATCAAAATCACGTAACAAAATACTTTTAAATATCAACCAACAATTCAAATTCATCATTTAACTTCTAAAATAACATAGATTCATCAATGGAAAAATTCACAATCTGTAACAGTTTCAAAAATGAAGGTACGAGTTAGTTGGACCTAGTTGCAACGATCTTAAAAACATAAAAATTAGAAGAAACATAATCAAAATGGGCTTACATGCATGAATCAAAAATGGCTGAACCTCCCAAGTTGAGTTCTCATGGTGTTTCATCATGGTGAAATGAAAAGATGAAGAAGAAATGGCTTTTTCTTCTTTTAATTTTGTTTTAATTTCATAAAATCCACCATTTTGCCATTAAATCATATAATATTTTATAATTTTAATACATAGTGCCATCAAATGTCAATAATAAGGATTATTTATTACATTGGTCCTTTATAATTTAATAATAAAGCCATTAAATCACTAAAATGTTATATTTACTACATTTTGCACCATTTACAATTTAGTCCTTTTAATATATTAATTATCCAAACGTTAAAATTTTTCAACGAAAATTTAATACAACCTTAATGACAGTATGTAAATATTTATAAAAATATTTATGGCTTGGTTTATATAAACGAGGTCCGATACCTTATTTTCTAAAACAACTTGACCTTAAGGTCTTACCACTCGAACTTAATAAATAGTTTAAATAACATAAATTATCACCAAAAACCTTTTCAAAGTCACATTTGACTCGTAAATATTAAATAATAATATTTACGAACTTATTTGTCAGGTTTGGCGACCCTGAAACCACTATTTTTTACACCATTAAAAAATGGGCTGTTACAACTTACACCCAAGCTTCCGTCGCACCGACCCACCTAAGTCTGAGGGTCACCTAAAATTATCAGATGAATAGAAGGTGAGTTTTAAAACTCAGTGTGTAACTCAATAGAAACATAAATCCAGATTCATTTACATGATGAATCGATCATGACATAACTCTTTTACGTAATCGATTTATAATGAAAACGCATGATATAGATATGCATAGTCCTACCCCCATCCTCTACACACTAACTCCGATCATCCCAACACACCATGTGGGGTATAAAACACTCACCCAACCCTACACACCATATAGTGTCTATACGATACTTTTCAGAATAGTTGCAACATTGCTGCCAGTATATTGGCAAAATATCGCCTTACACAGAATACTTCCTCCACATAGTACATAACCCGCCCTATATCCAAATACAGATAAATCATTAGATAAAATAGAATAACAGATACTAGAACGTATATCACATGCATTCTTGTATAACGGATGCTAAACATGCTCATAAGTAGTAGAACAGATCATACATATCATTTTACACAATACTCATGTAGACATTATTTACATAATTTTCAATCTAACAGAGTTACAGATTCCATGCTTTAAGGTTTACACCACACTTACTGACCCTATGAAAAGCCGATAGTCGATCGAGACGACATGTACAGTCCAAGAGAAAATTTCTAAAATTTGGGCCCACATGGCCTATCACACTCCCCACACACGCTAGTGTGGCCCACATGGCAAAAAATGGCCTAAGCCGTGTGTCACACACGGCCTACCACACAGCCTGGCACACAACCGTGTGACATCGACAGGCCCTAATTTTGGCTTTCATCGATCACCATTTTTCGTGTTTCTCGTTACACATCTAGTTCAATTTTTGCTACGAATGTAACCACGAGATTCCCAACTCCTAAATTCAACATTCCAATGCCCAATTTCAATAAAAAATTATGAAACTCAAACAAGAATTATCCAACGCATTCGCACACTTACCGTTAACGATCAGCAACTGCGCAACGCTTAACCCACTAAAGGAACACCACCCGACTCACGATTCTCCCCTAATCGAGCATTAAAATGAATAACACAGTTAATAGACCCTTCCATTCTAAAGAAAACTAAAACCCCCAATTTACTACAATTCCTAAAACGAAAAAAATATGTGACGAAAGATGACCACTACTCTCAACGCCCAATCCAAAATGAATCAGCAAAGAATCGAAACAACGAAGCTATAAATGGATGGTAATATTTAAACCAGAAATGAATAGAACGGTGGCCAAGAAACAGAAAAGAATAATAAAGAATAGAGAGAAAGAACAAAAAAAAAAGAAACGTGAAGAAGACTTGCTGAATTTAAAAAAAAAACAATAACCACCCACACTCTTTCCCTTTGAAAAGAGGCACCAACCTTACCCCACAACTAACCAGATAACCATTGAAGAGTTCAAATTAAATTTAAACTCCTCCACAACCTTAATAAAACAAAATAAAATACCCTTTACACTTAAGAAGACTAGAACCCCGGACCTTAAGCAAATCTACCAAGCTCTTATCCACCCAAACTGAACACATTTAATGACAAAACCCAATACATACAATACGTAAAATTTTGGGCATTAGACCTACTGTTAAAGAGGACAAGGTAGATGAAGTTATCGCTTTCACTGCTGTTGAAGCTTGGAAACATTTTGATTTCTTGTGTCAAAACTACATCCTAAATGAGTTGTTGGATGCACAGTACGAAGTGTATAGTGTTAAGAAAATAGCTAAGGAATTATGGACATCATTGGACCATAAATAAAAAGTCAAACATGCCGGAGCTAAAAAAACTTTTAGTTGCTAAATTCTTGAATTTTGTAATGATTGATTCTAAATTAGTTGTGAATCAAGTCTAAGAACTTCAACTGATCATTCACGGAATTCTTGCTGAAGGGATGATGATAAATGAATCCTTCCAAGTGGTAGCCATTATTGAGAAGCTGCCTCCTGCTTGGAATGACTTTAAGAGTTACCTAAAGCACAATAGAAAGGAAATGTCAATGGAAGATTTAATTATTAGACTTTAGATTAAAGAAGATAATAGAGATACAGAAAAAGGCTCAACAAAGCAACAAATGACAATGGTGCTAGGGCAAACATTGTAGAAGTCAAGAAAGACTTCAAGAAGGGAAAACAACCTCAGAATGGGTCTAAATTGGGACCAAAAGGTGGCGCTTCCAAGAAGCAAAAATTTCAAGGAAAATGTTTCAATTGCAATAAGATGAGACACAAGTCATCTGACTTTAGGATCCCAAAGAAAATTAGAGCTAACGATGCCAATGCTGTGGAAGAAATTTCTAAGGAAGTGTCCGATATGGACTTGTGTTCCTAACATACGCAAGAACTATGAATGAGGGTGTTTCTTAATAATGGGGGAATGTTTGTGGGAAGGGGATATGTATTAAAATAAATGCAGTCTCTGTAAAGGTAAAACTATGAATAAGAATATTGCTTCTTTTTATGTTTCTATGCTTAAGCCATTTAATTTATGGCATAGTAGGCTCGAACATGTTAATTATGATACTTTATGTACATTAATTAACTTAGATTACATTCCTTTGTTTCACAATAATTATAATTGTAAATGTGAAATATGTGTTGAGGCAAAATTAACAAGGTCAAAAATCACTTGATCTAATACATATCAATGTTTGTGACCTAAAGTTTGTTCAAACGTGAGGAGGGAATAAATAGTTTATTACCTTCATTATGGGGGGTGTCTTACTAGCATAATGTATAATGGTAAGTCGAGACATATGTGTCGTCGACACAATACCGTTAAACAACTGATCTCTAACGGATTTATCTCTTTTGATTTTGTAAAATCAAAAGATAACATTGCAGATCCGCTAACTAAAGGCTTAGATCGAGATCATGTTGATAAAGCATCGAAAGGATTGAGACTAAAGCCCATGAAAATAAAATGTGCTATGTGAAGGAAAACCCTACCTAGTTGATTAGATATCCTAAGATCTACGTTCAAAGGGACAACCTAATTGTATAGACCTTGTGAGGTCACTATGGGGGTACTTATCCCAAGTCCGTTCCTATGATGTAAATAGTGACTAAAAATGGGATAGGTGAAATAATATTTTTAATGACCATTGTGTGTTTCGGTGAGCCAAACAACATAAGTCACCTATGTGAGAGTGAAATGAGGCCGCTTAAAAGAGACTATTGGGGCATAGTTCTCTCAAACTCTTGCAGAACTAGGAGATGTTGACAACTATAATTACATACCCATAAGAACTAAAACCTTGCCGGAGAAGTAGTTGTGTGAGGTATATCATCGTTTATAGAAACGATAGAACAGTTCAAGGACATCACGTCTACTAGTCAGCTAGTAAAGTAAATATACTTTCACAAGGGAAAGTTCAAGGGTGGATACCTACCTATCCTATGCAACTATCGATCATAGATTCTATCATCACATCGAGTCAATATTTTTTTCGATAAAACTATCAATTTTCATTCATGTGGGGGATTGTTAGAAAAATTGTAATTTTTGGAAACTTGGAGGCATATTCTCAATTGGTAAAGGTGAAGAGTTGAATCATAAAATTATGGTTTCATATTCTACTCCATGAGACCTTTACAATGGTATATCATATGCTCAAAATGGTTGAGTGATGAATGAGAAATTGATGTTCAAAGTAAGCTACTTGTGAATATTTGTTGAGGACAAGAAAAGCTTAGATCCCACATTGGTTAAAGACCAAGTGTGAGATGTGTATATCTATGAGAACCCACTTGAAGGGTGATTGAATGACTAAGTTTGGAATCCTGTCTCGCGCATAGGGGGTGTAGTTCAAATTCGTCGGAGTTGGGGCGCACTCGCACGACGTGGGCGACGCGAAATGTCTAGACTGGTATGGGCCTATAGATATATACAAAAACTGGTTTAAAAGGATTCTCTTGATTTTATTTGATTCTAATCAATTTGATTTGATTTTATTTGATTTTAATCAAATTGATTTAATTGCCCCTTTAAATGCAAATTTTGTCTCATTATACATGAATATTTCCAACTAACAACCCAATTAATTTTTGAATTATTTCCGGGGAGCTTTTAATACTTTAGCTAAAGATATTTTTTTCTATTTTAAATCGCTATATTCTCTTTCCATTAAGTGCAGTTCTACCTTTTGCTTCTAAGTATTTTAAAACCTAAAATCTTATTTTCCCATATGGACTTTTAGGAAAACAAGATAAAAATTCCTCATCTCTTTTGGGTTTTGGGTGATAAGAAATTTTTAGCTTCATAAGAATTTTTTTACAGTTTCTTATGACGGACTGTAAATTGTCTTGTTTGCTAATGGCAATGTTAATTTTATTATTTGTTGGCCATATTGATCACTTTCCTTTGAATCACATATCTCATTGTGTGTTAACCACTGTTGAAAACTAGATATTGGAGCTTAGTTCTAATAACAAATTTGCTTCTCCAAATCACTCTAATGGATGCTTGAGATGATTAGACTCGTGCTTTTCGACGATTGAGGGGGGATCTTTATCTACAAAAGAATTTTCTTTTTCGATTGATGAAGAAGCACCTGGGTCACTTGTACTAAACAATGTCAATGGGATGTCACCAAAAAAAAAACAGCGTCAATGGAAAATTTATTAATAATTTTTATCCACATGTCAATTTTATATTGGTGGGCCATAAAGAGGGACATAGCGAATTTTTGTTCAGTGAAAACAAAGAAAACAAACCCCTAATTATCTTCTTTCTAAAATTTTTGAGATCCTCATTTACACAGACCTGGTCTCCGGCTTTGCCTATTTACATCACACAAGAAAACTTAAAACCAAAGAAAAACCAAGGAGAAAGGGAACAAATTTGGTTTCAACAATCAAAGCCAACTTGCTATTTTAATAAAACACCATATCTGCATATCATTACAGTAAACTTTTTCCTAAAGGAGAGGGTTAAACAAAGAGAAATTTGTCTCTTGGCATGAATTTCATGTCGTGGAACTAACTATGCCCGTATTCAACCTTCCCATGCATCCTAAACATCGAGCTGAGTAGCAAAATATGGGGGAGCATTCACAGGAAAAGAAATTAGGTTGTGGAATATTGAATGCTGTTTTTCGGAAGCGTAATAAAAGGTCTGCTACGGTAGATTCATTGACAGTCCAAAACAACGAAGTTATAAGCACAAGCTCGAATACAAAGAAGGGGCCAAGTGGTTCCGATGAGCCTTCCTTTCTTGACTCCTCCGTGAATGGACCAGAAGCAAATCCAAAACCATGCACGAAACAGCCTCCAAATCATATTAAGTCCGCTGAGGTATATCAACAAAACCAGGTCCCGAAACCTCTTGAAGAAGAAACCAAAATAAAACATAACCAAGCGTCTATGAACCCTGGTCGAAAGCTGCGTAAAGAAAGTATTAGTATATCCGGTGAGCTTGAAAGCATGATTGTGGATCATCAAAAAACAAAAGGAAACAACCTAATACGAGCCTCGTCCAGCAACATGATGCTTCAAGGTAGTTTAGGCAACTTGAGACAACCTGGTGGAGGAGGAGGAGGAGGAAACATGACTTCGTATAACGTTCCCAAGACTGAAACAGAGGACTCGACGCGGAACGGGAAATATCCCAATGGTGTGAAAGGAAATGTGGTGAAGAAACATAATGAGGAGAAGCGTGCAGAACGACAGCCAGCTTCTCTATGCAGAGCTCTTTCTACGAGAATAGACCCTGAAACATTGAAGATCATGGGAAACGAAGATTATAAGAATGGGAATTTTGCGGAAGCATTGGCTTTGTATGAAGCAGCCATCGCCATTGATCCAAACAAGGCTTCCTACCGAAGCAATAAAAGTGCAGCCTTAACAGCTTTAGGTAGGATTCTTGAGGCAGTTTTTGAGTGCGGAGAAGCCATTCGAATCGACCCTCATTATCACAGAGCTCACCATCGTTTAGCAAACTTAAATCTCAGGCTAGGAGAGGTGGAGAAGGCAATATATCATTACAAGCAAGTAGGCCCTGAGGCTGACCCTAATGACATTACTAAAGCTAAAACACTTCAGGCACATTTAAACAAATGTACCGAAGCTAAAATACAACGAGATTGGAAAAACCTGATAAAAGAAACAGATTCAACCATTAATGCTGGTGCTGATTCAGCTCCCCAGGTGCATACACGATCAAAATAATCCTAAAAGAAAACCCTCAAATTCCATCAAAATTTAGTATTATGGCTTGCCAGTTTACAATATATAACTTTTTTTTTCTTTTTTTTTATGTCAAGATATATGCATTGAAAGCCGAGGCCCTGTTAAAGCTTCACAGACACCAAGAGGCCGATGAAGTTTTATTGAAAGGTCCAAATTTTAATGTTGATGACAGCACTAAATACTTTGGCCCTATTGCTAACGCGAATTTGCTTGTTGTTCGAGCTCAGGTGGACATCGTTGCCGGCAGGTTAGTAATCTGTCATCCGTAACTTTTAAGTCATACTAGAAAAATATTGTTTCAGTCATTATAATGACACTGTGATTATTGTATGAAGATTTGAGGATGCCTTGGCAACGCTTCAGCGAGCTGCTAGGCTTGACTCTAATAACAGAGAAGCAAACACTGTAATGAGGAAAGCTAAAGCACTGGCAGATGCTCGATCAAATGGCAATGAGCATTTCAGGGCCTCTAGGTTCTTAGAGGCATGTGTTGCATATGGCGAGGGGCTTGATCATGACCCGCATAATTCTGTCTTATCGTGCAACCGAGCAGCTTGCCTCTCCAAGCTTGGCCACTACGATAACGCAGTAGAGGACTGCATCCGTGCCCTTCATGTGCGTCCTGGTTACAGCAAAGCTAGACTAAGAAGAGCCGACTGTAATTCCAAGGTTAGACTATTAACAATTTGCCACTTATTTTACATGTTCAATTCTAGAATAGCTTGACAGCTTCAACTCTATCCAATAATATTGCATTGGATATAATGTAATAGTTGGGGAAATGGGAAGCTTCAATACAAGACTACGAGTTCTTGCAAAAAGAAACGCCTGACAACAAGGAGGTTCAACGGGGCTTGTCCGAGGCCCGAATGCAACTCAAGAAACAACATGTGTGAAGTTGTGGAAGACAAGAAAGAGTATGTACGAGGGAGCTTTGATCAAGACGAAAGATGAATCCTAGACGAGGACAAACAATATGAAAGCTCACAGGCAGCGACAAATTGATTAAAAGACAGAGCAACAAAGAAACAAATTAAGAAGAGAAAGGGTCTCGTTTTATATAGGGTGCTGGCAGCAAATGTGAAGTTAAGAGCTTGGCAAGGAATATGTAGGATAAGAGAAGGATTGCTTTGTTATTGGAGGAATTTTGGGGAGGGAAAATTTGATAGTGTTTGTATATTTTGTGAAGCTAATTTAGCATTCTAGTCTCAGACTTCCCTAGTTAGTCGCTCAATCTGTATATTTTCCAAGATATAATGGAAATGGAGTTGAGCATTGAACGGCATTATGTCGGCCAATAAATGTCAGAATATTTGAGTAGGGCAAGCCATGTAGATTCAAACAACATCGTTAAATGTATATTAATTCATAACACTTTTTTAAGAGATATTATATAACATTCTTCATCTGTAAAAATCGTCTGCTCCCAGTTGTGCCCATCCGTGCCCCCACAAATAATTATTTTTGCCATCTCAAGGCATATGGTAAAGAAAAAAATATTAAGGGTTAATTTATTATTTTGTATCTGTGTTTGTTTTCAACGTTTAATTTAGTATTTAAGTTTTCTTTTTTCTAATTTGGTATCTAAGTTTGATTTCAATGTTTATATTGATATTTAAGTTCTTTTCAATTTGATACTTGGGGTTTTTTTGTCTAATTTGGTATTTAAGTTTTAGTTATCTCAATTAAGTGTCATTTTCTTTTATTAGAACACTCATCAAACATTCATTGGGTCATATGATGTCATTTGGTCTAACTTTTTATTTATTTATCAAAATATATATAAATTTTTTTATTTACCAAAAAATATAAAAAAAACAAAAAAAACCTGCAAAAAAAATTTGACCGATGTGACGGCACCTTGGTCACGCCAATGGCATTTGCGGCACCAATGGTGCCAATGCCATTGGCGGCACCAATGGTGCCATATTGATTGGCGGCACTATTCATATTATATATCCGAGATCTGTCCAGCTGAAGGGAGCAAAATAAAAAAAAAAAGAAGAGTTGCTGCGAAAAAGAAGAGAAAATGAGAGAAAAAGAAGGTATTTTTTTAAAAAATTTTGATTATATTGTTGTTATTATTTTGTATATTTTGTAATATTTTTGTTTTAGTTTAGTTATTAAGATTAATAAAACTCAAAATAATAGTATTAGTTAGTATTATTATTATTATTATTATTATTATTATTATTATTATTATTATTATTGTTGTTGTTGTTGTTGTTGTTGTTGTTGTTGTTGTTGTTGTTGTTGTTAGTATTAAGATGTTATTAATGTATTAAGATGTAACTTAGTAATATTATTGTTAGCAAAAACTAGTGTTATTGTTATGGTTACTTATTATTTTTATTTACCAAATTAATAATTTTAGTGTGTATTATTTTTCGTATAAAATTATTAATATTATTAGTGTGTTAGTTATAAGGATTAGTGGTTAAACATTAAATTTTTTTTAAGTAATTTAGTTACCGTTCGAGAATTTTATGAGATTTTTTTTGACAGGTTAAATATTGAAGATGGATGCTAAGTTTCTTGTATGCGTTTATTTCGATGGAGTCATCTTGACAACAAGTGTTGGATGTGTATTTGAATGTCGGCAACAAATAGCAATGAGATTTAATAGAAAGGTATCGTTCGATGAAATGAAGGCAAGGATTAATGCAAAAATTCATAGACGTTGTGGGAGAAGGGTATCAAAAATTTTCTACAAGTTTCCAGTTTCGACAAATCCGGTCAAATTCGTCGAAATGGAACTTGTAGACGACGAAGACGTGGAGACAATGGTCGATCTCTACTGTGGGAATGGGAGTGAGAAGAATACACCGATTCACTTATTTGCTAAGTTAGTCGGTATGGAGCAAAATGAAGATGTTAATGCATTTGATGAAGAATACGGGGCTGAAGAACCGCGGATGGTGGCTCCAATATCATACGTTGATAGTGAATCAACTATGGGTGGGTTGGGTATCGACCTGAATATTACACCCGATGTTGACATGGTTGGTGGTGAAGAAGAAGGTGGTGGCAATCATTGGGATGAAGAGGTCGATAGTGACGTTGATCCCGATGTGGACGATGTACCTGATGATATTGACGATGAAGATGTCAACAACGATGAAGGCATTAACGCTTCTTCGGTCAGGGAGCAGATGCGGCATATTGTGATACACAATAATCTTGGGCCACACATGTCACTCATAGACCCTGACGCAACGTATGTAGCTAAGTTTCCGAAGTACCCTGAAATAGTTCATTCTCATGGGCTGGCCGTAACATCTGATGATGATGAGTTATTCATAGGCCAGAGATTCAGCTGTAAAGAAGAGTGCGTATATGCCATTAAACGGTACAGCATGAAAATATCGGTGGATTATAAAGTCTCCGTGTCTACTCTGACAACATATGTTGGGGAGTGTTGGAAGGCAGCGGAAGGCTGCAATTGGCGAGTACGAGCTGCATTCATTAGAAGTTCACAGATGTGGGAGATACGAAAATTTGTTGGTCCTCATACATGCACATCAACACGTATGACAGAAGATCATAGAAAACTTGATTCGAAAACTATTTGTACGTGTATCATGCCAATGGTGAAGGACATGCCGACCATTAAAGTTTCGGTACTCATTGCGGAAATGCAAGCACGATTCCAGTATCGAGTCTCATATCGGAAGGCATGGATAGCTAAACAGATGGCGACGGAGCAACTGTATGGGGATTACGATTCGTCGTATAACGAGCTTCAAGGTTGGATAGCTGCTATGCGGGAGTACGTACCGGGGACTGTGATTGAGTTGCAGACATGTAATAGCCCGAATTTGGGCCTAGTCGAAATAGTGGTTTCGGGACCACAAATGTAATATTTTGAAAATTCCTACAGTAAGATATTATCCTTGGTATAGTAAAATAAGGAAATAAAGTAACAAAAAGGGAAATTTTGAGTTATGCCAACATTGAGAAGTATATTATGACATATTAATGCAAGGAAGGATTAAATCGCAAAAGTGAGAAAATTATTGTTGCCCAAGAGTAAATACTCAAAATTTGAGGGGTTAAAGTGTAAATATGAAAAATTTGAAGGACCAAAGGTGTAAATATTTTAAGGGTGGAATGATATAGAAACTAAGGAAAATGGAGGAGTTAGGACCAAATTGAATAAGATAAGAATTATGAGGGACTAAATCATAATTTTACCAAATTAAGTGTGACTCAATGATGGAATTTTAAAAGATTATGAAGGGCAAAATGGTCAATTAGAAGAGAGAGAAATCTAGAAGGCAATGATGATGTTGGTGATATTTTAGATTAATTAAATAAATAAATATTAGTTTATTAATATTTTAATATGATTTTAAATGATATTTTATTAATTTATTATTATTCTATTTAGTATATATATGAAAGGAAAGATGAGGAATTATCATCTTCTTCCCCATGCAACCAACGTATGAAGAGGAAAGAAAGAAAGAAACTTTCTTTTCTTTACAATTTGGTCCTTTATAAAAAATTCACCATTTTCACTTGGAAATCAAAAGAATTTCTATATCCATCAAGAGAGAAAGATAACAAGGAGACTATGGGGAGCTATAATATCAAGTTAGATTCAAGAAATAGAAGCTGGAGGAGAGAAAATCAAGTTAAAGATTGAAATCAATTGAGCAAGGTAAGAACATCAAGATTTCAATATATTTTGAGTATGATATTATTGAAAAGGTATGAAATTGATGTTAATTTTGAGTTTTATTATATAAAGTTTTATGTTCTTGGTATGTTAGTGAAGAGAAAATAAGAGAAAGTGATGAGAAATAGTGTAGAGAAAGAAAATAAGAGTGTTATAAACTTAGTAATCAATATTTTGCACTAAAACAATTTGGACAGCAGCAGTAGGTTAACTTTGAAAAATCACCAAAATTGTGGGAATTGAATTAGAAGATGAATAAAATATGAAATTAAATCTTATTGAGTTTAGTTTCTCATAGAAGAAACATTGTAAGCAATAGAATTGTAAATCATTAGATATAATAAATTTTGTGAGACAATGTCAGAATGATTTCAGGTTCCCTGTTCTGACTTTGGAAAATCATCAAAATTGAAGAAAAATAATTATGAGTTATAATTTATATTATTAGAATCCTTAATGAATCTGATTTCAAATTAAATAAATGGAAACATCATCCAAATTCTGTACAATTAGATAATTCATTTTTAGTGAAGAGTGGTCGGAACTGTCAGACAGCAAAATAGAGGAAACTTTAAAGAATAAACTGTACTATTTGGCTGGACCAAAAATTCTGAAAATTTTATGGAAAGAAGATATGTAAGTCTAGTTTCAGGGAAAATTAACGGATCTTAATTTGGATTTCTGTATCTCAAGATATAAATGATTTAGTGACTATGACTCAAATGGACAACTTTGAATAAATTTATAAGAAAATAGTGAAATTATAGACAATGTTACTTATAAGCAAGTTATGTAAATTAAGGATGTGGAATGGAGAGGAGGAGGAGGAAAATAAATTTATGAATATTATGCTAGCATGAATTTGCATTTCAAATGGTTAATTTGCATGATTTGGGCTCGAGGACTAAATTGAATAAAAGTAAAAATTTAAGGGCAATTTTGGAAAAATGTCAAAAATGACCAAATTGCATGAAATGAATTGTTTCATTATTTGAATTACTAAACTGAATGAAATATTAATTTAGATCAAGATTGGGTGGAAATTCGAGAAAAAAAAGAAAATTTTCAAAATGTCCCTGAATTTTGGTATTTCTGCAATTTAGCCTGGTAAGTTCGTATGAACTATATTTTGTATAATTTTAATTAAATTGAATGCTATTTGGTAATGAATATTATATATATATATGTGTGTTTGGAATTGAATTATTATTGGATGTTTTGATATGATTATCGGAAGCTCGATTGGGTTGGAAGCTTGTTGGAGATATATCCCATTATCTATTGGTTCTATCGGAAATTTTGGATGATTTGATTCTGGTTTTTGTATAAGTTAAATTGGTTAATGATTATCTCATAAATGTTTTGATTTTGATTGGTTATAAATATGAATGTTTGATGAAATGAAATGTCGGAAAATTAATTTGTAAACTCCGGTAATGCTCTATAACCCTATTCTGGGGAAGGATACGAGTTAGGGGTGTTACAAGACAAGTCCATATTACGGCCCGGATGACCAGTTACAGCCGACAAAAAGGATTTTCCATCGGATGTTCTGGACGTTCGATCCATGTGTGCGGGCATTTCCCCACTGCAAGCCACTTGTGCAGGTGGATGGGACCTAGCTGTATGGAAAATATACACAGATACTGCTTCTTGCAGTTGCTCAAGACGCTAACAGAAACGTGCTCCCGATAGCATTTGCTATCGTAGATAAAGAGAACATGGAGTCTTGGGAATTCTTGCTCACAAATCTGTGGAGGTATGTTATTAGAAACGATAACATTTGCATCATCTCCGATAAAGGGAAGGGTTTAATTGCAGCTATTAGGCGTTCCGGTGTGCCGTGGAGATCCGTTTACTGCATTCTTCACATTGCGTCTAACTTCCATAAAGATTATAAGAATGCAGACTGGAAGAGACAAGTCGTGGCAATAGGTAAATGATAACCTTATCTTTTCAATATAAGTTGTAATGTTTGATGTTATCGACTTACTAGAAATTATTCTTCGTATGTAGCGTACGAGTTAGAGCCACATATTTTTCGACAAAAAATGATCCGACTTGAGAGTGACATGGAGGGGCAGACAAACACATCTTTCCGACAATGGTTGAGCACAATGGAGCCGTGACAGTGGGCTCAAAATTTTGACGAGGGCTTTCGTTATGGCCACATGACCACAAACTTAGTCGAGGGGATCAACGCTGTCTTGTTGAAAACACGTCATCTTCCAATTGCATCGGTATTTTCTGCTACTTTCTACAGGCTGGCTACTTTGATGCCAAGAATGGGTCAGCAACAAGTCGACCAGATTCAGGCGGGACATGTGTTTGTCGAACATATCCGGGATGTAATGGTCGTAAACCGTCGGTTGGCGAGGTCAATGAACGTGGAAATATATTCACGACGACTGGAAACGTTTTGAGTTACTGAGATCATTGGTCGTCGACCTAGGTCCTACGGAGTTGATCTTCGGAACAGACGGTGCGAGTACAGGAAGTTTGAAACACTTCATTATCCATGTGCACATGTCGTGGCAGCGTGTGCTAAAGTCAACCTTGATGCTGAACAATATGTCGATGATGTGTACACGCTGGAGCGCACATTGCATGTCTGGGAGAATGGGTTCCCCGTCCTGCTGGACCTATCTACGTGGGAGGTGCCGCCGATCACTTTCGAGCTTGTCCCAGACAGAGGGCTACGGAGGAATCCAAGGGGTCGTCCGCAGTCAAGCAGAATCCGTAATGAGATGGACATTAGGAGAAATCGTGAAAGCGTTGTGGAATATCTGAGTTAAGTGGCATAGCGGAAGAAATGCCCTAACCAAACTTTCATGTTAGGCGTCGTCGGGATCGGGTCGAAATTGAGCTAATCTTGTAAAATTTTATGTATATTGTTATAAAAGGTAATTTTATTAATAATAAAATTTTTATTAACTAATGCTTACGCTTAAATTGTATCCAAATTGTTTGCGATTAAGTTATAAAATACCATGTGTGCATTTGGAATTATTAAGATTATATCGAAAATAGAGGCATTCATAATTCGATTGAGCTTTAATATAATGAAAAAATAGAATAATGGATATTTATACATAAAATTCAGAAGTAAGCAATAACTAAAATACAAATATTAAATTTATACAAAAAGTACCCTAAACCCCTAAAATTGATGGTTCGATGGTGTTGTCCGGAGGGTATACCTACGCGGAGGTCGACGCTCACGACCTGGGTGACGACTAACATCCTCATCGTCCACAGATGGGGGCGTGGAAAACTTAGAGGAAAAGTCCTGTTGCTCGTTCACCACCGATGAACTTGAACCACCATCATGAGTCCCATAATGCTGCGGATACGTGTTGGACGGGCCGGGCATGCCGTACTGCGGCCGGGGGGATCCAAACAGTTCAAACTCGTAGGCGTATTCGCCCTCTGCGAAGCTCGGATAATATCCACCGCCTACCAAATCCGGACGATAGCCATGTGAATCCACATTTGACTGTGATTGTCCGGGATCTGGCTGGGGGTCCTGCTCGGGCTCTACCTGTTGCGGAGAATAATATGCCGTCGGATTCGGATCCAGCACGCTCGCTGCATTCGATCCCCAAACTTGCTGCACGTAGGGGGGATTACAGTCGATTGCCCTCCAAGTAAATACGGCTTTCCGCAGCTATGGTACCATTGTGCATACTCCAATGATGGTTGCAGGTCGGTAGCCATAACCATCTGAGGAATTCGGCGTAATCGATCGTTCCACAATGCGACGTATTTTCGGTGCTTAATTCCCCAGTCCAATTGAACTTTTCCTCTCTTTGTCAAGCCGTGATCATCCCCCAACTGGCACGGCGGGTCCGGGATAGGTTGGATGCAACCAAACTGCCGAAGCACCCGATCGCCGTGATACCACTCGACGACGTTGAAATTTATAATTGGTGTGTTAGTACACCATATGTGGGAATCAACGAGTGCGGATAAGGGTACAACATTTGTAATTTCTGGCCTCCGGTATGGCATCCATATAAACTGCATGAGTAATAACATTGTAACGAGTTCGACTGATAACGTGTGAGTAAGATATAGAAATAGAATAGATGTCACAAATATTAGAATAGCAGCGTACCCCTTCCTGGGCATGCTATTCAATCCTGAGGCGGTATATTGGGACATCACTCGGCTTCCCAATGCCTGGACGGGTCGTCCACCTACAAAAAATAGTATAGGGTTTAGGGTTGGTAACATTACCATATATATGATGACTACAAATAATGACAATTTATATTTTATCACCTGAGTGGCAGTGGATACAGATAGGGTTGATGACTAACGCGTGCCAAAAACGGCATCCGATAAAGCGCCCATGACTGCAGCAGTATGAGGCATCCGCCGATGTCTTTAACTTGCGGCTCTATCGCCCAACAAAGCTCCCGGTACAGCGTTGCTAGAACGGCGAAACCCCAGCCGTACGACCTAGCAGTGGAGAAATCAGCTAGCAGGGGCAAGTACGAAAAATGCACACTGTCGCCATTTGCATCAGGCATGAGTACTGCCCCTATTATATGCATGATGTACGTTCGAGCAGCGCACATCAACTCACCTTCAATGGCGGCCGCTGATAATCCACATATTTTGGCTTTTAGCCATGTAAATTTTATGCCGGAAAAATATTTATCACCATCCTCTGGTGACTCTCCTAGGAGTTGATAGCAAACTGCAGCCGGATCGGTGAATGAAGATACTCCCGTTACGAGACTCCCGTCAATTGGGAGCCCAAGCTGCACTGCAACATCCTCCAAGGTCACCGTGCACTCCCCGCACGGAAAATGGAAAGTATTGGTCTCCGGACGCCACCGCTCCACTAGCGTAGATAATAAATCAAACCGCAAGTCGGAGGACCGGATCAATACTACTGACCATATCCGGCTAGCTCCAGGTACGGCATAAATCGTGCATCCGGAGCTATCTTTAAAACACTCACACGGCCCCTTAATACTCGGAACGAGTCCTGATAGTGTAAAATTACAAGAAAAAATATTACGATAACATAATTTATTTGTATATCTGCGTATATCGTTTTAAATAAATAGAACTCTGATTAACAAATAATAAATCATACCGCGTTATTAGCGCATCGGATATATGTCTAATATCGCCCAGTATCAATCGAGCCATTGCGATGCACGCAAGTTGAAAAAAAGTTAGTAAAAAATCTTACTTGACCATTTATTCGTATTTTTTCTCCGCATTTTATTACTTTAAAAATATCATAATTTCTAATTTTATAATTTTACATTATTTCATGCATAATGTTTGAAATTTATTACTCTAGTGTGTTATTTAAATTAATTTGGTGTAAAAAATAACCCTTACCCCCGCCCATTTGTTCAGTATTATTTTCTCGATTTTATTACTTTAGATAAAAATATATTATTCTCGTATTTTATTATTTTATATTATTTCATACATTTTCTTTGAAATATTTTGTATTAATTATTTCTGAATTTTATAAAAGTTAGTAATACACTCTTACTTACGCCATTTGTTCGTATTTTTCTCCGCATTTTATTACTTTAAAAATATCATAAACTTAGTCTTTTATAATTTTACATTATTTCATTGCATCATGTTTGAAATTTATTAATTTAGTGTGTTAATGGGGAATAAAAGAAAATAATAAATAAGGAGGGATTAAAAGGTAATTAGCCACATATTTGTGCCGCCTTTTTTTTTCCCTCCATCACCCTTTTTGTTTTCCTCTATTATTTTGGTAAATAAAGAAAAAGTTTATAATATTTTGGTATTTTTTTGTAATATTTTGCTAAAAAACCCGCAATAAACCCTTTCCCCTGCCCTTTAGTCGTATTATTATTTTCCGTTTTTATTACTTTCAATAAAACTATATTATTTTCGTATTTTATTATTTTATATTATTTCATACATTTTGTTTCAATTATTTGTATAAATTATTTCTGAATTTTTAAAAAATTTACTAATACACTCTTACTTGACCATTTGTTCGTATTTTTTATCCGCATTTTATTTTTTTAAAATATCGTAATTTTTATTTTATAATTTTACATTATTTCAATCTATTACATGTGCATTTTCACATTTTTCCGCATTTTATTATTTTCGATAAATATGCAATTCTGTTTTTTCTTTTAAGTATTTTATGTTTTCTTAAACATACTTCTTTCTCATTTTACTTTTAATGCTATTTTCCTAAAATTTTAATTTCAAATTCTAAGTAAATTTCATAAAAAATCCTAATCAACATACAATGTACATACCATTATTTTTCATTCTAAATATATTTCATAAAATATATATGCTAAATAAAATAATAAAATAACTATAATGTACATAACATAAATTTTAAATACACAAATATTACAAAAAATTAAATTTATATATAAAATTACTTTTTTTCTTTTTTTCCTTCCTTCCCTCTTCTTCTTCTTTTTTCTCTTCTCCTTTCCTTTTCTTTCCTTCTTTCTTTCTTTTTTCTTCTCTTTTCCTTTTCTTCTTCTTCTTTCTTTCTTTTTTTCTCTTCTCCTTTCCTTTTTTTTCCTTCTTTTTCTTTCTTTCCTCTTCTTTCTTTCTTTCTTTCTTTCTTTCCCTCTCCTTCTGCCCCCCCACCACCGACCCGCCCTATTATTAAGTGGTGCCGCCAATGGTATTGGCACCATTGGTGCCGTCACATCGGTCAGATTTTTTTGTAGGTTTTTTTTGTTTTTTTATATATTTTGGTAAATAAAAAATTATATATATTTTAGTAAATAAAAAAATTATAATATTTTGATAAATTTTTATTTTTTTATAATATTTTTTGTAAAAAACCCATTTATTAACAATGGCTTGTAGTGGAATCTGTGCTTTCTATACCGATAACCCTTTTATCTATGGAGTTTTCTATTGTATCAATGATGTACATATTACGTAACATTGAGCAAAGCACAACAATCCGTAGGTTACAATCTGAATCTTCATTTAGTTCATTTAAACAGCTTCAGTACATTTTTGCTTATGTATGAGAAAGATTTTGATATGACAAAATATGCATAACAAGGGGTGCTTGCACATTATTTGAAAAGTGTCATTTTATTAAATGAAAGCAGGTCAAATGGCTAATCCCACACTAAAATTACAACAATGTAGGAAAGATCATCCCTGCTGTTCCTCTTAAAAGAAGCTTTGCTGTGGACGGAGCATCGTTCCTAATAGCATCCACCATTTCTTGGTTCTCATTAATTGTTAGAAGTTGGCTTACATGCAGCCCTTCGGATCGGGCCATGCAGTTAGCAGCTGAAGCACATGCAGCTGTCATTTTGCTGTTTTGATAATGTTTTGTTGCTTAGTTACAATTGAACGAAGTTTGTAATGAATTTGTTGTAATTTGGTGCTGATAGATTTGCTAAATCAGCTTAACCAAGTGTGCAAGCAATGTTTTATAAGTTTCAAGACATTGTTAATGGAGTTAGGTGTGTTTAGGTGACACTTTCTTCCTTTTGACAAGTTAATTACTTGTTATATGTAATGTTTTGTTTTTTTCATATATGATGATGAATCATTCAACAAATTTTCTCCTTATTTTTCTGGTTTAAGCTAAGCAATCTGTTCTTGTTCTTCTAGCTCGATTTTTTTGTTTGTTCAGCAAGTCACTATAGCTTAAAGCTTAAGACTTTGCTGTAATTGCTTAATTTTGATTCTCAACTCCAACAGTCATTACATGCAACTAGTTTGAAGAAAATAATTCAATCAGATCAACATATGTATATCCAATATGAAATTTTATATACTTTTAATAAATAATAATTTTTTGAGTTTTTATACATTTGGAATATATATTAGAATTTTATTATATTTTTAATATAATTTTTTATAAGTTTTGATTTTCTTTTTTTAGTTTCACTCTCACCCAAAATGAATTTAGACATAAAGTTATTTAAATTTATTTTATATATGCACATTTTAATTATTTTAAAAAATTATTTTAATTTTGTTGATCAGACACATCAATATACTGTCACGTGATAATTTTTGCTGGCTTCTATTTAACTTATGGTTTCCATTAACGAAAGAGACGAATAGTAAATTTCCTCAGACACGAAGTGAATAGTGTAGGTCCCATACTAAAGCTGAGGGATCCGGGATGACTAATTATCAATACACTTGAATGAATTTGAAAAGATGATTATGGGCTCCTCTGAGATAGCATGTCATTATGACACGTGTCTAAGTCTAGATATGACAAATCTCCAGTTTATTTATCTTCTTTAAAGTATAAAGTAAAAATCAAAATGGAAAATTAAAAATATTTTTATTTATCTTCTTTAAAGTATAAAGTAAAAATCAAAATGGAAAATTAAAAATGTTTTCTAAATTTAACAACCATTAAGAGTTGAAGCCAGAAAATTGGATGAGGACACGTTGTCCCGGTTTAGGTAATTTTTTAGAAAAAGTAGATGGTTTGATATCTCCCAACTCTTTCGAGCCAATGGCTGATGGTAACCAGCATTAAGAGAAAAAGATTTGAAATCTAGAAAATTTTGGGTTTTATTAATTTTTTTCATATGTTTATAATTTCTTTTATATTTTTATAATATTTTTAGTTTTAATGTGTTTAATAGTTTTTCTTATAATTTTATAATATGCTATATTTTTCGTAATCATATAGTTTTTATAATTTCCTATTAATATTTATTTTTATGTTTTGTACAATTTCTATAATTTTTATGATTTTTAAGAAATTTAAAGAGGATATATATATTTTGCCATGTGGCACATTCTTGACATGCCACATGGTGAAGTAACCACCATTAAGGGCTTATACAGAACTTGATAATTCAAGAGATTAATTGATTTTTTACATTCAGTTAAGGGCACATTTGAGCATTATTTTCGATTATGGTTGAATTGATTATTAAATTATTTTAGATGAGTTTTGTTATATTAAGCTTCAAAATTGGGCTAATATTTGGATTATTTCTAATTTCATGCGAACAGGAGATTAAAAGTTTGTATTTAGGTTAATATGCCCTAAATTTTCTTCTGATATGGAATGTAGTATATGTATAAAGAAAATGTCGAATTTTCTATTCTGCCATATATTGATGTAACCAAAGCTTCAACATTATTTAATTTACACATGTCATTATATGATAAGTTTTAGATTTTGAATATAATTTTTACCGTTTAATTTTCAATAAATAAGTTTTAGTTTTTCTTTTAAGTTTTTTGAAGTTTTGTTTATTTCTTAAAATAGAAATAAAAAGAAATTTATCAAATTTAATCAACATGTAAAATTATATTCAAAATTCAAAACCACGACATATTTCATTCATTGTTGTGAATGCAATGTGTAAATTAAACAATGTTATAGCCTTTGGGTACATTCATACACAGCAGAAATAGTACAGGTATCAAATTGGGCTTATAGGTACCGCATTGTACATGAGATGAAAGTTGAGGGGTCAAATGAGATTATTAAAAAGATAGACGTTGATTGCCAACAACTCTTATTCCACTTCCAGCGTCTGTATCTCATTTCTCCATTTGAGTTGTTTTCCTTTTTCAATTAAGGTTCCTTTTGATTTGTTTTTCCATTTATAGTTAACACGCCTGCTAGCCATTCAATTGCAATGGCTCTTCCTCCCGTTTTAAACACCCTTTCATCCCAACCCCACACCCACAGCAAAACCCAAACGACTTGGCCGCCGCAGTGGGTTCCATCGGCAGATTTTCTCGGGGTGAAGACCTGAAGCCTTATTTGTACTTTGCTGAAGGGTGTAAGAACGGCAGTAGCTGTAAGTTCGTTCATGGAGATACAGCTACTACCGTTCTTACAAAACCCTCCAGCATGGTGGAAATTCAACAGCATTTTGTCCGCCTTTGAATGAAAACGAGAGATATTACTTGGAGGAGCTGAATCAGATTTTCCATCAGATGTATATGTTTGGGGGCTTGCTATATTTTATTGCATTTGATAATGTAGCTATCATTTACAAGCAACATCCGAGATACACAAGGTAAACTTCTTCTCATTAGATTTACCTTCCTAACGTTTAAAGACAAAGGTACCAATGCCATTGTACGCTGTAATAATAATAGGTAGAAGTGGAGCAACATAATATATGTAGTGGATCAGCGGCTTTAATGTGTATTTTTTATCATTTCAACTAAAACTTAGCTCATTTTTTACTTTTATATAAATTAATTTTTTACCAACATCATAACCTAGTTAGTTATAATGTACCGTTGCGTGCATCTATTGTAACTGTCTATGAGAAGATGCATGCAAACACTTATCAAATGATAGTTGTAAGATTTAAACCGACATAAGCCTGCGGGTATTTTTGATAAAGCAATAGAACCAAAAGCATAATAAAAACATAAAAAGAAAACAAAAATCACAGAGCAAAGGGTTTCCAGAGTAGCAGCCAATATTTCTCTTTGTAGTCCATGTCTTGAAGTATTTTCAAGACCCAAACTTAACCCAATGGAGCCTATAATGCTGTAGGTACAAAACACCCTCTTTATGAGATTATGTCCTAGGTGGACCCACTTAACTCCACTCGTTAAGCAAGGGATAAAGTGGGTAGTGGATTAGGATGCAAGATCCTTTTATATGGGTGGAGAGTGTTAACGAGGACAAAGTAGACGGCACTTCCAAATGGCAACTCCGGTGAAAGTGCATGGCCCCCCATTGTCTACTGCTGTGTCTAGGGTCTTAGCTTGTCTCATTGAGAAAGATGTTCAATTCCAGCTTATTCCCGTTAACATGTCCAAGGGCGAGCACAAAAGTCCTGATTTCCTCAAGATCCAGGTACATACATATATGAATGAATTATCTGCTTCCTGAAATTGAACTAAACTACTTTAATTCATGGCTTCGACAGCCCTTTGGTCAAGTACCGGCATTTCAAGACGAAAGCACCTCCCTGTTTGGTAATCAATCATTCCCAAACTTGCATTTTGTGGTTGGTACTTTTTGTTTGAGTATGGTGGCTAAGATTTTGATTTGGGAAATTGAATTTTGTAGAGTCACGGGCGATTTGTTGGTATGTATGTGAAAAGTATGCAGAGAAGGGGAACAAGGGATTGTATGGGAGCAACCCGTTGGCGAAAGCTTCAATAGATCAATGGTTGGAGGCAGAAGGGCAGAGCTTTAACCCCCCAAGCTCAGTTCTGGTATTCCAACTTGCATTTGCACCCCGAATGAAGATTAAGCAAGACCAATCCTTGATCAACCAAAACCACGATAAGCTGGCTAAAGTGCTGGAGGTGTACGAGAAAAGGCTAGGAGAAAGTCGGTTCTTGGCCGGGGATGAGTTTTCATTGGCAGATCTTTCCCACTTGCCTAACACACATTATTTGGTGAATGCTACTGATAGGGGTGAGCTATTCACTTCCAAGAAAAATGTAGGGAGGTGGTGGGCTGAGATTTCCAGCCGTGATTCCTGGAAAAAGGTCGTTGATATGCAGAAGCACAGCAGTTGATACAGCCTTGCTCTGTTAGCTCGCCTTTTCCTACATGCTACTCTTCTTGTTAAACTCTATGAGGGATTTGCTGTAATTCCTTCTTGTTATTGCCTTTGTTGTTTACTTTTGGAGATGATGACATGATTAATGTATTTGGTTTTGAGAATCCGAGATATGATAAAGCTAATTTTATTAATAATTTAGTATTAGAAGAGCTTTAAAATTTATTTAAAATGTCAACTAGAAATTAATGTTCTTGTACCACATTTACTCTGCTATGGAACATTGTGAATTTGTGGAATGAGTTGGATCAGAAAACAGGGATGCCCCAATGATTGAATGTCATCATGAATGCTTGTTCAGGCCATTGAAGACGCGGTGTTTTCTCCTCTTAGAATGTCTCCCAGAACCTTTTGAGACAATATAGAGTAAAAAAATGTACCTGCAATACACATCATAACATCTCAGGAGAAATTCTTCATGTTTATAATTTTACATGCCGCCTGCTGCTAGACATTATAGCCCCAGTAATTGTAAATGAGAGCCAAATTTCTAGATCAATTTTAAGTTAAGATTCCTCTTAACGATATTTATAAAAACCTACTCGGGATGATGGATTCCCATAATTCATTAGCATATGAATCCTATTTAAGTTGATATTTGCAAGGTCAATGGATGTTAAGGCTCCAGGGTGGGATCATAAGCAGGAAATGAGCAAAGAATGATCTAAAAAAAAAAAAAACACCATTTCCAGAAAAGTGAAGGGGCCAAATACAAAACCTGAGAATTATTTCGAACACCAAAACCCTGAAGTGCAGCGCCATCATCAAGGAGCTTCTCATTGTGGTGTGCTAGGCAGAAATTAGCCCAAACGTACCTCCTATAACCACAAAAATAAAAATTAATCTTCAAAAACAGAACTTTATAGTAAACATAATTGCTCTGAAGTTTTTTTTTTCTCTCTAATACATCAAAATGCCACCGATTAATGTGAGGGTGGTTTAAGAGCATAAACAAGATGATAAACCATGAAATGTGTCGATGACCCATCTTGGATTGCTCTAACTCGACCACTTTCTTCTTGATTGCGAGTTTCAAGTCTTTCACCGTGGCTGAATTCATCACCGCAACATCTTCAAATTCCAAGGAAAACCAATCCAAATAAGTACCGACTTTAATTTCAAACACAAATTATATGTGGCTAAAGGCCTGCCTAGCTGAGAGAGAGAGAGAGAGAGAGAGAGAGAGAGAGCATTTGAAGTGTACCGAAGGAGGTTCCATCTAATTTGAGTATAGAGATACACATGGCACTCCCCAGTTCAAGGTTGATTAGGGTATCGACATCGGACAAACTGGGTTTCTTAGGGATATCGGCGAGAATTGGATCGTCAAGGAGTGCGGTCAGTGTTGAATGTAACGCCGCTTTCTTCACGTTTTTGCTGTTGTATCCCATCACCTTCTCTTCCTCCTTCGCCCCTGACTCCATTCTTACACTATGCTGACGCTAATCGCCCAAAACCAAGCGTAAAGGGTATTGGTTGTCGATATGCTTCACTCGATTTTGGAAATTCTAAGTCAAATACTTTGATTCATGAGGATGGGCCAACCCAAGAATAAGAGGTTTGGGCTAAAACTGTTTGAGCTACTAGCCTAACCCCAATACTCTGAGCACATCTAAACATTGTAAACCACCGATTCCCAGCAGGCAAGCATTATGCTCTTCCCAGCAGACAAGCACTATCCCAACGCATGCGATGGCTTAATTGAAAATTAACCATGGCTAATTTTTAGCCAAATCACCAAAGTGTTTAATGATTTCAAGAGGATAATTTTGGTAAGGTAAAATTATACATTTAAAGAGCCATCATTTTAAGGACGAAAATGAAATATTTAATGTCTTATTTTTTAAAATTTAATATATTTTAAAGTTATTTAAGATTTACATTTTAATAATATATGGCACAATGATTTTTTCCTCCAACTTTATAAAAGAAGTTATTTTAAGTCTCTATGTCTCTTTTAGTTCTTCAAGTTACACTTTTGTCAAAAAACTTCAAAATAGATAGAAAAAGTAAACGTTTGTACTTTTTAAATTTTAAAAATATGAAAAATAGAATTTTTATACTTTTTTAGTAATTTTAATGATTTTTATTTTTAAAAATATTTGCTATATTTTTTAAAAATTTTAAATTTTAAAAATTAATTAAATCTTGATGTGTCATTCATGTGACAATCCACATGTATGCTACATCAAGAAAGTTAAAAATGTTAATTTTTTATCTATTTTGGGGTGACTTGATAAAAAACACAAGTTTAATATTTAAAAGAGATAAAAATTAATTAAATGGCTAAAATAATTCTTTTTGTAAAATTGGAAGGCCAAATAAATCATTATGCCATAATTCATTTATATTGATTTTGTCACATTTGTGTGCTCATATTATTTTTTACAGATGTTCGTGTGTTTTTTTTTTTTTGTATTTGAAGTATCATGAATTTATATTTTGTATATCATGTATGTTTTAACATGTTTGTGTATGTGTGTCGTTTTCATGTTATTCTTGTGTCTATCATGTTTAATGTAGTTTATTATAATGATTCAATTTAAAGATTAATTTGTTCTTATTGTCATGTTTATATTTTGTCTTACTTCATCTTATATTTTGTATAATTTATCCTAGTGATTTAATTTAAGGACAAAAATATGTTCGTATTTATATTATATTTTGTAACGACTCAAAAGTTAGTGTTGTTGAAAAATGTAGTTTGAACCCTTATTACGTAAATCGGAACCGTAAATATTTTTATTAAATATTTACGAGATATATTAGAACTAAATTGAATATTGGTCGAGTAATTTTGTCGAAATAATGCTTAATTAGGGTGCGAGACTAAATCGTAAAAGTGTCAAAATTTAATTATTAGTGAATTATTTTGTAGAACTTAGCTAAAGGACTTAAGAGGAAATTAAACCATTACTTAGTGTATAAAGAAATTATATTATAGAAAATTAATAAATAAAATTATAAATTGAAAATGTGAAAGAAATAATAAAAGAAATGGATGTTATCTTGGTGGAATGAAAGACAAAACATACTTCTCTTTTCATTCTAAAATTTCGAAGCAAAGAAACAAGGGAAGAAGACAGGCGACTTTAGGGTTCCAAGTTCAAGCTTCAATTTGCTAACGTCGACCCAAATTCTTTGAAAAAGAAAGGAAAAGACAAAGTTGTTGACGAATAGCTCAGTGTTTACGGTTGTGTTTCTATAATTCGAACTACTTATAAATTGCTGCTTATTGAACTGTTGTTGCATGGTAAGAACTTAAGGTGAGACATTTTGATATGATGAGTTGTTTTGGGATTGATTTGGATTGAATAAGGTTAAGGTGGACTAAACTGAAATTATGTGAAAAATGTATATTTTATATGAATATGTAATTGAATAAATATAAAGATGATTGATGTTGTCATGATTGTGGATGAATGATTTAATGATGAATATATATATGTGAAATAAGATGTTGATTGATAATAAACTGAGTAATGAATACTCTATTAATTGTTCGGGTAGAGTCGGATATAGTTGGCATGTAGGAATAGTTCAGGGTTACTTCGACTATGAGTCGATGAGGCACTGGGTGACAATTTGCTTCGGTTAAACCGATGAGACACTGGGTGTCAAACTTATTGATAGCGTTGGGCTCAACTATTTACTTCAAATTTATTTGGTGAGGCACTAGGTATCAAACTGGTGTGTTGGTTGGATCCGTGTATCCGTCTGAGTCCGAGTTGTGTTAATAGAGAGTTAAAAGATAAAAATGCAATATTTGTGATTGAAATGATGATATTAAATAAGTCTTCAAAATCCATATGATTGGAAATAAACTATATGAGATGTAATTGTTGCTATTGAAATGGCAACTGGATATGAAATGGAAATTAAATGTGTAATGGAATATTCAATGGTGAAATGAATTGGAGCATTGATAGAAATGTTCATTGAAATTATGGATTTGGAAATTTAGGTAGAACGTACCATTATATGAATTGAGATATCAAAAGATATGTGAAATAGATTTTCCATGTTTTAACATTAGTAAAATGCATTAGATTTAATCAATGAATGTATGAATTGGTACAAATGACATATTAATTGTATAACATCATTTAATTATATCTTGGTAATTTTAAATGTATTATGTTATGTTTTAATGTTCGTATTGCAGAAATGGCACTGAGTTATACTCAGCATATGATTTTTTTTTCTGCGCAAATTAGGTATTTTTTGATTCGATCGTTGACTCAGCATCCAGCGGCAATCCCAAACTCAAGTGTTGGTGATGGTTTTATTTTGGTCATATCATGTACCTAAGGTGTCATATGGTTATGTAATACTCATGTTGGATTTATGTTGGTCCTTTTGAGAATTATGTATAGGTATATATGTATATATGTTAGCAATGTCATTTTGTTGAATGGTTTGATGGTTATGCTTACAAGTTGATTTGGTAATGTGCTATGAAATAGGTATGGAAAGGTGATCGGCATGCCTAAGTTGAGTGGAAGTAATCTGGTAATATTGATGCATGTTTAAGAGGTTAAGTTTTATATTGTTTGAATGGCTAAATTGATGCATGTTTAGTTGATAATATGAGGTGCTATTGAAGGCATATTGGAATGGTATGAATGTGATGTTTTAGTTGATTTTGGATTATTAATTGAGATGACAATTGTGACATATTGGTTAGACACTTAGGATGATTGTTGTAAGTGATGCTTTGGCATGATTTTGATGCTTTTGGAATTGATTGAGATATGGTATTTTTGGTTTCTTGTGGTATAAGTGAATTAGGGTTAAAAAGATTGCATTGAAAAGTATTTCCAAGTATACACGGCTTGAGACACGGCTTGGCACACGGTCATGTGCCATACACAGGCATATGGCATGGCTATGTGGTCTGTAAGTTTTGGGTGATTTTTGGTGCACATAGCCACAGTCTGTTACACGACCCAACGACATGGCCGTGTGACATATTTTTGAATTTTTACACTTTTGACCTACATGATAACAATGAGTTACATGATTTGTTCGTACGACCGTGTGACTCTAGCTTACACGACATCAGATTGTTACACGGCTTGCCCATACGGTCGTGTGTCCCATCCCGCATGGCCTCAGCCTTCCACACAGTTAGGGGACACGACCATGTGACCCTTGTTTTCAGTTTTTTCCTAACTTTACATTTTTATTTCAAATTGATCCTTGTTTGATACCGGGTTGATTTTAAGCTTTTGTAATGCTTGATATAAACCCAAAATTGATTGAATTACATGTTATACTTGTTCATATGTGATGAAATGATATTTGATTGAGATTTTTTATTAATAAATTTCATGTAATTGTTTTGTAATTGTTGTAGCATCCTATTACTCAAGTTCGACGACTGGACTGGGTAAAGGGTGTTACATTTTTTGTGTATAAATTATTATGAATTGGTTTAAATTTTATGTGTTAATGAAAAATTAATTCTATGTAGATTTTGATACATTTGTGTATTGATGGCATGTTCGTGTAACTTTTTTTCATTTAATATTTTATTTATTTTTCATATTATTTTTGTATCAAATGTTAGTTTATTGCATAGTTTGTATTTTTGTCATTCAATTTTAATTCTAAGTTTATTTATTTGAGGTTCAAATCATTACACACTATATATTTTTCATAAAGTATTTATATATTAATATAAATATCATGTTCAAAATATGCTCTAATTACTCGAAGCATAGCAAAAGGATAATCTAGTTATTTATAAAATCTATCGACAATGTCTTTTAATCCAGACAGTGGTCGAACCAGTTTGACTGGTTCAATCAATTCGTACTGGTTCTTGGGTCAACCATTTCAAAACCTCCTCTGGACTAGCATTCCGACCAATTCTCGGTCTGACCAACCAGTCTAGTTTGATTCAAACAACATTGGCTATTAAAATTGTTACTTGTTGCACTACTGGAAAAATCATTATTTTGGACCCCTAACTAAAACTTTTGGGGTTTTGGATTGGATTTGGCATGCTTAACGGCATCAATGGTAGCCTCTGCATCTGTTGGGGTCGGGAGTGCATCCATCAACCATGTATAAAGGTACTTGATTTCCACTAGGCACTGACTAAAATCTTTTTCGTATAAATTGGATGATTCAATAGGAAATCAATTTTGGGTTCATTCCATTTCCAATTAAGAAAGCATTGAATTTAATTGCTCGACAAAGAATATAAACCCACTAAGAGAGAAAGAGAGGCAAAGAGTGACTGCCAAAAGAAAAAAGCAATAGTTAAATTTGACACACGCCTTTTTGACTATTCAAAAACCAATACTGTTAGGAGTATAAATGCTTTAAAAGGTAAAAACTGATTGATTTCATTAATGCACTCAATCACCTATTTATACTAGATGTGAAATTAAATAACAAAGATAATCCTATGATAAAGGAATTATAAGTAACAAAAAAATCAAAATTTAGATACAAGGATAAAATTAAATATAAACTAAAGGATAAAGGTAATTTAAAGTTTTGAACAAACTAAAGACTTGGTGTTTTGTATATCTTCAGTACGCCCCCTTAAGATAGAGGGTGAGCAACAACACCTAACTAGGGAATAAAATAATGAAATGTCTTTTGCAGACAAGCTTTGGTAAGAGCATCATCAAGCTAATCTGCAACTAGAATATGGACAACTTCAAGATTCTAATGCTTAATATGATTATGAACAAAATAAAAATCACCTTCCAAATACTTCATCTTTATGTGGAGAAATGGATAATGGCACCAAAAAGTAGCATCAAGATTGTTTAAGAAAATTTTGAGAAGCTAAGTAAGAGAAGTTTGCAAGTCATTGAAAAGATTCATAACCTACAAAGTCTTGACTGCAACACTTGCAATAGCTGATGCATGCTCGTAATCGTTTGATGATCACAACTATGATTTGTTATTCGATTGTTCTAATAGGTAACTTGAAAACAAAATAAAATAGTAAAAGTAAGTTAAACAAGATAATGAATGAAATGATAAAACTTCAACCCAAAACAAACCTAGAAAAGAATCAATGTTATGGAAGAACGTGACCCCATTTCTACAAAGTTTGAATAGAAATAGAAGTTGAAAGAAGATGGCTGTGACCCACGATCTATAAAGAGATAGGAACCAACAGTACAATGATCACCACGCTCACAGACAGGGATGGGAAAGGGGAGTGATAAGATCAGAATGAGGATGAGTGCCACAATATTGAAATCTTGATAAGTTCAGAACAATCTCTCAAAGAGACAAAAGAGAATAAACTCACAATTTGTATATCAATTTTTTTTCAAGCTTACAAGTGATGCCTATTATATGTGTGTAAGAATAAAAAAGATGACTCAAAGGATCATAAACCATGCAATTGAATGTAATAAAAACGTCCAATTTGAATAAGTAAATCGTCAAAGCTTTGTAACAACCATGCAAATGTATTTGGATGAGAAAATGTCTCATTTCATTGAAATCGTCCATGTTGATGTATTTGATTGAGGAAAAATGTCTTCATGCATTTGAAATCGTCCAAGCCATGTATGTAGATGAAATAAACATCTTTATGCATTGAAACCATCCATGATCATGTATTTGAATGTGAAAAATGCCTCTATGCAATGAAACTATCCATGCTCCATACTTGAAACCGTTCATCCATGCTCGTTGTTTAAAGACTCATTCATTGTAACCATTTGTACCTGTAAAGCCATAAATAGAAATCACCAAAACTCTATTTATTTAAAAGATAACACACAACAAACAAGTTGTAATTAAATAAAATGACAAGTAAATAAACATAAAATAAAATAAAAACAATATGAAAGACTGAACAATTATTCCATGACCCAAAAGTTCATGGGTCAACAATCAACATGTTGCAAGGATTTAGTTCAATATTCGACCCAATTGTGACACAGAATATTCGCACTTGGTCCAAATTTCTTTTATCAAACCATTAATAGCCTCTCTAAGCCTCTTAGCCTTTGATCTTGTAATTGGTCCCATGGGCACTTGTAAAGCATTCGTTAGATTTACCGTGCTCATATCAATAGCACGATATTTCGCTTCAGTTTTTCCCTGAGCCACTATTGATTCTTTCGTAGAGATCCGAATCATATGACTAATACCAAAATAAAGTAAATAGCTATTGGTAGACACCCTATCACTGTGATCTCCTACCTAATCTACATCAAAATAGGTATAAAGATTGGAACCATGATGACGCAAAATATGAAGGTTATGGTTAGCATTTTGCTTTAAGTAGTGAAGCACTTTTTCATGACGTTTAAGTGAGTAACAAAAGACCATTTGTTAACAACCAAGTTTATGTCTAGGCAAGTAAAAGACAAGTATTAAAGTTTACTCAAAATAGGTGAAATTTAATGGCATAAGCAATTTAATTGCCACCATTGAGAACTAGAAAAGCTATCAAAGTTAGTGGAATGTGTTGGAAAAAGTCCTGGTTTGAAAACGATTTTCTTACACAGCAGAAAATTAAAATTTTGAAAATCGACCCTGTTTGTAATATTTATAGCAATAAACCTTAATAGAATTTGTACTCATGTTTTCTAATTAGCAGACGTTCGTCGTTCCTGGTTTCAACCAAATGATCTTCTCCACTATTCTCGTACCACGAACTGCTTGGAATATGGGCTCGAACCAATTGAATCGAAACACAAACTATAAAAAATAATTCTTTTGGGGTGAAAATAAAAATTCTCTCTGCTTAATAGAAACTGGTAGAATTGTTATTTTGGAAAAATATATGTAATAGTTGAAAATAAATTCTCTTTATTTTTTGGCAGAATAACAATCTCTCAAAGTTGTGTTATAGCTCTATTGGTGTCACCTATTTATACGAAGAGAAATGTAGAACCCTTGTTCAGTTGTAATGATTTATTTTAAAAGGAAAAAAAAATTCTACTTAGAATAGGACTAGGGTGGACGACACACCCTAGTATTCTACTAGGGTTGCCGCCGCCTTCATGTCCATGAGGGGTTTTTGGGCCTCTCTTATATCGAGTACAATTATGCGTACTTCCTAGGCCTTTTTGACTCAATACTCTGTAATGTGATCCAACCTAATTTAATTTTTCTATTTCCCAAAATAAAATTTAATATTTATAAATTTTCTGATCCTTCTTTTACCCCAGTAAAATTTTGACAATTTTACCCCTGATAAAATTTTGAAAAAATATGTTCAATATTTCACAACTCAACATGTTCACTATGACTGAATAATTTATTTTCATTTTTGGACTTCAAAACAGTCCAGAAACATAAACTCATTCTTTCGATAATTTTTTAAGTAATCCATATAGGGTTGCAAATGGATCATTTCCATTTCCATTTTTGGAAACGTACATTCATTTCCAAATGATTCCATTTCTCCATTTTGGAGAAAAGCATAATCATTCCTAAATGTTTCCCATTTCTCTTTTCCTATTCATCATGTTCATTTCTATTCAAAGACACAATTCATTTCTGGTTTCAAAAAGCTAGCGGAGGGACCAATTGGACATATGTAGTTGAGGCTCAAATGATTTATAATTAAGTTCCAGATTTTTGCCTATTAATTATAAAATCATTTAGTCATGAAGTCATTCCACTATAGTATCGTGACTGAGCTTTCCCTAACGACACACTATTATGAAAGCAGCTACTCCGTGCTCATCCAATGAACTTGTCATAAGTGTGTTACCCTCATAGGATACCCTTGACCTCTTTAGGATAATATTCATTCTCCCAATATGATCCTATATAATCTCATGGTAACAATTATATCTTGCTTCATGAAAAGTCAATCACTATCAAATAGTGATCAAGTCATCCAACACAAAGGTGGACGACCCATGGCCATGTTTACTTTTCATCAACCATGTAATGCCAATGAGAGGATAACATTTACCCATGTTTTGGGTTATGAATTCCACTTTTGTAAATGACGCTACATACTACAAAATTTGTGCACCCAACGCACCAACTTTCGATTCCTTATATGTTTGAACTTAGGCTTTTACTTACATTAAAGTGTACGAGACATGCATAAATAGTTCGTCATCCACTCAGGATTTAGGTATGCTACTCTAAGAACGTCACAAGTCAATAAATCCATAAAAGGATTCAGGATCTATTCTGATTGTGTCCTATCCGATGTACTATCAGTCTAGTTAGTCATGTAACACCCATAACTTGTCTCCGTTAGTAGATTAGGGTCATAGAGTGTTACTGAGAAAAACATGACACTTGACTTCATTCTAAAATAATTAAACTAATAAAATTACAAACAAATCAATTCATAGAATAATTACAGTTGTAGAACTTAAATTGGGATTACAAGACCCAAAAAATAGTTTGAGGAAAATATAGGGTTAAATCAAAACAAATAAAAGTTTCAAAAAAAAATTAAAAATTTGCAAAATATGGGTCACATGGTTGTGCAGCCAAGCCGTGTGATAGAGCCCAGATCGTGTGGCTCAAAAACATGGTTGTGTGGCCAAACCGTGTAACTAACTATGCTCGTGTAACATGAGGTCACATAGCTGTGTGGGGTGATCGTGTGTGGCACATGGCCATTTGATAGCCTGTGTCCCAGGCCGAATGCATCATTTTTTAACCCCTAAAACAAGAAAATTCATGCATCTTTGCTTGCACAATAAGACATGCCATACTAGATCATTTCCATGGTTCAAAAACACATTCTAACCACCAAATACATGTCAAATTTCATTAACTTCATGTTTAACCAATATGCCATTAAAAGGCATCACAATAAAACATCATTAATTCAACTATTCTAGTTAAGAAAGCACATGGCATTAATAATCTACTCATGCTCAAACCATCAATCAAATTGGCCAAACATAAACATACCCAAAATTTTACCAAAATACTAATTAAGCTTTACATATATAGACTCATCTCATACTTCAATTGATATAAAACATAACCATAATATTTATGACCTATATATATATATATACCAAAATTCTATTTACATGCCACTTATAGTTGGACTAAAGTGAACAGATAGTTACCGATGAAGTTGACGGATAGTGTGATCTTCAAAACCAATCCAATCGACAGCTTGTATCCGACGATCTACGAGGAAGAAAAACAAAAACGAGGTAAGCTTGTGTAAAGCTTAGCAAGTTTGAAATAAACTTTAACTTTAACTTACTGTAATGATATTTGTTTAAACAATTTTTACTAGACTACCCAATATCATAGTCATGAGTTCTTTAATTACCTAAACACAACACAAGTCTTGTAAAGTTTTTGAGTTCATATTTGAAACATATAACATTATCATATTATCAAACATATACGAAAAACACATTTGATACACAATCAACCATCGCATATTTATTTAACATTTAACATCTTTATTTCAAGTACTCACTTCAAATATCTCTTTCCCCATATTTATATTCTTATAAATATTTTATATAAACACTTCACAAAACCGTTCCATATATATATATTTCCATATAAGCATTTCAGATAACCATTTCATCTAAATATTTCATCTTACTATTTCATTTACACATTTAACTCATAACCATTCCGTATATCACATTTTGTTTCAATAGCGTATATAAACATATCATTCCCGAATCGTTATTTCAATTAAACAATGTGAAAACTAACTAATTAGATAATCATTTACGAGACACGCATGGGATTAGTACTACAAATGGTTCATCGATGCTTCCTTTTCTATAATAATTCAATCCAAACTAATTCATATATGTGTATTAGTATCTACCTTTAATCACATAATCATCAATATGAAACATATTACAAAATCATACTTGATACAATATTCCAATGGTATACATCAATATTTTAATATTAAACATATATTTTCATAGCCCGGTGAACTGTAGCAACATGACTCGGGTATTCGGGTAACTACACCACACCAAAGGCATCAAAATGAGTAACAGAGGCACGGGAGTACAGACAGAGGCACCGAAGTGCAATCTCGTACAAGCGCATGTACTAACCTTAATGGCATGCCAATCGTAACCTAACTGTTTATTATGTTCAGTCAGACATTATAACTTAATTAACGTATTTACATCCAGAAGCACTTCGTAATTTCTAAACACATGTTATAAATTTGATAAATTCCTTTCAACATTGTGAAATCACAAGATTTCCCATTAATTTAATAGATACTCCATTTGTACTTAATTACAACATTTAATAATTTATAAGTAAATAATGAAATTTCACATTAAATAAAATTATCCAACAAACATTAATACAAATATAAAGAAATATTTATACACACATACTTGCACTATGGACTTACCTATTATATACCAACGGTTGACTTGTAGGGACTATTTCGTAATTTTTTCTTTTTCTCGGTTATCTTCCGTACGAAGCAAATCTTGATCTATAATAATTAAATTCAATCTCATCAACATCAATTACACATCCTAACTCAACTTTATGCATACAACCCTTAATTTTTCATTATTTACGCATTTTCCCTAAACTTTTATATTTCTTATAATTTAATCCCTAAACTCAAAATTCCAAATTTAACAAAATTTATTAAACACCTATGGAAGCCAAATATCTTACTATACTATAAAATCTATATTTCTTAAAATTCACAAAAACTTCATGCCAATTTTAACATTTCATCAATTTAGTCCTTTAACTAAAATTATCAAAAATCACCTTTCAAAATAGTCTTAATCAAAAAATAATACTTCAAATTGATCATTTAACATCAAGAATAACTAAGATTCATTAATGGAAAAATCTAAAATCTTGAACAGTTTCAAAAACAGCAGTATGGGTTAGCTGGATCTAACTGCAATGATCTCAAAAATATAAAAATTACAAGAAACGGATGAGAAAATCACTTACATGCTATTACCTAAGCTCTGTCGAATCTTCCCATGGTGTAAATATGGAGGTTCGGTTGTGGAAAAGGAAAAATGAAGAACATGATACTTTCTTTTACTTTTGTTTTATTAATATTATTACATTAATAATTAAATTAAAACATAAAAACGTATAAAATATGCTATAAATTATGGTTTACCGTCCATTAACATTATCATGGTCTATTTACAAAATAAAACCTCCCACTTCCACAAATTAAGTCATTTAGTCAGTAAAATTTAATAGTGATTAAGTTTTACGTCTTTTACAATTTCGTCCTTTTTCCTTAATTAACTAACCAAACATTAAAATTTCTGAACTGAACCTTCACATACTAATATAATAACTCCATAAATATTTAATAAAAATATTTTTGGCCTCATTTTACAGAAATGAAGTCTCAATACCTCATTTTCTAAAACAACTTTACTTTAGGAATATACCACTTGAACCTAATTATTCATTCAAATAACATAAATTATCAAATAAAATTTATTATAACACTATATTTGACTCATAAATATTAAATAATAATATTTACAGACTGACTTGTCGGACTTGTGACCCCAAACCCATTGTTTTTGACACCACTGAAAAATGGGCTATTACAATTCCCCTTAGAAAATTTTGTATTCAAAATTTCTCACTTGAAATAGTTTCAGTTACTGTGTCCTTAACGGCTCTTCAGTTTTCCAAATTAAATCCATTCCAAATAGCTTGGTTTCGTGTAATTGATCCCGATGATATGTCCTCTAGAACTCGTGTTACCTTTTCTGACTATGATTGGAAATGTTGTTCTGAAGTTTAATATCTAGAACCTTGTGAAGTTTACTCCAAAATTCTAGATTTGATCTCAGATCTTAATCATAAATGATATACAATGATACTCTGTGCAATTATGATAACAACGATACTCTGTGCAATTATGATATTCTCAATATAAACATCTCAACTACCTTTTTAAGCGAGTAGTCCGTTTTGACCTAAATAAAATGATCCTATTTCGTCAATCTATCAAAAATAATCTAGATTGAGTCTTTCTTTCTCAACGTACAAGATAGTCCAATTACGAAGCTCATGATGACTGGTCTTCATATTCAATCGAAAATCAAAATAAGTCATAAAAACCCAGACAAAACTTGATGTTCAACTTTTACCTGATGACATTTCAGGTATCTCAATTTAAACTTTGAAATTTCACATTTTATCTCCGACCATTAGGAATGCTGTCTCTAGTCATTCACATTTTATCATTACTTGATTTCAAACAAGTAGACGCTGCTAGGAACCTTATATAAAATGTTTTGTATGATATCAGAATTGTTCAGTACATATTTTCGCTTTCGGAAATATATACTATTATGTCAATCCACACTAAAATTAGTGATCTGATTATTTTGAATCTGCTCTCGTTTAACTAACAAGTTCAAGTATTTTCATTGCAACTCACAAATCTCTGAAGAATTAACGATTTACCTTTGACTCCGTAATAATCCAACCATCAAAATTTGAGGCAATCTGAGTGAAGCATTATAGTTTCATCATTAGCAATAAAATTATCGAGAAATTCCTAATGAATCATCTATTGAGACATGATCGAAAATTCAGATCATCAAATTCATAAACGTTGCAAGAGTATTAGTTAATTCGTAGAGCTCTACTAAAATTCATATTATCCATAACAGATTCTAAACACTGTTTTCGGCATAACTTTATCTATAACTTACAGCTAATAATAACCCGATCCGTTATTTGTCTTTAAGAACACTGAAGCACTTTTCAATTGATCGAATAGGTCTTCAATACGAAGCAACATACATTTATTCTCTATCGTGACTTTATTCAACTACTAGCGTCTAAATACACTAGTTGAACAAAACCTTTGTCAATTAATACTAAGGATAATCGCTGTAGATTTGGAAACTGTCAGTACCTGATAAACTTTCATTTTATGATATTCTAGAATCCAGGACATACACATAAAAATACATCACAACCTTTCGGATCTAATTCTATACAAATATCACTGAAATGAAATTTGAAACTCAATTAGGTTTAGCAAATTTAATGAAAATCAATTCACCATTCTTGTATCTCAACAACTCTATTTCTATAGGCAATTCATTACAACATCATAAACAGTAAACTAGTTCATTCCAAAAATAACATCAAATTTAGTAAAAAGTCAATATCATCAAGTCAACATATAAGTCTCAACCCTAAATTCCCAGTGTATACTATTTGCAGACCAATTCAACTATGACATTTTAACTTAAAGGGTTCATTACTTTTATGTGGCATAACTGGTAAAATCTTTTTTGTTAGTAACCTAGTGCAAATATAAAAGTGTCTCAATCCAAAGCCAATTTAATGCTTATATTGAAACATCAAAAGTAAGAAAGGTACCAAGAATAACATCAAGAACTAAAGCCTCCATGGGCACTCGGATCACATAAATAGCAGTGAAAACTCAAGCTTTAGATCAAATCGCTATGTCTTTTATTTCTCTTTTGTTGATTTCTGGTCATTTGCCTCTTATAAAAGTAATAACAGATTTTGTATTCTAATATGTTTTTAACTCATCTCAATTTGATAATTTTTCTTGAAATGGTCGAAAGATCCACAAATAAAGTAAAATCCATCTTTCTATCTACATACCTCAGAATGATTCCAACCACAAAAAACTACATTCAAGTTTATTCACATCTCTGACGTTACATACACTGGTTACTAAAGTCATCAGTGGTTTCATATTACTCTGTTTCACGTTACCTGCACTGAAAACAACTACTCGGTTCTTTCATTTTTCTTTGGTGGGGAAGTATAAATTTTTTTTGATACATTTAATTTATTGAAGTCTTAAACTCCTATCTCGCTCTGTTTCTCGTGATAACAAATTTCTTCCATTTCCTTGATCCCGATTAAATAAAATTATTAACTTACGAAATTCCATTATACACACAAGCATTTTAAACTCATCATTCAATCCCTCTTCAAAATGAATACACAATTCCTTTCCAATTGGCATAATCATATGAGCATATTTATTGAGCTAGACAACTCTCGTTTGCATTTCGCAATTGTTTTTTTTCCCAGCTTCAACTCAAGAAACTTATTTTTCTTCTTGTCTAAATTGTTTGCTGACATAATTCTTTCAGAAATCAAATCAGAAGAAATCCTAGTTAATCTGTTATTTCAATACCAAAGTAGTTAAAGTCTCCTCTTATAATCGTAACACAAAAGTCATAACATTTCATCTAAAACCCATTATGTTTGCTAACCAGTACTCGACTCTAGCTAAATCATCACTCACTTTACCTCAAAACTCTTTGGCCCCACATTTTCAAATTTTATCAATAGAAATCCAGTGAATATCCTGTTGTAAGACTTTAAGGATGAGGGGATGGAAGTCTTAGAGCCACAAAAATTTATTTTTTTATAAACATATTATTCATTATTAATAAAAGTACTTTGAACCTTTTCTCTAGAGTTCTGGAATTTTGACAAAATATACAATATGCGCAACCCCTTGATTGGTGGTTGGAACTCAACTTTGAACTCCGTTGGAATTTGCTTGATTGGATTCAGTTGATATCTTTAATCTATAAAGGAACAAGTCAAACTGATTGAAAGTCATCACACTATCACAGGTTATAAAGTGGCATGTATTTCTAGACTCAATACATGCTATATTCAGTCTGAGAATCGACTAAATTGTAGCTCTGATACCATTAAATGTAACACTCATAAGCCATCTCCGTTAGCGAATTAGGGTCACAGAGTGTTACTAAGCAAGACATGACACTTGACTTAATTCTAAAAAAATTAAACCAATAAAATTAAAAACAAATCAATTCATAGCATAATTACACTTATGGAACTTAAATCGAGATTGTAAGGCCTGGAAAATAATGTGAGGAAAATCTGGGGTTAAACCGAAACAAATAAAAAGTTTCAAAAAAACATGAAATTTTGCAAAATAGAGATCACACGGCCGTGTGATAGACCGTGTGGCTTAGAAACATAGTCGTGTGGCTAAACCGTGTAACTAACTGTGCTTGTGTAACATGAGGTCACACGGACGTGTAGCGTGACCGTGTGTGGTACATGGCGTGTGACAGCTCGTGTCTGAGGCTGTGTGCATCATTTTAAAACCCTAAAAGAAGCAAATTCATGCATCCTTCCTTGCACAATAAGACATGTCATACCTAGATCATTTCCATGGTTTAAAAAAAAGATTCTAACCACCAAATACATGTCAAATTTCATTCACTTCATGTTTAACCAATATGTCATTCAAAGGCATCAAAATAAAAGATTATTCATTCAACTATTCTAGTTAAGAAAGCACATCGCATTAATAATCTACTCATGCTCAAACCATAAATCAAATTGGCCAAATAAACATACCCAAAATTTTATCAAAATACTAATTAAGCTTTACATATATAGACTCATCTCATACGTCAATTAACACAAAACAAAATCCTATTCACATTCACTTAGAATCAGACTAAAGTGAACAGATAGTTACCGATCAAGTTGACGGATAGTGTGATATCCAAAGCCAATCCAATCGACAACTTGTATTCGATGATATAGGAAGAAGAAAAACCAAAATGAGATAAGCTTGCGTAAAGCTTAGTAAGTTCAAAAAAAACTTTAACTTACTGTAATGATATTTTTTTAAACAATTTTTACAAAAGAACCCAATATCATAATCATGAGTTCTTTAATTACCTACACACAACACAAGTATCGTAAGGTTATTGAGTTCATATTTGAAACATATAACTTTATCATATTACCAAACATATACTTGAAAAACACAGTTGATACACAATCAACCATCACATATTCATTTTGTAACACCTCTTACTTGAGACCGTTGCCGGAGTCGAGCACGAGGCGTTACCTGACTTAACTTACTAGTTCAGAGCATAAAAATTTGCTTTTAAAATTAATTCGCTCACGTTCAATCAATACATCCCTAAAAAGGACCCTCGAGACCTTAAAACATGCAACGAAAATAGTTCGGGTGTAATACCCCGAAAATTTTTACAGTAAGATATTATTTTTGATATAGTAAGGAAATAAAGTGACAAAAAGGAGAATTTTGAGTTATGAAAACATTGGGAAGTATATTATGACATATTAATTCAAGAAGGATTAAATTGTAAAAGTGAGAAAAGTATTATTACCCAATAGTAAATACTCAAAATTTGAGTGGTTAAAATGTAAATATGAAAAAGTTGAAGGATCAATAGTGTAAATATTTTAAGGGTGGAATAATCTAGAACCTAAGGAAAATGGATGAATTGAGACCAAATTGAATAGATGAAGAATTGTGAAGGACCAAATTATAATTTTACCAAATTAAGTGATGACTCAAGGATGGAATTTTAGAAGATCTAAAGGGCAAAATGGTCAATTAGAAGAGAGAGAAATCTAGAAAATAATGATGATGTTGGAGATATTTTAGATTAAATAAATAAATAAATATTAGTTTATTATATTTTGATTTGATTTTTTTTCTTAATGATATTTTATTATTTTATTTGGTGTATATATATATATATGTGGAAAGAAAGATGGAAGCCATCATCCCACCATTTTTCCATGCATCAACGTGAGAAGAAGAGAGAAAGAAAGAAAGTTTTGCTTTCTTTACAATTTGGTCCTCACACCAAAAATTCACCATTTTCACTTAGAATTCAAAGAAATTTCCATAGCCACCAAGAGAGAAAATTGATAAGGAGACTATGGGGAGCTAGAATATCAAGTTAGATTCAAGAAATAGAGGCTAGAGGAGAGAGAAAATCAAGTTAAAGATTGAAATCAATAGAGCAAGGTAAGAACATCAAGATTTCAATATATTTTTGAGTTTGATATTATTGAGAAAGTATGAAATTGATGTTAATGTAGGGTTTTATTATATAAGGTTCTATATTCTTGATATGTTAGTGAAGAAAATAAGAGAAAGTGATGGGAAATACGATAGAGAGAGGGAATAAGGGTGTTATAAATTTAGTAATCAACATTTTGCACTAAAATAGTTTTGGACAGAAACAATAGGTTAACTTTGAAAATCACCATAAATCATGGAAATCGAATTGGAGAATGAAAATTTATGAAATTAAATATTATTGAGTCTAGTTTCTCATAGAAGAAACGGTGTAATCAATGGAATTGTAAATTATGAGATATAATAAATTTTGTGAAACAAGGTCAGAATAAATTCAGGTTCCCTGTTCTAACTTCAGAAAATCATTAAAATTGTAAAAAATTATTATGAGTTATAATTTATATAATTAGAATCCTTAATAAGTATATTTTAAAATGGAACAAACGGGAACATCATATGAATCTTGTACAATGTGATAATTAATTTTAGTGAAGAAGGGTCAAAACTGTCGACAGCAGAATAGGGATGAATTTAAAGAATAAACTATACTTATTGGCTAAACTAAAATTATGAATATTTTATGGTAAGAATATATGTGAGTCTAGTTTCAGATAAAATTTACGGATCTCAATTCAGAGTTTTTAGCTTAAGATATAATTAATTTAGTGACTATAACTCAAGTGAACAACTTGTTATGAGTAAACAAGTAAATAGTGGTAATATATATATCAAGGATGTGGAATGGAGTGGAGGAGGAGGAAAATAATATATGTGAATATTCAGCTAAAATGAGTTTATTTTAAAATAGCTAATTTACATATTTTAGGTTTAGAGACTAAATTGAATAAAAGTAAAATTTTAACGGTAATTTTGTAAAAATGTCAAAAATGACCAAATTGCATGAAATGAATTGTTTTACCCTTTAAATTAATAAATTGAAGGAAATATTAATTTAGATCAAGAGTTGGGTAGAAATTCGAGAAAAATGGAAAATTAGCAAAATGTCCCTGAATTTTGATATTTCTGCAATTTAGCCCGGTAAGTTCGTGTAACTTGAATTACATTCTTAAATGCTTGAAATGTTGTTATTGATGTGAATATGATTTGAATGTTGATTGTATGAAAATTGATGAAACATTGATATATTTGATAAAAAGGGAAAAGATATCTCAGTTGAATGCAAGGAAAATTCGATGGATCTCTGAAAAGAAATTGATGGTAAAAAGGATCTAGCCCGGACGGGTGATCCTATCCTGATATAGCCCTCCCAAAGAATATATGGAAAATGGATTTAGCCCGGATGAGTAATCCGAATTAGGGTCTGAATTTAACCTGTACTGGTAATTCAGATCCAAGCTCATTAGAGTAATTGTCATTCTGGATTTAGCTTGATGGTAATCGACAATACTCTATGAGTTTATATTATGTGATTTAGCCTGGACCGGTAATCCGTTGTAAGAAATGAGGTTCGCGGGAGTGTGCTCTCTGAATTGAAAAATGTGCGCACATGAATATGAATTGACGGACCCGAATTTGTACACTAAAGTGTACCCTTGAAAATCCATCGAAATTTCGAGAAATTCAACAGGATAAAAATAGAAAATGATAAGTACATAAAATCATGAAATTAAACTTGAAATACATAGAAATGATAATTATTTGATATAATAAAATATGACATGGAAAATACATGTATGTGAAACTTGCCTGATAATTATGCATATTCAAGATTATGAACTCTCATGGAATAAATATACATTGAACTTATAAAAAATTATGGTACATGAAATATTGTCATAATGAATTGAATAATTTATATTTAAGAAGAAGCAACAAGAAAATGATATGTATCATGACATGTAAATATGAGACTATCTTTGATACGTTGATACAAGGAAAATTATGTGTATTAAGACGAGTAATAAATTTAAGTGAGACATGGCGAGAAAATAAGTTTGTCAATATTAAAGTACGCTAACCAATGTTGTTGCTTGAAGTTTAGGCAAGTGCCAAATTACTGTTGAATGGTAATATGTTTAATTATAAGGTGCATTGGAATGGTAAGTGCTTAGATGAAAATATAATTGAGCTTATGAAAGAGTGGAAAGGTTTCAGTTATGCAATTTCTTATGAAAAGATTTGTTATGTGATACGCCCGTATGAACCCTGCACCTAATTCAGAAAAAAAATCTATATATATATTTAGGATTCTGCGAAAAATTTCCTATGATTCCGATTTAATCGCAGTAGGTTCCTAATAAATGTTTTGGGCCTCGAGAGCCTAATAGAGGGATGTTATGATTATTTTTAGAATATGAATAATAAATGATTTAGAATTATTGAAAGTGTTCAGTAAAATCCGGTAATACCTCGTGCCCTATTCCGACAACGGATATGGGTAGGAGGTGTTACATCGGGTCTAAACCGGGAACATTAATTTTTTTTTTGAATACTTAAACAAATCAAAATAATTTATTTCACTATTCACAATAAAACTATCTACTTGCGTGATAGTCACAAATTTAATTATAACTTGAATTGCTAAACTCAAAATTTAGATCCGTAAATTTTCCCTGAAACTAGACTCATATATCTTCTTATCATAAAATTTTCAGAATTTTTGGGTTAGCCAAATAGTACAGTTTATTCATTAAAGTCTCCTCTATTTCACTATCCGATGGTTCTGACCTCTATTCACTAGAAATCAATTATCTCATTGTACGGGCTTTATATGGTGGTTTCGCTTATTTTTATTGAAAATGGACTAACTAAGGAATCTATACATATAAATTATGACTCATAAATTTTTTTGTACAATTTTTAATTATTTTCTAAAGTTAGAACAGGGGACTTCAAAAACCATTCTGATACTGTCTCACTAAAGTTCAAATATTTCAAAATATAAAATTCCATTGCCTACACCGTTTCTTTCATGTGAAAGTAGACTCAATAATATTTAATTCTATATCTCATTCACTCTCTAATTACATTTCTACTATCCTTAGTGATTTTTCAAAATCACGTCAATGCTGCTGTCTGAAAATTGTTCCATTGCAAATTTTTACTCTTTTATAATTTCGTTGTATTAACTATCATTTAGGCCTACATAACACCAAAACATGTTCTTAAATAGCCATTTCAATAGCTAATCATTATCAAGTATTTATATGCTATTCATTAGCCATATCATAAGGACACACACACACAAAATGACTAAGTTCCTATACATGCCATAACTTAAAAACGTTTCGAATCACAAAATATCGAGATGGTCTGTTCATAGTGTGAAACGATCTCCGATGCCCTTACGATCCCCGAATTGGCTTGACTATACTATAAAAAGAAGGAAAATAAAGGGGATAAGCATAAAGATTAGTAAGTTTACAAGTAAACAAATAACAACATTTATCATAAATAATTATACTCATAAATTATCATCAAGTATCATGATCTTTACTTTATTCTTTATTTACTTTCTTATTTGTTTACTTGCTTACTTAAATAACTCATGATTATAACTTACTCCTCCCTTGCTGAAATTTTCTTCTCAACTGGTAACTGAGATATTCTGAACCCTTATAACTCACCTGAATCTATTTATTATGCTTTTACCTGAACTTTCATGTAACATAGTCTATTTACTTAGGGTGAGAAAAATTCGATTCGATTTGAAAAAATCGAAAAAAATTTCGAATTTCGAATTATTCGAATCGAGTGAATCGAGTTAATCGAGTTAATCGAATCAATTCGAATTTTTTTTCAAATTTCAAGTTCGAATCGAGTTGAATTTTCGAATTCGAATAACTCGAATAATTCAAATAATTCGAATATAAACTATATTTTTTATTTTTAAAATACACCACATATATTTTTTGTTTTTAAAAAACACTACATTTAAAAATTAAAAGTTAAAACAAAATCACTTCCAAAATCCCTAACTAAGCCCGTGCCCTCCCTCCTCCCTTTTTTCCCCAATCTGAAAATCTTCACCTCCGGTCCACCCCTCCTCCACCGATCCACCTCCGCTCTGATCCTCCACGGCTGAATGCTGACGGCTCCACCTCTGATTTGAGCTCCGCCTCTGCGAATCTTTCTAAAGCAATTGATTGGGTACAGGTAACATTCAAACTTCCCTCTTTGTTGGAGTTGCACTTGTCAGCTTGTCTGCTTGTGGTTTAGACTTTAGAAGACTACTCTCAACTCTCAAGCTAAAGTTTGAAAACCTGTATTGCACAGCAGAACAAAAAAGTTTTTGTATAAAAAAGTTTTCACTTTGTTGATTCGTCTGTTTTTTTTTGTTTAAATTCTCTGTTGAGATACTTTTTTAACAAAATGCAGCAAGTCCATAGAAAAAAGGTGGTTTTTTCTTTTCTTTTCAATGACTTACTTTTTTAATCCTTCTGGGTTTATCTTAAAACTATCTTACAAATCATCTTTAGTGAGTTGATTTTTCTTTTTTTCATTTTTACTCTTTTATTATTAGGAAGCAGGAATAGGTTATGTTTCCTTGTTTATAGTTGTTTGCTATTTATACAGGGTCATTTTTTATATTGAGAAAATGCAGAATATTCATTAGTTTGTTGAAACAATTTGCAGAAATACTTCAAGCTGTCAACACTATACACAAGGAACGTATTGTACATTCAGATTTGAAGCCAGCTAACTTCCTTCTTGTAAAAGGTTTTCTAAAACTTATTGATTTTGGTATTGCCAAAGCCATAATGAGTGATACAACCAACATCCAAAGAGATGCACAGGTACCCATTACTTATTGGTCACTTCAACTTTTTATGAAATATTCATGTCTTGTATGCTGATTAGGTCACCCTTCTTTTGTTGAATTGCTTTTGTAAATGGGATTTGGTTTATATTCATCTATATTTTATCATCATGTGAAATTGTTTGCTGATGGCTGATGTATATATTATACAAAGAATAACCAATTTGAAAATTTTTAAACAAAAATAGCCACTAAGAGTGTTTTTCATATGTATGGGTATATATGAGCTTAGTATACCTGTTTGTGGAGCCAATAAATTTAGCAAAAGAATACTGAATACACTATAAAACAACTCCCTTCCTAGCACTGGGGAATTAGCTTAACCTAATAGCAAACAACCAATTAAACCCTTGCCATCTTAATTTATGATCACTTGAGTCAGATTTTGATGGTGATAAGAGGGTAAGCAGCTATATATATCTTTAAACTTGAAGGAATCCAAGATGATTTGGGAAGATTGGCAAAGGCATTTCCAGCCCATCATAGAAACTCCTGCACAAAGCATAAGTAGTCTTCCTTAGTGCTGCTAGTGTCATCATTGAGTTTATTAAATTTCTTAGAATGGTGGGAATTTTATTTATGCACTGCAATGTGTTTTTCCTTTTATTCTTTTGAAATGAATACATTGGAATAGGCATTTTTTGTAGTTTACATTACTCATGTACTGCATAAAATGTATGATTTTCACAACAAAGTTTGATCATTACAATTTTATTCTTGTACTGCATTTTTTATTTTGTACTGCATAAAATGTACTGCATTTTTTGTTTTGTTCTTCATTGCATGCAAATGCTGGCCAAATTAGATGTTCTACCAAATAAGTCTAGATATTTTCATATTTATTAAGTTTGATTTTAAACCAATTTTTGGTCATGGTTACTGATTGCAACAAATGTTTACTTGTAGATGAGTGATCCAAAGCGAGATGGTTCAACTCAAAGTTCACAAAATTCTTCCCCAAGTAGAGATGATCAAACAACAACCCAGAAAAATGTTTGAAAAAAGATTATTCCAAGGTCAGCTTGTTGGAACCATTTCACCAAATTTGTGACTGAAGAGGGGGAGAAGAGAGCAAGGTGCAATGCATGTGATGTTACTTACACAACGGAAACAACTTCGGGTTCTACAACGAATTTGAATAACCATTTGAAAGCATGCCTAAAAAGACCTCGAGGTAATACTTCTAATCCGAAGCAATCAGAATTAACACTTGTGAAGGTTAGCCAAGAAACAACGGATTTATCAACTTGGGTGTTTGATAAAGATGCTGCTAGAAAAGCATTGGTTCGTATGATAATTATGGATGAACTACCTTTTAAAATTGTAGAGGGAGAGGGTTTCAAATACTTTCTTGCTATAGCATGCCCACGGTTTAGTCTTCCATCTCATTGGACAATTAGAAGGGATTGTCTTGATTTATTTAACTCCATGAAGAGTGTGATGAAGAATTGTTTTGAAAAAGATACAAGTAGAGTTTGTTTGACGACAGACACTTGGACTTCATTGCAGAGGATATCTTATATGGTTTTAACAGCACATTGGGTGGATGATGAGTGGAGGTTGCAAAAAAGGATTATAAATTTTTGCCCAATATCCGCTCATAGAGGTGAAAGCATAGGTCAAGCCATTGAAAAATGTCTTCGAGATTGGAGGATTGAGAGGGTCTTTACTATTACAGTTGATAATGCATCTGCCAATAGTGTTTCCATTGAATATTTGAGAAAGAAATTGAATCATCGAAATGTTTCTGTTGCAAATGGAAGATTTATTCATATGAGATGTGTTGCACACATTCTTAATCTCATTGTGCAATACGGTATTAAGGATGCTTTTGTGTCTGTAGATTGAGTTAGAGGTGGTGTGAGGTATATAAGAGCATCACCATCGAGGTTGACAAAATTCAACCAACGGGCAAAAGAAGAAATGATAGATAGTAAGGCTCAATTGTGTTTAGATGTGCCTACTAGATGGAACTCAACATATATGATGTTAAAGGTGGCCGAAAAATATGAGCATGCATTTGATTTATATGTACGTGATGACCATAATTTTTTTCTTGACCTTACTGCTGGAGATGGAGTTCCTACATTTGATGATTGGGAAATTGTTCGAAAAATTATAAAAGTATTAGAGCCTTTTTATCATCTTACATTGAAGGTGTCCGAATTTTTGCATGTTACTTCTCATTCTCTTTTTTGAAGTATTGACGGATGTGCATTGTCTTTTTGATGGGTGGCAAGATTGTGGAGATCTAGATATAATTTCTATGACTTCCAAAATGAGAGAGAAATATAATAAGTATTGGGGTGAAGGAAACAAGATCAACATGCTAGTTTACTTGGCGGTCATCTTTGATCCGCGATGTAAAATGAGTTTTTTGGACTTTGGGGTCAACTTGCTTTTTCCTAATGTTGCTAATGACATTATGAAAATGATTGATAAAGATTTGCATTGCTTGTTCAATGAGTATTCTTCTAATGCCGGGAGAATTGAATTGTTTGAAGGTAGATCTAGTTCTTCGATAAATCTTTGTAGTTCAATGGAAATAGATCAGTCAGAAATGAAAACGGGCTTGGCCAAACAAAAATACCTTAAGAAGAAGAAACAAGTTGGATTAGAAAGCAAATCTGAATTGGATAGATATTTGGGTGAGGATGAAGAAGTAAACAATTCAAGTTCATTTGATTTACTATTATGGTGGAAAATGAACAGTACTAGATTCCTATTCTTGCACAAATGGCTCGAGATATTCTTGCTATTCCTATCTCAACAGCTTGCCTCGGAAAGTGCATTTAGCACGGTGGACGTGTTCTCGATAGTTTTAGAAGTTCTCTAACTCCTCTCATGGTCGAAGCTTTGGTTTGCACACAAGATTGGCTTCGGAAATCTAATGATGCCATCAATCTTGAAGGTTATTTTGATGAACTTCAAACAATGGAAGATTGTAATATATAAATTTTAATTTATAAAATAAGCTTTTGTATTCTTTATATTAGTGATAGTAAGCATTCCCATAATTTAACTAACACTTTTGTTTTTAAATTTGTTAGACTTATCCAAAATACCCGAAGATCAAGAAGGTAACATACTTAGTATTAGTTTATAAAGTTAAATGTTTATTTAATTTATTTTTGCAACAATTTTTTATCATTTAACTAACTCATTCAATACTTTTACTAGATGTTTCAAGATTATCAACGGTGTTCGAAGCACAAGAAAAAACTTAAACGTTTCTATAATGGTTTTTGAACTGATGTGTTATTGTTATTAGTTTGGTTTGGTTTGTTATTGTTGTTGGTTAATTGGACTTTTGTTGTGTTCTTTTGGTGTAGGTTTGTATTGTATTTTGGACTTTTGCTTATGTTTTGTTTTTTTATTATAATGTTGTTTATTTCGACTCATGCTATTTACTTGGACTTTTACTTATGTTTTTATTATAATCTTTTGTATTATTTTTTTGTTTATTTGGAATCATGTTGTTTATTTGGGTTGATGTTGTGTCACTTTTATTTATTCACTTATTTACTTCAATTTTTGTTGTATGATTATGTTTAAAAACTTTAAAGAATTTTTTTGAAAATTACATAAAAATAAAAAACAATAATTTTATTTTATTTTTAAACTTAACTCGAACAAATAATTCGATTCGATTCGATTCGATTTCTATCTCACTCGATTCGATTCGATAAAACTTCAAATAAAGTTAGGATGATAAAATGAGATTCGAAAACTCGATTAACTCGAAAATTTTTGATTCGATTCGATTCGATCAAACGCTCACCCCTATATTTACTAGCCCGTTGAACCACTTGGAATACTAAGGATACTCGGGTCTCCTATCTGATAATAACATGCCAAAGTCATGTCCCAGACATGGTCTTATATGGGATGTTTCCTGTACTACAAATGCCATATCCCAGATATGGTCTTACATGGGAGTTCTCATATCGGTGCCCATGCCATGTCCTAGACATAGTCTTACGGGGGACCTCTCATCTCGGTACCAACGCCATGCCCCAGACATGGTCTTACGTGGGACCTCTCATAACCTCAATAATGCCAATGCCATGTCCCAGATATGGTCTTACGTGGGATCTCATCCCCCTAATGTCATGACATTTGTATCCGATACATTCCTAATGTTTCAATGAGACTTTTTAACACTGATTCTCTATCATCTCATACTTGAGTCAACATTAAATAATTTCATGAAATAAGTACATAATTGCTGGAAATTTAACAACAGTAATAATGATTATTGAAATATTGCATTTATTTACCGTAAACTTACCTCGGTACAAAATACGATCAAATCAAGCAACTTAGTCCTCAACCTTTTTCTTTCCTCAGTCTAACTCTGAATTACGTTCCTCTTGATCTATAATAGCAAATTTAGCTTATTTAATACTCACATTCATCAAAACAGTCCTTGACTTGAACTTTGGTAAAATTATGATTTTACCCCTAAACTTTTGCATATTTACACTTTTGTCCCAAAGCTCGGAAATTAAATTTCATCCCTTATTCTTATGTTTTATGATATGCTGAACATATTTCCCTTCTATGGCAACATCAAATTCCCACTCTAATATTTACTTATGAACATTAGGTATTTTTACCGATTTTGTCGTTTTACTCGTTTTCACTTAAAATCGCCTAGCAAAAGTTGTTTAACATAATTTCAAACTTCATATTCTATCATAAAACATCAAATAAACACATTTCCCCTATGAGTATTTTTCCAAATATGAACCCTAACATGAATTAATGGTAGAATAAGCTAAACCGAGCTACGAGGACTCCAAAAATATAAAAAAAAACATTAAAAACGGGGCTTGGATGCACTTACTATGAGCTTGAGAAAGTGAAGAAAACCTAGCTATGGAGTCCCTTGAAGTTTCGACCCCTTATGGAAGAAGATGAGCACATTTTGTCATCTTTTTCCCTTTTAATTCTTTTTATTACCAAATGACTAAAATTTCCTTCTTTAAAACTTTAGTTATTTTTATCTATACATGCCCATTTTTGTCCACTAAAATCTAATGGTCTAATTACCATTTAAGGACCTCTACTTCAATTATACACTTCTATTAAATCCTTTATCATCTAAAGCTTATATTTACCCACTTTTGCAATTAAACCCTAATATGCAATTTAGACATACAATCGTTGAAATTTCTTATCGATATTCTAACACATGCATCCAATCAATCGATAAATCATAAAAATTAATCACAATAAACTTTTCTATCTCAAATTCGTGGTTTCACAATCACTGTTCCGTTTAGCCCTGTTTTGGGATGTTACACATTTAACATTTAACATCTTTATTTCAAGTATTCACTTCAAATATCTTTTTTCCCATATTTATATTCTTATAAATATTTTATATGCACACTTCACAAAACCGCTCCATATATATATTTCCATATAAGCATTTAATCTAAATATTTCATCTTACCATTTCATTAACACATTTAACTCATAACCATTCCGTATATCACATTTTGTTTCAATAGTGCATATAAACATATCATTCTGAATCACTTATTTCAATTAAATAATGTGAAAACTAAATAATTAGATAATCATGCTCATCAATCATTTACGAGACACGTATGGGATTATTACTGAAAATGGCTCATCATATGTTTCTTTTTTATAATAATTCAATCCAAACTAATACATATATGTGTATAAGTATCTACCTTTAATCACATAATCATCAATATGAAACATATTACAAAATCATACTTCATTCAATATTCCAATGGTATACATCAATCTTTCAATATTGAACACATATTTTCATATCCCGGTGAACTATAGAAACATGACTTGGATACTCGGGTAAGTACACCACAACAAAGGCATGCGTAACAGAGGAACCAAAGTGCAAGCAGAGGCATAAATGTGCAACCAAAGGCATCGAAGTGCAAATAGAGACACCGAAGTGCAATCCCGTACAAGCACGTCTACTAACACTATTGGCATGCCAATCGTATCCTAATTGTTTACTATGTTCAATCGGGCATTATAAATTAATTAACGTATTTACATCCAGAAGCACTTCATAATTTCTAAACACATATTATAAATTTGATATATTCTTTTCAACATTGTAAAATTACAAGATTTCCCATTAGTAAATATTTCATTTGTACATAATTACAACATTTAATAATTTATAAGTAAATAATGAATTTTCACATTAAATAAAATTATCCAACAAACATTAATACAAATATAAAGAAATATTCATATACACATGCTTAGACTATGAACTTACCTATTATTTACCAACGGTTGACTTGTAGGACTATTTTATAATTTTTCCTTTTCCTTGGTTATCCTCTCATACGAAGCAAATCTTGATCTATAATATTTAAATTCAATCTCATCAACATCAATTACACATCCTAACTCAACTTTATGCGCATAACCTTAAGTTTTCATTATTTATGCATTTTCCTAAACTTTTACATTTCTTATAATTTAATCCCTAAACTCAAAATTCCAAATGTAACAAAATTTATTAAACACCGTGGAAGCCACATAACTTAATATACTAGAAAAATCTATATTTCTTAAAAATTCACAAAATTTCATGCCAATTTTAACATTTCATAAATTTAGTCTTTTAACTAAAATTATCAAAAATCACTTTACAAAATAGTCTTAATAAAAAAACTAATACTTCAAATTCATCATTTAACATCAAGAATAACTAAGATTCATGAATGGAAAAATGTAAAATCTTGAACAGTCTAAAAAACGGAGGTAGGAGTTAGCTGGATCCAGTTGCAACGATGTCAAAAATATAAAAATTACAAGAGACAAATGAGAAAATCACTTACATTCAATCACCTAAGCTTGGACGAATCTTCCCAAGGTGTAAAAATGGAGGTTCGGTTGTGGAAAATGAAAAATGAAGAAGATGATACATTCTTTTACTTTTGTTGTATTAATATTATTACATTAATAATTAAATTAATACATAAAATATGCTATAAATTATGGTTTACCGTCCATTAACATTATCATGGTCTATTTGCAACATAAAACCTCCCACTTCCACTAATTAAGCCATTTAGTCAATAAAATTTAATATTGATTAAGTTTTACATCTTTTATAATTTAGTCCTTTTTCCTTAATTAGCTAACCAAACATTAAAATTTGTGAATCGAACCTTCACATACTAATATAATAACCTTGTAAATATTTAATAAAAATATTTATGGCCTCATTTGACAAAAATAAGGTCTTGATACCTCATTTTCTAAAACCACTTCACTTTAGGGATATACCACTTGAACCTAATTATTCATTTAAATAACATAAATTATCAAATCAAATTTATTATAACACTATATTTGGCTCGTAAATATTAAATAATAATATTTACAGATTGACTCAGCAGATTTGTGGCCTCAAACCCACTATTTTCGACACCACTAAAAAATAAGTTGTTACAAGTCACATCTATGTCTTTATCTTTAGTGAGTCATCTGTTTTGATGCCTAAGATAAGACATCTCCCCAATTAGACTTGATGGACGACATATTAGTCTTTTAATCGATTTGCTCATTTTCGTTTAGACTAAGGACATGTTTAGGTTCGTTTACTAATATAAGTTGTCTTTCTGTTTTACAATTCGACCACATAATACTGCTTAGTACTAGTTAAACATTAGACAACCACTGAACAACTTTTGCTTCCATTTTGCTTTGCGTGCAAAAACCATGTGCAGGCAATTATACAAAGTGTATTAATGTAATCAATAAATTTGTTTTGTTAACCAATTTGTTTGAAAAAATTACAAGTGTACTTAAACGAAAATAATACACTTAGGGCACCAGATCTAACAGAGTGTGTAACATTCTATTTTTCAGTGGTGTCGAAAATAGTGGTTTCGGGGCCACCAAATCCGACGAGTGAGGTCGTAAATTTTACTATTTAATATTTACAAGTCAAATGTGATTTTAAAAAGGTTTTTGATTTGATAATTTATGTTATATAAATGATTTATTAAGTTCAAGTGGTAAGACCTTAAGGTCAAGTGGTTTTAAAAAATGAGGTATCGGGACCTCGCTTTTATAAACCGATCCGTAAATATTTTTATAAATATTTACAAAGTTTTATTAAGGTGGTATTAAAGTTTTGTTGGAAAATTTTAACGTTTCGATAGTTAATTAATTAAAAGGACTAATTTGTAAAAAATGTGAAACTTAATTATTATTAGTATTTAAGTGCCCAATTGTATAGATTAAAAATGGATGGTTTAATATGGAAAATTAGCCATAATTAGTGGTAATGGATGAAAATGCAGTTGATTATTAAATTATTATATGAACTGTTTTATTAATTAATGTTTAAAGTATTAAAACATTAAAAACAAAAGTAAAAAAAAATAGAAAATATCATCTTATTTTGGTTCTTTCACCGAAAAGAGAAGGAAGAAACACCATTGAAGAAGTCGTGGAGTTTCGACAAGCTTTCCTTCTTTGCATGGTTGTGCTATTGAGGTTCGTTTTTAATAATTTTGATGCTTTTGAGATCGTTGCAACTAGGTCCAACTAGCCCATACCTTTGATTTTGAAATTGTTAAAGATTTTAAATGTTGCAATTGATGAATCTAGTGATCTTTTTATGTAAAATAATGAATTTGAAATATTAGTTGTTTTTCAAAAGTATTTTTTAAGTGATTTTTGATGAATTTAACGATTAGGGGCTAAATTGTTAAAATAATAAAAGTACAAGGATTTAATGTGAAATTGTTACAAAACTGGGCTAAAATGGAGGCTATGAATGTTCGGCTAGTGTAAAATTTCTGTAAAAATGGTTAATTTGCATGTTTTAGGCTCAAGGACTAAATTGGATAGAAGTAAAATGTTAAGGGCAATTTTGTAAAAATTTTAAAATGACTAAATTGCATAAAATACATTGTTTTACTATCTAAATTAATAGATTGAATGAAATTATAAATTTAGATCAAGATCGGGTGGAAAATCGGCGAGTGAAAAATTACCAAAATGCCCCTATACTTTGACATTTTCGCAATTTAGCCAGGTAAGTTTGTACGTTTAAATAGCATTTTAAATTACGTTTTAAATACTATCATTTTATAATATCAAATTATTTCTCGACAAAAAAATCCGATGGCGTATCTGTAACACCCTAAACCCGGACTAGATGTTATGGACGAATCTGGCGATGTCACATTGAAAGGGATTTGAAGACAAGATTGTCGACTTTAAAAACCATTACAATAAGTTAGATTTTATTTAATTCGAAAAAAAAACTAGTTGATTTACTTTAAAACTTGTCTCTTAGCAGAAGCTTTTGTAACCAATTAATTTAGGGAAAATCGTTTCTATTTACGAAAAACCTTAGTTTTTAGAAAAAGAAACATTTTTTTATGGAGTTGCAGTTTTTAAAAAAATCCATAAAAAACAGTATAAAGTCTCAAATTTAAAGCCAACCAGTCTATAGTTCAGAAGACACATCAAAAACCCCAAATAAGTAATAAATTCTAGGCATTAACAGAAAACAATCTGAAAGTTACGTGTGGCCACCGTCTAGTCCTCCGATGCACCGACTCGTCAAGTTTGGGGATTACCTGTACAGATTAAACAGAGAAATGGTGAGTTTTTGCAAACTCAGTCTGTAATCCGCACAGAAAATATGCATACAGATAATCAACAGAATTTAGTTAGATACAGTCTGGGGCCCGTGCCCATCACAGAATCAATATGGGCCTTAGCCCATTCAGATACAATCTCAGAAATACATTAGGGCCTTGACCCATATCAGATACAGAATGCAGATACAATAAATCAGAATCCTACCCACCAGCCTCTACACACCATCTCTGTCAACCCTGCACACCGTGTGGGGATTAAATCAACCCACCCATCCTTACATACCATGCTGTACCGAAATGCAACACATAATTAGAAGGCTGCGACTGAGCTGCCAGATAACATGTTTAATAACCTTTCAGACACTTCCTCCAAATATCATCAACCCACCCCGATGCAATGCAACATACAAAATATGTCATGCCATTATGCAATTAATAGTACATACATTCAAATATCATAAGCCATGCTCGGTATCGAAATCAGACAGACAGATCACACATATAAAGGTCTAAGGAAAGCTTACCGACCCTACAGTTGGTCCACAGTCGACTTGGGCGACTCGTGCAACCTTATAGAAATTTTCAGAAAAATGGGCTCACACGCCCATGTGGTCCACTTGGCACAAATTGGCCTTGGCCATGTGATCCATTTTTAATGTAACCCGTGCTAGTTAATTATTCATATATGTTTTCACTATTTACTTATATGTTCCTTCAAAGCTGTCTACTTGACTCACTGTTACTAAATTATTTATACCTTGAGCTACAGAATTTCGAATTAAGATCCACTTGATGTCTTTGAAACTAGACTCAAAAAATTTTCTACCATAAAATTATCAGAATTTTTGGTTCACCCAATAATTACAGTAAAATCTTCAAACTTACCCCTGTTTTGCTTTCTTATAGTTTTTTCCTTTCTTTGATAAAAATTAATTATCTCTTAGTACAAAATTGGGATGATGTTTCCATTTATTTATATTGAAAATAGACTCATTAATAATTTAAACATGTAAATTCTAACCCCTAATTATTTTTCTCCAATTTTTGATGATTTTTCAAAGTCAGAATAGGGGAACCCGAATTCAATCTGACCTTGTCTCACAAAGTTTATTATACCTCAGATTTACAATTCCATTATTTACACCGTTTCTTCTATGAGAAACTAGACTCAATAAGCTTTAATTCTATATTTTTTTCATCCTCTATTTCAATTTCCAGAATTTATGGCGATTTTTCAAATTTATCCTACTGTTGCTGTCCAAACAGCAAGCAATTTTGGCTTTTCTCCGAATCCCTTTTTTTTGCGTTTCGGGTACACACCTCGTTTTGATGCTAAAACAGTCCCTGAGCACTCCAAAGCCTATAATCAAGATACTCAACACCAATTTAACGAATTTACAAACGAATTGACAACCAAGAGCGAACAGAAACACAACTTACCATTAATGATAACCCTCCGTTTAATTATTGTTAAGACGAGAACACTGAATTCACCAATCCAAGCCTCCCCCTACACCCAAATAGCAGAGAAAAAACATTACCACTTCAGTCGTTAAAAGATTCATGACAGAAATGAAGAGAAACACTTACTGAAACTAAGCAAACACTAACTGCGTGCGAAAACGAAGGAAAATAAATGGATTAGGGAAAAATCAAGAAGAAGAAAAAGAAGAGAAAGATGGAAAAACTTAGAAAATTTCGGCAAGAGGAGAGGGAGAAGAATAGATGGCAGAATTTTTTTTTGGAAAAGAGAGTGAAAATTTGGTTGTGGGAAAATAAATAAAAGAAAATCCTGATAACCCCTAAAATCCCTTAATCCTCTCCCTTAATTCCCACTGCACATCCACTACTCAGAATCCCCCTATTACACAACTCTATCCCAAAGTCTGAGGAAAAAATAATAGCCTTGCCTGTATAGGGATTCGAGCACAAGACCTCCACCATAATCACACACCATTTAACCACCAGACCAGCAGACCCATTCTGATGTAATTTACCCAAGAATCAAATAAAAGCCTACTAAACAAGAGTAAAACCTAATTCATTCAAAATACCAAAATTTGCCCAAGCGAAGGCTTGAACTTGGTACCTCCCAAACTCTCCAGAACACATAACTACTAAATTTGACAGATATTTGTGTCATATTTTCACAATAATGAATTTAGAAATTTTGGGGCGTTACAACTCTACTCCTTAAAAGAAATTTCATCCTCGAAGTTTTACCTGATTAGAACCAATGAGGCTATTGCTGACGCATCGCATCCTCAGGCTCCTACATGGCCTCCTTAATGCTATGATTACGCCACAGAACCTTCACTAAGGGAATAGAAATTTTCCCAAATACCTCTACATCATGCTCCAGAATCTGAACCGACTCCTCCTCGAAGGTCAAGTCTGGCCTAACCTCAATCTCCTCAATAGAAACAACATGTGTGGGATCAAAGCGGTAACACCTCAACATCGAGACGTGAAAAACATCATGAATGCGGTCTAACTCCAAAGGTAACTCCAACTGATAAGCGACAAGTCCCACACGTTTCAGAATGCGGTAAGGTTCAATAAACCGAGGGCTCAGCTTGCCTTTGTGACCGAACCTCCGGACCTTTTTCCATGGAGAGACCCTGAGAAAAACTAAGTCCCCCACAAAATACTCGATCTCATGCCTCTTCAAATCTGCATACGATTTCTGCCTATCAGAAGCAGCTTTCAAACGACCCCGAATCAATCTAACCTTATCCTCTATCTCAGAGACCAACTCAGAACCCAAAACACGTCGCTCGCCCAACTTAGTCCAACATAAAGGAGTGCGACACTTACGACCGTACAGCGCCTCGTAAGGTGCCATCTGGATGCTAGACTGGAAGCTATTATTGTAGGCATACTCCGCTAATGACAAGTACTCCTCCCAATTACCTCGAAAATCAATAACACAGCTCCTCAACATGTCCTCCAGTATCTGAATCACCCTCTCTGACTGACCATTTTTCTGAGGATGGAAAGTAGTACTGAAGTGTAATCTTGAACCCAGAGCCTCATGAAGCTTCTTCCAGAATCGAGACATGAAACGAGGATTCTGATCAGAAATGATCGAGACAGGTACCCCATGCAGTCTCACTATTTCTGATATGTAGAGCTTAGCTAATTTCTGAAGAGAAAAGCCTATCCTTACTGGGATGAAGTGAGCAGGCTTGGTCAATTGATCCATGATGACCCAGATAGAATCCTTCTTAGTGGGTGTTAGAGGCAACCCACTAAAGAAGTCCACCGTTACTCACTCTCATTTCCATAACGTTATCTTAATCGGCTACAGCAAACCCGAAGTTAACTGATGCTCAGCCTTAACCTATTGACAAGTCAAACAGCGAGCAACAAAGTCAGTAATATCATGCTTCAACCTTGGCCACTAGTACAATTCCCGAAGATCTCGGTACATCTTGTTCCCGTCGGGATGCATAGTATAGGGACTACCATGCGCCTCCCTCAGAATCGACTGCCTTAAATCCTCATCATTCGGTACACAAATTCAACCACAAAAAAAAGTACCCCATCACTCTTTATCCCAAAATCAGTAGTGCCACCATTCTCAACCTGACGAAAACGCAACCTGAGAGACTTATCCCCCAACTGTGTACCTCGAATCTATTCAATCCATGTCGGTTTAACCTGAAGTTCTGCCAACAGACTTCTATCGTCGAATAGGCTAAGTCGAGCAAACATCGCTCTCAGATCGATCATAGCCCTACGGCTCAACGCATCGGCCACCACATTGGCCTTGCCGAGATGGTACTCAATGGTACAATCATAATCCTTAAGCAGCTCAACCCATCTACACTGCCTAAGATTTAACTTCTTCTGAGTGAGAATATACTTGAGGCTCTTATGATCAATGTAGATAATACACTTCTCACCGTACAAATAATGCCTCCAGACTTTCAATGCAAAGACTATGAAGACCAACTCCAAATCGTGTGTCGAATAGTTTGCCTCGTGTGTCTTAAGCTGATGAGACGTATATGCAACCATCTTACCATCTTGCATCAATACACATCCCAAACCAACATGTGATGCATCACTATAAACCGTGAACTCCTTTCTAGGTTCAGGCTGTACTAAAACAGGAGCCTCAGTCAGTACAGTTTTAAGCTTCTCAAAGCTCTCTTGCTGCGCATTAGTCCAGTCCAACGATATACCATTACGTAACAACTTAGTCAAGGGTGCTGCAATCAGTGAAAATCCTTCCACAAACCATCAGTAATAACCTGCCAGCCCTAAAAAGCTGTGAATCTCAGACACATTCTTAAGTTACTTCCAGTCCAATACATCCTCAATTTTTCGAGGACTGACTCGAATCCCCTCAGCAGACACCACATGACCTAGAAATGTTACTTCACGTAACCAAAACTCGCACTTGCTGAACTTAGCATAGAGCTGCTTTTCCCTCAAAATCTGAAGAACAATCCTAAGGTGCTCGCCATGCTCATCCTCAGTCCTCGAATAAACTAATATGTCATCGATGAATGCCACTACAAACTGATCCAGGTAAGGCTGAAACACTCGATTCTTCAGATCCATGAAATCTGTTGGTGCATTAGTCAGTCGAAATGTCATTACTAGGAACTCGTAGTGACCATAACGAGTCATAAATGTCGTCTTATGCACATCAGCCTCCCTAACCCTCAATTGATGATACCCAAAGAGCAAGTCAATTTTAGAGAACACAGATGCCCTTCAGAACTGGTAAAAAAATCATCAATCCTCAGAAGTAGATACTTGTTCTTAATAGTCAACTTATTTAGATGTCGGTAGTCGATACACATCCTCATGGATCAATCCTTTTTGTTAACAAACAGTACCGGTGCTCCCCACGGGGACATACTAGGGCGGATGAACCCACGATCCAATAACTCCTGAATTTGAGCCTTGAACTCCGTAAGCTCCTTCAGTGCCATTCGATAGGGAGTGATAGACATCGGAGCTGTACCAGGGAGAAGCTCAATCCCAAACTCCACTTTTTGATTCAGAGGTAAACCCGGTAGCTTCTCAGGAAAGACATCCAAAAAATCCCTCGCAGTTCTGATGTCTTTAACTGTAGAGTCCTCAGGACCTAAAACACTTACATAGGACAAGAATGCCTCACATCCCTTATGGACCAACTTCTCTGCCACGAGTGCAGAGATCACATTAGATAACTAGTTCTGATGTTCTCCAATCATGATTACCTCCATATCCTCCTCGGTGATTTTTGCCTTCTCGACTAGGGCAAAAAGATCTTACTCCCTCTGTGGGGCTATCAAAACTCTCAAATTATCTCTGAGGCCATCCTCAAAGCGGACACATCACTCATACTCAGATGCCACTATACCTCGCGCATAACGGCTCAGTCTCAGAAACTCAGCCTCATATTCGTCCACTGATCGATCCCCTTGTGTAAGATCCAGAAACTCCCTTCTACGTGTATCCACATAACTAGCTTTGACATATTTCCCCTGGAAGGAGGTCTTAAGGAACTCCCATATCAGACATTCGGGCTGAGTGCTCTCCTCAACAGTCAGCCACCACTGGTAAGCCTCGTCCCGCAGTAGCGAGACTGTACCCTTTAATTTATGCTTAAGGGTGCAATCTAAATCATCGATGATCCTCTCCGTGGCCTCAATCTAGTACTCGACCACATTAGCGGCGACCCTAGTGACACCCCTGAAGAGCTAAGCTCCATTGGACAGGAGTCGTTTCGTAACCGACCCTCAACCCCCAAATCTAGTATTGGGCCCAGCGACCCTCTCCGAAGTCTTTAGCATAGCCTGGGACAATACATCGTCCCGAGCCATGTGATCTTGAGACCCAGTCTTAGTAGCGGGTGACACTGGCGTCTCACTCTTATCCAAAGTTGGTAGGCTGCCTGATGACGATAACTCAACTCGAGCCCTTCTACGACCTTTACCTTAGCCTTTAGTACACTATCCACGGATACCTCATATGCTCATATCTAATCAGATTTATCTGGTATTATAAGTTTTATGAATCAGTTACAGTTCCAATGTTTATTAACAAATTTTTTTATGTAAAACAGTATTGGTTATTCATAGTTCGTTTTCGTAAATCTCAATCTCACTACAGTATCCAGTTTCTCTACAATTTTTAGTATATACTAGCTAAAGTGTTTTCAGTACAGTTTACTACCTATAGTAGTTTCAAAATATACTATCCATAACAGTTTCAGTTTAAAACAAATCACACTTCAAAATACTTACAGGATCGGCGCCGGAGACTCGGTGTACCATATACTCAGTCAAAAATATTTCAAACCATTTAAAAATCATCTCTTTAAAACCAAGTTTTAAAACCAAAATCCACAACTGAGTTTTGCAACCTCGCTCTGATACCACTAAATGTAACACTCCAAAACCGACCTAGATGTTATGGTTGAATCTGGAAATGTCACATGGAAAGGGATTTGAAAACAAGATTATCGAGTTTAAAAACCATTACAGTAGGTTGGCTTTAATTTAATTCGAAAAAAAAACTAGTTGATTTTCTTTAAAACTTGTCCCTTAGTGGAAGCTTTTGTAACCAATTAATTTAGGGAAAATCGTTTCTATTTAAGAAAAACCTTATTTTTAGGAAAAACATCGTGTTTTGTGAAGTTACAGTTTTAAAAATAATCCATGAAAAACATTATAAAGTCTAAAGGTTAAAGCCAACCAGTCCATAGTCCAGAAGATACATCAAAAACCCCAAATAGGTAATAAATTCTAGTAATTAATGGAAAACAGTCTGAAATTTATGTGTGGCCATCATCGAGTCCTCCGCTGCACCGACTCGTCAAGTTTGGGACTACTTGTACAGATTAAACGGAGAAAGGGTGAGTTTTTGCAAACTCAGTGTGTAATCCCCACAGAAAACATGTATACAAATAATCAACAGAATTTAGTTAGATACAGTCTGGGGCTTGTGCCCATCCAAGAATCAATTTGGGCCTTAGCCCATTCAGATACAGTCTTAGAAATACATTAGGGCCTTGGCCCATATCAGATACAAAATACAGATACAGTAAATCAGAATCCTACCCACCAACCTCTACATACCATCTCCGTCCAACCCTACACACCATGTGGTGATTAAATCATCCCACCCATCCCTACACACCATGCCGTACCGAAATGCGGCACATAATCAGAAGGTTACAGCTGAGCTGCCAAATAACAGGTTTAATAGCCTTTCAAACACTTCCTCCAAATATCATCAACCCACCCCGATGCAAAGAAACATACATAATATGTCATTCCATTATGCAATTAATAGTACATACATTCAGATATCATAAGTCATGCTCGGTATAGAAATCAGACAGATAGATCACACATATAGGGGTCTAAGTAAAGCTTACCGACCCTATAGTAGGTTCACAGTCAACTTGGGCGACCCGTGCAACCCTACAGATCTTTTTAGAAAAATGGGCTCACACGCCCATGTGGCCCACTTGGCCCAAATTAGCCTTGGCCATGTGCTCTATTTTTAATGTAACCCGTGCTAGTTAATTATTTATTTATGTTTTCACTATTTACTTATATATTCCTTCAAAGTTGTCTACTTGAGTCACTGTCACTAAATTATTTATATCTTGAGCTACAAAATTTTGAATTAAGATCCGCTTGATGTCTTTGAAACTAGATTTAAATACCTTTCTAACATAAAATTTTCAAAATTTTTGGTTTAGCCAATAAGTACAGCAAAATCTTCAAACTTACCCCTGTTTTGCTGTCTAATAGCTTCGTCCCTTCTTTACTAAAAATTAATTATCTCTTAGTACAAAATTTGAATGATGTTTCCATTTATTTCTATTGAAAATAGACTCATTAATAATTTAAACATACAAATTTTAACCCCTAATTATTTTTTTTCAATTTTTTATGATTTTCCAAATTCAGAAAAGGGGAACCCGAATTCAATCTGAACTTGTCTCACAAAGTTTATTATACCTCATAATTTACAATTCCATTACTTACACCATTTCTTCTATGAGAAACTAGACTTAACAAGCATTAATTCTATATTTTTTTCATCCTCTAATTCAGTTTCTAAAATTTATGGAGATTTTTTAAAGTTATCCTATTGTTGCTGTCAAATAGCATGCAATTTTGGCCTTTCATTGAATCCCTTTTTTTTTTTGCATTTCGGGTGCACACCTTGTTTTGTTTGATGCTAAAATAGTCCTTGAGCACTCCAAAGCCTATAAACAAGATACTAAACATCAATTTAATATATTTACAAGTGAATTGGCAACCAAGAACGAACAGAAGCCTAACTTACCACCAACGATAACCCTCTGTTTAACTAATTTTAAGACGAGAACACTGAATTCACCAGTCTGAGTCTCCCTTTACACTCGAATCACAGAGAAAAAACATTACCACTTCAGTTGTTAAAAGATTCATGACAGAAACGAAGAGAAACACTTACTGAAACTAAGCGAGCACTAACCACGTGTGAAAATGAAGGAAAATAAATGGATTAGGGAATAATCAAAAAGAAGAAAAAAAAGAAAGATGGAAAAACTTAGAGAATTTTGGAAAGAGGAGAGGGAGAAGGATAGATGACATAATTTTTTTTGGAAAAAAGAGTCAAAATTTGGTTATGGGAAAAAAATAAAAGAAAATCCAGATAACCCCCAAAATCCCTTAAACTTCTCCCCTAATTCCCACTGTACGTCCACTACTCAGAATCCTCCTATTACACAACTCTATCTCGAAATCTAAGTAAAACATAATAGCCTTGCCTACATAGGGATTTGTACTCAAGACCTCCACTATATTAACACACCATTTAACCACCAGACCAGCAGACCCATTCTAATGTAATTTACCCAATAATCAAATAAAAGCCTACTAAAAAAGAGTAAGACCTAATTCATTCAAAATACCAAAATTTGCCCAAGCGAAGGCTTGAACTTGGGACCTTCCAAACACTCCCAGAACACATAACTACTAAAGCTGACAAATATTTGTGTCATATTTTCACAACAATGAAATTAAAAATTTTGGGGCGTTACAGTATCGGGGATCAATGACTAATGAAAAGGGATAGCTTCAGCTATCGAATGTGAAAAGAGAAAGCTTCGGCTATCGATTATGAAAAAGGGATAGCTTTGGCTATCGATTATGAAAAGGGATGGTGACAACCACCAACTATTGAAAGGGATGGCGACGACCATCAAATATGAAAAGGGATAGCTCCGACTATTGATTATGAAAAGGGATAACTTCGGCTATCTATTATGAAAGGGGATGGTGACGACCATCAACTATGAAAAGGGATGGTGACGACTACCAATTAATGAAAAGGGATGGTTTCAACCATCGAATATTAAAAGGGACGGTTACGACCATCATTTAGCACACTTTGGGTGAGCTCCGGTAAGGGTTCTAATTGACTTCATTCCGAAAAATATTGAAAGGTATGATTTACCAATGATCAATGTATGAATATTCATGTTTATGAAAGCTATGATATAAGTGATGTTATATTATGTACCATATCTTACCATGTGATGATATTACTAAGTTATGTGTTTAATGACTAGCTTGTGGCTATGGTTAATGTTATGCTTATGTCTTATGTGTATGCAAATGAAATGGTAAGTGTTCAATAAGAACTAAGACATTTTTATATAAAACTCAATGGAATGGTGATACATGGAAAAACATGATATGTTGTGATGGATGATAAATCCAATTGAATCATACTCAAGTATAATGGTTATCCATGTCAAATTCATATGAATCATGTTTAAATGAACTAACATGTATTGCTGATGTGCTAGGGCTTATGCCAAGCTTGTGGATATGATTGATGTTTATGACTATGCTTTTATTATGCATATGAAATGGGTAAGAAAAGGAAATGAAATGGTAAGTACATAGTTGGGATGTATTATGATGTATTATATGTGAGCAAATTGCTTATGCTATGGATAAATACATTGAATCGAGAGTTAATAATGTTGTTTGGGCTTATGTAAGCATTGGGGACAGAATGGAAAGTAAGTAAATAGAAAGATATATAATCTTATAAAAGTGATTGATGATGTATATGTTATGTCTCATGGAATCCTATCATGTTATGAATGGTCAATAAAAATGTGACATTAATAAACTTACTCATTTGTCAGTTGATGGTCATATCAATTTATGAATCTTATAGCATTGGCATAGATTTGTTTAATATTAAAATGGAATATTATGCTAAAAGTTTATACGAGCTTACTAGAATTCATTTCTTACGTATTTTTTCTTTTACCTTACAGATTATCGGAAGCCCGATTAGGTTGGAAGCTAGTCGGAGATCCATCACACTGTCCATCGATTTTATTGGTAGAATTTTATGCTTTGGTCATGGTTATAATTTCATGTATAGGTGTTTTGTGCTTAATGATATGACCACTATATTTGGCTTGTAAATATGGTTTTATGATTGATGACATTTTGGCATTTTTGGACTTGATGGCTAATGTTGAAATGGTTTAGTGATGATATGTTTTGAATGGCCAAATTGGTACGCTTGTGTGTGATATTGGCATGTAATGTTGCTTTGAATTTGTGAAACTTATGTTATTTTGATGCCTTGATGGTTGGTGTGCTTTTGGCACTTTGATGCTTAATGGCTATTGTTATATGATCAAATTGATGCATGATTTTATGGCCAAAGCAGTATGTGTTGGCATGTTTGCAAAGTGATCATTTAGGGCATGTTTTGATATAGGATCAAACATGTTTGGTTGAATTATGACCATTTGGACCTAAATTTGGTATGTATATATATTGGATGTTGGAACCATTTGGTATGTATATATATTGGATGTTGAAACCATGTTCCACGGGTACAGACATGGGTTGGGACACGGCTGTGTGTCCCTGCTTCGAATGCCCACATGGCTTGAGCTACGTGTGTGTGTCTCAACCGTTTGAGTCATACGGTTGTGTGACTCCTGCAGTGTGAATTTTTTCATCTTTTTCCATGAAGTTTTAAATGTTTCTGATTTAGTCCCGAATCATTTCTAAAGTGTTTTTAAGGCCTCGAGGGCTCGAATAAGGAACATTATGCATGTGTTTGATTAGATTTTGCAATGATTATGAATGTGTTAAAGTTACGTATTTTTGGAATACTCTGTAACCCTATTCCAAAGACGGATACAGGTTATGGGTGTTACAGAGTGAGCATACGTTTATTGTCATGAATTCTTATTTCATAAAGAATTTCATGAATATAGTCTTCCTAGAGAAAAATGCTATTTGTTTTTTGTACTACCTCAATACCCATAAAAAAAGTACGAAGGTCTTTAAGAATTTAAACTATTACTCATTGTTGAAGAAATTATGTTATCGGTTGAAAAAGAATGAACCTAGTCGAGTGAGAGCTAAATGAGTAGATACTAATTTTAGTTAGGAGATATTTTCATCAAAACATGGAAACAACAACTTGTTCAGAGATAATTTTTTTTACTCCGAGCATTCCTACTTGCCCACAACAAATAACAAAAGAGTTTAAGGATAAAATCACTAGAATGCCTTATATGAAGGCTACACACATATAAGGGCTTTAGTGAGGCAGGATTGAGAGTTAAGTTCAACATTGAAAAGCTATAAGAGCTACACTTCAAATCAAGAAAAAAAATTCAAGAGAGACATGTGTAAGAGTTTCGTTAGTTACGAGATTATTTTGTTGAGCTATGTGAAACAAATTTTGGTAGCATATTTAAACTTGAAATGGAGAGTAGTGATGATTTACTGCCATTTTCATCGTTTATACATATGTTTTAAGACATTGAAAGATAATTTCAAGGAAGGATTTAGACCTGTAATTGGTTAGATGATTGTTAGCTTAAAAGAAGAACTAAGGGGCTGTCGTTATCTGTAATTGGAAGAGATGGGAACAATAAAAGGTTCCCAATTACTTAGGCTATTACAATTGATCGAGGAAACATCAACCATTGGACATGGTTTTTAGGATTGTTGAAGATTGACCTCAAAATTGATGAAATGATTGGGTAGACATTAATGAGTGATGTTCAAAATGTATGATTTTTTTTCTAATGTTACACCCCAAACTCGGCCTAAGAGTTATTGCTGAATCTGGCAGTGTCACATTGAGGTGTTTAGCGTAAAACTTGTTGTTGTTGAAATCTTTAAAATCAATTAATCATTTTGTTATTAAGTGGTGATTCCAAAACGGGTTGTTCATTTCCAAGCGTGCATCATTAAAAACTAATCACTTTTAAAACGTTATAAATTTTCCAAAATCTCATTTATTGCGAAAATGTGGTGTCTTTGAAAATGATTACCTTTTGAAAACCCGTCTTATTCTACAACTATCAGTTTATATTAAACTAAATAAATAAAAACCCCAATTTAAAGTTTATAGCTTTAAAGAGACCCTTTTACATAAAAATACCCAAATTCAGTTACTTATAAATCAAAAGCTAAAAACAAAAGCTAATGCGGTTGTGTGGCCACCTTCGAGTCCGTCATAGCTCCGAACCGTTTAACGCTGGGGATTACCTAAAAGGTAAAAAACGGGGTGGGTTTATGCAAACTCAGTGTGTAATCCCCTTATTAAAGAAACAATCAGTAAACAGAAACAACACAGTCTAGGCCTGAGCCCTTTAATAGTAATAGTACAGTGTGGGTCTTAGCCTAATATAGTAACGGTGATGATTGAGCCTGAGCCCCCATCAGCCTCGGTTGGGCTTGAGCCCATATCAAATGGTACATATCACATATATCTGGGCCTAAGCCCATCTCATTATCAAAATCCGTATATGCAATGCATAAATACCCATACCAACCCCGCATTCCGTCTCCTATCCAACCCTATACTCCTGTGGGGATTAAATCAACCCACCCATCCCTACACTCCTTATATAGCACCGGTTGCGGCACTAACCAGTATAGCAGCAAAGCTGCCAGTAACCAGAATGGCTAAGAGCCATAAACAGGATAGCTATAAGCTATAAACAGAATGGTTACAAGCCAGAAGTACAGTAATATGATTAGCACAAAGCCATCAGTAGTAGTAATATGATCGGCACACAACCATCAGTAATAGTAGTATGATCGGCACAAAGCCATCAGTAGTAATATGATTGACACACAACCATCAGTAATGGTAATATGATCGGCACACAACCATCAGTAATGGTAATATGATCGGCACAAAGCCATCAATAGTATCGGAGCAAAGCTGCTAGCAACAGTATCACAGTAAAGCTGACAGTAACAGTATATGTGGTCAAGCTACTAGTAACAGTGATTGTGGCAGAGGCACCAGTACAGTACTTCCTCCATAACAGAATCCCTACCCCATGCAGTATGTCGTGTATGCAGAATGTCATGCACGGAATCAGTCATACAAATCACAGACAAATCAGTCATTTAAATCACAGACAAATTAGTCATTTACATCTTGGACAAATCATTCATTTACATCACAGGCAAATCAATCATTTAACCCCGAGGGGCAAAATAGTCATTTTACCCTACAGGGGCATTACGGTCATTTTACCCTATAGGGGCATTACGGTCATTTTACCCTACAGGGCATTACGATAATTTTATCCTATAGGGCATTACGGTCATTTTACCCTACAAGGCATTGCGGTCATTTTACCCTACAGGGGCATTACGGTCATTTTACCCTATAGGGGCATTATAGTCATTTTACCCATCGAGGGTATTTCGATCATTTTACGCTTTAGGGGTATTTTAGTAATTTTACCCTTCGAGGGTATTTTTGTAATTTTACCTTTCGAGGGTATTTCGGTAATTTTACCCATCGAGGGTATTTCGATAATTTTATAACATTTTTAAAGGTCTACAGTCACCTCGAGCAACACAGATAACCTAAATGGTCATAACGGTGCAACTGGGCCCAAGGCCTATATTCGGCCCAAGTGGGCCCACACGCTCGTGTAGCCCAATTAGCCCAAATTCAATCACGACTATGTGAACTACATAGCCCGATCCAATATTTCCCACCAATCGTGGATTTTATTTGTGTGGGGCGCACAAGCCGTTGAGCCCGTATGGCCCATTCTGACCCACGTGGCCCATTATAGCCTAAGCCGATAGAAATGCTCATGGAGGCCTCTACAATCTATCACCCACGATTCATAGGTTCGGCATTCCACACGAGCGATCACACGCTCGTGTGGTCCCAAACGCTGTATTTCGGCTTTTGCCGTTCTACAGTTACAGTGGGGAGTTTACACACCTGATGCGATTTGTAGATTCCCTTCGATCCAAACACTCTTATTCTGCAAATCCATGATCATCGCACCCTTGGTTCCTAGGCGAAAGCGACGAATACCCTGAAAACCTGGCCGATCTCCCCCTCTAGAACAAGGAACAAATATGATGATATATATAACTCTCCACAACAACAACCTCCCCAAATCCCAATATTCTCTCATCAAATCTCTCCCCTTATCACTCCACCGATTTCTCCTCAGCTCCCTCTATGACTAGTTCAAACTTCTTTCGGTAGTATTTCACTCCAACTCTACCACTTACATGGCTCAAGCAGCAAAATAAATACCCCATTGCGCAACCCAGGACTTGAACCTCAGACCTCACAGTTACACAACACGCCACCTTGTCACTAGACCACAAGCTCTTTTGTGTCACATTTTGTCTTTAATTAACTAGGCCAAAGTCCAGGTTCCTTTAAAAGAAAAACCAAAATAAATTTCAAGAGCCAAGACTTGATCCTAGGCTCCCTTGCAACCTTAAGGACGCCACAACCACTAGACCACATGCTTCCTTATGACATTTTTTTAACACAATAATTTAAAAGGCCTACATCCAAGCATCCAGGGTTTTATCCACTTAAAACCAAAATTTTTGCTAAAGCCTAGGTTTGAACCAAGGACTTTTCCAACTCCTCTCAGGACCTTTAACCACTAAAGCAAACATACTTTTGTACACAGTTTCCAAATTGTTCCCTTGCTCAAGGCCCAATACTTCTAGGCCCAAATTCCGGGGCATCACATCTCTATTTATGTTATGGTATATTACAATTATATAACACTTATTTAATATTTTATAGTTATGTTTATTTATTTTTACAAGGTCTTATTCATGTCGTTGATGACCTTCTTCTATATGTTTAGCAAAGGATGTGTTCTTGACATATTCACACTAGATGGGGAAGACATTCAAAATTGCAATACTTAAAATGTTGTTCTAGATGTGTACAATATCTCCAATCCAAAAACAATATTTAAAGCACGTGGAAGTCCCTGAGGCATCAAATTTGGATGCTTATAAACACTTGAATGATAATTGGAATACAATTTATTGGTCTTAAGATTTTTTTCTCAAATATTAAAAAAGCGTTATCTTAGATAAAAACATGTATGAGACCTTTAAATTGGTTATTTTAGAAGCACGAATGAAACTGGTGATATACCATAATTTGATTTGGCAAATTAGGTTCTTTTCGCTACTTATAGAGCTTGTGATAAAGCGTTTTTATATAATTTTCATTAGTTTTAGGTATTATCTATTTATTATCTTAAATTGAATAAAATGAGTCTTTTCATGATGTTTCTTAACCAATTAGGCCAATTCGAGCCTAAGGTAGTTCTAACAAGTTGATGAAGTGTGCAAGAAACAACTAAAGCTGAGGAGTTAGTGGACTAGATCAAATGTCTCGACATTGAAGCTGCTACAACACTTAGACAAATTCTCGACCAACATCGACAAGGCAAGTAAACTATGGCCAAAGTTAAGACATTGAGGAAGTAAGGTCACAACATTGGACCCTAGAGTCACGACATTGAACACTGAATGTCTCAACATTCGAGCCAGTAATCGAATATGGAACTTGATCAAATAGCTACAGGAAAGTTGTGACATTGAGACAACAAGGTTTCCCACAATTTCGCGACATTGAAACAACAAATTCGCTTGCAAAGTTGCAACATTGGTGCTTGACGGACTTAAATCTACAAAGGTTTTTCTTTGTCTGTACAATCAACATTAACTTGTTATTAAAGGTCGAGTCGAACCAATTAGGTCAAAATACATTCCTACTATAAATGTAACATTAAAACATTAGATTAGGGAGGTTGTTTATGTTTTAGTTTAGGAGATTAGATAGATCTAGGGATTCAACTTTGTGATTTTTATAGTTTTTCATTCTAAGTAAAAAGTTATGTTTTTATAATTCTTTTTGTTATTTATTTTCTTTACTTTTTGCGCTTTTTCTTGTTATGAATTTCCAATCACGAGTATTTACAAATATTCGTCGCCACCCAAGTGATCTCAACCCTCAGACTCTCTGGATTTCTAAGTATCTCTTAACTCTTATTCTTCATTTTTCATTATGTTTTCTGAATTATTTGAGTTAAACATATTCAGAATGGGTAGTAAGGTAAATCCGTAGAGAGATTGGTTAATTGAAGTGGGCGTAATTAATCTATGTTAGGGTTTAAAATTTGATTAATTGGATTAGATCAAATGTGCTTGAAACCTTAGAATTGACGACTCTATGTAATAGTTTTGGTAGATGAGATCGAAAGGGTATTCTACTTAGAACTTATTTGATTTAGCCTAGTTTAGATCCATCGTGTAGAAAGATAAGTGGACTAATTTTATTAGTTGATTTAATTATAGGCCGAAAGGTATTAATTAGGTCAATTAATAGTTAATCGATAAAATCCTTAATTCTAGGTTAATTGCGATGGATGTTAATAATCTTCTGCTTGGTATTCACGGTAGTAATCTGGTAATTTTAGTATTTATGTAATTTAGTCCTTTTCGTAGCTCAATTCCCAATTTCAGTTAATAGTTAGTCGTGCTATAGTTAGTAGTCTAGTAGCTATTTAGACTTAGTTGGGTGTGTTCGTCATCGCTGTTAATTTAATTTAGTCATACATCCCTTGGATATGATCTTTCGAATACTTCTAGTATTTCATTGTAAAATAACACTATATTACAATTTGACCTATTCCCTTGCAGATACCACATTTTATTTATATATTTAATTACATTATTTTAAGCTCCATTGCACATACACTAGGGCACGATCAAGTTGTTAGCACTGCTGCCGGGGAGGTTTTGGTGCTCAATTGAATTATAGTAATATTTGTATTCTAGTTAGGGTAAGTAGCAAATTCCAATGTTATAGATACTACATTTTTATATTTTATTCTTGAAATTGGTTTTTAATTTTTGTTAATTAATTCAATTATCTTGTTTTGCAGTGTATGACTTGAAGCAGGAATTGTTAGAGTATGCCCAAAGACCAATAATGAGATGATTGTAATTACATAATCGTTTTACCATGTTAGTAATATAATACATTTCCATTATTAGTTAAGTATTATTGTGGGCTTGAACAATAATAATACATTGAGACTAATGTGTAATTGATTGATGACAAAGCATTATCATTGGCATAAGGATGTCAAAATCAACACAGGAGTATGTGTTAGAGAACAAGATATTGGACTGACCCACCATGAGTATGTTTCTTGGATTATTATGTGATAGTCACAAACATTACTCATAGTGATAACTATGTATATGATCATCAGACTTGAGATCATCATTGTCCTAACATCATGAGCTGTATATTTTGATGCAGTCAAACATTTTCCGTAACAGATTGTATTATAAAGATTGATCAAGATAGGATTTATCCCTCTTATATAATGGGAATAATATATTGGGCCACTTGATGGGGTGAGACTAAAAATGCATGACCATGCTCAAATAAGCTGATATGAGATATCACACTTATTTGTTTATTCTAGTCTACATAGAATATCAAGAAATATGATATTGGACTATACAAGTGTGACTATACAATGACTCGTCTCCAATATAGATATAAAGGATAAAAGGATATAATACATGAAAGTTTATCACTGAAAGGTTATGTCGAATCATGACTTTTTTGTAACTTGGGTAGTAATGATGCATTGCTAGATACCACTCATTTTTTGTAACATTAGAAATGTTCTAGTATTATTACTAATGTTACAAGAACCTATAGGCCCATACCTTATGGTTAAAACAAATAGACTTCATGCAAATACGTTGGGCGTATACCCTCCTACATGCATCATTGGCAAATTGTATTGCTTGACAGATAGTATCGTTTGGCGGATAGTATCGCCTAGCGAATACGACTCATAGCTACATTTCATAGTTGATATTCTTTTGGAAAGAATATAAAATTTAATACCTTCCCTAATTTTCTCAAAAAGTAAAAGGGAATTGTTTCGCTTTATTATAGGTGATTAATAAAAGGAAAAAAGACCCTTGATGATATGAGAAGAAAGTAAGAAAAATTCAAGAGGTATAGTAACCAATTTAAATTCTCTCTGAAAAAAGTTCAAAGAGTTTTGTTGTTCGTGCTTAACTGAGTGGATTATGTAGAGGCCGAGATGATTCTGTTGAGGCTTGGAATCAACACCCTAAAAGAAACCAGATCACTAAATGTATATTTCTAATATTGTTTCAACCCGATTCATTCCTTATACTTGGACCCTTGGTTGATGACCGCTGGAATATTTTTTTCATTGCGCCATAGAGCGTACCAATGATCCAACAGTTGTATCAGAGCCACTTGTATGATACAAATCTGAGATTAAATTTATTGGTTGATGCAATTGTATGGGATTTATGTTGTTTTCATCTGATTTTCTCGATCTGTTTCATGTATATCTATGATACATGTAATCTGTTTAACTTATGTGATTATATGTTCATCCCAATCACTGATTAAATGTTAATCATTGATTTTGATGTCTATTGAGTTCTATATATTATTTGTTCAGTGTTAACAGATCAGTCTCGGGACAATTTTGTAATTCACATTAATAATCGACTGACTGAATAAATAAATATCATATATTGTTTGTTGTGGTTGATATGCACAGTGTTTGAAATGCATGGTTATGTATCCTCCCAAAGCCGACCTAAACATTATGGCTAGATTGAGAAGGCTACATTAGCCACCGAAATGGCTAAGCTAACTTAAGTTACTTTTAAAGACTTTAAATAAACTCTTTTTAGAGAAAATCGTAGTTGTACTTTGAGTTAGCTTAAAAGCATTCATTCATTAGGTTGTGTATACTTAGGATTCATTTTATTGTAGATAGCGTTGTTTTAGAAAAATCGTTTGCTTGTCGCTCTTCTTTTTAAAAAACTCGATGTTAAACTAATGTAACAGAAAAAGCTTTTTTCCAAGTCATTTTGGAAACTTAGTTGCCTGATCGATTTTTTTCAGAAACAGTTCATTTGCAATGCAGCCGAAACTAGGGAACAATATCAAATTTTACTTAAGCTTGATATCATGCATTATCCGGTTATTATGATTAAGTAATCCATTTATGAAAAAATGCCCAAAAGAAAAGTTACCAAGCCACAGACCAGAAGTCATTAAAAATTACAAATAAAAACAAATAGAGATTGATTAATACTTATTAAAAAAATAATTCAAGGTTTAAGGTGATTCTCTGAATGCCGAGTCTATTCCTAATTTTGAGGTTTACTTAAAAAGTTAAACACTATTGGGGGGTGAGCTTATGAAAAGCTCAGTGTGAGTCAAACAATTATTTAAACAAATATAAATATCGAATACAGTGTAACATATTAGCTTTAATAAAAGAAAATAGAACCACAATAGGAATTTCATATAATTACAAAGTCCTTATCAATATTGATGTCAAACGGTGTATGAGCATGGGTCATCATTCATTCAAGTAACAATCATTAATTTCGATAATATTCAATACAACAAAATACAATACGTAGCATAAATCAATAACATTCAAATATGTCTTGCACATGATGCAATGCAAAAAGGTTCCTTCCCATACCATCCGCTACACACCACGAGTTCCCCAAAACCCATCATCCAAACTCCAAAACATTATGGGCTTAAGCTAGTTGTGGTTAAAACCACCTACAACAATATGCAAAAAATTCTACTAGTAAAAATACAGACAAGCTGCCAGTAAAAATGCAGATAAGCTACTAGTAAAAATGCAATAAATCGCCATTCCCCTCAGACTTAATATGCCACCGGTACTCCACTAAAATCCTCCGTCAACCACAAAATCGCAACCCAATGCATATGCAATATGTCACACAATCTCATACATAATCATATCTCAATACTTTTCACATTCATTTGACATGCTCAGCATGTCCTCAATAATTACATACTTTGAGTAAATAGAAACAGTGTTACAATCTTTCAAATTACCATTGTGTTGGTATCAACCAATATCGTTCAATTTCACATACTTAACGGATTTTCATTATGCATAAATAGCACCTTTTTCAGTACATAATATAACAAATATCTCATGCATTTAAATCATACATAAGCTTAATCAAACATTCTCATATCTCGCAACACATTATATCATCCAATCAAACATTCTCATATCTCGTAACTCAAATATGCAATTACAAACTTAATCAAACATTCATACTATCAAACTAGAGATTTTGCCAACATGTCAATATTTTAAGGCTTGAAACATGCTTGGTTCGGCCACTCACAAAATCAAAAATTTGGCTATTAAGCCAATCCATTCAGCAAGCTAATTTATCAAATATAACATGATATTTAACATTTTCAAACAATTTTATAATTTTAGGACCCACACGTTATTTTTCGCTTCCTCGCAGCACACTAGCAAATCTTCTAATTTTCCTTAATAATTCCTTAAACAAACCTAAACCAAAATTTAGTAGAAATTCAATCAATTTAGAATTAAACCAGCTCCCAAAAACCCACTTATGAGTTCAAACCAATTGTTAAAATTATAACTATTTTATGAATAAAAAATAGTTAGATTTCTTACACTGTATTGATGCAAACCGTACGTACAATCGTTCTTTGCCTTTACAAATGATTTGGGGTGTTTGGGTCAACACATAATTCAATAATATACTGGAAAATAATTAGATAATTAATGATTAAATTACTTCATTTAATCAATTCATAACCTTAACCCAACAACTATGTCAAAATAACAAACTAGTTACCCTTAATTGCACTTACATTTCAAGATTTGTGGGTTTCGAATGGCCAATCGATCAAGAACATTTTTCCCTAATTGAAATGGGTTTAAAAGTTGATTAGGAGGGTTAAATAACTCAAATTAAGTCTGGAAAAATATAAGCAAGAACCAGGAAATAAAAGAACCCCTTTTCTTGCCTATAGTTGCACGCACCACCACCTACGGTGGCCAAAACTGGGGCTAAACTTTAAAACAGTTTAAGATCTCATTAAAATTTGAAAAAATGCCTGTGAAATCCTTTAAAATCCACCAAATACAATATTTGAAAATTTTGTTTTTTAATTGGTAAAAGTAATCAAGAAATTGAATAGAAAATAGACCTTCCACAAGTTAGTCGAGAGAAACAACAATGACACTTTCTTGGCAATGTTCAAATTGATCTTGGTGTTCAAGATTTCAGATTTGGGGCTGATTTTAATGAGGAAAAATGAAAGCAATATGACAAAGAATATGTTAACAAATCTTGTGGCAAAAAGAAAATAAGAAAGAGGTAGTAAAACTAGGTGTAGGCGACGATAACAATAGAGGAAAGGAAAAAAATTAAAATCAAAGAGAATGAGAGGAGGAGAAGAACGACTAGGGAAATGAGGGGGAGGATTAAAGGCTGATTATTAGTGAAAAATTAATATTTATACCTAGGCTAACTAGGCTTCCATGACCCACACATTAAAACAAGGGGTTTTTGTTAAAAAAATTAAATTATTTGCATGGGAATGAAACTGAAGTTAGAACCTCAAGGATAAATTCACTAATGTTTAACAATCAAACCAATAACTCATTCTTGATATAATTTTGAAATATTTATTTTAAGAAAATAAAACCTGTCACAAACTAAGGTTTAAGGAAAATTTACAAAATAATAAAAATGGTGAGAGAGAAGGGATTTGAACTTGGGTTTCAAGGAAAATTTCACAACACTTAACCAACAAACCAATACCTCATTTATTTTCTAAAAATGCATAGATAATCTTAAAAATTAGGGCATCACCACTCTCTCTTGATTCACAAACCCGGTTCTGCTAACCCTCGATTTTTGGGATGTTACAGTTATAGCCCGATAGCCCATTTAATAAATAATTTACAAAGGTTGTAATTTTATAAATACGACCTACGTGTCATGCCTTTCTATTTTTTTCTTTTATTTCTTTCTCCTCCTACTCCATCATGTGTAAAACAAGTTTCTATAATTGTAAATTGTACGAGCTTCTATGAATTAGAGGAGATGAAAGTTGGGCTACTTTAAGTGAGAAAGAAACTTGTGAAGTGACTTACAAACTTAGGATTCCTTTCGGTTCTCCCATTAGCTTGGAAGGAACCACATTTGTTTTAGGGGCTATGACTATTGCATTTATTTACTGCTTTATATTATTCATGTTAGTGATACAATGGATGATAGGTTAGCATATATGTTTTAGTATATTGATACAATCAACCTTAATAAATAAATAAAACGGATTAAATTTTAACATTTAATGGTGAGATGAATTTTACTTAAACAAGTGATATTGCCGGTTATAATATTGGTTAATAACTTAACTAGGTTACTCTAATAGGATTAGAAACCTAGAGGCAAGAGATTTGGATGATCATGAGATGGTTGGAACAAGAGTTGTTCACCAAATAATGAGTTACATAGGATGTAATTAGCAAGTGTTTCTTACCTAAATAGACCATAAAATCTTGAGAGTAAAGCCAAAACTGACTTAAGAAGAGGTGAAATATGGATCATTTCCCACTAGAAAAACTTTAGAGAAATAGTTTTTTGAAATTAATATCTAGGGGCTATTAATAATAAAATAGTGGGAGCATCATTTAATAAAGTCCTTTAATGTTTATAATAAAATTGATAAATTTACTCATAAGCATGTTTTATTATTCTAGATTTATTATGGCAAAAAAACAAAAAAAAAAACAAACTCTTTAACATTGCGATCTGTCCTTGAGAAGGACAAGTTGAATGACTTGAATGACTTAACTGGTTTCTTAACTTGATGATTGTCCTTGAACAATAACATAAATTATATGTCATTGAAGAACTTGTTCCTAATAAACCAACAAATAATGCCTCAAGAGCTAACAAGGATGCTTATAAGAAGCATCTTGATGACATGTTAGACATAGGATGTCTAATGCTTGCCACCATGACTCCTAAGCTTCAAAAGCAACATGAGGATATGGTTGCCTATGACATGATCTAGCACATCAAATAATTATATGAGGGGCAAGCACGTCAAGAGAGGTATGAGACATCTAAAGCTCTATTTTAATGTAAAATGGTGAAGGGAACTCTTGCGGGAACTTACATTCTCAAGATGATAGACTATATTGAAAGCCTTGAAAAACTTGGATTCCCTCTAGGTGTGGAATTTGTAACACCCCAAACCCGGCCCAAACGTTATGGCTAGATCTAGCGATGTCATATGATAGGGTGTTTAAAAACTGTGTTGTCGCGTTAAAACCATTTCCATTGAATTCCTTATCTTAATATCTTATTAGTTCCAAAATTGTATTGCTCATTTAATCAATAGTTTCAAAATGGTATTCCTTTACGGAAGCTTTTAGAACAGATTAAACAATTGTGAATTTAGGAAAAACATTTGTTTCTTTTGAAAACCGAGGTTTCCTACTAGTAGTAGTTGTAGTCCATAAGGTAAAGATAATTAAAACCCAAAACCAAAGTCCAAAATTCCAATTACAACCCAAAAACTTAGCCAGTAAAAATAGAATAGAAATAAAACCAATTATCGTAAATATGGGTTAAAAACCATGAAAGTTCAAAATCGTGGTCACTGCTGAGTCCTTTACCACACCGATCCGTCTAGATCTGGGGATTACCTGTGCACATTTAAACAAATGGGGTGAGTTTATGAAAACTTAGTGTGTAATCTCACAGAAAACAAACAATTTCAAATCATAGTGCACAGTTAAAGTAGTCCTAGGCCTAATCTCTTTTTTAGTATCAGTAACAGTTTGGGCCTCAGCCCATCTCAGTATAGTATCAAATATACAGTAGGGCCTTAGCCCATCACAGTATCAATAGCAGTCATGCAGTATTCAGTAACAAAGTCCTACCCAACCAGCCTCTACAGACCATCTCCGTCCAACCCTACACTCCAGGTAGTATCGAATGCTTCACAAAATAGTAATTTGCAGCTGAGCTGCCAGTATGTTAGGCTTAAGAGCCTTTCAGTACGCTTCCTACAAATATAATTAACCCAACCCCATGTAATGCAACATACAAGTCATGACATGCTATCTCAGGACATCAGTACATATAACTAGTTCAGTATACAAGCATACTATCATCATGCTCAACACATATATAAATCAAACAGTTAGTTCATACAATTAGGGGTCTAAGTGATGCTTATCGACCCTATAGTAGGTTCACAGTCGACTTGGGCGACCCGTGCAACCTTAGCAATCAATTTAGTGAAAATGGGCTCACATGCCCATGTGGTCTACCCGTGTGGCCCACTCGGGCCCAAATTGGCCTTAGCCGCGTGGTCCATTTTTAATGTAACCCGTGCTAGCTAAATATTCAAATATGTTTTCACTATTTACTTATATGTTCCTTCAAAGCTATCTACTTGAGTCACTATTACTAAATTATTTATATCTTAAGCTACAGAACTCCAAATTGAGATCTGCTTGATGTATTTGAAACTAGACTCAAATAACTTTCTACCATAAAATTTTTAGAACTTTTGGTTTAGCCAATAAATACAGTAAAATCTTCAATCTGACCCTTGTTCTATTGTCTAACAGCTTTGATCCTTCTTTGCTAAAAATTAATTATCTCTTAGTAAAAAATTTGGATGATTTTACCACTTGTTTCTATTGAAAATAGACTAATTAATAATTTAAACATGTAAATTTTAACCCCTAATTAGTTTTCTCAAATTTTTGATGATTTTCCAAAGTCAGAATAGGGGAAGCCGAATTCATTCTGACCTTGTCTCTCAAAACTTATTATATCTCATGCTTTACAATTCCATTACTTACACCGTTTCTATTATAAGAAACTAGACTCAATAAGATTTAATTCCACATTTTTTCATTCTCTAATTAGATTTCCAAAATTTATGGTGATTTTTCAAAATTAGCTTACTGCTATTGTCCAAACAGTAAGCAATTTCGGCTTTTCGCAGAATCCCATTTTCTGCGTTCCGGGTACACACCTGGTTTCGTTTGATGCTAAAATAATCCCCGAGCACTCCAAAGCCTATAATTGAATGAATAACACCAATTTAATCTCACATAACGTGATCCTAAATCGAACTCGTATCGAGGTTTTAACCCATAAGTGACTAAACATTACTTTCAACCGATGAACAGTAATTTCCACACAAACTAAGACTCCGATTGGTGATTATGAGCCCTTGAACCCTCCCCTAATTGGCATAAACAAAACACTTCAGAAGAAAGTTGACAAATGGATACAAATCACTTATCTAAAACTTACCGAACGATCGTAGACAAACGTGGAGCGACACGAGGGAGAGTGGGAAAAGAAAAATCAAAAAGATGAAGGGCGAAAGAGAGCAGAAATTCGGTAGCAATGAAAAGAAAAATGACAAGAGGGTGGCAGGATTTTGGGGAAAGTAAAAAAAGGAAAAAATAAAAAAAATAAAAAAAATGAGCAGAATATTTGATAACCACCCTAATCCCTTATTTCTCTCCATCAAACTCCCTCCTAAATCCACTACTTAGATTTTTAATCAATCTCAAACTCTCCTGGACGCACAAGCAAAAATAATTCCCACCCCAAGATTCGAACACAGGACCTCCTTCACATCAACACTTTACTTATCCATCAGACCAGTAGGCCCATTCTGTTAATTATGTGCCAACTTTTACTTAAAAGCCTATTGAGCAAAGATAGGGCTTATTCATAAAAATACCAAAATTTGCCCAAGTCCTAGCTTGAACTCGGGACCTCCCAAACACACCCAGAACACATAACCAATAAAGCAGAAAGATATTTTGTGTCACACATTCACAATACCCAAAATTAAAATTTTGGGGCGTTACAGAATTGGCCACCGATGTCATCCTGCAATTGTTTTCAGATAGTTTTAGCCAATTTGTCCTTAACTTTTACATGAATGAAATTCATAAGACTTTGTCAGAGTTACTTAGCATGTTGTGAACTACTGAAAGTAATATGAAATGGGGTGGACCTAAACCCATATTGATGGTCTGTAAGGACAAGGGCAAGGGAAAGCTTAATGCTAACGCAAAGCCTAAGGATAATGGCTAGGCCAAACCCAACAAACGAAAGACTGCATTGAAACCTATAGGAGGAATTGTTAAGGAAGGAAAATGTTTCCATTGCGGTAATATCAGACATTAGAAGAGGAACTATCCTACCTATCTTGAAGAGGTTAAGAAGGCAAAGGAAAGCAGAGCGTCCACTTCAGATATTTATATTATTGATATTAATTTATCAATGTCTACTTCTTGGGTATTAGTTATCGGTTGTGGTTCTCATATTTGTACCTTTGTACAATAACTACAAAGGAGTAGGAATATGAGTAAAGGAGATGTGGACCTGCGAGTTGGAAATGGACCAAGAGTTGCTACATTAGCTATAGGAACATGTATTTTATCCTTACCTAGTTAACTTGATTTATGTTTGGAGGATTGTTATTTTGTGCTCAGTTTGACTAAAAACATTATTTCATTTTCTTGTTTAGACAAAATTGGTTTTGAGATAATTATTAAGAATAATTATTGTTCATTTTATCTCGATAATATTTTCTACAGTTCGACACAATTAATAAATGGTCTCTACATTTTAGATCAAGATATGCCCATATATAACAAAAATACTAAAAGATAAAAAATAAATGACTCTAATCAAACTTATCTTTGGCATTGTCGATTGGGTCATATAAGTGAGAAGCACATATCAAAGCTCCATAAAGATAGATTTTTGGATTCTTTTGTTTTCAAACAATTTGATATATGTGAGTCTTGCTTGTTGGGTAAAATGACCGAAGCCCTTTTTAATAGTAAAATTGAGCAAGCCAATGATTTGTTAGACTTAATACATAGTAATGTATGTGGACCGATGAATACACAAACCAAGGGAGGTTTTCAATACTTCATTACTTTTACTAATGACTTCAGTAGATATGAGTGTATTTATCTTATGCTCCCATAAATCTGAAGCCCTTAAAAAGTTCAAGGAATATAAAAATGAAGTACAAAACCAAGTAGGCAAAAGTATTAAAACACTTCGATCAAATCGAAGAGGAGAATACTTAAACTTAGAGTTTGATGAGATTTTAAAGGAATGCGGGACTGTCTTACAACTCACACCTCCTGGTACTCCACAATGGCATGGAGTTTCTAAAAGAAAAAATCGAGCATTGTTAAACATGGTTCGATCAATGATGAGTCATGCTGATCTTCCTACTTTCTTTTAGGGACATACACTTGAAATAGCTACCTTCACACTAAATTGTGTTCCATCTAAATTGGTTCAAAAGACACCATATGAGATGTGGACTGGAAAGCATCCTAGTATGTCTTTTATAAAGATTTGGGGTTGTAAAGTTTATGTTAAACATCAAACATTTACAAAGCTCGAACCCAAATCTCAAAAGTACATATTTATGGGATATCCTAAGGAAACTAAAAGATATTATTTCTTCAATCCTATCAAGAACAAAGTGTTTGTTGCTTAGACAAGAGTCTTCCTTGAGAGATTATTTGTCTCTAGAAAAGGAAGTGGTAGAAAAATTGAACTCGGAGAAATTCAAGAACAACAACAGATCACTAAACCAGAGATTGAACAGCAATAGGTTCCACAAGTTGTTGAGGAACAATCAACCATTCTGGAAACACAACTACCGCGAAGATATTTAAGAGAACACATCAAGAAGCGGATTAAGATGAGCCTAAGACTTATCAAGAAGCGGTGGCGAGCCCAGATTCTAAGAAATGGCTTGACGCCATGAGGTCTGAGATGGATTCCATGTCAGAGAACCAAGTAGGGATCTTGGTTGACCCACCTGAAGGAGTTAAAACCATAGGGTGCAAGTGGGTTTTCAAAAATAAAATTGATATGGATGGTAACGTACAAACATACAAAGGGCGATTGGTTGCTAAAGGTTTTCGACAACTTCATGGTGTCAACTATAACAAACCTTTTCTCCTGTTGCTATGTTTAAATCCATCCGAATCTTGCTTGCAATAGCAACATTTCATGATTATGAAATCTAGCAGACGGATGTCAGGACAACTTTCCGTAATGGGAAATTGGAAGAGGATGTGTACATGACACAACCTGAAGGTTTTCTCGATCCGAAAGATGCTGGAAGGATATCCAAGCTACAAAGATCCATTTAGGATTGAAGCAAGCTTCTCGAAGTCGGAATCTTCGTTTTAATAAAGAAATCAAAGAGTTAAATTTTATCAAAAATGAAGACGAGCCTTGTGTTTACAAGAAAATTAGTGGAAGCATTTTTTCATCCTTGGTACTGTATGTAGATGACATACTTATCATAGGAAATGATATAACTACAGTACAGTCTATTAAAACTTGGTTAGAAAGTTGTTTTTCTATAAAGGACTTGAGCGAGGCTACATACATATTAGGAGTCAAAATCTATAGAGATAGATCAAGACGACTCCTAGGTCTAAGCCAAAGTACATATATAGGTAAAGTACTGAAAAGGTTCTGTAACACCCATAACCCGATTCCTTCACCAAATTTCAGGTTACAACGTATTACCGTACTTTACAAAACAATCGAAAATAGATCGCATCAAGTTGTCAAATTAATTAGCAGAACTTTATAATAATTGAAATTGAAGTAATACATATATTTACGAACATTAAATCGAGCCTACGAGACCTTAAAATTAATTTAGAAACAATCAGGGATCAATTTTTCCCTCAACTTTCAGATCTATTTTGAATTGGTCCCTGATTGTTTCTAAATTAAATTTAAGGCCTCGTAGGCCCAATTCAAAATAGGGGTCACATGGTCGTGTGGCCGAGTTGTATGACAGACCGTGTACCTTTCGAAATAAATACACACGGCCATATTTTGGGCCATGTGCTAGCTCGTGTAGCATTTGAAATACCCTCGCACGGCCATGTCACAAACCATGTGTCAGCCTATATGGAAACTGCACTAAGACATTTAGGGCACACGCCCGTGTGGTTTACCTGTGTCCTTAGCCGTGTGTACCCAAAAATGACCCAAAACATAATTCACATCACCATATGCACATTAACAGCAACACTAACAACTACTTATGAACCATTACAACATTAATCAATTTCTCCTATTACATGCCATATAAGCCAAATAGAAACCAAAATCTACTAAAAGATCCCCGGATAGTGTGATTTTTCAAGTTGATCCGATCGCCTGATTATACACAAGACATTATCTACAAGGAAGCAAGACAAATACATGACTAAGCTTTTATAAGGCTCAGTAAGTTCATTGATAAAATGATAAATCTTTCTGAATTTAAACACAACAAATCAAATAACAAGATTAAATAGTAGAGTTCCTGTCACAAGTTTATTATCAGAATTTCTATCAATCATAGCTCACAACAGGTGAGTATTGCACGGTACAATAATTCAAATCATATTCCAAGTTATCATTTAGTAAGATCTCCAATCACCAATATCCAGTAAGAATTATTACACCGGCTTGAAGCCTGCTAGGCACTAAGCTCTATAATTACACCGGCACTAAGCCTGCTAGGCATTAAGCCCGATAGATACACTGTCATGAAGCCTGCTAGACTCAAGGCCCTATAAAGTCTGTTAGGCATAATAAGGCCCGATACATTACAGTACACCGACTGGAAGCTTGCTAGGTCCAAGGTGCGATTCAATACACTTAATACATTTCAATTTCACTATTGACCTTCGTTAAATCAAATGTTCAATAATCATGAAACACTACAATTATTAAAGTAAAACAAATGTTAAGGAAATTATCTATAACATACTTATATAAACGAACTTACAGGACTGATTTGCAGTAACAATTCAGAGTATCTCAAGCAGTAATCGATGTTATATCAATTCATTATTTCCATTTTCACTTACACGTATCAATATAATCCAACAGTATGCAATTAGGTTCATATAATACATTTCACAATGTACTAAAATTAAACCTAACAAACTTACTTGACTAAACTGCAATAATGACAAAGGTACAAGGACTATTTAGAAACTTCTTTATGCCTCGATTTACAACTCATTCTTGATCTAGAATAAAAATTCATTCAATTAACTAATTCCATCAGAAAAATTAACTCTTTTATGCAATTAAGTCCTTCTTTACATTTTTACAAAATTTCCCCCAATATTTTACTTTTATTTAATTTAGTCCCCAAGCCCAAAACATGTAATTTAACCATTTTTACTCAAATACCAACTTGGTCGAATATTCAATGGCCTCATAAAAGCCCATAATTGTAATTATTTCATAGCAAGTCCTTGTAATTTTATCACTTTAACATTTTAGTCCTTTAACATTAAAATTACAAAAAATTGCTTTACAAAATAGCCTTATTTAACAATCAAGCTTAATAATTTATCATAAAACTTTAAGAATATACAACAATCATGAATTTCACAATCCATAGTCTTTAACCATTTTGAATACGAAGATACGATTTAATTGGACCTAGTTGCAATGATCTCAAAAATATAAAAATTACAGGAAACTAGTTAAAATCAGCTTACCAAATTGGAGGAGAAGCTTGGACGAAGCTCAAACCCCTAACCATGGCTGTTCGATGCTTCCTCCAAAAGAAAATATGAATGTGGTGACTTATTCTTTTATTTTATGCTTTTATTTATGTAGTATTTACAATTTACTACTTTACCCATTAAAAACAAATGAAATTCCTAAAATTTTCTCAAGTGCCTCTTTACTTCAAGGTTTGAGGCCATTCATATAACTTTCTTCAAAGAAAGTAGCACGAGTTGACACTATTATAGATTGCTCTTTCGGGTTATAAAACAAACCACAATTTTTCTCTTTAGGTATCTTACAAATATGCACAATTCTATACATGAGTCCAACTTCCTCGCATCTTTATCCAATATGGGGGTCGGGAATCCCCAAATTCTTAAAAGATTAAGATTTGGCTTCCTATCATGCCACAATTCATATGGAGTTGTTGGTGTTGCCTTAGTTGGCACATCATTCAGAATATAACAAATCATTTGTACCGCATATCCCCAAAAAGTGATTGACAGATTTGAATAACTTAACATCAAACATACCATGTCTAATAATGTTCGATTCCTTCTCTCTACCATGCAATTTCATTGTGGAGTGCTTGATAGGGTCAACTAGGATAGAATCCCATTATTTATAAGGTACCCTAAGAACTCATCAGATAAATATTCCCCATCTCGATCAGACTGAAGTGTCTTTATGGGTAAACTTAGTTGTTTTTCCACTTTTGCACGAAACTCTTTTAATTTATCAAAGGTTTCACTCTTGCAGTGCATTAGGTACACAAACCCATATCTGGAATAATCATTAATAAAGGTTATATAATAAGTGTAACCACTTTTGCACTGACGCTCATGGGGCTACATACGTTAGTGTGAACAAGTTCTAGGGGTTTCACAACCTTCATTTCTTTTGCATTAAAAGATAGCTTAGTCATCTTACCTTCCAAGCAAGATTTGAATTGTGGAAGATCAACTTCTTTAAGTGAACTTAAGATGTCATCTTTCATAAGTCTAGTGATTCTTTCTTGATTAATATGACCAAGTCTTAAATGTCAAAGGTACACCTAATTGGAGTGAGAAATTTTAAGTATTTTATTCGTTATTTCAATCTCAAGCAGGGAGTACATATTTGTTTTGATAAAATAGAGATTATTTGACATCCATCTATTATAGATAAGGTTATGATTTCTAAACATTACAATTCCATTCTTAAAAGTCACATCAATCCATCTTTATATAAACATGCTACTGAAATGAAGTTTCGTTTGAAACTTGGTGCATAGAAAACATTTTTTAAAATAATCTTCCTAAAATTATCAAAATAAAGATGTTCATCTCTCACTTCTTCAGCTACCACAATTATCCCAATTTCGATCCACAATGATAGACTCTTATCTCTAAGATATTTCATCTCCTCGAACCCCTACAGAGAAACACATATATGATTAGTGGCTCTTGAATCAATGAAGTAGTTGTCTATTGAATCCTCCACTAAATAAGTTTTTACCATAAAGAGTTCCACAAAGGCCTTTGGTGGCTAGATATTTCTTCCACTCTTTACAGTTTGCCTTGAAGTGTCCTTTCTTACTGCACAAAAAGCATTTAGACTTGGATAAGTCTTTAGGCTTTCTAGTTTTCTTCTTTTCCACTTTTAATGTCCTAGAGACCTTAACCTTTCCTTTCTTAGTGTGCTTTCTCTTCCTTTTTGAGGAAAAAGTGACAGCTATGTTCAGTTCTACTCTTCAGACCGGCTGACCGCCATTCAACATCAACTCATAGGACTGTAGCTCTTTCATGAGTTGTATAAATGTCAGGTTCTTGTTTCCAAGGTTATATACGACCTGAAAGCTAGCAAATTCCTTGGGCAAGGTTTTGAACACCATCTCAACCTGACTATTCTAGTCCAAATTGGCCTCATTGTCCGCAGCCTTTGGAAAGTATCCCATAAGAGTAATCATATGGATTTTGATTGGAGTGTCGGGCTTTTTTTTGGTCATTCATCAAGCTAGTTATAGCAGACTATCAAGTCAAGGAAACTTGGCTCTGAACATGTCTTCTTGCTTATCCAGAATCGCTTTAACACCCTTACAGCTCTCCAGTTGCTTATGTATAGTGCTGATCACACTTGCTAGTATATATTAATGAGTTATCTCATCAGACTCCTCCCAGCGTTTTCTAGCCTCGGCTTGAGTGGCTGGAGGGTATTTACTATAAATAATTATTTTAAGTTTCTCACAGCTCAGGACAATAATTAGGTTCCTTTTCCATTCTTTATAGTTATTTCTATTTAGTTTGTTTTTAGTGAGTATGTTCAATAAAGGAGTAGGTGTTATTTTTTTACTGGAAAATAAAACATTCATTTATTAATATCTTTGTATAAGAAAATGTTTGAAATTTTTTTTCAACATTACGATATGCACTAAAATGATGCATGTGTCTTACATTAAACCATGAAAATAATCGTAAGCCATTGCAATGATAATTGCTACACCCATTTAATCAAGCCACCCTGGGGTGATCATGATCAAATAGTAAGAACATGAATTTCCATCCAATTAGCATATGAACTTAATTCCTTAGGCATTTATACATACTAATAGTCGTGTAACGTTTGGCCATCTTTCTAACTTAAGTAAAGCTCTGTAAGGAGTTACTTAACTAGAGTGTATAATCATCAACTCAACACCTATCGCATCATGCACCACAAATGAGTCATTATGGGACAATCTCATCGAGTAGCATGCTATGACGCGATGTCCTTTTTGAAGACAAAACTTCTTTCTATACTGTATGATAATATTACTATGGAGGCCGACTCGACTTTGCAAAAAAATAAATACCTATTGTTTTCCAGTATTTTGTTATTGTTTTTCCACTATTTTTCCATGGTTTTGCTTCCATTTCAGTATTATGTTGCTAATATTTTGTTGTTATTGTTTGGATATTGTATAACTCTTGTTTTATTGTTAATTTTGCTACTATTTTAGAGGTATTTGCTTATTAAGTTTCACCTTTTTTAGTGTTATTTAAGTATAAATTTTTTTAAATTTATTTTCAATTTGTTAGGAAACACTTATTTTAATGTTTTTAGTGTTTTTGATGTATTATATATTATAATTTTTTATATAAAAAATAAAATAAAAAATTTTTAATACGGGCGGGTCAATTTCGAGTTTTAGCATTTTTATCTAGGCCGAACATGAGAAAAAATTTAGGCCTTTTTTTAAGGTAAGGCCGGGCCCGGGCCTATCAAACAAGCCTAGAAGTTTGTTAAGGCCCAAACCATGGACATCTCTAGTGGCAGACATTTTCACTAAAGCACTGGGAAAGCCAAACACTACGTTTGGCTCGCTGTAATGGAATAGAGCTATAATTAGTAATTCAACTATTTGGTTGAATGGAAGGAAATAGAACTATAATAGTATTCTTGTATTTGGTTGAATGAAATGATGTTGTAATAACATAAGGAAAAAAGTTGAAAAGACCAAAGTACCCTTAGTAGAATTTTTATTAAGTAGATGATTATTGTTATTGTTATTAAATTTTAATAGGATTATTATTAAATGTAATTTAATAAAAATAAGAAATATTTTAATTATATTTTAATATAATAATTATTAAATATAATTTAATAATATATAATTTAATAACATTCTTAATATAATTATTAATATATGAATTAATAAAATAAAAATATATAATATGAAAAAATAATATATTGCTCGCTATATATTTTTTCTTGAAATTGCAATGCATATTTAATGTGCTAGAGTATAATTAGCGAAACAAATAATTTAATTATCCTATAAACTAAAAAGAAAAATATTAGAAGCAACAAATAACTTGAGAATTATATTTTACATCCAAACATAATTTTCATACATTAACAAAAAGTTACATGATGTCATTAGCTTATATGCGATAATTCATATATTAATTTTATAGCATCAAAAGTTACAACAATATTACATATACAAAAGTTACCAAAACATCACCAACATAACAGTTAAATTAAGTCAATAAATTTTACATATAAAAAGAGTAAAATGCAATTAAGTTACCAAATTGAAATGGATAACTCAACACCAACTAAACCAACTTTGCTCTACTTGAAAAGAGAAAAAGGCTCCATGTGCTTGATTATGTCTATTTTAGGAGGAAGGAACTATATTACCAAAGTAAACCATAGATGAAAACCAACACGCCAAAGATTCTGCATGTACCTAGCCTCAAGTAGTATAGCACATAACTCAAATAAGTCGAAATAAGTCACATTATCAGAACAGCAGCGGCAACAACTTTCTAAGGTATCATTTCTTTAAACTTTCAATAAAACTATAGGGTTATTGAATCTAAAATCAACATTTCTCTTATATAGGAAAATAAACAAAGAGATACAAGAGGCCATTTCTTTAATTATACCTTAATCAGGAAATAGCAAAATAAACATAAACCTATAAGAGATGGTTCAACGACATAGGCTCCGCAAACTGACAAAGGTCATATCCAATATGCAATGTTTAAATAGGAATTCATAAGCCAACATCTAAAATTTCGTTACAAATTCTTTAGACAATTTAGTCATGTTATCATGAATGTTAAGTCTCATGTAACAGCCTATTTTTCACTGGTATCGAAAATAGTAGTCTCGGAGCCACTAAATTCGACGAGTAAGTTCGTAAAAATTATTATTTAATATTTACAAGTCAAGTATGGTTTTAAAAATGTTTTTTATTTGATAATTTATGTTATATAAGCGAGTTATTAAGTTCAAGTGGTATGACCCTAAGGTCAAGTGGTTTTAGAAAATGAGGTATCGGTACCTCGTTTCTATAAACCAAACCGTAAATATTTTTATAAATATTTAAAGAATTTCATTTAGGTGGTATTAAAGTTTCATTGAAAAATTTTAACGTTTCGATAGTTAATTAATTCAAAAGAACTAGATCATAAAAGATGTAAAATTTGATCGTTAATTGATTTGAGTAATTAAATGGCTTAATGAATGAAAGTATATAGACTAATATGGTAAATATACCATATTATATATGAGTGGGCGTTTCGATTTGTCTTATTATGAAAATATGTATGTTTTATTAATTAAAATAAAACAAATTAAAAGGAAATAAAATAAAGTTAAAGATATCATCTTTTTCCTTTTATTTTTTTGCCGAAATTGATAAGGAAGAAAGCCATTGATAAACCGTCAAGCTTCGGCCAAGCTTCATAGGATGCATGTAAGTCTGTTTTAGCCCCGTTTCTAATAATTTTTATGTTTTTGAGATCATTACAACTAGGTCCAGTTAGCTCGTACCTTCGATTATGAAACTGTTAAAGATTTTGAATGTTGTCATTGATGAACCTTGTGATTTTAGATATTCAATGATGAATTTGAGATATTATTTGTTATTTAAAACTATGTCATTCAATGATTTTTGATGAATTTTTCGATTAGGGGCTAAATTGTTAAAATAGTAAAAGTACAAGAATTTGATGTGAAATTGTTGCAAATATGGGCTAATATGGATGCCATGAATATTCGGTTGTTATAAATTGGCAATAAAAATGGTTTGTAATAACAGATTTTGCCCGGGCTTAAAAGGGCCCAAATTACAACGGGCCTATGTAGCCCAAAACCCGAAATAAGCAGAGGCCCAACACAATATCAGAAACCCTAGGGTTTCTGTGATGAGTCTTGCGCCTCAGTCACCTAGCCTCGCCCTCCGAATCTCAGCCCCCGAATCTTCATCTGCGCACAAAAAAGGAAATAAACAGTATATGGAAAACAAGATCGAAGATTTGCAAATCAAATCAATATAAACATATTAGTTTCTTTATATATTTTGAGGATGGCTATAAAAAGCCATTAACGTACTGTAATAAGGGATTCAAAAATCAAATAAAAACAGAGGCTTTAATTTTCGCAATACAGAGAGTGTAATCGGTTAAAGGTTAATACTTGTAGCCCTATTTTTTTTCTGTTATATGTATTTATTTTTATCGCTTATATACATAAAAATAATATAAGAGGAAGGAAATAACCTGGGTTTTAAGCCCTAATCGCCGTGAACGGCTGAGGAACTGTCTCGGAGGAAAGACGGTCAGAAATCGAAAGGTCTCTCGGGCTTTTGAGGTGTTTCCACGAATATTTGGAGGGTTTTGAGCTCAGATTTACGTTTAGGGGTTTTGGAGGAACCGGATTTGAGTTTCTCTCTTTTTCGGTCGCCACATACGGTGGCGCCATCGCCGGAGATCGGCGGTCGGCGCGGTGGCCGACGACCAGCCAATGCCCGAACTCCCTGGCCAGACGGACTGAGGGGAGAGAGTTTTTTTTAGGGATTTTGGTTTTTTTTAAATGAGTTTTTGAAAATGTTTTTTTTGAAGTTTTGGGGGCTTATATAGGGTACCAAAACGGTACTGTTTTGGAAAGCCCCCAGACGCCCAAAATAGCGTCGTTTTGGGGAGGTCGACCTGAATCTGACCCGACCCGGCCTAGGATCCGCGTGTTTTTATGTAGAGGGGCAAATTGCGCTTTTAGCCCCTCCGCCTTTTAATATCTTTATAATTAAGTTTTTTATTTTTAAAATTAGCTCCTTAATTTATTTCCAATTTCAATTTGGTCCCATTTAAACGATCTTGTTTTAGAGGTGAGGGAAAATTCTCTTCCAAATTTCTATGTAATTCGCGTGTTCAAATTAGTCCTTTGGGTTTCATTTATTTGCTTGATTTGCCCAAAAATTTTCAATTCTTTGTTCAATTTAGCTTTTATTATTTTCCTAATTAAATTTAATAATGTAATTGTTATTGTTTTTTATTTTTGTAATTATTTTTCAAAATATATATTTTTATTTGTTATGCACATTTATATTTTTAAACTAATGTTTTATATTTATATGTATACGAATATTTTTTTAAACTTTGATAATGTTGACATTATTTAATAATTTTAATAGATTTTATGTTTTCATAAGTACATTATAAATTTTATAAATCAAAGTTTTACATGAAAATTCTTATGCATGCCTCTAATTCTTCATAATTTCATTTATTTTATTTATTTTGCTCGTTATTTGATATTTTATGTCGCTTCGTTATTTTTGCTTTTATATTAATTTAGTTTGTTTAAACTTCATGATATTACATCATTGTTATAATTATTGTTGTATTTGTTATTGTGACATTTAAACATGCAATCAACCTAATATCACATAATTTTTTACTCGATTTCAAACTTTACAAAATTGAGAGAATGCTTGTATTTAGGATTTTCAAGAAAATTGAGCCCTAACGTATTGGGTTCTGATTTTCTTTGTTAAATCTAACAATCAAGCATTTCTCTTTAATCAAAAAAAAAAGAACTCATTATTGGGAATTCAACACGTTGTGTCCTAACGTATTGGATGTGACGCATTGATTTCTCGGAATGAAGATTTTGAAGGAATTGTGCCCTAACGTATTGGGCCGCAATTTCTTCAATCTTGAATAAATGGATATTCTTTTAAATTTTTTATTACACGAGTATTATGGCCTAATTCATTTTTGAGGAAATTAAGACGCCATGCCCTAACGCATTGGGCGTGACGGTTTCTTTCTTTTAAACGATAAGGGTCTTAATACGTAACTTTTTTAAGTTTTGCTAAGGATTATATATTTTCAAATTTTCGACATTAAGGTATTAATTAATTAACTAGGTACCAATTTTTGGGCGTTATGAGGGTGCTAATCCTTCCTCATACGTAACCGACTCCCGGACCCATTTTTTCGTAGACCAAAGTCGTTTTTAGGTGACCGAATCACACCTTAATAAAGGATTGGTGGCGACTCCCAATTTTCATTTTTAAAAGTTGACAACTTAAAATTTTTGTTTTTCAAAAATATGGTTTCAACATGGTTAATTTGCATGTTTTGGGCTCAGCGACTAAATTGAATAAAAGTAAAATTTTAGGGGTAATTTGGTACTAAATCAAAAAATTTTGAAAAATTCAGGAAAAAGTTAGAAAAATTTTAACTGCAAGGGTCATACGCCCATGTGTCTAGCCATGTGGGCATTTGAAGTAGGTACACATGGCCATGTCCCAGCCCATGTAACACACTGACTTGGGTCACAAGGTCAAGCGACACGCTCATGTGCCAGGCTGTGTAACCCTAGAAATGGCCTCGCGCGCCCCTGTGCTAGCCGTGTGTCTGGCCGTGTAGACCTAAAATGTGCCTTAAACCACAAGTTTAACATTTCCTACTTGCTTGGGCATTAAGAAACTCAAAAACAGTTCGTTTAACCTATTTAAAACGTGATCAAACACACTCAAAACATGCCAAAATAATCATCCTAAGTGCCTAACCAATGTACCCTCATTGGTACCACATTTATATCATCAAAACATCATTCAAATCAAAACAGGATTCAATCCAAACTTCAGCTGCAGAAGGATCAACTCCTTTCAATCCTAAGAATTCAGTCGCACAGTATCTACGTAACTCTTTTATCGGAGCTAGACGAATAAGAGGTGCAGATGTTGTAGCGAATGTAGTTCCCGTAACACGGTGATGAGCATCAGCGATAGCTCGAAGTAATTGTGAACACCCCCTCCCTCAATATTACCTCGCTCAACGTTAGGTTGTTGAGTACTAACTGGATTAACACTCAGTGTTACTGATTCGGTTCCATCTAACTCATTAGAGACATTATCTTCGGTATACATCTCTTGATCAACATTGTTATTATAATCATCTAACATTTTCAAATATAAAACAAAAACAAATGTATCAGCATCCAAACCCCGACTCAATTCGACTCAACTATGGCATGTACCTCTAAACTAAATTCTGAGAATCGACTAAACTTGAAAGCTCTGATACCATTAAATGTAACACCCCTAAGCCGTATTCGTCACCAGAATAGGGTTTTAGAGCATTATTGAGTAACCATAATCTAAATCCTTCATTTCAAAACATTTCAAAAATCATAATATAATTCATCATTAACATGCATAACATCTCTTATTCAAGCCTTCGAGGCCTAAAACTCACTTTAGAAACAATTTGGGACTAAACCAGAAACATTTGAAAAATTCAGAAAAAGTTAGAAAAATTTAAACTGCAGGGGTTACACGGTTGTGTGGCTAGGCCGTGTGACTCACACGGCCAAGCCACACGCCCTTGTGTCGAGCCGTGTGGGCATTCGATGTAGGGACACATGGCCATGTCCCAGCCCGTGTCACATGGCCATGTAACTCACTGACTTGGGTCACTGACTTGTGCCAAGCTGTGTAGCCTCGAAATGGCTTCGCATGCCCATGTGCTAGCCGTGTGTCTCACACAATCAAGTCACACGCCCGTGTGTCTGGCCGTGTGGACTTAAAATTTTCCTTAAACCACAAGTTTACCATTTCCTATTTGCTTAGGCATTAAGCAACTCAAAAACTGTTCGTTTAACCTATTCAAAACACGTTCAAATACACTCAAAACATGCCAAAACAATCATTCTAGGTGCCTAACCAATGTACCCTCATTGGTACCACATTTATATCATCAAAACATCAGTCAAATCAAAATTTTAAACATGTCAAAATCCATCAATTTGGCCTAGCTCATATCTACCTAAAACATCAACTTTTATTCACTTACACATAACAAGCATTGGTTCAAAACAACATGCCAAATTATGGCTTCAAACACAAACATACATTTATACTCAAACCAACATTTCACTTATAACTATCAACTAGACATCCTGGGTACATGCCAACACAAAATGATAAACATCACCACATTTGAGATCCGGATCGTTGCTGGATGCTGAATCAGTGATCAAAAGAGAAGTACCTAACCTGTACACGGAAAACAAAACCGTACGCTGAGTAAAACTCAGTAATATTTCTATAATCCGAACATTTAAAGATATAAAGATACATGAATGCTCAATTTGAAATGCATAATCACATTACTATCTAACAAGCAATTGTAAATTTATTATCATCTCAATTTCATGCATAATACCACATTATATCATGATTTGCTCAACTTTAGTAATATTCTTCCATTAGTTAATTTAACATATAACTCAATTAACATCATTTGCTATAAAATAGCTTTTCATAGATCCATCAACATTTCATTTTAACAATGGCATAATTCAACTATATTCAATCAATGAGTACATTACTCATATATTTCATTTAAAATCTCAAGTTTTTCACCCTTCATGTATCAATTCATTTTTTCCATTTCCAATTCACATATTCTTTTCATTTCAATATTGATCATAGAACTTGTTATTTAATTACCCCTATTAACACGACTCAGACTCTGACGGATACATGGATCAAACCAACACACCAGTTTGGCACCCAGTGCCTCATAGGATAAATATGAAGTAATAACCGCGCTCAACGCTATATAAATTGACACCTAGTGTCTCATCGGTTAAACTAAAGTAAATTGGCACCCAGTGCCTCGTCGACTCGAAGTCGAAGAAATTATCATAATTGCACATTATCACATGCCATCTATATCCGACTTAGCCCGATATAGTTAATAGGGTTCCAATTCACTTTCCAAATACAACCAATATCCAATTATCATAATTGCACATTATCACATTTACACATATATTTATTTCAATTCAAATAATCAATACATTAATAATATATATACCAATTCAATCCATTTCAATCAACTATAATTTCAATTCAATATCAAAGTGTCAAAATACATAGCTGAACCACTTACCATATGCATTAAATCAGTATATAACAATTAGTAACTAGGTTCGAATTATAGGAATACAAACCATGGATTCCGAGCTATTCAACGTTGATTTTATCCTTCCCCTTTTTAGTCGAGGATTCTAGTACGACGTTAGCTACGGAACTAAAACAATTAAAATACATCAATACAACACAATTTAATTTCATATTGAATATTTTAAATTTTTATTCAATATTTGCTTAAATTCTAATTTAATCCCTAAACCGAGACTAATTTTTATTCTTTGCATTTAATTCTATATTTTCATACAAATTTCCCGTTAAATAAAATTTAACTCCTATTTTCAATGAAACCCTAAAATTTTAATTTTTCACAATTTAGTCTCTACTCAAAATTTACAATTTTTTCTACAATTTTTTCATTTCTAACTTAAAAATCTATCAATTTAATCCCTAATACTAAAACTTTTTAATAATAACAACATTTAAAATCTTAATCAATGCTAAAATTACAACATGGTCGGGTAGCCCTAGGTATCGGGATTCCAAAAATATAAAAATTACAAGAAAATGGACTAAATTGACTAACCAATTTTTAATTTGAACCTAAAAGCCCTTAGGTTTGCTGTAACTTCTTGTCTCTTTTCTTTCTTTCTTTTTCTTTCTTCTTTTTACTGTAATTTGCATGTTCCGGTTGCTTTTATTATTTCTTTTATTTTGTTTTAATTAAAATATAACATATGTGTATATTCATTTCATAATAATAATAATAAAATATATATATTACATATACATCAATGTCGTCCACTAACCTTAGATAAATGGGTAATTACCACTTTAGTCCCTCTATTAGTTAATTACTGTTATTATTAATCTATAATATAACTTTTACTCTATACGCGATTTAGTCCTTATACTATACTAATTCTTAATTCAAGCAACTTTGCTTAACCGGAACCTAATTAACTACACAACTAACTTCGTAAATATTTTACGAGTCTGATTTATGGGATCGGAGTCCCGGGAATGCACTTTTTGACACCCCTAACTATAGGATCATTACAATACATGTACAGGAATTGATGGATTACAGTTATATGAGTTAGCACACTTTGTGTGAGCTATCCTGGTTATCCAATGGTATTCTAAATGGTTCAACAGTAAGAGTTCGATACGAACTAAGACATGTTCACATATGAATTGTATTGAATTGGTGATACATGGATAAATGTAAGTTGAGATGGATGATATATTCATATGTTACATGTTTAAATGTTGTGATCATCCATGAGTAAATTGCCTATGTATTTTGCTCATATTGCTAACATGTTTGGTGTAAATGCTTAGGCTTTAGCCAAGCTATTGGATGGATTGTATTACGCTTACTTATAAGTTATGCATTGAAATGGTAAGTGACCAAATGGAAATATGCTTGTGTTCATGAAAGAGTGGTAAGGTTTAAATTATGTAATTCCTTATGAAATTGTTTATCATGTAGTTAATTTAAAAAAAACCTATGTTTAAATGCACTAGATTGTGGCTTTGGTTGATGATATGCTTATGTCTTGTGTGTTAAGCATATGAAATAGGTGTGGGACGGTAATGAAATACTAAGTTCATACTTGAAGTGTAAAATAATGAAAAGGGGAATGATGAGTTGAATTGTTATTGTAATATAAGTTAAAGAAAGTAAATAAAATGGAAAGTAATGAAATACAAATGAAAGTAAGAAAATTTGAAAGGGTTTAAAGATTTATAAAATCCTACTATGCTAAGGATGATATGTATATGTGATGTTGTGGATTTATTCACATTGTGAGTTGTTGAATATGGTCTCATGAATCTTGTGGTATTGTTATAGGATTATTCTTGATATGTATAAATTTTATATTTGAAATGGATTAATATGACTAAATTTTATACGAGCTTACTAAGCATTCATTGCTTACGTAGTTGTTTTTCCTCTTTCAGATTATCGGAAGCTAGATCAGGTTGGAAGCTCGTCGGATATCTATCACACTATCCAGCGATTATACCAATAGATTTTGATATCTTGGTTAAAGTTATAATGACATGTATAGGTGGACTTATGGTTGATGATTGGTTGAATGTTAGGTGATGAGTTTGGAATGTATATGTCATTTGGGGGGATGTAGCCTTGGTACATTTGGTGCCTTGTTGATATGTGTTAATTTGATAATGTGTTAAAGCATGTTTGAATAGCCAAAGTGATATATGATGAATTGACCTCAACAAAGTCAAGATATGGTATGCTTTGGAAAGGTTTTGAATAGATGTGCATAATTGAAATATGGTTTGTATACATGTTGAATGTTGGAACCATCTAGATATAATTAGATTTGCATCTTTAAATGGTCAAAATGGTATGGTTATTATGTGTCAATTATGTTATGTTTTGGCATGAAAACAAGTGAAGTGATAATTGTTTAAAAATACACATGTATAGGTGTTCATTATGTTTTGACTTGTAATTATAGTATTTTGAGTGATTGAAATGGTTGTTAGGTTGATATATGTATGTGGCCTTATGATGGTTCATTTTGTTCTCTTTATGATACTTAAATGGTTGAAGTTGAAATGGTATTTAAAATGTATGTAATGGTATGTTCTTTGATATGGTTAAATGTAGTCATATATGGCTAATGGTGTTAAATGTTAAATGGTAAGTTTTGGCTAAACTATACATATGGTTATACATGTTTAATTGTTGTGATTGAGGTGCCTTTTGGGCATATTGGTTGTATGAACATATACTTTATTTGGATAGCTTGTTGTTCCAGGCTTAGATGCACTTTGGGATGCTTGTTTATATTTGAGAAAATTGACTTGGAAATGGCCTATTTTTCATCCACACGGCCAGAGACATGGCGTATGTCTCAGTCGTGTGTGACACACGACTATGTGACACAACCGTGTATCCCCTATAAGTTTTTAAAGGTTGCATCTCGGTAGTTTCACGGCCTGGTACACAGGCGTTTGGCTTGGCCGTGTGACCCAAGTCAGAGAGTTACATGGGCACAGACACAGGCTGGGACACGACAGTGTGTCCCTACTTTGAATGCCCACACGACCTGAGACACGAGCGTGTGTCTCAGCCGTGTGAGTCACACGGCCTGGCCACATGGCCGTGTGACCCCTGAAGTTTGAAAATTTTCATATTTTTCCTAAAAATTTTATATGTTTCCAATTTAGTCCCGATTTGTCGCTAATGTGATTTTTTAAGGCCTCGAGGGCTCATATAAGGGACAATATATATGTTATTAATGGAATTTGATATGATTGATGCTATGAAGTAAATGATTTAAATTTTTGATAGTTTTGAAATGTTAACCCTGGTGTTGCTCCATAACCCTATTCCGACGACGGGTACGGGTTAGGAGTGTTACATTTCTAATATGACTTTTTAGTAGGAAAACTCTACACTTTATTTATAGAAAATATGCATGGCCAAAATGGCTAGGACTTATTATAGCTCAATATTAGCATAGGCAAGACTCATGCTTATGTCACAAAGGCCCAACCCAAGCTCAACAACGTGATGGGCTCAAATTACCACAAGGCCCAATAACGAGGTCAAAGACGAGACAAATGCGTTCAAAACTAAATGGAACCATTCAGGAATTTGTTAGGAAGGCCTTAGATGCGTACACGAAAGAAAAAGAAAATCAAGATTCACTTTCTTGTTTTCAAGAAAATCAAGAAACCGAATCTTGGCCTAATTTTGCTGTTTGGAGCGATTTCAAGAATCAAGAAAATCAAGATTTCAAATCTTGGAAATCTTGGTCTAAGAAACAGAATCTTGCAGCTAATGCGCATTGGATCTCCGTTACGAGCATCAATGAACCAATTTCGCTAGGAGATGGACTACAAGCCCAAGTTCTTGAAGGCAAGGCCCAATAAGAGGTTCCAAGCCCAACCAAGAAATTCAAACCATACTTAGTTGAAAATCAGGCCAAATTATTAAAGTGGCCCAATTTGTAAAATTTTAATTGTTTAAATACCTAGTTTAATTTTTAGACTTTGGGATTATTATATATGTAAAAATTCGGCCCAAGCAGCCCATTAAATGTCTTGGCCGAATTTTCCCTCTCAATTTATTAACTAGGGTTTTTTTTAGTTTTCCTAATGAGATTAGGAAAATAGTTAGAAGGCCTATTAACAGGCATGGCCGGCCACATTATCAAACACATTACAATTACATTAAATTTTCAGATTTGTTTTGAGTGAAAATTCTCTTTGAGTTCTCCAAGAATTTTCTCTTGAGTTTTCTTTAGAAATAGTTTTAACAATCTTTTTGATTGTGGGAGTCATCTTCAGCCTTCTTCTTGCCATTGATCTTCATTGGAGGGAAGATTAGAGCCGTTTGAAGGGAGTTGTGAAATCTTTCGGGATTTCAAGGCTTCTTAGGACTTTCTTTATTTTTTTTTTTGCTGTTCGTTTCAATATTTTAATTCCTGTTTTGTGCCGATTTCATTATCTAATCTTTTAATTCCTATTTTGTGCCGATTTCATTATCTAACTTGTTAAGATTTCTTGTTGCATTTTCCAGCATTCTTCAACATTAATGAAGCTGATCGGCACCCTTCTTGGCAGCAATAATCATTCATTAATTCATCCTTTCCATCGATCTTGTCGTCTATTCATCCCAATTCTGATTAAATTTTATTTGCTGGAATTTAGAGTTTGATTTGTTGTTTGGGAAGTTAATCATTCAGATTCGGCTTGGAAAGTTCATAAACGTTCTTGATTATCGAAGATCATTCTTAATCCCTAATTTCCCTCTTTCTTGCTGCACGATTCTTCATTCTCATTCAATTTTCCTTTTTTTTATGATCTGCTGAATTAATTTTCTGTTTTGGTTCAATTGACAGAATCGGCTGAATTGGAGACTTATTTGAAGCTCATTCACTAGTTCTTGACTTCTGAATTCCCTAATAATAAGTGTTTCGATTCTTGGTTTATTCTTTGTTATTTAGGGTTCTTCAACTTCAGATCTGGAAATTCTAAAAGTTAATCTTTCTGCTTCGTTTCAGATCTGATTGTCTAGAGTTTTCGTAGGAATTTTCTCGTGACTTGGCAACTTGATCTTGGTCCGTGCGCAACCCTCTATCATTTGGTATCAGATTTTGGGCGTTTTGGGTGTTCTTGGTTGATTTCTAAACTGATCTCTTTTTTTAAAACAACAAACAACAGTTTTACCCAGAAAATGTTTTGGAAAAAAATTCATTCGAGTGGGTAAAAATTTTCCGATTGATCTAAAATTTTACATGCATATTTTTGGAACTGTGATTGAATATTAAAAAATATTTCCCGCAAAAAAACCAGTCGAAAATGTCAAAAAAATTGAAAAATATGAAATCGAATAAAAATTAAAAAATATATTCAGCGGGTTGAGTTTAGTGCCCAAACTTTCCAGATCAAAAATTAATATTTAAGGACATTCCAGTTTAAATTTTGTGATTTTTAGAGATTGGGAACACCTCGAACGAAGTTGTCAAGTTACTCCGCAGTTTTTCGGGTTTTTAGATTTCAGCAATTTTTATTGATTCTTAGCTGTAGGTTTTCATTTGTTTTTCTTTTATTTTCCCTTTACACTATCTAACACATTGTTTCTTGTGTTAGTATGATTTTAAAGTGTGCACAATTCTTCCTCGGTGTGACACAAATCAATTGGTGTCTCGTCAGTTTTTGGCATCTTAGCGCAATTAGGATTCTTTGGTAGTTTCGGTTCATACACTTTCTCATTTGTTGATATAGACTCTACTAAATAACTCACAAGACTGAATTCTACCTCATTGAGAATTTGATTTTCTTTTTTAAGTGATGAACGGTGAGGTTTGCTAGTTTTCCTTTTTGAGTGTTGAGTGTTTGTTCTGCAGGTTTTTGAAATTGTCTAGGATTGGTCAAGGTGATAATGACCATAATGATGTCTATGACACATTTACAAAATTCCAACAATAGTTAGACGAACAGGTTGTCTTACTTCGCACTTTGAGTGCTACTATCAATGAGGTACGATTGAATCAAGAGCCTCAGTATCGAGATCCAATTAAAGAAGATGTGGATAACCAGCCTCCTGCTCATAGGTGCGCTCCTCGACGTGTCCCTAGAACTGATTATGATTTTCATGATCGTGGGCAACCCTCTTTGGCAAAACCGAAGTTCACAATTACTCCATTTCGTGGGAAGAATGATCCAGAAGCTTATTGTGAATGGGGATCTAAGATTGAACTTATGTTTCGCTATTATAAATGTGCGGATGATGAAAAGGTAGCATTAGCAACGTTGGAATTTTCAGATTATGCATTAAGTTGGTGGACTCAACTTGGGGTATATCGTCATCGAAATTATGAAGGTGAGATTACGACATGGGATGAGTTGAAACAAATTATGTGTAAAAGATTTATTCCACCTCATTACTATAGAGAGATTAAAACAAAGCTTAGAAGACTTGTTCAATGTAGTAAGACGGTGGATGGATATTTTAAGGAGATGGAGATGCTCATTCAGAGAGCTAATGTGGAGGAGGATGATGAAACAACTATGGTTCGATTTATTGATGGTTTGAATAGGCCAATAGCTAATACATTGCGGCTACAAACTTACATTGATTTAGAAGAAGCAGTTCATAAAGCCATTGAGATCGAGCAACAATTAAAGGAACAAAGATTTGGTTCCTTCTCTACTTCACAATATTACAGAGGTAACACTTCCAATTCTGATTTTAAAAGTTCAAAATCACATTTTGTTACTAATAAGTCTTCTTTGAGTAATGGAAGTAAGCAATTAGATTGGAAAAAAGGGGCTCCTGCTAAAGCGCAAACACCTTCTAAGCAGCCCAATTTAGGTGATTCCAATGTGAAGAGGACTCGTGAGATTGAATGTTTTAAGTGCAAAAGGCGTGGTCATTATAGTATGGAATGCCCTAACACGAGATTACTTCTTCTGAAAGATAATGGTGAGTACACTTCCAACTCTGATAAAACAGATCCAGATATGCCAGAACTCATGGATGACAGTGATAATGGAGAAGAGTTGGTTGAACCACCAAAAGAAGGGGAATTTGCTGATTTTCAATGCCTTGTAGTTCGCCGAACCCTTAACATCCAGATGAAAGATGATGTTGATAACCAAAGGACCAATATTTTCCATTCTTGGTTTTTTATAAAAGGTAACTTGTAACACCCCTTACCCGAGACCGTTTCCAGATTCGAGCACGAGGCATTACTTATCTTATCTTACTAACTCGAAGCATAAAAACTTGTTTTAAAAACTAATTTCACTATTTACAGCAATCTGTCTAATTGTGCAGCAGTTACTAAATTAATTATAACTCGAGCTATGGAAATCAAAATTTAACTCTGTAAATTTTCCCTAAAACTAGACTCATATATCTTCCTACCATAAAATTTTTATTATTTTTTTTATCCAGTTAGTACATTTTATTAGTTAAATTCTCCCCTTGTTTCACCAATCGACTGCCCTGACCTCTTATCACTAAAAATAAAATTTCTCATTGTGGGATTTTCATATAGTGCTACCGCTTGCTTCTACATAAAATAGACTCAATAAGGAATCTATACATATAAACTAAAACTCATAACTATTTTTTTACAATTTTTAATGATTTTCTAAACTCAGAACAGGGGTCACCAAAAATTGTTCTGACCCTGTCTCACTAAAATTCACATATCTTAAAATATAAAATTCCTTTTGCTACACCGTTATTTTTATGTGAAAATAAACTAAACAAGATTTAAATACATATATCATTCACTCTTTAATTCATTTTATACTATCCTAGGTGATTTTTCAAAGTCACGTCACTGTTCTTTCTGAATTCATTTTTTGCAAAATTTTACCCTTTTATGATTTCCATGCATAGTTTATCACTTAGACTCTTATAACAACAAACACTTCCATACTTAACCATTTTAGCAACCATTCATCATCAAATACTTACACATCATTCTTTATCAAGATCATAAATACAAACATTTAAAATAACTAAATCCCTATACATGCCATACTCAACATGGTTCAACATAAAAATACCGAGTTGCTATGGTTGATAGTGTGGACGATCTCCGACTTCTTTAGGATCCTTGAAGTAACCTTGCAATACTATAAGAGAAAGAGAAATAAAATACGCAAGCATAAATCTTAGTAAGTTTACTAGCAAATAAATAACAATATTTAACTCAGATAATTAAACTCAAGTGTCTATATCTCTAGTTTACTCTTTTGTTAATCTCATTCTAGTTCTCTTGCTTGTTTACTTAGTATACTTGTGTGCATAACTTACTTCTCTCTTGCTGTATCGTTGAATATAAATTGATAATATAATAATTTCTTAACTCTTATAACTTACCTAAACTTGTCATTTATGTTTTTAACTGAACTTTCCTGAACATGATTCGTTATTCAATCCGTTGAGCTACATTGGAACAATAAGGATACTCGGGTCTCTTCTGATAATGACATGCCAAAGCCATGTCCCAGACATGGTCTTACATGGGATGTACTCATGTCGATGCCCATGCCATGTCCCAGACATGGTCTTACGGGGGACCTCTCATCTCGGTGCCAATGCCATGTCCCAGACATGGTCTTACATGGGACCTCTCATCTCGGTGCCAACGCCATGTCCCAGACATGGTCTTACATGGGACCTCTCATCTTGGTGCCAATTCCATGTCCTAAACATGGTCTTACATGGGACCTCTTTACCCAAATGTCATGACATCCGTATCCAGTACCATCCTTATGTATCAACGGGACTTTTTAATTTTAATTCTCTATCATTTCATGCTTGGATCAACATTAAATAAATTCATAAAATAAATGCATAATTGCTGGAAAATAACAATATTAATAATAATTACTGAAATATTGTATTTATTTACCGTAAACCTACCTCGGTACCGAATATAGCCCAATTCACCAACTTAGTCTTCAACTTTATTCTTTCCTTTGTCTAACCTCGAGTTTCGTTCTTCTTGATTATGGAGCTTGGAAGCTTGAAAACCCTAAATATGGCTTACCCCCTTGCTGATTTCGTCTAAATGAAGAAGATGAGCATAAGTTGTCATCTTTTTCCCTTTTAATTCATTTTAATTACTAGATTACCAAATTTCCTCTAACTTAAAAATTTCCTATTTCACTTATCTCATGTCCATTTTTGTCTAACAACTTAACCAATGGTATAATTACCATATAAAGACCTCCAATTTAGAGTTTCATAACAATTGGACACCTCTAACATGTAGAACTCAACTTTTGCACTTTTTATAATTTAGTTCTTTTGACTAAATTGAGTGCCCAAACGTCAAAATTTTCAAACGAAATTTTCATGAAATCATTTTGTGAAATCATAGACCATAAAAATATAAGAAAAGTAAAATTTTCCTCATCGGGTTTGTGGTCCCGAAACCACTGTTCCGATAATCTTAAATTTGGGCCATTACATAACTTATGTTCACTCATTATTGATAGTGGGAGTTGCTCGAACGTAGTGAGCAGTTATTTGGTGGATTCTTTAAAGTTTCCTTGTACCAAACACCCTAAGCCATATCACCTTCAGTGGCTTAATGAATGCTCTGAAGTTAAAGTTACAAAACAGTCCTTGGTCACTTTTAAGCTCAGGAATTATGAGGATGAAGTATGGTGTGATGTGGTCCCAATGCATGCGGCACACTTGCTCCTTGGACGGCCTTGGCAATTTGATCGCGATGTTACACACCAAGGTAAGCTTAATCTATACTCCCTTGTGTTTAAAGGCCAAAAATTCACTTTTGCTCCTTTAAATCCCACTGATGTATATAAAGATCAATTAAAGATGATGAAATTTTGTGAGGGGGTAAGGGAGAAAGGACAAGTATAAAAGATAGAGAGAAAATAGGCTAGTAGTAAAAAAAGTCAAAATCTAAAAAGCCCAAAGGTGAGTGAATCCACAAGTGGTAAAATGAGAGTGAAAATTTTGATGGCAACAAAAAAAGATGTGCGGAGAGCCCTACTCAATAAACAGCCTTGTATCCTTATGAGGTTTAGGCAAAATTATTTATCTTTATCTAACATTAACAAAAATTTGCCTAGTGTGTTTCAGTGTCTTTTGTAGGATTATGAGGATGTTTTTAGTGAGGCCCCTAAAGGTTTACCACCTTTACGTGGGATAGAGCATCAAATTGACTTAGTACCTGGAGCTTCATTACCAAATCGACCAGCCTATAGAAGCAATCCTGAGGAGACAAAGGAATTGCAAAGGCAAGTTGAAGAGTTATTAGACAAAGGATACATTCGCGAGAGCCTAAGCCCTTGTGCCGTTCCTGTCTTATTGGTACCAAAGAAAGATGGTACGTATAGAATGTGTGTTGATTGCCGCCCAATCAACAAAATAACGGTAAAGTATCGACATCTAATTCTTAGACTTGATGATATGCTTGATGAATTACATGGCTCAATTATATTTACTAAAATTGATTTAAAAAGCGATTATCATCAAATTCGAATGAGGGAAGGGGATGAATGGAAAACAGCCTTTAAAACAAAATTTGGATTGTATGAATGGTTAGTTATGCCTTTCAGCCTTACTAATGCACCAAGTACATTTATGAGATTAATGAATCAGGTTTTAAGGCTTCACTTGGGTAAATTTGTAGTAGTTTACTTTGATGATATTTTAATTTACTCCAAGACATTAGATGATCATGTTTTCCATGTTAGAACCGTTTTGGATATTCTGCAAGCTGAAAAATTATTTGCCAACCTTGATAAATGCACATTCTGTTGTGATAAGCTAATATTCTTAGGTTTCATAGTTAGTGCTCAACGTATTCATGTCGATGAGGACAAAGTCAAGGCAATCAAGGAGTGGCTGACTCCTAAATCGGTAACTGATGTGAGATCTTTCCATGGTTTAGCTAGCTTTTATAGACGATTTGTGAAAGATTTCTCTACTATTGCTGCCCTATTAACAGAGGTTTTAAAGAAATCCGTGGGTTTCAAATGGGGTGAAACCCAAGAAAAGGCTTTTCAGACCCTAAAAGCTAAGTTATGTTCTGCTCCTCCTCTTAAATTACCTGATTTTACTAATACTTTTGAACTTGAGTGTGATGCTTCAAGAATTTGCATTGGCGCCATTTTAATGCAGGATAAGCAACCAATTGCTTATTTTAGTGAAAAATTGAATGGTGCACAATTAAACTACTCAACTTATGACAAAGAACTATTTGCATTAGTTCGTGCACTTCAAGTATGGCAACATTATTTGCTACCTAATGAGTTTGTCATACATACAGATCATGAATCCCTTAAGTGGTTAAAGGGACAAGGTAAGTTGAGTAAACGGCATGCCCGATGGGTAGAATTCATTGAAACATTCCCCTATGTGATAAATATAAAACAGGTAAAGATAATGTAGTTGCGGATGCTTTATCTAGACGATATGCTTTAATAACTACATTGAATGCTAAAGTATTAGGGTTTGAACATATTAAGGAGTTATATGATGATGATGCTGATTTTGACCATATCTATAGAAATTGTGGACATACTACTTTTGACAAGTTTTATCTTGTAGATGGCTTTCTTTTTCGTATAAACAGGTTGTGCATACCAAAGTGTTCCATGAGAGACTTATTGATTCATAAGGCCCATAGTGGGGGTTTAATGGGACATTTTAGAGTGGCCAAAACACTAGACATCTTGCAAGAACACTTCCATTGGCCACATATGAAGAAAGTGTTCTAAGTGCATTACATGTAAACAAGCAAAATCTAAGGTAATGCCTCATGGCCTTTACACTCCTTTACCAATTCCTACTTCACCTTGGGTAGACTTATCCATGAATTTTATTCTAGGTTTGCCTCGAACTAAGAAAGGAAGAGATAGTATATTTGTTGTTGTTGACAGGTTTTCAAAGATGGCACATTTTATTCCTTGTCACAAAACAGATGATGCTACACATGTGGCAGACTTATTTTTTAAAGAGCTGGTAAGACTTCATGGCATCCCTAAAACAATTATTTCTGACAAAGATGTCAAATTTCTTAGCCACTTTTGGAAGGTATTGTGGGGTAAGCTTGGTACGAAATTACTTTATTCCACTACATGTCACCCCCAAACTGATGGCCAAACTGAAGTAGTTAATCGAATCTTAGGAACCTTGTTACGATCTGTTGTGGGAAAGAACATTAGAAATTGGGAAGAATGCCTACCATTTGTTGAATTTGCATATAATAGATCTATTCATTCTACAACTGGTTATTCTCCATTTGAACTTGTTTATGGTTTTAACCCATTAATAGTACTTCATCTTGCGCCATTACCACTTGAACATATTGTTAATTTAGATGGCGAACAGGAAACTGAGTTGGTGAAATCCTTACACGAGAAGGCTAGGCAACGAATAGCCAAAACAAATGACGCCAACACCAACAAAGCAAACAAGGGGCGCAAACGGATTGTCCTAGAACCCAGAGATTGGGTTTGGGTCCATATGAGGAAAGAACGATTTCCTACAAAAAGAAAGACCAAGTTGGACCCAAGGGGCGATGGGCCTTTCCAAGTACTCAAGCGGATCAACGATAATGCCTATAAAATTGATCTACCCGGTGAGTACAATGTAAGTTCTACTTTCAATGTGGCTGACTTATCCCCATTTGATTTTTCAGATTTGAGGACTAATATTTTTGAGGAAGGGGGGAATGATACGAGTCACAAAGGCCCAACCCAAGCTCAAGAACGTGATGGGCTCAAATTACCATAAGGCCCAATAACGAGGTCAAAGGCGAGACAAATGCGTTCAAAACTAAATGGAACTAGTCAGGAATTTGTTAGCAAGGCCTTAGATGCGTACACGAAAGAAAAAGAAAATCAAGATTCACTTTCTTGTTTTCAAGAAAATCAAGAAACCAAATTTTGGCCTAATTTTCCTGTTTGGAACGATTTCAAGAATCAAGAAAATCAAGATTTCAAATCTTGGAAATCTTGGTCCAAGAAACCGAATCTTACAGCTAACGTGCATTGGATCTCCGTTACGAGTATCAACGAACCAATTTCAGTAGGAGATGGACTACAAGCCCAAGTTCTTGAAGGCAAGGCCCAATAAGAGGTTCCAAGCCCAACCAAGAAATTCAAACCATACTTAGTTGAAAACCAGGCCAAATTATTAAAGTGGCCCAATTTGTAAAATTTTAATTGTTTAAATACCTAGTTTAATTTTTAGACTTTGGGATTATTATATATGTAAAAATTCGGCCCAAGCAGCCCATTAAATGCCTTGGCCGAATTTTCCCTCTCAATTTATTAACTAGGGTTTTTTTTTTAGTTTTCCTAATGAGATTAGGAAAATAGTTAGAAGGCCTATTAATAGGCATGGTCGACCACATTATCAAACACATTACAATTACATTAAATTTTCAGATTTGTTTTGAGTGAAAATTCTCTTTGAGTTCTCCAAGAATTTTCTCTTGAGTTTTCTTTAGAAGTAGTTTTAACAATCTTTTTGATTGTGGGAGCCATCTTCAGCCTTCTTCTTACCATTGATCTTCATTGGAGGGAAGATTAGAGCCGTTTGAAGGGAGTTGTGAAATCTTTCGGGATTTTAAGGCTTCTTAGGACTTTCTTTATTTTTTTTGCTGTTCGTTTCAATCTTAATTCCTGTCTTGTGCCAATTTCATTATCTAACATGTTAAGATTTCTTGTTGCATTTTCCAGCATTCTTCAACATTAAGGAATCTGATCGGCACCCTTCTTGGCAGCAATAATCATTCATTAATTCATCCTTTCCATTGATCTTGCCGTCTATTCATCCCAATTCTGATTAAATTTTATTTGCTGGAATTTAGAGTTTGATTTGCTGTTTGGGAAGTTAATCTTTCAGATTCGTCTTGGAAAGTTCATAAACGTTCTTGATTATCGAAGATCATTCTTAATCCCTAATTTCCCTCTTTCTTGCTGCACGATTCCTCATTCTCATTCAATTTTTGTTTTTTTATGATCTGCTGAATTAATTTTCTGTTTTTGTTCAATTGACAGAATCAGCTGAATTGGAGACTTCTTTGAAGCTTATTCACGAGTTCTTGACTTTCGATTTCCCTAATAATAAGTGTTTCGATTCTTGGTTTATTCTTTGCTATTTTAGGGTTCTTCAATTTCAGATCTGGAAATTTTAAAAGTTAATCTTTCTGCTTCGTTTCAGATCTGATCGTCTAGAGTTTTCGTAGGAATTTTCTCGTGACTTGGAAACTCGATCTTGGTCCGCGCGCAACCCTCTATCAAGTAGCAACTAAAGGAGCATGCAAACTACAACACATATAGTAAAGGATGCAAAATTTTTCAATACAATAGATGGCATAGATAAATGAAGAAAAACACCTACCATGTATAAAATGAATTATAATTACTAACAATTTGAAGCTCACAAAACATAAAACATGTATCACCTAAATATGATCATGTTCTATAGTTGAGCTAGCTTGCCTGTTTTGGGATATAATTGAAATTTACTCTTTCAGGCACTAAACTATCAGCAACCATTTAAGATATTGAAATGTCAACCAGTGAAATCAGATAAGGGTCTGTCACTTATGCCAAGAAACCTGACAACTACTTTTCCTAGAAGTTCTGCCAAATTTAGTTCTCAAAATTCGATACTTCTTAAGCCAGAAATAATTGAGAATAACAGACCGATCAGTTGAACCAGTGACAAACACACATTTTGAGCAATTTATTCTTACCATTATAGTCATTTTACTTTCTGTAAAGATGGGATGTATTCTACATTCCTCTTTAAGAAATGATGTTTCAATTGAGTTGATGCAAAGAATATATATCTGAATTCTTGAGGATGTGTTACAAATGTATATAGCAAATAAAATAACTGTCATGTCATACAACACAAGGGCTTCGACCTAAATTCTCAAGTCAATATAACATTAAATGAAAACTAACTTCTAACTTTGTCTCCAATAGTTTATGATGCAATCCCGTATTCATTGATTGAATCGAATCGCTTGTGTTCCCGATTGTAAAATTAAGTAGTAAGGATTTTGTTTAACAAAAGGGTTGTTTTCAAAGATAGTTAGGTTTAACAAAGAAAATGTAAAGTTGATATGGTTGATGGGTGGATGGACATTGAACTTAACAGCTGAAGAATGAACCAATATTAAAGAATAAAGACCCAATTCTTAGATTAGCTATTAAGGTGACAATGGTAAAAAGATAGAACCGTGACCCACTATCTATTTGAGATAGGAACTAGTCGGTATAGGTTGAACGCCACACTTGTTGGAGTGATAAGTTTACAAATAGAAACAAATTGACGCCACTAGACTAGCTAGATAAGTCAATTTGAGTCACAAGAGAACAATCCCAGAACTCTCTTTTAAAGCTCCATCGGAATTTAACTGAATCCAATTACCCGCCTTAGCTGGAACTGCTAATGGAGCTTGCCGGTTGGGCTCATTTAACTTGCACCAATATTCTTTTACTTAAAATTGCAGCAATATTCTTTTCTTTTCTTTTTTGTTTCACGGAGATGAAATAATAATTAAAAATCTTAATGAGAAATTTACAATAGTCAATTATGAAATTTGCAAGAGAGCATGCAATTTCCAAGTAATTTCTAAGACTACTATAATGTAAGTTATCTTTTATCTATAGATGAAACGTCGTTAGTGGCTTTTACCACAAGACTCTTTCAAAATTTTTATTAATTTCGTTTGTGTTTAAAAAATGATCTTATAATTATACCAGGAAATAAAATGCTTAATAAAATCTAATGGTATAATGATAATTTAACCTCTCTTTTTTTAATAAAATGTCGGTATACTTTTATTGCTATACAAAAGCAATACAAGAAAAATATTGCCTCTCCGGCATCCAAACAGTCAAAACATAAAAAACCTGAAAAATTCCATCATTTTCCCTTCACTCAATTCGTAACAAAAACTCGACGAAATGCTCTAGTTTGAAGCAATCCAAGCAAACGCTAACTAATATCCTTTTCTCTAGCACTCTTTTTCAACCCAGCTGGATCCGTTTGGTGATTCTGCGTGTTTGATTTAACCTTATCTTTTAATTTTCATTGAAATGACTCGTCGTATACCACCTTCATAAGTCAATATTAATTTGACCGCAAAATGCTACAACATTTCATAAAAAAAAGATGCAACCATCCTTCGTTCAACAAATTCATAGAGACAAGCAACAAAGGTTTATTGCAATCGTAAGATCCAAAATATTTTCAATGAAAAAAAAAGAAAATTCAAATTTTGGAGACAAAACATTATTATGGGAGATCATTTTGAATCTCATATATAAATAGTAAAATTAAAATAAAAAACAAATTGATAGAAAAAAATTCCCTATACCTAATTTCTATATGTATTTTAAATAATGGTCATAGTTAAAAGAAAAAGAAAATCAAACTGGATATGATTTTCTGTTCTTGAGAAAACCAATTTAGTTTATTAAACTCAATAGTCAAATTATTAAAATAATAATAAAATATTTAAAACTATATTATATGTATATAGGTGTAAAAATCACAATTTTAAAATATAGATGTGTGTTTAAAATAATAGACAATAAATAATAAAATTCTAGTTGAGTAGTAAATTTAAGATCTTATTAATCTAATTGGTGGGGTTTTAAATTCTATAATATACATATTTTAAATTTTATTAAAATAAAAGATTAAAATACCCTCAAACAATATAACTTATTTTTATTACAAAAGACATTCTTGTATTTTCTTTATCGTGTTCGATTAACTTATGATACCAATTAAGCTAGAGACTTAAATAATAGAATAGTTTTTGCATAGGGACTGTGAATAGAAAAATGAAGAAGAAACACCTTGCATGGTGGTTTTGGGTTTCAGAAGAAAATAAAGGTTACGGGTGTAATATCTCTAAACCTGGTCTAGAAGTTTTTGGTATACTTTTCGAGTTCTGAGTGTGAAACTAGAAATTTATAGAGTTTCTAGTAATTTTTAATTTAATTTAGGAGGTTAATTTCATCTAAAATCAATTAAACAATAATCCGGAAAAATAGAAATATTTTTTGGAAATTAATTTTAAAATAGTTAAATAATTAATTTTGGTCGAAATAGAATTTTAAAATAATTTTTAATTGGGGTTAATTTGAGTTAAATTTAAATATTAATTAAATTAGATTTAATTGTAAAATAAAGGAAATTTTGGAGTACTTATATGGCTCTTGGTGGACTGATTTGTTTGGAGTAAATAAGGGAGTGTTGAGCATGAGTCTCCACTCAATGGGTTATTTGAGGCGCTATAAGGGAGCGTGTGTTTTGGGCCGCCCAACTTGGTGGACTGTATTTGATATTTGTGGGAGTTCGAAGATCCGTTTACCCGATTTATGATCATCTAATTAAGCCATGAGAAATGAATGTCAATATATTTATGTGTGATTGTTGCTATATCAATTGATGATTGAAAGCCATGAATAATTGATTTTTGGTATTGAAAATGCTTATGGAAATTAAATTGAGATGTTTAATTATTTTGGCTAACAATTGGTGAATGATTGGTTGTGAATTAAGCATGAATTGAATGTTAATTCACTAGTCGTTTCTATTAACATTCACTGAGCTTTTTAAAGCTCACACCCTTACAATTCGTACAGATAATCATCGGGATTGAGGAGCTGAGAAAGAGAGTAAACAATTGAGCGATGAGTTTTTAGTTCAGCGATTGCAACATGTTGGTTCGAATGACACTTTCGATTTCAGCTTGAACAATGATGATGTGTTGTGTTTCAAAGGTCAAATTTGTGTACCAAATGATAAGGAGTTGAGACAGTCGATCTTACAGGAGGCGCATAGTAGTTCCTATGCTATGCATCCTGGTGGGAATAAAATGTATCGGGACCTCCAAGAACTTTATTGGTGGCCCGAACTGAAACATATCTTGCTTACGTATCCAATTCTGTTCCCACAAAATTTTCTATGGGAGGTATCTGCACTGTAAGAGAATTCCCAGATACTTTTCCTAAAGAATCGCCCAGATTACCTCTGAATATTATAATATATTAATATTATAATATATTAAAAAATCAAAGATTTAAATGTCGGGGTTTTTTTTTGTATTATTCAACTTGTATAATTGAATTGCAAAATTAACCAAATTTTAGGCTTTTTTTTTTATGGAATAAGTCATGATGATGTCAGTATCTACTTTAGACTACTCATTTATATAATACTAGAGATGACACGTATTCTTTTAGTGAAATTTTAAAAAATAAAGCAATAATAGATAAGAAGTTAACACGATGGTTATTAAAAAGAGATGATAGATAAATGATTTTGTTTTTTAGTAAAATATTTATTTAATTTTAATATATTATTTTTAATTAAATTGTTGATATTTAACAAAGATACTATATTAGAAAATTTAACATATTAGTTATTAATTTAATAATAAAAATTAGTAATTATATATATTTAAAATTTGTTATGCTTCAGTCGATGCATAATATTTAGATCAATGTCATTGAAATCAATGAAATTAATTGATTTGATTGGTAAAATTGAAATTTTCACTTATGTAATTACAATGAAAAATTTTAGGGCATTTTACCAAAAAAAACCTATTTTTTCATTAATTGACGAAATAGGCCAACTATATTTACCGGATTGGTCCATTTTTCCCGAAATCGCTCCACATCGGTGATGTCTTGACTCAACAGAAATCGCGTCCTAGAGGAAGCGATTTCCTGAAATCGACACCGCTACCGACGTGGCGGCGATGTCGACCGCAGCGTGAACAGTGCCCAATGGTCAAATATTTGACCGTTGCCCTCCCTCAACGGTAAAAAAAAAACTATAAATACCCCCACTCCTTTTTATTTTTTCACAAACAAATCCTCTCTCATATTTCCTCTCAATTTCCTCTCAATTTTCTCTCAATTTCCTTCCAAAATTCTCATAAATCCATATTTAATTTCAATTTCCTCTCAATTTCATTCCAAAAATCTCTCAAAGCCATATTTAATTTCAATTTGCTCTCACTTCCTTTTTTAAAATAGTTTTAAATTTTTTTTATATTTTTATAAATCGTAAAAATTTCTACGATTTCATCAATGGCCGGATCATTGACTCGTCTTGATAGGCATCACATATCGGTGGAACAAATGGAAATAGTAAGTGTTAAATTTAATTTTTAAATATTATTTAAGAATTTTTTATTTATGCTTTTTTAGATAATTATTAATTTATTATTTGTTATAAAAGTCTGTAGATCGGGTATTGGAATGCAATATCCGGAACATGCATGGTCCTCCATCACCGTTGGTATAGAACTACCTGCAGGAAGCGGGTTTTTGGCTCGTGGCGACGGTAGGCCGGGGATGCAAGTTGTACCTGAAACTAATCAGTGCGTTGATCGAGAGGTGGAGACCCGAGACGCACACATTCCATCTTCCATGTGGAGAGTGCACTATCACTCTAGAAGATGTGAGTCTGCAATTGGGATTGCCGGTCGACGGGAAGCCAGTCACCGGGATTGCGGTGTGCTACGAGCTTTTAGGCGCTATTCCGGATAAAATGGATGGAGGTAAAATCGAGATGGGCTGGTTATGTGACACATTCCCTGATCCGGATGAAAATTCAACCAAAATTGAAAGAATCCGATATGCTCGGGCATACATTCTTCAAATAATTGGAGGTTATCTGATGCCCGACACGTCACGGAGCCGCGTACATCTAAGATGGCTCCTGAAAATCGTAGATTTTAGAGAAGCCGGTGATTTTAGTTGGGGGTCTGCCATCTTGGCAACGTTGTATCGGGAGATGTGCGGGGCGACGTGACCGAGGAGAGCGAAAATCGGAGGTTGCCTGTCACTACTGCAGTCATGGGCAAGGTTTCGCTTTCCATTTTTACGTCCTCGAGTGGACCACCCATATACATTCCCACTCATAACGAGGTAAATTTTATATTAAATTTTACAATTATTATGTATATTTTTTAAAATAAAAGTATGCTAAAAATTTATTTAATTAGGTGGGAGCATCAGACAAGTCATGCTCGATTACCTACCGAACTTGAAGATATACGGCTTCTATTATACCAACGGTCGGAAGCACAAGTAAGTATTATTGCAAATAGATATTTAGTATTTAGTATTTAGTATTTAGTATTATGTATATAACTAATATTTCTATCATGTTCATATAGTTTCAATGGACACCATATGAGGATCCGGTAATTCGGGTAGTAATTCCAGAAGAGTTCTTACAAAATCCGAATGCTTGCCAAGTCAAAGTCGTGCTGATCAACTTCGTAACCGTGGAGCCGCACCAGACAGACAGAGTGCTACGACAGTTTGGATGTAGACAACCGATTCCCGTGGACCCTGAGGAGTTTGACGATCACCACAAAATCGACCTTCGGCTATTAGGTACGGAATGGCCTTTGTACTGGTTCGGTACATAGAAATGTGGGAAAATCGGTATGAATATCAACCTACTCGGGAACCAATCATCGTTCCGGAGTTAGCGTTCGTTCCAGAATACATGCCATGGTTTAGGATCCATGGCAAGCCGTATTTACTGACGCCATAGGAGAGGCAGCAGCATATACGTGTTGGAAGGGAAAGGCGCAAGCCTCTAAATCCAAGACAACAAGACGAACAAGGTATCCCCTCAACGAGGCCCAGACATTCACTCGGCTCATCATCAGCGGCCATGCAATCACCGGGCCCAACGGGAGCACTGAGACATTCACCCGACACGGCAGTTCAACCGATGATACCCACTCAACCGCCTTTTCAGACGATGCCAGGTGCGTTTCCTATCCCTTATATGTATCCTAACCCTTATATGTATCCTTTTCCGAGTCCTATGGCAGGTTGGAGCCAAATGCCCGGTTCAGCTCCATTTCCTGTTACGCCAAGTAGGCCGCCGATGTATAGGCCAGTGGGGCACGAGGGATCGCAAGAGGGGCCGTCGGGGAGCTATCCTTTTTACCAATCCCCAGCAACTTATGGGTTTCAAACACCCTCGCCCTTCGTGATGCAAACACCTCCACATACACTATTCTTCGAAGGTGGATCATCGTCCCAAGTCCGACAACCGGATCCGATCGGAAGAACCGAATCCCGCCAGAGGAACAACAACCGTCATGGAAGCTAGAGAAATGAGGAATCCAGTAGCGTGAATCATTAACCGGCCGCCATGTGGCACTGAATCCCCCAAGCATAGACATTGACTATCGTATTTAAAATTATTTGTACAAATATTTTGAATATTTTGAAGTTTGTTTGATGTAATAAAATAGAAGTTTTATTGATGTAAAAAAAATTTAAACATTTTTGAGTTATTTTGATATTATTTGATGTAATAAAATAGAAGTTTATTTGATGTAATAAAATAGAAGTTTATATGATGTAATAAAATAGAAGTTTTATTGATGTAATAAAAATTTAAATTTTTTTGAGTTATTTTGATATTATTTGATGTAATAAAATAGAAGTTTATTTGATGTAATAAAATAGAAGTTTATATGATGTAATAAAATAGAAGTTTTATTGATGTAATAAAAATTTAAATTTTTTGAGTTATTTTGATATTATTTGATGTAATAAAATAGAAGTTTATTTGATGTAATAAAATAGAAGTTTATATGATGTAATAAAATAGAAGTTTATTTGATGTGATAAAATTGAAAACCCTAACCTAATTAAGTTGAAAACCCTAACCTAATTAAATTAAAACCCTAACCTAATTAAGTTGAAAACCCTAACCTAATTAAGTTGAAAACCCTAACCTACTTAAGTTGAAAACCCTAACCTAATTAAGTTGAGAACCTTAACCTAATTAAATTAAAAACCCAAACCTATTTAAGTTGAAAACCCTAACCTAATTAAGTTGAAAACCCTAACCTAATTAAATTAAAAACCCTAACCTATTTAAGTTGAAAACCCTAACCTAATTAAGTTGAAAACCCTAACCTAATTAAGTTGAAAACCCTAACCCTAAACTTAAAAACCCTAATAATTTGTCATTCACGTAATGTTAGATTTGGAAAAATGTTTTCACTGGTAGTAACAATTAATAATTTTATATAATTTGACAATTAATACAATTTTTGGATAATAATTTGTCATTCACATAATGTTAGATTTGGAAAAAAATTTCACTCGTACTATCCCTAACCTAATTTTTATAATTTGAAATATTTACCAACCATTAATACAATTTATCAATTAATAATTTCACAAACTTTATTTTTTTACAATTACATTCAACTGTTGCGATTAGGGCATGATCGACTTGTATGGCCTGGATTCCTACACCATCCGCACAACTTCGTTTGACTGGCTCTTTCTGAGATATCCATATTGTTATGTATTCTAGTTGAGCAAGGTCGACCCTTTGGTTTGCGACGTAATTCTCTATCCGGTAACAGCTTAAAAGGAGCAAGAGATACGGGCGGCCACCTACGTTCATCTGGGACCGGTGGGAAAACATGTCTCCAAGCGTTGTACATGTTTTCTAATTTGTACACTTCGTCCACATAACTCATCGGATCCAGACGGAGATTCTGGCAAGCTGCAATAACATGAGCGCATGGATAATGGAGTGCATCAAACATCCTACAGTCACAAGTCCTATTTCACAAGTGTACACGATATTGCCCGCCTACAACACCTTGGTGCGGTCTGTCAAACTCTGTCACGCGAAACCATAAATTGTCTCGATCGCGACACACTGTGTACATGGTGTTTGCCATCGCCTTGGCCTTGTTAATTTCTCGAACTACCTTACTGCACCATACATGGCCTCCCTGCCATATTTCATTATACGAGGCATCCCACCTACTATGCATCTTCTCCAACGCCTTTTGCTTAGCTATCCAAGCCTTGCGGTAAGAGGGAGTGTACCCCATTTGGCTACGGATACTGGCAATTAACACCGGCACTAAAGTCCTGGGATCTGCTCTTACTGTGGGCAGTATCAAGCTAGCTAACATAGCTGAATCCATCTTGGGATGATCTTGTGAAACACCTATTAACGGAGTACATTAAATAATGTAACATTACATAATAAAAGTATTATTCATATACCGTCAATACTGTACCTGCAACACATGTATGTGGACATTTGTACTTTTTTATCTCCCACAACCCTGTCCTTTTCCTTAACGAGGCATAGATTTTCCATGAACATGTGCCGTCTTGCACCGCACACTTCGCCTCAAACTTATCAGATTTGGATTTAACGACGTGGTAGTTAACGCCGTTTTTGATGCTATGTTGTTTCAAAGCACCAATAAAACTATCCTTGTTGGTAAACTGATTACCAACTTCAAATTTAGCAGAATCTACCCCCGAACTTGTACGATCACGCAACCGGTGTGGTAGATCTGGAAACTCTAACGCATCATCTGCAGAGAGATCGACATTATGCATGTGGTAGGAGGTGAGTATGCTCAATCGTGGATTTTCTTCTTCGTCTAAACTCCTTTCAGCATCTTGAGTTACATTGGAATAGGCTCGGTTGAAAAATAAGCCAACTTCTGCACCATCCGGCCCGGGCTCTCGAGGTGGATCCACATCGGACTCATCTTCTAACCCACAATCATCTGCAGCGTACGAGGTCCCCTCACCGGTTGACGTCGTAGGGAGTATGTCATCCCTTCTTCGGGGCATTTGATAAGGTCCCCAATTGGGTGTAGATTGCCACCCACTAAAACTTGATGCCGTTCCCCAGTACGTATTTCCAGCATCAGACTTCGAGCCACCAACGTACATGTCCCATCCACCGACAGAGTATCATGCGGGGGATGTACATTCGACACCACTACCGAACATGGGATGTTCCATATTTTGTAACCCGCTAACCGAGTGTCAGCCAGGAGTCGTGTATACATCTCAAACACTGGTCGCAAGTACATCAGTTGGCGATGTAAATTGTACATATAACTCCATATAAGCTACTCCACTAGCAAGATGAGTCTGCACCATTGCCGCCAAGCTACGAGCACCTTTTATGTCGAACGAGTCATATGTCACCGGATCAACAGAAGAACAAAATCGATACGTGATACACAGAACTTTCATTGGCGTCGTTCCGAAAATTTTACGCCTAATTCTTTTACGAAGTTCTGTCAAATCTATGTTCTAGTTAAAAACCAGTCGCAGCGTATTCTCCGATAAAAAAACAACACCATTCTCGGTGTGGCAAACCTCACCATCGTAGTAAATAACAGCACTAATACGTTCACTCATATTTGAAACTCTAACCTTCTTAGCCTCTCTAAATTGTTTCTGCTCTAACTTATGCATTCTGAGAACATTTTCTACCTAATTTATAACCTCAGCTCAAACAGACTACTGTAGCAAAAGCGCATCCCCAATGGCACGATTTTCACAAATTCTTCTTAAATAGCATCCTGCTAGAAGCAAATTTATACTATTTGCTCAGAAACGTCAAAAAAAAATATTTCATCCATGATCTACTGTAGCAAGAGCGCGTCCACGAGGGCTAGAATTTCAAAATTTCTTCTCAAATAGCATCTTGCTAGAAGCGATTTTATATTATTTGCTCAGAAAGGTCAAAAAAATTTATTTCTTCTCGGACCTAAAAACCTTAAAAAGCCTGAACCCTAAGCCCTAAAAGTCGAAAAAACCTAATGTGAAAAAAAATGTCAAAATCACGTCCCCTGAAACGCTCTACATAAATGGTAAGACATCGCCCACGTCGGTAGCGATGTCTTGACTTAGCAGGAAATCGCTTCCTCTAGGACACGATTTCATTGAAGTCGACACATCGCACCGACGTAACGATATGTTCAACAACGTATCTTGACATCGCACTGACGTGGCAGCGATTTCAGGGAAAATGGACCAATCCGGTAAATAATTAAGTAGTTGGCCCATTTCGATAATTAATGAAAAAATGGGCTTTTTTTAGTAAAATGCCCAAAATTTTAGATATGATGTTGAAATTTTAAAAATAATTAAACTAAATAATATTTAAATAATTTAATATAGATATACATAAAATATATTTTTAATTATTTTTAATAATTAATAAAATTATTTATAAATTTAATTATACATGAAATATTTTAAAATTTTAAAAATAATAAATAGTATTTAAATAATTTAATATAATGCATAAAATTCAAATTTTTATATATAATTTAAATAATTAATACATCAATAATGATATTTTGATAATTTACGTTTCAAAACATAAAACCCAAAAGTTGATGGAAGAAAGAAACCTTTTTCGGCCTAAAAATGAAACCGCATAATGGTGATTTCCATACCCGACAACTTTTCTTTTTTCTTTTTTCTGAAAATATCCGACAACATTAACGTGGGGAAGGAAATACAGCATCTGGGATCCAAGATTTCCCATTACACGACAAACATCACATGACCAAACTATGGCAGATCAACAAAATCAAACCTTACCCCCCCACACTCCTCATCACTATTATTGTTCTAATTATTACATTAATTAATACGGTACACAAGCCTAATCAGTAATCACATGGTAAAGCTAGACTTGCGATCATGCTGATCATCAGGAATCTCCGATGGACAGTAGTTCCTGTTGGCAGTGAGGGTGTAGGGTGAGGTGTCCAGCGCCAACCATTGCTCCACCGTGAACTGCTGCTGGCTACAAGGTGTATGGACGCCTGTCATGGTGACCTCCACGTAGTTACAGTACCATCCATGGCCCGTACCCGACCCATCCGAGGTCAAGTTCATGGAACATACAGGAGCATCCAAGCAACGACCCCTACCGGAGAAAATGTCCAAGTTACCCCTCTCGAAATAGTCGTGTCCTGGCTCCATTAACCCACCCCATGTTTCCAGGTTGCTGAACTCGACGGACTCGCCGTAGGCATCTTCGAGTTTTAGGCTGATGATGGAGTCGGTTCCGCCTTTGATGATAGATCCCGTTCTTATGTACACCGAATATACACAATCTTGATCGTCCTGCATGCAAGGGAAGAAAGATAAAGAGGTTAGAGATAGGGATGTGGAGGGAATTATAGGGGTCGTAGAAGGGTACTTACGGCAAGTGCGGTGGTCGAAAAAGAGAATAGGAGGAAGAAAGAGAGTATCAACTGCGCTGGGATCGCCATTGTGTTTAAAACTTTTTGATGTTCCTTGGAATGCTAATTATACTTGTTGTGTATAAATAAATGCAAGTTTTGGACGGCATGCTCTTTTATAATATAATTATATTTGTCAGAAAAGATGGATCTAATACAATCAATTATATTTAATGCATACCAATAATTTTGTTTGCCCTTAGATGATTATATGTTTATTTAAAATATAATTAAATAAATCCATTTTAAAAATTTAAATGATAAGTGTGATTCAATAATATATAAAATATAAATTACTCCACAATCGTTAAGGTGTTTTTATTTTTATTATTCAAAATATTTTTAAAATGTCATCACTTAACTTTTAATGTATTTTCATTTTAGTACTCAAGCGTTAAATCTCTAATAACGTCTGATTGTACATGCTCTATCATATTTATATTTCATTTTAGTCACATAAAATTATCTTATTTTTAAGCATGGATTGGGTAACACCTTAAAACTCGGCCCAAAAGTTTTAATTAGATTCTGGAGGTCACACTGACCACCGAAATGGCCAAAAACAAAACGACGACCAACTTATGAAAACTCTTTTCGAAAATCTTTTTCCTTAGCAATTTACAAACATTAAACCCTTTTATCACTTCAAACCAGTTTAAAATCAAGTTACTAATTATATATTAATTTTGTAATCAAATTAGAGTTGTAATTTGAAAAAAATTGAAACCCCAAATCAGAATTACAGTGAAAAAATTGATGTCTTCTTTTAGTCGGAAAACCCATAGATTATTACCTTAAAAATCATATGTTTATAAAATCAATAATAATAATTTGGTGAAATTAAACCCATGCATGGCATCCAAAATTTTTAAACCAAAACCAAATAACCATAACTCATATCACAGTTTATATAATCGGCTTACAAATTGATTAAAATAACTATACTAAACTTATGAAAAACTTATTTATACCAAACCAACGCGAAACATTCTGAGACCTCCATTGTGCCGTGTCCGAGACCAAGCTACACGAACTACAGTAAAACCTCTATAAAATAATACCCTTGGGACCTGAAAAAATTATTATTTTATCGAGGTTATTAGTTTATGATAAATGAATATTTTATTAATTTATCGATAAAATAATATTTATTAATTTAGAGAATATTTCATACTTTATGCATGGGTTTTTTGTTATTATCAAAATCCAATATGCAGGTAGGTGCAATGAATCAAAGTTAATTGGTTCATGTAACACACAAAAACAAAGAGTTAATTAATAGGTTCATGTAACCAAAAAGAAAAAAGAGTTAATGATTTTAAAATCCAATACGTATATATTCATTGGATAGATTAAAAATTTTATTATAAATAAACACATATATGTATCAAAATGTTATAATTCATATAATCTTTTCCTCCATGGCTTCCCATTTGAAAGGTGTAAAATAGTCTACATTGACAGATGAGATGAGAAAAGCAATATGAGTACAAAAATGACCATCCCTCTTCAAGTCAAAAAGATTTGTAATAGTGGGTTCAACAAACATTTGATCTCTTTGTTAGCCAATCAACAATATCAAAAAACTCTTAAAAGGTCATTTGAATATTTGTCAAAAGAGATAAAGAATAGCAATGTTAAAAGTCACAAATTAGCCAAATATCTCGAATTAGAAAAGGTATTGTATAAGTGATTTCTCCAATATTAAGAGAAAGTAAACATGATTGCAGAAATGATTCAAGCTAAAGCAAAAGAGTTTCTGCAAAAAATGTATGGTGGCAAATTTTGAATTTAACTTCTTAATTGGTTGGCTAGATCGGTTCAAGGCAAGACATGGGATTAAGTCTTAGAGAATATTTGGTGAAAGTGGTTCAGTTGTTAAGAAGAATATTGAAGATGTTTTACCTCAAATAAGAGCTAAATTGGAAATTTTGATTGGAAGGATATCTATAATATGGATGAAACAGACTTATTTTATCGTTTGCAAGCAGATCATTCATTGGCTACAAAGCAATTAGAAGGATGAAAAAAGGACAAGGAAAGACTTATTGTTGTGGTTTGTTGCAATGAGGATGGTTAAGATAAAGTGCCTCTTTGGATTATTGGTAAGTTTGCTAATCCTAGATGCTTTAAACATGTGAATATTGACAATCTTAACTGTCATTATCGAGCCAACAAAAGAGCATGAATGACTGGATTACTTTTCAATATTTTGTTCGTTGGTTTGATGCTAGAATGATTAGTAGAAAGGTGTTGCTTATAGTAGACAATTGCCCAGCCCATCCCAAGGTTACTGAAGACTTGAGAAACGTTGAATTATTCTTTTTGCCTCTAAATTCAACATAAAAAATTCAACCATGTGATGCTGGAATTATTAGAGCAATTAAGATTTATTATCGACATCGCTTTTATTCTAGCATCTTGGAAGGTTACGAGAAAGGAGAAATAAATCCTAAAAAGATTAATGTATTGGATGCAATCCATTTTATTAATTCTGCTTGGAATATTAATGTGAAGCCTACAACTTTTGCAAATTGTTTCCAACATTGCAAAATTCGATCCAAGGAGGATATGCCTCTCGAACAAGAGATTGGTGATGTTGAAGGCATTCATAAATTAAAAGAAGTAATTTCTGATTTACACTATAGAAATCCCATGGATGTTGAGCAGATTTTGAATTATCCAAGAGAAAATGAATCTTTGATGGAGTCACCTATGGATGAAGAAATTATTCAAGGAGTAATGGATGTGCCAGCTAATGACGAGCAAAATCTAGATGATAGTGGTGTTTTACCACATGTTTCTCCAAAAGAGGCTTTTCTAGCTGTGGATACCTTGAAAAATTATTTAATACAACACGAGAAGAATATACCAGATTTGGTTTATTCTCTTCTAAAAGTTAAAGATGAAATTGTATTTGATTTACATGCAAAGAAGAAATAGTTAACTATAGATTCATATTTTAGCAAAGAATAAAATTGAAAAAAAAAATAAGAGTTGTCTAAAAAGCACTTTAGTTTTATGTATTGTATATAAAATTTTCAGTATATTTAATGAATTATTATTTTATATTTTCATTAGTCCCTTAAGGATTTTTCTAAAAATTATTATCTTATGCATTTAGTGAGGTTGTTATTTTATCCCATTGACCCAAGTCGGGACTTAAAAAATTATTATTTAACCGAGATTATTAGTTTATCGAATATTCATTTATTGAGGTTTTATTGTACCTGAAAAGATAAACTAAAGAGGTGAGCTACATGCGCTCAATGTGAGTTCGAAACAAAAGCAAATGGTAAATGAAGAAGAACTAAACAAAAGAAAATACAAAAACGTATTTACAGACAATATAGAAGAATCTTGAACTGACAGTCGGATATACGAATAATTTCCATTAACATACAAAACACAAACACAATAAACCAAACACACATGTTACTTAACACATCAAATTATTCAAATTATTTCACATACATTCCAACGTTCGCACAAACAAATATATACTCAGATGCGAAATGAATGCTATAAGTAAAAATATTCCCACCCAATCAACCATAATACCACTCCGACCACCCTACACACCACAATTGGGCTATGGTAGGCCTATCCACCCTGCACACCACAAAGGATATGATAGGCCCATCCACCCTACACACCATGATAGTGGATCTAATGATAGTGGATCTAAGTCACTCAAATAATAGGAATATGCAGCTGAGTTGACATATATAAATATATTTCAGTAACACCACTATAATAAAATATTGTAATTAAACTGCAGGATCAAACTCCTTTCTCTTCAAACATATCCCAAACCCAAATGCAGATGCAAATAGTTTACAAAAGCGTATAAACCTATTGTCTAATTTCCTTAACAATCATCCTTAATGACAAACAGTTCAGACTAACTGAATCAAATCAGACATGTTCGTAAACAGTTACAACATCATGAACCACATTCTACATATCCAATTAACAAACACCAAATTTAAGCATTTATGTAATTAACATAATTAAATCAAACGAACTCACATACAAAACTAAAATCATACAGTAATACTCTCTTACTAGATCTCCCTCGAATAGTGATGGTGTCCCAAACACACTTACAGAGGCTTAAATGAGTGTTGGATTACACAAAAACCAAAACGTGTTAGTTACGAACAAAGAATAAAAACTAAAATAATAGGGTCACACGGCCATGTGACTAGGCCATGTGGAAGGGTCCAGACCGTGTGATAGGGATACACGTCGTGTGACTAAGTTTTATGGCCGTGTGGCAAGACCGTGTAACTCATTGGGTCGTTTGACAAAATTAACACATTAAGGAAGCAAGGAAGAGACGACTGTGTGACTAAAACACATGCCCATGTGGCTGAGATACACGGTCATGTGGCTGAAACACACACTTGTGTGATGGAGATACATGATCATGTGGATGAAACACACGTCCGTGCACGACCGACAAAATCCCCGAACAGGGGTCACATAGCCGTTTGGCTCACCACAGACCGTGTGACCCGAAGATAACCTAGTTTCTATAGTGGCACACGCCCGTGTGGCCCCGAAACCACAACAAAATCAACTAAAATTTATGTAATTCATCAACGATTTGATACCAAACTACATTAGTTTTAGAAACACACTTGATTACACGATTCCAAGTGCCGACAAACAATCGATCCACCCTAACCTCACTGACCTGAAACTCTGATATGTATTTCAATTAAAACCTTAGCATAAACAAATCTAAGAACCCAAATGTAAAATAAAAAAGAACAGTACTTACACTTCTCCCACTCGTAACCGAGTTGAACGAAGGCAAAAAAAACACAGAAACCCAACGAGACAGAAATAATCATGGTATTGGAACAAAAGGAATAAATTGAAGAACAAAAGAGAAAAAAACAAGAACGTAGGAAAAGAAAAAGTATAAAATCCAAAGGAACAAAAATCAGAACTTTTGGGAGCAAGAGAGTGAAACAGACGTGAGAGTGGGAATGGGGAAAACAAAACACGAGCCAAAAATTTTGGGACTTCCCCTTATTTTTTTTCAAACAAAATAAATCAAATAAACAAATTATAATTATAATTTAATTAGTCATTAACAACCAATCAAATTTATTTATTATTACTATTAAAATAAATTTCAAAACAAAATAAACAACATCCAATTTGTCAAAACTAGGGGTGAGCAAAATTCGATTCGACTCGAAAAAATCGAAAAAAATTCGAATTTCGAGTTAAGCGAATCGAGTTATTCGAGTTAATCGAGTTATTGAATCAACTCAATTTTTTTTCAATTTCGAGTTCGAATCGAGTTGAGTTTTCAATTGAATAACTCGAATAATTGAATAATTGAATATCAAACTATAATATTTTACAGTTTTACCTAAACTCCCAAACTTTTTACTTTTCCTCAAAACTTTTACTCCTTCCCACTTTTCCCCAAAACTTTTACTCCCTCCTCCCAATCCCCAATCTACCCAAAATCCATTTCCACCAAAATTTTACTCTTCCATTCATTTTGTTTCAAAATTTTACTCTCAAAACCCTAAAACTTTTTATTTTCCCCAAAATTTTTACTCCTCCCACTTTTCCTCTAAAACTTTTATTCTCTTCCCATCCCACCTCCCATCTACCCCAAACCCTCCCCTCCAATTTTTTTTAATATTTTCCTCCAAAATTTTACTCTCCTATTTACTTTCCCTCAAACTTTTATTCCCCAAAACTTTTATTTTCCCCTAAACTTTTACTTCTCACCTTTACTCTCAAATAAAAATCAAAATTATCCAAAAAATCACTAAACATAAATAGTAATAATTTTATTTATATATACTATTTATATTATTAAATTAAATTTCACATTTTATATTTTTATATTATTGAATTGTTTAGTCATATTGAATATTTATATTAAAATTGAATTCTTAATTATGCCATAAAATATTCGTGTTAAAATTTTATATTGGTATCAATTTCAAATTTTATTTTTAAAATAAATTTTATTAAAAATCATATTTTTATATTTAATATATTTTAATTCCAAAATACATAGTGACAAGAATCCGAAGATAATTGAAACAACTAAGCAAACAAATAAGCTAACCAAGATATAAAATTAATAAATAAATTATGAGGTGATGAAAGTTAATAAAAAATTGATTAAGGTGGACAAATTTTATTACGATGGGTGACAATGGTTACAAGGACCCAAAATTATTTTTAAAATTTAACTCGAATAAATATATTCGATTCGATTCGATTCGAATTCCATCTCACTCGACTCGATTCGAGAAAACTTCAAATAAAGTTAGGATGATAAAATGAGATTCGAAAACTCGATTAACTCGAAAATTTTCGATTCGATTCGATTCAATTTGATCGAATGCTCACCCCTAGTCAAAACCCTTCAAATTTTTAATTATAAATATTTTAAAGAATTAAAACCAACAACACTTAAAAAACAATTCTCGTATTGTAAACACGTGGACTCAAACCCAAGACCAATGATAAGCTATCAAAAAATTAGCCTCCGAACTAATAAGCTCATTCTGGTCCTAAAAAGCAAAAACTTACTTAACAGTCCCACCGAAACCCTAACCCAATCAACTAGCATGAATAATTCTAACCCCAATTTCGAGGGGTTATAGATTGAGTAAAAAAAATTAAGAATTAAACTAAAAAAGCAATAAAAGTTAAAGTAATGCATTAAAAATTGTCAAATTGTTCTTGTTTAAAAAAATTATCCATTAGTAGTGTGAGCCGATTTTTTAATGTAATATTGAAATTAATTAATTAAATCTCCTTATGTAATTTAAAATTTATTTTATATTTCTAAATTAGAAGCATCTCAAATAACTCATCTTTAATAATTGTTTATGAAATTCAATTTTTAATTATATGATCTTGAATCTCCCATATTAAGCTAAAAGTAAAGAAAAATCTTTATAATTAATTAAATTAATTAATTTGGTCTTCCATTCCAAACAAAACCTAGAATGTTTTCATTACATCTTTACCCAAACGAAGAACAAACAATTAATTTAATTATTTGTAATGATACCCAAACGAAGAACAAACAATTAATTTAATTATTTGTAATGATACCCAAACGAAGAATGGAAGATTGAATATTATATAATAAAAAATTTAAGTTTCATAGACAATTATTAATATGTGTTAATTGAGTTAATTTTAGATAATTTAGAAACATAAAATAAAGTTTTAAACTTTAGAATGAGATTAAATTAATTAATTTCAATATTATAGTAACAAACCAGTTCAAGAAAAAAATTCAACAATTTATTTAATTGATTTTGATGCTTAGAAATTTAAAATTTCAATATTAAAAAAATTGGTAATGAGATAAACAAGTACAAATTGATAAATTTTAATACATCATTTTAGTTTATATCACTTTTCACTTTAATCCTTAATATTTTTACAGTGATTTAATATTTTTTAAGTGATAAAAAAAAGTGGATGAAAACCTAAATAGTGTACCCTATATAAAATTATAAACCTTGCGTGAAATAATCAAATATAAAGTATTTGACATATATCAAAATCTTCAATTTGATTTTTCAATTGTTATTTGTTCAAAATAAATGTTATGTGAGCGAAAAAAATTAGTCATAGTTTAAAGTTACTATAAAAGTAGAATTTTCAGTAAGTTATAAAATCAAAATAATATAATATTTTTATAAAAGTAGTATTATAAATAGAATATTAACTAAAATGATAGATTACATAAAACTACTCCTTTGCAACAACATGATAACTTATGTAACAAAAACAACATAATCCAAAAAGAATAAATTATAGTTTCGAAGACAACAGTTAAAATTAATCTGTACCTTTAATGTTAAGGGAGTAAGGTTTTTTTTCCTTTTTTCTAAATTACATTTGCTTAATGATTTGTAGAACTCCTGGCAAAAAATTTATCTAAAAACTAACAATATAATATAATATTAAATTATATTTTATTTTATTTTATCCAAACACATTTACTTTTCTTTAATTCACTTTATCTTATATTAAGTTAAAATAAATACTATCATTATTATACCAATTTAAAATTTATTAATTTAAATTATATAAGTTTGGGTAAACTATACAGATAGTCACACAACTATTAAAAAATTTCATTTTAAGCACCTAAAATAAAAAAAAAGTTTACAGCTTAGGAACCTATGTTATATAATTTGTTCATTTTGGTCACTCCCGTTAAAAACTCTAACGGAAATCTAACATGACAATTGTTTTACATGTGGACAAATCATTGGATGCCACATGGCACAATTTACCATTGCATAGCACTTTAAACTTTAAAGGACTAGAATATAATTATCCAATACTAATTATTAACTGAAATAAAATATTTTATTATTTTATAACCATTAAACAACTAATTCCTGTAGACTAGGCTTGTTTATAGGTCAGACTACCCGCCCAAGCCCGAAGGCCAACTCGAAATTTGGAAGGGTTTGGGCAAAAAAAAATAGGCCCAAAAATTGGGTCTGGGCAAAAAAATTAGGCTCGTTTAAAATATGGGTCGAGCTTGGACTTGAACTTTCAACGCCCAAGCCTAGCTCTACCTAACCCATTTTTAAGTTTATAATACTTTATATTATGTAATTTAGAACTCATTAAAATAAACATGTACTAAATATATAATACTACTCTAATGTAAACATTAAAATAATGTTAAGATGACCATATAAAAAATTTTAATAAATAAAAAATATATAAAATTATTAAATTATTAAAATAAAATAAAATAAATATTTTTTTAAAATATAATATGGGCGGGTCTAAAATGTCTTGGGTTAGTCTTTTGCAAATATGAGCGAGTTAGGACAAAATTTTAAGCTCGTATTTCAGGTCGAGCCGGACTTGAAAAAATATAAAGTATGTTAATATCATGCTTAGACTCGGTCCGACCCATGAGCACCACTACTATAGACAAACAATTATTGTACATAAAAATCAAGCTTGAAATATGATATCACATTACCACCATGGAGAAATATGCATATGAAAGTCCAATTGCGTTGCAAACATTACTATCCCCAAATGAGCTTCCATCCTCGTTACAGATTGCAGGGACAACGAGTTGAGCATAGTATTAGGCTTAAAGGGTTTTGTTTTTAAAAGAACATCAAAGGAATAAACAGAGACAGGCATGAGGGCTTTAAGCATTTGAATAAAGGAAACAAATAAGTAAATGTAAGCGGAATTGTAGAACCAGAGGCTGACAGAGGAAAGGGCACTGATGGGAACAATGAAAGAAAGGTAAAGATGGGAAGACATGAAAACAGGTTCGACGAATTCGAAGACATTGATGAGGAGGAAAGCGAGGGAGGCACCGAAGGACATGTGGATGATGGTGTTGGAAGTTTAATGTATTTCAAAAAAATTACAAAAATCCCACATCCTTTGAATACACCTATCAAAATGGTATTTATATAGTGTTGTTTTACTTTAGATTTACAAGGGTTAAAATATGAGGATAGGTATGCATGCAGAAGGCTTAGCTTTGAAAGGTTTGTTTAATTGAAATAAGACAATTCTCCACTTTCCAAGTATGATACTAAGCTCGGTTGGGTTTTGCTTTTTATAATTTTTTATTTATTTTATTTATTACTGTTTTAGTCAAACTAGGTTGCTTGATTTCTTAGATTTTATTAACGTTAGAAACAAATAATATTATTTTAACGTTAAAATCAAATATTTCTCAAACACCAAATATTTGTTTTCTATTTTTGGCATGCATACCATCCATGACAACACTCAAAGTCACTCAATCAGTTTTCACTTTACTTTTCCTTCCAGGCTTTCTTTATTTTCTCGAAACTCCCATTAGCTGAGTATTTAATTGATTTATTCTTCCTTGTTCCTTATTTTGCTATTGGAAAACCAGAAGTGCTTGTTAAATCTTAGAGGATACACAAATCCGTAAAATATCCTTAAGGACAATGAAATTCATGCCTCAAACAACAATTTTAATTTTCTCAACCTCCATTTCTTAACAATCTTAAGTATATATGGATTGCAATGTTGTTGTCAGTATCCCTGGCTCTAAAGCTACTGCCACCTTTCCCGCCAACGTTGTTGCTGGTATTCCCTCTGTGGACAATGACACTCATGTTTCCCTAGCTCCTTTAGCCAATGTTGTGTATATCCTTAGCTTGACCTTCGCCTCGATGTTTCCCATTGTCTCCTACGCTAAATCATTTCTTAACATCTCTAAAATTGAGTTTTTTACTAGAAGAATTTCACAAGTTGACAAAAACGTATTTTGAAAGCTCGATGAAGCAAACCGAATATGCCAAGAGGGGGTGAACTGGCTTTTAAAAATTTTGGTGAAAGCAAGGACAAGAAAGAAATAAAGAACACAAAGAATTTAGAGTGGTTCGGCCCCAATTGCATACTCCACTATCTTAGCTTTCCACCACTAAGGATTTTTCCCAAATTCACTAATTTGTTCAACCTTTGTTAACCTTACAATTCCTTAAGATTTCTACCCTAAATCTTAAGTTTCAAAAGCTCTCAAAGAGATACAAATGAGCAAACAAAGAAACAATCCTTACAAGATAATTTTGTTTACAATTGAAGCACAAATACAGTGAAATACACTTGAGCAAAATAAAGGAGATAAGACTCACAAGTGTATGTAAGAATAATATGAAAATTTAAGCTCTAAAAATTGTTTGATTGATGATTTTTGCTTGAAGTATTTTTCTTGCATGTTGTAGGATTTTGAAAGATGGTTTTATACCCCCAATAGACTTCTAGCCGTTGGGGATGTTGGAGAAGTAAATAAGGCCATTGGGGATGTAAAACCAAAGCATTTATTTCACCTGTAACTTCGAGTATCGATACCTTTAAAAAGGGTATCAATATGTTTTTCATAAATGCTAAGTCAGTGACCGTTGGAATGAAAAATCGATACTTCAAAAATATTTTATCGATACTTCATGAAAGAGGTATCGATACCGGATCGATACCTTGTAGGATTTTTGAAAAACATAATACAAGTCTGGTATCGTTTTTAAGTGAGGTATTGATTATTTTTGAAAAATATCGATACCGAAATCATGGTATCAATAATTTTTAGGTTTTTGAGAGAATGCCTTTTTGGTCTCAATTTTACTAAGGGTATTGGTTATTTTCAAAAATTATCGATATTGGACCAAATGGTATCGATACTTTTTAGCCTGGTGCAATTCTAACTTGTTTGAAAATCATTTTGATGTGTTAAAATGATTTTAACTTAATTGGGATCATTTTGACTTGGTTAAAAATAATTTCACTTGATTTAAAATTATTTGAAAATTTTCTAAGAGTTTATTGTAAGTATTAACAATTTTGTTTCTTAGAATTCAAATTTAAAATTATTTTTCAAATTCAACTTATATTCAAAAACACTTTTAATTTGTTATATCAAAATCTTTTATCTAATAAAGCTTAATTTAACAATCTCCCCTTTTGATATAACAAAACATTTGGTAAATTTGTTTTTGAATAATTTGCCCCTTTAATAAAAGACATTTTAAATTTGAGGCAGAATAAGATTTGTCAAACAAGTTGACATTCATTTGTACTTTAAAAAATTTGGTCACAAAAATTTGGATTTAATTTTCAACAAAGAGTAATCTTAATCATCAATTTACCTTTTCCTTCTCCCCTTTTGTTATATCAAAAGACAAATAAAGCTTAAAGAGAGAAGTTAGCTTATCAAAATATAGAAGTGAAATGAGCATAAAAACAAAATAGCTTAGGATAAAAATAAAGCAATAATATGCAAAAACAAGTTATAGACATAGAAATAAAAATAAAAAAATATGCAAATGTTATGAAAATGAAATGTATGGTCTAGAGCTAATTTAATCATCATGAAGAGGAGAGAAAGGAGGCGTCGAAGGGAAATGAGCTAATAGAGATGCCATTTGCATCTCCAAGGTCAAGAGATGAGAGTTAACATCTTCCTGAAGACCTCAAATGTTGTTTCTCAAAGAATGTATAGCATCAAGGTTAGCACTATTAACCTCGGAGGAGGGTTGAGCAGTATGTAACGAAGAAGGCAGCGTCAGCATTGTCATCTTCATTTTTCGCCAGTTGATCATGTTGCATCCAAGTGTTGGAGGCAGCATCAAAATGGTATCCCGCATGATGTAGAGCCCCATAACTAATAGGTTGATTAGAAGAAACGGGGGTGTCTCAATGAGTGCTAATACCTAATCGCCTAAAAACATATGACAAGTACGTAACATGAGGAAGAGTGATATTCGTGTTCATCCCTCTTCCAATAGCTTTCATAATGTCATTGAACAAGATAAGTGCAGGATCAAGGTGCCTATCGAATTTAAAACAATCGAGCCACCAATAATCGATGTTTCGATGCTTGGCATGCTTTTTGATAGGTCTTAGATTCCAAGTAAGAATTAAATGCCGATCCGGACTAGATAAAAAGGGAGGGATCAAAATGCCCTTTTTCATTGGAGGAACCTCCAGAAGGTAAGTGAAGATAATCGCCAAACTCTTCGAGAGTGAGGCGAATGAGAGTTCCCATTAAAAATGAGGTGATGGCAGAATGGAGTCGCTGGACTCATCGTGTTTGAGTTTGGCATTTGAAAAGAAAGCTTGAACAAGATTTTAATAAGTTGGCGAAGAAATATTTAAAAAATCCATCCACCCCCAATTTTGCAAAATAGGAATATAAGTAAAGCTAATGGCTTCTAACATGGCTATATAAATTTTCCTAGCCTCCCATACACGTTTTGATGCAAAATATTTGTTAAAAATATATCGAGAGTATGAGTCTTGAAAACAAGTGCTAAATGATGACTCCAACTCACTAGACGGATTAAAAGACGATGCACTAGTCCTAGAATGCTTCTTTGGGGCCATAATAACTAGAAACAACCTAGACAAACACTAAAACAAAAAAAAAATTTCTTTGAGGAATTTTGTCAAACACTTGGTGGGTTAGGGTTTGAAAAAGAGTTTAACAAATATCGTTAGAAATAGGTGACCTCCTGTAAATAGAAATGATATATATGTTCAAAAACATCCCAATAACCATCAACAAACAAGATTTCAACCTACATTTGTCAAAATCAACAAGTTGAAAATTTTAGAAATTTACCTCAAAAGTGTTAAAAAATGAGAAATATTCAAGCAAGAAGGATCAAATATTGTGAAAAAGAAGTTTGAAGATGGAAAAAGAACAAATATTTGTCGAAAAATTGAAGAAATTTGAAAAAAAAATTGAGAGGAAAGGAGAGGATTTTCAGTGGAAGGAAAAAAATTTAGGGTGCTTTAAATTTAAAACAGCTTCAACATTTTTACACGGGTGTCGATATTTTTATAAAATATTGATATTTTTCAGTTGGTATTGATACCAAATTTGCATTCTATTTTTCTAAGTGCAGTAAAACAACAAAAACCAGATTTTTAAGTTGTATTGTTTCCCAAGTGTCCTAAAATGACTCCAAAACAGTTCCTAAACATTTCATATGCATAAAAATATGTAATGTCAGTGAAATGCATGAAGAAAGAAGAAATAAATAAATAAATAAATGAGTAATTTAATACCAAAACTTTAAAATGTGAATAAAAGTGGAACAATTTTTTTAAAGAAAACTTCCCCTACTTTTTTGCATATAAGAGCCATTAAATCCATACTCAAAAAGCTTATAGCAATAAAGTAACCAAATATGGTACAAGAAGATTGTAGCACAAAGTTAAGGAAAGGTTGTTAAACCTAGTACTCCCCTAAGTGTCAAAATCTTTCTTTGTCTAATGGTTTTGTGAAAATGTCAGCTAATTGGTTTAAGGTGTTTATATACTCTAGAACTATTTCACCCTTTTAGACATGATCTCTAATGAAATGATGTCTAATTTCAATGTGTTTAGTTCTAAAATATTAGATGAGATTTTTAGTGAGACAAATAGCACTAGTATTGTCACACTTGATAGGAACAGTATCTATATCAATTCCATAATCCTTAAGTTGTTGTTTCATCCATACAATTTTATCATAACAACTACCTGTAGAAATATATTCCGCTTCAGTGCTGGACAGTGCAACACTATTTTTTTTATTTGAAAATCATAAAATTATCATGTTGCCTAGAAATTAACAAGTATCGGAGGTGCTTTTCTTATCTAATTTGCAACCTCTAAATTCCGCATCCAAGTAAGCATGCAAGCTAAAGGATGAGTGTCTAGAATACCAAAGACCTAGATTTTGAGTATCTCTAAGGTATATAAAGATTCTCTTAATGGCTTGTAAATGTGAATCCTTAGGGAAAGATTGATATCTAGCACACAAAACATAATGTCGGGTCTACTTGCTGTAAGATAAAGCAAAGAACCAATCATTGACCTATATAATTTTAAATCAACACATTTTCCTTCCTCATATTTATCAAGCTTTGTAGACGAGCTCATTGGAGTAGCTTGTGGTTTGAGACTATCCATCCCAAACTTTTTGAGCATGTCCCTTGTGTATCTAGCTTGATTCATGAAGATACCATCCTTTTTTTGCTTGATTTGGAGACCCAAGAGGAAATTTAGTTCTCCCATCACGCTCATCTCAAACTCACCTTGCATTAGCTTAGAAAATTATTAAAAAAGAATATCATTAGTAGAACCAAAGATAATATCATCAATATAGATTTGAACTACTATTAAATCTTGTCTTTTCTTTTAATAAAAAGTGTTGTATCAACCTTCCCTTTACAAAAATCTTTTTCAATAAGAAAATTTGATAGTCTTTCATACTAAGCTCTAGGAGCTTGTTTCAAACCATACAATGCTTTTGAAAGTTTGAAAACATGGTTTGGAAATTTTGGATCTTTAAAACTGGGTGGTTGTTCAACATACACTTCTTCATTTATAAAACCATTTAAAAAAGCACTTTTTACATCCATTGGATATAATTTAAAATTATTAAAGCATGCAAAAGCTAAAAGCATTCTAATGGCTTCCATCCTAGCTACGAGAGTATATGTTTCATCATAATCTATTCCTTCGTCTTGAGTGTAACCTTGAGCAACAAGTCTAGCATTTGTTCCTCACTATGTTAGCATTCTCATCTAGTTTGTTCCAAAAAACTCTTTTAGTACCTATAGTAGATTTATCACTAGGTCTATTAACTAGGGTCTAAACTTCACTTCTCTTAAATTGATTGAACTCTTCTTGCATAGCCAATATCCAATATTCATTATTTAATGCTTCTTTGATATTTTTAGGCTCAATGAATAAGATAAATGCAACATACTTACAAGTATTTCTAAGAGAAGATCTAGTAATTACCCCTTAGGAAGGATCTCCCAAAATCATACCATCCTTCACGTAGTTGAACTCTCTTGGATGAGTGGTTTCTCTTTCCTCAATTGAAAGTTCTTCTAGAGTATCTTGTATTTTTTCTTGAATTTTTTTCATTTGATGATTGATCCTCTTTATTAAAAAATTCTACATCATCATCATCAACACAAAAATCCTTTTTAGAAGGAGAATTAAAGTCATAAAAAATAACACATATAGACTCTTCTACTTCTAAAGTTCTTTTGTTAAAAACTCGATAAGCTTTAGAATTTAAAGAATAACCAAGGAAAATTCCTTCATCACTTTTTGCATCAAATTTACCAAGATTATCTTTCCCATTGTTTAAGACAAAACACTTGCACCGAAAATGATGAAAATAGCTAATGTAAGGCTTTTTATTTTTGAAAAGTTCATATGGAGTTTTCTTTAAAATAGGCCTAATCATTACTCTATTAATCACATAGCAATCCGTGTTTGTTGCTTCCGCCCAAAAATATTTTGGTAAATTATTTTCTCAAAGCATGGTTCTAGCCATTTCTTCTAAAGTTCTATTTTTCCTCTCAACAACTCCATTTTGTTAACAGTTCTAGGTGCAGAAAAATTATGGCTAATTCCATTTGAGTTGCAAAAATTTTCAAAACCAAGATTTTGAAATTCGGTTCCATGATCACTTCTAATACTAGTGATAGAGTAACCTTTTTCATTTTGATTTATTTTTGAAAATGTGATGAAATTTTTTAAAGTTTCATCTTTAGTACTTAAGAAAAGAACCTAAGTAAATTTAGAATAGTCATCAACAAGAACAAAAGCATATTGTTTTCCACCCAAGCTAGATGTCTTAATTGGACCAAACAAGTCTATGTGAATTAGTTGAAGAACTCTACTAGTTGATACATCATTAAAAGGTTTAAAAGAAACTCTTTTATATTTACCCTTAATACAAGCATCACAAACATTATTCACATCAAAGTCAATTTTGGGTAATCCTCTTACTAAGTCATTTTTAGCTAATTTATGCAATATGCTCATGCTAGCATGTCCTAGTTTTCTATGCCATAACAAAGAGCTATTTTTATTTTTAGTAATAAGACATAAGCTAGAGTTATGCATATCATCTAAATGCACCATATATATATATTATATCTATGTCCTACAAGCATAATCTTATTAGATGCAATGTCAATAACTTTACAACCTTTAGACTCAAATATGACATTGAAACCTCTATCACATAATTGACTAATACTTAAAAGATTATACTTAAGACCGTTGACATACAAGACATTTTCAATAATGATAGAAGAGTTTTTACTAGTGGAGTCTATTCCTTCAATTTGTTTTGTAGAGTTGTCTCCAAATGTAACTTCTCTTCCACTTTTTGGCTTCAAATTGATAAAGTGATTCTTGTCACCGGTCATGTGTCTTGAGCATTCATTATCGAGGTATCATAAGTTTTTCTTTGAGTAACTCACCTCAAAGTAATGCTCATTTTCCTACAAACATAGAATTAAGATTTGATTATTGGTACCCAAATTGTTTTGGGTCCATAAGCATTAGTTCCTATAATTTTAGTCCCTTTGGGTATCCATTTTGAAATCAAGCTCCTATCTTGAGAAGTTATGAGTTCTTTAGGGACCCATACACTTTTAATGATTTTTTTTTGTAAAAATTTTAGGGACCTCTATGTTTATAAAAATTAAAGCTATTTTTAACAAATTTTTGTTTTTAATTTTCTCCTTTTTCTAAAACTTTGTTAGAGTGAGATTTTTCACTCTTAAGCAACTCAAGTTGCTTTTGATGATCTTTATGAGCTTTTGAAAGTAAATTATGCAAGTCTAAGTTTTTCTTTTCAAAGTCATTAATAATTTATTGCATTTTATTTACTTTTTCTTCAGTTCATGATTGGTTTTAGAAAGTAAGTCATTTTCATTTTTAAAATTTGAAACATTTTTATTATGTTTTGACATCATGACTTCAAATTCTAAACCTAATTCATCATAGGATCACTCCAAGTAGAAATATGAGCCTTAAGCTTTTCTTTGCTTGACCCTCTTTGCTTCTATTGTGAACACTCAAATTTTATGTGTCTCGACTTTTTGCACTCATAGCATATGATAGGGTCCTTCTCTTTAGTAGATTCATTCTTGAGTCCTTCATTCTTTTGGAATTGTCTTCCTTTGTTGGACCTCATGAACCTCTTGAATCTTTTTGCAAACATTGTCATTTCTTCATCATCATCATTGCTAGAATCTTCATTCTTCTCACAAGTTGTTGATTTCAAAGCAACTCCCACCTTTTTTGGAACTCCTTTGACTTCCTTTGCATTGTAGTTTATCTTTATTTCATATGTCAATAAAGAACCAATGAGCTCATCAAGGGAGAGTATCCTTTGACTCTTCTATTGCCCTCACTTTAGGTTCCCAAGATGTTGGAAGACTATTCAACATCTTATTTACCATCTCCTTGTTAGGATATGTCTTCCCAAGAGCTTTGAGACCATTGATGATATGAGTGAAGTGATTGAGCATCTCATTGATTCCTTCTTCCGGTTTAGCTTTAAACAATTCATAATCAAAGGTGAGAAGAAGTATCTTGGTCTCATTAACTCTACTTGTCCCTTCATGGGTGACTTCAAGTTTGTCTCATATTTCTTTTGCATTGTCACACAAGGAGACTCTATTGTACTCATTGGGACCAAGAGCACAAAATAGAGTGTGCATAGCCTTTGCATTTAATTACACCTTATTGATGTCATTTTCATCCCATTCATCTTATTCTTTTGGAACAACAACACCTTCAACCCTCTTTCTTGGCATGGATAGCCTATTTGTAACTATCCTCCAAACTTCATAATCGTTAGCTTGGATGAATAACTTTATCCTTGTTCTCCAATATGAGTTGTTGGTACCATTAAATAGAGGAGGCCTCATAGTGGAATGCCCTTCTCCCAATATAGTTGAATTTTGCTCCAATGCCATGAAAGAAAATTCTTGACTTGAGCTTCTATCTAGAAAACCTTGAGGATCTTCTCTCTTGATGGTAAAACTGTCTCTAGAGATTTAGCTCTAATACCAATTGAAAGCTCGATGAAGTAAACCGAAAATGCCAAGGGGGTGAATTGGCTTTTAAAAATTTTGGTGAAAGTAAGGACAAGAAAGAAAGAAATAATACAAAGAATTTAGAGTGGTTCGGGCCCTATTGCCTACTCCACTACCTTAGCTTTCCACTAGTAATGATTTTCCTAAATTCACTAATTTGTTCAACCTTTGAACACAATGTTTAACCTTACAACTCCTTAAGATTTCTACCCCAAATATTAAGTTTCAAAACCTCTCAAAGAGATACAAATGAGCAAACAAAGAAACAATCCTTACAAGAGAATTTGTTTGCAAATTGAAGCACAAATACAATGAAATACACTTGAGCAAAATAAGGGAGATAAGACTCACAAGTGCATGAAAGAAGAATATGAAAATTTAAACTCTAAAAATTGTTTGATTGATGATTTTTGCTTGAATTATTTTTCTTGGATGTTGTAGGACTTTGAAAGATGGTATTTATACCCCCTAATAGATTACCAGCTATTGAGGATGTTGGAGAAGTAATATGGTCGTTGGAGATGTAAAACCAGAGCATTTATTTCACTTGAAACTTCGAGTATAAACACCTTTAAAAAGGGCGTCGATATTTTTTATCATAAATATTAATTCAGTGACCGTTGGAATGAAAAATCGATAGTTCAAAAATATTTTTTTGATACTTTTTGAAAGAGGTATGGATACCTTGTAGGGTTTTTGAGAAATAGAATACAAGTTTGGTATCAATTTTAAGTGAGGTGTCGATTATTTTCGAAAAATATCGATACCAAAATCATGGTATCAATAATTTTAAGTTTTTGACAGAATACCTTTTTGGTCTCGATTTTACTAAGAGGATCAATAATTTTCAAAAAATTATCGATACCGGGCCAAATGGTATCAATACTTTTTAGCCTGGAGCAAGTTTGAATTGTTTGAAAATCATTTTGATGTGTTAAAATGATTTTAAATTAATTGGGATCATTTTGACTTGGTTAAAAATAATTTCACTTGATTTTAAAATTGTTTCAAAATTTTCTAAAGATTTATTGTAAGTATTAACAATTTTATTTCTTAGAATTCTAATTTAAAATTATTTTGTCAAATTCAAATTATATTCAAAAACACTTTTAATCATTATATCAAAATCTTTTATCTAATAAATCTTAATTTAACATATTTTCTCTGTCCTTGACATGCATAATATAGCTTTTTGTGTTGACTAAGAAACTATCATTTGACGCTTCGAATAAACAGGTTGAAATGTGGGTATATGCTAATAAGGTATGTAGACGTACGATTATTTCTATACTTTCAAATGAACTTTTTAACGTTTACTATTTGTATAAGGTAGCAAAAGATATTAGGGATAACATGATTACCAAGTGCACAGCTAAGGATGCTGGCAAACAAAAGTTTTATAGGTAAATATTACCTGTGGGAGATGTTTGACAACAAATACGTCAAGATGCAAATCCATGAGTATCACAAGCTTATGGAAGATGTAAAGACTGAAAACATCACTCTGTCAGAAGAGATCATGGTTGGTATGGTGAGAAAAAAGTTGTCGTCCTCATGGTATGACTACAAACAACAACTCAAACACAAACATAAGAAACTTTCTCTAGCAGACGTAATCATGCACATAGTTATCGAAGATACCAATCGTAAAGAAGCTAAAGCTGCCAAGAGAAGAGAAACCAATACACTCTCCAATTTGGTTGATTGAAAGTTGGAAAAAGGTATGCCTAAAAAACACGATTTTAAACCTAAAATTTGTCACCCTACCCTTAAGATCAAAGGAAATTGTTTTGTATGTGGGAAACCCGGTCATTATGCACATCAATGTAGACTTTGTAAAGGGAGAATTGAGAATATTGTTAAGACAAATGTTAATTTGGTCGAAGCAAATGATATTGTCACAGCGGTTATTTCCCAAGCTAATGTTGTGACTAATGTAAAAGAGTGGGTGATAGACTCTTGTGCCATAAGGCATATTTGTGTCAATCGAAGTGTGTTTGGCTCCTACTCCCATGTGGAGAAAGAGGAAGAAATAGTCTATCTTGGGCACTCACATACTACAATACTTGGGAAAGGAAATGTTATCTCAAAACTTAATTTTACAAAAACTCTTGCCTTGAATGACGTGTTACATGTTCTAGAGATTAGGACCAACCTAGTGTTAGTTGGATTACTGGGAAATGTTAGTGTAAAAGTTTCTTTTGAATCCAATAAGGTTATAATGATAAAAATTAATGTGGTTGTGGGTAAGGGATATCTCAATAATGACTTGTTTATACTTAATATTCATGAAATAATACATGTTAGTGCAAGTTCTACTTACTTGATTGACTCTCATGATTTATGACATGCTAGATTTGGACATGTGAATGCTCCCTATCTCAAAAGAACGAAACATCTTGGATTAATATAATGTATTGATAATGATTGCATGAAAAAAAATTGTAAGGTCAAAACCAACTAGGAAAAAATGTTCATCTATTGCTAGGGAAACATATTTATTAATCTTATTCACATAGGCTCAGAAGACTTGAAAGAAACTATGATAAGAGGAGGTAAAAGATATTGTGTGACTTCCTTAGATTATTCTTCTAGATATACTAAAATATACTTGCTTAGGAGAAAAGACGAAGCATTTGATAAATTTTTAAGTATAAAGTCAAGTAGAAAATTAGTTAAATAAAAAGATTAAAAGAGTTAGATTAGGTACAACTGAATATGTTTTGTTCAATAAATTTAGTGAAAAGAAGGTATAATACATGAAGTGACTCTTTATTCACTAGAATCAAACAACATAGCAGAAATGAAAAATAGGACACTAAAAGAAATGATGAATTACATGCTTGTAAGTTATAATGCTATTGAAAATATGTGGGGTGAAGCTAATTTGTCTGCTTATTATAATCAAAATCGGATACCTCAAAAGATAACTAGCAAAACACCATATGAGCTATGGAAATGTTATCCTCCTAACTTTAAATACTTGAAAGTGTGGGGTGTCTTGCTAAAGTCATGTTGCTTGAGCTTAAGAAAAGGAAAACATGTTTTAAAACTTTTGATTGCATGTTCATTGGTTATGTTGAACATAGTGCTACGTACAGATCTCTATGCCAATTCAAACAATTAATTCAATCTCATAAGCACATAAAAGATTACGTGAGGTAACACTGTATTTCTACCTTGAAATAGTTTAATCACAATACTCTTACAAGTTATGCAAGGCTAATGTATCGTTAGATACCATTGCTAATTTAATCCTCAGCTACCTTAGATGATTAAACATTCACTGATTAAGTGCTGTGTCAATTAATTACAATTTCAATCCGTTTAAATAATTAATTTATTAGTTACCTTACAATTATAATGCAAGAATAACTTAGTCATGGTTTTCCTTAATTAAACATCTTACTGAGGCCTATAACAACACAAACACAATTTTATTTGGTAATGCAAGAACCTATTTTCTGGTAAGATTTTCGAGGACGAAAATTCTTTTAGGTGGAAAGTTTAACAACCCTTTTTTATTTGTGTCAGAAACGGTGGTCTTAGGACCAGAATTCTGACGATGGAGTAAATATTTTAATACTTATTTAAGGTATATGGGGTTATAATAAAGTCGTATTAAAGTTTCATTAAGAAATTTTAAAGTGTAAATAGTTAATTAGGTAAAAAGGACTAAATCGTAATAGAAGCAAAATTTGAATTCTATTAGTTAAATGGGTTATCTGACTATGTAAAGGAAAAATAATTAACTTAGATGGTAACTATACCATATATGTTGATAGTGAACAATTATGGGCATGTTTATGCTAGTATTTAAGTTATAACATAAGGGCAAAAGAGTAACTAATTAAATAAGCATGAAATAAATAAAACAAAGGCTATCATTTTCTTCATTTTTTTTGGTTCAACTAAAAATGCCATAGAAGAAGGATTTGAAGGTTTCGGCTAGACTTATTTCATTGCATGATTTGTGTTTGAGTCCCGTTTTTATGTTTTTTGAGCTCGTTTTAGCTTAAACTACTTAGCCCGGGGGTTAAATTGCAAAATTGTTTAAGTTTAAGGGATATGCAATGAATGAAATTGATGTCATTGTGATGTTAATTGATAGTTTATTAATTTCGATTGTTAAAGAAGCATGATTTGTTTAGTGGATTTTTATGAATGTAAGGTTTAAGGATTAAATTGCTTAATTAAAGATTTTCACGTATATTGTATGAAATAATGGAAAATGCAAGTTATTTAAGCTTAGGGATGAATCAGTTATCATGGGTTTAAGTTATGAGCTTAAGGACTAAGTTGTGAAAAAGTTAAAATAGGAGGGCTAATATTTTAATTTCATGATAATATGAATTATAGATTGAATTGAATACTTGAGGTTATTTGAAGTGCTAAATTTAATGAAATTATTTATTTAGATCAAGATAAGCAACAATTGGACTTAAATCAAGGAAAAATAAAAGCTTTGGAAGAGTCTCCAACTCTACTTTTGCAACTATAGTTATCGAGGTAAGTTCGTATGAATTACAATCTTGTTAATGATAGTTTAATTGATTATCTGTTATATTATGTTACTTATAAACTGACTTGAAAATATATATCGATGTTTTGAATAATTGACGGTTAAATAATCCCGTTTGAACCTTAAGAATTCTAAAGATACGAATGCAATGTCATTAGGGATTTCATGTTTCGAGTGCTGGTCTTGAATATCCTACTGATGGTTGAGGTCCTTCAATTGTTGAAGATTCTCCACAGCTCATGTGAGCAGCATCGTGTAGCTAACGTTCTGACCCACAAGTCGTGTGAGTAGACCCATTTCAAAGCTCGTGTGAGCACTATTGAAAACGAAAGGTTACAGGTATATAGAAAGGCACACTATGTGTGAGCATTCTTAAGTATCCAATGTAATTCTAGATGGTTCAATGAGTAAGTTAAGGTTAATTGCAAGACATGTATACAATTGGATAATTGTTCATAATCTTAGGGAAAGGTAAATTTTATATGGTTAATGGCAAGGCATGTATACATGGAGGTTCACGTATGACATGGTTGATTTCCTATATGTATTATGCGTGAGCTTACTAACTTGTGAGTTTGGTGGTATATATAGGATTTTATTAAGCTTATGAATATGGTAATGATGTTAAGCATATTTCTTAAAATTAGTCTAAGAAGGGTAAGTTTACGTTTGAGTTTATACGAGCTTACTAAGCACTAGTTGATTACGTAGTTATTTTCCTATGTTTCGTAGATTGTCGGAGTTGTATCACACTATCTAGCAATCACTTTGGTAGTTTTAGAGTTATTTTGACTAAGGTTATAAATGGCATGTATAGGACTTTTTTTAGTGGAAGTTTCTGAATATGCTAATGACCAACTTGGTATGAATATGTCTTTCATGTATACATTTTGTTTGTTTGAACTTATGGTGTTTTGGCAAGTTTGTGTCCTTTGGTTACAGTTAAGTACTTTGTAATATATGGTGTGGTTGGTTTGTTTATATATTAAATTCCATATGATTATGTTCATTTTGGTATGTTTATTATGAAAGGTGAATGGTTTGACAATTGATGTCATTAAGTTAGTAAATTGACTATATTTTGTGCTTGAGATGTGACATTATAGCCTTGTTTTGATTGAAGTTGTTTTGGTACAAATGAGATGCCTTTGAATGGAATATTCGTTAGGAGAATTGGATTGAATGAATTGGTATATTTAATGTGTTTTAAATTTTTTTAGGTCTATTGAATGTATGCACAAATGGACTAGATTGTTGGGAAAGTTTTTGATTTAGCATTTCTTATTTTCGAGTTAAATTATGGAGCATATGGCCTAAGACACGGGCTATCACACGACCGTGTGACACACATGGCTTGGCTACACGGCTGTGTGTAACTTATTATTTTAGGTGTAAGTATCACATGGCCTACGACACTATCATGTGTATCAAGTCAGAGAGTTACACGGTCTGGCACACAGCCTACGACATAGCTGCGTGACCCAAGTCGGTGAGTTACATGGTTTAAGACAAGGGCTGGAACATGGTCATGTGTCTCATTGTCCAAATACCACATGGTCTGGCTATGCCACACGGCCATGTGACTGCTGTTTTAAAATTTTAAACTTTTTCCCAAATTTTTTGCATTGTTTTATATTAGCCCTAGATTGATCCCGAACTATTCATAGGGCCATGAAGGCTTGATTTAAGGTCAAATTGTATGTTTTCTATGTTTGTAATGAGTTTTTAGTAATTAATAGTAAAAAACATTATTGATATGGTTTGAGTTAATTGTTCTGATTGGTACAGTAATGCTCCATAACACTAGACTGGCGACGAAAATAGGTTAGGGGTATTACATTACACCTCCATTTAGAATCGATTTAAGCTCTATGTTAGTGGTTACTTCGACTTTTCTGTATGATTCTATGTTTATTGGATCGAAGACCACTTCAGCCATATTCGATTCATCCCATGATCTTCGATTCCAAACTCTTGTTGACTATTATTGTCTAATTCAGGGGGGTCAATGATAAAACAAGGGTCCTTTGGATTTAGGTTAGGAACATCATGCACAACCTCTTCCCTTGGAGGTAGTGCCCCAGATATCTCTTGGAGCATTTTCCTCATCTGTTCCATCATGTCTGACAGGTTTGATAATCTTTCAGAATTGGACGGCTTAGTAGTTTCACATGAAGGAATCTTATGTAGATCATAAAGAGATTTGTCTAAGTGTTTGGGTATATCATTGTCTTTGTCGTATGACTAATAAAGAGGTTCATTTGAGTACTCATTGTCCTCACACCCATTATCATCGCTGCACTGGTTCATCGTGGCTCCATTTGGCAAACCTTTTATGTAGTTCCATTCGTTATCCCAAGAATTCCTTTCATCATGAAACCACTTCTAATCAAAATTTTGTTGGATCGCCGGCACCCCTATGGAGCAGCGAAAAATAAAAATCTGGCGATCCTAACCAGGGATCCATGTGTGAGGAGCGAATCGGGGTGAAAGAGGTTGCGAAATTACCTAATGTTTGTTCAGAGTAGACAGCAACACCTCAACAATGAGTAGTCTGATCTGCATCAAACCAAACCGCAATCTATCGTGATTCCAAATTTCACGTAATCCACCCGATTGACTACTGAACGGAAGGAATCCCCAAAACAGCTTTTGAGAGTTATTTTTCTTTGACTACCGCTAGACTCAAACAAAGAAAACGGGATTATATATATCCTTTTGTTTTAGGGTTTTTTTAAGAATTAAATAAATATAATAATATTTTAATCCGAACATTATAATTACATTAATTATAATATAAGTTCGTAAACCATATATTTATTTGAATTCTTATGCTAACCAAATTCATGTCCTCACTATACGCATAACAACCTTGTACGTAATGTGTTGAAATTTGATTACCGAATTAAATTAATTCTATAATTAATTTAATTCAAGCGACCCAAAAACAATACCAACTATGGTTTATTCCGTTCATTTCAACTATAGGTGTGACCTCAGAGGTTCTTGTAACGTTAGCAGTAACACTAGAACGATTCTAATGCTACGAACAATGAGTGGCATCTAGCAATGCATCATTGCTACCTAAGTCACAAGAGATCATGATTCAACATAACCTTTTATGATTAACATTTTATGCAATAATCCTTAAGTCCTTTATCTCGGATTGGACACAAGTCATGGAATAGTCACACTTGCATTGTCCATTCCATGTTCCTTGATATCTTAAGCAGACTTACGATATACAAATAAGTATGACATCTAATATCAACTTATTTGAGCATGGCCATGCATTTCTAGTCTCACTTAATCAAGTGGCCTAAGATATTACTCCCATTATGTAGGAGGACTTATCCTATATCGACCAACCATATCCCTCTACATAAATTGTGGTATATCCAACATCGGTCTTTATAGAACAACCGATTACGGTGTGCGCTTGATCGTATCAAAATATACAACTCACGATGTTGGGATTATGATGATCTCAAGTCCGAGGATCATATAAATATTAATCATTATGAGTAATGTCGTGACAATTACATAATAATCCAAGAAACATACTCATAACGGGTCACCCAATATGTTGTTCTCTAACACACATATTCATGTAATGATTCGACATTCCATATCAATGACAACTCTTTATCATCAATCAACTACACGTTAGTCTTAATGCATTATCGTTGTCCTATCCAACAATAATACTTGACTAAGGAACTTTTAAGAATAATCATATTATTCTCGTGACATTATTATAAAACAGTTTATTTATATAGACGTAAAAGAAACCAAATAATAATGGTAACGCTTATATTAATAAACATGATAAATCAAGTATGTTATTACAACCATCTCATGATTGATCTTTGGGCATACTCTAACAAATTTTCCATAATTAAATTGTCTAGTCAACAAGGTGAATGATAAATAAAATTTAAGAAAAAAATAACACAAAAAAATAGTACACTATCTAGCTCGTTTATATTTTGACTAGTATTATTCACAAGTAATTGATTCAATAACAATTATCATCGTCGTAATCCTTGGCAATTACACCAACAACTTGACTGGCTTCTGATGTACCAATGTCCAGTGTCTGAATACTACAACTAAAGATATAAATTTAAGGCGGTGTTTGCAAGTATACGGGTCAAGTTGTAATATAATTACAACGAAGTTGGTAAGTACTCTGAAGATCGTACCCAATGGATAGCAACTTTTCGGGAGACTTATCAAACCAATTACGAGAAATAATTATTAATATACTTGAGTAATGAATTAGTAGTGTTAACACGGATGCAAGATGATAATAAAATTAATAAACTACATCAATTGAATGAAACCTAAATCTACTCCTAAGTTCATGCATCGGCTTCTCCTATCCCTTGTTTCGACTACGCAAGTTCCTTTAGCCTAGATCTAGTTGTTTTACCTTATTAATTATTAATGTAGGGTTCTAATTAGTCAACTAGTCGATACCCTAGCAGGATATTCCAATACGTCCATTAGAATAACGAGTCAACAACAACTACTTATCTTCAGACCTTACAGTCCAAACTAGTTTGGGGTTAAAGTGCTCATGGATAGGCCATACTAATTTTGTGTTAATTCCAACTTAAATGAGTTCCTAGGGTTGTTAAGCCTAGGTTTTAAGTTCTTCCTCTCTAAATAGTTGATTCGCTAAAAAACTCTATTCTTCAATCAGTTAATAAGTTTACAACAGTTGAAACATGTGAGATATGTATGAACCAAAAATTGCTTCTAATATTTACAAAAACATTCAACTAAACAATGTTAAAGAAAGAGATATAAAGGAAAAGAGATGCTCATAGATTTATCGATGAAATCGTGGCTCCAGAATAATCTCCACTTGCGAGAGTTTTACTTCAGAATAGGATATTCTGATTACAAGAACATAAAATACCCTAAGTAAAAACTAAAAATGAAATAAAAACCATAACTATATTTTCTACTTCCCTAAAATTGTGTGTTTGAACTGATTACAATGGCCTTTATATAGGCTAAACTGAGAATATTAAAGTGCCTTTATTGTTCTTGAAGTATTAAGAGTTTGACTAGGAAAAATATTCCTAATTTCCCTTCAAAATGCATCTTTCACGTGTAGGGACTTTTTGGGCTGTGTAGGGGCAGTGTTGCAACACAGGCTAATAGTGTTGCAACATCAGCATCCGGTTTCACGACATTGAGGGTAGCTTTGCTCTAGAACTTGTTTTCATCTTCTATCCTCGATGTTGATACATTAGTTTTTTTGGTATCGCAACACAGGCAACAATTTTGTTCCGAAGATCACCTAGGCAACCCCACATTTCAAGAATGATGAGGGTATTACGATATCATTGTCATGAGGGAACAAAAAATAACTGCAGGGGTAGTTCTTATCCAACTTCAACACCAATCAATTGGAGAGAGAGGGACATACAAGACACATTTTAGACACAAGTTTTAGCTTAGTTTTATTATTTTTCTTCTTAATATTTTTAGGATTTAGTCTTCTCAGTAGCTGTAGGGTTTAGTTCTTCTACATTCATTCACATATATATCCCCAAAAATTTTGATAATTACGAGAATGTCACATCTTATCAAAAATTAAACACACATGAAAAAGAGAAAATATCGGTATCAATTTATACTATAAACGTACCATAACTTGGCTCTAGCACCAATTGTTGGAAGAGATCTGGTTGGAAAATAAATTTATTGCTTAGGAAAAATTAAAATTTTGAAAATTGAGCCAATTTGTGATATTTTGTAACACCCCTCACCCTTCTCTTTTACTGGGTTAGGGTTACAGGATGCTACCACTCATAACATAACAAAATCATGCTATATTAATTTAAAATTTCATTAAACAATCATTAATCATCAACCATATAGTCAAAAACATGTTATTCATACATTACCGGTGTTAAATTGAGCTTACAAAAGCTCTAAAACAATTTAAAACAAAATAGGGACTAATTTGAAACATTTCAGAAAAATGTAACAAAAATGCAAAACAGGGGCCACACGGCTGTGTCGCCAGGCCGTGTAACAAACTATGATCATGTCCATAACCTGTATCTGAATTTCCTGTGATACACAGTCGTGTCAACCAACCGTGTGTGTGACATACGGTCGTCTAGCAAACCGTGTGACATCAAAAATTACCTTTGTGCAAACCATTCAACCTAAACAGTTAAGCATTTCAAGCACAGACATCAACACTTCAAATTCTCACCTAAAACACATTAGGTAATCAATCTAAATCATGCTACAAACAACCTAAAGTGCCTAACCAATATTCCATTTAGGCTCCATCACTTACAAGTTATAAATCATTACCAAAACTGTTAGAGTATGCCCAAAGACCAATTATGAGATGATTGTAATAACATACTTGTTTTACCTCATTTATTAATATAAGACATTGCAATTATTATTTAATTTTCTTTTCGTATATAAATAAATTATTTTATAATAATGTCCTAAGAATAATATCATTATTCTTAAAAGTTCTTTAGTCGAGTATTATTGTAGGCTTGGAAAACAATAATGCATTAAGACTAACTTGTATTTTATTGATGACAAAGTGTTGTCATTGACAAGGGATGTCAAAACCAATACATGAGTATATGTGTTAGAGAACAACATATTAGATTGACCCGTTATAAGTATGTTTCTTGGATTATTATGTAATAGTCACAACATTACTCATAGTGATTACTATGAATACAATCCTAAGACTTGAGATCATAATTATCCCAACATCGTGAGTCGTATATTTTGATACAGTCAAACGTCCACCATAGCTGGTTGTTCTATAAATACCTAATGTTGCATATACCACAATCTATGTAGTGGGATATGGTTGATCAATATAGGATTTGTCCCTCCTACATATTGGGAGTAATATCTTAGGCCATTTGATTGAGTGAGACTAGAAATGCATGGCCATCCTCGAATAAGATGATATGAGATATCATACTTATTTGTTTATCATAGTCTACTAAGGATATCGAGAAACATTAGATGGACTATGCAAGTGTGACTATTCCATGACTTTGTGTCCATTCTAGATATAAAGGACAAAAGGATACATTGCTAGATGCCACTCATTGGTTGTAATATTAGAATCATTCTAGTATTACTTCTAACGTTACAAGAACCTACAGGGTCACACCCTATGGTTGAAACGAACGGAATCCAAACATAGTTGGTATTGTTTTTTAACTGTCACATGAATTAAATTGATTACAGAATTAATTTAATTGGGCAGTTGAATATCAAACGACTTTAACTAATATATATGAATATTATTATAATTATTGTAATTGTATAAAATTAATATATATGAATTTGATTTGTATAAAATTTAACTAAACATAATTTACCGAAATCCTTGTTATAATTATTGTAATTATAATATACGATTGAATATTATTATAATTATTGTAATTTTAATTTTTCAGTCAAACATTATTATAATTATGGTAATTATAATTATTATATTCGATTAATTATTATAATGAATTTTGATTTATATTAAAATATCAACTATTCCCGAATTAGGAAATATAGGGTTTTTAAGAAAAACCTAAGATAACCAAAAAAATAAAATGAGGTCTAGCTGTCGTCAAATAGATTTTCTCTCTAAAAAAGTTTAAGAGAGTTCTTGCCATTTGTTGTCACACCAAGTGGATTACGTAAAGGCTGAAACTTTTCGTAACGGCTTACAATCGACAAACAATTGCGTAATAAGTTTCACAACAGTTATCTTTGGTTTTCCAGACAATTAAAGGTAATTGTTCATACCTTTTTCACCCCAATTCGTTCCTCGCACATGGATCCCTAGATGTCTATAATATCTCATTTTCAGTGGTTTCGGAACCACAATTCCAATATGTGAGATCGTGTTTTATTATTTAATTAAAATTTATATAGTTATATTAGAGTCATATTAAATTTTAGAGAAGAAATTTTAAGGTTTAGTTAGTTAATTAAATAAAAAGGACTAAATTGTAAAAGACACAAAAGTTAGTGATTATTGAATTGTATTGATTTGATAGCTTAATTTTTAAAACAAAGAAAACTTATGATGTAATTAGTCTATTAGATATATAAACAGACAGTTAGTGGCATTTTAAAATGTTAATTGTAAGTTTATGAGTAAGGGCAAATTGGTAAATAGCTAATTAAGGTGAAATTAAATAAAACAAATAAGGTTATCACCTTTTTCCTTGGTGCTTTGTCGAAATTGAGAAAGAAAAAAACCCATGGCAATAGCTTCAGCATTCGGTCAAGTTGCGGTGTTGCATGTAAGTCCATTTTAAGCTTGTTTCTTGTAATTTACATGTTTTTAAAATCGTTGCAGCTATGTCAAGCTAACCCATGTCTTTGTTTTTGAAACTATAAAAAATTTTAGATGTTACCATTGATGAATCTTCGATAATTTTTTTATGTTAAATGATGAAATGAAAGTTTTAGTTGTTGAATATGATTAATTTATAAAGTGGTTTTGTTAGTTTCTTTATTGATGGATTGAAGTGATTAAAGGTTACGATTTATAGGAAATTTTGAGAATTTAGAATAAATGTGGGCTGTAAATGGTAGGGTAAAAATTTGGTTGGCTTGATAAGTTATAAAAAATTTTCAAATGTGGAATTATGAGTTTAAGGGCTTAATTGTAAAAAATATAAAAGTTTGGGAAAAATGTGCAATTAAAGATAAGTTGATGGTCTTATACATTGAATTGAATTTAAAGTGAATGTGAAGTTGAAATTTCTGAATTGAATTTAATTATTATATAGATCAAGGAACGAGTGGTAAAGACAATATTCGAGGAAAAAGAAAAATCGGGGAGTAGTCCCTGCGTTTTAACCGGAAGTGAATAGTAGGTAAGTTCATAGTTATTTGCTACTTAATGTGTTTCACTCGTAATTTATACTGTTATTTTTGTGTTAGTTCATCTCTTTTTATGTACATGTGAATATAATTTAGATAATTATGTAATTATTAGGAATGCAAGTATCACATATCTATATGAAATTGAGAACAGGTTATTAGTAGTGTTTTTTTTTATTTGAAATGAAATGTATGAGACTCTAATGAGGTCTAATATGTAATAGGAAATGTTGAAGTGCCTTCATTGCACCTCGATGCCCTTGTAAACACTTCGGTGTCCCTATGTGCACAATTGTTCCCCTATAAACACTTTGGTGTCCCTGATTGCACATTCGTGCCCCTGAATGCACTCAAGTGCCCCTAGTTGCACACTCGTGCTCCTGATTGCACTTTGGTGTCCCTAAAATTGAGTGAGGTTCAAGTATGTGAACCAGGTAATGATGAACTTGATTAAATGATATGAAGAATTATATGGAGTTGACATATTCTATTTATGATGAATTTTTGAAAACTTATACAGAAAGCAATTGAGAATTTTAGTCATTATGTTATAATTTTAAGTGATTCCTTTACAAGAAGCAAGTCCATTAGAATTTACACTATGACCTTACTAACCCATTTAAGCTTAATGATTTTTCTCATGTCATTTTGTTGTTAATGATAGCAGAGGGCTTGAAGGTTCGACACCAAAGCTCACACCATCCATTTACTTTTAGTAGCTTTTATATCTCTTTTTGGGTTGTTGCATGTATATAGGTTTTATTGCAAGAAAGTTAATATTAGAAGTTTGGAAGATATGAAAAGTTACTTAGTATTTGTGATTATGTTATGTGATGTTGAATGGTAAACAGTAATAGTATTTTTAGAAGATAAGAGTGTGGTTAGTTATGAAAGTTGAATTGAGGTATGTTAATGGATAATGTTTTGGTGTAATGTTTGATTATAATTAAGGTACCTATTAATGGTACATTGGTTAGAAGTTTAGGTTATTGATATTGATATGTTTTAAGTTTATGTTTTGATTGTTGTGGTTATGGGATGATTTGTGTTTTAGGTGTACCTTATTGGGCAAGTTTTGGAATGATTTTAGCTTGTTTAAGGGGTTAATTTGGAAGCACACGGCCTGCGACATGGGCTATCACACGACCGTGTGAAACACACGGTTACCCCACATGGCTGTATGCAATCTGTTAGTTTTAGAGCAGGTTTCACACGGTCAGAGACACGACCTTGTGTCTTAAGTCAATGAGTATACGGCCTAGCACCTGACCTATAACACAACCGTGTGAGCCAAGTCAGTGAGTTACACGGTCTATGACATGGGCTAGGAAACTATTGTGTGTCATTAATTCAAATGCTCACATGGTTTGAGTTGTGTCACACAGCTTGGTTACACGTTCCTGTGACCACTGTTTTCCAAATTTTCTAGTTTTTCCTAAAATTTAAGAATTGATTCATTTTGATCCCTGATTGCTTTTAAACTAATTTTAAGACCTCGTAAACCCAAATTAAGGCCCATGTGAGTATTTATTCTATGAAATGATATATGTTTATAAATTAATTGAATAGTTGTTCTTAATTCAGATAAATTGTTATGTTTGGCTTTGTAACACTCTAATCCTTAATCCTATAACAGAGACATGATACAGGTGTTTCATTTAGTGGTATCAGAGTTACAATTTAATTTATTCTATGACTAACGTAGCATGTACAGGGTGTAGTATATACATGCCACATATACCCTGCGATAGTGTGATGCTTTAGATCTGCTCTAATATTGTATTTTCTTATAGATTCAAGATGTCGGCTGAGTCGAATCGGACCATAGTTAACGAAGTTGAAAGTAATGTCCATGCTTCAAATCTTGAAGCAAGTAATAGTGCATCGGTCCCACAATCCTTTGGTGATGAGATGAGAAATGTTTTTTTCGTTATGATGAACCAATGGTTCACTGAATTTAATTAAGCAAATCCTATAACATCTGGCACCCACTTCTCCACAAAATCCTGTACCTGTGACAGTTACTCGACTGCCTATGGATAAAGTTCGTAAATGTGGAGCTGAAGAATTTAGAGGCAAAGTAGAAGATGATCCTGCAAAAGCTGAGTACTGGTTAGTGAATAAGAAGAGAGTTTTTGAGGAATTGATGTGCACCCCTGAAGATTGCTTGAGATGTGTTGTTTCGTTACTGAAAGATGAAGCATATTCGTGGTGGGAAACATTGAGCATGATGACATCCTGTGATCGTATCAATTGGGAATTCAAAAAAAAACTTGTTAGTCAGTTCTTTCATGATTAGAAAAAAGAGAATTCCTTGAACTAAAACAAGGAAAATGGATTAGTTGCTAAGTAGGAATAGAAATTTGTGTAGTTAAGCAAGTATGCTCGTAACATAATGTCAAATGAAGAAGAAATATGTATTAGATTTGAAGATGGCTTGAATAATGATATATGAATGTATGTAGAAATGTTAAAGTTACGTGAATTTTTAAAACTTTCAGAACGTGCTTAGAAAATTGAAGATATTTGCAAATGTAAAAGGCAATTTGATGTGAGATATTGAGAATTTAATAAAAGAGGGTCACTTAAGTCAGCTCAAACGTTTCCATCGAAGAAGTTCAGAGGTGACACAAATCTATCAACTACCCCTTCAGAGTTCAGTGGCAGAGATAAACAAAAGCAAAGCAATTTGAGGTTTGTTAATTCTCTAGCGACTAGTGTTGGAAGTGTGAGGCATGTCGAGAGAACTGTCCCTATCTATGATGATTGTGACAAGAGGCATTTTGGGGAATGTATATCAAAGTTGGGAGCTTGTTTCTGTTGTGGATCTACTGATCACTTCCTTCGTGACTGTCCAAAACGGAAAAATGATTTGGCCAATCAGACCAGCAACCCTGAAGCAACGTCACAGAGAGGTAGACGACCTAGAAACGGTAGAAATACTACTTCTGGTTGAGGAAAGACTAGTAATACGAACGAATGATCTGAAGCAAGAGCACTAGCCATAGCGTATGCAATCAGAGCTCGTGAGGAAGCTACTGCCCCAGATGTTATTGCTAGTACATTTTCTCTTTTTAATATTAATGTATATGCATTGATTGATCATGGATCAACTCACTCTTATATATGCACTGGATTAATAGACAAAAAGAATTTTCCTGTTGTGTCCACTAATTACATTGTTTAAGGTAACGAATCCACTGGGTCAGTGTGGTTAGTTAACCAGATCTATAAATCGTGTACATTGAACTCTGATTTTGACTCAACCTGAATCCAGGAAAGAATTTATAGTGTATAGCGATGCATCTCTTTGTGGTTTAGGCTCTGTCTTGATGCGTGGCAAATTAATTGCCTATGCCTCGAGATATTTGAAGCCTTATTATTGGAACTATCCGACTCACGATTTTGAACTGGCTACAGTAGTTTTTGCCCTAAAGATTTGGCGACACTATTTATACGGTGAAAAATGTAATATCTTTACGGACCATAAAAGTTTGAAATACCTAATGACTCAGAAAGAATTGAATTTGCATCAGCAAATGTGGCTTATATTGTTAAAGGATTATGATTTCGTAATTAACTATCATCCAGGTAAAGCTAATATTGCTGTTGATGCTCTGAGTTGAAAGTCCTTATTTGCTTTGAGGGCTATCAATGCAAATTTGACATTAGAACATGATGGTTCTATTTTGATTGAGTTGATAGTGAAGTCGGTATTCTTATCGAAGTTTTGTGAATTATAGAAAATGGATCCGAAGTTGTTGTCCAAGTTCAACTTAGATAAAAGTGATCAAAAATCTAATTTTTGTATTAGGAATGATGATTGTTTATATTTCTAAGGTCGACTGTGTGTTCCACATGATTCAGAGTTAAAGTAGGAACTGTTGGATGAAGCTCACAATAGTGTTTACTCGATTCACTCAGGGAGAGTGAAAATGTATAATGACTTGAAACAACATTATTGGTGGCTTGGTATGAAGTGAGAAATAATGGAATATGTGTCGCAATGCTTAATTTGCCAACAGGTAAAAGCTGAACATCAGGTTCCATTGGGTTTGCTACAACCAACAATGATTCTTGAATTGAAGTGGGGACGAGTCATTATGGATTTTGTTTCTGGGCTACCTCGTACTTCAAAAGGAAAAGATTTCATTTGGGTTATTGTGGATAAATTGACGAATTCGACCCCTTTTATACATGTTAGAACTTATTACTCGCTTGAGAAGATGGTTCGATCTAATTCGAGACTTTCTCTTTGCCCCGAATTTGGCAATTAATCCAAGAATTTCTCTTTACCTTGATCTAAATTCGTACGAGGTTTGTCTCGATCTATACGGATAAATTTAACTCAATTTATCCCAGAAACATATTTTGGAGAAATTATCATTTTGCCCTTATACTTTTAATTCTTTGTAATTTTGTCCCTAGCTCACAAAAATGGAAATTTATGCAATTTCACCATAACCCACTATGGGAAAATATCAACCACGTCACTAGCATACCCTATATTTCATTTATTTCACAATTTCACCATGTCTAATTTTCTATTTTTCAATTTAGTCCCTATTTGACAACTTTACCAAAAATCCCTTTACAAAATTTGTTTATCTAACAACAACCATCCATTTTCTAACATCAAACCTCAAAACTCATGTATATGAATTAATGGTAAAACCCTAATAGTTAACAGTTTCATAAATTAGTCCCCCTGCTAAATTAAGCTACAACGATCCTGAAATCATAGAAATCATTAAAAACGGGACAAAAATGCGTACCTAATTAAGGAAATAAGGATGGCCGAATGTAGCTTCAAAATTGGCTACTCTTTTCTTCTATTTTCGGTTGAAGATAGAAATGAAAGATGAAAATTTTATTTTGTTTTATTATTTTATCATTTAATTACCTATTTACTTATTTAGCCTTTAAAATTAATCAAATTTACACAAATGCCAAGCCACCATATTCCACTATCATATTTATGGTCTAATTACCATATAAGGACTCTTTCTTTAAGGTTTTATAGCTATTTAATACTTTTAAATACTAAAACTTAAGTTTTGCACTTTACGCGATTTAGTCCTTTTTATCAAATTGAGCATGTAAACAGTAAAATTTCTTAACGAAATTTTTATACGCTACTAATACGATAATGTAGGCACTAAAATAATCATAAAATAATTTTTTTGACTTTAGATTTGTGGTCCCAAAACAACTATTCTGATTTCACTAAAAATGAGTTGTTACAACTCTCTTATAAAGGGATTTTCATCCCGTAAAATCTTACCCGAAAAGAGGTTCGAATATTGCTTTCTCATAGCTTCCTCGGGTTCCCAGGTGGCTTCTTCTATATCGTATCATTTCCAGAGAACTTTTTCTAAAGCTATGTTCTTGTTTCTAAATTCTTTCATCTATTGTGCAAGAATTCTGGTTAGTTCTTCATTATACGACATATTAGTCTGAATCTTAACATCCGTCGGAGAGAGAACATGTGAAGGGTCAGGTCGGTACCATCGCAACATAGATACGTGAAAGACATTATGAATATTTTCTAGTTCTAACGGTAAAGTTAATTGATACGCAACAGGTCTGATTCTTTTAGTAATCTCATACGGCCCGATAAATCGCAAACTTAGCTTTCCTTTGCGACCAAATCGAAGAACTTTCTTCCAGGGCGATACTTTCAAGAATACTCTCTCACTGAATTGGAACTCTATGTCTTTATCTTTAAGATCTGCATATGATTTCTAACGATCTGAAGTTGCTTTCAAACTATCTCGAATCACTTTTACTTTTTATTCGGTCTCGTGAATCAAATCAACCCCGTCGCACTGATCTCAGTTCAATATAACAGAGTTCGACACTTACGACCATACAGAGCCACATATGGTTCCATCTTTATACTCGATTGAAAAATATTATTGTACGGGAAGTCAACCAACGTTAGATATTTGTCCAATTGCCTTCAAACTCTAATACACAGCAACGGAGCATATCTTCGAGAATCTAAATTACTCGTTCGGACTGACCATCTGTCTGAGGATGAAATGTTGTCCTAAAATGCAACCATGTACCAAGAGCTTCTTGTAACTTTCTCCAAAATTGTGATGTAAATCGGGGATCTCTATCTGAAATAATGGAGACTAACACTCCGTGTAATCTAAAAATCTCAAAAACATATAACTCAGCCAATCTGTCAAGGGAGAAATCTATACGTACCAAAATAAAATGTGTAGACTTCGTCAAGCGATCAACGATAACCCAAATGGCATTTTTCTTCCTCGGAGATAGAGTTAAATCCAATATGAAATCCATAGTAACTCATAATCTTTTAACAGTTAGAGCCATCTAGGTCATCGTACAAATGGTGTCACCAAATTTTCAACGCAAACACAATAGCTGCCAACTCTAGTTCATGTGTCAGATAATTTTGTGTGGCTTTAACTGTCTGGAACCATAAGCTATTACTTTATCTTCCTGCATCAAAACACAGCCTAAATCATTTAAAGATGCATCATTGAAAATCATAAATTCTTTACCCGATTCAGGCTAAACCAAAACTGGTGCCTCGGTCAATAGTACTTTCAACTGATTAAGACTTTGGTAACAGTTCTCGGACCATTCAAATTTTACATCTTTTTGTAAAAGTCATGCCATCAGTGTAGCTATCATCGAGAACCCTTTTACGAATCTTTGGTAATAACCAGCTAATCCTAGAAAACTTCTAACTATGGATACATTTCTTGGTGGTTTCCAGTCAACAACTGCCAAAATTTTACTCGGATCAACTCTGATGCCTGCAGCCGATACTATATGTCCTAGAAAACTGACTTCTCAGAGCCAAAATTCACATTTGCTAAATTTAGCAAATAATTGTTTACCATGCAAGGTTTGTAACACAATTTACAAATGTTCAGCATGTTCAGACTCGTCTCGTGAATATATCAAAATGTCATCAATAAATACCACAAAAAATCTATCTAAATACGGTCTAAAAATTTTGTTCATCAAATCTATAAATACTGTAGGTGAATTAGTTAAACCAAACGGCATTACAATAAATTCATAATGTCTGTACCTGGTTCTGAATACAGTTTTCGGCACATTCGAATCTTTCACTTGTAGCTGATAATAACCAGAACGAAGATCAATCTTTGAGAATACTATGGCACCTTTCAACTGATCGAATAGATCGTCAATTTGAGTTAGTGGATATTTATTCTTGATTGTAACCTTATTGAGCTGACAGTAGTCTATACACAATCTCATTGATCTGTCCTTTTTCTTAACAAACAGAACTGATGCACCCTAAGGTGAAAAACTGGGTCGAGCAAAACCCCTATCTGTCAATTCTTGCTACTGTGCTTTCAACTCTTTCAACCCTTTCAACTCAGTAAGAGCCATTTTGTAAGGTGTTATCGATATCGGTGATGTACCCGGTACTAGTTCAATAGCAAACTCAACCTCTCTAATCGGTGGCAATCCCAGCAACTCTTTTGGAAATACATCAGGATACTCGCAAACCACTGGCACTGACTCAAGCTTCGACTTAGACACTTTAGTATCCAACACATATGCAAGGTAAGCATTGCAACCTTTTCTCACATATTTCTACGCTGACACAGCTGATATAACCATAGGCAACCCACTCGGACTATCTGATTCAATACGAAGCATCTCACCATTCTAACATTTCAATATAATAAGCTTAGGTCTACAATTTACAACTGCATCATGTAGAGTTAGCCAATCCATGCCCAGAATTACATCAAATTCATCAAACGGTAATAGTATCAAATCAGCCAAAAAATTGTAACCCCGAGTCATCAAAGGACAATTCTTGCAGACTTTATCAACTAGCCGATACTGACCTAGGGGGTTTGATAATTTAACCATGAATTCAGTAGACTCAAAAAGTAAATTCTTACTAGACACTAAATTTGTGCACACACATGAATGAGTTGTTCCCGGATCAATCAAAGCAGTAATATCAGTATCGAAAATAGAGAAAGTACTAGTAACAAATCTGGCGTAGAAGCATCCTCTTGTGCACGAATAGCATCAGCCCTAGGTGGTGCTCGTGCCTTAGATCTCATAGCAGAATCTTTTGTAATACCACGACTACCACTCACATTCCCATGATTACGAGGTGGTCTACCTCCCGCAGCAGTGTTGCTCGGCCTCGTGGTCTGAGCTTTTTCTTTCTCAGATTTCTCTAGGCAGTCTCTAAGGTAGTGGTCTGGGGAACCACACCTAAAACATGCTCCGTTCTTTAATCGACACTCACCATAATGTGGTCTTTTATAGTGCTTGCACTTGGGCCAAACATCTCTGACACTATCCACACTTGCTACAGATATAGCCTGAGGTTTTGGACTGGAGTGTCAGGTACCTCTGTCTCTACTAGAATATCCCGCAAAAGCTATAGAAAGGTTGTGATGTTCTTTTGATTTCTTTGATGGTGACCGATATGACTTCCCAGTCGATCTCTTTCTCTAGCTTCAAAATCAGCATGTTTTTTTCTCTTTACTCCACTCCTCGGCTTTATGTGCTCGATCGACCAATACAACAAATTTTTTCATCTCAAGAATTCCAACTAGAAGCTTAATGTCCTCATTTAATCCTTCTTTGAATCTTTTACACATAGCAGTCTCAATTGGAATACATTTTTGGGCATATTTGCTCAGTCTAACAAATTCCCACTTGTACTCTAATACAGATATACGGCCCTGTTTGAGCACAAAAAATTCTTTACATTTCTAATCTAGAAACTTCTGACTAATATATTTCTTTTAGAACTCATTTTTGAATAATTCCCAAGTAATCTGCTCACTTGGTAAAACAAAAATTAAAGTGTTCCACAACTAGTAAGCCGAATCTTTTAATAACGATACTGCGCATTTAACACACTCAGCCGGTGAACAGGATAGCTTATCAAAAACCCAAATTGTATTCTCTAACCAGAATTCAGCTCTCTCAGGATCATCTTCAGCATTAGTTTAGAATTTTTCAGCTCCGTACTTACGAATCTTATCAACAGGTGGCTTAATAACGTGTATAGGTTCCAAACCTTGAGGAATAACGGGAACCGGTTAGGGAGCAGGAGTGGGTGGAGGTTGTTAAGCAGTCGGTTCGTCCGTACGAATTGGATAAACTATTCGTTCGTTATCTAGAAGAAGGCTTCCTTAGCCTCTCCACCCCGACCCTCAAATACAAGCCTTGTACTGCTCGATGCAACTCAATGAACAGAAGCTTGAGCATTGTTTTCTACTTCATCGGAGTCAACTCGGCTGGATGTCATTACTATATGAAAACATGTTTCAAACAGTCAGGAGATATCACACTATCACAGGTTATATAAGGACATGTATAGCTAGACTCGTACACGTTACATTCAGTCTGAGAATCGACTTAACGGTAGTTTTCATATCGATAAATGTAACACCTTTAACCCGTATCTGTCATGAAAATAGGGTTACGAAATATTATCGGAGTTTACAATTCAAACGGACAAAAATTTGAAACATTTCCTATCATATCAATAAACATATTAAAACCAGTTTAAATCATACATATGGTCCCTTATATGAGCCTTCGAGGCCCAAAAAACGTGTTACAAACAAGTCAGGACTAAATCAAAAACTCAGAGAATTTTTCAAAAACTAGTGAAAATTTTCAACACTGCAGGGGTCACACGGCAATGTGAGTCTTAGGCCACGTGGGCATTCGAAGTAGTGTGTCCCAGCCCGTATCTGTGCCCGTAGAACTCACTGACTTGGCCACACGACCAAACCACATGCCTATGTTCCAGGCTGTGTACCCTTCAAAATAACCTCATACACTCATGTGTCAGGCTGCATGCTAGGCCGTGTAGCAGCCTGACTTGCAGTCCTTTGAATGCTACAGGGGACACAAGGCCGTGTCACTTGGCCGTGTGTCACACAAGACTAAGACACACACCCGTGTCTCTGCCTGTGTGGACGAAAATAAGTCATTTTACAATCCATTTTTCTCACCCAATTTGGCATGTACCTACAACCAAAAATGCACATTTACTTTTTTTTTTGAAACAACAAAAATGCACATTTACACAAGCCATAATAAGGCACTAAAACTATAACACCCCAAAAAATTATATTTTTGTTTTTGTAAAACTATGAAACAAATATCTGTTTGCTTCAGTAGTTAAGTATTCTAAGTCTGTGTTTGAGGTCCCAAATTCAAGTCATGCCTTTGGTGAAATTTTGGAATTTTTCTGAATAAAGCCTCACTCTTGTTCAGTAGGGTTATATTTGTTTGGTTGTAAGAATATAACAGAATGGGCATGCTGGTCTGGCGGTTAGGTGGAGTGCTAATATGCTGGTGGCCTAGAGTTCGAATCCCTGTGCATGCAAGGGAGTTATTTTTTTGTTATCTTTTTCGTGTGGGAGTTTGAAGGGAAGTCAAATATTGAAGTGTTTGAGGGAAGTTTGAATTCGGTTGTAGAGGGAATGTGGTGGACGGTTTTTGGGGAGTTTGAGAAATAGTGGGAGTGTGGTGGACTGTTTTTAGGAGAAAAATAAGGGATTAAGGGTGGTTATCAGATATTCTATCAGTCTTTTCTTTTTATTTTTCCCAAAAAAAATATCTGCACCTTTTCCCTTCCATTCTCCCTGTCAAATTCTCCTCTGTCATTTTTCTTTCTTTTCGTGTTAGCAAATCCCTTCTTCCTTCTTTTATTATTTTGACCAAGACGTGTCTCCTTGTTTGAGATTCTATTTGATTGCTGTGTTTTTTCCCATTTGGTAAGTGGCTTAAGTTATTATAGTTTTGGCATTCGATTACCGACTGAAGGTTGTGATTTTCTATCTTGTACAGCAGACAATCGAGAAGAACGGAGTCTTCCTCGTGTCACCTCGTAATTGAAATCACTAAGGGTGTTGGGGTAAGCACTGGTCGCTTGATTAGCGCAATGGTTGTTCGTATTCGTGTTTTAGAAACTCATTTCAAATCTTAATCTATGTTTGGGAATGTCAATTCTAGGTTCTGAGTGTCTTGGGAGTGTCTACACGTCAAATCGGAACCAGGTGTGTACCCAAAACACAGAAAATGAGATTCGGTGAAAAGCCGAAATTACTTGCTGTTTGGATAGCAGCAGTAGGCTATATTTGAAAAATAACCATAAATTTTGGAAATCTAAGTAGAGGATGAACAAAATTTAGAATTAAATCTTATTGAGTCTAGTTTCTCATAGAAGAAACGGTATAAGTAATGGAATTGTAAATCGGGAGATATAATAAATTTTGTGTGACAAGGTCAAAATGAATTTGGGTTTCCCTGTTTTGAATTTGGAAAATCATCAAAAATTAGAGAAAAATAATTAAGGGTTAAAGTTTACATGTTTAAATTATTAATAAGTCTATTTTCAATAGAAATAAATGGTAACATCATCAAAAAATTTTACTAAGAGATAATTAATTTTTGGCAAAGAAAGGCAGAAGCTATCAGATAGTAGAAAAGGGGTAAGATTGAAGATTTTACTGTACTTATTGGCTGAACCAAAAATTTTGAAAATTTTATGGCAGAAAGCTATTTTAGTCTAGTTTCAAAAACATCAAGCGGACCTTAATTTGGATTTTTGTAGCGCATGATATAAATAATTTAGTAACAGTGACTTAAGTAGACAAATTTCAAGGAACATATAAGTAAATAGTGAAAACATATATGAATATTTAGCTAGCACGGGTTACATTAAAAATGGACCACGCGGCCAATGCCAATTTGGGTCGAGTGGGCCACACGGGCGTGTAGGCCCACACGGGCGTGTAGGCCCACACGGGCAGGCCACATGGGCGTGTGAGCCTGTTTTCACTGAATAGATTATTAAAGTTGCACGGGTCTCCCAAGTCGACTGTGAACCTACTGTAAGGTCGGTAAGCATCACTTAGACCCCTAATTGTATGAACTAACTGTTTGATTTATATATGTGTTGAGCATGATGATAGTATGCTTGTATATTGTACTAGTTATATGTTCTGATGTCCTCAGATAGCATGTCATGACTTGTATGTTGCATTGCATGGGGTTGGGTTAATTATATATGGAGGAAGCGTACTGAAAGGCTCTTAAGCCTAACCTACTGGCAGCTCAGCTGCAAATTACTATTTTTTACTGCATTCGGTACTACCTAGAATGTAGGGATGAGAGGGTTGATTTGATCCCAACATGGAGTGTAGGGTTGGACAGAGATAATGTGCAGAGGCTTGTTGGGTAGGACTTTGTTACTAAATACTGCATGACTATTACTGATACTGTGATGGGATAAGGCCCTACTGCATATTTGATACTGTTCTAAGATGGGCTAAGGCCCAAAATGTTACTAATACTAAAAAAGGGCTTACGCCTAGGACTGCTTTCACTGTGCACTGTGATTTGCTATTGTTTGTTTTATGTGGGATTACACACTAAATTTTTGTAAACTCACCTTGGTTGTTTAAATGTGCACAGGTAATCCCCAGATCTAGACAGATCGGTGCGGCGAAAGACTCGGCAATGACCATGGTTTTGGACTTTCATGGTTTTTAACCCATATTTACGATAATTGGTTTTATTTCTATATATTTTTACTGGAAAAGTTTTTGGCTTGTAATTGGACTTTCAGACTTTGGTTTTGGGTTTTAATTATCTTTAACTTATGGATTACAACTGCTAGTAGTAGGAAACCTCAGTTTTCAAAAGAAACAAATGTTTTTCCTAAAAGCACGATTGTTTAATCTGTTTTAAAAGCTGCCACAAATGAATAACATTTTGAAACTATAGATTAAATGAGCAACACAATTTTGGAACTAATAAGATATTAAGATAAGAAATTCAATGGAAATGGTTTTAACTCGACGACATGATTTTTAAACACCCTATTATGTGACATCGGTAGATCTGGCCATAATGCCTGGGCTAGGATTGGGGTGTTACATTTAGTGGTATCAAAGCTAGGTTGCAAAACTCGGTTGTGGATTATGGGTTTTAAATTTGGTCTTTGAACAATTAGTTTTTTAAATTATTTGAAATATTTCTACTGAGTATGTGGTGCACCAAGTCTCCGGCGCCGATTCTTTAAGTGTTCTAAAACTGATATATGTTATGATATTCTGAAACTACTATAGGTAGTATACACGGATTTTAAACACCCTATCATGTGACATCGCTAGATCCGACCAAAACGTCTAGGCCGGGTTTCGGCTGTTACAAAACCCATGCATATTCTAGCCTTATAAGGGCATCCTCAAATGAAAATAAATAAACATGTATAACTATGTATTCATTTTGGCCAATTAAGCAACTAACTTCTAGGCATGTTTGCCTTCATACATAACATGGAACTTATTTGCCAAAATATACCAAATGGCACTAATCATTCCATTCAACCACTAGCATCTAAAACCATATAAGCCATTCAAATCAAGTGCCATTTCACAACAATTCTAAACATCAACCATTAGAAAGCTAATATTTACATGTCATATACTAAACTCATACCATCATCAAAGTACATGACCACACTAGCCAAAATACCTATACATGTCATTATAACCAAAATTAAACAACCGAAAGTACCAAAAGAGTCGATGGATAGTGTGATACAGTTCTGATAAGCTTCCAACTTGAACGAGCTTCTGATTCACTATAAACACACAAAATAACACAGAGTAAGCATTTAAGCTTAGCAAGTTCATATAACATAGAATATAACTTACCATTTAGTCATATAATAGATAAGTAAACAAGCATATCCCAACACAATTTTGCCAAATGCCTAAAAACATATACACCAACCATGTTAGCCATGTAATTACAAATACAAGCCAATAAACTTAGATGAACATAACCATTGATCAAGTTCCATATACATGTATCAACCGATTCAAGTTTCCATATACCATGTAACAACATTTCTATGTAATTTGTATGTATACCTGTAATAGTTCATATCGAAATCTTATTATTTTGTATCAGAACATTTCCCGGTGAACCGTTTAAAATATCGTTGGATACCCGGGATACCTCACACATAGTGTGCTAGCTCATATAACTTAAATACATCAATTCATGTACATGTATGCTCATACGAGATGTGAATCGGTATGCTCATGCAAGCTTTAGATCGGTATGCTCTCACGAGCTATAAACTGGTATGCTCACACGAGCTATGGCTCGGAACGTAGCTACACGATGCTGCTCACATGAGCTGTGGAGTATCCGCAACACATGTAGGACCTCAGCCATCGATAAGACGTTTAGTTCCAGTACTCAAATCATGTAACCCTAATGATATGTAATTTGTATCATATTGATTCCTAAGGTTCAAACGGGACTCGAAAATCATCGTATGTTGTTGGATATGCACTTTGTAATTATGTATGACAATTCATAAGATATAAACACAATTTAATTATACAAACTTACCTCGATGAATATTCGTAGATACGGACTTTCTCTTTGCCCCGATCTAAAGTCGTACGAGGTCTGTCTTGATCTATGTCTATAAATTTAAATCAATTTAGCCCAAAAACATATTTTGGCAAAATTAGCATTTTGCCCCTATACTTTTAATTCTTTACAATTTTATCCCTAGCTCACAAAAATGGAAATTTATGCAATTTCACAACAACCCACTATGGCCGAAAAACCCACTATGGTCGAATATCAACTAGGTCCCTAGCATGCCCTATATTTCATTTATTTCATAATTTCACTGTGTATAATTTTCTATTTTTCAATTTAGTTCCTATTTGACAATTTTACCAAAAATCCCTTTACAAAAGTTGTTTATCTAACAACAACCATCCATTTTCTAACCTTAAACTTCAAAACTCATGTATTTGCATTAATGGTAAAACCCTAATAGTTAAACAATTTCAAAAATTAGTCCCCGAGCTAGCTAGATTGAGCTACAACGATCTCGAAAACATAGAAATCATTAAAAACATGACAAAAATGCATACCTAATTAAAGAAATAAGAATGGCCAAATGTAGCTTTAACAATGGCTACTCCTTTCTTCTATTTTTGGTTGAAGATAAAATGAAAGATGGAAGCTTTATTTTGTTTTATTATTTTATCATTTAATTACCTATTTACTTATTTAGCGTTTAAAATTAATCAAATTTACACAAATGCCAAGCCACAATATTCCACTATCATATTTATGGTCTAATTACCATATAAGGACTCTTACTTTAAGGTTCTATAGCTATTTAATACTTTTAGCAACTAGAACTCAACTTTTACACTTTACGTGATTTGGTCCTTTTATCAAATTAAGCATGTAAACGGTAAAATTTCTTATCAAAATTTTTATACTGGTACTACTATAATCCTGTAGGCAATAAAATAATCATAAAATAATTTTTTTACTCCGAATTTGTGGTCGCAAAATCACTATTTTGATTTCACTGAAAACGGGCTGTTACACATATTAAATTTTGGAAAACAAATTTTAAGGTTTAAATAGTTAATTGAATAAAAAGGACTAAATTCTAAAAGACACAAAAGTTAGTAATTATTGAATTATTTTGATTTATAGCTTACTTTTAAAAGGAAGAGGACTTATGATGTAATTAATCCATTAGATATATAAATGGATGGTTAGTGGCCTTTTAAAATGTCAATTGTAGGTTTATGCGTAAGGGCAAATTGATAAATAGCTAGTTAAGGTGAAATTAAATAAAAGAAATAAGGTTGCCATCTTTTAACTTGGTGCTTTGCCGAAATTGAGAAAGAAAGGAACCATGGAAATAACTTGAGCATTCAGTCAAGTTGTGGTGTTGCATGTAAGTCCATTTTCAGCTCGTTTCTTGTAATTTTTATGTTTTCAGAATCGTTGCAACTAGGTCCAGCTAACTCGTGTGTTGTTTTTGAAACTGTCAAAAATTTTAGATGTTAACATTAATGAGTCCTTGTTATTTTGGATGTTAAACGATGAAATGGAAGTTTTAGTTGTTGATTATGATTAATTTATAACGTGGTTTTTTTATTAAAGGATTGAATTGATTAAAGGTCATATTTGATAGGGAAATTTTGAGATTTTAAAATAAATTTGGGTTGTAACTGGAAGGGTAAAAATTTGGTTGGCTTGATAAGTTATAAAATTTTGTTAAAGGTGGAATTTTGAGTTTAGGGACTTAACTGTAAAAAATATAAAAGTTTAGGAAAATGTGCAATTAAAGAAAAGTTGAGGGTCTTATACATTGAATTGAATTTAAAGTGAATGCGAATGTGAAATTTATGAATTGAATTGAATTATTATATAGATCAACAAACGAGTGGTAAGGACAATATCCGAGGAAAATAGAAAATCGCAGAGTAGTCCCTGCATTTTAACCGAAAGTGAATAGTAGGTAAGTTCATAGTTATTTGCTACTTAATGTGTTTCACTCATAATTTGTATTGTTATTTTCATGTGAGTTGATCTCTTTGTATGTACATGTGTAACACCAATAACCCATACCCGTTGTTGGATTAGGCTTATGGCGTATTATTGTACAATCCAGAACAATCAATAACAGATAGCATCAAGTTGCCAAATTAATTAACAGAATTTCCTAATAAATCACATCGGAGTTATACATACATATATGAGCCTTAAATCGAGTCTACAAGGTCTTAAAATTTGTTTATAGCAAACCAAGGACTAATTTTGGAACAATTTAGAGCATTCAGGGAAAAACTGATCATTTTCACTATAAGGGTCACACAGCCATGTGGTTATCCCATATGCTACTATGCACACCCTTGTAACTCACTGACTTGGGTCACACGGCCGTGTGCTAGCCTGCATGAACCCTGCACCTAACACATTCAGGGCACACACTTGTGTGACAAACGGCCTTGCGATAGCCCGTGTCTCAGGTTGTGTGTGTCCAAATGTTACCTAAATCATGTTTATTTTTCATCCAATTGCATAGATACCTAAACCAATTCTCAACACAATATTATAAGACTTCAAAATGCTTTCCAATGACACCCAAAACATGCCAAAACAAACATCCTAAGGTCTACACAATGTGCCATCCATGACACCACATTTCAAGTACTTTCACAATTCATGTCCTGAACTAAGTTTACAAGCGACAAGAAAATTAAAATAACTTATTTTCTATCTCAAAATGTTATACTATAAAATCAAGTATGCAGCTCACTTAGCTACTTATACTACATCATCATATGCACATTAACAACAACAGAAATAAGTACTTATGAACCCTTACAAACATAATAAAATTCTCCTATTACATGTTCTATAAGCCAAGATGTATTCAGAAGCTACCAAATGAATCAGATAGTGTGATTATTCAAGTTGATCCGATCTTCCAATCCAAAACACGTATCTAAAAGAAATAAGACAAATAACACGAGTAACCTTTTCTAAAGCTTAGTAAGTTCGTTGATTGAACCGTAAAGCTTACCGAATCAAACATAATAATAATTCAAATACAAAATTAATGAACAGAGTTCCTGTCAACGAGGTTATTATTAGAATTTCTATCAATCACAACTCACAAAAGGTGAGAAATGCTCAGCACAATAATACAAACCAGTTTCCACTTTTCAATAAAATTTCAAAGATCAATAAAACATAGTCGATGAATCAAATAGAATAACATTGACTACTCGACAAATGTCGTATATCCATTTAATTCCTTAAACATCACAACATCATTAGTTAACATATTTATATACATGTATAGCATATAATCACACCAAGGCATATATATTCATTACAAATTATACTAGTCAACACATTCATCTCACATTCAATCTTATCATACATATCTCACCTGAATAGCAAATGGTTGCAGGATGCCATAGTGTCTTTCAATCATGATCTTATTCTTCTGATTCATGATCCCATAACGTCTTTCAACTATGGTCTTACTCATTAGAACCGTGATGCCATAATGTCTTTCAGCTATGCTCTTACTCGTTAAAATCGTGATGACATAACGTCTTTCAGCTATGGTCTTACTCGTTTTCGATATGATGCCATAGTTTCTTTCAACTATGGTCTTATTCAGTTCTGGTATATTGCCATAGTGTCTTTCAACTATGGTCTTATTACTTCATTCAGGCTAGCAAATTTCATTCATATATATACACAAATAGATAATAATTCATCGACAGAATAATTAATTGAATTACCAAGTTATGAGCTTACAGGACTAATTTGCAGTAACGGTTCAAAGGATCTCAATCAGTCATCGACGTCGTATAAATTCATTATTTCCATTTTCAATTACACACGTCAATATAATCTAACACTATGCAATTAGGTTCATATAATACATTTAAAATGTACTAAAATTAAACTGAACAAACATACCAGACTAAACTGCAGCAACGACAAAGTACAGGGACTATTTTGTAATTTTATCTTCCCCGATTTTCCATTCATTCTTGATCTAAAATAATAATTTCATTCAATTCACTAATTCCACATCAAAATTGACTCATTTTATGCAATTTACTCCTTTTAGACATTTTTACAAAATTGCCCCTCAACATTTTACTTTTATTCAATTTAGTCTTAAGCCCAAAACTTGCAATTTAACCAATTTTCATTAAAACCAAATTCAGTAGAATTGTATTGGGTCTCATTACAGCCCATAATTTTATTTATTTCACATTAAGTCCTCACATTTTATCATTTTCACATTTTAGTCCTTTAACATTAAAATTAACAAAAACTATTTTACAAAATAGTCTTATTTAACAATCGAACTTAACAATCCATCATAAAACTTTAAGAATATACACAACACATTAATGAAATAATCCACAAAGTTTAACAATTTTACAAATTTGTCACGGATTAGCTAGATCGAGCTAATACGACTTCAAAAACATAAAAATTATTAAAAATAGGTAAGATTAACTTACACAAATGAAGAACACAACTTGGTTGAAGTTCCTTCTATGGTTTTCTAAAGGTTTCGGTCTTTGAAAGAAAGAAATTGAAGAAGATGAAGTTATTTTACCTTTTAATTTATTATAATTTTTTACTATTTTTGTTAACCTTCATTATAACATTTAAATTTCATCGTTTCTTAGCCATTACCGTCCACTACAAGCTCAAAGGTCTAATTGCCCTTTAGAACCCCCTTATTAAACCTTTTAAACTAGTAGAGATTGCCTTTTACAATTTTTATGATTTAGTCCATTTTTTTAATTATTAATTAATTAGGATCTAAGTGCAATTTATCAAAATCTACATAATTCCACATCAATCCTATCAATATGTCATTTACCGATGGTCCAATTACACCATTGGTCTTTCAATTATAATAAATTCGAATTAAACTATTTTTTTAATTTAATCTTAAACTAATTAGGACTTAATGAATAAATAACCCAAAAGTTAGTGGAATGATTAACATCCACCACCGCTTGGACTTTTTGACCATGGTTTAACAATTATTTTGGTTCCTTTAGTAATTAAATCTATAACAATTCACTTTTGTCTCCTTTATATTTTAGTCCTTTTTACCGAAGTTAAGTAATAAATCATCAGAATTACTGGACCAAACTTCAATTCACATATATTACAACTCTATAAATATTTGATAAAAATATTTACTATCAAATATTTGCAGCCTTAAATAACAAAAACAAGGTCCCAATACCTCATTTTCATAACCCACTCAACTTTTAAGCTGAACCATTTATACTAACTTTTAATTCAATATTTAAATTTCATCAAATCAAAATTCAATATAAAAATTATTATAGACCCCATAATTTAAATACTAGTTATACGAACTTACTCGTTGGATTTGTGGTCCCAAAACCACTATATCCGATACCACTTAAAATCGGTTGTTACAACATATGAACATAATTTAGATTATGTAATTATAAGGAATGCAAGTATCACATATATATATGAAATTGAGAAGTGGTTATTAGTATTTTTTTTTTGGATTTGAAATGAAATGTATGAAACTGTAATGAGTTCTAATATGTAAAAGGAAATGCTGAAGTGCCTTCATTCCACTTCGGTGCCCCTGTAAACACTTCGGTGTCCCGGTTTGCACAACTGTACCCTTGTAAACATTTCAATGTCCCTGATTAGACATTTGTGCCCCTAAATGCACTCTGGTGCCCTTGACAGTACATTCATGCCCCTGAATGCACTTTGGTGCCCTTGGTTTCACACTCGTTCTCCTAATTGCACTTTGGTGCCCTTGTTTTGCATCTATGATGCCCCTTAAAATGAGTGAGGTTCAAGTATGTGAACCGGGTAATGATGAACTTGATTAAATGATATTAAGAATTACATGGAGTTGACATATTCTAGTTATGATGAATTCTTGAAAACTTATTGACAAAGCAATTGAGAATTTTAGTCATCATGCTATAATTTTAAGTGATTCCTTTACTAAAAACAAGTCAATTAGAATTTACTCTATGATCTTACTAAGCCATTTAAGCTTAATGATTTTTCTCATGTCATTTTTTAGTTAAAGATTGTAGATAGCTTAAAGGATCGACACCAAAGCTCACATTATCCATTTACTTTTGGTAGCTTTTATTTCTCCTTTTGGGTTTTGGCATGTATATAGGTTTTTTTGTAAGAAAGTTAATATTATACTCTTGAAAAGAGTAATACGTCAATCCTCTATATTGAATTAATTGTTTGTAATTAAGTAAATATGTTTTCATTTTTAGATATTTTTAGAACATTGCATAACAAAGCTTGGATTGTGCTATAAATGTTATTATTTGTTACTTTTATTGGGGAAGAAAGGTGTTGGTTGTGGTTGGCAGCAGATGTGGGATGAAGAAGAAAAGAGAAAAAAGAGTTGGAAAATAAATGAAGTGAAATATTGTCATGGAAAATGTTGGCTAGATTTCCAACAAGAATGCCATGACAATTCCAAGAACACGACGCAGCACCCAGTCCACGTCACTCTCAGCCAGCTATACTTGTACCAAATAAACAACTCTGAAAAAGAGAATGCAAAAGTTGTGTGCTGAGAATTAGGGACCTACCCTATAAAGAAGGAAAGAGAAAAGAGAAAGGGCATTCCGGAGAGATAGAAGAATTAGAAAATAATTTTATTAGAGTGAAAGCTGGAGTAGCAAAAGCATCCACCAGTTCTACCTTTATTTTTTATTTGAACTTTGTGATTCATAAACTTAAATGACGAAGTTGAATAGTTTTGTTTTGGATTTGAATGTCCAACCCATGAGCTAAGTCTCTTTAGGTTGGAATTATTTGGTTGAATTTGTATTATCTTTACTGCCCATGGTTTGATTTTGAGTAGATTATTATTTCATTTGATTTGTGATTATTTTAAACGCATGCATGCAAGCTCTAGACATAGATAATTGTCTGGTATGTTATAAGATTTGATTTAATTCTAGGAAGGTTAAATATATTGGATTATTTTTGAATGATACAGGCAAGTATTCGAAAGAATATTTGTAGCACTCTAGACGTAGAAGTTACAATTTGTGCAGGGAAAGGAAGAACAAGTTGGATATAATTCTTGAGTTTTATAGGCATACAAGAACTCAGAATGATAGCTTAAAGTCTGGCTTTTGAAAGAAGCAGACTGCAGTAGTGAGTCCCTAAACAGTAGAATGGTCAAGATTTTATCATGGAATTGCCACAATTTTTTAATTTCCCACTTATTCTTTGAGAATTGCCACAATTTTTTAATTTCCCTAGCATATTTTCATTCATAATTGATTTTATTAATCCATTCATTAAATTTCTTTGTCAATTTGTGATATGTTTCTTTTGCATAATTTAATTAATCATTTTCATACTAATAGCATAACCGATTATTTTAATCAATTTCAATCCCTGTGGAGACGATCCTCACTCATCACTTTATTACTTAATTCAACGTGTATACTTGCACATTCTCATTATATATTCACACGCGACAAGTTTTTCGAGCCATTGTCGGAGATTGACAATTTTGGTGAAAACTTTGGTGTGTTATTACCTCTTTAGTTTTATTAGTTTAGCTTAATTAGTTGTTTTGATAATATCTACTTTTCAGGATTTTTGTTGGTGCATGACTAAAGATATTGTAGAAATTGAAGAGTATTCTTTTGATCTAGAAATTAAGAGAACCTTGAGAAGAAGGAGAAAAGAATTGTGAGAAGAGCCATTACATCAAGACGGAAGGGATGCTGATATTCCTCGAATAACTGATGATAGAGACAGACCCATTAGAGAACATGTAGTGTGTTGCGTGTAAATAACTAATGCAGTTGTACAAGTTTCATGTCGTTCACGTAATAAAGTGATAAGTAAGTATCGTCTCCACAGGGATCGAAAATTGGTAAGAAATTGAGTAAGTTATTATAATCCTATTAATTATACTAAATAGTAGGAAATATTCTCAAGTTGAATAAGATGTTTGTATAATGAATTAATGAAATCAAATGCTAAAAACAAAGAATTTATACGGAAAATAACTGCTGTGGAAAATTATAGAGAAAAGTAAAAGTATTTATGTTGTTGAATGAATAGGGCTGGAATTATTCAGGTGAAATGTTCATATCAAAATAATGTCATGGAAAACTATTGTCTAATCAACTGCTTATAAAGTTGCTACTGTAACCTACCTCTTTTCATAGCTAGATCTTAAGCTAGAAATCTAAGTTACTGTATGTCTACAGAACTCTGGATTAATAACTACCATGAACGTTCTTTTATGTACAACTCACAAGATCTATGTCTAGATTGCTATGAATATTTTGTCGATTATTCACTTGCATCAAATGATCCAATATCCAATATGTCTAGAGCTTGTATGGATGTATTTAAAATAAGCATAAATCGAATGAAACAGTAACATAGACAATCTTAGATCACGGGCATTAAGGTTGATAAAACATTCACCCGACTAACTGCAACCCAGAAAAGATTTAGCTCATGGGTGGAAAAGTTAACATCAAAATAAAATCATTCATCAACATTCTCAAATAAGCTTGAATCACAACAATCAAGAAAATAAAGGCAGAAATGCAGGAATTCTTGCCACACTTCAGTTTCTCTTTGATCTCTAGATTCTACGTGAATTCAAGATAGCTCTCTCTCCCCCTTCTTCATGTCTATATTCTGCTCTCTTAAGCTGATACCATTTCTTTCTTTGGAATTCTCCAAGAGAGAAAAACAACTATCACCAGCTTTCTTCTATACCAGTTCTCCCCCTTTTTTCTTCTTCTCTCTCATTCTTTTATTGGGTAGATTCGTCCCTCTCAACACACATTTTGTTTCTCCTCTTTTTTAGGGTAGTTTTTCTAGTACACATCTAGCTAGCTGAGAGTGCCGTCGATCGAATGTTGAGTCATCTTCCTAGAATTGCCACGACAATTGTGTTGACAATCAATCTCACCATTTGCCACGGTAATGTTTTACTTCCTTTGTTTTTGTTCTACTTCCTCTTCATCCTCTTCTTCTACCTGCACCTATGTCCAACCACAACCATTACTTTTCCTTCCCCAAGTAGTAAAGTAATAAATGATGACCATTATAGTGCAATCCAAGCTTTGGTTATGCAATGTTCTAAAATTATGCTAAAAATGCAGATGTATTTACTTGATTACAAACAATTAATTCCATCTAGAGGCCTAAAATGTAACTCTTTTCAAAAGTTATCACACCCCCAAACCTGAATTATTGCTTGTCCTCAAGCAAATAATGCATGAATGGGCATTAATGCAAGGAATTTCCAAAACAATTAGTCTCTAATTATACGTCCAAATCATATTGAGTATACTGTATACCTCTATTCTCAGCAATATTTTATAGAAACAAAGAAAAATTACTTACAGTTCTTATAAACCTGTTTAGCAAATGAAATGCAGATCATGTTTCCTCAAGGTAAAAGTTTCTAAATATTTCATCAGCTAAAACTATAGCAGATTTCTTTTAAATATACCGATGTTATCTCTCTCCTAAACTCGGTTTCTTGTTAGACATTTATTCAATTTCCAACACAAAATTTTTCTAGGGAATTCATATTGTCACATGATTTTATACTTGACAACCTCAATGGAGCATACACTAGACTGCCATGTATTGTATCATGTCACAATTTGAATATAAATCACTCATGAAAAAAAGGCTTTTAACTAAAAAGATGGATGGAGCAAATAACTACCTTCTTAACAATTTAGCATAAAAATTTAGGGGAGAGTCCCTAATATATATACTTCTGTTTAGACAAACACTCATATCTAAATTTATTTTTCTGGTCAACAATATAATGGAGCAAACAAAATATTACCGACCTACTTAACATATTCAAACATTGGATTATTCATATTATTTTACCATGACATAAATTATACACTATTACTAAATTTAATTTAAGTCAAGAAGACCTAAATTTATTCAAAGAATGCTACTATAGCCTAATTGCATTTAATTTTCAATTATTCTACTTTTAGAAATTCATTTTCAACAACCGTCCTATGCTAAACATGCCTAAACAACTATCACAATATTTTCTAAGTTTACAAAGAAGAGTTATTATCCTCATTAAACATCATTGATAACCATATATTCACATAATCAGGCAGTTGAATGGCAATTGATTGTTATGGAAAAAGCACTGTATGAACAACTAACAATGCAGTCTATATACACAACACACCCACAAACCTAAGGGATGCATTGTCTCAATGCATGAACATGACAGAGTTAAATGAATAAAAGCTACATGAATGCAATTAACAGATGTGAACTCAAAAGAATGAAAATTATCAAAATCAAAGCTTAGATGGGAAGAATGTTACTTTACTTGGGTTGTGTAAATTTCCTTGCAGCTTGTTTGTAACGTCGCTGCCTGTCCTAGTCACCACTATCAGCTTCAATGATGTTACCAATAGTCTTTTTGAATCTTTTTCTTTTAAGCTGGTTGATGGGCACCTCTTCCTCATCATTTTTGCTATCTAAATTTGTGAGTTCATCAATCAGTTGATGAACTGCACGTTCCTAGGCAGTCATAGGGGTCACGGATTGTAGTGAAAGTGTAGTACTAAGTGGTATCCATTCCATCATCATCAGATTCAATATAGACAGATTTTGTCTTGGCTTCATCTCTCTCTAGTTCTTGTTTGTACCTAGGAGCATTAGAAGATTCTTCATCTTCTACTTTAGGATTCAATACAATTTCCTTAGGGAAAACATCAAATTATGGCATTGGGCATGAGAAATTCTTTTGCAGTGATTTACGAATGGCGATATCATGTTGGCGGACATATTCTAAAAAGATGGCCATCTCCTCTTGAGCTTTTCCAAAGTCAGCAACAAGCATTTTCTGATGTTTTTCCAACATATAGAATTGTTGTTTCAAACCCTCTACAGCTTCAATCATTCTCTGCTCAAAATTAGTATGAGAAGTCGAGGGGACTGTAGAAGTAGTCCTAGGAGGAGAAGATGGAAGTGTGCTAGTTTTCCTCGGCCTTTCTTTGCCAACCAGTTTCTGTGTAATGTGCTTAGTAATAGCCCCTTTGTTTGGAAGGTGGTCTTTATTTGGTGACAGGGGAACCTTGACTCTTTGGCATAATGCAATGATCAGTAAGGGGAAATTTAAGGTGCCAGCATTATTTTGGGCACAATGATGAATCTCACGAAAGATAATGTTTCCAACATTAATCTTTCAACCCACCATTATGGAGTGGAGAAGAAATAATTGATCTTTTGAGATTGTAGCATTATATGTGGAAGGAATGAGACGGGTTTTCAAGAAATGGTATAAAATCTTGCATTGATGCTTCAATAAGACTCTATCAATGGTGTAACAATCATTTCTTGAAATTGACCTTTGTGTACCTTCCACACAAACACAAGTGAGAACCTAGGTTGAGCACTCAAGGGTCCTTGTCTTTACAAAGTCAGTATGCTCGTCAGGACCTTCCGACAATCCATATTGGGCATTGATGGAGTCCTTATCAAATAGAACTGACGCACCGCACACGTATATAAATGCATTGTTAGGATAAGTAATATGGGCATAAAACTTTTCACTACCTTTGGGAAGACATCATCAGGATGGAGAAAGAAGATTCCCCATCCATGCTTTTCGACAACTGATGAGGTGGCCTTTGTATACCCCATTAACGGGGCATCTTGAAAAAGGAATCCTTTTCCATGCAAACTGGCCTTTTGGAAATAAATTTATGGTATTTATCTTTAGCAAGTTTACTGAAGAAGGTGCGCGGAGAGGCAGAGGTCGAAGTAGAAGCTGTTTGGGAAGCCATTGAAGAAAATTTAAGAAGCTTGAAAAAAAAGGCTAGATTTTATTGCGGTTATAACTAAAATAGAGAGTAAAAGCAAGAAACAAAACGGGATGATAATGAGGGAAGAAACTATATCGACTAGGTTAAAACATGGGAGAGAAGAAATTGTGACATGTTTAGTAAGAGTGGCCTTAATCATGGTCTGACAAGGCAAACAATTTGGCATTTAGCGGGAAAAGAAAATGTATTTATTGTAAATTTGTGAAAATTAAAAGAATTGGACTAATGGCTTCAATTTGTATGTACTCTAGACCAAAAAGAAACCTATAGCAAGAGAAAATAAAAAATTAAATAAATTTATTGGGTAATAAATAAGAAAAATTAAAAATAACATAAACGAAGAAAATTTCTGCAATAGAACAATATTAAGTATTTCGAAGAGAAATAAAATTTTTGTCACGCATTATAGGAGCTCGAAAATAATGTTTCAAACATTGACCATTGACTTTGAACGTGGATCTTATCTTTCCATCTTTAACGTTGATAGCTCTGTGAGGGTATATACACTCGACTTCGAGTGGTCTAGACCATCTCGACTTTAATCTGTCAGGAAATAGCTTAAGTATGGAATTGAAGAGGAAGACTTGTTCTCTAGATACAAATTGTCGAGGCAAAATTTTCTTATCATACCATCGCTTTATCTTTTTTTTTACTATTTGGCATTCTCATAAGCATGAGCTCGAAATTCATCCATCTCATTAAGATCTAGTAAGCGATGAGTTGCAGCAGCACCCAAAGCCATGTTTAGTTTTTTTATTGACCAAAATGTTGTGTTATAGCTCAACTGGAAAATGACATGGTTTACCATAGAAAAGCTTGAAAGATGACATTCCCAACGGTGTCTTGAAAGCTGTGTGATAAGCCCACAAGGCTTCATCCAACCTTTCTGACCAATCCTTGTGGTTGGGATTGACAACTTTCTCCAGAATTTACTTGATTTCTCTGTTGAAAATTTTAGCTTGTCCCTCCGTGGCAATTTTGTGTTTAACCTCATAATTGTTTAGAGCATTGGCAACTAATCTGCAGTCAAAATGTGAACCTTTATCACTAATTAAGGCGCAAGCGGTACCAAACCTGGTAAAAGTATTTGTATGTAGGAATCTCAGAACCCGAATTAATCCATTTTAATTCTTTCCTTTGAAAACATAGTACGTTCCCTGTAAATTAATTCTAGTTTCACTAGGAATGGATTATATCTTGTATCCTGAGCCAACCGAACTCCTCTTAACCTTGTTAATAGTATTTTATTTAGTTGAAAAATATTACAAAAACAATTCTCACTTGTCCAAGGGCACGCATTTGGCATCATTTTTAGGTAAAGCCACAGCTTCAACCTATTTGAAGACATAATCCACAGTGACAAGAATGTAGATATTGCCTTAGGATGGTGGAAATGGACCCATGAAATCAATTCCCCACACATCAAATAATTCCACCTCTAAAATATTTTGCGGTGGCATTTCGTGTCTCCTTGACAAGTTACTAGTTCTTTGACAGCGACCACAGCTTTGACAGAACTCATGAGCATCTTTAAACATGGTGGGCCAATAAAAACTAGATTGGGGAACCTTTCCAACAGTTCGCATGCTTCCAAAATGTCTGCCATAAGGTGTAGAATAACAGTGATGCAAGATACTTTGAATTTCATCATCCAGAATATATCTCTAAATTACTTGATCTATAAACTGTTTAGATAGAAATGGTTTGTCCCAGTAATATTACTTGACATCGTGAAGGAATTTCCTTTGTCCTTGATGATTTAGCTTAGATGGCAGCAACCACTGACAAGAAAGTTAACAATATCAGCATACCATGACAATGTCATAGCCAACAATAACTGCTCATCATGGAATTCTTCTTTAATCATTAAATATCCATCTAATGAGTCTGGGCTTGGCTTTATTTTCAGCAAGTATTTAATGGCAGAATGGTTTGTATAAACTGTGATTTTGGTGCCTACTAAAAAAGCTCAAAATTTTTCAAAGGCAAATACCACCGCTAACAATTCTTTCTCTGTGGTGGTATAATTGAGCTGTGAATCTGTCATCATACTACTGGCATAATAATTACATGAAACAGCTTGTCTTTCCTTTGCCCCAGAACTGCTCCTACAGCAAAGTTACTTACATCAAACATCAGCTCGAATAGTAAAGTCTAGTCTGGTGCAGTGTCTATATATGTTGTAATTAATCGCTCTTTTAACTCTTCAAACACTTTTGAACATAACTCGTCAAGATCAAATGGTAGATTTTTTTCCAACAAATGGCATATAGATTTGGATATCTTAGAAAGCGACAATAAAATCCAGCTAGACCAAGGAAACTTCTGATTCTTTTCACTAAAGTGGGTGGTGGCAACTATTCAATGACTACTATTTTTGCTTTGTCGATGGCAATTCCTTGCTGTGAAATCTTGTGGCCCAAAACAATGCCTTCACAAACCATGAACTGGCATTTTTCCCAATTCAGTACAAGATTTTTTTCTTCACATCGACAAAGTACTAACTCCAAAATTTTCAAACAGTCTTCAAAATGTCACCAAACACTGAGAAATCATCCATAAATATTTCAAGGAATTTCTCTACCATGTCAGAAAATATTGCCATCATGCAACGCTGGAATGTTGCAAGGGCATTACATAACCCAAATAGCATTCTTCTAAAAGAAAATATTCCATAAGGACAGGTGAATGTAGTCTTTTATTGATCTGTAGGACATATGGTAATTTGGTTGTACCCTGAGTAGCCATCTAAAAAATAGTAGAAGCCTTTCCCTGCTAGTCTGTCCAACATCTAATCTATAAAAGGCAAACAAAAATAGCCTTCCTTCATTGCTTTGTTGAGCTTTCGATCATCCATACAAACTCTCCAACCTGTGACAGTACGTGTGGGAATGAGTTCATTTTATCATTTTTGACTATGGTGACCCCTCCTTTCTTGGGTACACACTGAACAGGGCTCACCCAAGAGCTATCAGAAATTGGGTATATAATTCTAGCATCAAACCATTTCGTGATCTCCCTTTTAACAACTTCCTTTAAGATAAGATTTAGTCTGCTTTGCTGTTCAATAGATTTGCCATGGTAATCTTCAAGTATTATTTTGTGCATGTAGATTGCTAGGTTAATTCCTTTGATATTCGCAATTGACCATCCTAAAGCTTTCTTGTATTTTTTAAAACTTCTGATAATTGCATCTCTTGGTCTGCTGTAAGCTCGATAAAGATAACTATAGGCATTGTATCGTTATCTCCCAAATAGGCGTACTTCAAATGCACTAGTAATGGCTTCAAATCCAGCACAGGTGGATCTTCTATTGACAATCGAGAAGGGTTGAAAGAATGACCTGATAAGTCTAATGATTCAAAGCTCCTCCTAAATCCATTTCTAGATTGTTGAATTTCCATCAGTTCTCCAAATTCTTCAGTCAATTTTGTTTCATTTAATTCAATAGAGTCTGCCTCAAAATTTTCATGCATATAACCTACAAATTCTTCCTGAATTACAATGTCAAAAAATTCAACAGCATGGCATTCTTCATCTGGGTCTGCACACTTTAAAGCATCAAACACGTTAAATGTCAACTACTAATCATTAATGCTCATGGTTAATTCACCTTTCTGTACATCAATCAATGTTCTACTAGTTGCTAAGAAAGGTCATCCAAGTATTATGGGTACCTCTTTATCTGCGTCACATTCTAGTATAATAAAATTTGTTGGAAAAATGAATTTACCAACTCTTACCAATACATCCTCAATTTTACCTTCTGGATGGGCGTATGATCTATCAGCTAGTTGTAGTGTGACTATAGTAGGTCTTGTCTTTCCTATCCTGAGCTTTCTGAAAACAGACATAGGCATTAGATTAATACTTGCACCTAAATCGCATAATTCTTTGCCTACATAATGGTTTCCAATCGAGTAAGGTATAGGAAAACTCCCTGGATCTTTTAATTTTGCTAGCAGTTTGTTCTTCAGCTTTGCTGTGAACCCTTCGTTAAGTGCCACAGTTTCGAACTCCCCTAACCTTCTCTTCTTGGATAGGATATCTTTCATGAATTTCACATATTTAGGTATTTTTTCTAATGCTTCCATCAAAGGTATATTGATGTGTAGCTGCTTCAAGACCTCTATAAATTTCTTGAATTGCGCATCTTGCTTCAACTTTTGGAAACGTTGGGGAAAAGGTGGTGGTGGCTTTCCTTCCATTTGTTGAGGTTGCTTTGCCATGACAATTATATTAGCTTGACAAGATGAATTTGCTTTTGTATGCTTCTATTTACCCCTGTTTTGTGTAGTTTGTTCTACTACTGATTCGAAAGTTATGCTTTCGGGAACCTCTGAACTTTCCTCCTCAGTAAAGGCATCATTCACAACTTCTAGCAACTGAGTGTCACTCTTTAGTGTTATGACTTTACATTGTTCCTTTACTTGAGATCGAGACCTTTCTGTGTCAGTAGACAATGCTCCTTGTTGTCTTAAACTAATGTAGTGGCAATTTGTCGCACTTGATTCTCTAGAACTCTTTAGGGAGCTGTTTGGCTTAGAATAATCGCATCATTCTTAGTCATATACTCCTTTAATAGAGCTTCCGTAGATGATGTTAAATATGACGAACTTTGTTACACATTTTGTCGCGGCATTGTTTGGCTGTACCCAAGTGGTACACCAGACACATTCTGTCAATTAACATTACTGGCAATTCTCATTCCTTGATTACTCAAACAAAAATTTGGATGTTATTTCCACCCTAGATTGTATGTTTTGGAGTAGGGATTTTTTTTGCTACGATTAAAGTTCCCCATGTAATATGTAGAGGCTAGATTAGATGGGCATTCATCAAAAACATGATCTTCTCCATAGTATATGCATGCTAGTCCTATAACTTTCATCTTCTGCACTGCTGAGGGTCTTTTCATAGTTTTAATCATATTTATTAAAGATGATACTGAAGCTATTAAAGATGTAAGTGCATCAAGTTTCATTGCTCCAGCAACTCTTCTACTAGTACCGACTTTGGTAGTGGGGTACTGATAATCATAGTTTGCTATTCATTCCAGAATTTTGTATGCTTCATTGTGGGATTTGTCAAAAAACGTCCCATTAGCAGATGCATCCACCACCATTATCGTATGAGCATTTAATCCATCGTAGAACATTTCCATCTATGTCCAATGCTGAAAAACATGCATCAGGCATTTTCTAATTAGTTCCATGAAACGCTCTCATGCTTCATATAATATTTCATCTTTCGCTTGCCTAAACGATGTAATGTCGTTCCTAAAATTGGCATTCATGTTGGGAGGATTGTACCTAAGTAGAAATCTTTAACATTCATTCCAAGATGCCATTGTACCTGATGGTAACGCATTCAACCATGATCTAGCATGATCTCGCAATGAATAAGGGAACAATTTTAATCTAAAGGCATCTTCAGAGACACCGTGCATTCTTGGGGTAATGTATACATACTTTTAGTTGTTGATTATGTCTCCAAGTGGGTTGAGGTTGTTTCTTTACCAACAAATGATGCCAAATATGTATGGAAATTTCTACATAAGAATATTTTTACCAGGTTTGGTACCCCTCGTGCTCTAATTAGTGATGAAGGTTCACACTTTGATTGCAAATTAGCTCCTAATGCTCTGAACAGGTATAGAGTTAAACATAAAATTGCCACGACATACCATCCCTAGAGAAATGGGCAGGCAAAAGTCTCTAATAGAGAGATTAAACAAATTTTGAAGAAGGTAGTCAATCCCAACCTCAAAGATTGGTCATCCTAATTGGATGAAGGTTTATGGACATATCACACTGCATTCAAGACACCATTGGGGATGTCGCCCTTCAAGTTTGTTTATGAGAAGCCCTTTCATCTGCCCGTTGAACTTGAACGTAAGACATATTGGGCAATTAAAAAACTGAATATGGATTGGAGTGCTACTAGTACCAACCGATTATTGCAATTAAATGAGATGGAAGAATTTTGAGCACAAGCTTATAACAATGCCAATTTGTTTAAAGAAAAGATTAAACGATATCATGCGAAAAAAATTTTCCACGACAATTTGCACATGGACAACAGGTCTTATTATTCAATTCCAGGCTTAAATTATTTCCTGGCAATTTAAAATCTCGTTGGTCTGGCCCATTCGAGATAGTGCATGCCCATCCTCATGGAGTTGTAGAATTTAAAGACAACAAGATTGGTTCCATTTTCAAAGTTAATAGCCAACTATTAAAGCACTACTTTGGATCCCCTATAATTCATGATAAAAATCTCATCACCTTTCGAACTGCTTAATATTTCTTTCCTATTCTATTTTATTCATTTACTTTGCTTTTAAGTTCTTTTTTTCGTTTCTTCAATAAGTTTATTTACCTTTTATTTTCTTTTGTCACAAGCACATTATGGCCCAGGTTTGTAGAAATCAACCTATTTAATATAATGGTAACTTTTAATTTCCTAATTTTTTTACTATTTTTCTTTTCTCGCTAACTTTTTCTTTTTTCTGTGTAAGGGCACAATCTAAGATTAACCTTAGCCCCCAAATCATTTCTATATTTTCTCTCATGTTTTACCCTATTCGTTCCACTTCTTTTCTAACATATTTTTCGTTTCATCTTCTTCAACTTTCTCTACTTTTACTCCATAAAACTGTAAAGGTCTCACTTTTTTTATTTTTCATTCATTATTGTCTCTACAATTGCTCGCCAAGCACCATATTCTTCAACCTCTGTGCCTCCACGAATATTTTTAGCAAGATGGCAGAAGAATAGCATACCTAGAACATTTCAAAGAGACTATTTTGTTTGGAAAAAGGTTTCCTTTTTAAAAATGCCCCTTTTATGGGCTACTCTGAAGCGATCTCTTCTGTAATGGAGAAACATTTATGAGAAATCTTATGTCTACACTCCGATGACGTTCTCACCAAGGTGGTGAAAGAATTTTATGATTATCTCACCTCTCTTGATAATGCTTTTATATATGTGCACGGTGTCTCGGTGATGTTCGATGAAGACTCCATCAATGCACAATATGGGTTATCCGACAACCGTGATGAACACGCCCAATTTGTCAACACTATGACCACTAAAGGACTCCACCAAGTTTTGACAGGGGACCAAGTGGACATGTAACAACCCATTTTCAATGGTTTTGGGGCCACCAAATCTGACAAGTAAGTTTGTAAATATTATTATTTAGTATTTACGATTTAATTACGATTTTGGAAAGGTTTTTGATTTGATCATTTATGTTATTTAAGCGATTTATTAAGTTCGAGTGGTAAGACCTTAAGATTAAGTGGTTTTAGAAAATGAGTTATTGGGACCTCGTTTCTATAAATCGAGCTGTAAATATTTTTTTATAAATATTTATGGAGTCTCTTTAAGGTGGTATTAAAGTTTTGTTGAAAAATTTTAACGTTTCGATAGTTAATTAATTAAAAAGAACTAAATTGGAAAAATATGTAAAATTTGGGCACTACTTGATTTGAGTGATTAAATGCATTATTAAATAAAGGAAAAGGGACTTAAACGGTAATTAGATCATTCAAGGAGTTAGTGGAAAATTATGGACATGGATTTGGTGTTTTATTTAATTATTAACCAAGGTTAAAATGATAATTTTGTATATTAAATTAAAATAAAATAAAAACAAAAGGTTAAATTCTTATCATCTTTTTGTTTTCATCTTCAACAACCTGAATGTCCATGGAAAAACTTAAGCTAGGTTCGGCCATGGTGATTTTCTCATGCATGGTAAGCAATTCTTGCCCATTTTTAATAATTTTTATATTTTTTATATGGTTGCAACTAGGTCCAACTAACCCGTACCTTCAATTTTGAAACTGTTAAAGATTGTGAATGTTGTGATTGATGAATCTATATGATTTCAGTTATTAAATGATGAATTTGAGATGTTGGTTGATATTTAAAAGTATTTTGTTAAGTAATTTTGATGAATTTTTGAGTAGGGAATAAATTGTTAAAATAGTAAAAGTACAATGATTTATTGTGAAATTATTGCAAAAATGGGCTAAAATGGGTGCCATGAATATTCGACTATTATAATTTGGAATTAAAAATTGTTACTTTGCATGTTTTGGGCTCAGGGAATAAATTGAATAAAAGTAAAATTTCAGGGAAATTTTGTAAAAAATATCAAAAATGACTAAATTGCATAAAAGACATTGTTTTACTATCTAAATTAATAGATTGAATGAAATTATTAATTTAGATCAAGATCAAGTGGGAAATCGAGGAGAATGGAAAATTACCAAAACACCCTTGTACTTTGTCATCTCTGTAATTTAGCCAGATAAGTTCATACGTTTAAATAGCATTTTAAATTATTGCTTTAAATGGTATTTTGTTATATTATCATATCATGCCTCGACAGAAAATCCAATGACGTATCGACAACCCTCAAATAATGAAAAGGGATAGCTTTGGCTATCGAATATGAACAGGGATAGCTTCGGCTATCAAATATGAAAAAGGATGTTGACAACCATCAACTATGAAGAGGGATGGTAACGACTATCGAATATGAAAAGGGATAGCTTCGGCTATCAAATAAGGAAAGGGATAGCTTTGACTATCGATTATGAAAAGGGACAACTTCAGCTATCAATTATGAAAAAGGATGGTGACGACCATCGAATAGAAATGGGATAGCTTCAGCTATTGAATATGAAAACGGATGGTTTTGACCATTGATTAAAGAAAAAGGATGGTTACGACCATCGTTTAGCATACTTGTATAAGCTCCAGTAAGGGTTCCGTTTGACTTCACTACGACAAATATAGAAAGGTATGATGTGCTAATGATCTAAGTACAAATATTCATGGTTATGAAAGGTATGATTTAACTGATAATATGTTTATATACCATATTTTACCATGTGATGATATTGCTAAGTTATGTGTTTAATCACTAGCTTGTGTATGGTAAATGTTATGTTTATGTATTTTGTGTTGTACAAATGAAATGGTTAGTGTTCAATATGAACCAAGATAGGTGTGTATGAAACTTATTAAATTAGTGAGACATGGAAAACATGATGTGGGATGAAAGGTGATAAACCCAATTGGATCATGTTAAAGTATAATGGTTATCTATGTTAAGTTCACATGAATTATGTTAAAGTATGCTAACATGTGTTGTTGAAGTGCTTAGGCTTGTGCTAAGCTTATTATTGGATTATATCATGTTTAGTCTTAATGAACTACATTGATTCGATAAGTGTTCAATTGGTAATATGCTTATGTACATGAAAAGGTGGTATTAACAAAAGTATGTAATTTTTTATGAAATGGTTTATCATGTAATTGATTTCAAAAGGAGCTACATTTAAATGTACTAGCTTGTAGTCATGATTGATATTATGCATATATCTTGTGTGTTATGCATATGAAACAAGTGAGGAAAGGTAATGAAATGGTAAATTCGTAGTTGAAATGTAATTTGATGAAAAGGGAATAATAAGTTGAAGGATGTACTCGTATGTGAGAAATTTATCTATGTTGTGGATGGATACATCTAGTTCATGAACAAAAAGGCAAATTAATGAATTGATGCTTTTAGCTAAGCTAAAGTAATCAAATTCAACGGAAAGGAAATAAATGGGAGAGCTCAAAGTCTTATGAAATCCTACTATGCTAGGATTGATAAGTATATGTGGTGTTGATAGACTTATTTCATTATGAGTTGTTATTTACGGTTCGATAAATCTTGAGGCATCAGTATAGCTTTATATTTAACCTATAAAGTTCATTATTGAAATGGAATGCTATGTTTAAAGTTTATACGAGCTTACTAAGCATTCATTGCTTACGTAGTTTTTTTTCCCTTACTTTACAGATTATCGGAAGCTTGGTCGGATTGGAAGCTAGTTGGAGATCCATCACACTATCCATCGATTTTATCGATAGATTTTGATGTCTTGATCAAGGTTATAATGGCATGTATAGGTGGAATTGTGGTATATGTTAGTTTGATGAGTTTGGCATGTATATATCATTGTGGTTGGTGTAACCTTGGTACTTCTGTGGCTTTATTGGTATGTGTCTTTTGACAATGAATTAATGCTTGTGGGAATGGCATAAAATTGGCATATTTCTTGTCCACAAATCCTAAGACACGGGAATGTGTCTCAGCCATGTGTGACACAAGGTCCCGAGACACGACCTTGTGTCTCCTATAGGTTTTTTTTAAAGGTTGCATTTCGAGAGTTACATGGCCTAGCACAGGGGCATGTGGCTTGGTCGTGTAAACTAAGTAAGAGAGTTATACGGGCACGGACACAGGCTTGGACACGGCTATGTGTCTATACTTAAAATGTCCACAAGAGCCTGAGACACGAGTGTGTGTCTCAGCCGTGTGACCTGACCACACAGCCATGTGACCCCTGTAGTATGAATTTTTCTATCTTTTGCCATGAAGTTTTAAATGTTTTTTATTTAGTCCCGAATTGTGTCTAAAGTGTTTCTAAGGCCTCGAGGGCTCGAGAAAGGGACGTTATGCTTTTGTTTGAATGGTATATGACGTGTTTTTTGAATGATTAGAATCGAATCTTATAGGACAGTTAAAACTTTTAAGTTAAAAGTTTTCGATAATGCTCCGTAACCCCATTCCGGTGACAGATATGAGTTTGGGGTGTTATAGGACAGTTTCTCAATATAATTGTTATACCACTGATCATGTATCATTTAAGCCTCACTGCAAAGTATGGTATCATTTCCTTAAAACTCGTCTCATCCCTTCTACTCACAACTCAAATGTTTCAAAAGAATGCTTGTTATTACTGCACTCGATTATGACGAGCAGAAAGATCAATGTTGGAAGCATTATTTTTAGAGAAGTCTACCGTTACTCTAAAAAGAATGTAGGTACCTTAAATTTTTTGTCGCTCATTACGACACTTAAATCTAGCGGGTGAAGGTTCATATTCAAGCGAATGAAGACACAATCCTCAACAAATGAGCCATAAGAAAACAACTCACCCTAAGATTTTCTAGAGAGGAAATGCCAAGGCATCCGGGATCCATAACTACATCGGTGCCACCTATGAATATTGAAGTTGCTCCATCAACATCTCACAATAACTTTGAGTAGAAAGTGAATGATGCGCTCGAGATTTTGCAACAACAATTCTGAATGATGAAGAAACATCAACAAGGGCTATACATTGATAATGGTCGAGCTCAAGAGGAAATGGCTCTTTTGGGGGGTATGATCAGTGAAGAGATAAGGCCATGAAGAAATATCTTCAGAAGAACTTTACCCGACCTATGCCTACATTCCCTTTTTTTTCCTAAAGAATTATTGTTGGAGCTAGATGATGATGATGAAGATGAAAAAGAAGCCACTATAGAGAAGAAGACTACAGAACAAGAAGAAGAAGCGGAGAAAATCAAATCTATGCATGTTGAATCTGATAAGGATGACAATGATGTGACTCAAGCTACTACACCTGTTGACACCACCACTACTCCGAAATCTATTGTAGCTATGATCAAACAAGAACGTGTGGTTCATTAACTGATTCATGATCTCACGAAGTCAAATATTGATGATGATGAAGAGGTGTCTATTAACCAGCTAAAATCCACTCAAGATGATGCTAGTGAAGTAGAAAGGAATAAGCGCTACAAACGTGCTGCCAAAAAATCAACCCAACCCAATTAAAGTAATCCCAATTCCTTTCAAGCTTTTATTTTATTCTTTCATTTTATAACATATGTTTCATGCATTCATATTAAGTTGTCATTACATTTTATAATTATCAGCTGTTGTTTTTGCATTTTTATAATTCATATGTTTTTGCATTGAGGACAATGCATGCCTTAGGTTTGAGGATGAGTTGTGTTGTAAATATAGTACACTGTAGATAAATAATCTAATATTCATGCATATTTTCATTCATTTTGCCATTACATACAAATTCCAAATAATTGCTAGACTATGCTGAGTATATTGATATTGGTGATGTTCGTTGAGAATAATAACTCTTCGATTAATTTAGAAAATTGTAAAAGTTGATTAAACATGTTTAGCTTAGGATAGTTGTTTGAAAATTGATTCCTAAAAGTAGATTAACTTAAGTATCAATGCAATTAAATCTGTAGTAGGGTTCGTTTAATGCATTTAGAATATCTTGAACCTAAATTCAATAATTTGGTTATGAATGATAAGGAATACCATAGCAATAGTTTTACACTCTAATGTTTGAAAATGTTGAGTAGGCTAGTAATGCTTTGTTTGCTCCATCGTATTATTGATCAGAAAAATGATTTCAATAAAGAGCGAGTAAAAAAAATGTTGTATTAATAACTTAGGGACACTCCACTGTAGTAATAGGCTGAATAGCTAAGGACGTACTTTTTTGCTTCATCCATCACTTTAGTTAAAAGCCTTAGCTTTATGAGTGAAATACATTCAATTTGTGGCATGATATACTACCTAGTAATCTAGTGTATGCTCCATTGAGATTTTCAAGCAAAGAATCCATGTGATAAGAAGAATTCCCTAGAAAGAATAATATTTGTAATTAAAATTTTGAACTCACTGAATAAGAGAGAAGAGAGAAATTGAGTTTAGAGGAAAGATATCCTAAATACATTAGAAGAGGTATGCTATAGTCAGAATTTCATAATTATTTAGGAACTTTTATTTTTACGAAACATTTTCTACTTCATTTGCTAAACAAGCCTATAAAACTCGAACCAATTTGTTTTGAAGACTGTTGAGAATAGAGGTATTAAACATACTTCATATGGTTCAACAGTGCAAATGGTAATTGTATGTTTTGGTAAATATTCATGCATACTCATATATATTTTGCTTGAGGACAAGCAATAATTCAGGTTTGGGGGTGTGATAACTCTTGAAAAGAATTATACTTCAAGGCTCTAGATTCAATTAATTGTTTGTAATAAATATGTTTTCATTTTTAGATATTTTTACAACATTGCATAACAAAGCTTGATCCTGCTATAAAGGTTATTATTTGTTACTTTTATTGGGGAAGAAAGGTGTTGGTTGTGGTTGGCAACAGGTGCAGGTTGAAGAAGAAAAGATAAAATAGAGTAGAAAAATGAAGCCAGTGAAATATTCCCATGGCAAAATATTGGTTATATTGCCAACAAGAATTCCATGACAATTCTAGGAAGATCACGCAGCACTCAGTCCACCTCACTCTCAACCAGTTGTACTTGTACCAAATAAACCACCCTGAAAAATAGGAAGCAAAAGGTGTGTGCTGAGAGGGACGGACCTACCCCATAAAGAAGGAAAGAAAAAAGAGAAAGGGGAATCTGGGGAGAGAGAAGAATTAGAAAAAGAATTACAGACATAAGAAAGGGGAAGAGAAATCTCCCCTGGGTTCTGCATCAAAATCTCATTATTAAAGTGAAAGTTGGAGTAGCGAAAGCTTCCTACAGTTCTGTCTTTATTTTCTTATTTGAATTTTGTGATTCATAAATTTAAATTACAAATTTGAATAGTTTTTTTTTACTTGAATGTCAAACCCATGAGCTAAATCTCATTAGATTAAAATTATTTGGGTGAACTTTTATTATCTTTAATTCTCATGGTTTAATTTTGAGTAGATCACTGTTTCATTCTATTTGTGATTATTTTAAATGCATGCATTCAAGCTTTAGACATAGATGATTGTATGGTATGTTATTAGATCAAATTTAATTCTGGAAAGGTTAAATAGATTGGATTATTATCGAATGATATAGGCAAGTATTCGAAAGAATATTTGCACCACTCCAGGTACAGAAGTTGTGATCTATGCAGGGAAAGGAAGAACAATCTGCATATCATTCTTCAGTTCTGTGGACATAAAAAAATTAAGAATGGTAGCTTAAAGTCTGGCTTTTGAAAGAAGCAGTCTACAGTAGTGAGTCACTGGGCAGTAGAATGGTCAAGGTTTTGTCATGGCATTATTCTAATATAAAAATAAAACATTAGTAATTTCAACCTTTATCATTCAACAATACAAACTCTTTCCCACTTATTCTTTGAGAATTGTCACAACATTTTAATTTCCCTAGCATATTTTCATTCATAATTGATTTTATTAATCCATTCATTAAATTTCTTTATCAATTTATCATTTGTTTCTTGTGCACAGTTTAATTAGTCATTTTCATACTAATAGCATACCAATTATTTTAATCAATTCCAATCCCTATCACTACACCAAAACAGATTTTTAGCGGCACTTTTTTATGCCTTTAGCGGAGCTTTTTAGCGCCTCTAAAAGTCTTTGCAGCGCTTTCGAAAGCGCCGCAAAAAATGCCGCTAGTGTCAACGCCGCAAACGTTTGCGGCGTTTTTAGAAACAAACGCCACTATAGATCGGTACCTTTAGCGGCGCTTTTTCCATAAACGCCGCTATAGATCAGGACCTTTAGTGGTGCTTTTACACAAACGCCACTAAAGATCATGGCCTTTAGCGGCGCCTCTCCCACAAACGCCACTAAAGATCGTGGCCTTTAGCGGCGCTTCTACCGCAAACGCCGCTATAAAGAATGACTTTTAGCGACGCTTTTTCACAAACGCCACTAAAACATGACTTTTAAAATTTAAACTTTTAATTAAATAATATATTATGTTTTATTTTTGAAATTTAAACTTTAAACTATATACTTTTAAGGATAAAAAATATTAATTAAATTAAATTTTCTATTAAAATTTTAACTTTAAAGGTAAATATAAAAATTAATGAATTTAAATTTAGAATTAAAATATTATGTTTAAATAAATGAACAATCTACCTCACAAGCTCATCTGATATATATTAACTCGGCCAAATAAAAAAGAAGCTACAAAACACGTAATAATTAACAATCATGGTTAAAGAAGCTAGTACACAAGGTAGCTACAAAACCCCTGTTTCAATAACACCAAATTCAAGTTCCGACTAAGATAAACGACCATGGAATGCAACATTAAATAACACTCCACTTGAAGAAGTGCTAAGCCTTGCAGATACCTATCTCCACCAACCACGGGGCTTGCATTCCATTTGTAACATCACATTCGGCAAATGCTAATTCACGAGCTTGCATGAGTAGTGGTTTCTTCATAACATGAGCTACCCCGAATAAAAACTGCCAGGAAGAACACAAAACAGTACAATGAGCCATCTACGGATGAAAAAATTGCTTGAGTTATCTTTTGGACCAAAATTAAAGTGAATTATCATAACAGATAGAATTTGGATGCTTATGCAAGCTAGTAATGATCAACCGAAGGTAATATAATAGCAGCATTATGAGTAATGACAATGTTACCATGGTCTTGGCCGGTTAGCAACACACTGTACGTAAAGCTAAAATTAAGATAAAAATAAACAGAAGCACGAAAATTCTAGGGAGGTAAAACTGCAGCTTACCTGCTTGAATGTAATTGATGCATAAAAATAAACTGAAGGAAATCATGAAGTTTAACACAGCCACTGCACGAAGAGATCATTAAAAACTATTAAAAGAGAATGGAACAGCTGCAAATGATTTTCTTAAAGGAAAGTAAACAAAAATGTTGAACAATTCAGAATATAACAGATGTGCAACAAATGATAAAAAATAAAATATACTATGCTGAACAATTATATGAAATTCTCACTTGTATAAAGTCAAACATATCAAAGATATATGTAAGCAGTAATCAAAACTTACCCTCCAAACAAGATAAAACCTATAAGTATATAAGCTTCATTACATGTTACCTTGGTGGAGCAGACATGTTTCAAGGATGACTCTAGTTGATGTTCAAGCTTCTTTGAGTTCAATAGACCCAAGTCTAATAAACGCGAAGATTCCTGTTGAATCAAATGACCAAACCAGATTGCACATAAAATTGCTCTTATTCAAATACTTTTAGTAATTAGAATCATGGAGTAAGTTGAGTATACACTTCTAAATGGACTAATAGCCTATCAAACTAATATGGAAGTCCAAAGCTATGGTATGGTTGTAAGACTAAACACTTATGAGTTCATTGCAGTTCCTCATATCTAGCTTTCAGTTTTAGGTACTCCCTGTAGCTGCTCTGTGACAACAAAGATTAAGAATCATATGTTTTAGATTTTTAAGCAGAATTTTTAAGACACAATCTATCAAATAGTCTGGGGTGTGGACATATGCTATAACTCATGATCAAAGAAATTAAAGTCACTGGCCATAGTAGTACTGGCATATACACACAAACCAGATCAATACTAAGCTAAACATATATATATATATATACACACAAACCTCCAAAGCAGCATTGGCATCTTGAATAGCAGCATTGGGCTTTTTCATCTTAATGTAAACACTAGCTGAAAGGAGAAAAAAGAACACTAAGCAACTGAAATCATTCTATCAAATATAAGTAAATAAATGGCTAAAATTCAATCTATGCGAATCTACAATCATATGGTCAAAAAGTTAAAATGCACAACTGGAAAAGGAATTTAATTAAATGGTAATTGACATTATCATAACAGCTAACCAGAACAGGGTCAAAAAATCATAACAGCAAATCCACACATGGCCTTTCAACTATGTTAAACAATAACCTATGGTACAACACAGTGATGTAACATGAAAGAACATAATATGCACAACAACACATAGATAGATGCAGATAGGTTATGAAAGAATCAACATGGATTAAAATTGTCGTTTTGAATTTTTCTAATTCCTAGACAATTCACTAACAAGAAAAAAATGAAGAAAAGTATTCAACAACTGTGAAAAAGAAAGATTCTCTACTTCAGCCGATGGTAAAAAGAGTGTGAAAAATCAGTTCATCTTCCATAGACATAATAAAAAGTAATGGTTCAAACACTGCAATGAAAGGGGAAAACTAGGAAAGAGAAAAGTAAGTAAATTTTGCAAACCTTGAGATGCTAAAGTGGCAAGACAAACATCAGAGAGCCCGAAATTCTTTAAACTCATTGATTCATCAAGACTACAACAAATAACATCAAGGGAAAACACTAATTCCATTTTCATCAGTTCTTAATAATAAAGATTTTGCTAACCAGTGTGCAGTTAATAATAACAGTTTTAGGTAACACGTAATAATTCAATGATACAGTAAAGGATCCTCATCCAAGCTCTTAATTGTTGAATTTGTGACGGAGAAACATATGTCATTTGAATCCAAAACCTCTTCTTCCTCTTCCTCATTTTCAATTTCAACTTCTAATTAAAATAAAAAAGTTAAAAAGTTGCAAATTATTTTCTTAAAGGAAAGTAAACAAAAATGTTCATACGGGGGAGATAACCCAGAGGCTTGAGGTGATCTTCGAGATGGAGAAGATGTGTTTGGTTATTGTTGAAGATTTGCTAACAGTGACCTAAGAGTTCCTCGAAGGAAACGGTGCCGAAGGACATGGAATCGAGACGGTTGAGGTCGGCGATGGCGATTGAAGCGCCGGCGGTTTAGGCATTGACTAACGTCGATGAAGCCGAATCTGAGTCCCGAAAAGTATTATCAAAATAAAAAAGAACAATTTCGTTAATAGAAGGGGAAAAGTACTTGAAAAAAAAAAAAGGGTAAGTGGGTAACCAATAGGGATGGGGCGGCGGTCGATGGATTGCTTAAGAGCGTCGCAGCTGCTTTGAAGGTGATTGCAGAATGAGCCGAGGCTTTTACTCAAATTTGTTATCAAATCTTCTATTGTCTTTTGAGATTGTCCCTCCCTGTGTTTTGAAGGTATGAGCCCTTCTGAGAGGTATGCAAAAAGAAGGGGAGAGGGGAAGATGCTGATGAAACGGTGGTGGCAGAGAGAAACACTTAGGTATTTTGAGGATACCATTTTAGGGGGGAAAATTTGGGGGTTTTAGGGGGGAATTTTGGGATAAAACGGCATCATTTTTAAAAGTGAAATTATTTTTATGGCGTTTTTGTAAAAAACGCCGCAAATTTAGGGGTTATATGGGGGAATTTTGGGATAAAACGGCTCCATTTTTAAAAGTGAAATTATTTTTGTGGCGTTTTTATAAAAAACGCCGCTATTGCTAATATTATTTCATTTTGAAGAAAATGACGCGGTTTTGCTATTTTGTTTTTTTATAAATTGATTTATTTTTTGCGGCGTTTTTTTTATAAAAACGCCCTATTTCATTTTGATCAAAATGTCGCCGTTTTGCTATACTAAATTTTTTTAATTATTTTATAAATCTTTAGCAGCGCCGCAAAATTTTTTTATTTTGAACAAAACTACGCCGTTTTTCTATTCTAAAAAATTTTTATTTTGTTTTTTATAAATTGATTTATTTTTGCGGCGTTTTTTATAAAAACGCCGCTATTTCATTTTGAACAAAATGACGCCGTTTTGCTATGCTAAAACCGCCGCTATTGCTTATCTTTTGCGGCGTTTTTATGAAAACGCCGCAAAATATTAATTCATTTTGAACAAAATGACGCCGTTTTGCTATTTTATTTTTTGCGGCGTTTTTATAGAAAACGCCGCTATTGCTTATCTTTTGCGGCATTTTTCACAAAAACGCCGCAAAATATTATTTCATTTTGAACAAAATGACGCCGTTTTGCTATGCTTAAAATTTTTTATTTTGTTTTTTATAAATTGATTTTTTATAATAAAAAAACAAGTACTCTCAAAATAAATATTGTATATTTTAATAAGAAAACAAATGATAAAATGGTTGTAATTAATTATTAAGTTAGAATTATCTAAATTAAATAATTACCTATATATCTATATCATTTTTATTTCATTTTTATTTTTGTATTTTTTTCTTATAATTTGGTCCTCTCCAAAATAAATTAACCATTCAATACATATAAAGTCTATCTATTATATATCTCTTAAATAATTTAAACTATACTCATAATTTCAATATATTTGATTTATTATTATCTCTTTTACAATTATATAAGAACATATTTAAAATATAAATTATAAAAATAATTAATCAAAACTCAAAACCTTAACTCGACCCCTGAATCCCTAAACCTTAAATCCCTAACTCTTAACCCCTAAACCTTAAATCCTAACCCTTAAACCATAATCCCTAATTCATAATCCCTAAATCCATTCCCTAAACCTTAAAATATGAACTCCTAAACCGGCCTTAGATCTTAAATTAATTATATACCCTAAACTAAAAACCCTAAACAAATTTATTATTATCTCTTTTACAATAATATAAGAACATATTTAAAATATAAATTAAAAAAATAATTAATATAAACCCAAAACCCTAACTCGACCCCTAAATCCCTAACTTTTAACCCCTAGCACGTCTAACCCCTAAACCCCTAACCCTTTAACCCCTAAACCTTAAATCTCAACCCCTAATCCATAATCCCTAAACCCATACTCCCTAAACCGGCCTTAAATCTTAAATAAATCATATACCCTAAACCAAAAACCCTAAACAAATTTATTATTATCTCTTTTACAATTATTTTAAATAATAGTATTTTAATTTTTCCATGTGTTTTATTTCAAATTACTTCTACGTGTCATTATTTTTTTCTGAAGATTTTAAATATTCAATTAGAAATAAATTGAATTTTATTTAATATGAATAAACCAATTAAGATAAAATATTTTTAGGGGAGCTTTTCCAAAAACGCCGCCTAAGCCCCCAGCATTTTTGGCCGCTAAAACCTCGAAAGCTCAGAAAACGACGTCGTTGGGCTTAGGTTTTTTTGCGGCGCTTTCTAAAAAACGCCGCTAAATCCCCAAAAGCTCACAAAACGGCGTCATTGGGCTTATGTTTTTTTGTGGCGCTTTCTCAGAAACGCCGCTAAAGACCAGAGCATTAGCGGCGCTTTCTTAAAAACGCCGCTAAATCCCCGAAAGCTTAGAAAACGGCGTCGTTGGACTTATTTTTTTTGCGGCACTTTCTCAAAAACGCCGCTAAATCCCCGAAAGCTCACAAAACGACGTCGTTGGGCTTATGTCTTTTTGCGGTACTTTCTCAAAAAAGCCGCTAAATCCCCGAAAGCCCAGAAAATGGTGTCGTTGGGCTTAGGTTAGAAAGCGCCGCTAATGCTTATTTTCAGCGGCGTTTTCCATAAAGCGCCGCTAATGATCAATCTTTAGTGGCGTTTTTTATTTAAACGCCGCTAAAAATGCCACTAAAATCCTATTTTGGTGTAGTGTATGAAGATGATACTCACTCATCACTTTATTGCTTGATTCGGCATGTATACTTACACATTCACATTACGCATTCACACGCGACATTAATATTAGAAGTGTGAAAGATATGAAATGTTATTTAGTATTTGTGATTATGTTATGTTATGTTGAATGGTAAACTTTAATAGTAAGTATAGAAGATAATAGTGTGGTTGGTTATGAAAGTTGAATTGAGGTGTGTTAATGGATAAAGTTTTGGTGCAATGTTTGGTTATCGTTGAGGTACCTATGAATGGTACATTGGTTAGAAGTTTAGGTTATTAATTTTAATATGTTTTAAGTTTATGTTTTGATTATTCTGGTCATGGGATCATTTTTGTTTTAGGTGTACCTTATTAAGAAAGTTTTTATTGAATTTAGCTTGTTTATGGGGTTAACTTGGAAGCACATGGCTTGGGACATAGGCTATCCCATAGCCATGTGCCACACACGGTCACCCCACACGATCGTGTGTGATTTGTTAGTTTAAGTGTAGGTTTCACACGGTCTGAGACACGGGCTAAGACATGGTCGTGTGTCCCAAGTTAGTGAATTACACGGGCTAGCACACAGCTTGTGACACGGCCGAGTGAGCCAAGTCCGTGAGTTACACAGTCTATAACACGGGCATGGAAATGCCCGTGTGTCCTTAATTTGAATGTTCACACGGTTTGAGATGTGTCACACAGCTTGGTCATACGGCCATGTGACCACTGTTTTCCAAATTTTCAAGTTTTTCCTAAAATTTATGTTTTAATACATTTTGATTCCCAATTGCTTTTCAACTAATTTTAGGGACCTGTAAACCTGAATTAAGGCCCATGTTAATATTTATTCTATGAAATGATATATGTTTATAAATCAATTGAATACTTATTCAGAATTAAGATAATTTTTTTTTGTTTGGTTCTGTAACACTATTATCCTTAATCCGGCAACAGAGATGGGATACGGGGGTTACAGGCTCACTTACAACCACAACTCTGGCATAGTCCCCTTTGAAAGATTCTTCTTCTACTATCAAAATGCATGAGGATGAAAAGTAAAGAAGTAAGTTCAATTGAACTTGGTGAGTTCCAAAATAGACACAATTATTTTTACAAGGACTCCAATAATCAATAATCATCAATACTAGTAAGAAAAAAACAACAGACTTTTTCGTGAGATTCATTATACAGACCTAATATGCTAATTGACATCCACAGTTCCTTGGCGGCAACAGTATGCCAATTTAACATAACACATAAAGCACTCAGGTGGACAGATTCTGCCAACTTATACAAGTCTCCCACAACCCTACATGGTTATTAATGATGCATCTTTGTGTCAGCCTCGAACCCATATCTAAAAAATTAGAATCATATATCGGTCATATTTATTTTCACTTCATATCATTGTTAAGTCGAACAGGTGTTCTTCCATAAGGTCGGGCCCTGATCTGCCAGTCTGGTTTGCAATATAGTTGTCCTACTAGAGGCATCACATATAGATCTCCCTTCCACAGTTTTCACATATCATAAATTATCTGGTACTAGGCACGTAGACCAAGGATGGTGTTTTTACATTGACAATGGTCATACTCACACACACACCTAGACACAATACATTGACTCATTTACAGTAAGAGCAACTTACCACACACAACCCACGGATCATGAAAGTTTCATAACTCAAAGGAAGAAGAAGGAACTCTCCAGGAACTTCAGAACAGAGTCTACTCTACTGGTCCTTTGCCTCGATTACTTGGGCCTTCATTAGCTTCTAGAGCTAAATAAGAAATAGTTATAACCATTAGACCATTTATCTAAATTAATCATGCATGCCTAATGCAAAAACATAAATCTCTTCAACAAAAAATAAAGGGCTTTCCAGAAATTACCAATAAGCTAGTACTTAATAAGGGTGTTTTGGCTAGCTACTGGAGACTTTCCTTGTCTTCTCTAACAAAGATACTTTAAAATTTTCCAAAGACTTACAAAAGGATAATGAGAAAAACAAAGGTGAAACATGTCAACTGTCAGCATAATTATATAGCATAGATAGCGGGGACAAAGTTTAGTGAGAGGGTCAGAAAATCCGACTATAGCCCCTAAAACCTGATAATAGACTTGACTAAACATCTACCAAACTTAACCACTAACACTAATCAATTTATTGAGTAGTAAAGTGTTACTTGTACACTAAATCAAGCCAACTAAACAAGTCATTCAGCTACCTAAACACATCAAGCTGTCATCTACAGTACTCTAGTTCAATTCCAACTAGGTCTCAACCAAACTCTAACAATACTCATTGTCATCATTTTCATGCTAAAACTCGAAAAACAAGTCTATCGATCCACAAACTAATGAATTCACCCCAAGTATTTGGGATTGGCAGATTGCCACACAAAAGAGTCCGCTAAACCTTAGAGTTCACCAAATGGAAAATTCCAACAAGGCATCTCGCAAATGGGCGTACTGTCGAATCCACACAATACACCACCCAGACTTATTATGGAAAGTTAACCAATCTCACACTTTCTCTACCCTGGCTTATTCAACTATACGCCAAATAGCATGTTGATACGGTCTATGTCAGGCGAGCTATTACAATATGGGTCAAATTGTAATATAGTAAAGTGTTACAACGAAACACTTTGTGAAGTATTCCAAGGACGTACCTAAGGGAGGTTGAATTAAACTACAATTCACTTTTCCACACTAATAGGGCTAAATGGTAATAATATAAAATTATAGTATGAAAAACCAACTTAAAATTAAATAAAAAAAATAGCATCAATCCAATAAAATTAAGCAAGACAAATTAACTGTAACAGCCCGATTTTAGGCCTAGTTAGAACAGTGGTTTCGGGACCACAAATCCGACAAGGGAAATATAATTATTATTATATTTTTATGGTCTACAATTTCAAGGAAAATTTTTTTGTAAATTTCGTTCAAAAATTACGACGTTTGGGCACTCAATTTAGCCAAAAGGATTAAATTGTAAAAAGTGCAAAAGTTGAGTTCTACATGTTAAAAGTGTCCAATTGTTATGAAATTTTAAATTGGAGGTCCTTAAATGGTAATTAGACCATTGGTTAAATTGTGGACAAAAATGGACATGAGATAAGTGAAATAGGAAAATTTTAAGTTAGGTGCATTTTGGTAATTTGAAATTAAAAAGTATTAAAAAGACAAAATAGGCCAAAAATCATCATCTTCAACCTCATGGCCGAAATTAGCAAGGGGGAAGCCATGGTTAGGGTTTTCAAGCTTTCAAGCTCGATTGTAAGTCCGTTCTAACCCCGTTTTTAATGTTCTTTACGTTTTTGGAGTCTTGGTAAATTGATTTAGCTTGTTCTAGCAATAATTTAACCTAGGGTTTATATTTGGAAAAATACCCATAGGTGAAATGTGTTTATTTTGATGTTTTATGGTATAATATGAAGCTAGAAATTATGTTAAACAACTTTTACTAAGCGATTTTAAGTGAAAACGAGTAAAACGACATAATCAGTAAAAATACCTAATGTTCATAAGTAAGTGTTAGAGTGGGAATTTGATGTTTCCATAGAAGGGAAAATTGTTCATCATGTCATAAAACATGAGAATAAGAGATGAAGTTTAATTTCCAAGCTTTGGACCAAAAGTGTAAATATGCAAAAGTTTAGAGGCAAAATCGTAATTTTGCTAAAGTTTGAGTCAAGGACTGTTTTGATAAATGTGAGTGTTAAATAAGTTAAATGTGTCATTATAGATCAAGAAAGACGAGAAGTCAACCTTAATCGGGGAAAAGAGAAGATTGGGGATTAAATTCCAAAATCTTTATATTTTGTATCGAGGTAAGTTGTATATAATTAATACATTATTATAATTATTTTTGTTATATTTCGTGACAATATATGCGAAAGGGTTGGATATGAAATAGTTATATTAAAGTTAGAAATTTGAAATTGATAGTTGATTTGTTTAAAATCAGCTTTTTTTATGTATATACCAACTGCAAGTAATGGTTGAAGTGATTTAAATCGAATTATTAAATTGGTTATCGAGTTGAGTGGAAAGATTGATATTATAATGTGCTATGGAGAAATTGTAAATTATTGGAAAGTAAGAATCTTTGTGGAACTGTCGGAATGGTAAAGATTTGAATAAGGTATCGATGAACACGTGTGTAGTACTGTGTGAAGGCTATTACGTGAATCGATAAATGATGGTCACATGTGTAGTACTAAGTGAAGGCTACAATGTGTACCGAGAAGCTTTGGTCACGTGTGTAGTACTGTGTGAAGGATACTACGTGAACCGATAAATGATGGTCACATGTGTACTACTAAGTGAAGACTACTATGTGTACAGAAAAGCTTTGGTCACGTGTGTAATACTATGTGAAGGCTACTACGTGAACCGTAAAACTTGATCACGTGTGTAGTACTATGTGAAGGCTACTACATGAACCATAAAACTTGATCAATTGTGTAGCACTATGTGAAGGCTACTACGTGTATCGAATGATAAAAGTAACATGGGTAGTACTGTGTGAAAAAACCCATATATTTGTTGTTATACCGACATGTTCAATGAGATATGAGTATGTGATTGGAACATGATAAGTTACGAAAGAGTGACTGAAGTGATGAAGTCTTGTATTGTGTTATAAAATAAATTGTTATAGTGCTATGTGAATGAGGGATGTGTGTAATTGAATTGAATATTGACTTGAAAATGGCAAAGTGAATTTTGAAAGTGAAAAAGTGAAATTATGAAAATGTAGAATTAGCAACAAAACAGTTTTAGACAGCAACAATCATGTGACTTTGAAAAATCACCAAAAATGGTGGAAATAGAATTAGAGATTTAATAAGATATGAAATGAAATCTTAGTTAGTCTATTTTTACATAAAATAAACATAGCAAGCAAAAGAGTTATATATTTTGAGATATTTGAATTTTAGTGAGACAGGGACAGATTGATTTCGGAATCCCCTGTTCTGATTTTGGAAAATCATTAAAAATTTTACAAAAATAATTATGAGTTATAATTTATATGTTTAGAATCCTTAATGAGTCTTTTTTCAAGAGAAACAAATGAGAACACCATTTGAATTCTGTACAATTATATATTTCATTTTTAGCAAAGAGTGGTCAGAATTGTCAGACTGCGTAACAGGGTAAAATTTAAACAATAAACTGTACTATTTGGCTAAACCAAAAATTCTTAAAATTTTATGGTAAGAAGATATGTGTGTCTCTTTTATGTAAAATTAACTTTTCTTAATTTGGAGTTCTGTAGCTCCAGATAAAATAATTTAGTAATCTTGACTCGGATAAATAGCTTTGAATATACATAAGGGTGAATAAATAAACTATAGAAAATTTTATTTCTAAGAATGTTAAGTACACTAAGGATGTGGAATGGAGAGGAGGAGGAGGAAAATTAAATATATATATGAATGATTTTTTATAATTGGTTATATGATCGATTATAATCGATAAGCGTGGAAATAGAAATGATGCTTACATTTGTATGTTATTGATCATGGTTTAAGCTCATATTGGAAAATAAAGTTTCATAGTATGTATGTATGGTATATTTGGTATATGATTTGGTATGAAGTAAGGCCATGAATGGTATATGGATTAAATGCACTAGCTTACGACTATGGTTGAATGATATGTTATTGTTTTGTGTAATATTCGTAGGAAATGGGTGTGGAAAGGAAATGAAATGAAATACGAAGGTCATACTTGAAGAATAAAATGACGAAAAACAGGATGGTGAGTTGATTCGATGTTGTTATTTAAGCTTAAGTGATGTTTGCATTGCAATATTAGGAATTTTATAAATGTGTTAATGAAGGGTAAAATCGATAAACGTTGAGTTAAATGGTGAATACGTATTAGTATTGAACTTAATGATATTGAATTGTACGTGAACTAAATGGAAGTTTCTAGTGATATGTTTTGAATTAAAAGAATTATGGTGGTACTGAAATGTATATTGGATTGAGAAATTGATTTGAATTGTGAACATGAGAAATTGTGAATTGAATGAAATAAAAATGAAGCATTGAATTACATGAGTAAGTATCGAGTCTCGTAGGCCCTACTTGTTATAATTATAGTATTCTGAAGTTATAATGTAAAGATTTATAAAAGCATGTTAATAATTTGGAAAACCTTAATTTGAATGAAATTTTGTAACTCGGTTTAATACGTATGCAAATTGTATGTGTTCTAGTAATGCCTCGTACCCTATTCCGGCATCGAATACGGGTAAGGGGTGTTACATTAACATTTGAAATTAACTCAAATAAACAAGAAGAAGATTCACTCATGTCAATGTTCCTAATTAACTTCAGAACTTGAGTTTTTTTGAATTAACTAATAACTAACCAGTTACTTCCTAGGATAACTTATGAGCTACTCGATACACTATTCTCTCGACCTCATTTACCTAAATTACTTCCTAGGGTTTAAGAATACATAATTTAAGCCAACTAAAACAAACCCTAATTCTTCTGTTAATTACTCCCATCTCTGATCGTTAATCCCCTAAGGAAATTAGCCACTCATAGATCTAGATGGAATTTTCCCTAAACTAAAATTAAACATACAAAGAAAATATTTAAATAAAGAAAGGGAATAGAGATATTGATTCATTTTAATATCGAGATACGCGCGAAAGCTGAAATTCCTTTGACAATTACTAAGATAACACTGGTTGCAATTAAAAACAAAATTGAAATTTATAATACTAAATGAAGGAAAGCTTGGATCCAAATCGAATCCAAGTCAGAACAAGAAGAACAATTTTATTTTTAGAAATAAAAGAATAAATTGAAAAGAAACTAAAACTAAAATTAAATCCTAGAGTTCTAATCTAAAATGACTCTCTAAATAATGGCCCTCTAAACTTAACCTAAATATGACTTTATTTATTGCAATGTTTCTTGCTCTAACTAGGTCAAATACAAACCATAAGGCTGGATAAAATGTGTTGTACAGACGAAAACACCCTTGACTTATTTTACATTTCATTGCTTTGGTGTCACGACACCACAAGATCGTGTCACGACATTGAACTTCATAGGTGACTTCTTTGGCTTCAAAGTGTTGTGTTGTGACACCACATGCTAGTTTCATGACATTGTTATCGTCCCTGATGTTCTTGGCCTAAAAATAGTGTCCTTCACACTAAATTGACTTGTTAGTCCTTCCTAAGGCCTGTATTGGCCCATTAGGTCATTACTTTTCCAAAATATGTGTGAAAACGCTTATTTTACTAAAATTAAACACAAGCTAATAAAAATGGAAAATGTAGCAAAATAATCTAAAACGGCTAGAAAATAAGCTTGTTAAGTGCCGAAAATGTTGTAACTTGCCACAACGATTTGTGGCAAATCAAGGGACAATTTAAAAAAGGCAATGGTGGCAATGGTAGGATTAATGGTAATGGAAAACCACATAATGGGAAATGGAAGCTCAATAACAAACCAAAGGGGCCAATGAAATGCATCAGTTACGACAGTCTGCATATAGTGAGGGATTATCCAAAGAAATCTATGCTTTCTACCATTGAAGGGGATGATGAGCCAAGGAAAGCAATGATGAGATTTGGTTTGATCGTGCAGTCTGTCGAAGCCAAGAAGATCAAAAAGAATGAGAAAAGGCAGTGAAGTGCATCTTATGTTATGGTCCGTATAGGATGCGGGATTGCCTAGATCGATCTAACCTACTCAGAGTCACTAAAGAAGATAAATAAAAGCTATAAATTCAAAGAGGCCCCAATAGTGGGAGTAGCACAAGGAGTTGAGCTACAAATCAGTCAATGGAAAGGCAATGAAGAGTTCAAAGTAATTCAATAGGATGATTTGATCTTTGTTCTTGGCTTGAATTTCCCTGACAATATTAATGCTCTGTTGGTTCCTTTTTTCTGATTGTATATGTATCTTGGATACTCGACAACAACAATGCATTGTGCCGGTGAGTCAAGACATGAAAGGTTTGCTCAGTGTATTGTCGGTAATCCAACTAGCCTAGGATATTCATGGTGGAAAGAACATTGGCTCAGTAGATTGTAGGAGTGCTACAAAGGCCACCTTGGAAATGCTAGAGAGGCAAAAAATTGATATGAAGTCTGTTGAGTTATCATTAGGGTTACCACCTATGAGAGATGTGGGTTGTGCATTAGACTTTGTGGAAAAAGTAGTGATGCAAGTTGGATAACTAAATAGAGTAAATGTTATGAACGACGTACATCTCAAACACTTATCTAGTGTTTCAGATTATGATTTACCGTCGGCTTGGCAAAGATACAGGGTCCCTTTTAGAGTTCTGAAGCCAAAAAGCTAATATGCTTACAAACTGCTTGTACTCAAGCAAAATACATATGAATACATGAATGCACAAATTTTTTCCCTTGCATATGACTATCTTGTACTATTAACCTATTAAAAGAATAACTTATACATCAGTTCTCAGAAATCTTTTTTCTCTAAAAACTTAGTCGAATGTCAAAGGTTCGTTACAATAAAGGTAGTGCAGAAAGTTTGTCCCTAAAAATAAAATTTCCTAAATACACATGTATTCTTTTTGGCCAAAGCAAATATCTCTTAATGCACTCATTTCATTTGTTACCTAAACAATGGAGTGAGTATAAAGGACAGCAGGCACTCCATTGCTTAGATTGCCGAGTAAGTCAGCACGACTTTTTTTGCAACATCATGCTTTTGACTAGAAGGGTGACTTACTCGGCAATCTAAGCAATGGAGTGCCTGCTGTCCTTTATTTAAGTAATGTCGTGGCAAAATGACTGAGTTTAGCTTCAAAAACCCTAAGTTCATCAGAAAACGCTCGCTATAATCAAAAACGAAAAAAAATTGAGTATAGGACACCTCATTTTTAAGAATTAATTTTCACACAATCCAACCTAAACTCGTCTCATCCATTATCACATGTTCTAGATATACTGAAGAATAAAAGCTCATCATCGAACATCACAAGTAACGATTGAACTTCTCTTAGACAAAATAGTACTTAATAATCACATGGCATTGGAAAACAACTTAACTATACTAGGTTGAATATACATACTAGATACATAATGCAACGTAAATGCACAATACACCCCAAAACCTAAGGGATGCATTATCTTCAATGCATGAATAGATATATGCAAACTATCTATATATAGACAATTTCATGGAAAAATGTATGCAATGCAATATGTATGAAAGAAAAAGAAAAATTTCCTTGCTTGGACTGCATTGTAGATGCTTCATTCTATCCGACAGGTTGATTGACGAGCAGCAACCTTATACCTCTACTTCCTCTTCATCCTCACGATCAATCTCAATGCTGACAGACTCTGTTCTGGTTCTTCCTCTAGTGCTTTTGGTGCATTCTCTTTATTGGCAGGATTCGTCTCAATAGACTCTATGTGTAACACCCCTAACCCGTATTCGTCGCCAGATTAGGGTTATGAAGCATTACTAAATATTGAAATCTCATAATTAACAAAATGAACCAAATACCATAGTTGTATATAAATATGCGTCACATGTATGTAAATATATATATTTAAACCCTAAATTATCTCACCTAATGATCAAAACAATTTATTCACAAAACATAGGTCATTAACAATCCACACCAAATATCAATCATACTTTACTAATTAAATTACATTTTCAAATCATGTTTAGAATTTCAACCCTTTCATTACCATTTAACTAATCAAAATTGTATATCATTCAAATACTTAAAACATTTTTAAACATTTATCAGTACATATCATATACCGAGCAAATATCAAAACATCTATTTGTATACATTTATTTCATTAACAAATTACTAACTATGCAACATAATACAAATATAAGTAACCTACCCTGTTTTGGACAGCATTTATACATCAAATTGGACAGCATTAATATGCTCAAAATGGACAGCATTATACATCAAATTGGATAGCATCAATATGCTCAAAATAGACAGCATTATACATCAAATTGGACAGCATCAATATGCTCTAAATAGACAGCATTATACATGAAATTGGACAACATCAATATACTCAAAATGGACAGCTTTAATATGCTCAAATTGGACAGCATCAATATGCTCAAAATGGACAGCATTATACATCAAATTGGACAGCATCAATATGCTCAAAATGTACAGCATTATACATCAAATTGGACAGCATCAATATACTCAAAATGGACAGCATTATACATCAAATTGGACAGCATCAATATGCTCAAAATGTACAACATTATACATCAAATTGGACAACATCAATATACTCAAAATGGACAGCATTATACATCAAATTAGACAGCATCAATATGCTCAAAATGGACAGCATTATAACATATAAAAATAGCCACATTTGAATATCATAGTAATATGCGACATAACCACATTTTAATGTCTCTGAAACACATTTGTACCATGACTTAATATTCATATCCGAACATTAAGAAACGAAATTGGAAAACTTATTTGGACATACTTATTATCACACAATTATATACTATATAACATACTTCCAAAATGAGCTCAATACATGGCACAATATTCACACACATTAACAGTATTATTAAGCCATTTTCGCATGGTTGTATATTCACTAATCAAAATGTACCATATCGAAATTAGCCTATAATGCCATAAGTCGAAAGTACAAATTTATAAGGTACCGAAATAGTGATCGATAGTGTGACGGTGTTCTTAAAGGATTCCCGAACTCGAGCTAGATTTCAAAATCTATATAACACAGGAAAAACAAACAGGATAAGCTACAAAGCTTAGTAAGTTCGTACTAAATATACTCAACAATTCATAAAACACAAATCAGTAATTTGAACAATTAATGTATAACTCATGATAATATCAAACCTTCCATAAGCTTATTCATATACTTATGTGCAAAATCTTACCCTTTCCTATTTGAACTTTCTACTTACTTGTATATCCCTGTACAAATTGATAACGAACTTAAACCTTCTCGTAACATTATCGAACACTCAATGTTTCTTACACTAATTGCCATCATATAGCCGAAGCTATTATAATCTCACACACTAAGTGCCTTACATAGCCGAAGCTTTCTCAGTCTCGCACACTAAGTGCCATATATAGCCGAAGTTATTCCAAATCGCACACTAAGTGTCATAAATAGCCGAAGCTATCTCGAATTTCATACTAAGTGCTAAACATAGTCAATTTATCGTTAAACGTGAATCTATTCTCGTGTATACATTTTATGAAATAACAAAGCATTAAAAACAAAATTGTAAAAATGTTCAACGTGTACGAACTTACCTGGGATGCTAAGACGATGAATCGAGTCGTTTAGTCGATAACTTTAGTTTTTCCCCAATCTAGGTCTGAATTCCACTTTTCTTGATCTATATAATATCAAATTCAGCTTATTCAATCATTAATATATTCAATTTAATCCAAAACATACATTTGGGCACTTTACACTTTTGCCCCTAAATTTTCACATTTTTACAATTTAGTCCCTATTTCAAAATAACACAAAATACACAAAATTTCAATATACTCATGCTTGGTAGGATCTTCCCTATGTCCATAGCAATCCATAAATTCTATTTATTTTACATCTTATCAATTTTCACAATTTAATCCTTAATAAAAAATTTTATCAAAAATCACTTAATTAAACATAATAATCTAACATCAAATATTTATTTTGCATCATCAAACATCAAAAATCTTGAATATTCATCAATGGCATTTCACAAAATCATCAAAAATTTTGAAAATTAAAACACGGGCTAGTTAGTATACGAAGCAACAATCTCAAAAACGTAAAAATGATCAAAAACCAAGCTCAAAACATACCCTAATCAAGCATGAAAGACTGTCGAATGCAAAAACTCCAAAAATGGCTTCCCAAGCTTTTACTTTCGGTTCAAAATGATGAAAGAAAGATGACAACCTAATTTGTTTTATTTTAATTTAACTTTGATTACTATTTTAACCTTTTAAAACATTAATAATTACACAAATGCCAAGCCATTAAAATCCATTATGGTCTAATCACATCATAAGGACCTCATATTTAATTAATCATAGCAAATAAATAATTAAACACTTAGTATGCCACTTTTTCATTATACGCGATTTAGTCCTTTTATCAAATTAACTAACCACGAAATTTTCACACATATCAAATAACATGCTGTAAATACCAAAAATAATATTAAAATAATTTTATGACTTCTGATTTTTGGTTCCAAAACCACTATTCTGATTTAGCTTAAACCGGGTTGTTACACTGTGTCACCGACGCCATCCCTTTTTGTAGTTTATTAAACAAAGAAACAGAAATAACTAAAAGAAATCTAAATTGACAAGATGAAAATAAAAATAAAAATAATTTTCAAGATGTTAAAGTTAAATATCTCGAAGATCAATGGACTGTTTGTCTCGCTCTACATGAGCACCCCAATAGTGCTTCAAAGGATGTTCATTAACTTTAAATGTGTCCCCTATTTTCATGTTCTTGACATCAATAGCTCCATGTGGATATAGAAGAGCTGCCAATCATTGTTCATCAAAATTCAAAGGTCTATTTTTTTCCAACAAAGTGAACAAGGGTCTCCGCTCAAATGAATCTTCATCACTATCAGAATTGTTGTGGCGAAATCTCATGAACTCTTCCTCCACTGCTGCTCCTATCAAGTCAATGGCACCGCATTCTTCATTGTCATCAATGCATTAAATACATTAAACATGATTGGTCAATTCACCTTTCTGCACATCGATTAAAGTTCTACTTGTAACAAGAAAAGGTCTTCCAAGAATAATTGGCACATTTTGATCAGCTTCAAATTCGAAAATAAGGAAATCAGCAAGAAATATAAATTTATCTGCTCTTGCCAACACGTCCTCAATTTTACCTTCTAGATGGGAGTGGATCGATCAGCTAATTGCAAAGTCACCTTAGTAGGTTTTGCTTTCCCAATTCCTAGCTTCCTAAAAATAGACATAAGCATTAGATTTATACTCGCTCCTAAATCACATAACGCCTTACCAACATAATGTTTTCCAATTGAACAGGGGATAATAAAACTCCCTAGATCCTTCAGCTTTAGAGGTAGTTTATTCATCAACATTGTTATGCACCCTTTAGTGAGAGCAACCATCTCAAACTCTCCCAATTTGTGCTTCTTTGACTATATGTCTTTCATAAATTTCACATAATTGGGCATCTGCTCCAAAGCTTCCATTAATGGTATGTTGAAGTGCAGTTGCTTCAAAATATCTAAAAGCCTTTTAAACTAAATGTTCTGTTTAGAATTATGGAATCACTGACGAAAAAAAAGGTGGTCTTCCTTCTGGTTGTTGATATTGTTTTGTTGTGGCATTTTTGTTGGCAACATAACTTGATTTTTCCATAACATTTCTCTCTGTATCCTTTTCAGGTGTTTTCTGTTCTTCAATAGGTTATGAGATATTTTGCTAATTGCGGCTAGATTTTCCTTTCTCTATTGTGGCATCTTGAACAACTTCATCAAACTAAGTCCCACTTCTAACAGTGATGGGCTTGCACTACTCCTTCCCTTAAGTTCTCGAATTTTCAATAACACTTGACAATGCTCCTTATGGCCTTGAATCTAGAGCATTCACTATTTGCCCCACTTGATTTTCAAGAGCTCGAAGAGATGCAGCCTGACTTTGAATCACATTATTATTTTTGTCCGTATACTCCTTCAACAAAGATTCAATAGAATTAGAAGATGATACCTGAGCTTGTTGAGCATTTTGTCTCAGCATCAGATGATTATAACTGGGCGGTGCATTGTGGATATTTTATCTTGCAACATGGTGTGAACTCCCCGCACCTTAATTATTCCAACTAAAACTTGGATACTAGTTCCACCCCAGATTGTAAGTGTTGGAATAGGGATTATTATTTCACTTAAAGTTACCCATGTAGCATACCAATGCTGGGTTTAATGGGCATTTATCATAAAACATATGATCTTCGCCACAATAAATGCATGATAGTTTGACTGGTTTCATCTTCTAAGTTTTAGTGGGCTTCTTCATTATTTTGATCATATTAGCTAAAGAAGATACCTGGTCTATCAATGACGTAATTGCGTCCAGCTCCATGGTACCAGCAGCTCTCTTGTACATCCCAACTCCTGTGGTAGGGTACTGATAGTCAGTGTATGCAATCTTTTCCAAAATCCCATATGCTTCGTTGTAAGATTTATCCAATAATGTATCATTGGTAGATGCATCAACTACCATTCTCGTATCTGCATTCAACCCATTATAGAATATTTCCATCTAAGTCTAGTGTTGAAATCCATGCATCGGACATTTCCAAATTAAATCTTTAAATTGTTTTCAAGCTTTATATAATGTTTCATCCTCTAAGTGCAAAAAAGACGTGATGTCATTTCTGAGCTTCACATTCATATTTGGGGGATTATATCGTAGCAGAAACCTCTGGCAAAGATCATTCCATGATGTCACTCTCCCCGACAGCAAAGCATTCAACCATGCTTAAATAGTTTAAGTCGTAGAGCGTCTCCAGGAACACTCTATTGTCTAAATGAGTCACAAACCTCTAGAAAAAGTCTTAAATGAAGTCTTGGATCCTTAGTGGGTAGTACATCGAACTGTCCTACTATTTGCAACATTTGGAACATTACAGATTTCAACTCAAATTGCTGAGCTTGTATTTGTGGTCTGACTATCCCTAGATTCAAGTCATCCAAAATTGGAACAACATGCTCTCGAATTGGTCTATCTCAGTCATCTATTGCCCTACAAACATGAGGATTAGTGCTTTGACCATTTAAACAGGAGGATTAACATCTTGACTATTTAGATTATCATTGAGACCGGGATCATTCCCATTCCTAGCCATTTTTCGCAGTTCTTTATGCTTTCTTCGTAAAGTTCTTTCGATCTCTGGGTCAAAAGGACATTCTTTGTTAGTAGGAATGCCTCTTCTAATGCACTGATGGCAAACTTGTGGAAATTAAAGTAAACTAAGTCAAATAAAACTAATGGAATTAAGTAAAAAAACCAAACCAAATTACACCAAATTGTGGATCCTCGGTAACGGCACCAAAAACTTGTCACACGTGAATATGATATGTGAATTGTGCAAGTATACACATCGGATCAAGTAACAAGTGACAAGTGAGTATCATTCCCATGAAGGTCGAATTGAGGCACTAAAGTGGTCAAGTTATTATAACAAAATGTGATTAATGCTATGGTAAAGCTATGGTAAGTATGCAGTGGCAATTAAAAGGAATAATGATGTATGCAGTATGTGGAATTAATGAATACTTGGAAATACTATGGCAAAACAAGAGTAAAAATGCAGTGGCAATTATGAGAATGATGACGTAACTATTACTATGTAACTGAACAAGTAAACAAATAAGGATGCAATGGAAAAAACACTACGGTAAGGGATAACGGATATACAATCTTGATAGGAAAGGTTGGAATTACTAAGAATCTACTCTTACTATCAGTAATGCCTCGACAAAATCGTAATCAATCTACTGCTTAGAAGAGTTCTAAAGTGTTATGTTTCTTTCAAGAGCAAAAACTTCAAGTTACCTTGCCTGTGTCTATAGGCCTTTAATAGGGTACCCTGTACTGTTTCCTTCTATACGAACACTGCTCTATGTCTAAAGAGTACTGCAACTATCTATCGACTACTTGCTCATATCATTCAATTTTGATCCAACTAATCCAACATTTTTAGAATTAAATTAGTTTATGGGCATGTTTGACAACCGTCTTTGTCTAGGGATTTCACGCATACAATTTAGAAATAAAAATAATTGAATGAAACCGTAAATTAATTCAGATTTATGTTTCAACCATTAGAGAAAATAAATGTTTCATCATATAATCCTAACCATATGAGATTTAGCTCATGGGTTGGCCAATAAAATTCAAAACCAAAATATCATTCAACGTCATTTTCATCAAATCAATTCATGGATAAATAGTTCAGAAATAACAGAAGAATGACGGGAAGGCAACTTTCGTGTGTCCAGTTTACACTCAATGGCACAGTGTCCTGTGGCGGCTAAAAGGGACTGCCTTCGTCTTCCTCTTTTCGTCTCTACTCAACTACCACCCTCTAGTTTCGCCTATAGATCTCCACCCTTGTTCTTGTTTAGGGTTTCCTCCTTTGGCTCTTTTTAGCTTTTTCCCTTGGGTAAATCCAACAACCCATGTTTATACTCTCCTATTTTTAAATTATGTTTTCAACAACCTAAGATTATCTTCTCCTCTTTTTTGGGCAGCTTTTTCTAGTACAAGTACAGTTGGGCTGAAACTGGTGTGTGTTGAGTGTTGACTCGGTCTTCCTAGAATTGCCACGACATCTGTGCTGACAAAATATCCAACCTTTTGCCCCAAAAAACCTTCACTCCTTTTTTTCTCATTCCTCAATCTATACCTGCCAAACCACCAAACACAGCTCTAGCACAAGCAATTAAAAGTACTTAATATTTAAACACAGTCCAAGCTCCTAATGAAATGATGAAAATACAAATAAAATGTCCTAAAATGCAACTAAATGTACCTAAGTACAAGAAATTAGCTAGGTTTACAGGTATGAAATATAACTCTTTTCAAGAGTTATCACAAACTAAAGTTTGCAACAATACTCAAGGTTAACCTAGTGCTCAGTGTGGATATTTCGGAGCTTATTTGTAAGGACCAAGGTGATCCTAATCAAGTTAAGTCACAATGGGGGCAAGTAAGAGTGATGGCCTCTTACGCTCGAGATGCACAAGAGAGAAATATAGTTTGAGTTAAATGACGATGGAGACATAACCCAAGGAAAATATTCTGAGGGGCGGAACTACCCGACAAAGAGGCTAGTCGAGAATCAGCCAAGGCATTGAGATAATTCAAAGATGATTCAAATCAGTTTCATTCCAAGAACGCAACAAGGGCTTTGTAAGAATGAGTAGGGGAGAATGCCATGGGTCACGGATCAAAGTCCGTGACGAATGCATACAAAATATCCCAGGAGGTTGACCACGCCCCAGTGTGCGTCCACCGAGGCTATTAGTCTACAATATTAAATAATTTAAAAGTTCCTTTACTGCAATTCTGGTAGGTCAAGTATAATATTTAGAACTATTATAATGGAACACTTTAAGTATTCCAAGAATCGAACCTAAAGGATTGTCAAATTAGTAAATATGTTTATCAAGTTAATTACAAGTTAAGCAATAACTAATATAATCAAGCTGGAAATTATTAGTGCAAATTCAAATAAAATAATATTTGAGCTATATCAAAATTAACAAATAAAAATACCAAACTAATTTTCTTCTTTTTTACCGGAAACAATGTAAATGAGTCATGGATTACTAACTAAGCTAATAAATTTATGATGATTATATTCTTTTCCACTCTTAGCTGGGAATCTCTTCTTGGTCTCATCCTAAACTAGGAGATACCACCTAAGCTCTCATCTTGGCTCCACTATTCGGGACAAGTGTACCAAAGTCCTACACGATAGGGTCTCCTATCAGTCTCGTCTATCTAAATCTTCAACTAGAAGCGTCAATTCTAGTATAATATGCAATTTAATACACTTCAACAAACAACCAATCAAGGCATAGATAATAACTTAGCTAAGTAACCCACTCATCAATCAACCAATAAATCAATTAAATATATTATTAAACTTAAATTCCACACAAGCATGTTAACAAACACATAATGCGCATAAATATAAAAGATAAGGATTAAGAAAATGCTCATTAATAGATAAACATCCAATGAAGTACAAGCATTTAATACATCTTCATCCATAATGTTCCAAGAAAAATGAAGAACTAAAATACTACAACAAAAACAAAAAGAAGAGAAACTAAAAAATTAAAATCTAAACTCGAACTAAGAAACTAAGGAGAAAATGTTTAGCCAACAAAATCTAAAATCAAAAGCTTATAAATTAGTATTTATAATATACTAACATTTAACCTAATATTAACCATTATGCCCTTAAATAAAAAGACTTAAGCTTGTTTGGAAAATTGCCCTATAGTTTTTTAGGTGTCGCAATACCCAAAACATTGGCTACATTGTGATCTTGGAGGTCTTGGTGTCATGATACCCACTCCTCGGTACCACAATATCACTGAAGTTTATCTCAATTTTCTTCACTTCAGCATTGTCAAGGGAATCACGACTTTCATGGCCTCAGTGTCGTAATACCCCCTTCTGAATGATGATTTCTTCAAGTTTGGGCCATTGTCAACTTCTTACTCCACTCAATCATATCAATAGGTCCCCCGATGACACATTTGGCCAATTTCAGTCTCAAAATGGCATAAAATAAACAAAAAAAAATTTATTAACTATAAAAACTAAAACTCAACAGAGTAAAAAAAGACACCTAAATTGGTTAAGAATAAGCTCCTTAAGTATAACGGAGAGCCTAATTTGACCTATCAAATTATGGCAAATCAGAGGTCAATTGATCAAATAGGGCTCTTTTAATCCAACTGAATTGGCCCAATTCATGGAACCCATGGACAAGCCCATCTACTTGAAGCCTTGGTGGCCCAGTGAAACACTCCAGTAAAACTAGAGTTACCAAGGTAATTATTGTAAATCCTAATAGATAAAGATGTATATAGTTTAATTCCCTTAAGACTCTTATCTTGTATATAAGCATTAATCTCAATTTTTGATGTAATTTGATCTGTATTGTTAGATATGGGGGAGCTCAACTATAAATAGAGATCTTCCCCCTCATTTGTAATCTCTCAGTTGTAAACCTTTAAAGTAATAGACTACTTTTTTGAAAGCATTTACTCAAACACTTGGTGTGCGCTATTTTTCTGTGACGTTTTTATTCATTCATAGCTTCTTTCTCTTTCAACTTTTCTTCTGGTTTGCTTTGGTGCCTTAGAGAATTTTTGCAAGAACTTTCATTCTTCTAGTATAAGGCTGACCTAGGCAGATTTGAACCCAAAAAATCGCCTAAGGTCATGTGGTTTGTCAGGCTATAGTTCTATCCCCGTGACATAAGTAGAAGAAAGGTCTAAATCAATTTTGAGCATATTTTAAGGACTAAAACTAAAATTATAACATTGATTAAAAATCTCATAAAAAATACTTTGTTTGGTTGGTTGGACAAGTGTCAAAAAGATGAAGGGTTTGGATACTACTTTTATATATAGTATATAAATGTATAGATTTCTAAATTGACAAAAAATTATACTAATTGATTATAGTTTTCTCAAATAATGAACAACATATAATCTTACAATAAATAATATATGAATATGGATTTATATTATTTTAAAATATATAATTTTATTAAAATTTAATTTCTAAATTGTGAAAATACACCCTTATGGAGAATAATATTTTATATTTTAGAAAAATATTTTAAAATTATTTGTACTCGGAATCTACATTTAGATTTAAACGACCAATTTCAATGGTGTCAAAAATACAGTTTTGAAACCCTATTTTATAAACCAATTTTCTAAATATAAAATAGGAATATTTATGGATTAATATACAAAATGAAATGAATTTCAGTTAAGTAATTTAGCCAAAAGAGTAGTTAATTAAAGCTCAAGAACTAATTTGTAAAAGTCAAATCGATATTGAATTTTAATTAAGAAAAAGCTGGGGAACCTATATAGCAATCATCCAAAGGGCTAACATGGTCATTTAACAAATATTAATCTTGAGATAGTGGATAATGATGGTAATTATCACTAAGTTTAACTAATAGTAATTAAAGTATAATAAAAATGTTAAACTAATTAACTAAGATTAATTATAACTTAATCTAAGTATATAAGTTATAGTTAGTGGGGGAAAAAAAGATGAAACCACCATCATCTTCACTCTTCTCACCGTCCACCATTGTTAAAAACTAAGAAATCTTCAAACTTTTCTTTAAACATTCAGTCACCTATTGCAAGTCTCTAAGTCCATTTGCTTTGATTTCTATATATTTATGATCATGGGAGCTTAATTTATCTAGCCCATGTATTAATTTGTTCAATTGTTGAATTTTGAAGAAGTTGTCATTGTTGAAAAATTGATGAATTAGGCTTGCAATTTATAGAAATTAAGCTTAGATCATGACAAGAACTAAATTGTAAGGCTAAATAAGCTTGATAGATAACTTTCTAACATTATGAACTAAATTGAATAAATTCAAAATCTGCAATGAAATTATATTAGGAATGCTTGATTTAGCTAGCCCATGTATTAATTTGTTCAATTGTTTAATTTTAGCAAGTTGTCATTGTTGAGAAATTGATGAATTAGGCTTGAAATTTATAGAAATTAAGCTTAAATCATGATAAAAATTGTAAAGCTAAATAAGCGATAGATAACTTTGTAACATTAGGAACTAAATTGAATAAATTCAAAATCTGCAATGAAATTAGAATAGGAATAGAACGTATAGGGTCTCTAATGAATGAATGTGAATCAAATTTTAATCTGAAGCTAGATATCGAAAGATATACATATCCCGAGCTTAGGGACTAAATTGAATAAAATAAAAAATATGACTAACCATGTATTTGAATGTGAATTGGATGAAAATTGATATTGTTTATTTTTTGTATTGTCGTACGTAGCTAAAGACGATGTCGGGTCGTTGAGAGGGAAAGGAAAAGCGAGGGTCGTTGACGACTGACGCGGGGATTTGATTTGTACTTTTATGATTCGAGATCAATATATTTGTTTGCATAGTCATGTTAATTACATGATTTTGTATCGAGGTGAGTATATGATTGCCGTATGAATTGATTTGTTGTGGTTGATGTTAAATATTGAGATATTGGACTAAATTGAAGAAAATAAAAAGTAGCATGATTAATTAATACGCTATATGTGATATGAAATTGAATGAAACATATTATGTGACATGAGATAATTTTGAATTGATGATAGATTGAAATGAGACTATGATATTGAATGTGAATGATATATGAATTGGATTGTGTAATGAAAATTGGATCATTGGTATCTTATTAAATGTTCGGGCAAAGTAGGATATAGTTGGCATGCCATAGGATAGACTGAGTATGAGTTACTTTGACTATATGTCGATGAGCATTGGACGCATTTTCCTTCAAATGTTCTGATGAGTTCTAGGCACACCCTTTATTTTGATTATATTGATAAGAACTGGGCGCAATTTATTTACTTTAGACATTTCAATAAGGTACTGGGTGCCAAATTGGTGTGTTGATTGGAAATCGTGTATCCGTTCGAGTCCAAGTCAAGTTAATCGAGATATAAAATGTAAATTGGATAAATGATATTCGAATTGAATTGATAATATGATTTCGTGATACAAATGAATATTGTAATAAACGAATACAGATAGCATATGAAAGACCATGCGAGCCGATTATATGAGATCGGAGGGCTAATGTGTAAATAATACAAATCAATAGGCTCAAGAATGAGTTGAATTGAAGAAATAAGAAATTGGTATATTGTGAAATGAAGATATTTAAACCTTGTTGTTGAATGTTATAATATGATAAGTTTAAATGTTATTATCAAATGAAATGATGTGCAAAATGGTTATATGCATAGTTTATATGTTAATGGAAGCTTTTGGCATGAAAGTTTATGTGAAATGGCTAAAGATTGATCTTAAATTGATAGTATGCAATTAGTTTAGTGTTTGTGTTATATTGACTTGAATCATGAAAGTATTACTGAGCTTTATCACTCAATAAATGATTTGTTTATTCCGTGCACATAGGTGGACCTCGAAGTCTCAAAAGGTGAATTCAGCATCTAGGTTGCTACTCTCAACTCAACAAAGTTTGTATAGATCTTTACATATCGATAAATGGCATGTACCTAGGGTTGAACCATTTTTTAGGTTGTAAATGGTAGATGTTGTGTAATTGAGTAATGGATTAATGATAATGTAATGGTCCATGCATGGCTAAGATGGCTAAAATCTTTTTGGACTTGAGATGTATAATTGAACTTATTGATTGTGTTGAGTTGCCATTTTGGTCTCTTAAGACCAACCATATTTTATTAGATGATAGATTGAATCAAAGGAGATAAGAGCTAAAGGAATTTGTTTCCATCGTCGTGACACTAGCCTTCATCTTCGCGACGTCTACTTACTGTCTTTGAGGTCGCGACACCGCATCATAGGAGTCGCGAATCCAACCCGAAACAGTTTGTAAACTTTGCATTTTAGTTCTCAAATGGTTCCAATTATCAAAAGAGCTTTCATAAGCTCAGATAAACCCCAGACAATATTATATATTATTATATGATGATGTAATGAACATGTTAATGAATTTTGAATCAATATAAATTGTAACCATAGTTATTCTGGTAACTAATATAGCATCCTATAGCTCAGGCACGGCGATCGGATTGAGTATGGGGTGTTAGATATATCATGAAAAAACAATATTTAAATTGTGGGGAAAATAGTTTTAAATAGTTAACATAAAAAAATTGAGTTAATTGTTGTATATTATTACAATTTTAAATTGAAACATACTTTTTACTTGAACGTTTTTAATATTTTATAATTAATATAATAATTAAATGCATAAAATTAATACTAGTTTTGAAATCTAACAAATAAATAGTTGCTTTAAATTTAAGGAAACAATATTTCAATATATAATTGTTTTATATAAGTGAAACATTATTAAAAGAAACGAAAAATTAAAGAGAAGTTTTGAATAATTTTTTATTTTATAAAATTGGAAAGTTTGATAAATTATTATGCCTTTTATAAATTTAGTGAATATTTATTAAAGATGAAATGGAGTGTAACGAATAGAAATACCGTGCAAATGAAGCTAACCCTAATGATATTAAGACTTAGTTTAATATTGTTTATGATTTTAAAAGCATGATTAATAAAAGTGAATTTGAAAAGTCACATAAAAATGTTTTAAGAATTTAAAAGAATTAATATCTTATCAAAATTTGCTGTGAAGAATTAAAAATATATATTTAAATATAATGATGAAAGATAAATGAGGTTTTTTTTGTTATATCCTTTGGTAGATTGTTGGTGTGGTTTAAAAGAAGTGCTTTTGCTACCAAAATCAGTTTACTTAGCAACTTAATTGATAATTAGAAAGCTTAAAACCCAAGCTAGCATTTCACTGTTGGAATCTCAAGTCATTTTCCCTGGAAAGATCTGAATCCAAAGCACGAACACTTACTGTATAGTACTTTTAAAAGAGTGTTGGATTAAAGGTGGAAAACTTTAAAAAGAGCTTTAAACTGTTGTACACACAACTAATGGTGATGGGAAACTTTAGAACAGCCTTTACTTCTCTTTTTTTATTTCGACACATATTTAATGTACTTTACACCTTAGTAGTAATTATGGAAGTTTTGAAAGGCTTTCATCAATCTCACCTTTTTTTTCTTTCCATCTTTTTCTTTTCTTTTTACATGCACTTGGACATGGTTAGTTGGAAACAATATATTTCCCTTCTTTACGGGGTTTAATGTTTAATTTATTATAAACAAATGCTACATTTAGTAATTAATTAAGTATAACGATAAATTTTAACTACTTACATAATTTGTTTGTGATAAAGAGGAGGAATTTTTTACTTATTTTAAAGACATTTGTTTTTCAAGAGTTTTACTCATCCTTTTATTTTCAAGTTAAATTATGGGTAAATATACAAATAGTCACACTACTATAAGTGTACCCTTTTATTTTCAATTTAAATTATGGGTAAGTATACAAATAGTCACACTACTATAAGTGTGCTTCCGTTGTAGTCATCCAAGGTTAAAATTTTTATTTTAGTTATAAAAGTTATCAAAATTTAATATTTTGGTCACTCTTCTATTAAAACATTAGCAAAAGCTTTTTTTCCATAATAACAAATTTAACCCCCAATGTTTATAGATTCTATCAATTTGGTTTTAATTCTAAAAAATTCAACAAATTTAGCTCTCAACTTTACACATTTTCTTTTCAATTTAGTCTTGATTCATAAAATTTTAAATTTAAAATAAACAAAATTATTTAAAAGTTTAGTTTTTCGATAAAAATATAGAAGATTTTATAAAAATACATAAAAATTATAAAAGTACTTATAAATAAATGAATATATATTTTCTCAATTTCTAACATGATATTTATTTATTAAAATAATAATTTTATAGATAAAACAATTTAAAGGAAAAAAAACATGAAGAAAACTCAAGCAGAATTAGCTTTTCTCTTTTTTCAACATTAACAGCTACCATTTGAAGTTGGGTCAAAAAATACACCCTAGAGTCAAAAAGGGTAAGAATCAATTTCTTTAGGTTGTTGCGTAAAATAGGTTTGTTGCGTTTGAAGTTGTGCTTGAGTTGGGCATGGTTGTGGATTTTAGGTGAGGATGAAGTCTTCGAGGCCCTGTAGGTGGAAGGTCATGTCAGCAACTCCATAACCAATTCCTAGTTCAATGATGCGATGTCAAAGAATGTGGAAACCAAGGATTTCAAAATAAGAGTTATTGGTGTCGATGGTTGTAGGTGAAAACAATGCTCACACTTAACAAATTAGCCTAGGACTAAGGAATAAGGCCAGACGTATAATAAATAAATTATATTTATAAAATAAAACTAATAGAAATGGTAAGGAATGAAGGCGAAAACAGATTAAAGAATCGAATTCAAGTTGTTCGACTCGAAAAGAAAATATTTTGGTCTGATTGGAAAAGAAGAAATAAATAAATTTAGTAATAATAAAGTTTAAAACAACAGAAGAAGATTTTTGAGAACAAAGAACAAATAAAAATAATAATATATCAATAAATAAATAAATAAATAGACGAAATTTAAAAGTGGAAGATGGATTGAATAAACAGATGGCTATGGTGGATGGAACGATAAATGTCCAATTGAACCCTTTGAGATATTAGTCCCAACAAACTCAATTAATTGCTCTAATTAACCCTCCAAGAAATAATCCTTGGCAAATTGAAGGGTGAAGAATGAATCACCATGACTCCTTGAAGAAAATCAAGAAGAGAACTACTTTTAAAAATCACAAGAAAGAAATTTTGCTCAAAGAAATAAACTCCTCGAGTTGAAAACTTTATTAATAAAAACAATTGTGTGCTTAATGAACAATAAAGAAGCCTTTATATAGGCTAGCTAAATAAATCTAAATAAAACTCTTAAGTATATTAGAACTTTAATTAACCTAAACAAGAAATAGTTTTAAACTAAACTTTCTTGTTGACATAAAACTCCTAAATAACTTAAAATACTTAATAATAATAAATTTGGAATAATAAAATAATAAGAGCTGATAAATATAATATTGGACTCATATATAACAAAAATTAATCCTAAAACTCGAACCTAATACGATTTGAACTCGAATAAAAAGCCCGAAACTTGTAATTCTCGTCACAATCATGTCCAAAAATTCTACTCGCGCAGTCTTTATTAAAACAGTCATAACTTGAGCTTCCGAACTTAAAATCGAGTGATTCAAAGTGTTTTTCGAAGCTAAGAGATATATCTTTGAATGCAATGCGGACATCTCAACTCCAAAATGCCTGGGTCTCATACAAAAAGTCATCGCAAGTCTGCTAATTTCCCAAACTTGAAAATTTACAGCTTCGGTGAATGGAATTTAATAAAGTTCACCCTATTTGTGCATGTATCATTCCCTCTTTCCTCGAAAAGATTCATCTTCGAATCTCATATTTGGTTGAAAAAGAAATAACCTTTATCACAGGTGGAATGGTTTAACAGTGCTCCTCGCAAAGGATCAACAAATTCCTGAAAGAATGAAACAAGTCCACTAGACAAATTCAAGTTAAGGTTAGTGAAAACATAATTATTCCTCTCTTTCGGATAGGTTTTCTCTTTCTTTATATTCTCTTTTTCAATGTGAATTGAACTCTCTAATTTTACCTCATAGAAATTTTAACTCACCAAAGTTGGACCATAAAATTGACTTTTATTGCTCAAGGTCTTTTTTTTCTCAGTCTTTTTCCATGAATCATCCTCATTTCCCTTTAACCCCTCACTAAAATTTTTAACATTAAATTCATCATAACATAAATATGTATGAGGAGAATAGATGTCTAACCCATCCAAATTCGTACATTCTAGGAAACAATTCTCACTATTAACTTTTTCTGATTCACAAAGCTTACTGTCACTATCATCATAGTTTGCACTGTTATTATCATCATAGCTTGCACTATTACTATCAACTTCTTTGACATCAACTTTGAAACAAGGTGTAATGTTAAATCTAGACTCAACAGCACAAAATCACACTTACTGTCTTTACAAATGGTGTCACTTGAAGTTTCTTGCTCATTTATATCATCATCGTCAATGATAGCAGTAGACGAAGACCTCTCAATAGGTTATGTGTCATACTTACATTCCTTAGCTTGCAAGGATGTTTTCTATAGGCAATGACACAAGATCAAGTACAGTTAGTGGATTAAAACCATAAACAAGTTCAAATGGAGTGATACAAACTCACTTAAGAGATGTAATTGAGTCGTTGAAATGTCTGATCGTCAAATTAAATAGTTCTCATTTTTTATTTTAACAAAATGGTTAAGTTATAAAAGATAGTTATTTAAGCAGCGGATAAAACAAAGTTTAAAAGGTGGAAAGATGGATATGAAGAACTTAAAACAAGAATAAACATTTAACAATAGTTAAAGACTAGATTCTTAAACGTTTTAAGGTGATTGGCAGAAAGCTGGATAGAATCGAGACCCGCTATCTAGCAAGATAGGAACCAACGGTATAAGGGATGAACATCACACTCGAAAGTGATAAGTTCAAGAATAGAGATAGGACGACGCCACTAGCGATGCTAGATAAATCAGATCAAATCACCAAGAATAATGAGAGCTGAAAACTCACAAAGTTTATAATCCATTCAAACGAAAAAAAAAGTTCAGTAAAGTAACAAGTTGTGTAAGTTGTGTGTAACCTTCAAACAATTTACAAGAAGCTATTTATAAGCTGCCACTAAGCCAGCTGAATAGCCACATGACTAATTCTATCTTAAATGCAATCTATTGACTTAATTTCAGCTGAAAACATCCAATGTATGACTTTAATATTCCGTTGTCTATTGAAGTGCCCGAACAGACTTAGTGTTTGTCATGTGGTGTTCCCGAACAGCCAAGGTGAAGAGTCTTAATGGTTGAGCTGTAAATGCATTTAGATGATTCGGTCAAAGGCGTTAAATGGTTGAATAAAAACTCCTTTGAGCCTGCCGAATACATGGACAGAAATTGAATGGAAATGGAGGCACCCGAATGGTCAATAGTGTGAACTCTTAGAAAGGAATGGACTTAAGTGTGAACATCAGGTTTTTGAAGGGTTGGCTGTGCAGAAAAGGGCTGAGTTCAGAGATCATTCATCCCCCTTGCCGAATGGACACCTAGGAGAGTGTAGGGATCAGCTTCAAATGCATGCACAATTAGATGCATTGTCTCACATTAAATAATTGCAATGAATCTGAATATGCATGAATGTTCAGCCTCATTATGCATAAATGTCCAGCTGCATGCTCTCCTTAAATTAGCTTGAATGAACATGAATATCCAACTAAAATTAGCTCCCAAATGTACATGCACAATCAGGTGCATTCTCCAGATTAATGAACTTCAATAAATCAGCTAAATTCATGGTTCGGCCACTAGAATGAATATCCAAATGCTTGCTACCTTTAATTGTCGTACATTGAGCCTCTTGAGAGCAGCAAATACAACTAGCCTTCAAGACAAACAATAAGGACGGGTTAAATGTGGTTAAAAGAAGCAACTGGACACAGTTAATTTGTCCAAGCATTAGACATAATTAATATGTCCGAAATAAGAACCAAATAAACACATAGTAAAGCCATATGAAACAAGACAAAATTAATATACCTAAAACATATTTAAAGCTTCCAGCTTATGACATATTTAAACAATTGATTATAATATCAACAAGACAAAATAAACACACAAATAAATATGTAATAAATTTGTCCGAAATTGGACATGCTTAATGGATCAACAATGACATGAATTAAATATGTAATGACTTAAATATGCAGCATGCTAAGACAAAATAATGACTGAATGATATTAAGAAAATTATAAACAAATCAATCAGACATGTAATTAAGCTGTAGAAAATTAAAACAAAGCTAATTAAACTGAAATAATTAATAATGTTTAAAAATTATTCAGCATCTAGTTTAGCTAGCTAAATGGCAAATCAGCTTGAAGTAAAGTGCAAAGGATCTCAACGAGCAATCCCAAGCTCGATTGGTGAAGCCTTTTTCCAAATCTGTCTACCAAAGCCGAATTTGCTTCTTTGAATGCTTGGATCGAGCTCGATTAGTTGGACCAGTTTGTAGCTTGATTGGATCTCAATTGAAGTCAGTTGAGTCCTTGGGCGGGTTCGTATCATAGAGAATAACCAGTTATAGAGTGAATAGATCGATTATATGCAAATTCAACAAATGGCAAACATTCTTCCCAAATTTTAAGGTTCTTACCCACAACAGCTTAGTAAAGCACCTAAGACTCGATTGACTACCTCAAGTTGTCCATCGGTTTGGGGGTGACATGTAGTAGAATATAATAATTTAGTATCAAGCTTACCCCACAACATATTCCAAAAGTGGCTTAGGAACTTTACGTCTCTGTCAAATACAATGGTGCGAGGTATCCCATGTAGGCGCACCACCTCACTAAAGATTAAGTCAATCACATATGTAGCATCATTCATTTTGTGACAAGGAATGAAGTGAGTCATCTTTGAAAACCTGTCAACAACAGCAAAGATACTATCTCGACCCTTTTTATTTCATGACAAACCAAGAACGAAATCCATGGATAAGTCTACCCATGACGAAGAAGGAATCGACAGAGTATAGAACCCATAAGGCATAACCTTTGATTTTGCTTGTTTACAAGCAATACATTTAGAACATACCTTTTCAACCTCCTTCTTCATGTGCGGCCAATAAAAATGTTCTTGTAGAATATCTAGTGTTTTGGTAACACCAAAGCGTCTCATTAAGCCTACAGTATGTGCCTCACGAATTAATAACTCTCTCATGGAACAGTGTGGAACACATAACCTGTTTAAGCGAAAAAGAAACCCATCTACAAGATAAAACTTGTTAAAGGCATCATTCCCACAATTGGAAAAAATATTTTCAAAATTAACATCATTTAAGTATAAATCTTTTATATGATCAAACCCTAAGACTTTAGCATTTAATGTAGTTATCAAATAATATCTACGAGATAAGGCATCAACAACTACATTTTCTCTACTTGTTTTGTATTTAAATATATATGATAATGTCTCTATGAATTCTACCCATCGAGCATGTCTCTTGCTCAACTTACCTTATCCTTGTAACCATTTTAGGGATTCATGATCCGTATAAATAATGAATTCATGTGGCAGTAAGTAATGTTACCAAACTTGTAGAGCTCGAACTAATGCAAGCAACTCCTTGTCATAAGTTGAGTAGTTTATTGCACCCCATTTAGTTTTCCACTGAAATATGTGATTGGCCTTTTTTTTCTTTCATCAACACGGCACCAATTCCAATACCTGAAGCATTACATTCAAGTTCAAAAGTATTAGAAAAATCAAGTAATTTAAGAACTGGAGTAGAACATAATTTATTCTTTAAGGCTTGAAAAGTCTTTTCTTGAGCTTCTCCCCACGTAAAACCCACATACTTTTTAATAACCTCAGTTAATGGGGTGGCAATAATGGAGAAATCATTCACAAAATGTCTATAAAAACTTGCTAAACCATGGAAAGATCTCACCTCGGTAATTGATTTAGAAGTGGGTCACTCCCTAATTGTCTTTACTTTATCCTTATCGACATGAATACCTTGAGCACTTATTATAAAACCTAAAAAGATTAGTTTATCACAACAAAAAGTGCATTTATCAAGGTTGACAAATAACTTTTCAGTTCTTAGAATGCCCAAAATAGATTTAACATGGTAAACATGATCATCTAAAGAAGTTGAGTAAATCAGAATATCATCAAAATATACTACCACAAATTTACCCAAATAAGGCCTTAAAACATTATTAATTAATCTCATGAAAGTACTGGGTGCATTAGTTAGACCGAAAGGCATAACAAGCCACTCATATAATCCAAACTTAGTTTTAAAGGTTGTTTTCCATTCATCCCCTTTCCTCATGCTAATTTTGTGATAACCACCTTTTAAATCAATTTTGTAAAAATTGTTGAACCATGTAACTCATCAAGCATATCATCAAGTCTAGGGATTGGATGTCTATACTTTACCGTTATTTTGTTGATTAGGCGGCAATCAACACACATTCGAAATGAACCATCCTTCTTAGGCACCAATAGGACAGGGACAACACAAGGGCTCAAACTTTCTCTAATGTACCCCTTTTGCAGTGGCTCTTCCATTTGTCTTTGTAACTCTTTTGTCTCCTCTGGATTGCTTCAGTAAGATGAACTGTTTGGCATGGTTGCACTAGGCACTAAGTCAATTTGGTGCTCTATGCCTCACAAAGGTGGTAAATCATCAGGTGCCTCATTAAAAACATCATCATAATCCTGCAAAAGAGATGTAAAGACACTAGGCAAAAAATTGTTAAGGTTAGCTAATGATAAATAATTTTGCCTAAACCTCACAAGGATACAAGGTTGTTTGTGATATAAGGCACTAAGTCAATTTGGTGCTCTATGCCTCACAAAGGTGGTAAATCATCAGGTGCCTCATTAAAAACATCATCATAATCCTGCAAAAGAGATGTAAAGACACTAGGCAAAAAATTGTTAAGGTTAGCTAATGATAAATAATTTTGCCTAAACCTCACAAGGATACAAGGTTGTTTGTGATATAAGGCTCTCCTCACATCTTTTTTACTTGCAAATAAATTTCGCACTCTGTTTTTATCGTTAATGAACAATGACAAATCATTTATATAGGCTAGCTAAATAAACCTAAATAAAACTCTTAAGTATACTAGAACTTTAATTAACCTAAACAAGAAGTAGTTTTAAACTAAACTTGCTTGTTGACATAAAACTCCTAAATAACTTAAAATACTTAATAATAATAAATTCAGAATAATAAAATAATAAAATAATAGGAAATAATAAATATAATATTAGGCTCATATATAATAAAAATGAATCCTAAAATTTGAACCCTATACGACTTAAACTCGAATTAAAAGCCCGAAACTCATAATTCCCGTCACAATCACGTCCAAAAATTTTGCTCGCGCAATCTTTATTAAAACGGTCATAACTTGAGCTTCTGAACTCAAAATCGAGTAATTCAAAGTGTGTTTCGAAGCTAAGAGATATATCTTCGAACGCCATGAAGACATCTCAACCCCAAAATGCTTGGATCTCATCCAAAAAGCCATCGCATGTATGTCGATTTCCCAAACTTAAAAATTGACAGCTTTGATGAATGAAATTTAATAAATTTCACTCCATTTGTGCATGTATCAAGAAGGAAAGGTTGAATCTGGTTTAAGTTTTGTCTGTGGGTTTTTAAATATATTTTTATTTATAAAATTATTATTTTAATAAATAAATTTTATGTTAGAAAAAATAGGTATTCATTTATTTATAATTTTGCATGTATTTTAATAAAATCTTATATAACTTTATTAGAAAATGAACTTTTAAAATTTTAAAATTTTTAAAATATTAAAATATAATTTTTTAAGAATCAAGATTAAATTAACAAAATGTGTGAAGTTGAGGACTAAATTTGTTGAGTTTTTGTAAACATTGGGGAACTAAATTTGTTATTATGTCAAAGAAAAAGTCAGTCAACATTTTGTTAATGATTTAACATAAAAGTGACTAAAATATTATATTTCGATAATGTTAATGACTAAAATAATTTTTTTAAACCTAGGTGATAAAACGAAACACACTAATAATAGGTGACTATTTGTATAGTTTACCCTTTAATTTTGTACTCATTATTCTTTATTTCATTTGTAACTATTTTAACACATGTATTAAATATTAAATAACACTTTTCCTCATGTTATTACATCCGTGACCAAATGTGTAAAAAATGATTTTTTTCCTTTCTTTTCTATTCTTTAATTTTACCAATCTTATTTTACAAAAATTAAAAGGTAAATTATTTTTAAAAGAAAAACTACAAGTTACAATAATTACAATCAAAATGAATAATTACAGATAGTAAATGAATAATAATTCATCAGAAAAATTTAGATCAAATTAATATTACAAGATTTAAACACGAGATTTTAAAGTTTTAAGTCTTGAATTAAATTATTTCATTTAATTTTACAGCGTTTTGTTAGTGCAAAATTTTTTCTTAGTATGATTAAGATATATTTCATATCCATTTGATGGTTCATGATAACAAAACTTTTTAAAACTCATAAATTTTTTTTTAGAGAATGAAATATGTCTTATTGATTTGGTTGCTGGGAAGTTTATTGGAACTTGCAAACACCCGCAATCACCACAAGAATTAAAAATTGGGTTTGAGTCGATCACCAATGATTCACTTATATATATTTATGATTAACGCAAATCGCGTGAAGTTGGTACGCACTAACTCTTCCTTTTTTTCCCTTTGATTTGCTTTCATAAAAAAAAAAAAAAAAGGAATTCGCAGGTGGCATATGGTACAACATGCTTTGTTTTGAAAATAACAGGCAATTAGTGAGGATGAACAAGGTAAAGGTAAAAGAAAATGAAATAAATCTAACTTTATGCTGCCATTTATGATCATAGGGAATAAATTCATAAACTTAATTTATTCAACTTATTTAATTATTTTTAGAAGTTAATATTTAATAGGTTTAAATTTTAAATCTCATATATAATTCAAGATTAATTTAGTTATAGCTTCAAGTATATATAATGATAAATTTAGTCTTTAATGTTTATATTTTTGTTAATTTACTTTTTTTATTTTTGAGTTAAATTTAGCAATTAATCTTTCAAAAAAGTAAAATTATTTTTTTACATGACATTATTTGTCTTATATGTCATGATAGTGTCATGTCAACAAAGAATAGAAAATTTAAAAATATTTTTAAAATATATAAATAAATTCAAAATAATATATATAAATCCATAAAATTAAAAAAAAGCATGAAGTACATGTGGATGCGGGCTATCATGTTTAAAAATTTAATGTTGTAGTCAATATTTCCATTAAAAAAAAGTTTAAGGGTGTAAAAAATCTTTGAACTTTTTCAAAAAAAGCAATTAAGCCTTTGTTTTTTTTTTACACTCAATTGGGTACCTGAACTATCAAAATGTAACAAAAAAATCCTTTAACCGTTAATTTTAATGGTTGACTGTTAAAGTTAATGACCTCGAGTTTTTTTTTTTCCTTTTTTCTGGTATCTCCACCATGTGTCATACTATGGTTGTGACACATAGCGGAAAATGATAAAAATATATATATAAAACCAATAAAAGATTAAAAATAAAAATTATTAAAATATATAAAATATAGAATTTAAAAAATTATAAAATTATAAGTTTTATGTTTGCCATGTGTCAAGTTATGATTTCATATGTAATGAAAATGATAAAATATTATTATAATCAATAAAATTATAAAAAATAGGAAAATATAAAAATTATTAAAATTATAGAAAATATTTAAGATTTATTAAAAATTGGAATTTTTTTAAAATTTTCAAAAAATGTATTAAATGTATAAAAACCTAATGAAAATGATTGAATGTACCAAGAAAACCAATAAATAATTATAAGTTAAAACAAAAATTAAAAAATAATAAAAGGAAGATTGAAACTGTCCCATTGAATCTTTTATTCTTATATATCAAAAGAGTGCAAAGCCTTCTTGTTTCTATGTCTCATCGTTTCTTTGTTTCTTCACCAATTTCGTATCATGAGAGGTAAGAAGTTAAGCTGAGTAATATTAAAGAAGTATTAAATTGGGAGAAAAACTGAAAGAAAATTGTATAAAGAAGTCTAGGACTTTCATGTTTTTAATAAATTTCTATAGTTTTTATACTTTAAGTATATATTTTTATTAATTTTAATACTTTTTATCTTTTTTGCTACATGTCACAACCATAACATGACACATGATGATGATACTTGAAAATAAAATTGAGGTTGTTAACTTTAACAATCAACTGTTAAAGTTAATAATAAACTTTCTTGTTACATTTTGGTAATTTAGATACTCAATTGAGTGCAAAAAAATAATGACTTCATTATTTTTTAAGAAGTTTGAGGGTTTTTACACTTTTAAACCTTAAAAAATCAATTCAATATTTTTAAAATGATACGGTGGAATTTACTCTTTTAAATGGTTAAAAGTCAAGATTAACTAAAACTAATAATACCTGACAAAAAATTTAAATATTAATGACTAATTTGTTTGTAACATATAAAGAAAAAAGACAAAATTCATGCATTTTAAAGTTAGTTTAAGTACTTACCAAAAGAAAAGTTAGCTTAAGTGAAGATATACTTTTTGTAGTTTTCCCTGTCCTCTTTTTTTCTTGTTTTATTTTCATTCCACATTTCCTTTCCATGCAAGTTACTTAATAAAGTTACCGTAAGGATTGAAGCATGAACTCTTTTTACACGTCCTCACGTCCTCCATATTATCATTTTATTCAACTCCAAATATATATCCTGTAAAATGTAAACCCTACCAATGACCCATCAACACCTTCACAATTATTCATCGACTCTTTTCAACTCTTCCATGCCTTCTTCTACACTACTCTTCAGCATCTCTGTCACATGCTAATCCATGTGAAACCCAGTTCTAGACACATCCCGCCAAATCAATGTTCATCATTATGATCAATTACATATATCTGCATATATAGTATATAGTAATATACTATATTTCAAGACGGGGACCGGTTCTCAAGAGCATTACACGTGTTGGAAAATTATTATCTTTAAAAGTATTGCCAAGTATTTGACACGTAACGCTACAGGATCATTCCCCATTGATCGATCTAACATGAAATCTGACAACTAAATGCACCAAAGGTTCCTCTCTCATGCCATGTTATTACGTATATCAAAAACAATATATATACCAAAATACATATTCTTTCATCGCCATTTACAATGAGTATGGATTCGTTATTTAATTGCTCCTATTGGGATAATATTAAATGAACGAACTCCTAGTGTTTTACCTCTATGAGGCTCCCATGCATTGGTTCTTGAATGTAGGGTAGGAGGATGGAACTATTCATAAATCTTTAAATCTTAAGCTAATTAAATTAGATGATAATAAACACTTAAAGTGTGCATAACCTGTAATTTGTTGTAATATTAAGGATGCCGACTGAAATAAGACTGAAAGAGTAGGGTAGATTAGAATAGAGAAAGAGGGCGCATGGGGAAATGGTGTCTCCTTTTCTCTGCCATTGCCAATAATTGAGGCTTTAAACTTGGTTTTATTTCAGCTAAGGCACCAATCATGGGAGTTGGATGAATCTAGTGGAGTCCATCTTTCCACGTACGAAAGAGCCGAGGTTGTAAAAAAAAAGAAGGAACAGCTTTGGAACCATGTTAATGTCCCTATTCAAGAAATCAATGTGTTTATATGTATATATATATTCACATCAAACAAGGCCCTTTAAGTGGATTCCAACTCCTCATTCAACCATAGATTCCCCAACCTTAGTGGTGGGTTTCCCTTTCAAAAACCTAACCAAAAAGATTACTATCCATTCTATCCTTTCAAAACAAAGATAGCCTCTGAATAAAAACAAATGAAGTCTTCTTCTCGCATGTGGGGTTCCTCCAAATCTATGTACCCAATGGGTCAGGCTGTTTATGAGCAATTCTATAGGGGCTACTAGCATACACATTACCATAACCTGATATTTCTTTATTCTTTGTGGGGTTTCAAGACCGATCATAAGATTATTACTCTTCAAATAATGAATGTGTTTTTTTAAATTGGATTTCAATATCATGTTTGCTAGTCATGGCAACTCAATTCCCTTGTCTGAGGAAAGGGTGTATGTAGATCTATGGTATTTGAAAATCGAGGCAGCTAAATATAATAATAATTTAACACTGGGACAAGCAAAAATAGATTAATCTTAACATGTATAGTGTAGTTACACAAATGGCAATATTTTTTTCCTCATTTGGCTCATACATATACCCCCAATATCTAATAAATATCTATTCTTTGATATTTTTATTACTTTCCTTCTCCAATAATAAAGGGCTTCAATAAATTTAGAATATTTTCCCCATTCTACGAGGTGTAACTATTGGTTGAGTTCATCAAGCTTTTGGATTTATATATAAAACAAAAGAGGTAAAAAACTTACATTAATCACTTGAATTACGTTTTAGATTTAAATAAAAACATCTTTAAAAAGACCAGCTAGAAAATCAGCCTAGTGGTTTCATTTTAAAATAATAATAATTTATAGTTTAAAAATTCATGGATGTAGCTTTGCAACAATTATTGATGTAATAAAAGAACATTTGAGAACATGAAAAATGTGTGTCTCAATTTAGTATCAATTTGCACATGAATGCAAGATTTTATAGCATTGACCAAATTAAGCTATTATTTGTTCTTAAGGAAAGGAATGAAAAGAGAAACCCAGATTGTATCTGGTTATTATTTGTTGGATTTAATTTGTGCTTTTGGCATGCACGTTTTAATAAAAAGGAGAGCAACCTTTTTCCAAATATCCCCCTTTTGACTCAGCTGCTGAATTAAATGTCATGCATTTTTACGATATAATAAATAAAAATGGGGCCACCTCTGCCAAATCTTCCCCGGCTTTGATGATTCTTAGGCTAAAAAAAGAAGAAAAAGTCAATAGGCTATTGTTGTTGGTTCTAGGGGATGCCATTAAATGTATTCATAAGCTTTTCTGTTTGAGGAATAAATAATAGGAGAAACAGAAATGCAGACATTAACAAATGCCAATTATGGAGGGTTTTTAAGTTTCCACGACAGTTGTCAGTTGCATAAGATAGTAGTTTATTAATATTAAATAAGATGATCAATAATGGAGGAATATAAATATTGCATTAAGAATTATATCAAGTTATCAAAAATCGTTTAAAAATAAACTCCAAAACAAATGAATATTCACAATTATTTATCTACGTTTATTTTTGAGTGATTTCTTAAATAATTAAAAATTATAGAAAATTATTAATTTTTAAATAATTTCTTAAAATTTTGTTTAATTTTTTGAGATTTTCTTAAATTTTAAATATGTGTTGACGTCGCAAAATGTTGCATCAGCGTAAGGCACTTGTGGCACATCATTTATCATTGTTTAGTTGTTTCATTAGCCCCTTCATCACTAAACAATAGAAATAGATGAAACTAATTAAAAGGGACTAATTTGGCTATTTTTTAGTAAAAGAGGAAAAATGCTATTTGATTCCTAGTATAAATGCCTATATGTTACTTTTATATAATCCTACTATCCTTAAATTCCATGTCACTTACATAATTTTTTTAACAAAATGGTGACTTTGCTCTTTGATCTAACTTATAGGGATTAATTTGCTTATTTTTAATAAAGAGGCAAAACGTAATCCGATTCCTAGTATAAGGGTCTATATGATATTTTTATGTAATCCTACTATCCTTAAATTCCATGTCACTTACATAATTTTTTCTAACAAAAGGGTGAGTTTGCTCTTTAATCTAACCTATAAGAACTAATTTGCCTATTTTTTTAGTAAAAGAGGTAAAATACAATCGATTCCTAATATAATGACCTCTATGGTACTTTTGTCTAACCTTAATCATCCTTTAATTCCATGTCACTTGCACTTTTTAAATGCCAAATCATTAATTAACAACACAAATGAATGAATTTTTTAAGAGAAGAATCAATTTACATTTTTTAACATACAAGGACTAATTTACCTATTTTTAAGTAGAAAAGCAAAATACAATTCGCTCTTAGTACAAGACCTCCATAGTTCTTTTACCTCATTTATCATATCAATAGTAAGGTTGTGCAATTAAGACAAATTTACTTGGTTAAAGTTAGTTGAGATGATTATTGAATTAATTATAAAGTTAGTAGAATGATAAATTTAGTCCTCTATCTTTATATCTTTTTGTCAATTTAGTTTTTATTCTTTTCTTAAGTTAAGTTTGATCATTAAACTTTCAAAAAAGTGTCAAATCACTTTTTGTTAGAGTTGTGTGACCCGAATATCGTCACTTGTTAAAGAAATAAAATAAATAGGCAAAATAGGGAGATCTATGAAGACGAAGGACCCAAATCCCGCACAAATTGAATCTGTATATGACTATACTTATTCTATTAGACATTAATTATAACAGAATTGTTTAACCCTTAAAATAGGAGTAGTCAAACTCTTCTTGTATTTTTGGTTTTTCAACATTAGTGAATCTCTTCTTCTTCCCACGGTTTTTCTCAATAAGAGTTTTTCACGTAAGATCTGTGTGTTTTCTTTCTTATTGCTTTGTGATAATTCTTATTGCCATTATTGACATTAAGTATAGCCCTTTTTGTAAAGAAAATGTTTAAGTAAAACATTATTTTTTTAATGATTTTGGTGTGGAAACCTACGTGGCAATCTATACATACTTCATGCTGACATGACATTATTGTCTTATATGTCATGTAAACAAATAATTTAAAAATTATGAAAATATTCAAAATTTTAAAAATTATAAAAGTCCATAAAATTAAGAAAATTTAACATAAAGTACATGTGGATTGTCATGTAGGCTACCATATTTAAAAGTTTAACTTTTTAGTCTATTTTTTGTTAAAAATAAGAATTCAACTATTTTTAAAAGATTGATGATCAAATTTTACTCTTTTAAATAGTTGAGAACCAAATTGACAAAAAAATAAATGTTAAAAGGCTAAATTTATCTTTATCCCTATACAGTTTAGTTTTGACAATCTTTCTTGTTGTTAACAAAACAAGCATACAAATCTTTGAATGAGGTATGGTTTGCACACAAGGTTTAAACTCCAAACATAATGGAACGAAGCATTTGCCATTAAATCACTAACATGTTAGCATAATTGATATTTGTTGTTGATATGATAATATTCATTACGTTTATAATTACAATAAACTATATGTACCAAAAGAGAGAGAAAAGACGGTAATAAAATAAATCCGAAGAGCATTAGGAGACCACTTTTGAATCTATTCCATTCTAGATTTCAGTCCAAAATCAGAGGCTGGAATATCCTTTTTTTTTTTTTTACCTTTTCCTTTATTGAAGATGCTGATGGAATAAGGGATTTTTCGTAAAATATGGTTTTTTTCAGAGACATGTATGTAATTATAACCCCTAGAGATGAGTTGAAAGCAAGGTGCGAATATAAAGGTGGCAACCTACAGGTCAATAACACTCGCATCTATTTATCCTGAATTGATACGGTAATAATGCAACCATTTAGAGGCTCGTCACTCATTTTGTTACCTTCTATAAGAACTTTCAAGACTCTATATATACCCTCAAATATTCCTTTTTTTATCTTTACGATTTTTATAATTTATTCTAAGTTTTGTGTGCATACATTTTCTATAATTTTCAAAGGCTATGAATATAAGTTAAATTTTCATTTATTATTAAAGGTTTCACATATGATTTTGATCTTGAGGATCATTAAAATATTCACACTGATTTTTTACTATTATTATTGTTATACCTCCATAAAATAAAGACATGTGGCAGATCGAAAGGTATGTACTCCACCTGCCACAAATCGAGAGGTTGCTAGAAGTTTCACTCCTCATCTTAGCCATTTAGCCTTTTGTTAAGGATATGATCGTTTTAGTCATCAAACCTCACGTAGGTTCAACTGCTCCATACCTCTAATCAAAAGGAATAACAAGCTATGTCTTGTCACAGACATTCTTGTCCCATTGAAGACATCCACCCCATACATCCCACAATGATGGCTTGATGCAGGTCCAACACATTAATGTTATTCTGCACCGAACCTCACCTATAAAGAGCCCTTAAAACGGTGAAGAGAGGATCAGCTCTTGAATATACTTGCCTATAATTTGTCAACTTACCTTCAGCACTTAACCTTCATACTTTCTTCACCTCCAGTCTCTATAACTTCCAACTCTCTGTCCTGATTGGGTGAAACGGCCTCCATCAGCACCACTGTACCCTCCTCCATATTACCTTTGTATCAAGAATTATATATTTTTGTTTTATATTCCAAATACATCATGTTTTTATCAAATTCTTTCACTTTCAAGAGACTAAATCTTCTCCACCCTCAGTTAGTCCTTTTACAGTGTCCATTCAGTTAAATACCAAACTGTCTGTCCGCTAATGAAGTGACAAAAGCAGCATTCTTTATAGAAAAAATTAAAAAAAAATGAACTTATTCACAGACAAGGTTGGATAATAGCTGAGAAATTTGGCCCAAAAAGGAAATTAGATTAAAGTTAAAAGCATAAGCATAAGCATAGGCTTAGCTTTTTATTTTGAGTTAACAAAAACAAAAGCAATAACTTAAAATTAAATTTGCAGATGCATATGCTGAGTACCTGAAATTTAAGTGGTAAGTAGCGCATCAGACTTTTTAAATCAATTTTCAATGAATGTGCTTAATATTATAATTCCCTTCCACGAGAAAACTTTATATTCATCAATATAGTGAAAATGAGATAGTTTTGTTTTTTATGTTATTCGTATTCAAGTGTTATCGTCCAATGTAAGTAAACATTAGATATGAGTATGTTCAATCAGTTTTTAGACTAGGCATTATAATTGCTGAATCATTTCTCAATACTTATATTTGAATATATATCCAACATAAATATTTAAAAGATTAAATGAAGAACCAAAGCAACGTAAACTTTGCTTTTGTTAATAAGAGGGATAAAGAGATAAACAAGGAGAGTAACATTTCTTTGCATAATAGACGAATTATGAAGCTACAAGTCATTACCCTTGTACCATGCTAGTTACAAGATGTGCAAGGCCTTCAAGCCTAAAGATACAATACATGTATTATATATATATATATATTCTTTTTTTTCTTGTTCATTTTTCTTTATCTTGAACAAGAATTTACTACATAATCTCGTCCCAACCCTTTATATTTCCGTTTGCTAGGGTGGACAAATATTTTTCCATATCTTCCTAATTTTTAGATTTTGTATTAAGCTCCCATAGATAATTGTTTCCATTCAACCAGACGCTGTAAAAAATCCATAACCTGCAAGAAAGGAAAGATTATGATCAAGTTACCAAAACAAAAATAAAATAATACTTGTTTGTGCTAGTTTTGGAACTTACCTCATCTGGTTCTTGTAAAGAATATGATGCATTGGTGTCTTTGGGGTACTTTGAGACAAGAATTCCGAAACCTTGTCCTCTGTCTCTCAATATCTAATAACAATGGGAAAAAAACACAACCGTTAGCACAAGATCTACAAGTTTAATAAAGCAAAGACATGCCTTGCCCTTAATTTTGAGCATTGGATACCTTAAATGCATCTTCATCTGTGCGATCATCTCCGATATAGACAGGGAAAACATCAGTACAGTTAGCGAATCCTATAAAAAGATGTTTATAATAACTGTTAGTACACATACTCCCGTCAATACATCAAATATTATTTATATTAAAAAAAAAAACAACTTACCAAGAGATTCTAATAAAAATTCAAGGGCTTTCCCTTTGTCCCATTTAATTGTAGGACGGATTTCAAGAACCTTTCTACCTTGAGTTAGTCGTAGCTTGGGGTACTTCTTTAAAACTGACTTAACCTGTTGTGCCAGTTCACTCCATTTCTGTTGTTTTGAAGCAAAGGGTCAAGTGCCAATAAAATAGTCGGAATAATTCTAAGTTAATAATAGTAATTTGGCTTTTTTTTTTATTACCTTTTCATCAACACAACGGAAGTGTACAGAGAGACAGAACTTGTTGTTCTCCACCTTAGCTCCTGGAGTTGATTTGGTGGTCTCAACCAATTGTTTGTAAACCTCGTCGATCATGGGAAGAAATTCATTTGCTGGTTGGAAAAGAACATGTTCTGTCACTTTGTCAGTTTTGGAACGTTTCTTTGGCCCTTTAATGTCCATGCCATGACTTCCAGCGTAGTACAGTTCAGCTAATTTCACAAATTTATACACCTACAATTTTGCAAAAAAAAAATGAAAAAATATATTCAAGTTCGGGGGAAAAAAGTTGGGCGTTTTTTTTTAGAATAAAATTTGTGGCCTGGAAATGTACCTTGTCTCTGCATCTGCCACTCACTATGGCAGTAGGAAAACACTTTGCTAGCTTTCTCACTGTCCTTCTCATCTGGTGTACATAAGCATGAAAAAGTTAAGTATTGATGAAAATACCCAAAAGGGTTATACAAAGGTTAACCATAGTTTTATATAAGACAAATAGGCAACCTTGTTGGACATGAAAGCTCGATCTGGATCCTCAACAATTGGTGAAAGTGTGCCATCGTAGTCCAGAAACATTACTATTTGTTTCCCTTTCGATGCATCTATTATCTGCTCAAACATCTCCAGGGCAGATGGATGGTGTAGCTACAAAACAAATCAGAATCTTTGTTGGGTTGAAGAAAGAGCAAACCCACTTTTGTTGAAGGGTTGAATAGCTTTAGAACTTACATTCCAGGAACCTTGATCATCAGGTGTGGATTTTTTATGAGTTGGTGAAGAAGCTCTCATGGAATCAACCCATACACTAGCTCTTGCCCCAGCATTGATTTCAAGGTTGTGCAGCAACCTCTTTGTTGAAATGGAGATATAACCATGAGGTGCTGGCGGCTTTTGTGCTGATACTGTCACTGTGATTGACATGTTGAGGACAGATTTTGCATCAGTCATTATATTTTGACCACCACCACCCATATTCTTCGCTCTCTCTTCTAAGAAACTCACTATAACAAAACAAAGCATTTTTAGTAAAAAGCTACCTTAAAAACTAAAAAGTCCACAGTTCTCAATAGGTCCCCAAAATACAGAATAACAACAATAAAGAACTTACCCATTTGTGGATATTATGGCGTCTAAAAAGAGCCAAGTGTTAAGATGTTAATGTGAAGGTAAAGAGGAGGAGGAGGAGGAGGAGGAGGAGATTTGAAACAGAGGAGTATACAGAGTACTCAAAGGAAGAATAGGCAGAGAAATATGAAGAAGAGAATGTATGTGAGAGAGACAGAAGGGGATTGAAAGCCCATTTTATAGCAAACCAGACACAAAGCGACGAAACAAACTAACTATGCCTCTCTCCTAAATGTGGGACCCACCGTCCTCCATGACCATATCCTGAGTTTTTGCTTTAAGGGGCTCCACCGCCACGTGGTCCCACAATCCAAATCCCATGCCTTTGTTGAAACAGCCGTCTTTAGCCTTAGCAGTGTGAAGTAAAAAGGCAGTTTTAACAGGCTGCTAGCAGTTATGCCATGGACCATAGCCTTGGATGGCTCGCATCATATGGGTTTGTGCCACCTGTGCTCACCAAATCGCATCATTTAGCTTGTTAGGTCTGTTCTTTAGTTCTCTATGCAAAAGTTTTATTAATAAATAAATCTTCTTTAAAACTTCACATGAAGCTAGTCAGTATATCTAATTTGATCCAATAGAAAATTATTGTTGTGTTTCTATTGGCTGAATCTAGTCCAGTCTTGAAAATTGAGACAGAACAGTGCCCAGCTCTGCCCAATGCTGGGGCTCATTTAATTAATTAATTATTGTTTATAGTTTATCCTCATTTTCTCTGCTCTTTTGTTTCTGTAAGTGGAAGCATCAGTCGATTACCATTACTTGCATGCCAAGGATGTGATTTACGGTACGAGATTCTATATATCCCTCGCTTACTCAACTTGTTCAACAATTGTCGATTAATTTCAACATAATAATTTGAGATTCATAAAGAAATTTCCTAACATCGGTTTAATCTAATCAAACAATCAAAAGTGACACATGTTTAATTCAAGAAACAGGGAATTGATTCTCCAACCCCTTTGACTGGAAGATGTTTTGAATCTCATATTCTGTATAAGAGATTCTTATATTAAAATTTTCTTAATTCGCTGTGGTTCTTTTATTTCTTAATTAAGTTAAAAAATTTTGGTAATTCACGACAATACATCTGAAATAGAAAGATTGGAGAATCGAAGTCAAATCCCATAATCAACAATCAATGTAAATGGTCCAAGTCTACAAACAACACACTGCTTTCTTCTACCTATTTTATCTAGGGATGTTGTTGTGCTAAGTGAACTGAATTATACTCAAATTATGCGTACTTTTAAGATAAATATTCCATATTTGGAGTTTTGGAATATTCGGAACGTTTCTTTTTCTTTTTGCTAGGCAACCGGTTTTCTTTTAATTAAATATTAACTATTTGGTTGAATTATGCTATTAGGCCATGCACTATATGTAAGTTGCAAATTTTTTGTCATGTTTGATGATTGCATATCTAAAGCAAATGATGTTTCTCCTACATTCTTCAGCCAAATCATTGGCTAAATTAGCTTATCAATTGTTGTTGTCTCCTTTTGAAATTAGGTTTGATGGATAAATTATGAGCATCAAATCACTTTTGAAGTTAGTTTGAATCTTTTTGCTCGGTTGATGATACATATGCCTGCATTGTGTTGTTTGCTAATGGGGATGAATGTGGGGAATTAGAGGCCGGTGGTTTGTTATGTATTAACTGAGTGCAACTTACTACATGTAGGATGTTAGGCAATCGAATTTACTTAATATGGTTGGTTTTATGGTTGTGCCATGACTGCTTCCAAGATTCTTGAAAACAAAAGAAAAATTATTATCTAGTCTTCTCATATTGTAATGAAAAGAGGACACTTGTGGTTCGGCCTTTTATTAGGAAGAAAAGGGAGGTGAGAACTAATTACAAATAATGAGGAAATGAGGAGGCGATTCAGGTGTAGGTTATTGAACTTGGAATTGGGTTTAATGGTTTGTCGCTTGGTATCATACGAACAAAGAAAATCCAAGTGAATCCTTTTAAAGCTATGCAATTGGATTTAATAGTTTCATAGTTCCCTCTTTTGTGTTCCTCGCTTATCAAGATTCTCGCTATAAGCCTATAACCGATGGCTAAATGTTTTATTTTTCTTATGTTTTTGCAAGAAGAGAGAGGTTAATAAGAAAGTTCTCAAAGTTCTGGAATAGAGCGTAAGGTAAGACTACTCTAGAAAGTTAACGGTCCATTTAAGTACTTAAAAGGTGATTGTTGCATAATTGTAAGTATTGATGATTGGTAGGCAAGGGATTTAATAAACTATCTAGATACTGTTTTGATCGATATCATATTTAAAATATGGCTCATGGATGATGATTGGTGTATGGTTGTTCGTGCTTTGATATACTATATTTAGCTATAGCATAAATATTTTCCCCAAAAAAAAAGGTTGATCCGAGCAATTTTCTCATTACAGTAACATTTTTCCAACACTTCCACATCGCAATCGTCCCGATTTGAGCATTACAGTTAGTATTGATGTAGCGTGTTCATTGTTTCCCAAATGAATATGATTTTGTTTGTATGTTTGTAATGCTCATTAAAGCTTTTGTTTGTATGGTTATGGTTATTGTTGCATGACCATTGTTCTTTTGAATTTATCACCAAGTTATATGTTTTTACTATTAGGTAACATTTTTTTAAAGAGCATTATGCCTACAAATCTTTTATGAGATAAATTTGTACATGTAAATGAGATAAAAGTTATATATTTTTATGAAATTATATTACCATTTAAAATGCTATTATCTAGTTTTAAAACTTCAATTTCATTATTAAACTAAATCTTCATTCTTCATTTTATTTATTTTGAAATTAGAAAACCTTAACTAAACTAATCATCAATAAAAAAATTTTCAATGATCAAACTTTGAACATGCTTTAAGTAACTAATCAATATATTTATACGATATCATTTTAGGTCAATTAATTTGGCTGATTTTAATTAACTAATCAATATATTTAAATGTCCAAATTATAATGAGTTTTAGTTATAATCTAACAAATACCAACCTTCAAATTTTACCTCAATTAATTTTACCTCAATTATACATAATATATTAAAATTTAATATAAGTTTTGAAGAAATTAAATGCTCATGGATTATAATTAACCTTTTATGCACGCAATACATGTTATTTAAAACAAATGTTAATTGATTCAAACATTATTTTTCCCTATAATGGAAATAATGTTATCTTAATTATAAAATGGATAAATGGACTGAAATTTATTATTGTCTAATTCTATCTTAGATTTTAAGTCAATTACATTATACATAAAATATTCCTCATTCATAATATGATTTCCTATAATACATAAATTATAATTGTGAAAGTGTAAGGAAGTTTTTAAAATTAACGTATATATAATATGATAAATAAAATTATACAAATTTTACTTAAAAAGTCAAATTTGGTCATTAAATTAATAAATTCTATAGAATTCGAAATTTTAATAATAATAATTTTTGATGAAAAATGCTAAACATGTATTTTAAACTTGATACTAGAGATAAGTAACAATTCTTGTAAAAATAAGTCCTCTTCAAAGTTATATATATTTTACAAAATGAAATTACCATTTAAAATGTTATAAAAGTTATAAAACTTCAATTTCATTATTAAACCAAATCCTCATTCTTCATTTTACTTATTTTGAAATAAGAAAACCTTAATTAAACTAATCATCAGTAATTAAATATACTCTTTCATTATTATTTGGGTGATTGATAAAGAAATGAAATTAAAGTTGCAACGATATCATTTAGTAGATAATTTTTTGCTTCGTGTGTTCTAAATTTGTGCTGTTTATTTTTATTTGATAATGTGTAATTGCAACTTCAATTCTTTGATAGTGTGTTCTAATTTTAAAATGTTGCAGTAATGGCTCGTCTGCCTTTAATTGCACAAAGTGTGAGGCGTAAAAGAATTAGTATTGCTGTGACAATATGGTTGGAAATCTGTAGAATCGCGATTTGGTTCTTATTTAGAATGGGTGCCAGCCTTAGCCTACATAGACCAAGGATTAGGTCCTATACCGTAGATTTTTATGCAAAACGGGATTATGTGAATAGGCTTGTATATGCTAGTGACGAGACCAGATTGAACAAGTTAGGATGAATAGAGTGCCTTTTTTAAATTATGTGAGATGTTAGAATCGATAGGGGGATTGAAGTCGACAAGGTTCATGCTTGTTGACGAGCAAGTAGCAATGTTTTTACATATCATCTCCCATCACCTGAAAAATCGAGTTATCAAGCATCACTTTAGAAGGTCCGGGGAAACTGTTAGCAGAGCATTTCATAGTGTTTTAAATGCTGTCATACGCTTGCAAGATGTGTTATTTAAAAACCCGGAGCCAATTACATCGATTCTTCTGACACAAGGTGGAAATGGTTTAAGGTATAGGACTAAGTTTTATATATAGCTTCAACAACATTTACTTGATTTAGATTTAAATTAGTATTCTAACTCAAGGTTTTATATCATGTGATATAGAATTGCTTAGGTGCTCTTGATGGAACCCACATCAAGATTAGGGTTCCAACAGTTGATAAACCTAGATATCGGACGCGAAAAGGTGACATAGCAACAAATATGCTAGGTGTTTGTACACCTGAGATGCAATTTGTTTATGTTCTTCCTGGTTGGGAAGGTTCAGTTGCTGATGGACGGGTTCTTCGAGATGCCATTAGTAGAAGACATGGATTAAAAGTTCCTCATGGTAAAGTGTATAGTTAGAGGACTTTGATTTATTCATTAAGATCACACTTTGTGTGCTGAATTAATCATTTTTTAATATGAAACTTATTTTATAGGTTGTTATTATCTAGTTGATGCTGGATACACAAATTGTGAGGGATTTCTTGCACCATTTAGAGGACAACGATATCATTTGAACGAGTGGCGTCAGGGTTATCAGCCAAGTTCTCCGCAAGAGTTTTTTAATATGAAACATGCCTCAGCACGTAATGTCATTGAAAGATGCTTTGGCTTATTAAAACTTAGATGGGGAATACTTAGGAGTCCATCGTTCTATCCTGTAAGGTGCACAATAGAATTATTATTGCATGTTGTTTGCTCCATAATTTTATTCGAACCCATATGAGTAGTGATCCCATTGAAGCGGAGGTGGGAGAAGGATTACCTACAATTAATGTGGTGGATGACGATGAACCGAATATCACAAATATTCATCCATCGGATGCTTGGGCTACTTGGAGGATGGAACTAGCCAACCAAATGTTCGATGAATGGCAAGCATCTAAAAATTAGTTTGTGAAACTTTTGTGAAACTTTTGTATTGATTATTGTATTGTACTAAACTACAGAAATTATAATATAATTTCTTCTAATTCAAATGTGTTATAATTTTAAATTTTTTGTGCTATGGAACTTTTGATTCATGATATTCAACTTAATTACTTAGATTTTATAAAGTGTTGACCTTTTGAATCATGATATTAAAATAGTAATTAATATAATTTATTTTTTTTTTGTTCTTAAGATCATTATGTCAGGTGTTCCAGAATCAAATGCTCAAGCTTCTCGAGGAAGCAAAAGAAAATGGGTTCCCGAGGAAGATGCAGCATTAGTTTCCAGCATGGTGGACCTGCACAATGTTGGAACATTTAATGCTGATACCGGGTTCAAAGCCGGTTATTTGAACGAGTTGGAAAGAATGCTACAAACGGTTTTACCAAATGCAATGTTGAAGGCGAAACCTAATATTGAATCAAGGATTAGGTTACTTAAAAGGGAGTGGTCAATCGTCTACGACATGCTTAATGGCCAAAACAATAGCGGTTTTGGTTGGGACGAGCATAAATGACTCGTTGTTCTTGAAGATGCGGTTTGGGAGTCCTATTTAAAGGTAAGATTATTTCAAGTCTTTATTATATTATTTTTACCAAACTTACGACTAATATGATTTCCTCATTGCCTTAGAGTCACAAAGAAGCCGCCCAATTCAGATTTCGTACTTTCCCTTACTATGACCAGCTTACTACCATATACGCAAGAGATCGAGCAACGGGAGAGATGCTCAAACAATTCTTGATGTTCTTGAAGAAATACATGCGATGATGAACGTACTACGATATGAATGAAGAGAGAAACACATTCTATGATCAAGGTCGACGTCTCTTTAGATGACATGGATGTTTCGCACGGATCCGCGAGGAGATCGAGACCAAGGGGTTCCTCATCTTCAAACAAGAGAAAGAAGAAATCGATGCTCGTGATAATGTGTTTTCTTCATTTAATGAGGTCGCCATTTTGTTCGGGAGAAAATCCAGCCGTTGGCGATCAAATCAAGAGGGAGTTTTGCCTCGAGGTGGTAGTTCAACGAAGTCGAACAACATATGGAAGAGAGCTTCAAATTTATATTCACCTTATGGTCAATTGAAGGTTTAACCGACGATCGGTATGATGCATTGAGTAAAATTCCGACCATCCAACTCAAATGATCGTTTTCTTTAGTTTACCTTCGATTTGCTGATTGGAATGGGTTAGAGATTTCTTTCTTACCATTAAATATCAATGTTCAAACTTTTTGATGTTGTAAAACTATATAACATATGGATTTTAATGTACAATTTCATTTTCATCTAACCTTTTCTTAATATAAGTTAATTATGTTTATGCATAATATAATTCTCAAGTTATATATTGATTTTAGTAAATTCATATAAGAACATTTTGTTATTAAGAATTTTATGAAATTATATATCACTATATAATTATATTTAATATTATTTATTTTAAATTGTATAAATTCATATAAGAAAATTTTTATTATCAAGAATTTTATGAAATTATATATTATTATTAAATTATATGTAATAATTATTATTTTAAATTATACAAATTCATAAACTATAATCATATTAGTTATAATAATTTTAAATTTTATTAAATCATATATTTAATTAAATCATATTTAATATTAATTATTTGAAATTTTCTTTTATAGTATCATATATTATGATTTGAGTAAATTCATAGAAGAATTTTATTTATTAAGAATTTTATTAAATTATATATTTTAATTATAATATATTTAATAATAATTATGTTAATTTATATTTTACAATATCATATATTATGATTTGAGTAAATTCATATTAAATTATATATTTTAATTATAATATATTTAATAATAATTATGTTTAAATATGATTAAATTATTTATTATTGATATTAATCTTATTAAAATTTAAATAACAATAACAATAATAATTTACCAAAACAAATTTATGCTAATTATTAAGAATTTTATTAAATTATATATTTTAATTAAAATATATTTAATAATAATTATGTTTAAATATGATTAAATTATTTATTATTGATAATAATAATCTTATTAAAATTTAAATAACAATAACAATAATCATTTACCAAAACAAATTTCGCTAAGGGTATTCTAGTCATTTTAGTTTTTTCATTATGCTATTACACCTCTATTACACTCAACCAAACACAGGATTACTATTACGCCTCTATTCCATTACATTCAACCAAACAGTTGATTTGCTATTACACAGCTTTTCCATTACACCTCTATTCCATTACACCTCTAATCCAATACACCTCTAATCCAATACAGCGAACCAAACGTGCTGTTAGTTTCTATGTGACCCAGTTGTTGGATCCAAATATAAAATATTATATTCTGTTGCCGAAACAACTTACTTTTCTATCTTACTTTATCAAAATGGAAACATAATGGTAAAATTATTTTATAAAAATTTCGGCAGCATTTTTACCTATTTTATGTTAAAAAAAACCTTGCAAAATTTAGATTTCACAATATATCAACATTTAAATAATCTCCCAAATCAATTCCCAACACTTAGATTTTTCGAAACATACCAATAAACTAGGTTTCTATGCTTTACTATTTCATTAAAACAAAAATTATAAAATACTAGCAAAGAAAACATAACGAAAATATTTAAATTCAGTTTACAAACACAACATTGTATATATATAGACAAGCCTAGGTACATGTCATTTATATTATAAAGTCAACTTTTCACCAACATTATTTGAGTTAATCTTCGATTCTTTAGATGTTGTTGGAATGACCTACCGAATCTAACTACTTGCACACAGAAAATAAACAAACCGTACGCTAAATATTTTTTTATGCTCAGTGGTGCTAATATCATATAAATCATTACATAAATATTGAATACAAATTAATTGATAGAAATAAATTAAAACTTGATTAAAAATATAATTAATAACATCACAATAAAAAGAATATTCTAATATTAATAAACTTTAATATTACGATATTGACAAATCGAATAAAAATAAGCTTTTTAATCAAATTTTAAATCGCATAATTAATTTAATTCACACAATATAGATCCTCTTATTTTCTACTGTATTTATTTTTTCAACAAATGATGGGGTTCGAGTCACACAATCTCTAACATTTATCATTTCAGTTTCATTTCATGTTCAAATCATATATCGCCTAATTTAAAATTAGGCTTCCAATACAAAACGTGTTATACATTTGCTTGTTCAACCGTTTGAAATATTAATATTTAAATTCAACTCAAAATCTTGAATTTATTAATTTTATCATTGAAATCATAGTTTTCAATTCAAATATAATCTTTTAAATACTAATTAAACCATTCAGAATTCATAAAAATAAAATTTATATAGTTAATCATAATTAAATAAATATTAAAAGCATTATGTAATAAAAATAAGATATTAGTGCAAATCGAAGTTTCAATCGCTTTGCTTCTTTTCTTGGCCTTTCTCCTTTAAGATGCTCGCTTCGTTTTTAGTTATAACAGGAGTAACACAATACGAAACAATGACATTTATTCATTATAATCCTAAAAGTAATAATAACAAACTTAAATATGCATGGTTCATCAAGTTAACAACTTAAATTTCCTAGTTCGAAATTCGCATTTCTTTTGACTCAATTATCCGTTTTCAATTCTGTCTTCATCAGAATAGTCACTGCTTCACAAGCTATCATTTAGCTCTAACATTACACAAAGTGACCAAAGTTCTCTACTTCCCCTTCACCATGGCTGAATGTACCAAGTAGACTTCCCATCCATTTTTATTTCTTTTTTACATTTCTAACAAGTTAGAATTCAACTTCTAATCATTTCCTATAAAAAAAATATACTTATTTCACTTAAGTTTTTAAGTTTTCATCAATGTCCTTTAATGGTAACTTTCAATGTACTTGATAAAATAAAAATTTAATTGTACATATGTAAAATAAGCTTCAAAGATTCAAAATCTATGAAAATTTTGACTTGAATTTGAAGGAAATGATGAAAGAAATTTGTTTTTCTTCCCTAACTTTGGTAAACGATAAAAAAATGAAGAAAGATGTTGGTCTTTCTTTTACATATATTATAATAGTACTTATTAAAATATTATTATTTTAAATACAATATTAAATAATAATTATTTAATAAATATATAATTTAAAAGATATCATGAAATCATTGATTTTTTTTAAATTGTGATAAAGTTTTTCCATCAAAATAAAAATGGAATACTTGTACTTTAATTTCTATACTTTTTCAATTTATTTAATTTAGTCCTTGAACTCGATACCAAATTTTTAGCCTAATCACATGCCCCGACTAATAATTCTCTATGTTTTCATGTTTGACAATTTTCTCTAAAAATGACCACAATTTCTTGTACTACTATTTATTTATAGATCACCTATTCAAAAGCTTCTACTATAAATATTCTTCTTCTTTTTTTAAGTGGGGATGTTACATAATGCTCTAATTTGATCAATTTTAGTCATTGTGCTTATTGAATTTTAAATTTTTAATCCTAACCTAAACGATAGCATTTGTAGGGATGTAAATGAACCGAGCTTGAACGAACAAACCTCTGTTCATGTTCGTTTGTTTATTTTTAAGCTTGTTCGTGTTCAGTTTGTGTTCATTAAAAATTTCAAATATTTGTTCACGTTCGTTTATTTAAAATTATGTGTGTTCATGTTCGTTTATTTAATGTTCACAAACATGTTCATTTAACTTAATCGAACATGTTCACGAACATTAAACAAACATGTTCATGAACATATAATTGAATATGTTCACAAACATTGTTAATAAATAATAAACAAACAAACAATAAATACATACACATATATATTGTTTAGATATAAAATAGTCAAATATAAATTTTAATAATTATATTATAAATGAAAAAAATACAAACCAAGATAATTTTTTTAATATATACTAATGGAACAATGAACGAGCTTTAAGATAATTTTATTAATATATACTAATGGAATTTTTATAAGAAAATATCATTAATAAATAAACGGGTTAATAAACGAGCTTTTAAACGAGCTTGTTCATGAAAATAAACGAACCGAGCACACTCTGTTCGTGTTCGTTTGTTTATTAAAAGAACATAAAAATTTTGTTCAACTTATTTATTTAGCTTAATAAATAAACATAAACGAATATTATACGAACGGTTCATAAACAGTTCATCGAACATTTTGTTTATTTACACCCCTAAGCATTTGTTAGGTCAAATCCTACTATTAATCTTATACTATACATAAGCTACGGATTTAAGCTATGTTTTTCGATTTGTTTTTTTTTAGTTTCTATATTTTTTGAAATTTAAAATTTTAAGCCTAATCAACCGATAGTTATTGAATTCGTTAAATTAAATTATGTTATTTATCTTATGTGACAAACCTAGTAACATAATTTAATTCAACTAATTCAACAAAATTAGTACAAAAGTTCCAAAATTAAAAATTTACGGAATTAAAAATAATCAAATTAAAATAAAAAGAATAACGAAATTTTACCCAATTATTATCATCCGAAAATGTTTAACCTTTTAGGAACGACTTAAAATTTATTATAATTATTGTACAACGATACTACAATGATATTAAAAATTTTTTTAGTATAAAAACACAGTTTTTTAATGCTGTTTATAAATATTTTCAATGGTTATAATTTTTGTAGCACAATTATTTTATATTTTGGCATGTAACGAAATATAAAATTTTTGCTACTAAAAAACACATTTCACATTATATTAAAAGTGGATTTTACGTAATGTTTCTTTTATTTTCCCATCATAATAACTGTAAGTGGTATCCTTTTTCCATCAACCCAACATTAAGAAACAACGAAACATCGAGAGATGACCAAAAGAACCCATAGAAACCTACGTGTCTGGTGTAGCATATATAAATCGGCCCCTTTCCTCTAACTTGTGGGTTTCTCAGGCGGGGACAATAGCCACGCAGGTTGTTGGGTTCAATGGCTGACACAGCATGTGTGTGGGTAAAGGGCATCTCCTCCCCTGATATCAAATTTTCCACGTGTCATTACATCAAACGACCTGGTGTTCTGTAGGGACACATTAATAAAAAAAATAGGGGGGCCACATGTATGAGGAACAACAAGCCACCGCGATGGTCGATCGGCTGATTCTGTGGTTAAAAATTGGTGCCTCCTATTGTGTGTGTTATTTTCGCACTTTTTCGTTTTTCATATATTTTCCTGGAAACAAAAACAGCTTAGCTGCATGCTGGAACTGGACTCTTGACATTGTTGTAATAGGTATAGTATAAATTGAATTAAATATGGATTTTTTTTTTCCCTTTTGTTATTCCTTTCTTATGCACATGGCTTGCAATTGAATGATGTCAAGTCACATTATATACCAAGTTTCTATTATATAAATAATAAAAAAAGTGGACTGACCAAAACAGTTTTAAGGCCAATTATTATCCTACCCTAACCCATATTATTATTTTGTGTCATTACAAATGTCGCATTTTAAAAACACTCAGATTTCTCATTTGATTTACTCATACAGAAATGGAAGGAAACAAAGTTGAAATATTTAATAAACAAGGATAAAAAATTATGGCATGGATTACATCTATTAGTTTGATTGCCAAAAAAGAAGGGATATATACCTAACTCTACATTATATAAGATAAGCTAATTTGAAAGGGATTAAAAGCACTGTATATATTGATCACATGGGTTGTACTAAATATTTGGTCACATGGGTTTTCTCATGGGGTAAAAGATAGGACGTTTGAAATAACATCAACAATGGGGTTGGGCCTTTGGATAGATAGTCAAATACATGCATTACACATATAATTGGTACTTCTTTTTTGTCGGGGAGGGTTAAGTCAATCAAACATCAAATGGACTTTTATTTAAATTTTACTTGGAACAAAAATAAATTTAAAATCGATTCTCATAGTTTGATTTCATTCATGTTATTATTGTTGAATTTTGTTCTATTAAACTTGTTTCGTTCATTTCATCTTTGGTTCACAAATAAAAGCATATTTTTTTACTTGAATTGAATTCCATTTTCAGTTAGTATTTTTAAATTAACAAACAAAAACTAAAAATCAAAGATAAAAGAGAGAGAGTAAATTTTGTGAACCAATTCTATTCAAAGAATACTTTTTAAGGTTATATTAAATGATCTTAAAAATTAAAATTTTAGGTTCCAATAAAATTGTCACATCATTAAATTATAAAGTCATAAAATTATTATTATATACCCATCCATATTTAACTTACTCTTCAACTCTAAATTTTTAAAAATATATATAATTAATTAAAATAAAATAAATCAAATAACATAGAAACTTTAAAATTTACACAATTCTTTTATTGAAGATTCAATGGAATATAATTTTACTTTTAAAATGTATAATATGGAATATAAAACAATTTAAAATGGAAAAAGAAAAAGCTTACCATTAAGAAATTAATTTTTTAAAAATTGGTTGTACAAAAATAAAAATATTAAATTTTGAAGAAAATGATTAAAAATTGTAAAAGAAGAAAAGATGTTTATTTATAATTAAAAATAATTATTTTAAATAATTCAATTAAAGTTAAATTAAGTTGGAGAAGATAGTAGATATAGATGAATGTAAAATAATACTTTATTAATTTTAAAATTTAATGATGTGGCACTATTTTATTGGTGCCTAAAACTATGTTTTTAGGATGATCCTAATATAAGTTATTCTTTTTTTTAATTCAATTTTTAAAAGGGATAAATTTTAAAATTATATATGAACTGTGGTCTAATGTGTGATTTTATACATAAACTTTGATTTTGTGCGTTCTAAATATGGAAATTTGATTTGATCCAATTCTCACAAATTATTAACACAATTATTGATATAGTATAATTTGATGTTTATATATTGCATATACAAATAATTATATCTATCTAATATAAAATAAATTGTTGTATTTATTTCTTTAAATGTATATAATTAAATCAAAATTAAAATTTCATATATATATTTGAACCACAATCAAAGTTTCTATAATTGCACCAAATCAAAGTTCATATATCAAATTATACATTAAATCAAAGTTCATTTATAATTTAAAGATTTGTCCTTTTAAAAACATAAAAACCTTACAAACTCAATGCAACTAGTTTAGTATTTTTCTTCAAATAAAATCAAATTAATCATTTAATTAATTTGTTTTTCAAAAATATTTGATGTATTATTAGTGTGCGTGTCTTATGTATCATCAATGAATAATAACATGACACTTTATTATTAAATAAAATAAAATTGTGAAAAACTTATAAATAAATATTAATAACTCTAAGGTTTGGGGCTTTTGCTTTTTGGATAATTAGGGAGAGAGATGGAGTAGTCACAAATTGAATTCAAACTCTATGTCTCATAATATAATACACTTATCACTAAGTTAAGAGGTTGTTGACAAGATTAAAGATCTTGAGTTTAAAGTTTAGGGATTAAGGTTAAGTGTCTAAGGTTTTAGTATTTATTTATAATTCATTTGCTATCTTATATTTTATTTAATGATAATATATTATGTCATTATTATTTATTGATATTGTATGAATTTTTTTGTTATTTTTACCAAATTCGAGATAATATGTCTATTTATAACAATGAAAATCGGGGTCTCGCTTGTCAATATCTTTGACTTGGGGGATGGTTGAAGGAGATACAATGTAGTACAGTCAATAACAGGAGGAGAAAGGAAGGACAATGAATTGAGGGATGTTTTTGGTAGGTAGTGGCAGTGACAGGGGCCCGGGGGGCTAAGCTCAGATTGTGATAACTTGTGCATTGACGTTTGAAAATGGAAGAGGCAAAATCATCTGAGTCTGATGGCCGACTTCTGTGTGCGCATGCACCCGAGGTGACCCCTAGTTTTACATGTCGGCTCTGCCCGCCCACTTGGCTAATTCGGCTCTTTTGCTCCTTCTCTATATAGAAAAATGAAATTTGGGTTTTGAGACTTAAGATCTTCAACTCTTGATTTGCAAATGATTAAATCCTATAATGATGGCAAGGGAGATTAATGTCGTGAATATATGTTGGTTGCCAGCCAATTGCCAGAATGGAAAAATATCAGACAGTTTTTGTTTGTTTGATAGGACTTTTGATTATGGACACACAAGGCCCCCATTGAATTTTCTTTTTAATAATGAAAGCCCACCTTTGATAAATTACAAAAAAAAATCTACTCCTTTTGAGTCAGACCTTTCGGAAAAAACCTTATCACCCTTGTTCCCAAACTTTCTCTTTTTTTTTTCTTCGGTACAAGACGACGAATGGTAAGCTGTTATGATAAACTACAAAAAGAAGTAATTTAAGTGTCTTTAAAATCGGACTAATTGGATTGAAAATCTATTAAGATAATAATTTAAAAAGATGGTTGAATCAATTTACTTTCAAATAAATATAGGTCAATTGAATTAGACAAAAAATATTGATTGTATGGATAGTTAAATTAATTTTTTTATTTTTTATGAATTTTTAATTAATTTATTTGATCAAATTGAACAAACTGAATGGATCGGTCAAACTAAAAACCGATAACCTAAATGGTTCAACCATCAACTTGTTTCTAAAAATCTTGGTATATGTTGTTGTTAGGGGTGAGCAAAATTCGATTCGACTCAAAAAAATTGAAAAAAAAATTCGAATTTCGAGTTAAACGAATCGAGTTATTCGAATCAACTCGAATTTTTTTTCAAATTTCGAGTTCGAATCGAGTTGAGTTTTCGAATTAGAATAACTCGAATAATTCGAATAATTCGAATATCAAACTATAATATTTTACATTTTTACCCCAAACTCCCAAACCTTTTTACTTTTCCCTCAAAACTTTTACTCCTTCCCATTTTACCCCCAAAACTTTTACTCCCCTCCCCTCCCAACCCCCCAATCTACCCAAAATTCATTTCCCACCAAAATTTTACTCTCCCATTTACTTTTTCTCAAAAATTTATTCCCAAAAACCCTTAAAACCTTTTATTTTTCTCCAAAATTTTTACTCCCTCTCACTTTTTCCCTAATACTTTTATTCCCTTCTCATCCACCTCTCATCTACCCCAAACCCTCCCCCCTCCAATTTTTTTTTAATATTTTCCCTCCAAAATTTTACTCCACCTATTTACTTTCCCTCAAACTTTTATTCTCCAAAACTTTTTATTTTCCCCCTGAACTTTTACTTCTCACCTTTTACTCTCAAATAAAAAATCAAAATTATCCAGAAAAAAAAAATCACTAAATATGAATAGTAATAATTTTATTTATATCTACTATTTATATTATTAAATTAAATTTCACATTTTATATTATTTATATTATTGAATTGTTTAGTCATATTGAATATTTATATTAAAATTGAATTATTAGTTATGCCATAAAATATTTGTGTTAAAATTTTATATTGGTATCAATTTCACATTTTATTTTTAAAATAACTTTTATTAAAAATAATATTTTTACATTTAATATATTTTTTAATTCCAAAATACATAGTGACACGAATCTGAAGATAATTGAAACAACTAAGCAAGCAAAGAAGCTAACCAGTATATAAAAAATTAATAAATAAATTATGAGGTGATGAAAGTTAATAAAAAATTTGATTAAGGCGGACAAATTTTATTACGATGGGTGACAGTGGTTATAAGGACTCAAAATTATTTTTTAAAACTTAACTCGAACAAATATATTCGATTCGATTCGATTCGAATTCCATCTCACTCGACTCGATTCGAGAAAACTTCAAATAAAGTTAGGATGATAAAATGAGATTCGAAAACTCGATTAACTCGAAAATTTTCGATTCGATTCGATTCGATTCGATCAAATGCTCACCCCTAGTTGTTGTTATAAGTTAAAAATTTGTGTATTTATCTATTTCATTAGGTTTAAAATGTTACATTTATAATAATTTTACAATTATTTTTTATAACTTTGGTTAAATTGAAGTTATAGCAAATAACATGTTTTAATAAAATGTGGAAAGAGGTAATAATATTGACAGAATGATCGAAGTGACCAAAATAGTTCTTGTAGTACTATACTGAGAATTTACGCATAGTATAAGGGCCAAAATAGATAGTAAACTTAAATTTTTAAAAGAAATAAAGAAATAATTTCAAAGCGATTCCTGGCTCACTACTGCTTTGATTTACATTCTTTTTTCTTAAAATCAGTGTGTTTGGAGTCGATATGACATGGAAAAGATGGGTAGTGACTCGATCGAAAAATTGTATTGGCTAACTTTATTTACATTAGAAAGAAAACAAGACTTGCAAAGAACAAAAAAAAAGTCAAATCATTCCCAATTAGTTTCAATTTGTTGAGAGGATTACATAGCAAAATCAACATGATCCTCTAAAAATTAAAGAGATGTATATATACATGGTTTAATTATAATGGGTTGAATGATCATCGAGAGCTCAAAATTTTAATCTAATTTTGTCGGGACGAATTTTAAAATTTAAGATCAAATTTTATATTTTAATTTTGACATAATTTTATTTTTTATCTTTATAATGTCATTAATTATTTTAAATAGTTAACATTTTAATTATGTCAATTAAAATAATGTGTGTATTTTTTCTTAAAATTCTCTTTTAAGTAAATTATGTCTTAGTCATCTTCTAACTAATCATACTAATATAATTTTTTTGTTGGAATGAGTATGTTTAAGAAAATTTCTACCTCAGCATTTTAACCAAACTATTAACTGTGTTAATTATTTGAATTTATTAATTTATTACTTAATCATTTTCTAACTAATCATACTAACATATATATATTTATTAGAATGAGTATATTTATGAAAATTTTACTTTAATAGTTTAATTAAAATTATTAACCATTTTAATTATTTGGAGTAACAAATTATTATATTATAAAAATAGATAAAAAAATTATTTCAAATTAAATTATAGTGAATAAATCTCAAATTCGAATATATTAAAAAACCAATATCATAATTTGTCATTATAAAAGTAGATGAGAAAATTATAAAAGGATGAAACATTTCGCTTCCCCATCCTCTCCTTCCCCTGCTTTTTTTCTCCCGCAAGGTCCTAGTCACTTCTCTTCTCTCCTCAAATACCCCACCCACCCAACTAAATAAATTAATAAATGAAAAATGCTGGGCTAAGCACTTCCCTTTTGGATTATTTTTAAGAATTTAATTTGGTCTCTCCTCAAAGGCCCCACCCACCCAACTAAATAAATTAATAAATAAAAAAATGTTAGATGTCAAATGCTGGGCTAAGTACTTCTACGACGCTTAAAAGATGTATTTACTTTTGGTTATTTTTAATTTTTAAATATAAAATTTATTTTGGTCTTTCAAAAGTTTAATCTTTCATATACTCTCTTTAAGTATATAAAAGTATTAATTACTATCCTAGTTAGTGGAGTTAAAATTTGTTAGTTCCTTATAATCGTGACAATATTTTATTATTTGAAACAATTAAGTAAATACTTTTATATGTAAAGTTATTATATAAAACATAATTTCATATAAAATTATTTTGTAAATAAACACAATTTTATGAAAAATATTTTATTAAAAATATATTCATATGAAAAGGCATCTTATAAAAAGCACTTCTATTTAATTTTTATATTAATCATTATGACTATTTTGATTGAAGTGTTAAGGGTTTTGTAGTATGTTTGAGGTAATATAAAATTTTAAAGAAAGTGTTAGGAACATGTCTTAAAACACATCATATATGTATTTGGCTAGTAAAATACAACTTCATTAATATCAAGAAAACCAGGACAACACTCAAAAGTTTCTGTAACAGTAAAACATCTACAAACAAGAAAAAACCCCAAAATTTATTATGAGGTCCAACTCAAAAAGAAATTCATAAATCTTGGGCAGGGTCCAAAAAAAACTAGTGAGGTGTAGGTAAGCCATCCTTGTTGAGAATGTGAACCAAAGAGGATGGGGGTGTCAACACCCAATCTTCAAAGCACATCCCCTTACTAAATTGGTATGCAACCTAGTCAGCCACTGCATTAGCTTCTCTATTAATTTTGTTAATCACGATCTGTTCAAAACTGTACATCATCCTCTTTACTCGTTGTACATATGGATAAATTCTCCGATGTTTACAAACTTTTGTATTTACCATCTCCTTTTGTAAGATCTCAGGATCAGCTTCTTTACAATCATCCTTTTTGCCAACTTCAAAGCTTCATACAAAGCCATAGCCTCAGTTTCCAAAACACTACCAACATTCACCTTGGTAGCATAACCAGCAGAAAGCTCATCTTACTCATTCCTCATCACCACTCCAACTCTAACCTTGTCTTTCCCTTTAAAAGCCCTATCACAATTAACTTTTACCCAACCTTTACCAGGTCTTATCTGTCTCCCTTTTCCCTTGTGGCTTGCACTCATAACAGGTTTGAGGCATTCGTCTTATCCCCCTTCAACACTTCTCCAACAACATCTTTAATTCTTGCAATACACTAAAGAGGATTAGGTTCTTGTTTCTTAAAAATCTTTGCACATCGAAACTTCCAAATCCACCAAGAAGAAAAAGCTATATATTCACATCTTGTTTACATCTACCTCCTTCCTCCGTCATAGTGGCCGAGCTAGAAAATTTTTTTTGGGCCGAAATTAAATTGTATATTTTTACGATAGTAAAAATGTAATTTCATCATTTTAATATCATATATCTTTATAATTTTGAAAGGATTTAAATCAAATTTTTATCATTTTTAAGGGACTAGTTGCTATTTATCAAAATTGGAACTCAAATCCCCTCCATATTATACTCCCTAAACCTGGTCACATAAGAGTAAATCAAGCTAAATTTTTTCATATTCAATTCCACAAAAAAAGATCTTTCCTAATTTTCTTCATCCAAAGGTTCCTATTTGTAGCTATGAAATTGTTACAAACTCTCCACAAAAAATGTTTAATCCTTGGAAGAACTAAAATACTCCTAATCCATTTCCAGACCTTCTCATTAACCACATTTGAAGATGATAGAGCCTTCCTATTCTCATTTGAACCTTTTTCTTTGTACTTGGTCAAACCAAGCGATCCCTTTCATTCCCTCCCATAGTTGTAATCTTTTTAATTTGCTTCTCTTTTTCCTAAATGATGACCTTAGTAATGCTATCCAAAACCCATTTCTCCTCAAAAGAATTCATAATTTCTATATAAAGTAATTTACGAAAGTAGGTTTTATTGTAACAAATAATAAAATATCTCCTAAATAATAAAATATCTCACAAATACTAATATTTTCTAACAAGTACCAAAACTAAACTGTGTTTTTCATTAAGAATTTCAGTAAATAGTTGATGGTTTTGGTAATTGTTAGAGAATATTGTTATTTGTGAGATATATTGTTATTTAGAGGATATTTTGTTATGTGTCATATAAAGAGATTGTTAATCGATGACGTGGTATGTTGACTTCAAGTGTTGATCTAGATGTTGATCGGCATTGAGGGATCAATATGCCACGTTGTTGTTGAAAAAAAATCCATTTAAAAATCGATTTTCTCTCACAGAAAAAAATTAAAATTTTAAAAACTGAGTTGGTTTGTGATACTTATAGCAATAAACATTTTTTCGAAAAATACTTGTGCTTTGTGTGAAATGAATCCTAGACATTGTCGGTTTTCAACCAAACAGCCTTCTACATTATTCTTGTAAAATAAATTTCTTTGAGTGTGAGCTTGAACAATCACAAACCAAATACAGTATCAAAAATGATTCATTTCTTTCAGTTGGTGTTAGCTCTAGTCTTTCAAATATTTTGTTATAACAAAAAGAATATTAAAAATCCCCTACTTAAATTTGCAAAAATTGTTTATAAGTCTTTAAAATTATTTTCAAAATGTTGGACAAAATAAATTGTTAAAAAGCCTTGAATTAATCTATCTTTTAACAAGTTTTTGAAGTCTGAAGGACTTCTACCAATACATAGGTGGGCAAGTATCGATAGAACTCAAGATGAAAAGATCTTAAAAAAGCTACAAAATTCTACCGGTAGAACTCCTAGTTCTACCGATACAACTCTAGGTTCTATCGATACAACTCGGACTTCTATCGATAGAACGCACTCCATTGTGCAAGGTAGTTTTGGCTTAGGAGATCTACCGATACCCTAGTTCGATCTATCGATCAACCAAAGTTATACTGATACCTTGAGGACTTCTACCGAAACAAGTCAAAATAGCAGCCAAAGTTCAACCTCCCCTACACTTCTACCGATACTCTAATGGGTTCTACCAATACCAAATGACACCCTCAGAGTTCTACCGATACAGGAGAACTTCTACGGATAGAATAAGCCCAAAGATCATATTTTGGAAAGACTTCTATCGATACAAGATTCCTTCTACCGGTACAACGAAGCTGCAGGCTGCATTTAATGCTAGTTTTTATGGCTGCAACGACTAATTTGTTTCTAACAGCTACAAGCACCCACACGGTTGTTAGAGGACTTAAATACAATGTCAAGTCTCCCCATTGAAGTCAACAAAAGACAAGAAACAAGTGCCTAACTTCTAAGAACTCAATTTTCCAGTCTTTCTCAATCTTTTACTAAATATTTCTTGTACACACTTGTGGGTTAAGTTTTCTATATTATTTTAAGTGTTTTAACTTTGTGTGGGAGTGCTTAATTGTTGATTATCTACCTTTTAGAGGTATCATCTTATTCATCATTATTTTTCTCTCATTTGTGAGGTGTTACTTAAGGTTTTGGTAGAAAACCTTAAGGGGAAGTGGTTCTATCTTACATTTGAAAATATAGGGATTTGTAAGGTTAATCCTTGTTCTTAAGGGTTCAAATCTAGTGGATTTGAGAAATCCTTAGTTGAGGAAAGGTAAGGTAGTGGATGTAGGCAATTGAGGTCAAACCACTATAATTTCTTGAGTCGTTTGATTTTTGCCATTTCTCAAAAACCTTTTAAAACACCAATTCACCCATTCTTGGTGTATTTCAATCTCAACAGTAGGAAAGTAATTCACTCTCAATATAAACCAACAAAATTGTTATTCCCAAAAACTAGAATTTTTACTTAGAAAATAAATTCTCTCTACTTTCTGGTAGAATAATAATATCTCAAAGTTATGTGAAACTTGTTTAAATAGCTCTACTAGTGTCATCTATTTATAGGGAGAGATAGGAGAATTTTGGTTGAATTAGTAAAACACAAATAATACTTATTTAATAGAAAAACTAGTCTACTAGATTAACTAGAAAAGGAGGGCGACACTGTTGGACGTGGTGCACTAAATGTAGTACATTCATTTGTAATCTTATAATTTTTTTGAACAGATTGGTTAATAAAGTTATTTATGGATTACATTAATATTCTTTGTATAATGTTCTCATGTGGTTTTGCATAAAAAGCAAAATAAAAGCAGATATTTGCTCAATGGTTGTCTAATGTTTAATCTAATACTAAATGATATTACGTGGTTGGATCGTAATACGAAAAGATAACTTATATTAGTAGACGAACTGTAACACCCCTCAACCGTCTCCATCACCAAATTAGGGTTATAGGAAGTTACACCCATTAATAGAACAATCATAGATTATTTTAGTTTAAAATTTTACTTTTAAATCGATAATCAATAATTTCATTCAATAAACATGCCATTCAAACTAAAACGTGACTTAAATCGAGCTTACAAAGCATTAAAAGTGATCGAGAAACAACCAAGGACTAAATTGAATCAAAATATGAAAATAAGGTAAAATTGAAAACACACGCGGCCTTGTGACAGGGCTCTGCCTGTGTGGAGCAAAGACATGGTCGTGTAGCCAAACCATGTAACAACCTGTGCCCGTGTGGACCAGCTTGCACCAAAGTTCAAAGAAACCACACGGGCGTGTCATACAACCGTGTGGGGAATACGACCGTGTCACAGGTCGTGTGTACCCAAAAACACCTTTAAATATAAGACATTTCACATACCCTTTCTTAGGTGTCAAGCCATTCATTAAACAACATCCAAACCTATTCAAAATGTGCTAAAACATACCAAAATACACCAATTCACAATCAACCTAAGTGCCTAACCAATATGCCCTCATTGGCACCACAATTTAAACATAAGCAACCAAAACATTATCAACTAATTAAACTTATTCAATCATCAACCAAGTTCTATATACCATATACTAAAAATCATCCATTAATGCCAAACTATCAATTGCAAACATGTTTCATTCTAAATTCATGAATTACTAAACCAAAAAGACTATTTCAAGAACATTCACGAAATAAAACATAAATTGACAAGTTACCATTTCCATGATACCAAATATCAAATTATGTTTATAAATCAAATGGCACAAATCATTATTTTCCAAAATAGAACCAAAATGATATTCCAAGCCAAATTTACTATAATGCCCTCCACTCAACTCGATCAAACGGATCAAAATTTTGGGTGTTACGCCTAAGGGCTGACATACTTAGACTCTTCTATTCACCTATGTTGTAACACCCTAGCCCGTATTCGTCACAGGAATAGGGTTACGGAGCGGTTACAGTAAAAACATAACTTTAAAACATATATTTCCAAACTTTAATATAAACATATCATAATCCATGCATAAACATGCATATCCTCCCTTAATCGAGCCCTCGAGGCCTTAGAAACACTTTAGAAATGATTCGGGACTAAATTGAAAACATTTGAAACTTTAAAAAAAAGTTAAAAAATTGAACTATAGGTGTCACACGGTAGTGTGACTCACACACCCGTGTCAGCCGTGTGACTCACACGCCTATGTCTCAGGCTATGTAACAATTGGAACAACGGCACACGGTTGTGTCCCAACCCGTGTCCGTGCCTATGTAACTCTCTAAGTTGGGTCATACGGCCAAGCCACACGCTCTTGTGCCAGGTCGTGTAACACTCAAAATGACCTTACACACTAGTGTGTCAGGCCGTGTGCTAGGTCGTGTATATGCCTAACTTGTAACCTTTAAAAACTACAGGGGACGCATGGCTGTGTGTCACACACGGTTGAGACACATGCTCGTGTCTTAGGTCATGTGGACATGAAATTGGCCAAAATCAAGCCATTTCCATCCCTCATTTCAAGCATGTACCTACAAGCCATTTATACCTTTGACCAAGGCATCGAAACATACCAAAACATGCACAAAATGACCAATTCAAAATATACCATACTTGAACTATAAGCATATTTGATCACATTGCTACCATTTCAAAATATACCATACTTGAACTATACCATGTCAATACAAACTTACTATTTAGACCATTACCCACATGCATCAAAATCACATAAGTGACACAAACCAACCATTTCCAAATGGTACCAAACAACTAACATATATAAACACATACCAAAATCAACACATAACATTCAACTCAAACTTTAAACATAAATCCACCTATACATGCCATTATAACCTTAGCCAAAACACCAAAAACTACCGATATAATCGCTGGATAGTGTGATAGATCTTCAACGAGCTTCCAAACCGATCGAACTTCTAATTATCTATAAAACATGGGAAAGAAAACTACGTAAGCATATAATGTAGGGACATAATACCATTGAATTCATACTTTTCATAAACATAGATATACATTCATTGATCTTTATCAATTCATACCTTTCCATATGTTCATAACATAGTCGATTGGAACACTTGCCGTTCCTTCCCTTTTCATGCCCGTTCAACCATTTAGAATAATATTGGATATGTGGGAAAGCTCACACAAAGTGTGCTAAACATATGGTCGAAACCATTCCTTTTTCTTTTCCTTTACATCATTGCTCACTCGAGCCATAAAATGGGTCTACTCACACAAGCTGACGGTCAAAATGTAAGCTATATGATGCCGGTCACACAAGCTGGCGAGTATCCACAACAAATATAGGACCTCAGCCATCGATAGGACACTCAAGACCAGCACCCAAAACATGGTAACCCTAATGACATGTCATTTGTATCCTATATATTCCAAATGTTCAAACGGGGTTCTGTAGTCGTCGTAACATTGTTGGATTTCCACAATTATTTACATGATAAATAGCACAATGACATATGGATCAAAATAACATTAAATCGTTATTTAAACATACGAACTTACCTTGATAATAAAGATGTCAGAATAAGATCAACTAATCCAAGGTTTAGCTTTTCCTCTATCTAGATTCGTATAAGGTTTAGCTTGATCTAAATGAGCAAAATTAGTCCATTTAATGCTCATACTATTCAATTTAGCCCAAAATTCATACTTTTGCAAAATTACACTTTTACCCCTAATATTTTAACTTTATTACAATTTAGTCATTAAGCTCGTAAATTGAAATTTATACAATTTCATCCACATTTCATGCTAGTTGAATTACCTAGGGACTGATATCAACCCATACAAACAATCATTTCATAATTTTACTATGATATTTTACTACTTTTACAAGTAAGTCCCTAAATGATAATTTAATCAAAAATCACTTTAGAAAATTTGTTTATTTAACAATAAGGACTCATAATATTTCATTAAACTTCAAGAATCATGGAAACATGTTCATGGAAAAACCATAATCCTTTTAAATTTTTTGTTAATTAGTCCCTGGACTAGCTAGATTAAGCTACAAAGATCCCGAAAACATAAAAATCATTAAAAATAGAATCAAAACACATACCATGCAAGAAAAAGTGCAATGTCCGAACCCTAGATATTCTCTCTTTGAATATTCAGTTGAAGAAGAAACAATTTGGAGAAGATGATATCTTTTTCTTATTTAATTTTATCTTTATTTACCTTTTTACATTTTTAACCTTTAAAACATTCATAATTTCAACAAAACCACCATGAATATCCACTAACTATATAAATGATCTATTTACCATCTAAGTCCTCTTATTTTAAAGTTTCATAGCTATTTGATACCTTTAGCTACTAGAAATATACTTTTACACCTTTTTCGTTTTAGTCCTTTTTACTTAATTAAGCATGCAAATGTCAAAATTTCTTAACGAAATTTTTATACGACTCTACTAACATACCGTAGACATTAAAATAATAGTAAAATAAATATTTACTTGTCGGTTTGTAGTCCCAAAACTATTGTTCTGATTTTATTAAAAACGACCTGTTACATATGTACTAGACGAGCAATGACTTAATAAAAATTTCTAGTTTCATTTACTAAATTACCTTATGTATTCTTATTACGATTAACTCTTTGTACAATGTATGTTTTCCTTTACATTCTGAAATAAACTATGAAGATTACTATTTAAGACTTCGCCCTTTGCTATTATATGTATTAAAAGTATTACTGAATATCTTAGGCGTAGACTTAAACTTTGCCATATGACCTTCCTTATAAACTTTGACGTTAACGTATATCTTAATGGCTCTTCACATATCTTTTTCCTTTAGCCTTCCTTTAATATTCTCTCTTTGTACGCATATTAGCACAATACTTCACTCCTTTGGCATCGTTTCTCGGTGCACTCTTTACTATAAATCTCCTGCATTCAGAAGCACCCATAATAAGTTCACAAGAACTTAGTAAGGTAAACTATAAATACCTGAGTATTTCATCGTAATAAATCTAGTGCTTGACACTTGTTTTTTCTTTTTGGCGGATACTTACCAAAATCATTCCCTTCATTTCTAGATTGCGCTTACTGTATTCTCTTTTTTCATATTCTACTTATAGACCATATCTTATTTAGAATCGCTTGTCTTACCTATGGTCATACACTCATAGAATACTGTCTGATTCTTCTTCTCATTCTTGGGGGTGAGAAGGACTACGTCTACTCCTTAACATGAAACATTCATCATTAGCTCTCCTTTGCTTCAAGCTCGTCGATTTGCTCTAATACTTTTCTTTCAGAATGCTTTTAATCAGCGTTATCATCAGATCATTTCCACTAAGGCCATTCGTAAGACTGTGCCATCAAGACGTACTCTTCCTTGGACATAGATAACCACATAATTCTTCTTTGCACAATAGATAGATAGCCATAAAGGCATCCAAACACATACACAAGATAAGCATAGAGGCGCCCATACAAATAGATAGCCACAAAGGCATCCACATATATTAGACTTCACCATGAGAGCGCATTTAACAGAATTAGTCACGAAGGCTCTCATATAACAAAATCAACCACAAAGGCTCTCATATGATAGAATTAGCCATAAAGACATCCATTTTAACATATTTGCCATGAAGGCGCATTCACAGAGTCGGCCACTAAGGCTCTATATAATAGATATCTCCATAAAGGCTCACATATGATAGAGAACAACCATAGAGGCTTCCACTTATTAGAGAACCAAAAAGGTTTCCACATATCTAAGAACAGCCATAAAGGCTTCCACATTTTGATAAATGGAGTTTTCAATGATAAGAATTTACCTAAACTCAATGTTTTAAATTTTGCCCCTCATTGCCTAGTACTCGCCCAATTGTTTTTTTATCTTTTCCCCACATGACACCATAATCTCAGACTAGGTCTTACACTATGTGGTCTTCATATCCCTATATGATGCCGTAACCACCATGACTAGATCTTACACTATATGGTCTTCTTACTATGGCCATAGTCCCAAACTAGGTCTTAGACTATATGGTCTTCTTACTATGCCCATGGTCTTTCCTTATCAAAATTTATGTTTATCATTTCGACGGGCTCACACGTAATTAGACTCAATATACAGACTTATGCAAAGGCTCCTTATACATAGACTTACTCATGCAAATGCATTTACATTTTCAGACATGCAAATCATGTACTTGAACTTCATGTAGAGATTTACTCATGGCATACACAAACATACTTTCAGACTCATGCATATACCTTTTCATTAGAATAGAGACACATCATTACTCATTGCTTTCTCTACATATTAGAAGCACATGTAACAACCCATTTTTCAGTGGTGTCGGAAATAGTAGTTTCGCGGCCACTAAATCCGACGAGTAAGTTCATAAATATTATATTTAATATTTACGAGTTAATTGTGACTTTGAAAAGGTTTTTGATATAGTGATTTTTGTTTTATAAGCAATTTATTAAGTTTAAGTGGTAATACCTTAAGGTCAAGTGGTTTCTAAAAATAAGGTATCAAGAACTCGTTTTTATAAACCAAACGTAAATATTTTTATAATTATTTACGTAGTGTCATTAAGGTGGTATTAAAGTTTCGTTGAAAAATTTTAACGTTTCGATAGTTAATTAATTAAAAGGACTAAATTGTAAAGATGTAAAATTTAATCACTTTTTATTTGAGTGATTAAATGGTTAATTGAATGAAGGAAAAGGGACTTAAATGGTAATTAAACCATGGTCAAAGTTTCCAAGCGGTGGTGTTATGATTGAATCCACTAGCTTTTGGATTAATTGTTCTTTTAGTCTTAATTAGTTTAGGATTAAATTGTAAATAAGTTTATTTAGTTAGAATTTAATTAAATTGATGGATGAATTGGAAATTAAACCTTCATTTGATGGTAATTATGCCATATATTTATGTGATGGACAAATATGGACATGACTTTGGTGTTTTAGTTATTTATTTAACCAAGGGTAAAATGATAATTTTACAATAAAATAAAATAAAATAAAATAAAATAAAACCAAAATGTTTTGTATTCATTTTGGTGTCTTCTTCTTCACGAATGAAAAGAAGAAAGAAACCATGGAAGCTTCAAGTTTCAGCCATTCTTTTGATAGTGCATGTAAGTTCAATTTAGCCCCGTTTTCAATAATTTTTTTGTTTTTGAGATCGTTGCAACTAGGTTTAGCTAGCCCGTACCTTTGATTTTGAAACTGTTAAAGATTGTGAATATTCCCATTGATGAATATTATGATTTGTGATGTTAAATGATGAATTTGGAATGTTGATTGATAATTAAAAGTATTTTGTATGTGATTTTTTATGAATTTACCGATTAGGGACTAAATTATTAAATTAAGAAAAGCACAAGGATTTAATCTAAAATTGTTGCATATGTGGGCTGATATGGGTGCCATGAATATTTGGCTGTCATAATTTGGCATTAAAAATGGTTAATTTGCATGTTTTGGGCTGAGAGACTAAATTGAATAAACGTAAAACTTTAGGGGCAATTTTGTAAAAATTTCAAAAAGACCAAATTGCATGAAATGATTTTTTTATTGTCGAAATTAATATATTGAATGGAATTATTAATTTAGGTCAAGATCGGGTGGAAAATCAAGGAAAATGGAAAATTACCAAAATTTCCTTGAATTTTGATATTTCTGCAATTTAGCCAGGTAAGTTCATATGAACTGTATTCTGTAGAATTTTGATTAAATTGAATATTAGTATGTGATTATATTGTGATTAAATCAATATATATGTGTTTTAGTATGCAATTTACAGTGTTACGAAACGACGTAAATCCAACGACATACGACGATTATCGAGTCCCGTTTGAACCTTAAGAATTCATAGGATACAAATGACATGTCATTAGGGTTACTGATTTGGTTGAGGTCCTGCATGTGTTGCAGACACACCACAACTCTTATGATCTTACTGATTTTCAGCTCGTATGAGCTTATCGATTCTTAGCTCGTATAAGCTTACCGATTCACAGCTCGTGAGAGCATACCAATTCATAGCTCGTATGAGCATACATGTATAGGAATTGACAGATTACAATTTAGCACACTATGTGTGAGTTATCCCAAGTATCCAACGATATTCAAAAATGGTTCAACGGGCAATGTTTTGTTACGAGATGATATGAGTTTGATACAAACTATTAAATGTATTTACATGAATTACATGGAAATGGTTTTACATGATGTATTGATACATGATATGAATGTTACATGTATATGGAAATTTGATTAATTGTTTAGTTCATTCATGACTATTGATTCATATATGAATTTACATGACTAACATGGTTGGTGTATATGTGCTTAGGCTTTGGGCAAGTTGTGGTTGGATTATACCACGTTAAAATTATAAGTTATGCATTAAAATGATAAATGCCTAAATGGAAATATGCTTGTGATCATGAAAGGGTGGTAAGGTTTAAATTATGTAATTCCTATTGAAATGGTTTACCATGTGGTTAGTTCCAAAAAGAATTATGTTTAAATGCACTAGTCTGTGGCTATGATTGAATGATATGCTTATGTCTTGTGTGTTATGCATATAAAACGGGTGTGGAAAGATAATGAAATAGTAAGTTTATACCTGAAGTGTAGAATGATGAAAAAGGGAGTGATGTATTGAATTGATGTTATTTGAGCTAATGAGACTAAATGCAATGGAAAATAATGAAATGCAAATGAAAATAAGGAAAATTTTAAAGGGTTTAAAGTTATTTAAAATCCTACTATGCTAGGGATGATATGTATAAGTGATGCTATAGATTTATTCACCTTGTGAGTTGTTGAATATAGCTTCATGAATATTACGGTATCGATATTGGATTATTCTTGATATGTATAAATTTCATATTTAAAAGGAATTGATATGATTAAAGTTTATACGAGCTTACTAAGCATTCATTGCTTACATAGTTGTTTTCCTTTACTTTTTAGATTATCGAAAACTCGATCGGGTTGGAAATTAGTCAAAAATCTATCACACTATCCATCGGCTCACTCGGTACTTTCGGTTGGTTTAGGTTTGGTTATAATGGCATGTATAGCTTATTTTGGCTAATGTTGGCCTATATGTTTTGTTGTGATTATAGCCATTTGAGTTGGCTTGTGTTTTGGTATATTTTGGTATGGATATATGTGGCCTTAATTTGGTTGAGGTGTGGCTTGATTGGTGGTTGAATGATAAAAGGTAAAATGATAGTTATATGTGCATTTTGTATAAGTGTTTGGTGAGTTGATGAGTTGGTCCTGACTTGGTACCTTGTTGTGCAAGACATATGTCTAAATATGTTAGAAATTGAAAAGCATTTTTAACATCAATTGGTATGTTTTGGTAAAGTGATCTACATGATATGTAATGACGCAATTAACCATATAATTTAGTTGAACATTTGGTTATATTGGATACATGGCTAAACATGTTTAGAATTGTCATTTGAGGTGTCTAAGGGCATATTGGTTGTATGTGAACATACTACATGTTTAAGGCTTGATTTTGCTTATTTTGGATGCCGTAATATGGCTTGTTTATATGCACAATGTTTAGTGTAGGTGGATGCCAAATTGGGTGAGAAATATGGCTTGTAAAATGACCTATGTTTGTCCACATGGGCAGAGACACGGCGTGTGCCTCAGCCGTGTGTGACACACGACCAGCTGACACGGCCGTGTGTCACTTGTAGTTTTTAAAGGGTTGCAAGTTAGGCTATTAGATGACCTGGCACACGGGCATATGAGGTTACTTTGAAGGGTACATGGCCTAGCACACGGGCGTGTGACTTGCCCGTGTGACCACGTCAGTGAGTTACACGGGCACGGACATGGGCTGGGACACAGCCGTAAGTCCCTATTTTTAATAACCACACAACCTAAGACACGAGCGTGTCTCTTGGCCGTGTGAGTCACATGGCCGTGTGATCCCTGCAGTTTGTAAATTTTCATCTTTTTTTGAAAATTCTCTGAGTTCCCGATTTAGTCCCGACTTGTTTCTAATGCGATTTTAGGGCCTCAAGGGCTCGTATAAGAGACAATATGAATGATTTTGTTTGGTTTTTGATATGAATATTGTTAATATATGTAATGTTCAAAGTTCTGTTTGTTTGTACTGTAAACTCCAGTAATACTCCGTAACCCTGTTTTGGCGACAGATACGGGTTAGGGGTGTTTTATCACATCTCATCATTCATCAGTTATTTCAAAGAATCTACTCTTTACACTTGCATATCTTATGTTTTCATTTCAAAGACTAGTCATTTAGGAACAAAAGAGATTAACATTGAAACATACCTAAAGTGTCAGTTTAGAGACTCACCTGTTAGCCTCAAAGGCAACTTAAACTTCAAATCTAACCTTTCTTTATAATGTTGTTAGCTTGACTCCAGATCCTTTGCCTAGCCAGATGTTGTAGCTTCCTTAAAGAAGGCAAACTTCTCAACAAAATTAGAGCTTTCAGACTTATCTATTAGAGAGAGAGATGTTTCTCTCTACCATAAGTCTCATATTTAAAAAGAAAGGCAACCCTCCTTTAACTTAGCCGAGTACTTTTTAACTTAACCCAAATCTTCTCTGGAATTAGGCAAATGTCACATCAAAATTAAGCTATTTTTTACCATTTTCAGCCACTTTTCAGAACTTACTTAGCTATCTCGTTAGCCTTCAACTTTCCTAGTTCTCATTTAGTTAGTTCCAAACCAGCCTATCTCCTACATTAACTGACATGGGACCACTTTAGTTACGTTTATGCTATATCATGGGCGTATACCTATTCCTTTAGTTCATTTCTCTCATCGTCATAATTTGACTGAGAATTCATGTCCATTCATTTATATCAAAGTTTGCCCAATCTTGTACGCCTAAAAGAGTGAATTTGGGAGGTTACCATCTCACCAGCCATATTTCACCTCATCCTTATTATGATTCCTTAACCTTGCCTATTACAGAGGGCCTTATAGATAGAACACTCTTGGTTTGTCTATTTTAAACGCCAAGATAAACTCTTGGGCGAGCATTACTTCGCCAATCATGCTTACTTATAGCCATGAATTTTATCACATATAGTTACTTACATGTTACTCTTTCTTAATACATTACACGTACATTTCTCAAAATTTGGTTGTTACTCATTCAGATCGTCTTATACACTATTCATACTAGTGTTCCTTTCCTTTAGTTTAGATTCTGCCTGACAGAGCACTCTTAGAAAATAACTTACACTTAATAAAATCCCTTTTTAGGCATTAAAACTAATTCCTTAAGCCTTATACACATTCTCAAAACTTTCTTCTTGTGCCTTACTTTTACGAATGTCGTTATGTCACTGGAACTCTACTGGGCAGGGTGTTACATTTACCACATTCAACGCAAGTATATCATGAAACATGAAATTTAACATTATAAACCAACTTTAACCATATTACAAATCCAACTCAAACTTTAAATTCATCAACTTCAAAACCCTATATACATGCCACAAAATTGAAATAATAAATCAAAATCTACCGAGACAAAAGCTTGATAGTGTGAGCCTTGAAGTTGATCTATCTGCCAAGTTTCACAAAACGTTAACTATAAAAAACAAGGAATAATCAAATTAAAGCTTAAGTAGCTTAGTAAGTTCATAGCTAAAATTCAAATAAACTTACTTCAGCTAAATATTTGAAAATTAAAATCACTTAAATTAACTAAACCTGTCAATCATTTAAGAGAACACATGGAATTAGTACCAAAGTAGTTCATCATATACTTCATGCTTGTTAATTGTTCAATTACAATCATTCATAATACATTTCATCACATCCATACTAAAATGAACATTTTTTCATGATTATATTTTGATACAAACTTTCTAATGGATAAGTACCGAAAATATCAAATCATTATATGATTAAATACAATTTTTTATAGCCCAGTGAACAATAGTAACATGACCCAGATACTCGGGTACCCATATCACACCAAAGAGCATTGAATTGCTAACAGAGGCACCGAAGTGTAATTAGAGGCATCGAAGTGCAATTAGAGGGGTGGTAGTGCAATCCTATACAAGTGCACGTTCTAATCCTATTGGCATGTCAATCATATTCTAATCGTTTACTGCGTTCAAACGAGCATTTTAAATGAATTCATCACATAAAGAAATCAGAGGCACTTCCACATAAGTAATTCCATATACTGAATAATTTACATTCATTCAAAAATCATACCAATCATATTTCTCAATATTCAATAGCTCAGAACTTAGTCTGTACCCACCTTAGTTTTCGTTTATAATAAATTAATCTCAATGCATAACATATACAATCTCATAATTCCAAGATTTTATAGCAAGTAATAAGTACAAAATATATTTATTAATACACGATGAACTTACCAAAATACGATAGCTATCAACACGCGACGACCTTTCCTTTACCACATTTATCAACTGATAGATCCGTTTCTTGATCTAAATATAATAATTTTATTCAATTAACCAATTCCATATAATAAAACACTTAAATTTACATTTTTGACCCTTTAACAACATTTTACACGCTTACCCAAAACTTTTACATTTTATACAATTTAGTTCCTAAAAGCGAAACTATTTAAAATTTCACATTTAACCTCTAACATCTAAAATTGATCCTATCAACACCTCAAATCAGCCTTTAAACATTTGAGAATTTCTCAAATTTACATGCTGAATTTTATAAACTTTCATATTAGTCCCTAAGTTAAAAAATAATTAAAATTCCTTTACAAAATAGTCTTAAAAACAACCAAGATTATGAATATTCCAACTAACTGCAAGAACATCTTAAATTCATTAATGGCGAGTCCTAAAACATTCAAAAATTTTAGAAAATAATCCTTGGGTTAACTAGATTAAGCTGCAACGATCTCAAAACATAAAATTTATGAGGAACGAGTAGGAAAATTACTTGAATGTATAAGATTTAGCTTTGAGATTTTTGTTTTTTTTCAGTGCTAAACTCACTAATGAAGATGATGATATTTTTATTTTATGATTTTACTTATTAAAAGTATTTTTAAATTTAAAATTAATGTATTGTAGAGACCTATTTTTACCCGACCCAAACAAACCAAATCTGAAACCAAAAAAAAGAAAAAAGAAAAAAAGTAAACCAAAAGTTAATAAAAGTTTATTAAAAAAAGAGGGGTCCATTTACAAAAGACAAGCCCAAACCTAAACTACCCTAAGCCAATTTGCTAGCCCAATTACCTAAACTATCCAGAAGCCTAAATATAGACCCAAGCCCATTATCTTAAACACATCAAGGAAACCCTAAAAGCCTAAAGCAACCAGCACCGTTGCCTCTGCCATGTTAGCAGGCACGCCTCCAGCTGTTACCCGTACCCTTCCTTGCCACTACCACCTGCAAAAAGAACAGAGACAGGGAAACAGAAGCTGAAAAAAAGAATAGAGAAAGAAAACAAATAAAATATTTTGTAATAGATGTTTGACTATAAAAATCGAAGATGATTGTGAACATTCAAAGAAAAGAAAGGAGAAAATAGAATACAAAAAAGAAAAACAAAAGGTAGAAAAAAAGGTAGTCCATTGTGTTCTGTTATTTTATTTTTTCTTTCGAAAAATATAAAAAATAATAAAAAATTTAAAAATCTTATCGGTTGTTGCTGCCTCTTTCATCGCTGTCGTGAGAGGCTTCTCGCCGACTTGAAAGGTCTTTGAACCCATTAGGGTTCATTGATGGCTTTGTTGGAGAAGGGAAATTGAAGGGTTCCCTAGGATTTTTAAGAATTTTGGTGGGGTTTCAGGGGTGTTTAGCCTTAGATCTGGGTTAAGTGAGTCGAAAGGGTAAAAAATAGGGCATTTTTGTGAACTCTGGCCATCGGAGGCGACGGTCTTCGTCCCTGATGACCAGTGGCTGCGGTAGAGGCTCACCGGACCTCATGGTTGGCCGGAAGGTTGTTTTGAGAGAAAAAGATGAGAAAGATTTGTTTTTAAATGCAAGGGAGAAATGAAAATTTTCAAATTTTTTTGACTTATATAAGGCCTTGGTACGATATCGTTTTGGCCTGGCTTCAGAAGACCCAAAGCAGCATTATTTTGAAGTGTGAATCGACGACCCGGCCCGGATCCCTGGGATCCGCGTGTTGTAGAAATGAGAGGTGTAATTACTTCCCTGGTCCCTCCGCTTCTGGATATATTTTAATTTCATCCTAATTCTTTTTTTTCTTTTTGCACATTTGGCTTTTTACTTTAACCCTTTTGTATTTCAGTCCTTTGACCCTATGTTTACCCACTAAAGGAATGACACGTGTACAGGGGTTGGAAAAATAACCCTTCGAGTCCCCGTATTTTGCTATTTTATTTTAATTCGATCCTTTATGTTTGGTTTTTTATGATTTATACTTTAGATTTTGTTACATATTCAATTTAGTCCCTTTATTTAATATTTTATTTTTTTTAATTTCATGTTCTTTTGATTTTTTTATTTACGCTTTAGCCCTTTTAAATTATGCAATCTCGAATTTTATTTTTGAGTTCTTATTTTATTTATTTATATTATTATCATGGTATTAGTCATGTCATAATTATTGATATTATTATCATTGATTAATATTATTATTACTATTATAGTTGTATTATTACTTACTACCATGATTACTATTATCTTTATTCTATTATTATTATTATTATTATTATTATTAGTTTTGCTATATTGTCATATTGTTTTTACCCACGTAGCTATTTTATTCTATTTTTGTTGTTACCATATCATATAACATGCTTAAATATTCATCTATTATCATACCATGCTTAAATAAATTAATCAGATATCGCGTTAATTGTTGCATTCGCTTTCATACGACGCATAAGAAAATAATTAGAACCGAGGTAATGTTCTTTATTTAGGGGATTCGAGAAATTGTGCCCTTAACTTACGGGGTATGACTTTCTCCTTGAGCTGAAACAATTGAACGTACTTTTAAAATTCAAAACATATAGGATTTAGGTAATAATTAAACGATGAGCATTCTTATTTTTGAGAACTCGAGATCTCGTGCCCCAAATTATGGTACATGATTTTTCGTCTCGATTGACCCGAAATAAGAAAGCTTCCTCCATGAACTTAATTTAGGTAGTAATATTTTCAATACCATCAATTAACATCATGTAAAAGGGGATCGCATTTTAAATTCTCTTTGGATTCTCAATTTTCGATGCTAAGACATCAAGTAATCAACAAGGTGTTATGGGGGTGCTAATCCTTCCTCATACATAACCTACTCCCAAACCCATTTCCTAGATTTTGTAGACCGAAAATTATCATTTTAGTATATCTAACCTTTTTATTAAAATAATTAAGTTTCAAGGTGTTCTAATCACACCTAATAAAAGGATTGGTGGCGACTCCGTCTTTGTTTTTTAAAACAAAAAGTCGAGTACCAAAAAAAAGGTTTCGACATGTATAATATGTAATAATGTCTTCCAGTAGTTGTACCAATTTAATATAAATGATTTATTTTCCAAATGAACCCTTACATAAACTTTAATTATGCACTTTAGTTAATAATAATCAATAGTGATGAAATTTTACGTGTTTTATGATTTTGTCATTGTTCTTTATTTAGCTAGCCAAACATTAAAATTCCTGCACCGAACTTCAATATACCTACATAGTAAGTCTGTAAATATTTAACAAAAATATTTACGAGCTCGGTTTTTAAAAATGAGGTATCGATACCTCATTTTTCAAAACCACTCGACTTTAAGAACAACCCACTTGTACTTAACTATTTGATCAATTAGCAAAAAATTATCAAATCAACATTCAATATAAAACTATATTTGACTCATATAAATGAAATAGTAATAATTATGGACTCAATAGTCCAATTTGTGGTCCTAAAACCACTGTTTCTGACACTACTGAAAATAGGCTATTACACGAACCTAAACATGTCCTTAGTTTAATCGGAAATGAGCAAACTAGTTGAAAGACTAATATGTTATCTTTCAAGTTCAATTGGGGAGATGCCTTGTCTGTAGCATTGGAACGAATGGCTCCCAGAAGATGGAGACATAGATATGACTGACTGGATTGATAGTACATTAGACTGGACCCAAGCAAAATAGATCCTGAACCCGTTTATGAATTTATTCACTTGTGAAGTTCATAATGTGACATACTTTGATGTAAGTAAAAATTTGAGTTCAAATAGATAAGGATCCGAAAGTTGCTGCATTGTGTATACGATTTCTGCAGTATGTAACATCATTCACATTAGTGAAATTCATTTACCAAAACATGGGTAAATGATATCTTCTCATTGGCATTACATGATAGATGAAAAGTAAACGTGGCCACAAGTCGTTCGTCTTTGTGATGAATGACTTAATTACTATTTGATAGTAATTGAATTTTCGTGAAGGAAGATGTAATGTTAGTGTGAGATAAAATATGATAATATTAGGAGAGCGGATTTATCCCAAAGAGATTAATGATATCCTACGAGGGTAACAAACTTAGGAAAAGTTTATTGGATGAGCGCTGATCGAGTAGCTTTCGTAGTGGTATGTAATTGGAGAGAGCTCAGTCATGATACTATAGTGAAATGACTTCGTGACTAAATGAGTTTGTAATTAATAGGCAAAAAGCTGGAACTTAATTATAAATCATTTGAGGCTTAATCAAATATGTACAATCAGTCCCTCTACTAGCTTGTTGAAACAAAAAATGAATTGCATGTTGAATCAAATGAACATAAATGAATATAAATGGTAAAGTTAGAGAAATGGAAAACATTCAAGAATGAATGTGATTTTCTTACTAAGTGTGAAAAATGACACGAGAATTAATTTATGGTTTTCGAATTATTAATTAATTAATTAGTTGAATTTTGAAAATGGAATTAAATTAATTTGTCATTGTGAATCCATTGAAAGTAGAAAAATTAAATATATTTTCTTATAGATTCTTTTATAATAAAGTTTCCATGATTTTAACGGAATCAAAATATAGTTAAGAAAATTATTTAATTGAGAAATTAATTAATTTATGATGTTATTTTGGAAAATAGAAAAAAAATGTATTGAGTTGGATTGAATTGTAAAGTACTGGGTCAAAAGTCTAAGAAACACTTATAATTGGACTAACATGGGAGAAGCCTAAAAGCTCCTCATGTTGGATACATGGGATGACAAAACTTAGTATATTTAACTTCTTGAGCTATCAAAAAGATAATTAAACATATTAGATCATCAATCGATCAAATCTGATCATGCATGCAAGAATCAACAACACTCATTCCAGAACCAGGATGTAACACCCTTAACCTGTATCCGTCGCCGGAATAGGGCTATAGAGTATTATCGAAAACTTACATCTCAAAAATTTTAATTATTCAAAAGTTTCAAAAAATATCATAAATCATTTCAATATCACTCACACTTATACATATTGTCGCTTATACGAGCCATTGAATCCCTAAAAACACATTAGAAGCGAATTGGGACTAAATCAGAAAATTATAGAATTTTTAGGAAAAAGTTAAAAATTTTCACACTGTAGGGGCCACATGGCCGTGTGGTTACGCCGTGTGACTCACATGGTTGAGACACACACATGTGTCTCAGGCCCTGTGGGCATTCAAAGTAGGGAAACACAACTGTGTTCCAGCCCATGCCCGTGCCCGTGTAACTCTCTGACTTGGGTCACACGGCCAAGCCACACGCCTGTGTGCTAGGCTATGTGCTAGGCCGTGTAACTGCCTGACCTATAACCCTTTGAAACCTACAGGGGACACACGACATTTCGCATGGCCGTGTGTCACACACAGCTGAGACACACACTCGTGTCTTAGGCCGTGTGGACGAAAACTAGGCCATTTTCAAGCCATTTTCCTCACCCAAAACATGGTCACTTATACAAGCCATATGCACCTATTTTCATTTATCCAAAATGTACCTAACACATGCATATTCAAGCTAGATCATTATAGTATTTAATCATTCAACCAATATGCCTCAAAGGCACCTCAATCACCACAACCAAACATACCAAATTAGCCATTTAATAACTTAATATTTACTATCTATTTCCATATCATATCATACTGCAGTGACCACATTCAAACATATCAAAACAATCATTCATAGCATGCATTTAGTTTACCATTCCACCATCCACCATTTAAGCACGAAAATGCCAAGATGTCAACAATTACAAAACCACATATACATGCCAGCATAACAACCAAATCATTAACCAAAATCCCATATTTACAAGCCAATATAATGGCTATTTCATCAAACACAAAAACCTATGCATGCTACTATAACCATGACTCAAAATTATCAAAATATAACCGATATAGCCGATGGATAGTGTGATGGATCTCTGAAAATCTTCGATCCCGAACGAGCTTTCGATTATCTAAAAACATAGAAAAATAACACAAAGTAAGCACATAATGCTTAGTAAGTTCGTAAATCACAAACAATGCTTGCCATTTCAATACATAAGCTTAAAAGTAATTTATGAATTAATCCAACATAGCTTGGCACAAGCCTAAGCATCAACAATAACTCAAGTTAGTGATTAAAAACATAACTTAGCAAATTCACTATATGATATAATAGCTTTCATGAACATAGCATATAAGGATTCACACTTTTCATTAACATGGCTATAGATGCTTTAATCATCAACAACTCATACCTTTTCATGCGTTCATGACATTACCAATGGAAACACTTATCGTTCCTTCCCTTTGTATACCCTTTGAACCACTTAGAATAATATCGGATACACGAGAATCTTACACACTGTGTGCTAACATATGGTCGAAACCATTTCTTCCTTTTCTTTACATAGATGCTCTTTCTCGAGCCATAAATGGGTCTGCTCGCACAAGCTATCAGTCGGAATGTAGCTACACAGTACTGCTTATACAAACTATCAAGTATCCGCAACACATGCCGAAACTCAGCCACCGGTAGGATGTTCAGGACTAGCACTCGAAACATGGTAGCCCTAATGACATGTCATTTGTATCTTATATATTCTTCAGGTTCAAACGTCAAAAATCATCGAAATGTCATTGGATTTTTCCATAGTGACATAATATAATAATACAAAAAATAGCATTTAAATCAATATATTAAAACACTATTTAGACGTACGAACTTACCTCGATTGTAAACGAAGAGATATGATCAACTACTTCGACACTTTTTCTTTCGCTCGAATTAAACCTGTCCGACACTTATCTTGATCTAAATAATCAAATTCAGCCCATTCAATAACCATTCTACTCAATTAAACCAAATTTCATATTTTTTCAAAATTACGCTTTTGCCCCTAATATTTTGATTTCATTATAATTTGGTCCTTAAGCTCGTAAATTAAAATTCATGCAATTTCATCCCTAACCCATGCTAGCCAAATTTCATATAGGTCCCTAGAAATTCATATATTTCATTAATTCACAAATTAAACCATGAATATTTCACATTTTTCAATTTAATCCCTAATTGACATTTTCAAGAAAATTCACTTTACAAAGGTTTTTTAACTAACAACAAAGGTTCATTTTCTTCCATTAAAAATCACAAATAACATGTATTCATTCATGGTAAAACGCTATTCATTTAGTAGTTTTGTGAATTAGTACCTGGGCTAGTTAGATTAAGCTACAAGAACTCTAAAAACATAGATATAATTAAAAACGGGATGAAAAATCATACCACGCAAGCTTTGAGAGTTGGATGAATGTTAAAGCTTCTCCAATGGCTTTTTCCTCTTCAATTTCGGTGGGTGATACATTAGAGAAGATGATACCATATTTTTTGTTTTAATTTATTTATGAAATTACTAAATTAACCTTTACCATTTACTTTAAAAATTATTAAAAAAATGTCCATAAAAGTCCACTTAATAAAGAAATGGTTTATTTACAATGTAAAACCTCTAGCCGTTTAATTTCATAGCTATTAAATCCCCTTAGCTTATAGAACTCAAGTTTTGCACATTTTTCAATTTAGTCCTTTTTATCGAATTAAACATGCAAACGGTAAAATTTCTTAACAAAATTTTTATATGAGAGTGCTAACATGTTGTAGACATTAAAATAATTATTTTTACATCAGATTTGTAGTCCTAAAACCACTATTCTAATTTCATTAAAAATGGGCTGTTACATAGGAAGTTTCCTTCCTTACACTATCCTAACATCTGTGTGTGTAGAATGAGAAACACATAAATGAATTAGAGGGTAACATATGGTTCTTCAATAATTACTAGTGAGCTGATACTAACGTAGAAGTTAGTTGAATACTGTGAACCTTACTTCGAAGAGGTTTTCTGAACTTAGGTTTTTAAAGAGTTTTTAGAGGAAATCAAGGAAGAGGAATAAAATGTAAAAATGTTTAGAAAGACCACCACTATCCTTATATACTTAAGCTCGGAGACAAGGGTTAGTGGAAAAATCAGATAATTCTACCAACTCTCTTGATTCCCATGATTGAGTGTACTTAACATAATTTAAGTTTTACCATCCATAGTAGTCTAGTTCCATTCTATCTAAATCTCAACTTAGCTAACCAAATTACCATACTTAAATAATAAACAAATATAAATAGCTACTAACTTAACGAGTTTGTCCAAAGCATCTAGGTTGGGCAGATATTTAACAGAAGAGTCATTCAAACCACAGAACCCGTCAAAAGTAAGAGTTCGCCAAATGGCACAATACACATAATTATATACTTAGCTAAGACAAGCATTTTACTTACTCATATCTATCCTTATTTTACCAATTCGTCAGGCGGGTTGTCACAATTCTCCCCCACCTAGAAAATTTCATCCTTAAAATTCATACCTATGAATAGTTGAGCATACTGATCTTTCATTAAACTTTCTCTTTCCCAAGTAGCCGTTTTTATATTATGATTTTTCCATAATACATTGATTTGTCGTAATTTAGTGTATCAAATTAAACTATTTTTTCACATTTTAGGAGATTGAAATTAAGGATTATCATTAGGATTTAATTATGTTTTAGTAAGTTTAGTTAAATTCAATAAAATGTGGAATTTGAGTCTTTTATTAACCTTAGGGGCCAAATGAGGTCTAAGGGTAAGCTAACACACTTTGTGAGTGTGCAGGAGACCATTAGAAGGCATGCTAAAGTAGTACTAATCACTATGTTGCAATACAGAGGGTTCGATGTCGCAACATAGGGAATAGAATGGAGAGAACAACAAACTAATTTTGATGTCGCAACACAGACTAGTGGTGTCATGACACAGTCTAGTGGTGTCACGACATGCCCCTAAAGATATCCCAGTAAGAGTACACTAATTGCTATGTCATGACACTGGTTTTGGGGTGTTGCAATATCGACTCTGGAATAGAAATTAAATACGAAACATGGGCATTTTGGTCTACACAATCAAACGTAAAGCTCGAGAACATCGGCGACCCTAGGGTTAAGGGTGATAACCACTTAGAATATATAAATAGACTCTTTTCGCACATGTTATGGACGTCATTCACTTAGTCTAGAATTCTTCCTTTAATTTCAGTATTAATTTTGTCTTTTCTTAGGTTTTAGTTTTATTATGTTCTTTGTTTTCTTTTCAAGAGACCTGAATTGTGAAGACGATCAACTTCTATGGATTCGCGTTTAATTTTAATACAACTAGGATCTTTCGTAAACTCTATATTGTCGATTTATTTTATATGCTTTCTCTTTACATCGATTTTATACTATCTATGAAAACCATGAGGAACTAATCCTTCTCTAGGGGATTAGCGAGTGGAGGTATGATCTATTAACTATTTAGTAGAGTTACTCAATGGATCAACTATTTGCGAAAGGAAGAATGTGAAACAAACCCTAGGCCTGACAACCCTGGGAAGCCATCAAGGTGGGAATTAATCCAAAATTGGTATGACCTATCCATGAACAGCTTCACCCTAAGCTAGTCTGGATTGTGAGATCAAAAGATCCTACTAGGGTATCGATTAATTGATTAGGAACCCGAACCGATAGTTGGTTGGAATTGCCGAAGCAAGCTAATCACCCATAATAATATTTGATTTATTCTACTTTTGTATCTCTTGAATTTTATCCTTTTATGTTATTTTATTATTATTTCTCTAAAAACTATAAGAAAACCTTTATTTATATTTATTCCTAATATAGTTTATTTAAAGTACTAATTAGATCTATTGGCGTTTAGGTTAGAATTAATTTAATACTAGCCTCTCTTGGGTACAATCCTCGAAATACTTACGAAGTGTTTCGTTGTAAACAAACTATATTACAACCTGGCCCGTATACTTGTGGACACCGCCTCAAATTCCATATATTTTTTAGTAGTATTCATGCTCTGGACGTTAGTACGTCTAGAGGCGGTCATACTTTCACCAAAGGAATCCTTTTTTTTCTAAGCTTTTTCACCTCTCTTGCCAAGATATGAATGGACTATTCGTCATAAGATAGATTCGGTTTTACCTCTAACTCTTCAATCTACACAACATGGTCTGGATTTGATCTATATCTTCTCAGCATAGACATATGAAACACATTGTGAATCTTTTACAACTATGGAGGTAAAGCCAATCTATAAGCCACTGGTCTAATTTGCTCTAAGACTTCATATGGCCCTACAAATTATGGACTCAACTTTCCTTTCTAACCAAATCTTATAATCTTATTCCAAGGAGAGACTTTTAATAACACTTTATCTCCAACTTCAAAGGAAATCTCTTTCCTCGTCAAGTTAGCATAGGCTTTCTGACGATCCCGTGAAGCTTTTAGATGACTACGAATGATAAAGACTTTTTCTTCTGTTTCACACACTAACTCAAGACATACTAATTTTCTTTCACTAAGCTCTATCCAACAAGTGGGTGTTCTACACCTTATACTGTATAGAGCTTCAAATGGAGACATTTCTAGACTGGTATGATAACTATTCTTATATGCAAAGTCAACCAGAGGAAGATACTTTTCCCAATTTAGCCCAAAGTCAATTACACAACTTCTTAACTGTAACACCCCACCTGGTGAAGCTTTAGTGTCTGGATATTGATTAAGGAAATACGTTGGATAAGATAAGTTCTGGTCGTGTATAGTATTAAGAATTTACATATAATTAGAATTTCTTGAGCATGCCTACGACGCTTGGATGTTGTAGAACATAAGGACTGACATATAGAGAAAAAGAAAATGTAAAAAGAAAATGTTTGACGAAGTAGTATTAACCCTAAAGCCCTCTTGGTGTATAAAACAGGCAAACTTTAATATGGACATAAGAGGAGTTCTAAGGTATGAGCTTACGATAGCGGTACAGTGTACCCTGTAATTTTGGCTCCATGTCGGTTAAGTTACAAAGTAAGCTGGTTAAGTTCTAACTAGACATAAACCTGCATAGTTATAAAAGAAATATGTTCAATTAAGTTTCTCGGGAGCTGAAGACCTTGATAAGACAATTCAATAGAAAGGTGACACTTGTTAGGTTTCAGTAAGGTTATAGGTTATATAAATAGATAGATATGTTGGATAGGGTAATGAAGCCCTTCTTCACTTTTGTAACATTACTATTTAGAGGGACAGGAAGGGGGATTTTTTCATACTAGGACTAAGATCTTGGGCTGCACTAGCGATTTCTCCATGATATGGTAAGGTTTATAAACCTTATTGTTAAGAAAACATAGATTTGTAGGAGTACTTAGAGAATAGTACCCATATGAGTTTATAAGTTGAAGAAAGGTTAAGGGTTAATAGATGAGTCTTAATGACATCCTTCCATTCCATTAAGCAGTGGTTGCTATGGTACCAAGTCGACTGATGAAAATGGAGTTAAAGTTGCTAATAAGATTACTAGGTGAGTCTTTAAGCCGGCTCTTGAAAATGTATTATGTATGTTAGAACCTTTTGTGAAAATAAGCTAAGAAATGCATAATGTGATGATTCTGTGAAAATATATACCTGATGAACTTGTATGAATGGTTCGTATGGAATATGGATATGATCTCTAAGGATAATGTGTCTGAATGAGTAAAGTGTATATGTGTGTTTTAATGACATGAACAAGTCTGCTGTAAATAAGTCTGTCAAGTATGGGTTTGCATAAAGAGTCTATGCCTGTCTCTGGAGTTGTCTAAAGGGGTTCATCAAGACTAAAAACAGGAATCTTTGAAAGAAAAAGTTCATGGCACTCTAAAGACCATATAGTGTAAGACCATGGTTGGGCTATGGCTTCATATGGAATATGTAAAAGATGGTTAGGTGAGTACCAGTGATAAAGGGCAAACTTTATGACGACGAGTTTAGGTAAATCCCTATCGTCAAAAACATAAATTTTTGTATAAGTGAGCCTTTATGGCGATCTTTGTTCAAAGGAAGCCTTTGTGGCAATCTTTGTTAAATAGAAGCTTTTGTGGTGATCACTGTTTAAAGGGTGCATTTGTGGCGATCTCTGTTAAATGGATGTCTTTGTGGCTATCTCAGCTTAAAAAATGCTTTGTGGAAATTCTGTTAAAATAACACCTTTGTGGCGAGACTCTTAAAGGCAAGCCTATGTGGCTAACTTTGGAAAAGAAAGCCTTCATGGCGTAATCTGAAGAAAGATTCTAATGATGACCATCTAAAGGTAATGCCTTTAGGCAGACTCTGAATGAATGATGTACACGGTATTCTGAGAGTTGGTAAGTGTGGATTAGCTTTAAAGGAGAAGCTAGTACGGAAAGTTATGGCGAAGTTTGTACAATCATTAGGGAGAAAAGTTATGAAGGAGAAACAAATGATGGAGTCCTTGAATAAGGGCTCAAGTAAAAGAGGGATTCCTCACTAAGTTCTATCGAACTTACTCCTCTTTGTTGTATGTCTTAGGTAAATGAAGTGCTGGGAAGGATGACACCAGGGATGTATGAAAGGAGTGGTGAAGTGGACACATGCATACAAAGTGGCGGGAGGGGGGGGAGGGGGAAGTGTCGCACAGGCATGTCGAGCCTGATAGAAACGTTTTTGTACAAGTTTCAAAAATCTGTTTATAAGCCTTACGATGGCTTAGTCGTGCGGCTTCATAATCTAAATCAATAATATTACTTAGAGGCTAAGTAAGTGGGATAGTATAAGCAAATGTAATGAATAATTGCTGTTCTAATTTCTGTACATAATGTACGCCCAAATGTAACTTTGACGAGTAGTATTACTAAATAAGAAGTATTTCTTTAAAAAAATTGTATGTCTTAAGCATTTATAAGTCTATAATAGTACTGTAACACCTAAGATCCAGATCCGATGAATTAGGTCGGGTTGAGGGCATTACAAGGTTTAGTATCAGAGTCTAGGTGTAACACCTTTATCCCATCTCCATTATCAGATTAATGTTACGAGATATTACAACAATTAACAAAACTATAATGCATTATCACAATCTAAAATATTTATTTAATCATCAATAATTATTAATCATTCACTATTCATAGCATAAATACTAAAACGAGACTTAAATTGAGCATTCGATATCTTAAAATCAGCTGAGAAACAAATATGGACTAATCTGAAACAAAACACAAAAGATGTGGCAAAAACTAAAAATAGGGGTCACACGGTCGTGTGACTAGGTCGTGTGACAGAGCCTAGACCATGTGGCTCAAAGACATGGTCATGTGACCAAATCTTGTAATAAGTTGAGCCCATGTAACTTAGGGTCACACAGTCATCTCGCCAGGCTATGTAACTCTCTAAGACCATGTGGGAAATCCTGCACCAAAAATCAAATAGGCCACATGCCCATGTGGGGTGACCGTTTGTGGCACACGACCGTGTGGCAGACCATGTCGCTAAAATAACTTCAAAACCAAGTCATTTCAACTACCAGTTCTTTGGTTCCAAGCCATAACATTTCAATTCATTTTTACCAATTTAATGTCCACGAAACCAACTAAAAATTTGACAAAGGCAAGTGCACCTATCAATTAATAGTATAACTACGGTGAGCATAGATATCGTTCCCACGATGACTAAAAGTACTATTAATTATCATCTTTTTAATATTTAACCAAAAAATTGGAGTGAATGATTAAAACTAAAATTAACTAAAGAACACGACGAAGAATAAATCAGGAAAACAAAGGATTAACATCCAATAAGTGAAACAATACATAGGAAAGAATCCACTTAGATTTTATCTGTCAGTATCAATCTAAAATAAACAAATTCTTTTTTTAGTATCTTGATCCGTAGAAATCCCTAAATTATGCTAATTTCTCTTTCGAGAGTAAGAGCAACTAACTCTAGTTTGATTAATTGAAATTTCTTTCTAGTTAAAACCCATATTACCGTATTAACTAGATCTATGGATCCCCTTATTAGATTTGACTCGAATTTGATAGATTTATGTCGTCCTATTTCTAGGATTGCATATAACTCTACTCAATTATGCTATATTAAACACATCAAACATGTATTAATGATCCGAAAATATTAAACCAAGAATTAAGCACACAAAATTGAGAAGAAGATCCAAGTATTTGTTACGTGAAATAAAAATCAAAAGACAAAATTCTTCATAGGATTCATCATAGGGTTCATCTCCCCTAGGTATTTAGAAAATTAGTTCATGATAGCAAATAAAAACATCTCAAAGACAATATAACCACAAGAAACAAAAAAACTCATAATAAACTTCAAAGAAATCAAGAGGAGATCTTCAATCTTGATGGAGATCTGCTTCAGAGTCGACTTCAATGGTGTTTTCTGAGTAGTTTTCTTCAATATGCTTTGATGGCTTACTCCCTTCTACTTATATTTGGTATATATAGGTCATAGAATGCCCGAAAAACCTAAAAATTGCATTTTTCTGTTGTTTGGAGTCAAAATCACGAATTTCACATGCTTTGGCACATGTCAGTATGAATCACAAGACCATGTGTCCAACTTGTGTGGAATGGCCCCGGTCGTTTATCTCCTAAAACTTGTTTTAATCTTTCAATTTTCACTTTTTTTGGCTCCCAAATGCTCTCCGAAGTATAGAAACATGAATTTAGTGGATTAGGAGTGTAAAATTCACCGTTTTACATTGAATAATCATTTAAAAATGCATTAAAAATAAGGCTAAAGCATGCTACTTTTATCACTTATCAAATATCCCCACACTTAAGCATTTGCTTGTCCTCAAGCAAAATCCTCAACCCACATTCAACTTAACTTTCTCAATTTGTCATTTTCATCAAAAATGTTTCAAGATAGTTCACAAACAATCATGAATTGGAAATTCAACCAAAAGGACACTAAAGATTCAAGCAGTCCAGGCTGAAATTTTTAAAGCACTAAAAATGTAGGTGTCTCCCATTGTCTAAATAATTACATTAAGTTCAAAATAACAAGAATTGACATCCTCACTAAGATTCACTCAAGCCCTCAAAGTGTTTAAGGATCATGAAATATGCACTCAACAATCAAACGAGAAATGTCATTACAATATGCTTGCTTGAAAATCAAATCTTCACGACTATATAATGAAAAGACACACCAATCAAGAGCTCTTTGAAAGGTTGAAATGAGGTGTACCAACCCGTTTTTAAAGAAATTAAAATAGTGATTTTGAGACCATAAATTTGATGATTAAATTATTATTTTATTAGTATTTTAATGTCTAAGGGATATCAGTAAGGTCGTATTAAAATTTTGTTAAGAAATTTTGATGTTTGCATGATTAATTAAGTGAAAAGGACTAAATCATAAAAAGTGTGAAAGTAGAGTTCCATTACTTAAAAGGGCCAAATGGTATGAAACTTTAAACTAAAGGACTTGGATGGTAAATGGAGCAATTGAGGTGATAGTGGATGTTTATGGACATGGTTTTAATGAAATTATTAAATTTTTTAATGGTTAAAATGGTAATTAGGTAAATAAGGTTAAAACAAAACAAAAGAAAAATGATATCATCCTTATTTCCTTACCTTAGCTAATTTTAAAGAAGAAGAAACCTCCATAGATTAGTGCTTGTCCAGTCAAGCTTAGATTGGTGCATGGTAAGTGTTTTTCATCTAGTTTTTAATGAATTTTATGTTTTTAGGATCGTTGTAGCTTAATCTAGCTAGCCCGGGGGTTAATTTGTAAAACTGTTAAAGATTGAGGGTTATTCCATGAATGCTTTTGAATAATTCTTGATGTTTAATGGTAGATTATGAATCCTTGTTGATAAATAAATAAGTTTTATAAAGTGATTTCTGATGAAATTTACATTTATGGATTGATTTGTAAAAATAGTAAAACTTCATGTCAAATTTCTGAAATCATGATTTATGTGTGTTAGTTTGAGTCCCTAAATAATTCGGCTAGCCTATGAGAGGGATTAAAATACTTAGATTTGAATTTATGAGATTAAGGATTAAATTGTGAAAATTTAAAGTGTTACAGGAAAAATAGTAATTTTGTACAAATATGAAATGTGGACTAAATTGAATACTAGAGGTATTAAATGGATTGGAAATTTTCTTATTAGATCAAGATAGACCATGTGCGAACTTAGATTGAGGCAAAACAAAAGCTTCAAAATAGCTCGTTTTAACTTCTACACCCCTAGTTGTCGAGGTAAGTTCGTATGAACGATTGTTATATTCATGTTATTCAAATGTATGTTATTATGTACTCATAATGTAATTGAATGATGTATATCCAAATCAATGCTGTGACGATTATTGAGTCCTGGTTGAACCTTAGGAATTCGTAGGATACAAATGACATGTCATTAGGGATTTCATGTTTCGGGTGCTGGTCTTGAGTGTCCTACCGATGGATGAGGTCCTGCATTTGTTGCGGATAATCCATAGCTCATGTGAGCAGCATCATGTAGCTTACATTCTAACCAACAGCTCATGTGAGCACGCCCATTTCATAGCTTGTGTGAGCAATGATGTAAATGAAAGGTTACTGTTATTTGTTTAAGCACAATTCATGTGAGCTTTCCCGAGTATCCGATGAAATTCTAGATGGTTCAACGGGTAAGAAAAGAGATTGAAATGGTAAGTTTTCAAATGGAATTATGCATATGCTCATATGAAAAATGACTTATCATATGGTCAATTCAAATGAGTTATGTATAAATGCACTAACTTGTGTGTTTGATGATAGGCATTATGCCAAGCTTATGGTTTAGTTGGTGTTATAATTATGGAATGGTAAGTTGTGGTTTTGTTATACAAGCTTACTAAGAATTAATTGCTTACATAGTTTCTTTCCTACATTTTATAGATTATCGGAAGCTCGATCAATTTAGAAGCTTGTTGGAGATCTATCTCACTATCCAACATTAATATCAGTAGATTTTGAATGTTTCGGCAAAGGTTATAATGGCATGTATAGGTTTAAATGTAATGGCATTTTGTTGAATGATCTAGTTGGTGAATTGGCATGTATAAGTTGTGTAAGTTAGCTTTGTTGGTACCATTGGATGCCTTGCTAGATTGTGTCATTTTGTTTAACTTATGATGCATGTTTTGAATGGCTCTTATGGTATGTTTGAATCGACATGAATATTGTCAAGTTATGGCATGTTTTGGGAAATTATTGAATTAGATATTGATGTTTGAAATTAGGTAAATGGACATGTTTAGGTAAGTCTTGATGATTGCATTTGAGGTGCCTTTGAATGACATATTGGTTAGTTAGGGGTGTTATATGGGGCGTAGGTTAAGGGTATGAAGAAGGCCAGAAAAGTTGGTTACAATCGAGAATTGAGTTGATAAACTGCCAAACTAAAAAATCAAATGCTGAATTAAAGTAATTAACATCAACAATCGAGAATCGAGTTGATAAATTGTCAAACTAAAAAAATCAAATGCTGAATTAAAATAATTAACATCAGCAAGAAATAAAAAAAAATAAATATGAGCTTTTCAAAATGAAACTAACTAATCAAGCTCAATCAAAATTTTTCTTTTTCTTTTTCTTTTCTTATTTTTTAAGAATAAAAATTAAAATTTAACAATTCAAAAATATAAAACATAGTTAGGCAACTAACTAAATGAAATCTCGACAAAAACGAAGTTAATAAAAAGGGTAATTTTACAACATACATATGGGTTATGGGTTAAAAATAATTGGTTACAAAAAAAATGTGTTAGGATGAACGGGGTTTACTAAGGGTTAATTCAATAGATAAGCTTTTTATAGGTTAAGTTGGTTAAATCCTAAGTGTCTCTATCATCTCAGTGTATCAAATCCATAATGTGGTCTCAACATGCATAATCGAAGCAAGTTCTAGAACAACAAATTAAGTTGACACATTCATAACCAATAATAAAATGAGAAAGAAAATATATGCTCTATAGGCTCAAAAACTCGGGAAAAATTATAGTTATGATGTCAAACTTGCAAATTTAAAATTTCAAAATAATTTTTTAGTTCAGGGAGACAACCTAAAATTGTAATTTTTAAAAAACAACTTATCATGCTTGACTCTTTCGTGTATTAAAGTATAAACCACACAATGCACAAAAATTCACAAATTATTCCAAAACTGAACCCATAAAAACTCCAAATTAAAAGAAATTACTTAAGCAAAAACAATAATTCAGGGGCTATATTGTATAAACATATAAAAACCTCCCCACACTTAAGATGTACATTGCCCTTAATGTACAAACAATTAAAATCACAGAAGAAGTACAATATCATAAAGAGGAAGAGAATTGAAACTACCTTGAATTTGGATGAATTCGTTGGAATATTGAAAACCGGAATCGTGGGAGATTCTAAATGAAATGCATGTTTATGAGCAAACTAATAAGAAAATAGACAAAACAAAGAGATAACAAAATAGAAAAACATCTGGAAAAACAATAAAATTACAACGCATAATAAAATCAAATCAAATCAAATCAAATCAAATCGAATCAAATCAAATCAAAAAATAAAATCAAAATAAAAAATAAAAAATAAAAACAAAAACAAAAACACAAACACAAACAAAAATATAAAACTAAATTAGATCACTTTTATTGGGGTATAAATGAAACAAGAGATGAAGAAAAAAAACTAGCTTTAAAAAAAGAAAAAAAAAATACATGGCCATGTGTCACGCCATGTGAGCTACATGACCGTGTAGAATCACCCAGACTGTGTATGATAAAAAAAGTAAAAATAATCCCAGTAACCACATGGCGTAGGAGACACCCATGTGCGAGCCTGTGTGGGTCACACAGTCTACCACACGCTTGTGTACAGGACGTGTGGATTAGACAACCGTGTCACCAGGCCTTGTAACTCTCTATGCCTGTGTGAGTTAAAAGAAAATTGAAAATATTAGCTCCAGTTTTCATACGGCCTGTGATATGCCCGTGTGTCTAGGCCATGTGTCGCACACATTCGTGTCTTTAGGCCGTGTGGATCACCCTAGACCATGTGGACCACTTTTTTTTAGTTATTTTTTATTTTTTTCAATTTTTTAAGGTAATAAAAATAAATGTACTAATTTTTTTTTTCATTTTAAAAAATATGAAAGTAAAATAAATAAATAAAAACAAAAACACTCGGGTTGTCTCTCAAGAAGTGTTTATTTAGAGTCTAAGCTCGACTTTGCTATTTAAGCTCACAATTAAGGCGGATCTTAGAGTCGAAGCTCCTCTCTCTCGATATCAGTTTTACCACCAAAAAAAGGTTTGAGACAAGTACTGTTTACCTTGCACGTGTCAAATTATGAATGTGCTACCTTAATTGTACTGTATAGAAAAACATTTTTTACGATAAATGGGTTGGACCCTCTTGACTTAAATTCTGAAGGAAAAATTCATAGATCTGATTTGTCTAACAGTACTTTGTCTCCAACTTTGAAGTGGTTCATCATCTTCACTTGCACATCATGGCGATGCTTTGTTTCTTCTTTGTGTTTTATTGGTTTCTCATAAACCTTTAGTCGCAATTCATCTAATTCGTGGAGTTGCACTATTCGCCCTTCAGTTCATCCTCGAGTTCTATCACTTTGAATAAAATATGGCTCCAACATGTTGTCATGAAGGGTTTCCTGCAAAGAACGTTGAACCACATGATTACTAACATTAATAGAATAATTAGTATCATTTCTCTTATTAGGGACTCTCACAAAATCACGTGCTTGAAGAGTAATATTTTCATCACATACACGAGGCACTAGTTCACTAGTACCCGCATCAATAATAGTTTTAGCAGTGGCTAAAAAGGGTTGACCTAAAATCATAGTACCTCAATATTTTCACCCATGTCCAATACAACAAAATCAACAGGGAATATAAATTTATTGGCTTTCACAAGTACATCCTCAATAATACCCCTAGGATATCAAATTGATCTATCCACTAATTGAATAGTTATCCTAGTGGGCTTGGGTTCCCCAAGACCAAATTTTTTAAACATCTTATAAGACATAACATTTATACTAGCTTCCAAATCAGCCAAAGCGCTTTCAACATTTAAACTACCAATGAGACAAAGAATAGTAAAAATCCCTGGATCTTTAAGTTTGTTAGGTAGTTTGTTTTAGAGAATGGTCGAGCAAACTGCATTGAGTTCCATAGTCGAGAAGTTGTTTAACTTCCTTTTCTTTGTTAATAGCTCTTTTAAAAATTTTATATAATTTGGCATCTACGAAAGAGCTTCAATAAATGGTAAGTTAATGTGCACTTTTTTAAAAAGTCAAGAAATTTACCATATTGTTCTTTTATGTGGCCTCTCTGTAATGCTGCTGGATAAGGGATTCGTGGTTTGTATTCTCTGACCATTGGCTTATGCTTTTTCTTGTTTCCTCAACTTCATCACTTTTCACAATAGCTTCTAGCTTCGACTTCTTGTTCGACTTTACTAACCCTTCTATGTTTTGAATAGTGATTGCATGGATTTTCTCCTTTGGGTTAGTTTCAGTGTTGCTAGTTAAGTTACCTTGTGGCCTTTCCAAAACAAGTTTGGCAAGCTATCCAATCTGATTTTCAAGTCCTTGAATCGAAGCTTGCTTAATTTTTAGAGCTGTATCAGTGTTTTGAAATCTAGTTTCGGACACCGAAATAAATTTAGGCAACATCTTCTCAAGGTTTGGTTTCTTCTTTTGCTGATAAGGTTGTTGAAAACCTGAAGGGGTTTGTGACCTTTGATTTCCTCGACCACCCCAAGAGAAATTTGGATGGTTCCTCCAACCTGCATTATAACTGTTACTATAGAGGTTATTTTGCGGTTTAGAATTGTTACCCATAAAATTGACTTGTTCATGCTCCATGCTAGAACCGAAAGGTAAAGATTCTGGACTAACCATCCCCTCTCCATTTGCATCATATTGCACTTTCGAATTCACCTTTTTAGAAAAAGTCAAAACATCAATTTTTTTTACCAAGAGCTTTAACCTGATTTGCTAACATAGAAACTACATCAATATTAAAAACACTGATTGCTTTAATCGGTTTCGTTCTCATGACTTGCCACTGATAGTTATTCAGTGCCATCTCCTCAATAAACTCTTAAGTTGCTTTGGGTGTTTTACTATTCAGTGTTCCACCAACTGCTGCATTAATTAACTACCTAGTCAAGGGATTCAAACCATAGAAGGTTTTGACTTGCAAACATAAAGGTAATCCATGATGAGGACACCTTCTCAATAAATCCTTAAATCTCTCCCATACATCATATAATGTCTCCAAATCGATTTAAGCAAAAGAAGAGATATCATGCCTCAACTTAGATATTTTAGTCGGTGGGAAGTACTTCAAAGAAACTTATTGGTCATTTGATCCCAAGTCGCGATAGACCCTCGTGGCAATGAATTCAACCACTATTTTTTCTTGTTCCTCAATAAGAATGAGAACAACTATAAGCGTATGGCATCAGCAGTAACATCACTGATCTTGAAAGTATTTGGATATTCATCTTGCAAACCATCAAATTGAACATATTGTTGCACCATCTGAATTGTGTTCGGCTTCAGCTCAAAATTGTTTGCATTAATGGTAGGTCTCAAAATACTCGATTCAGTCCTCATCAGAGTAGGCTTAGCATAATCATACATAGTTCGAGGGACAGGACGTGCTGGAGGTAGCTAATTATTTTGATTATCACCCATGTCCACAGTAATATCCTTTTCCTCTTGTTCGTCTACTAAATTCTGTTAACTTTGCCTTGCTTCTCTAACCTCTCTACAATTTCGATAAGCAGTCTTTTCAAACTCACTATCAAAAAGTAATGGATTTGATGAGTTTCCTCTAGTCATAAACAAAAAGAACCTGCCAGATGTAAACAAATAAAAAAATAGAATATGAAAATTAAATTAAAAACAAAAATATTAAAATAAAAAATGGCTAAATTAATAAAAATAAAGTTTTTCTAATATTTTAGTCCCTAACAATGACGCCAAAAACTTGATGTCCATGAAACCAACTAAAAATTTGACAAAGGCAACTGCACTTATCAATTAATAGTATAACTACGCTGAGCACAGATATCATTCTCACGATGACTAAAAGTACTAGTAATTACCGTCTTTCTATTATTTAACCAAAAAATTGTAGTTAATGATTAAAACTAAAATTAACTAAATTAATTAACTAAAGAACACATCAAAGAATAAATCTTGAAAAAAATGATTAACAACCAATAAGCGAAACAATACCCAGGAAAGAACCACCTAGATTTCATTTATCATTATCGGTCTGAATTAAAAAATTTCTTCACTTAGAACCTTGATCTGTAGAAATCACTAAATTATGCTAATTTCTGTTTCGAAAGTAAGAGCAACTAACCCTATGTTGATTAATTGAAATTTCTTTCTAATTAAAACCCCTATTATCGCATTAACTCGATCTATGGATCCCCCTATTATATTTGACTTTAATTCGGTAGATTTATGTCATCCTATTTCTAGGATTGCATGCAACTCTACTCAATTGTGTTAGATCTACTCCTAAATAGGAACTTTTCCTCCTCTATTTAAGCACATCAAACATGGATTAATAATATGGAAATATTAAACCAAGAATTAAGCATAGAAAATTGAGAACAACATCCAAGTATTTATTGCGTAAATCATAAATCAAAAGTGAAAATTCATCATAGGGTTCATCTCCCCTAGGTACTTAGAAAATTAGTTCATGATAGCAAATAAAAACATCTCAAAGACAGTATAACCACAAGAAACAAATAACCTCATAATAAACTTCAAAGAAATCAAAAGGAGATCTTCAATCTTAATGGAAATCTGCTTCAGAGTCGGCTTCAATGGTGTTTTCTAAGTTGTTTTCTTCAATATTCTCTGATGACTTACTCCCCTCTTCTTATATGTGGTATATATAGGTCTTAGAATGCGTGAAAAACCTAAAAATTACATTTTCTACTGTATGGAGTCAAAATCGCGATTTTCACACGGTTTGGCACATGGCCATGTGGTAGCTTGTGTGGAACGACCCAACCTATGTAGCTCTTAAAACCTATTTCAATTTTTCAATTTTCACTCATTTTTCCGCTCCTTTTCCTCCCAAAACTCTCCTATGTATAGAAACATGCATTTAAAGGATTAAGAGCATAAAATTCATCATTTTACATCAAATAATCACCCAACAATGCATTAACAATGAGGCTAAAATATGTTACTTTTATCACTTATCACTATTGAAAACACATTTAAACATGCCAAAATATACCAAAAACATCCAACCTAAGTGGCTAACCAATATGCCCTCATTGGTGCCACAATTCAAGCATTAAACCATACTCATTCATCGATCACATTCACCTTCAAGCACCTAATATTCAAGTCATAACATCGTACTAATATTGAAACCAATCTTTTAAGGCATGAATCTACTTGCTCTTGTGCATATATATATGGACATAATTTAACCAAAAGAACCACATATGTGCACATCCACAAACCATACATAACCAAATATTTAAACAACATCATTTTAAGCAAATGAACTTAGAAACTCCTAGTACATGTCATTTAGAACCCAAAACCAAAATGATCAAAACTTCTACCAAGTTAATGAATGTATAGTGTGAGCTCCGACTTGAACTTCCAACTGACCCTAACTTTTGATGATCTACAAAGAAAGAATGCAAACGTAAGCAAATCAATGGTTAGTAAGCTCGTATCAAAACTATTCATGCTTAATTTCAATAACTAGCTCATGAGTTCATGCATTTCCTATATACACCACAAATTTCACAAGTTAGTGAGTTCACAATATGAAAATTGTAACAACATCATAACATGAAACATTTATAAGTCACCCATATAAAGCTTATTTCATCCATAATATGTTCATTTAGTATTTCATTTTTCAAATCAATTATTCAAGACAAAAGTCTCCATTCACATGTCTAATTCCATATAACCATTTCATATGTCCTTTTCATTTACACATTTAGCACATGATACACCAAATGAAATAACATGGATACGTGGGAACGATGCTCACACATCCTGTAACTGTATATGCTCACACAAGCTATAAAATGGGCCTCCTCGTATGAGCTGAATGTAACACCCCTAACTCAAATCTGTCACCGAAACAGGGTTACAGAGTATTACCGAAGTTTACAATTTAAATGGACAGAAATTCAAACATTTCATAACATATAGCATTCATGTCAGAAACCAATCATAATTACGCATATTTCCCCTAATACGAGGCCTAAAATACACCTTAGAAACAAATTGGGACTAAATCAGAAATTCAAGGAATTTTTTAGAAACTTAAAAAATTTTCAAAACTGCAGGGGTCACACGGCCGTGTGACTCACACGGCCAAGAGACACGCCGTGTGGCCAGGCCGTGTCCCTCACACGATCAAGAGACACGCCTATGTCTTAAGCCGAGTGGCCATTCGAAATAGGGACACACAGCCAAATGTTCAAACGGGACTCGGTAATCGTCGTACGTCTTTAGATTTACGTCGTTTCATAACATAATAAATTGCATACTAACATATATCGATTTAATCACAATATAATCACATATTAACATTCAATTTAATCAAAATTATACAGAATACAGTTCATACAAACTTACCTGGCTAAATTGCAGAAATACCAAGATTCAGGGGCATTTTGGTAATTTTTTATTTTCCTTGATTTGCCACCCAATCTTGATCTAAATTAATAATTTCATTAAACTTATTAATTTATACAATAAAACAATTCATTTCATGCAATTTGGTCATTTTTGACATTTTTACTAAATTGCCCCTAAAGTTTTACTTTTATTCAATTTAGTCCTTGAGCCCAAAACATGTAAATTAACCATTTTTAATACAAAACCAAGCTAGCCCAATTTTCATGATATTCAAAAAATCCCATTTATGCGACAATTTCACATTAAATCATTGTACTTTTATTAATTTAACAAATTAGTCCCTAATCGAAATATTCATCAAAATCACTTAACAAAATACTTTTAAATATCAATCAACATTCCAAATTCATCATCTAACATAAAAAATCACAAGGTTCATCAATGGCAACATTTAAAATCTTTAACAGTTTCAAAATCGAAGGTACGGGCTAGTTGGACCTAGTTCCAACGATGTCAAAAATATAAAAATTATTAAAAATAGAGCTAAAATCACATACTAATTAGCTTGTGAAGTTGCCGAAAAATGAAGGTATAAAAATGGCTTCCTTCCTTTTAGCCATTCAGTGAAGAAGACCAAAATTAAAATTTGATGATAACTTTTCTTTTAATTTAATTTAATTTAATTTATCAAATTACCATTTTACCCTTATTTATTAATTAATTAAAACACCAAATCAATGCCCATATTTGTCCACTAACCCTTAAATGGTCTAATTACCACTTAATTCCCTTTCCTTTATTCAATAATTCATTTAATCACTCAAATCAAATAGTGACTAAATTTTACATCTTTTACAGTTTAGTCCTTTTTAATTAATTAACCATCGAAACGTTAAAATTTTTCAACAAAACTTTAATACCATCTTAATGGCACTCAGTAAATATTTATAAAAATGTTTACGGCTCAGTTTATAGAAACGAGATCTCGATACCACATTTTCTAAAACCACTTGGCCTTAGGGTCTTACCACTTGAACTTAATAAATCGCTTATAAAATAAAAAATCACTATATCAAAAACCTTTTCAAAGTCACAATTAACTTGTAAATATTAAATATAATATTTACGAACTTAATCGTTGGGTTTGGTGGCCCCAAAACCACTATTTTCGACACCATTGAAAAACGGGCTATTACATTGTGGGTCGAGAAGTTAAGCTACACAATGCTGCTCACACGAGTTGTGGAGAATTCGCAACAATTGCAGAACCTCAGTCATCAGTAGGACATCCAAGACTAGAACCCGAAACTGTAAATACCCCTAATGACATGTCATTTGTATTCTAAGTATTCATGAAGTTCATAGGGGCTGCATTACACATTCAATTCATTTAACTTTATTCGCTTTAAACCATTACAAGCACACATCTATATAGTTCTGTCTTTGCATACATAATTATCAATTTAACTAACACTGCAATTTAATCCAATTTAACTTACAACATGTATAACAATAAATAATTCATCAGAAAAAAAAACTAACTAGTTTAATAAACATACGAACTTACCTATTCAAAACGATTACAAATATGATGCCAACGATTATTCGCTATCTTTGTTTTTCTACGATTTGTCCGGTTGATTTATTTCTTAATCTAAATAATAGTTTTAACTCAATTAACCAGTTACAACCTAAACAATTAAATTATTCATTTAATCCCTTTGAATCATATTTTACAAAATTACCCCAAAATTTTACACTTTATGCAATTTAGTCCCTAAACTCAAAAATTTCAATTTAATTACATTTAACCTCAAACTATGCTAACTAAAGTTTTAATAGTCCCCACAAAACCCATATTTATCACATTTTCACATGAATTTCATGAAATTCTACTATTTAGACAATTTAGTCCTTAAATATTAAAATCACTAAAAACCAATTACAAAATAATCCTATTTCACTATCAAGCTTACAAATCCATCACCAAACTTCAAAAACACTACAAATTCATCAATGGTACAACTCAAAAAATTAACAGTTTTAAGAATTAATCCCGGTGTTAGCTAGGTTAAGCTATAACGATCTTAAAAACATAAAAATCACTAAAAAAAACTCGAAATACATACCATGCACACCAAATGAAGCTTGGCCGAAAGCTCCCAAAGGTAACATTGGTGGTTTCAGTTCTAAGTTGAAAAAGATGAAGATGATGGTTGTTTCATATTTTAGTTTTTTAATTATATTTTATTATGAAATTACAAATTTACCCTTTTTAAATTAATCACATTTTCTTATAATTCAACACCAAAACCGTCCACTATGTTTTATTTAGGTAAATTTACCATATAAGGCCCTTATTTCATGGTGTTTCATCCATTTAATACAAATAAACCTATAGTTATTAACTTTTGTAGCTTTTATAATTTAGTCCTTTTCACTTAATTAATTATCTAAACGTTAAAATTTCCTAACTAAATTGTAATACGACACTGTAACAACCCTATAAATAATGAATAAATAATAAAATACTAACTCACTTCTCAAAATTGTGGTCCTGAAACCACTGTTATCGACACCATTAAAAACGGGCTGTTACACTAGGTTTAGGCGATCCTCAGATTATGAAAGACGAAAGAGCCCTATATGCATAGTGTGCCAAACTTGGCTTAGTTCCTTAGGTATGTTAAAGTTTTCCCTTATTGTAATGTTAATATGGAACTAACAGATAATAGAATAGAGATAATAGGGAAATGGAGAAATGAAAGATAATTAAATGATCGTTACATTGATAAAGAGGAAGTTGTATAAGACAATAAGTGAAAGAAAAGATAAGGAGAAATATAGTCGCCCCCTTTTGAATGATTCCTGATAGATTCGATAAAAACCTCTTCTATTGGCTTTATATCTCTTGGAGTCTGATCTCGGTCATTGAGGTCCTCGGGATCCTCTCTGCCACCCCCTTCGACGAGTCAAGGATGAAGAAACCCACTATGTGCTTCCACTTTGTCTAGAATTCATCCCACGATCTACCTTTAGGGTTATAAACATTGAAGCCCAAAGAATCGATAGAAAGGTCTTGTAAGAAACTAAATTCTACTCGACTTAAGTCCAAATGTAACACCACTTAACCCCGAACCGTCGCCAAAATAGGGTTACGAGGCATTACCAAACATATAAGACAACTTACGAATAATTCATAAATAAAATAACATTCATAATATAATTGAATAACTAAGTCCCTGTAATGAACTTTTAAAGTCTAAAACATGTATGAAAAGTGAAATGAGACTCGTTCAAGTACTCCAATTTTTTTTAAAAAATTTCGACAGCATTTCTGCTTATTTTCACATAAATCCCCCTGCAATTAAAAACGTATCATCACCAAACATAACCAATTCAACCAATTCATTTCACTTTCTCATCTTCTATTCTAAATATCTTCTAATCAAACTGAATCAATTTAATATCAATTTAAATTTATCAATGTACTAATTAAATTGGTATGGATAAACTTCTTTCATTATAATTCTTAGACTTATAATACTAACATTTTTAACCATTTATATTCAAAACATAATAACCTTTATACACATCCTAAGTACATCCCACATTACCAAAAGAAAATATACATCACCAAAAGTTTCCTGAAGTCGGGTCTGGCTTTGGATGCTGGTTCAGTACTTGACTTCTACAACCTACACACAGAAACAACCGTACGCTGAGAATGCATATACTCAGTGGTATCACTATAATTCAATTTTATAATTAAATACATTAAATCACACACATACTTTTACATTACAATTATCATCACTTAATGAACAATTCAATCTTTTTATATTATTATTTGAATATATATATACCATTCTTATTTCTTTAGTTCAATTCTCACCTTTCACATATGCCATATAACTCAAATTTAGTTTTATCAATAAATTTATTTCATTTGTCCCTATTAACTTGACTCGGACTCGGCGGATACACGGATTCCAACCAAACACACTAGTACGACACATTGTGCCTAAAACGGTACATAGTACCTAAACAAGAATCAAGAATTGAGAATAGTAATCGATATGAATAAAGATTCAACACACAAAGTGCTGAATCATAATGAAGAACGGAATAACGATTCGACACACAAAGTGTCTAATTGGTAACAGTAATCGGCGCATAAGTGCCTAATCAGTAAGCCGGCAAAAACCCGTACTCTTCCATATCCTATGACATGCCAACTAGATCCGACTAGCCTGATTAGTTAATAGGGTATTTAATTCACCTTTCAGTACAATTTCCATCTTAGTTCAGTATCAATTATAGTTCCTTATTTCGATCAGTTTCACAGTAATGCAGTAATTCATTACTTTAGTTTCACAGTTTAATGCAGTACACAAAACAATATTTAGTATTCCATAATTCAGTTCAGTATCAGTCTCAATTTCAATACCCAATCATAAATTTATCATTTTACTAAACAGTTACCTTAAAATACTTACCACACATAATTAGTAAATTAAACACATAATAATGATAAAGTTTGAATTATAGTGATACAAACCGGAATTCTCTTCGGATCTAATCCTCGACGACCTTTTCTTTTCCTTTTTGGGCCGAAGCTTCAGGCTCGATATTAGCTATGAACAATTAAAATAATTTCACAATCATTAGCACAACACAAATTAATTGCTGAAATTTTTATCTAACTTTTACTTTAATTCCAATTTAATCCTAACTAAACTTATGTATTTTTGTTTCTCAATTCATACCTTTTTGCTACTCAATTTCTTGCCAAACTCACATTTAACTATCTAATTTTATCATATTCTCATAATTTTGAATTTATTTCAATTTAATTCCTAAAACTCAAAACTTATAGTTTAGTTTACAATTCAATCCTTTATTCAATTCCAATCAAAATTTCTATAAAATAAACCCTCAATTCCATCATTTATTCAACATAAACCCTACTAAAAATCTATTAACTTTCAAAATTTCAACTTAAATTCAACAAAACTTTGTTCTAAGACTTCTAAAACATCTAAATTAAAAGAAAAGAACTTGATTAACTTACCTTTAAAGTTTTAGAGCCTTAAACCCTAGTTTTTCCTTTTTTTCTCTTTTTCTTTTTCTTTCTTTCTTTCTCCCCTGTTTCTTCTCTGTTTCGTCCCTTGCCTATTCTGTTTTTTTCTTTTCTTTTGCTTTGTTTTTTTTTATTTCTTTACTTTATATTATACTAATATAATTTATTAATAATCATTTAATTAATAAATATCTTTTAATTATAACACAAGTGTATATACTAGAGGTGTTCATGGGCCGGGCCCATAAAAAAATTTCGGCCCGAGTCCTAGGCCCAGCCCTACTGCTCAAAATATGGGCACGAATTTTGTCCAGCTCGGCCGTGAGAAAATTCTAAGCCGGGCTACCTACCAAATTTATTTTTTTAAATAAACACCAAAATTTTTTTTAGAAAATTAAAAAAGTATTTTAAAAATATTTTAAAAATAAAAAAATATTTTAAAATATTTTTAAAAATAAAAGATATATATTTATTATATTCGGGCCGGGTCGGGCCCGGGCCAAAAAAGTGGTGTCCGAGGTCTGCCCGCTTTCTAAACGGGCCTCATTTTTTGCCTAAGCCCATATTTCAAGCGGTCATAGTTGGTCAGTCAGCCCCTACCATGAACACCTCTAGTATATACATACTTTACTACATTTGTACAACTTTATCATCCTACATTCGACACCATTTTATTTATTTATTTATTTTATATTTAATTAATTAATATTTATAAATATCTTTATACTTAAATTTTAAGTAATTATATATTTATTTTACAAGTGTATAAATATATGCATGACACATGTATAATTTTACACCTTACATTTATCTTTTCTTAATTAATTCCATAATATAATAATAATTGCAACAACAATTTAATATAATAATTTAATTAGTAAATATCTTTTACTTAACATTTAAGAAAATATACAATTATATTACAAATGTAAAAATACATATATTACACATGTATTTTATCATATCCATACAATTGGCATATTTTGATTTATTTAATACTATAATATCATTATAATTTAATTATCATAAATTCATATAATATAAATTATATTTAAATATCATTAATTATATAATTAAAACACATAAAATCTTATATTTTATTTCTTTTATGCCGCCTCAACTTTGCTAAATGGCTTAATTGCCATTTTAGCCCTTTTTACTTTCTTTTAATCTATAATTAGACTTTCATTCTTTATTCAATTTGAACCTTTTTCCTAATTATTCTTAATTAGACTAAATTCACCTAATTAATACCTAATTAAGCTCTCAACTAAACTCATAATTACTTCTAATAATTATTTACGACTCAGTTTACTAGGAAGGAGTCCCGATAATGTACTTTTCCAGTGCCCACGAATTTTGGGTCGTTACACCGAATAACCAATGGCCACTTGGGCGTGGAGAATCAAGTTAGCATTCCACATTGGCAATGCTTCAACCAAATTCTTTGTAATGTCTTCTTGGTATTTCTTAAGGGGTTCCTCGTTAGATTGACGAAGTGTAACCTCCCGATTTTGGGCCTAGTCGGAACAGTGGTTTCGGGACCACAAATTCGATGAGGAAAAATTTATTTTTACTATATTTTTATGGCCTACAATTTCACGGAATGATTTCGTGAAAATTTTGTTAAAAAATTTTGACATTTGGGCACTCAATTTAGTCAATTTAGTAAAAAGTGCAAAATTGTAAAAAGTGCAAAAGTTGACTTCTACATGTTGGAGGTGTCCAATTGTTATGAAATTTTAAATTGGAGGTATTCATATGGTAATTAGACCATTGGTTAAGTTATGGAAAAAAATGGACATGAGATAAGTGAAATAGGAAAATTTTAAGTTAGGGGCATTTTGGTAATTTGGTAATTAAACTGAATTAAAAGGGAAAAGATGGCAAATTGTGCTCATCTTCTACATTTGGCCGAAATTAGCAGGGGGGAAGCCATAGTTAAGGTTTTCAAGCTTCCAAGCTCCATAGTAAGTGATCCCAAGCCCCGTTTTTAATGTTTTTTTTTACGTTTTTGAAGCCCTGGTAACTTGATTTAGCTTATTCTAGCAATAATTTAACCTAGGGTTGATATTTGGAAAAATATCCATAGGTGAAATGTGTTTATTTTGATGTTTTATGGTAGAATATGAAGTCTTAAATTATTTTAAACGATTTGTGCTAGCGATTTTAAGTGAAAACGAGTAAAACGACATAATTGGTAAAAATACCTAATGTTCATAAGTAAGTGTTAGAATGAGAATTTGGTGTTACCAGATAAGAGAAAAATGTTCAGCATGTTATAAATCATAAGAATATGCGATGAAGTTTAATTTCTGAGCTTTGGGGCAAAAGTGTAAATATGTAAAAGTTTAGGGGCAAAATCATAATTTTTCCAAAGTTAGAGTCGAGGGCTGTTTTGATAAATGTGAGTACTAAATAAACTAAAATTGCAATTATAGATCAAGAAGAATGAAATTTGGGGTTAGACAGAGGAAAGAAAAAGGTTGAAGACTAAGTTGATAGATTTGGCCATATTTTGTACCGAGGTAAGTTTACGGTAAATAAATACAATATTTCAATAATTATTATTAATGCTTCTATTTTCCAACAATTATGTATTTATTTATGAAATTATTTAATGTTGACTCAAGTATGAGATGATAAAGAATTAGTGTTAAAAAGTCCCGTTGAAACATAAGGAATATATCGGATACAAATGTCATGACATTTGGGTAAAGAGATCCCATGTAAGACCATGTTTGGGACATGGCATTGGCATCATTGAGGTTATGAGAGGTCCCATTAAGACCATGTTTGGGACATGGCGTTGGCACCGAGATGAGAGGTCCCCCGTAAGACCATGTCTGGAACATGGCAAGGGCACCAATATGAGAACTCCCATGTAAGACCAAATTTGGGATATGACATTGGCAGTACAAGAAACATCCTATGTGAGACCATGTCTGGGACATGGCTTTGGCATGTTATTATCAGAAAAGAGACCCAAGTATCCTTATTATTCCAATGTGGCTCAACGGGCTAGTAAACAAATTATGTTCCGTGAAAGTTCAGGTAAAAGCATAAATAGCAAATTCAGATGACTTATAAGAGTTAAGAACATATTATGTTATCAATTGAGAACCAACATTTCTGCAAGAGAAGAGTAAGTTATAATCATGAGTTATCTAAGTAAACAAGTAAGTGAACGAGTAAGAGAGTAGGTAAAGAGGAAATTAAAGATCATGACATTTGAGTATAATTATTTGTGTTAAATGTTGTTATTTATTTGCTTGTAAACTTACTAAGCTTTATGCTTACTTATTTTATTTTCCTTATTTTATAGTATTGCAAAGCTAATTCGGGGATCTTACAGACGTCGGAGAGCGCTCACACTATCAACAACAATAACTCGGTATTTTAGGATGATCAATGTTTGAGCTATGGCATGTATAGGGACTTAGTCATTTCGAATGTATGTCCTTATGATATTGCTAAAGGATGATGTGTAAATATGTAATAATTTTTAGCTATTAAAATGGCTAAGTAAGAATATGCTTGGTATTATAAATGCCTAGGAGATAGTTTATACCTAGAAATTATGAAAGAGTAAAAAATTGCAATGAAATAGTTTTGGGATAGCAGCAGTGACGTGACTATGAAAAATCACCAAGGATAGTATAAAATGGATTAGAGAGTGAATGATATATAGAATTAAATCTTATCAAGTATATTTTCTTAGAAAAATAACGGTGTGGGTAAAAGAATTTTATATTTAAGATATTTGAATTTTGGTTAGACAGGTCGAAATGTTTTTTGGAGTCCCTATTCTTACTTTAGAAAATCATTATAAATTGTAAAAAAATAATTATGAGTTATATTTTATATGTATAGATTTCTTAGTGAGTCTATTTTCTGTAGAAACAAGTGAAAACACAAGATTAAAATCATACGATGAGAAAATTTATTTTTAGTGAATAAAGGTCAGAACCATTAGGCAGTGAAACAGGGCAGAGTTTAATGAATAAACTGTACTAATTGGCCCAACCAAAAATTCTAAAAATTTTATGATAAGATAATATATGAGTCTAGTTTTAGGAAAAAATTATGGATCTAAATTTTGAGTTTTGTAATTCGAGTTATAGTTAAATTGGTGACTGCTGCGCAGGTTCACAACATTATGGTGAATAGTGAAATAAATTTTAATAGCAAATTTTTATGCCCCGAACTAATAAGTTAAGTCATGTAACGCCCCATGCTCAACTCCATCAACGGTCTTGGGTAAGGGGTGTTACATTTGTTGGTATCAGAGTAGGTTTAGTCGGTTCTCAGAACATTCAGTGTGAATAAGAGTCTAGCTATACATGTCATACTTATATTTTGATAGTGTGACGACTCCTGAAGATTTTAAAATGTTTTCTTTTATTGTTATGGATCTCAAACGAGCTGGTGTGGATGATGCAGAGAGTAATGCGCCCACTCCCGTAGAAGGGACGGTGCCACCCAATAGTAGTTAAAGGCCCGTATCAGTTAGTCAGGGAGGAGGGGCTCCAGAAGCCTTCTTCCAAGCTATGAATGATTGGTTTGCCGAGTTTGTTCATACGAATCTGGCTGTTAGACCTCCACCCCCTCATGATTCTCAGGTTCCCCATGTAGCTTCCCCAGCCGCAGGTATATTTATACAAGAAAGACCACCAGTTGATAATATCAGAAAACAAGGGGCTCAAGAGTTTCGGGCTACTAAAGATGATGATGCAGAGAAAGCTGAATTTTGGCTCGAGAATACTATTAGAGTTTTTAATAAATTATCCTGTAAACCTGAAGAATGCATGAAGTGTGTTGTCTCACTTCTCAGAGATTCGACCTATCATTGGTGGAAGACTCTTGTGTCAGTGGTACCGAGTGAAAGAATTACTTAAGATTTCTTTCAGGAGGAGTTCCGCAAAAAGTATATCAGTCAGAGGTTTATAGATAAAAAAAGAAAAGAGTTAAGATGATTGTGACTGAGTATTAACGTGAATTTGTCAGACTTTGTAAATATGCTCGGGAGTTTATGTCCACCGAAGCTAATATGTGCAAGAGATTTGAAGATAGGCTCAATGATGATATCCGACTGTCAGTGGGTGTTTTAGAAATTAGAGAGTTTGTTGTTCTGGTTGAAAGAGCCTGTAAGGTAGAATATTTGTTAAAAGAAAAAGAGAAGGGCAAAGTTGAAATTGAAGTGCAAGACACGAAGATAAGGCAAATGAGCAGATCATTTCAGTCTACATCCAAGAGGCCTAGAGAGTTCTCTAGTGGATCAAATTTTTTTGCCAGGACTTCTAGCCGAAACAGAGGCAGAAGTTTTGAGGGTCCAAGAGCTCAGACTACTACAGTCACAAGTACGGGTAGTACTCGACCACCTAGGCCAGAATGTTCCCAATGCGTTAGACGTCATCCTGGAGAGTGTAGAGCAAAAGAAAATGCTTGTTTTAGATGTGGTGCACCAGATCACTATATTTGGGATTGTCCCGAATTAGTTAAAAGAGAAGTAATACCGAGTACGAGATCAGGAAATGCTCCTACTAGAGGCAGACCACAGAGGAATCTGTGAGTTGGAGCAAGTAATAGGGGTACGGCCAGAGACTCAGCTGCTAGACCAGATGTTAGAGCACTCGCAAGGACATACGCTATCCGTGCTCGTGAAGAGGCATCCTCCCCTGATGTGATTACGGGTACATTTTCTCTTTATGATACTAATGTTATTGCTTTGATTGATCCAGATTCGACCCATTCCCATGTTTGTATGAGATTGATGCCTAGTATGAACATGCTTATAGAATCTACTGAATTTGTAATGAATGTATCAAATCCATTAGGCCAGTATGTGTTAGTAGAAAAAGTATGTAAGAGTTGCCCTTTGATGATTAGAGGTCACTGTTTTCCGGCCGATCTCATGCTATTGCCATTTGATGAGTTTGATGTGATTCTTGGTATGGATTGGTTGACTACCCATGATGTGATAGTGATTTGCGAAAAGAAATACATTGAGTTGAAATGTGAAAATGGTGATATTATCCGAGTTAATTCAGATGAGTCAGATGGTTCTCTCGTTATGACTTCTGTTATGTCTACTCAGAAATGTTTGAGAAAAGGGTGTGAAGCTTATCTTGCTTTCATATTGAACACTGGAGATCCAGAGTTGAAAATTGAATCAGTGCTAGTGGTACGTGAGTATTTAGATGTGTTTTTGGAAGAATTGCCAGGTTTGCATCCTATTAGAGAAGTTGAATTTGATATTGATTTGATTCCAGGTACAACTCCTATTTCTATTGCTCCTTATAGAATGGCCCCGTTGGAATTGAAAGAATTGAAAACTCAGTTGCAGGAATTAACTGATAAAGGTTTTACAATGCCTAGTTGTTCTCCGTGGGGTGCATCAGTGCTTTTTGTGAAAAAGAAAGACAGTTCGATGAGATTATGCATAGATTATCGGCAGCTTAAAAGAGTAACTATAAAGAACAAATATCCACTGCCTAGAATTGATGATCTGTTTGACCAATTGAAGGGAGCTACTGTGTTTTCCAAGATAGATTTTTGATCCGGTTATTATCAGTTGAGGGTTAAAGAGTCAGATGTTCCGAAGACTGCTTTCCGGACTAGGTATGGTCACTATGAGTTTCTTGTGATGCCATTTGGCTTGAATAATGCTCCTGCTATTTTCATGGACTTAATGAACCGAATTTTTAGACCTTACTTGGATAAAATTGTAGTTGTGTTCATTGATGATATTTTGATTTATTCTCGTGATGAGATTGAACGCGCCGAGCATTTGACAACTGTTTTATAGATTTTGAGAGATAATAAGCTTTATGCCAAGTTTAGTAAAAGTGAGTTCTGGCTTCGGGAAGTTGGATTCCTTGGACACATTGTCTTAGGTGATGGTATTAAAGTTGATCCGAGTAAAATTCTAGCAATTGTTAATCGGAAGCCTCCTAGAAATGTATCAGATGTTAGAAGCTTTCTTGAATTAGCTGGTTATTACAGACGATTTGTAAAGGGATTTTCCATGATAGCTACCCCGTCGACAAGGTTGTTGCAGAAAGATGTCAAGTTTGAATGGATTGAAAAGTGTTAGCAGAGTTTTGACAAGTTAAAGGCATTGTTGACTGAAGCTCCTGTTTTAGTACAACCAGAACCGGGTAAAGAATTTGTGATTTACAGTGATGCATCCTTGAATGGACTGGGTTGTGTACTTATGCAAGAAGATAAAGTCATCGCATATGCTTCCAGACAGTTATAGCCACATGAGAAAAACTATCCAATGCATGACTTAGAGCTGGCTGCCATTGTATTTGCGTTGAAGATCTGGAGATATTACTTGTACGGTGAAAAGTGCCGAATATTTACTGACCATAAAAGCTTGAAGCACTTGATGACTCATAAATATTTGAACTTAAGGCAAAGAAGATGGCTAGAGTTGATTAAAGATTATGAGTTAGTGATCGATTACCACCCGGGTAAGGCAAATGTTGTTGTTGATACCTTGAGTAGGAAATCTTTATTTGCATTGAGAGCTTTGAATACCAGTTTGGATTTATCTGATGATGGTTTCAGTTTAGCTGAGTTGATGGCTAAACTGATGTTTCTCGAAGAAATCTATGAAGCTCAGAAAAATCACAGTGAGTTGCAAGCTAAAAGAGCTCAACGCGAGTCGGGTGTAGAGTCTGATTTTCAGATTGGTTCTGATGGTTGTTTGATGTTCAGAGACAGAGTATGTGTACCAAAGAATGATGAGCTTATTCAGAAGATCTTACAAGAAGCACATAGTTGTTCTCTGTCTATTCATTCAGGTAGTACAAAGATGTATCACGATTTAAAGAAAATGTACTGGTGGGCAGGAATGTAAAGAGATATTTCAGAATTTGTTTCTAGATGCTTGATCTGTCAACAGGTAAAGCCTGAACATCAGGTACCTTCAGGTTTATTGCAGCCTGTGTTAGTCTTGAGTGGAAATGGGATCGAGTTACCATGGATTTTGTAGCAGGGTTGCCGTTGGCACCAAAAAAGAAATATGCGGTATAGGTTGTGATTGATAAGTTAACGAAGTCAGATCATTTTATCTCGATTCATATGGATTATTCACTTGACAAGTTGGCTGAATTGTATGTTTCAGAGATAGTCATACTACATGGGGTAATGTTATCGATTATCTCAGATAAAGATCTAAGATTTACTTCGCAGTTTTGGAGGAAATTACAGGAAGCTTTGGGTACAAAGCTGAACTTCAGTATAGCATTCCATCCTCAGACCGATGGTCAGTCAGAGAGAGTTATTCAGCTACTTGAAGATATGCTCAGATGTGTTTTAGAATTTCAAGGTAGTTGGGAGAAATATTTGCCGTTGGTAGAGTTTGCCTATAATAATAGTTATCAGTCGAGTTTTATGAAGCTTTGTATGTACGTAAGTGTCGTACGCCTTTGTATTGGACAGAGCTTAAGGAAAATCTGATTTACGGGGTTGATTTAGTCAAAGAAACGGAAGAGAAAGTAAAAGTTATCAGAGATTGTTTAAAAGCGACTTGCATGCATGTAAGTCTTATGCAGATTTAAAAAGAAAAGATATCGAGTATCAAGTTGTTGACAAAGTGTTTTTGAAGGTATCCCCGTGGAAGAAAATTTTCAGATTTGGCAAGAAAGGCAAACTAAGTCCACGTTTCATTGGACCGTTCGAGGTGACTGAAAGAATTGGGCCCTTAGCATATCAGTTAGCTTTTCCAACTGAGTTAGAGAAGATTCATAATGTATTCCACGTGTCTATGTTACGTCGTTACTGTTCTGATTCGTCACATGTGATTTCACCAACAGAGGTTGAGATTTAGCTAGACATGACTTATGTTGAAGAACCGGCAAAAATTCTAGATAGAGAGATCAAACAACTAAGGAACAAGAGTATTGCATTTGTGAAAGTGTTATGGAATAGGCATGGGGTTGATGAGGCTACATGGGAGCCCGAAGAGGCTATGCAAAAACAATACCCAAATCTATTCACAGGTAAGATTTTTCGGGGACGAAAATCCCTAAAAGGGGGGAGAAATGTTATGAAAATTGTTATGAAAATTTCCATTGGAGGTCTTTATATGGTAATTAGACCATTGGTTATGTTATGGACAAAAATGGACATGAGATAAGTGAAATAGGAAAATTTTAAGGTAGGGGCATTTTGGTAATTTGGTAATTAAAATGAATTGAAAGGGAAAAAGATGGCAAATTGTGCTCATCTTCTTCATTTGGCCGAAATTAGCAAGGGGGAAGCCATAGTTAGGGTTTTCAAGCTTCCAAGCTCCATAGTAAATGATCCCAAGCCCCGTTTTTAATTATCTTTACGTTTTTGAAGCCCCGATAACTTGATTTAGCTTATTCTAGCAATAATTTAACCTAGGGTTCATATTTGGAAAAATACCCATAGGTGAAATGCGTTTATTTTGATGTTTTATGGTATAATATGAAGTCTTAAATTATGTTAAACGATTTCTGCTAGCGATTTTAAGTGAAAACGAGTAAAACGACATAATCGGTAAAAATACCTAATGTTCATAAGTAAGTGTTAGAATGTGAATTTGATGTTACCATAGAAGCGAAAAATTTTCAGCATGTTATAAAACATAAGAATATGGGATGAAGTTTAATTTCTGATCTTTGGAGCAAAAGTGTAAATACGTAAAAGTTTAGGGGCAAAATCATAATTTTTCCAAAGTTAGAGTCGAGGGCTGTTTTGATAAATGTGAGTATTAAATAAACTAAAATTGCTATTATAGATCAAGAAGAATGAAATTCGGGGTTAGACCGAGGAAAGAAAATGGTTGAAGACTAAGTTGATAGATTTGGCCATATTTTGTATTGAGGTAAGTTTACGGTAAATAAATACAATATTTCAATAATTATTATTAATGCTGCTATTTTCCAGCAATTATGTATTTATTTTATGAAATTATTTAATGTTGACTCAAGTATGAGATGATAACGAATTAGTGTTAAAAAATCCTGTTGAAACATAAGGAATATATCATGTACAAATATCATGACATTTGGGTAACGAGATCCCATGTAAGACCATGTCTGGGACATGGCGTTGGCACCGAGATGAGAGGTCCCCCGTAAGACCATGTCTGGGACATGGCATGGGCACCGATATGAGAACTCCCATGTAAGACCATATCTGGGATATGACATTGGCAGTACAAGAAACATCCCATGTGAGACCATGTTTGGGACATGGCTTTGGCATGTTATTATCAGAAAGGAGACCCAAGTGTCCTTATTATTCCAATGTGGCTCAACGGGCTAGTAAACAAATTGTGTTCCATGAAAGTTCAGGTAAAAGCATAAATAGCAAATTTAGATGAGTTATAAGAGTTAAGAACATATTATGTTATCAATTGAGAACCAAAAATTCAGCAAGAGAAGAGTAAGTTATAATCATGAGTTATCTAAGTAAACAAGTAAGTGAACGAGTAAGAGAGTAGGTAAAGAGGAAATTAAAGATCATGACATTTGAGTATAATTATTTGTGTTAAATGTTGTTATTTATTTGCTTGTAAACTTACTAAGCTTTATGCTTACTTCTTTTATTTTCCTTATTTTATAGTATTACAAAGCTAATTAGGGGATCTTAAAGTCGTCGGAGAGCGCTCACACTATCAACAATAACAACTCGGTATTTTAGGATGATCAATGTTTGAGCTATGGCATGTATAGGGACTTAGTCATTTTGAATATATGTCCTTATGATATTGCTAAAGGATGATGTGTAAATATGTAATAATGTTTAGCTATTAAAATGATTAAGTAAGAATATGTTTGGTATTATGAATGCCTAGGCGATAGTTTATACCTAGAAATTATGAAAAAGTAAAAATTTGCAATGAAACAATTTTGGGATAACAGTAGTGACGTGACTTTGAAAAATCACCAAGGATAGTATAAAATGGATTAGAGAGTGAATGATATATAGAATTAAAGCTTATCGAGTCTATTTTCATAGAAAAATAACGGTGTGGGTAAAGGAATTTTATATTCTGAGATATTTTAATTTTGGTTAGACAGAATGGTTTCTAGAGTCCCCTATTCTGACTTTAGAAAATCATTATAAATTGTACAAAAATAATTATGAGTTATAATTTATATTTCTAGATTCCTTAGTGAGTCTATTTTCTGTAGAAGAAAGTGAGAACAAAATATGAAAATCATACAATGAGAAAATTGATTTGTAGTGAATAAAGGTCAGAACTATCAGACAGTGAAATAGGGGTGAATTTAATGAATAAACTGTACTAATTGACCAAACCAAAAATTCTGAAAATTTTATGGTAAGATAATATATGAGTCTAGTTTTAGGGTAAATTTACGGATCTAAATTTTGAGTTTGTAACCCGAATTATAGTTAAATTAGTGAATGCTGCCAGGTGCACAACATTATGGTGAACAGTGAAATAAATTTGAAAAGCAAATTTTTATGCCTCGAACTAATAAGTTAAGTCATGTAACGCCCCATGCTCACCTCCAGCAACGGTATTGGGTAAGGGGCATTACACGAAGACTATCCAACTTATCCTCGCAGTGCAACTACAGGATTGGAGTTGTTCTTTCAACAAGGACTCATTCTGTTATAGTAGTTCAACCTTATACTTCAATCGCTTGAACTCATTTTGGTATCCTTATTCTTCAGTTTCCAAAGCATGACGCATGAATCAAAGTCTTCAACCTTCTTCTTAAGAATCTATTTGATCTACTGTAATTTGGTGTAATAGATTAAACTAGTTTTCATACTTGAGGAGCTTGAATATAAGCACTTTGATCATATTTTAGTAAAGTTTTTATATTTTTGTTCAAATTCAATAAAAATTGTATTTTGAGTCTTTTATTAACCTTAGGGGCCGCATGAGGCCTAAAGGCAAGCTAACGTACTTAGTAAGTGTATAGGAAATCATTCAAAGTCGTAGGAACACACAGTTGTGCACTGTGTTGCAACACGAGGAGTTCAATTTCGCAATATATGGAGCAAAATGCCAAAATTGCTATATTGCCTTTGGTGTCGCGACACAGCCATGATGTAATAGCCCGTTTTCATTGACATCAAAATAGTGGTTTCGAGACTGCAATTTTGACGACTAAATTATTATTTATTATTATTTTAATGTCAATGGGATTATAGTAAGGTCGTATTAAAATTTCCTTAAGAAATTTTGAAGTTTACATAGTTAATTAAGTAAAAAGGACTAAATCACAAAAGATGCAAAAGTTGATTTCTATTAGTAAAAATGATTAAATGACTATGAAATCTTAAACTAAAGGACTTGAATGGTAAATAGACCATTTATATGGGGTAGTGGATGTGCATGGCAATGTATTACTGCTTACCATCAGCTCGATGATGGAAATCTTCACACGACATGGGAACGTTATAAATCTTTGCTTTGACGTTGTGCCATGCACGGCATTCAACCAGAAACACAAATTGAGGTGTTTTATAATGGTCTAAATTCACATGCAAGGAATCTTGTCGATGTATCAGCTAATGGACCGTTGCTGGACTGTAATTAGAATAATGTTCTGAGAATTCTTGAGAGAATTGCTCAAAATGATTATCAATTTCCCATCTCTAGAGCTACACAAGCAAAGACTACTCCAGGAGTTATTGAATTGGATGCAATATCTACGCTAAGTGCCCAAGTTTCTTCACTCACAAACATGATTAAAAATATGCAAGGGATGAGTGATGTTGCACCTATACATGTTGCTCAACAATTGGATATTCCTAATTTTTTCTGTGAAATTTGTGGTGACAACCATAGTTATGAAGATTTTTCGTAACATGCAGAAAATGGCTGTTATGTCAGTAATATTCGCAACAATTCTTATGGCAAGTCTTACAATAATTCTGCACACAACCTACAGTTTTAGGGAACTCAGAATGTTGGACAAAGTGCTGTGACATTCAGTTATGGGAATGCATCTACTAAGGGCAATTATAATCAAAGAAAAGGGAACTATACTCAACAATAGCAGAACTACAGTCAGCATCCTTAGAGGTATTAACAACAAGGTCAGGCACAAGCACAACAAATGCAGATGCAGCCACAAATGATGAATCCGAACAAGGACAAAGATAACAACAATATACACGAGCTTCAAGGACAAAGACAACAACAATATACACGAGCTTCTACTTCTTACCCATTAACTGCTCTTGAGGCATTAATGCGGGAGCATATTACTCACACAGAAGCTATTATTCAAGGAAATTCATCTTCCATTTGAGCCTTGGAGGCACAATTGGGAAAACTTGCTTCAAATCTGAATACTCGACCATAAGGCTCATTACCTACCGACACCAAAAATCCCAATCCGAGGGGAAAGAGCACTGTAAAGCTATAGTCTTAGGAGTGGTAAACAAACTGGTGAACCGATTATAGAATCTACTATAGTATCCCCAGACGTTGATGATGTAATCCCTGATAGGAAAGGTGCGTCTGAAGATCTTGTCAATGTATCCGACAATGAAGTACCACAAATTGTCACTCACATGCCTTACATTCGACCCTTGAAATTGTGGACGCAACTAGAAGTATCACCGCAACCAGACGTAGTTCCACTTGTACCTTTTCCACAAAGAATCAAGAGGAATGAAACTGATAATTAGTATCAACAGTTTCTGGATACACTGAAACAACTGCAAATCAACATTCCTTTAGTGGATGCTTTGGTACAAATTCTGAGTTATGGGAAATTTATGAAAGGCCTCTTGTCCAAGAACAAAAAACTCACTAATGTTGAAACTATTGCACTCATAGAAGGCTGTAGTGCTATCTTGACAAACTAGTTGCCCCTAAATTTAAAGATCCTAGAAGCTTTACCATTCCATGTTCGATTGGCAATCAATATTTGGGTAAATATTTATGTGATTTGGGAGCTAACATCAACCTCTTGCCACTATCTACTTTTATAAAGTTGGGAATTGGTCATATGAAACCCACTATAGTGACACTGCAACTGGCAAATTCGATCTTTAGCTCAGTTTGAAAGGCAAATCAAATATGTTTTAGTTTGTGTGGACAAATTCATTTTTCCGGCTGATTTTATCATACTTGTCTGTGAGGTAGATAAGAAGGTTCCCATAATCTTGGGATGACCATTTTTAGCCACCGGCCAAACTCTCATTGATGTTTATAAAGGGGAACTCACCATGCGACTGGATGATGAGCAAGTTACCTTTAGTGTTTTTGAGTCTGTTCATCACAAGGATAAATCAGAGTGCCATACTATCGATGTGCTCGATGATTTTATTGAGGAAGAATTCAACAACCAAAGCACAGTCCTTGCAGAAGAAACTACAGTGTCATCTGAGGCTAAATCTGTAGACAATTCTGATAGCACGGTTGAAGCTAGTACTGTTGAAGTCAAGCATAGATGGCAAATTGAATCCTTAGACCTAACCAACAGAACCACTCCAATCTTCAAACCATCAATTGAAGAAGCTCCCACTCTGGAATTGAAACCACAACTTCCTTATCTTAAATACATCTTATTGGGTGATCACAATACTCTTCCAATTATTGTCTCTGCAACACTAGATGAAACAGAAGAAAAGAAAATGACTCACATTCTCAAGCAGCAGAAATGAGTTATTGCCTGGTGTATTGTGGATATTCAAGGTATTAGTCCTTCCTTTTTGCATGCACAAAATCAAGTTAGAAGATGAAGGCCAACAATCAATTGAACCATAAAGAAGGTTAAACGAGAAGATGAAGGAAGTGGTCAAGACAGAAATCATAAAATAACTTAATGCAAAAATTATTTACCTAATTTCTGATAGCAAGTGGGTGAGTCTAGTGCAATGCGTCCCGAAAAAGAGTTGCATAACAGTGGTTCACAATGATAAGGATGAATTACTACCAACACGTATCCCTACGAGATGGTGAGTTTGTATGGACTATCGTAAATTAAATGCAGCCACAAGGAAGGATTATTTTCCACTTCCCTTCATTGACCAAATGTTAGACCGACTTGGTGGAAAAGCTTATTATTGCTTCCTAGACAGCTATTCTAGGTACAATCAAATTGCTATTGCACCAGAGGATTAGGAGAAAACAACTTTCCCCTGCCCCTTTGGTACTTTTGCATATTGTCATATGCCTTTCATTGTTTTGCAATGCACCAGGCACATTTCAAAGGTGTATGATGACAATATTCTGAGATATGATCGAAGACTCTTTAGAGGTTTTTATGGATGACTTTTTAGTGTATGGGAATGATTTTGATCATTGCACGAACAATTTGGATAAAATAGTGAAGTGATGTGAGGACACTCTTCTTGTCTTAAATTGGGAAAAATATCATTCTATGGGAACTGAAGGCATTGTGTTGGTCCATCGTATCACTAATCAGGGTATTCAAGTAGATAAAGCCCCACCGACAGATGTGAAAGGTATTCGTAGCTTTCTTGGACATGCAGGATTTTACTGACAGTTTATTAGAGAATTTTCAACAATTGGAAAACCATTCTGATCATTGTTGGAACAAAATCGAAAATTCCTCTTTGACGAGGCATGTTTGGATGCCTTTATTCAGTTAAAGAAGTAGCTGGTCAATGCACCCATTGTCGTTGCACTTGGTTGGTTGCAACCTTTTAAAGTTATCTACGATGCAAGTGATTTCACTGTGGCTGCAGTGTTAGGACATCTACAGGAAAAAATATTACACGCCATCTATTATGCTAGCAAAACTCTTACAGAGGCTCAACTCAATTATACTACCACAGAGAAAGAATTGCTGGTTGTAGTATGTGCTTTCGACAAGTTTCGCTCTTATCTTGTCGGCACAAAAGTTATGGTATTCACTGATCATTTTGCATTGCAATATTTTTTTTCGAAAAAAGATGCCAAACCAAGACTGATATGATGGATATTATTTTTGCAAGAATTTGACATCGAGATAAAAGACCGAAAGGGGTCAGAGAATCAAGTTGCTGATCATTTGTCTAGATTGTCAGGTGGCAGTGAAGACGGGAAAATACTTCAAATTATCGACACATTCCCAGATGAGTTGTTATTCGCTATCAATGGAACTCCTTGGTATGCAGATTTGGTTAATTACTTATGTGTGGTAAGCTCCTATTGAGTATCAAGGGCCATAAAAAAGAAAGATTTCTTCGTGATATAGTTAAGTACCATTGGAACAAGCCGTATTTATTCAAGGTATACAATGACAACATCATTCGATGTTGTGTTCTGGAAGAGGAGATGCTTTCAATCCTGAAGCATTTTCATAATGCTCCTTATGGAGGCCATTTCGGTGGTATGAGAACTGCTGCTAAGGTTCTATAATTAGGATTCTACTAGCCGTCATTGTTCAAAGATGCTCATAATTTTGTGAATCAATGCGATAAATGTCAGCACACCAGATCTATTTCTCAACATAATGAAATGTTACAACATCCAATTATGAAAATTGAATTGTTCGATGTTTGGGGAATGGATTTTATGGGACCGTTTCCAAGTTCATTTGGAAATCTTTATATATTAGTCACAGTTGACTATGTCTCGCAGTGGGTGGAGGCTAGTGCTGTCCCAAAGGATGATGCAAGGACAATGCTCAAACTTTTTCACAAGCATATGCTTACGTGTTTTGGCACACCAAAGGCCTTGACTACTAGTCAGGGTACACATTTCCATTGCAACCAAGTGGTAGCCGCATTAAAGAAATATAGAGTCAATGAAAAAATGGCCACTACTTATCATCCACAAACCAATGGACAAGCTAAAATTTCAAATCGACAAATTAAGAATATTCTTGAGAAGGTTGTGAATCCTTCGAGAAAAGATTGGTCTTTCCAATTGGATAATGCTCTATAGGCATTCCGGACAGCATATAAGACTCTCTTGGTAATGTCATCATACCAATTGGTTTTTGGGAAAGCATGTCACTTGCCAGTTGAACAGGAAGACAAAGTGATGCGGGCAATTAAGCAAGTGAACATGGACTATAAAGCTGCTGGAAAGAAAAGGCTGTTGGACATCACCGAGCTAGAGGAGCTTTGAAGAAATGGTTATGAAAATGCTGTGATTAATAAGGAAAAGACCAAAAAACGGCATGACAAGATTATTTTGCAATGACAATTTTTCGCAGGTCAGAATGTTTTATTATTCAATTCTCGACTTAAATTGCACCTAGGTAAATTACGTTCATGTTGGTCTGGATCGTTTGAAGTTGTAGACGTATTTCCCCATGGTCCAGTCACAATTCAAGATTTACGTGATGGACACCAGTTTAAAGTCAATGGATAGAGATTGAAACACTATTTTGGAAATAAAATTCAAGAGTAGGCTGAGACCATTAATTTTGTCCAAACATTTTATATTTTTAATTTACTATTCTGAGATTTCATCTTATTTTATTCTTGTTTTGTAAAGCTTGTTTTCTTTCCTTTTTGCAGAATATAAGGTACCAATGTCGACACAACAAGATTTGGTTGTCAACGCATTGCGTACCACTGTCTTACCATTAATCAGAATTAAGGGAAATTCAATCGTCACCGTTGGATCAAAACCCACCTAGCCGTTGATCTGTTTGAGCAGGCACAATTCTTACTAGACACCACTCTTCCCGCCAGTTTTTTATCTCTCCACAAAACATCACGACTCTACATCTTCCTCTTTCCCCCTATGAAGTCTACACCACTGTGTTGACTGCAAAGCATCCAAGCAACCATTTTTATTCTTTTTCCTTACTCAAGATCCCACCTTTTTCACTTACAATCGACTTCCCTCCACAAAAGATTGCAAGAACAAGAGGTTTGACCAAGAAAGCCAACAAATCTACTGAAGAACATACGTCCTCCACCACCGCAGTTCACGAGTCAAAATCCCTCAGGTAAGTGCAGAAAAAAGAACCAATAATATTTTTGAATAAAGCGGTAAGGGAACAATTTCAGGACAACATATTGAGCTAAAATTTTCACCACGAACAGGGCATTTCCCTGTTGCAACAAGAGGAGTTGGGCAAACAAAATTGCCAAACCATTTATAAAATGAAATAGAAGTTATTCCCTTCCCTAGTATGTGAATTCTATGCCAACCTCTACGACAAGGATTTAGTGTTTATTTTTGTTCGTGAAGGTCTACTCCTATAGGATGCCAACACAATTAATGAGTTGTATAATCTTACGGTCAATGCCAACGAACACTCTGATTTCTTTGTGAAAGTTGTTGTCGAAGCGGAAGTTGTTCCTGAAGAAGAAAAAGTTGCTAAAAATGAGAATGAAAAAGAAAAAGAAGATTTTGTTGAGAAGGTTGTCACAGCACCTGGATCTGTGGGTGCAAATATTACTGATAATTTGGAGCACACTAGAGCAAGGTCGGCAAAAGTTTTTGAGGTCACTAGTGAGGAGCAATGCAATTCATGGGCAATAGTGGTCTACACTGGACCACTCTAAGTGGCCTCTCCTACACAAATAGCAACCGGCGATGCTGGGGCTGAGCCAGGAACTGAGGAGCAATGCACAGACTGCGTAAAGCCCCAAAAAAAAGAAAATGAAGCGCTCCAAGGAAAAAAATGAAAGAAGGAGGAGAAGAAAAAGTGGAGAAAGAAACATCATGCAGCCACATCGACGGCTGCGGATAACTGAGTTAGTTTGTTTTAAGCTTTAGTTATAGTATTCATGCATTGCATGTAGCTGTAGGTTTTTCTTTGCATTTCATTGTCATTACATATTCATGTCAATGCATTGGGGACAATGCAATCTTTAAGTTTGGGGGAATATAATATATATGGGATTTGGAAATACACCCAGCTTTCAATTTTCTTTTTGAAGCATGAAAGGTTTATACACAATTTTTTGAAAACTTTTTGTTACATTCGATGCTTAATTCTTGGATCATGTAAATTGTTAATGAATGAGTTGGATAAATTTGACTGATTGTTGTATCTTTGATACTTTGATGAATGATTTAGGTTGCATTAATAATAAATAAGTGACACTCCAAAGTGGGTGTATTGTGGAATGTAAAAAGGGAACGCTCCAATACAAGCGTTAAAAAAATGAATATGGCATAAGGTCGACTCTGCATGAGTGTATGTCGGTGCAATTAGTACTCCTTGGGGGTTTGTTGCACCCCATTGTTCCATTATTCCTTATTCCATTAAAAAAACTCATTCTTATATATAAATACTTAGTATTGTACAATAAATGTTGTACTAGTAGATAGAATTTAGGATTTGAAGCATGATGCTGGCTTGATGAATGTGCAATCTTACTCACTCATGCGTATGTATTGTCGATGCAATATTTTTTCATATAAATGTGATTCATTCATTGGGAATTTAGAGGGTTCAAGTTTCTAGAATGATGATTTGCCTTAAAAAATTTTTTGTAGCCTTGCTAGTTTCTATTTTACTTGAGGACAAGTAAAAACTCATGTTTGGGGGTGTGATTGTATTAGAAAGAATATATGCTTTCTCCCTACTTATTGGTTAATTTGTTCCCATTGAGTTACCCTTAGCATACATTTTAGCATGTTCAGTTTAGTAAAATGCATTTTATAACTCACTGAATCCTAGCCTATTTTATCTTTAATTTTGCTATCTTTCTGTACTAATGTCGCTACATGAGTTAATTCCAGATTACATCTAAAATTATTGCTGCAGTTGACAGATGTCCACAATATTGCTGCATGAGTTAATTCCAAATTGCATCATGAATTATCGTTGCAATTGAGAACTGTTTGATAAGAGCCAACCATGCGTGAGCTGTCCAGTCCGGTGTAACTACCCTATACGAGCAAGGATAGAAGGATCTAAGGGAAGAACACCTGTACTGTTGAGGAAAACATAAAAGGATAACGTGAGAAGAATGAAAGGAGGATTTTTTACTGGACCACCATTCTCTTACCCTATTTTGAAGCTTGAGACCATGGCAGCTTAAACTTCTTTTAGGTGAGACAACGTGAAGATTAATACAGATCCACTCTTCACGAGGAGATATAAGTGTAGAATAATGGGAAATGGAGAGATTCAATCAAGTAGCCTAGGAATAGTATTCTCCATTCGATTCTTTCTCATTTCTTTGGAATAGTATTCTCCATTCGATTCTTTCTCATTTCTTTAAAAACGCTGGTGATTACTTTATGTTTTCTACTGTGTAGAAGTAAAATGAATGCTTTGTTAAATGTTATCTTATTAAATCTTATTTTTATTGTTTAATCTTGGGGGTTTGAATTTTCTAAACACAAAAGTGTTATTGTAGTCACTAACACTAGAAGGTACAGTGACAGTTTGAGCTAATAAGCATTTCAATGGAAGTTGAGTAAATACTAGAGGAATTTAGTCCACTTTTTCTTAATAGTGCCATATTTCCATCATTGGAAGGTGAGGTTAATGTGCATGGTTAAGTCCTAATTAAATAAAAGAGTAGCATTTGGTAAGATATACATTAAATTTTATTTCGTTGACAATCACCTATCTCTTATACCTTGTGAGTACTTAGTATACTGCTGAAGATTTATGTTGGGGATCCTATTTATCCATAGCATACTTTATCTTATTGTTTGGAGTTATTGCTTCGACAACTATCCTCACAATTTAACTCATTTCTATATAGTTATTGCATTGACATTAATAGACAAAAAACAACCATCCCTGTGGGATCGATATCCTACAGACTCACATTTTTCTATTATACTTGCAGAGACAGTATACGCCTGCATATTATTGATGTGACGTTTACAGTCGACCAAGTCTTTTCGGTAGTTTTCGAGCATTTTGACAAGGTTTATTGTGGCATGTTTAGGATGAGTGCAATGGTATATTGATGAATGTTTTGTTGTTAGTTTGACATGTTTAAGTTTTGGAAGTTATCTTGGTTTGGTACCATTTGATGCATTGTCAAATTGTGTCATTCTTGTTATCTTACTATGCATGTTTAAATGGCTCATATGGTATATTTGACATGATACAAGAATGATCAAGTTTGTGGCATGTTTTGGTAAGTTTGAATTAGGATTTGATGATTAAAATGTGGTAAAATTTACATGTTTAGGTAAATTTTGTTGTACGCATTTGAGGTGCCATTGAATGACATATTTGTTAGTTGTGTTAAGACTTTGAAATGGCATTTTAGCATATGTTTTGGTAATGTTTAGGTTCCCTTAAAGTATGCTTTAACGGGTTGAAAGATCATGTCTGATATGGGCTTGGAATGGTTTGATTTCAGGTAAAGTTGGGTCCACGTGGCCTGAGACACGGGCGTGTGACTCAGCCGTGTGACAGACATGGCCTGGTGACATGGTTGTGTGCCATCTGATGATTTCCTTAGGTTAAAATCTAGTGAGTTACATGGGCTAACACATGGCCTGGCACACGAGCGTGTGACAAGACCGTGTGACCCTAATCAAAGAGTTACACGGGCGAGGACACGGATTGGGACACGGCCGTGTGTCCCTAGTTAAAAGGTTACATGGAATGTGTCTGAGCCGTGTGAGGCACACGGCCTGGCCACACGACCATGTGACCTCTGTTTCCATTATTTTTTGACTTTTTCCTAGACTTTTCAAATGTTTTCAAATTAGTTTCGAATCGTTTCTAAGGTATTTTTAGGGCCTCGAGGGTTCAATTTAGGGATGGTATGTATGTATATGATTGGTTTATGATTTTTTATCTTATTGAATGAATATAAGTTTAAATGTTTCCGATTGTACAGTACAACTCCGTAACCTAATCTGGTGGTGGATACGGGTTAAGGGTGTTACACATGGGATGTTGCGACACATCACTAAAGCTACCCCTAAACCATGATTATTGCCTTCGATGTCGTGACATAGGGACTAAGGTGTTGTGACATCGACCTTGTATGAGAAGCATTTACGAGCTAGGGGCATTTTAGTCCAAAAATGAAAATTAAGCATGAAAATGTTAACTGACATAGGATTGACATCGACCTTGTACGAGAAGCACTTACGAGCTAGGTTCTAAATTTCTTTTCAGTTTATTTCTATTATTGTTCATTGGAAAATATAATTTGTAGATTAAATCAATCTTTTTGTGGATTTTACGCTCATCAATTAAATACAATATGGATTTCTATTTACATTCTATTTTTGAGTTACTCTTAATGTCTATTTATTTTATCAAGTTTACTATGTTTATGAAATCCATTGGGAACTAATCCTCTTATGGATAATTAGTGAGTGGAAGTATGATTAATTAATTGCTAGGTATGGTTTTCCTAGTGGATCAACTGTTTGGGAGAGGAACAAATTGAACCCTAGATTTGATGACCCTATGAAGTCATTTAGGTTGGAATAAAACCAAAATTAGTATGGACTATCCGTGAACACCTTAGCCATAAATTGGTCTAGACTGTGAGGTTGAGAGATAAGTAGTTCTTGTTGTCTCATTAGTTTAGTGGAAGATCGAGAGATCCTGCTAGGGTAACGACCAGTTAATTGAATAGAAACCCGAAATAGGAATTAGTTATGATGGATGAAGCGAACTAATCACCCATGCTTAGATTTGATTGAGTTTAGAGAGTTAGTTTTTTGTCATTCCTATTTTATGCATGTTATTTCTTTCCTTAGGTTATAGGCAATTTCTCCCTTTTATATTTATTCATAATATGCTTTACTTCAAAGACTAATTAGATTTATTTGCGTCTAGGTTAGAATTAATCTAGTACTCACCTCCATTGGATATTATCCTCGGAGTACTCACCCACTCTGTTGTAACTATATTACAACCTGACCGATATACTTGCGCACACAGCCTCTGAATTTCATATATTTTAGTTGCAATATTCATACTCTGGATGTTGTTGGCGCCGTTGCCGGGGAGGCAACGCTACTAAGTTAATTTTAATTTTTACGTTTTAATAGAATAATTAGGAAATTTATAAATTATAGATACCATTTTTATTTTGTGTTTGTGAATATATTTTGTTTTCTTTTTGGTTTCAATATATCACTCGCAGTAGGGGAATACTTATAGTGCCAGCTACTGATCCAGAGAGAATAATTTGCTAAATTTATTGATAAAAATAGTAGTAACAATAGATGTAGAAGCAACCACCTGCTGTAGGCAACTTACCAAGCAATAACCCACTATTCGATGAGGGTGAGAATGCTAGCCCACAAGATCTACCATCACCACTAGCACTACCACCACCGTAGCTACCTGCAAATATTCCTATGGCACGAAACGAGAGAACTTTAAGGGACTATGCACTACCAAATCTAGAGATGGTTCAAGAAAGCATTACAAGGCTAGCCATTATGGCTAATAACTTTTAGATAAAACCAGCCATGGTCCAGATGATCCAAAATAATCTACAGTTTAGAGACACAATGACTGATGACCCAAATCAGCACTTAAAATGTTTCCTTAAACTTTGTGATATAGTCAAATATAATGGCGTCTCCGATGATGCTATTCATCTTCGGTTGTTCCCCTTCTTCTTAATTGAGAAGGCGTTACTTGGTTAGACTGGCAGGCACCAGGATTTATCAAGACATGGAATGAACTTGCAGAATTTTTTTACAAAAGTTCTTTCCTATTAGCAAAAGTTTCACAAAGCTTAGGAGTGTTTTAAAATTCTAATACAAAGATACTCACATTGTGGATTACTCGAGTGGCTGAGGCTATAGATGTTTTATAACATGTTGAATACACATGCACATTCAGGATTTGATAGAGCAGAAGGAGGAGCCCTAATGAATAGGACATATGAGGATGTGTATGACCTAATTGAAAATAAGGCGATGAATTCCTACCAGTGGCCAAACAAAAGATTCACTTACAGCTAGAGACCATTGACAGTAAAAGCAATCTAGGAAGATGATAGATACCAACAAATTGTGGACATACTCAACCGTATAGAGTCCTCATGCTGTGTATCATCAATAAATGGTAGAGATAAACCTCTCTTCCATTACACCAATATTCCAACCGAGGATGTCAACTACATCGGAAATTGGGGTGGAAATTCTTATTCAAATACTTATAATACCGGATGGAGAGATCACTCAAACCTAGGTGGTACGGAAACCATAAAGGAGTTAGCAGTTTTAATCCTATAAAAATGCTAATTATCAACCTCCCTATTTATAGAAACCTTAGGAAAAGGCATGTAACCCCCTCCACCCGACCCCGATTGATTGAATTTGAGTATTGGGTGTTACGCACTTAGACGTACTTAGACTCTTTCTACTCGCCTATGTAGCTGTACTAGAAATGTCTAATAAAATTTCTTTAAATTTTATCCTAAATTACCTGACGTACTCTTATTATAAACATCCTTATGTACAAAGTAACCACATTTACATAGTAAAACTATAACGTTCGTCGAATATGCGTTGCTTTAATAAATACATAATCAGAGTACTATAACTTAGTATCTTATGCACAAACTTCAACTTCGTCCAATGGCTTTTCGTAGAACTTCAACTTAATCTCTTTATGCTTTCCTGTTTCTTTCATTCTTCCTCTATGTGCATATCTGTACGCGTTTCACTTTTCTACTTAGACGGGTACTTACTAGAATCAACATTTAAAATATTAAACCTTTACTTATCATCTTCCTTCATATTCTGTAATCGTTCTTGTGTTAGTTAGAATCGTTCAACTTACTTGTGGGCTTGAACTCATAAGATACTTTCATTTCACTTTTCATTCTATGGACAAGGTAGACTTCGTCAATTTCTGAGCACGAAATGTTCCTCGCCAATCTTTCATTATCACAAGCTCATTAGCTTCACTTTCGTTCAGATTTTGCCACTTCGGCATTGTCTTTGAATCATTGTCCCAAGGTCATTTCACAAATTGTGCCACAAAGGTATGCTCTTCACTCCAGATGTCTTCCTTTTACTTAGGTAGCTATAGAAACAACCTGGAGCATTAGATAGCCATGAAAGCATCCAGAAAATAGTAGATAGACACAAGGGCATCCACACATCATAAGCTAGCCACAAAGGAATCCAAACAACAAAGAACAACCACAAATGCTTCCACATATAATAGGTTCTGCAACAAAGGCTCACATATAACAGGTTCAACCACAAAGACTAACATATAATAGATTTAGTCACAAATGCATCACTTTTAGGTAATGGTGTTTTCGAAGATAGGGATTTTCCTAAACTCATCGTAATGTGGTTTGCCCGTCATCGCCTGATATTCACCTAACCGTCTTTTTCTTTATTTCCACCTAACACCATAGTCCTAGACTAGGTCCTACACAATGTGGCCGTCCTTTCCCTATATGATGTTATAGCTAATGGCTAGGCTTTACACTATATGGTCTTCATTTCCCCATATGACTCCGTAGCTAACGACTAGGACTTACACTATATGGTCTTCATTTCCAGATGATGTCATAGCTAATGGCAAGGCGTTACACTATACGGTGTTCGCTTGCCATGGCCATGGACTTCCATATCAGAAATCATGGTTACTATCACAAGGACTCACATGTAAGTAGACTCGACATGCAAGCTTATGCAACTCATGCATCTTATACATAGACTCCTCATTTAGAGACTTACTCATGTAGAGACTTCATCATGCTTTCAGGCATGTTTATACATGTACATACTTACTTATAGCAGACAGAAACATGCTTTCTGGTGTATTCTTTATGCTTACACTTTCTTCTCTAGATCAGAAACATATCATTAGGCTCAGACTTTCTTTATACATTCATCGTGCACACATTTCTTTTCCTTTACAAAGGCGTATAACATTAGGCAAGCATCACATGCAAGTTCACCATCATAAGATCGACATATTACATTTCCATGCCTTTATTTCTCATTTCACAAAGTAATCATTAACAAAAAGAAACCAACATATAAACATACATTTATACACAAAGAGATTAGTTAGAGAATCGCGAGGTACTCACAGAACCCTTATGAACATTCACAAAGAGATCACGAAGTGCTCACCTTCAACAACTTTAAGCATTACATATAAGCATCCTTCGCTTATATCAGTACCCCCTAAACGTTAAACCATACAAAATCATTAAGATTTATCACATGACTCGGTTTTCCTTTCACTTTGAACACTAAAATCACATAAGAAAGCTCTGCCAAGCTTGCTCTATCAAGCTAACAGAACTGCTCTCTGGTAGTATAGCATCCAAAACTACGAATCTTACCTCCACAGGGGAATCTCAGAGGTTATCCTCTCATTCTAGACTCGTCCTAAAGTATGAGATGATTTCCCCTCAGGTTATCCTTATCCCCAAGTAATGAACAATTCCCAGCATTTACTGGTAGCTATGCTACGTCCACCAAATTTAATCCCCTACTCAACCAATATTAACTGGTAATATAGAGTAAGTACGGAATCATCCCTCGAAGAAGCTCGTGTTAAACCTATTTGAAAAGAATTGAAATCAAGTTAATATAAACATATGCGAGAAAGGAAAAATGGGGGGGTCTCTAATAATGCTCCTTGGTAACAAATAAAATGTAGCATAAATTGTAAATGCGGAAAGGTTATCGAATTAGAAGAAAGAGTGCTCAGTTAGTAACTCCTTAATCCACCTAGCACAAGTCCTTAGCATTTATTTTAATCGTCTAATCTAGCAACAAGGCTGAAGAAAATCACTTACGAAATGAATTTTTATCCCAAATAAATTCGAATTCAAATAGAAAACATTCATACTTGAATACCTACCTTTAATTTTTAATTAAAAGTACACTAAGTATTTTAGAGATTTCACCTTGCGTTAATTAAAGAAAATCCTCCAGCGGCTTCCAAAATTAAATCCGAAGTTGCGTTAATTAGCGGCATGCTAATTTATTATCACTGATTCTAAGTTTAATTAAGAAATTCGATAACTCAATTATACTTGATGATTATGAGAAAAGTCCTAAATTAGATAGGCGATCAATCTAATTAATTTAGAAAAATTCTTTGAACGATAGAATTAGCAACCCAAGAATGCTAAATCCGAATTTAAACAAAATAAACCTTCAAATTCCTTGTGCTAAGTTTCATAAGTGTCTAACTGAGCTTAATCAATTTAGCCACTCATAGCAATCGAAACGAAAAAGAAATCAATTGTAAACAACATAAATTACAGACTAAATCTTGGAGAAGAAAGTGCCTAAAATTGTCGAGCTTCCCTTCTCTCGATTAGCTGAAATCTTAGACTGCTGTTACACTGCTTGATTGGTTTTGGCTAGTTCAATTTGAAGTTCTTCTTCACTTGAATGCTACGCTCCTATTCTGTCGTGTCTTCCTCTGTTTTTTTCTTCTTCTTTTTTTCAACTGCTGGTCACTTCTATTTAAGGAGTAATGATATTAAGCTTCAATAATTCAAATAAAATTTGATCTTATCCCCCTTTATCCTAGCTGAAACCGTCGCACAAGAATAGCTCCAGCTCATGTAGAGTTTCATTTCAATTTTACTTCTCAAAGATGAACATAATCACTTGACTTTAATTAAAGTCGGTCACCACTCGAAGAGGGAAATTAAATAATTCCCTTGCTGATTTTGCGGCATATTCAGTCTGCTATAATTTAATTGGACCGAATTTTCTTCTTTGTCCAATGCTAATTTAATTTCTTCAAAACCAACAAATGATCATCCCCATCCAGTAGCTTTAATCATGCAGATTAACTTCCAAAATTGAGCTTATACGGGCATCAAAATGTTCTTTACCTGCACATGAAATAAAATTAAGATTAAATTATTGAATTGGGGTACAATTAAATTAATACGGCATAGAATGTATTTAATCAATTTAGGCAGAATTATAACTTAATTAACCAATAATTAATCAACAATTTAATAATTTAATTGAATAAGTTAAGCTCAAAATTGAACTTAACAAACTCCCACATACTTAAATTATTGATCGTCCCTAAGCAATCAAGTCAAAACGAACCAAGAAGAATTTCAGAAATGTCAAGATTAATCAAGAGTTGTTGCATCGCTTATGCTTGGGATGAATTTTTGAAATCCATCAATTTAGATTTTGGTTTATTCAAGAGAGGAAAATCTAAAAAATTATAAAGAAGAAATTAATCATGCTTCTTTGATCAATTCTCACCGGAAAGAGTAAAATGATTAACACTCCTCACTCATTGTGTTTAGGCTAGTATAATGCTCTCAAATTGAAATCGACCGTAATTAACCACCATAGGCTTGCTTGTCCATCTTACCTATAACGTAACACATAAAATTCCATAAATATAATCAAGGCTGAATAAAGGTTGTAATGGGGCTGAGGTGATGTGTCGTGGACGGGAGGAATTTATTTGGATGGTGGAGCTAGTTTCTCTTAGGCTAGTAAAATCATCTGGAAGTCATCAATTCTCTTATTTCCTTTTTTTTTTTAAATTGCCAACTCAAGAAGATAACTAATTCAATCATCCTTTCATCGTTTCCATATCCCTTGATTCAACCGATCCACCTCATTGTGATCACATAACGCTTCATTCATTAAATTCACTCGGAAGGCTGCAACTTGCTGCTAAACATCACCCCAAATCAGCCAACATATGTCGGAATTATGATGAACTTCCAAACTGAATTAACTAACCTAATAAGGTAGGTTGATTCAAGCTTTTGGCTCAATTTCTGGAGGTACATAAAAATTGGGAAATTAAGGCTTCAAATTGGCTAACTAATTGGAATAATGTCAAGGTCGGCTTTTATAAGTAATTGTGGCTTAATTCCTATTGCCTCTTAAATCATACTAATGTAAATCAAATATATTACTAGACTTAGTAAGATCTAAAGCAAGTTCTAGAGTAATTGACACTTGATACAATAATCACACATGAATAAATAATAAGCTCTCAAGTTGGCATGGATGTCCCAACTTACGCTCTAGGCTCAAATTCCTCACAAGGACCACATAATTGATCAACTAAGGAGAAAGATTTGTTAGATTTTTTAAACCAAAATCAATCAATTGAAAACAAATTTTAACCCAACCAATCGACATACAACCACTCCAATCAACTTGAATTCATGAAATACATCTTTATTCTTTTATTTAAATATTCTCCTAAAGGAATTTTAACAAAACTTATTCATGAAAGTTGCTAAAAACAGAACAAACATCAAATACGTAGAAATCAATGAATTGATTCTCCCCCATACTTAATGTTTACATTACCCCTAATGCAAAAGAAAATTAAAAATTACCAATGCAAAGAACAATATTAATGAAAAACATGAAAGGAAACTTCCCTGAAAACGTGGGTTGCCTCCCACAAGCGCCATTGTTTTAAGTCGTTGGCTCGACATCACACTTTCTCATGGATCCTCAAGATTGATCTCCTCCAACCAAGTTGCTTGCTCCCCTTCATGAAAATGTTTCAACCTGTGACCATTCACCTTAAAAATTTTATTAGTTTCGAGGCTCCTAATTTCGATTGCCCCATGATGATGCACCTTGGTTATTATAAACGTCCAAGCCACCTTGATTTTAACTTAGCGGGAAACAGTTTAAGCTTAGAATTAAATAATAGTACCTTTTCCCTTATCGTAAATTCTTTGCGAATCGGTTTCGAGTCACGAAATGCCTTTGACTTACCCTTGTAGATGACCGAATTGTCATATGCCTCCAAACGTAGCTCCTCCAACTCCTATAACTTCAATTTCCGTTCTTCACCTGCCAAACTATAATCCAAATTGCATTGTTTAACAGCCCAAAATGACCTATGCTCAAGCTCCACGGGAAGATGACATGCCTTCCCAAAAACAACCCTGTAAGGCGACATCCCAATTGGCATTTTGTAAGCCGTTCGAACAACCCATAATGCTTCATCTAACCTTTGACTCCAATCTTTCCTATTGGGCTTAATAATTTTCTCTAAAATTCCCTTAATTTCTTTGTTACTACTCTCAGCTTGCCCATTGGTTTGAGGGTGATAAGATGTCGATACTTTGTGGGTGACACCAAATTGTGCAAATAAGGCTTTCAAGGTTCTAGTACAGAAATGTGTTCCCTTGTAGCTGATTATAGCCCTTGGTACCCCATATCTATTTAAAATGTTGGTCTTAAGACACTTCACCATAGTTTTAGCATCATCGGCCCTAGTTGGGAATGCTTCTACCCATTTCGACAAATAATCAACACAAACAAGAATGTATAGATAACCGAAAGAAGAAGGAAAAGGGCCCATAAAATCAATACCCCATACATCAAATATATCACAAACATAAAAATTATGTAACGGGATTAGATTTCTACTACTTAAATTGCCGTTCTTTTGACATGATGCACAATTTTTAAAAAATGCATATGAATCTTTATGAATAGTCGGCCAAAATAACCCACACTCAAGTATTTTATGAGTTGTTCTCTTAGGCCCAAAATGTCCCCCACCCTCTCGAGAATGACAAAAATTAAGCACCGAATCTATCTCACTATCATCGACACAACGCCTAATTATTTGATCACTACAAAATCGCCACAGGTACGGCTCTTCCCATAAATAGAATCGGGCTTGACTCCTAATTTTTTCTCTCAAATGTCTAGGTGCATTCGTTGGGAACTCTCTAGTCACTAAGTAGTTCACTATGTCGGTATACCATGGGAAAACACTAGACATACTATAAAGTCGCATCAGGAAATAGATCACTCGAGTCATCCCTCAAAATTCCAGTCTCTAACCTACTCAAATGATCGGCCACAAGGTTCTCTTTACCTTTCTTATCTTTAATTTCCAGGTCAAATTCCTACAACAACAAAATCCACCTAATTAGTCGAGGCTTGGCTTCTTTTTTATGCAACAAATATTTAAGAGCACTATGGTCAGAAAATACAATAACTTTGACTCCTAACAAATATGCTCTAAATTTTTCTAAGGCAAAGACTATGGCATAGAGCTCTTTCTCGGTCGTGGTGTAATTGCATTGAGCTGGGTTCAATAGCTCGCTAGCATACCTAATAATATAAGACTCCCTGCCATTTCTTTGCCTAAGTGCCGCACCAACAACTCTATCACTAGCATCACATAAAATCTCAAAGGGTAATGCATAATTCGGTCCTTGAATGATAGGAGCCATGATCAATTTCAATTTCAATTCATCAAAAGATTTTTTACAACTCTCATTAAATTCAAATGCGACATCCTTACCTAGCAATGCACACAAAGATGACGATATTTGCGAAAAATGCTTGATGAACTGACGGTAAAAACCTACATGTCCCAAGAATGACCAAATTCCTTTCACAGTACTTGGATAAGGTAGATTTTTAATTACCTCAACTTTGGCTTGGTCGACTTCTAATCCTTTAGTTGAGACGACATGCCCCAATACTACACCCTTTTCAACCATGAGATGACATTTCTCAAAATTCAAAATCAGATTAGTCTCAATGCAACGCCTAAGAACTAACACAAGATTATGCAAACACTGATCAGATGAATCACCATAAATAGTAAAGTCATCCATAAAAACTTCCATTAAATGTGAAATAAAATCTGAAAAAATACTCGTTATACCTCGTTGGAACGTGGCTGGTGCATTGCACAATCCGAAGGGAATTCTCTTGAAGGCATAAGTTCCAAATGGGCAAGTGAAAGTGGTCTTCTCTTGATCCTCAGGTGCGATGGGTACCTGTAGGTAACCTGAATAGCCATCCAAAAAAAAAAATGTGAGCGACCAGCTAACCTTTCTAACATTTGATCCATGAATGGCAGGGGGTAGTGGTCTTTTTTAGTGGCTTTGTTCAGTTACCTATAGTCTATACAAACCCGCCAACCGTTCTGCACTCTTGTAGGAATCTCTAATCCTTCTGCGTTGGTAGCTATTGTGATTCCCCCTTCTTAGGTACAACATGAATTGGACTTACCCATTTTGAGTCGGCTATAGGATAAATGACATCGGCTTCCAACCATTTTAAAATTTCAGTCTTAACTACCTCCATCATTGGTGGATTCAATCGACGTTGGGGGTCTCTTTTGGGGACTGCATCTGGTTCCAAGGCTATCTTATGAGTACATAAAGTCGTACTAAGGCCCCGAATATCGGCTAGTGTCCAACTGAAGGCTTCTTTACATTCCCTAAGAACTCTAAGTAGCTTGAATTCTTGCATTTCGGTTAAAGCATTCGACACTATCAATGGTAAAGTTTGATTTTCCCCCAAATAAATTTACTTTAAATTTTCGGGCAGCTCTTTTAACTCCAATCTAGGAGGTGAAATCAATGAAGGAATTTGCTTACCAGACACCATAAGGTTAGGGAGAATCGGCTTGAATCGTGCCAATTTGGGCGAGTCTAATGCGCAAACTGAGTCAATTAAAGAATCAGAAATGATAAATTCATGCTTGTCGATATAAAAAATGCTCTTAGCTAGAACGCTTTTCAACTCGTCCTCATCCCCTAATTCATAGACATCTTGAACAAAATTGTCAATTATATCAAGAGTAAATACAGAATTAATATCAGTGGGATATTTCATAGCATCAAATATATTAAATTTAATTATCTCACCATCAAATTCCATAGTTAAATTCCCCTTATGCACATCAATTTTCGTTCTAGTTGTCTTAAGAAAAGGTCTTCCTAAGAGTAAGGGTACATCAATCGAATTATCATTAGGTCCCATGTCTAAAACATAAAAATCAGATGGAAAAACTAACTCATTTACTTGCACTAGAACATCTTCTAAAACGCCATCAGGGTAGGCATTACTTCTATCGGCAAGTTGAATTATCAGTCCTGTGTCTTTTAATGCACCTAATTGAACTTTATCATAGATACTCCTAGGCATGACATTTATAGAAGCTCCTAAATCAAGCATAGCCCTATCAAGTTTAAGGTCTCCTATCTTACAAGGTATCGAAAACATTCTCGGATCTTTGCATTTAGTTGGGAGTTTCTTTTGAAATACCGCAGATACATTTTCGCCTAAGCTAATTTTTTCATTTCCTATTAATTTCCTTTTAGATGTGCATAATTCTTTTAAAAACTTAGCATATCTAGGCACTTGTTTAATTGCATCAATCAATGGAATATTAACTTGTACCTTGTGGAAAGTCTCTAGAATTTTGACATTGACGTCGTCTGACTTTTCCTTCCTCAAACGCTGTGGAAATGGCGCCTTCGGCACGTAAGACCGGGGTTGGTTATTAGCGTTCTGACTTGCTTGTGCTCTAAGCTCGGGAACCCTCATTTCCTGCTCAAAGTTTGCTACACCATGTGAAGCAGTGGGTTGTTGTAAACGTGATTTCCATGCTTCTTTTGGTGCTGTTTGCGACGGTTGTAAATCAACCTTTGGCAAGGCTAAATTTTCCTCTTTAATATCAATAAATCGGACCTTTTTTACCTCAGTTTCGTCTTCCTTGTCGCTGTTTTGGACCTTCTTTAGTGTCGATCTCAACTCCTTCCCACTTCGCAAGATTATAGCACTAACATTATCCCTCGGATTTGCCACAGGCTGTGACGGTAACCGATTATTTACCTGTGCTTGTAAGTTCCCAAGATTAACATCGTCGATGAGGCTCTGGTTTGCAATTGCTTCACTGCCGATTCCAAAGACTGAAATCTTCCATCGGTTTCCTTCTTCAGGTCAGCCATCATCTTCATCATTTATTCAAGCATGGAATGGATCTTGGTTTCGGCACTTGGGTTTTGATGGGTTGGCTGTGACATATTATATGGTCGGGAATTTTGCTGCTCAAATCCTGGAGGTGTGGCACGGTTTTGGTATCTGAGATTGGGGTGGTCTCTCCATCCCTCATTATAGGTAGCTGAATATGGATCATACCTCCTCTGATTTGGAAAGACGGCGTTAGCTTCCCCTTCCTGTAATGTCGGACACATATCTGTGGTATGTCGTTCTGAACAACAAATGCCACATAGTGAAGCTTTCGCAGTACCTCCAGTCATCAACTTACTTACCATAGCCGTTAAATTAGCTAATTGAGCCTCCATCATGCTCGACTGGCCTTCATCCATTCGTTTACCCAAGTCGGACCTCCTGAGACCGAATTGTTGTGTATTCTGTGCCATATTAGCGATCAAATTTCGGGCTTGCTCAGTAGTTTTATCAACCATTGCACCTCCACTCGCCGCATCGATCATTCCTCGATCTTATGGTGTCAATCCTTCATAAAAATATTGCACTAAGAGCTGCTCACTAATCTGATGCTGTGGACAACTCGCACATAGCCGTTTAAATCTTTCCCAGTACTCGTATAGTGACTCACCTACCAGTTGGTTAATTCCACAAATTTCCTTCCTGATTGACCCTATTCTTGATGTCGAAAAATACTTCTCAAGGAAAGCTTTATGTAACCCTGTCCAAGTTGTGAATGAGCCTGGCGGCATATAATATAACCAGTCCTTCGCCAAACCTTGTAATGAGAAAGGAGAGCTTGATTTGTTCCTCTTCAATGCCATCTGGCTGCATAGTTGAGCAAGTAATTAGGAATTCATTAATATGACAGTAAGGGTCCTCACCTGGTAACCCATTGAATTTTGGCAACAAATTCAGAAATCTTGAATTGAGCTTTAATGGCCTATCAAGGGTGGGATACGTGATAGATGGTGGTTGCGCAGCCAAGTTAGGTGCGGCCAATTGCTTCAAGGTCTGGTTGGCCATGTTGATATCCTCTGAAACGTTAGGCTCGTGGAAGTTGGGATATTCGGCTTGCCGATCAGTGATGTTAACAGAGTCTGTCGATGTTCGTCGTCCACTCCTTAATAACATATACTAAATGGACTAATCTACCTGCAAAGTCAAAAACAAGAAAACAAAGTAAGTTATGAAAATCAAATAGATTTGACTACGTCGCGTCCCCGGCAACGACGCCAAAATTTGGTAGCTGTCGTTACGTCCACCGAATTTAATCCCCTACTCAACCAATATTAACTGGTAATATAGAGTAAGTACGGAATCGTCCCTCGAAGAAGCTCGTGTTAAACCTATTTGAAAAGAATTGAAATCAAGTTAATATAAACATATGAGAGAAAGGAAAAATGGGGGGTCTCTAATAATGCTCCTTGGTAACAAATAAAATGTAGCATAAATTGTAAATGCGGAAAGGTTGTCGAATTAAGAGAAAGAGTGCTCAGTTAGTAACTCCTTAATCCACCTAGCACAAGTCCTTAGTGTCATTTAATTATTTTAATCGTCTAATCTAGCAACAAGGCTGAAGAAAATCACTTACGAAATGAATTCTTATCCCAAATAAATTCGAATTCAAATAGAGAACATTCATACTTGAATACCTACCTTTAATTTCTAATTAAAAGTGCACTAAGTATTTTAGAGATTTCACCTTGCGTTAATTAAAGAAAATCCTCCAGCGGCTTCCAAAATTAAATCCGAAGTTGCGTTAATTAGCGGCATGCTAATTTATTATCACTGATTCTAAGTTTAATTAAGAAATTCGATAACTCAATTATACTTAGGTGATTATGAGAAAAGTCCTAAATTAGATAGGCGATCAATCTAATTAATTTAGAAAAATTCTTTGAACGATAGAATTAGCAACTCAAAAATGCTAAATCTGAATTTAAACAAAATAAACCTTCAAATTCCTTGTGCCATAAGTCTCTAACTGAACTTAATCAATTTAGCCACTCATAGCAATCGAAACGAAACAGAAATCAATTGTGAACAACATAAATTACAGACTGTATCTTGGAGAAGAAAGTGCCTAAAATTGTCGAGCTTCCCTTCTCTCGGTTAGCTGAAATCTTAGACTGTTGTTACGCTGCTTAATCGGTTTTGGCTTGTTCAATTTGAAGTTCTTCTTCGCTTGAATTCTACGCTCCTATTCTACCGTGTCTTCCTCTGTTTTTTTCTTCTTTTTTTTCAACTGCTGGTCACTTCTACTTAAGGAGTAATGATATTAACCTTCAATAATTCAAATAAAATTTGATCTTATCCCCCTTTATCCTAGCTGAAACCGTCGCACAAGAATAGCTCCAGCTCATGTAGAGTTTCATTTCAATTTTACTTCTCAAAGCTGAACATAATCACTTGACTTTAATTAAAGTCGGTCACCACTCCAAGAGGGAAATTAAATAATTCCCTCATTGATTTTCTTGCATATTCTGGTTCTGCTTGTAATTTAATTGGACCAAATTTTCTTCTTTGTCCAATGCCAATTTAATTTCTTCAAAACGAACAAATGATCATCCCCATCCAGCAGCTTTAATCATGCAGATTAACTTCCAAAATGGAGCTTATACGGGCATCAAAATGTTCCTTACCTGCACATGAAATAAAAATAAAATTAAATTGTTGAATTGGGGTACAATTAAATTAATACGGCATAGAATGTATTTAATCAATTTAGGCAGAATTATAACTTAATTAACCAACAATTAATCAACAATTTTATAATTTAATTGAATAAGTTAAGCTCAAAATTGAACCTAACATTTACCAAATCATCAGATATTTTCTTTTGTCCCATTAGATGTGTAACTCACATCTTAATCCGTGTGATATACCAGGTAGATGCATGAAAGCTATAAAGCAACATGTACGGGCATATAGACGCATACATAACTTTTGTCTGGGCCCTAATGTATCCTTCGTTAGGACGTAGCTGATAGCTCAATTGATCACGTGTTGGCGCATCACTCCTTCTTGGCAATAACTTCATTATCTGAGTGTCCTCAATGCCTCGCCAGGCATTATCTTCTGCATTAGTTATGCATATACGTATACGTTAATGAGCTTTAGTGGGGTGGATAACATCTTATTACTCAGGGTTCGCCCATACGTCAGGCCTTATTCTTAACTTATAAGAGTTTTATCACCTTCCCTTTGTTCTACTCTTCCAATAAGAGAGATATCTTTCTTGTCTTAAATGCTTTCACTTGTCCTTTGTTCTACTCAACGAATGTCACATCAGTCAATTGGTGGTCTTGTCCAAATCTTTAAAATTCCAAGCAAACTAATCAAATGTTTTCCTTTGGTTCTCAACTATTTTAGTTCACGTTCAGCTAAGCTTTAACCATCATTTCCCTATAACTTAACTAGCTCAAGTGCATCGTTAGGGGGTGTTCTTCATTACTGACATATGCTTCTAGTCATAATGTACATTTACCTATAACGGAATCCATCCATCCTATGCACACCAATAGAGGCTTCTGGTGGCGAACCTTTCTTTAACGACTTACTTATTATTCACGTCATGTTAACAAAGTGTTCACAAAGCCAAAGGCGTCACGAGCGCACTTAGAGAGTTCCAAATCGCACAGTTATACGTTTCTATACTCATCAAATCTTAATCATTCTTAGGACAGTACTCACGTACTAGGAATTCTTCGAGCGGAGTGTTACAACTCTCCCCCATTTAAGAAATTTCGTCCTTGAAATTTTCTTTCTTGGGTAAGATCACCACAACCACACATCAGTAACGGTTCAATTTATTCTTCATTTATTGCATATCTCTTAAGATTACTTTTCAACCTTTCGAATCCACCATTCCCTTTCTGAGTTCATATACTTTGCAATTTCTTCAAACAATTGTCAATCCTCGACTAGGGAATATAAACTATCGCCTAGATCTTAACTGCAAACTAATAATTACACCTATGTAATTTAACGTTTTATCACTTATTTCCCATGAGAGATGTCGTTACCCTTGACTAAATCATGCACTAGTACCGAGCTTGTAACGCCCTTCACCCAACCTGATCGACCAGATTTGAGTATTGGGTGTTACGCCTAAGAATAGATGTACTGATACTACTTCTACTCGTCTATGCAACTATACTAGCAATGTCTAATAAATTTTCTTTAACTGTTATCCTAAATTACTTGACGTTACTCTTATTATAAATATCCTTATGTACAAAGTATTCACGTTTACATAATAAAACTACAAAGTTCATCGAATATGTCTTTCTTTTACTAAATACATAATCAGAGTACTATAACTTAATATCTTATGCATAGACTTCAACTTCGTCCAATGGATTTTCATATAGCTTAGTAATTCTCATATAGCCTTAAGAATTTTCATACATCTTTCTCTTTATGCTTTCCTTTTTCTTTCATTCTTCCTCTGTATGCATATCAGCATAGACCGTCGCTCCTATGGTGTAGCCTTGGCATCATCTTCCCGCGCACTCTTCTGTATAAATCCCACATTCAGAAGTAACTAGAATAAGTTGACAAGAACCTAGAGAGACACTTTCACACAATAATTAATCAATTCATATTATGATTACATCATTGCACTTCACTTTTATACTTAGACGGGTACTTACTAGGATTAGCATTTCACATCATTACTCGAACTAATAGATGAATCTGACAATAAGACTTGACATTTCAAAATTGAACTTTAACTTAATGTATATTATTGTATTTTTAATGAATTAGTAGTTTATACTCTCATATTGATTTAAATTTTTGTTTAACAGAAACTGAAACACTTTGAAAATCGAGAATCGGGGTTGAAATAGAGTTGGTGTCGCACACAGCACCTCCGTATCGCAACACCGTTCACAGACTGTAAAATAAAAAAAAACCTCAATGTCGCGACACAGAAGTTAGTATACCTAGGGTTTCAAAATTTCAGAGTATGTCATGACATCGAACCCCGATGTCACGACACCGGCATCCTGCGAGTGATGTCTCGAAATTGAACCTGTGTTTCGCGACATTGCTGTAATTTTCTATAGGGTTGACCTAACACATTGTGCTACTCGAATAGTTAAAACCTAATCTTACCCGATTTTTAACCTTAAAAACCCTCTTTCAAAACCAAAACACTTTTAAATAAAATGTAAATATCCCTTAACTTATAAACCTTCTCAAAATCTCTCAAATTTCTAAAATCGTAAAACTATTAAATCCTCAAACCTTCTTTGTTTTTCTCATATTTTGATGCAACTCTTGTTTTCTCCTTGCATTTTCATTTGGTGTAGGTCATACTCCACAAGGAACAAGCTCTCACAAAGAAATAAAAAACATTTAAACTGAAGTTAAGGGTTCCTAACATATTCTTATTATTCCATTTAATACATTGTTTGATATGTTGTTAGTTTCTGGATAGAAATTTTATAGAGAATGCCTCCAAGAAAGTCAAGGAGAACGAACGAACCCAAATCATCAACGGTTACAAATCCCCTTAACTTTTCAAATCAAAATGTGGCAAAATACTTTTTAGAACTTAGAGGGAAGACGTTCATCCAGGAATGGGGGTTTGAACCGTTAAGGATTCTATATTAGGATATTTGGCCTTTGGTTCGATATCATCGATTGGAATGTTTTTATGTTATTCCAAAAGACTCTACCGTGGTCTTGGTAGTTCAAGAATTTTCTGCCTCTCTTTGGGACTAAGAGTCTAGAAGGACAAAATGTGCCACATGGGAAACGGTACCTGTGCAAGGGAAAGATGTGAGAATCACCCCTCAAGTTATTTGTGAATTTTATAACTCTATATATTTTGAAAAATATTTTATGGAAGAAATTGATTTAGAATATTTTGAAGAAATAAATATGGATAACGTTATAAATTACCTAACAAAAGGGAGGGGTGAATAGAAGTGTTGCGCAGGTACTGATATTCCCACATCCTTTACTCAAGCAAAAATTTTCCCTGTTACAAAGATGTGGATTCGATTTTTATGCACTCGATTCGCTCCAGCATTAAAAGTCTCTAATGTCAATACTTTTCGAGCAGTTTGATTTTATGCTGTTGTATAACAAAAATAGGTGTGCATCGGGACATGGATATACAAGTACATGAAAAGATGTGTTAATGGCCAAAAAGTTGATATTTCTTTCCCCACTTAGTGAAAGCCCTGTGTAAGAGAGTTGACGTTCTAATGAAACTTATTGAGCAGTTTGTAAAGCCCTCTAGAAGCATTACAGGAGACAAACTTTACACGCAGTGCACGGAGCTTTGATAGAAAAAATAAAAGATTAGAACAAATGCCGAAAAGAGAAGATGGATGGCCTGTCTTTAATTAAACTAAAAGCAAAACTGGCACCTCGATAAGATACTGGCGAGAGTAGCCATCCCAAGTGGTATTGGATGATACATAAGATGCAAAAGATAGGCTCAATTTTCCAAGAATACGCACGACAGAGTAACATGAAACTACCAAACTATCCGCTAGATATGTTTAGCCTGACACTTCTAGAGCATGAAAGGGAGGAAAAAGAGAGGATGAGGAAGGGGAAGGAAATAAAGAGATGAATTTTGAAGAAGTGGAGGACAACTAAACATTGTAATTTTTAATGATTATTTTTGGAGACTGTATTAATTTTTGTACAATCTTTATTTTTAAGTTTTTGTTTAGGAACCATGCATGATAGAAGCATGACATTTTCGAACTAACAAGGAAAAGGGAAGGAAGAGCCCATGAGTAGCTTAAAGTAATATCATGATAAATCAGGTAACTTCTTTCCTTATCTTTTCAGGGCTTCACATTGAGTACAATGTGTTATCTAAAGTGTGGGGGTAGCATAGGAAATTTGTTTTAATTTTTATGTTTTTCTTTTAATTTTTATTGTCAAATGCGTGCTTCAACTTGTAGAAATACAAGAGATTGTTAGGAGCATGTATATAGGCTGATTGAAGTTACTGTAAACTTGGGAGGATAATGAGTGATTTTAAATTTTTGATTATTAGACTACTAAGTTCTACATATTACACTGTAAATAGGCATTGAGTAATTGAATATACCAAATGATATGGAGAATATAGGGAAATGAGCAAGCTAGTATGTATGAAAAACTGTTGAATTTGTGATTCTTTGGTTGATTAAATTTGTGAATATTGATATACCTAGACATATGGCATTGTTTGGTATACACATAAAGCCAAAAATATAGCCCTGTTCATTCATCCTTAAGACCTATATTTGAGTTAGAAAACACGTCTTGATGAAACTTCATACAAAACCTGAGCAAAAAACATTAATTTCTATTTATCCTTTCTCTTTGGTCCTGAACTACATGACTACAGATGTCTAGTCATGTGTATTGAGGGTTCAGTAGATACATCATGATGGATTTTGTAAAAATAGAGTGAAATAGGAATGATCGGTGCAATATAGTGATTATAGGTTAGCCAATATGTGCAACAAAAGAAAATTTGAAAAAGAAAATCAAAACAAGTAGAAAAGTTACTTGAACAGTAAAAGTATTCGTGAGTGAGATGTATTGAAAAAAATGATAAAGTCACAAAAGTAGAAAAGCTCATTCTGTAAGTGCACAAAAACTCATGAGTTAGTTGTAGTTGTGACTTTCTATGCGGAGAAATAAGAAAGGTGAGAGAAGGAGAAATAAGGTGGTGAGCGGGTAAGGGTTACTAAGGGGGAAAAATGGGGAACAATGCAATATGCCAAACTATTTTCCTGCTTGAAACCGTTTTGATACTTCCTATTCTTGAATCTCATACCTGCCATAAGCCTCGAAACGTTATAAGCTGAAAAACCCAATGTGATCTCGGTAGACATATTCATGAATTGACATCATATCAAGTAATTGTGTTAATGACTGTTTATATTCTGCTGGGATAATTAAATACCTATATAATTTATAGATGGACTCATATGTTTGAAGACCTTTATATTTGTATAATTTGTAATAAATTGAACTTAGGTGTTTGATATTAAAAGTGGTAAGCCATTTATATATCATGTCGAGATTATGTGTAAATATGAAAATACCTAATTATGTACTCCGAAGCCAATCTCTATAATCTACCTGCTCAAGGGTTGTCTTTTATTTTTTTTTCTATTTTTGTTTTGCTTTGCTTGAGACAAGCAACTAATTAAGTGTGGAGGAGTTTGATCTGTCGTAAGTTGGTATAGCAGATTAAACTAGTTTTTATACTTGAGGAGCTGTAATTCAAGCACTTTTATAGTGTTTTAGTTAAGTTTTTATATTTTAGTTTGAATACAATAAAACAATATTTTAAGTCTTTTATTGACCTTAGGGGCCACATGAGGCCGAAATGTGAACTAACGTGCTTAGTAAGTGTACAAGAAATAATTCAAAGGCACATGAACTCAAAGTTGGTCATTGTGTTGGAACACGAGGAGTTCAATGTTGCAATACAGGGAGTAGAATGCCAGAATTGCTATACTACCTTTCGTGTTACAATGCAGCCATGGGATGTCACAACACACCCCTGAAGCTACCCCAAAACCATGCATACTTCCATCATTGTCGGGGCACAAGAACTAGTGTGTCGTGACATCGGCCTTGTATGCGAAGCACTTACGAGCCAAGGGAATTTTGGTCTACACAATAAAAATTAAACACAATAACATCAAATAACTTAGGGTTAAGGATGACAACAACCTTAACTCTATAAATAGGCTGTTAGAACACTTGTGAAGGACAGCTTTTTACATTTTAAGTTTTTCTTTGTAAAATTAGTTTTAGTTTTTCCATGTTTTTAGGTTTTAGATTTCTTTTCAGTTTATTTTTATTAGCGGTTGTCGAAGGATATTTTTTTTATATTCAATCAAACTCTGTGGATTCTGCTCTCATCAATTAAATAAAATCAAGATTTTTCTTTACACTTTATTCTAAAGTTACTCTTTTGCATGTTCTTGAAGCTTGAATTTTCTGAGAATTTTAGAAATCATGGATTTAGGTAAATTTAATAGTTTAGATATGAAATTAAATGATATTTAGGATTTTTGAAATCAAAATTGAGGATTAAAAAGGAGATTAGAATGTCGAAACTTCAATTTTGGCAAAACTAGCTAGTGTTTGACAATGAGAAATGAGAGGCTTGAATTGTGTTTTCCTTACTATTTGGTTGTGTTGAAGGCTATTTTTGATGAGTTTGGAATATGTTTGTTCCGAATTTTTAAGAAACAAACATTTTCCCCTTTTGCATGCTCTTGAAAGCTCGAATTTTCTGAAAATTTTAGAAACCACAGATGTAGGTAAATTTAATGCTTTAGATATGAAATTAAATGATATTTAGGATTTTTGAGGTCAAAATTGAGGATTAGAAATGATATTAGAATGTCGAAACTTCAATTTCGGTAAAACTAGCTAGTTTTTGACAATGAGAAATGAAAGGCTTGAATTGTGTTTTCCTTACTGTTTGTTTTGTTGAAGGCTATTTTTGATGAGTTTGGAATGTGTTTGTTATGTGTGTAAAGTGTCGGATCAATCGGGAGCCACTATGAGCAAGTATAAAGCCAAGTAATAGCTTGTTTAAGCTTTTGGCTAGTAAATGGAATCGTGATTGGTGAGTGTTCTGGAGTCGCTGCTGGTATGCATGATTCATAGTGTTATTTTGAAGCTTAGGAATAGCCTAAACTCCTATCCTAAGTTTTGAGTGTATGTCTTACTTCTACTTTTTACCTTATTGTGAAATTATGCTTAATGAATGTCGAGTTGTGGAATGTAATACTAATATGACAAGTAATTTAAGTGAATATTTATATGTGGTATGAGAAAATCTAATTTTAATACACACATATGTGGTTGGATATGTTATGGCTCATTAAGCATTGTTGTGGCACTTAAAGAGTAATTAAATTTGAATTTGATAAGCATTCATTGTATACAAGTTGTGATGTGAATTGATTATTATGAACATAGATTATGTGCGCTAAAATATTAATTAAATGTGTGTATTTGCGGATATTTTAGCCTTGTGATCTCTTGAAACCATTAGATATATAGTTGGCATACCATAGGATTGTGAGTACTCACCTTTATGGTTTGTGATTTGGGCATTGAGGCCCCGGGACAGTTTGTAGAGATACGGAAATGTCGAGCTAAACTCCATTCATTGGGACATGATGGTGTGTTGGAGAGTGTTTACCTTTATGCTACACTTATGGGACATGTTAGACTCTTTGCGTCATTGGTGTGATGGAGATCAGTTTATCTATTGTGTGGTGATAGTGTCCACTTTTTACGTTTCGTAATCTCAAGCTGCCAAGTTATCATTATTTGAATTATATATATATGAGATATGTTGTGTGTAAATTCATGTGAGGATATAAGCTAGACTTGTGATGTAACACCCTAACCCATATCTTACGAAGCATTACCAGACTTTCAATTCAAACGAACACAAATATCAAACATTTCCAATCATATCAAAATTCATTTCAGAACCAATTCAAAACATACATATCGTCCCTTATACGAGCCCTCGAGGCCCTAAAAATAGATTAGAAACAAGTCGAGAATAAATCGAAAACTCATAAAATTTTTCAAAAAATAGTGAAAATTTCCAACACAGTAGGGGTCAAACAGGCGTGTGGCCAGGCCGTGTGAAAATTTGAAAAAGGGACACACGGCCATGTCCTAGCCCGTGTCACTAACTGACTTGGGTCACATGGCCAAGCCATATGCTCGTATGCCAGGCCGTGTTTTAGGTCATGTAACAGCCTGACTTGCAACCCTTTTAAAGCTTCAAAGGACACACGACCTTGTCGTCTAGCCTTATGTCACAACAGCTAAGACACACACCCATGTCTCTACCCGTGTGGATGAGAAATATGCCACTTTCAAACCATTTTTCTCACCCAACCTAGTATGTACTTATAATCACTTTGCCCCTATAAAAAAGTCTTCAAAAATGCACCAAAACCATGCATAACCAAGCATCTCAATTAAGGTATAAAACATACAACCAATGTGCCCGTTGAGCACTTCAAACTCAACATATAAACATGTACAATTATAAATACAAATTGATCAAATTTTCACTAATGCTTAGCTAAGTTTATACCATATTTACCATTTATTCAACCTATCAAAAACACACCAAATTATAGAACATCACCACATTCACATATATCACAAGACATATACAATATGCATATTTAGACTTTCATTTCATCATCCATCATTCAAACATAGCAAACCAAACATCCACCATTTCAAGGCTAATATTTACATGCCAAAACTAAATTCATTACACTACCAAAATGCCATAACTCACACCAAACAAAATGGCCAAATCAACAACTAAGACACATAGGCCAACATTAGCCAAAATACCTATACATGTCATTATAATTAAAATCATAAAATCTGAAAGTACCGATAGAGCCGATGGATAGCACGATAGATCTCTGAAGACTTTCCAACTCGATCTAGCTTTTGATTAACTACAAAACAAAAATGAACACAAAGTAAGCATGTCATGCTTAGTAAGTTTGTAACATATAATTTATACTTGTTAGCACAATACACAATCTTAAGATACATATGTACCAATCCAACATGAGAAATAAATGATTCGTAAGCTTAAATCATTTGAATTCATACTTTTCATTGTCATGAAAACACATATTTCCTACCTTCCATAGTAATAAGGTAAATTGCATCGAAAACTCTTACCGAAGCACACACAAAGTAAAATTACGATGGTTGTTACCACCACTTTTTACTGTTCGATAGCCAAAGCTATCCCTTTCCATATTTTGATAGCTGAAGTCATCCGTTTTCATAATTCGATGGTTGTCACCATCTCTTTTCATTGTTGATTGTCGTCACCATCCCTTTTAATAATTTGATAGTCGAAGCCATCCCTTTTCATAATTCGATGGTCGTCACCATCCCTTTTCATTGTTGATTGTTTAAAGCTATCCCTTTTCATAATTTCATAGTCGAAGCTATCTTTTTTTCATAATTTGATAGCTGAAGCCATCCATTTCCATATTTTGATAGTCAAAGCCATCCCTTTTCCATATTTTGATAGCCGAATCCATCCCTTTTCATTGGTCGATGACCGTCGATACGCCGTTATATTTTTCCATCGAGACACAGTTTGATATTATAAAGTGATAGCATTTATAACATAATTTAAAACACTATTTAAACATACGAACTTACCTCGATGATAGAATGTAGAAATGGAGTCGGTTAATCCGAAGCTTTCTCTTTGCCTTGATCTAAAGCCGTATGAGGTCTATCTTGATCTAAATGAATAGATTTAATCAATTTAATAATCATTCTATTCAATTCAATCCAAATTCACATTTTTGCAAAATTACCATTTTACCTCTAATGTTTTGATTTCTTTACAATTTAGTCCTTAAGCTCATAAAATGAAATTTATGCAATTTCACCCCTACCCAAGCCTAGTCGAATTTCATACAAACTCATAGCAGCCCACACAATTAATTATTTCACAAATTACACGAATATCTCATATTTTTCAATTTAATCCCTCATTGACAAATTCATCAACAATCACTTTACAAAATTTGTTTATTTAACAATAAGGATTCATTTTCTACCACCAAACTTCACAAGCAACATATATACATTCATGGAAAAACCCTAATCTTTTACCAGTTTTGCAAATAAATCCTTGGGCTAGCTAGATTTACAATGACTCCAAAAACTTATAATTTATAAAAACGAGACAAAGCCACACTTACATGCAAAGATGAACCATAATTGAAACTTCAAGCTTCATTCATGGAGTTTCTTTAGCTAAATTTCGGTGGAAGATGGACATAACAAACATGGTGACTTTGTTTTTAATTATTTCACTTAGTTTATTTTATTAAATTACATTTTTAACCTTAATATATAACCTTTAAATTACTTAATAAAGTGTCCATATATGTCTACTCCCACTATGGATAGTTTAATTACAACATAAACCCTCCAAACATTTAATATCATAGCTATTAAATCCCTTTAGCTTATAAAACTCAAGTTTTGCACCTTTTGTAATTTAGTCTTTTTTATTGAATTAATCATGCAAACGGTAAAATTTCTTAACAAATTTTTTGTACGATATTACTAACATATTGTAGACCTCAAAATAATAATAAAATAAATATTTTCACATTGAATTTATGGTCTTGAATCCACTGTTCCAGTTTCACTAAAAAGAGCTGTTATAATTCTCCCCTGAAAGAAACTTTTGTCTTTGAAAATCTTTCTAGAAAAAAGGTTTGGATATTGTTTTCTCATAGCTTTTTCCGGTTCCCAAGTGGCCTCCTCTATACTATGTTGTTGCCAGAGAAATTTAACTAAAGTTATGCTCTTATTTCTTAATTCTTTAACCCTCGAGCTAAAATTATTATTGGTTCTTCGCTATACGACATATCAGGCTAAATCTCAACATCTGCCGGTGAAATAACATGTGAAGGATCTGATCGGTACCGTTGTAACATATATATGTGAAATACATTATGGATCCTTTCCAACTCTGGCGGCAAAGCTAAACGATAAACTACTGGCCCAATTCTTTCAGTAATCTCATACGTCCTGATAAATCGTGGACTTAACTTTCCTTTGTGACCAAACGAAGAACTTTCTTCCAGGGAGATACCTTCAAGAATACTTTATCACGACTTGAAATTCAATGTCTTTACGTTTCAAATCCGCATATGATTTTTTTCGGTCTGAAGCTGCTTTCAAACTATCACGGATCACTTTGATTTTTTCTTCAGTCTTTCGAATCAAATCAACCCCGTGAGTCTTTTTCTCACTGAGCTTGGTCCAATATAACAGAGTTCGGCATTTACGACCATACAAAGCTTTATACGGTGCCATTTTTATTCTCGATTGATAACTATTATTATTCGCGAACTCTAACCAATGATAAATATTTCTCCTAGTTGCCTTCGAATTCTAATACACAACAACGAAGCATATCCTCGAGTATCTAAATCACTCGCTCGGACAAACCACCGGTCTGAGGATGAAATGCAGTGCTAAAATGCAATCGCGTACAAATGCTTCATGTAACTTTTTCTAGAATCGTGATGTAAGCCGCGGATCTCTATCCGAAATTATAGAAACTGGCACCCCGTGCAATTTGTTGATCTTAGAAACGTATAACTCAAGTAATCTCTCAAGAATTATATGTAAGTACCAAAATAAAATGTGTGAACTTCGTTGGATCATCAACGACAACCCAAATTGCATCTTTCTTTCTCGGAGACAAGGGTAAACTCGTTACAAAGTCCATCATAACTTGCTCCCATTTCCATTTTGGTATCATCACTGGTTGTAATAGATCAGAAGGTACCTGATGTTCAGCTTTAGGTTGTTGACATACTAAACATCTTGATAAAAAGCTAGAAATCTCTCGTTTCATTCTTGGCCACCAATATATCTGCTTCAAATCACTATACATCTTATTTCTTCTCAAATAAACGGACAAGCTACCACTATGAGCTTCTTGTGAAATCTTTCAAATGAGCTCTGGATAATTTGGTACACAAATACTATCTCTAAAAAAGTAAACAACCATCGGATCCAATATGGAATTTTGAATCAGTAGTTAACTCACTCTGTGTTCGTTTAGCTAGCAACTTGTCATCACACTTCTAAGCCTCGTGATCTGCTGTAAAAACATCGGTCTAGCCTTCAAATCAGCTAAAATCAAACCATCATCAGATAATGTCAGTTGTGTATTCATCACTCACAAAGCATATAAAGACATTCTACTCAAAGCATCAACAACTACATTTGCTTTACTCGTATGATAATCAATAATCAAATTATAGTCTTTCAATAGCTCGAGCCACTTGCGTTGTCTCAGATTCAAATTTTATGCGACATTAAATACTTCAAACTTTTGTGATCTATAAAAATGTGACACTTTTCACCGTATAAATGGTGTCGCCAAATCTTCAACGCAAACACAATAGCTGCAAGCTCCAAATCGTGTGTCGGATAATTCTTGTCGTGCAAATTTAACTATCTGGAAGCATAAGCTATCACTTTGCCTTCTTGCATCAAAACACAAATTCAAAGACGCATCACTGAAAATCACGAATTCTTTACCCGATTCAAGTTAAACTAACACCGGCTCCTCAGTCAGCAATGCTTTCAACTGATTGAAACTTTACTGACATTTCTTAGACCACTCAAACTTTACATCTTTTTACAATAATCTCATAATCGGTGTAGCAACCATCGAGAATCCCTTAACAACCCGTCTGTAATACCTGGCCAGTCCCAAAAAACTTCTATCCTCGGATACATTTCTCGGAGGTTTCCAATCAATAACGGCTAAAATCTTGTTCAGATCAACACTGATGCCTTTGGCTGATACAACATGTCTTAAAAATCCAACTTCCCGAAGCTGGAATTCAGATTTACTAAACTTGGTGAATAATTTCTTTTCGCTCAAAGTTTGCAAAACAATTCTCAAATGCTCGACATGCTTAGTCTTATCTCGTGAGTAAATCAAAATATCATCGATAAATACCACAATAAACCGATCTAAATACGGTCTAAAAATTCTGTTCATCAAATCCGTAAATACTGCAGGTGCATTAGTTAAACCAAATGGCATCGCAAGAAATTCATAGTGTCCATACCTGGTCCGGAATACATTTTTTGGCACGTCAAGATCTTTAACTCATAGCTGATAATAACAAGAACGAAGATCAATCTTCAAAAATATTGTTGCACCGTTCAACTGATCAAACAGATCATCAATACACGACAATTGGTATTTATTCTTGATTGTAACTTTGTTGAGCTGGCGGTAATAAATACATAATCTCATAAATCCGTCTTTTTTCTTAACAAACAGAACAGGTGCATCCCAAGGTGAAAATTTGGGTTGAGCAAAACCCCTATCTATCAACTCTTGCAACTTTGCTTTCAACTATTTCAACTAAGTAGGAGCCATTCTGTAAGGAGCTATCGATATCGGTGATGTTCCCTATACTAACTCAATGACAAACTCAACTTCGTTGATCAACGGTAACCCAGGTAACTCTTCAAGAAACACATCACGATACTCACAAACCACTGGAACTAATTCTAACTTCAACTCAGAAACTCTAGAATCAAATACATACGCAAGGTACACAACCCTTTCTCACATATTTTTGTGCCGACATAGCCGAAATAACACCAGGCACACCACTTAAACTATCTAATTCAATCGAAGCTTTTCATCATTCTGACATTTTAACATAATAAGCTTTTGTCTACAGTTCACAATAGCATCATGCAGAGTCAACCAATCTATGCCCAAAATTACATCAAACTCATCAAACGACAATAGAATCAAATCAGCCAGACAGTTACAACCCCGAATCATCAACAGACAATTTTTACAAACCTCAACTAGTACATACCAACCTAGGGGGTTTGATACTTTAACCACGAATTTAGTGGACTCAATAGGTAAATTCTTACTTGACACTATAATCATGCATACATACGAATGGGTTGTCCCGGATCAATCAAAGCAGTAACATTAGAATCAAAGATAGAAAATCAACTAGTAATAACATCTAGCGCTGAAGCTTCCTCTTGTGCTCGAATTACGTAAGCTCTGGCTGGTGCTCGTGCCTTAGTTCTTATAGTAGAGTCTTTTGTTCTAGTGTGACTATTACCCACATTTCAGGATTACGAGGTGGTCTACCCTTCGCGGCAGTGTTGCTAGGTCAAACATTCGAACTTTTTCATTCTCAGATAATTTTGGGCAATCACGAATAAAATGCTTATACGAACCACATTTGAAACTCTCCCTATCTTTCCCCTACACTCACCAAAATCTCAGCGTCCACACCGTTCACAATCAGGCTTATTATCTTTAATGTTGCCTATACTCGTTAAAGACGTAGCTTGTGTCTTTTAACTTGCATGTTGTTTGCCTCTATCTCTATCAGGATATCCCATTGAAGCAATCAAACGATTATAATATTCTCTCAATTTCTTCAATGAAGACTGATATGAATTTTTCGATGATCTCTTTCTTGACTCTCTAAATTCAAAATCAGCCTTCCTCTATTCTTTGCTAAGCTCCTCGACTTTATGTGCTCGATCAACCAAGACAACAAATTCTTTTAGTTTAAGAATTCTGACTAGAAGCTTGATATCTTCATTCAACCCTTCTTCGAACCTCTTACACATGGCAGTCTCGGTTGGAACACATTCACGGGCATATTTACTCAGTCTGACAAATTCCCACTCATACTTTGGTACAGACATACGACCTTGTTTGAGCTCAAGAAATTCTTTACATTTTTTATCCAGAAATTTCTGACTAATATATTTCTTTCTGAACACGGTTTGGAAGAATTCTCAGGTGATCCACTCTTTCAGTACTACAGAAATGAATGTGTTCCACCACTGATAAGCTGGATCTTTCAACAAAGATACCACACACTTAACACATTCGACCGGTGAACAAGATAGTTCTTTGAAAACCCTGATAGTAATCTTTAACCAAAATTCTACTCTCTTAGGATCATCTTTAGTAGTAGCTTTGAATTCTTCAGCCTCGTACTTACAAATCTTATCAACAGGTGACTTACTAGCTTTTAAAGGTTGCATACCTTGTGGAATAACAGGGACCGATTGGGGAATAGAAGGGGGTGGAGGTTGTTAAGTAGACGAGTTCATCCGTACGAACTTAGTAAACAATTCGCTCATCATATGGAAGAAATCTTTCTTAGCCTCTCCTTCTCGGCCCTTAGATACAAGCCTTGTACTAATTGATGCTACACCGTGAACGGAGGCTTGAGAATTACTTTCAACGTCATTGGAGTCAGTTTGGTTGGATGTCATTGCTATAAGAAAACATGTTTCAAAACATCAAGAGATATCACGCTATCATAGGCTATATAATGGCATGTATAGCTAGACTCATATACGCTACGTTCAGTTTGAGAATCAACTAAATTGTAACCCTAATACCAATAAATGTATCACCCTTAACCCGTATCCATCGTCAGACTAGGGTTACAGAGAATTATCGAAGTTTCAATTCAAACGAACACAAATATCAAACAATTCCAATCATATCAAAATTCTTATCAGAACCAATTTAAAATATACATATCGTCCCTTATACGAGCCCTCGAGGCCCTAAAAATAAATTAGAAACAAGTCGGGACTAAATCAAAAACTTGTAAATTTTTTTTGAATATAGTGACAATTTTCAAAACTGCAGGGGTTACACTACCGTGTGGCCAGGCCATGTGACTCACAAGGTCAAGAGACACACCCATGCTTTAGGCTGTGTAGACATTCGAAATAGGGATACACGGCCGTGTCCGTGCCCCTATCACTCATTGACGAGGGTCACACGGCCAAGCCACACACCAGTGTACCCTTCGAAATAACCCCACATGCCCATATGTCAGGTCGTGTGTGAGGCCATGTAACAACCTTAATTGCAACCCTTTTAGAGCTTCAAGCGACACACGGCTGTACCACTTGGCCATGTATCACACACGATTGAGACGCACGCCCATGTCTCTACCCGTGTGGACAAAAAATAGGTCACTTTCAAGCCATTTTTCTCACCCAACCTAGCTTGTGCTTATAATCACTTTGCACCTATAAACAAGTCTTCAAAAATGCACCAAAACCATGCATAACCAAGCATCTCAATTAAGGTATAAAACATACAACCAATATTCCCATTGGGCACCTCAAACACAACATATAAACATGTACAATTATAAATACAAATTGATTAAATTTTCACTAAAGCTTAGCTAAGTTTATACCATATTGTACCATTTATTCAACCTATCAAAAACAAACCAAATTATACCAAATCACTACATTCATATATATTATAAGACATATACAATATGCATATTTAGACTTTCATTCCATCTTCCATCATTCAAACATAGCAAACTAAATATTCACCATTTTAAGGCTAATATTTACCTACCAAAACTAAATTCAATACACTACCAAAATGCCATAACTCAAGCCAAACAAAATGGTCATATCAACAACCAAGACACCTAGGCCAACATTAGCCAAAATACCTATACATGCCATTATAACCAAAATCATAACATCTACAAGAATCGATAGAGCCGATGGATAGTCTGATAGATCTCCGATGACTATCCAACCTGAACGAGCTTCTGATTAACTACAAAACATAAAAAAAAGAACAAAAAGTAAGAATGTTATGCTTATTAAGTTCGTAACATATAATTTATACTTTTCAGCACAATACACAATCTTAAGATACATATGTACCAGTCCAACATGAGAAATAAATTATTCATAAGCTTAAGTCATTTGAATTTATACTTTTCATTGTCATGAAAACACATATTTCCTACCTTCCATAGTAATAAGGTAAATTGCATCAAAATTCTTACTAAAGCACCCACGAAGTAAAATCACGATGGTTGTTACCACCCCATTTTATAATTTGATATCTGAAGCTATCCCTTTCCATATTTTTATAGCTAAAGCCATCCATTTTCATAATTCAATGGTCGTCACCATCCCTTTTCATTGTTGATGGTCGTCACCATCCCTTTTCATAATTCGATGGCCGTCACCATCCCTTTTCATTGTTGATGGTCATTACCATCCCTTTTCATGATTTGATAGCCGAAGCCATCACTTTTCATAATTCGATTTTGAAAGCTATCCCTTTTCATAATTCGATAGTCAAAGCTATCCCCTTTTCATAATTTGATAGCTAAAGCTATCCCTTTCCATATTTTGATAGTCGAAGCCATCCTTTTCTATATTTTGATAGCCGAAGCCATCCCTTTTCATTGGTCGATGACCGTCGTTATGCCGTTGTATTTTTTTATCAAGACACAATTTGATATTATAAAGTAATAGTTTTTATAACATAATTTAAAAGCTATTTAAACATACAAACTTACCTTGACGATAAAACCTAGAAATAGAGTCGATTAATCCGAAGCTTTCTCTTTGCCTCGATCTAAAGCTGTACTAGATCTATCTTGATCTAAATGAATAGATTTAATCAATTTAATAACCATTCTATTCAATTTAATCCAAATCCACATTTTTGAAAAATTACCCTTTTGCCCCTAATGTTTTTTCTTTATAATTTAGTCCTTAAGCTCATAAAATAAAATTCATGCAATTTCAACCCTACCCAAGCCTAGCCGAATTTCATACAAACTCATAGCAGCCCACACATTTCATTATTTCACAAATTAAACCATGAATAGTTCACATTTTTTAATTTAACCCCTAATTGAAAAATTCATCAAAAATCATTTTACAAATTTTGTTTATTTAACAATGATTCATTTTCTGCCACCAAACTTAATAAACAACATATATATATTCATGGAAAAACCCTAGTCCTTTAGAATTTTTGCAAAGAAATCCCTGGGCTAGCTAGATTAAACTACAATGACTCCAAAAACATAAAAATCATTAAAAACGGGATAAAACCACACTTATATGCAAAGATGAACCATAGTCGAAACTTCAAGCTTCATTCATGGAGTTTCTTTAGCTAAATTTTGGTGGAATATGGACATAACAAAGATGGTGACTTTGTTTATAATTATTTTACTTAGTTTGTTTTATTAAATTACATTTTTAACCCTAATATATAACCTATAAATTACTTAACAAAGTGTCCAAATATGTCCACTCACATTATAGATGATTTAATTACAACATAAACCCTCTAACAATTTAATATCATAGCAATTAAATCCCTTTAGCTTATAGAACTCAAGTTTTGCACCATTTGTAATTTAGTCCTTTTTATTGAATTAAGCATGGAAACGATAAAATTTCTTAACAAAATTTTTATATGATATTACTAACATACTTTAGATCTCAAAATAATAATAAAATAAATATTTTCACATCGGATTTGTGGTCTCAAAACCATTGTTTCGATTTCACTAAAAATAGATGTTATATGTGAGTTAATGAAGTATGAATATGCTATTTTGACATGATGAAAATATGATTGTGAATGTCTCTTAGTATGCTCTTGCTTAACTTATGATGTTGTGTATGCTTTTTGGTAATTCTGAACATTCACTCAGCTTATTTAAGCTCACACACTCCACATTAAAATCTTGTAGATAAGTAGCTCTTTTGGTGTGCATGGAGCGCCAATGAAGTAATTTAAGCAAGGCAATAACCTTTGAGTAGGTGGTTTTATAATTTTTTTTGGACACTTTGAATAAAGGCAATGTGGGTTAGAGTTATAGTTTTAACTATTATCATTATTTTATTATTATTTTTTTGGAATTGGACTTATGGAATGTTGATGTTGCTTTTGGACTTTGCTTATGGACATTTTGATGTTTGAGATTGAGGTTGATACTACATTTTAGGTATTCTCAATGAAAATGTATTGATATGGCATGACAAATGATTGAAAGATGATAGTAGGTTTGATTAAGTTAGTCATTACTTGTATAATAAGTAGGAATGTTTTTTGAGCATGAAGAACACTTAAATTTGTGAAAATTTTAGCACTCTAGGAAAAAGTATCGATAGTCAAGACAAAAAATCGATACGTGCTTATTTAGTATTAATACTTCTGCTGTTTTTCAAAAATTTTAAAATTATCTTTACTATAGATAAATCTATTTATATTGTTGATTAATTGTTTAATTATTCATGAACTCATCTTTAAATGTTAATTGTAGTAGTTTGCATGTGTATAAGGTTCGATAGTTGTAGCATCTTGTTACTCGGGTTTGGCTACCAACTAGGTAGGGTGTTACATGTATGATAAAATGTTGAATTTGTGATTATTTAATTGATTACACTTGTGAATATGAGATACTAAGGGATGACCTAAGGCATTGTTTGGTATACACCTAGAGCCAGAAAGCTAACACTATTTATTCATCCTCAGTACCTATATTTGATTCAAAGAACACTTCTTGATGAACCTTCATACAAAACCCAAGCCACAAACATTAATTTGTATTTACCCTTTTTCTTTGGTCCTGAATAGCACAACTATAGACGTCTGTCCATATGTATTGAGGGTTCAATAGATACATGACAATGAATTTTGTAAAAATAGAGTGAAATAGGAAGGATCAATGCAATATAGTGATTACAGGTTAACCAATATGTGCAACAAAAAAAATTTAAAAAATCAAAATGAGAAGAAAAAGTATTTGAAAAGTAAAAGTGTTTATGAGTGAGATGTATTGAAAAGGAAAAAAATGATAAAGTTACAAAGTAGAAAAACTCGTTCAGTAAGTGCTTAAAAACTCATGAGTTAGCCATAGTTGTTGTATTATAATGTGACTTCTTATGTGGAGAAATAAGGAATGTAAGAGAAGGAGAAATAAGGCGATGAGCGGGTTAGGGTTATTAATAGGGAAATAATTGGGAACAATATGATGTGTCAAATTACTTTCGTGCTTGAAACCATTTTGATGCTTCTTATTCTTGAATCCCATACCTGCCCTAAGCCCCAGAACGTTACAAGCTGAAAAGCCTTATGTGATCTAGGTAGACTTATTCATGAATTGACATCATATCAAGTAATTGCATTAATGATTGTTTGTATTCTACTAGGATAATCAAATTACATGTATAATTTGTTGATGGACTCATACATTTCAAAACCTTAATGTTTGTATATGTTTTAATATATTGAAATTAGGTGTTTGATATTTAAAGTGGTAAGTCATTTATATATCATGTCAAGATTATGTGTAACTATGAAAATACCTAGTTATGTACTCCGAAACCAATCTCTATAATCTACCTACTCAAGGGTCATCTTTTATTTTTTTATTTTTGTTTTGCTTTGCTTGAGGACAAACGATGACTTAAGTGTGGGAGAGTTTGATTTGTCGTTATTTGTTGTAGCAAATTGAACTTGTTTTTGTACTTGAGGAGCTTGAATACAAGCACTTTTATCATGTTTTAGTTAAGTTTTTTTATTTTTAGTTTAAATTTAATAAAAAGTGTATGTGGAGTCTTTTATTGACATTAGGGGTTGCATGAGTCCTAAAGGCGAGCTAATGTACTTAGTAAGTGTACATGAAACCATTCAAAGGTGTAAGAACTCAAAGTTGGTCATTGTGTTGCAACACAAGGAGTTCAATGTCGCAACACAGGGAGCAGAATGCTAGAATTGCTATACTGCCTTTAGTGTCATGACATAACCGTGAGATGTCGTGACACACCCCTGAAGCTACTCCTGAAACATGCATATTGCCTTTGATGTCGCAACCCAGGGACTAGGGTGTCGCGACTTCGGCCTTGTACGGGAAGCACTTATGAGCCATGGGCTTTTGGTCCACATAGTGAAAATTAAAAATGAGAATGTCACCTAAATTAGGTTTGAGTACGATGACAAACCTAATTGATGTGAGTTTCAATGCCCAATTTCAAACCTATGGATGTGATGGGCTTGCACTACCTCAAGGCCCAACTAAGTTGTCAATTTTCATGTTGTATAGATTAGTCAACTAGCGATAAATATTTGTATGGGATCCAAACATTTATTGCTTAAGATGTCTTCATAGAATTTGAAGATCTATCTCTTATCTTCAAAACACACTTTAAATCACTCAATTTTGAGTTTGAGAAATCAATTTTGACTATTTTAGCGAATACTATGCGTGAGCAGAATTTCTAGACGGGATTATGACGGAAATTATGAGTTTCGGGCTTTTAATTTGAGTTTAAACCATATTGGGTTTAGGTTTTAGGCTTAATTTTTATTATATATGAACATAATATTGTATTTATCAAATCTGATTTTTATTATTTTATTTTGAATTTTTTAATTATTAAATATTTTAAATTATTTAGGAGTTTTATGTCAACAAGAAAGTTTAGTTTAAAACTACTTATTTAGGTTAATTAGAGTTCTAGTACACTTAAAATTTTTATTTAGATTTATTTAGCTAGCCTATATAAAGGCCTTTACATTGTACACAAAAAGCAATTCATTATTATTCAACTTCTCTTTTGAGTTAATAAATTCTCTTTGGGTTTTTCTTTTAAGAATTTCTCTTGAGTTTTCTTTTAGAAGAGTTTAACAATCTTTTTAGATTGTGGGGATCATCTTCAAACTTTTTCTTGCTAAATTTTCTTTCCTAGAGGGAAAATTAAAGTCGCTTGAAGGGGTTGTGGATTCTTTTTGTTTCCAAGGCTTCTTCGGACTTCTACACTCCACGTTCTATCTTTTCCATATATTTATTTTATTCTCTTCTTTATTTTTTCTCTATTTTATTTATCTTAGTTATTTATTTTAATTATTTTATCTAACTTGGATTTGATTACATTTTAGATTGTGTCAAAATCCAAGTTTCTTACGAATATTTAGAGCCATAAGTTAAATCAACAACTTGGACAACTTTATGGTCCTTTTTTGCACTCATCCATCTTTATCATTTGGTCTCTAATTTGGTGTTTTAGGTGTTCTTATAAAACTGATTTCCAGCAAACAGACTCAAAACAAATTTTTTACCTAAAAAGTTTTAAGAAAAATTATTTTTCAGTGGGTAAATGTTTTTCAAACAATCTGAAATTTTACATATTATTATTGGCATTATTTTAGATTATAAAAAATTCCAACAAAAAAGTGATCAAAAAGTACAAAAATAGACAAATACAAAAAAGGAAATAAAAACTAAAAAAATATACTATGGGTTGGTTTTCGTGCTAAAAATTTCTAGATCAAATATATATTATTTGAGGGGACTTTAGTTTAAATTTCGTGAATTTTGGATATCGAAAACATTTCGAATGAAGTTTGTCAAGTTGCTTCACAATTTTTGGGTTTTTCGGTTTCAGGGATTTTCGTTGACTTTTAGACTTTGGTTTTCATTTGTTTTTGCTTTTTATTGTTTCTTTATGCATTCTAAAACTTTATTGTTTCTTGTGATCCTCGAACTGACTTGGCGATACTATAAAAAGTAAAGCCCGTGACCACTGCACAAGATGTGCCCCATGGAGGTCTATCGATTAGATGGGGAACATTTAGCCCATGAGAGCTAGCCCGATTCAAAGAACTATTAGAGAAGCCTATCAGATTGAAGCCTGGTTGGCCCGATAATAAAGACATGGCAACTTAGGCTAATATGGTAGCTAATTTTAGGAGATAGAGGGAATCATATCTTGTAAAGATTACATTAGGTTTGATATGGCATATCTTGTAAATCCCTAAAATAAAGGCATATGGTTAATCTCGTCCGTCGATGTAAATGTATCTTGATCGTCGCTTTAGGGGGAGCTCAACTATAAATAGAGAGCCTCCCCCTCATTTGTACTGATTCCATTGTATGTTGAATTCTTAAGAGTAATAGAATTCTGGGAGCATTTACTCAAACACCTTATGTGCATTCTTTTCTGTGGCTTTCTATTGTTCTTTGGTTTAGCTTTTTTTAGGCATAAATCGCTTCCACTCTTCAATTGCTGCCTTAGAGGAGTTCTTAAGGAATACTCACTTGAGTAAAGGCTGACTTAGGCAATTTTGGACGAACGGATCGCCTAAGGCCGCACAGATCACAAGATGAAAGATCTAGCTCCGTGACAATTGGTGTTAGAGCTTTTGGTTCAAAGTTAAAAGAAGTTGCGGTGGGACCGAGATTAGGACTTGGAAGGAGTTCCAAAATGAATTTAAAGCATAGTTTTACCCCGAGTATATTGAGGATGAAGCTCGAGCAAAGTTTAGACGGCTAACGCAACGAGGCACGGTTAGGGAATATGTGCAGGAGTTCAATGAACTCATGCTCCAGATCTCTGATTTGAGCGAGAAGGAAGCATTTTTCTCCTTTACAGATGGGTTGAAACCATGGGCGAAGCAAGAATTGCAACATTGAGGAGTTCAGGAACTTACCAATGCCATGATGGTAGCGGAGTCCATAGCAGAACTTGCTTCGAGAGGGGACAATTTTGATTCTTCCAAGCCCAACAAGAGGGGCAATGGTGGGTACCATGAGGACGATGAAGAGGGACATAGCTACGATGGTAACTGTAGTAGCAACAATGGTGATGATAGGAAACCATGAAATGGGAACTGGAGACCTTATAGCCCGAAAAAAAAGGGGAAAAATACGATGCTACTTTTGTAAGGGACCGTACATGAAGAAAGACTGGCCAAAGGTATCTTCAGTTTCGGTTATCAAGAGAAATGATGAGCCGAAAGAGGCAAAGCCTTTTGAGGGGAAGACATCGAGGATCAATTCTATGGTGCTCATTGCTAAGAAGAGGAATGGTAAAGAAGGGTTGATATTTGTAGACATCAACATTCCTTAGTCATCGATCAAGAAATCAAATAAGAAGATCAAGACAGTAAATTTCAAGGAGGCCCCAACTATGGGAGTAGTTCAGCGTGTGGAGCTACAAATCGGTGAATAGAAGGGCAAGGAAGACTTTGAGGTAATCCAATTAGATGATTACAATTATGTACTTGGCTTAATTCTTTGGTGTCTAGTTGATTTTGGACTCATAGTGCTAATAGGTTTGCTTTGCTAGTTTGATTTTAATACATTTTTATTAATTTATATAAACACTTTTAAAAGACTCACAAGATTAGTTCTAACCTCATTGAAAATCTAATTTTATTTTTGCATGCATAAGGTGAGGTTTGCTTAATTTTTGTTTTCAATGTTGTATTTTCAAGGCTTTCACAATGACTCGTGACACTCGTAACCATATAAACCATGATGAGACACCATTCGATGACAAATAACAAGATGTTGCATTTGAGAATATTGTGGGGATGTTAAATTATTGACATCAATAACTAAAAGAGGTACATGATACAGTTGAGGCCAACTTGACTAAGTTTTGAATAGAACAAAAATAGAACATTAATCAACTTGCCAATCAAACTCAAATGCTCACTCAAGTTGTTTTTTGTTTGGATGCTTCTTTGAACCAATGGTCTCGTGCTCGTGACAATGATGATGATGGGGACATTAAACAACCTCGTATGCGTTCTAATACTAGGAAGACGAGGATATCATCACACTGATGAAACTTTAGGTACTCATGATCGTGGCCAACCTTATTTGGCTAAACCAAAGTTTTCAATTCCACAATTTCATGGAAAGAATGATTTCAAAGCATATTGTGAGTGAGAATAAAAAATTGAACGTATGTTCCATTACTATAAATGCTCGAAAAGGAAAAAGTCTCATTGGTGACCCTTGGATTTTTGGATTATGCATTGAGTTGGTGGATTCAACTTGGAATTAATCATCAAAGAAATTACAACATGGTAATTGAAACACGGGACAAGTTGGAGCAAGTGATGTGAAAGCATTACATTCCTTCTCATTACTATAGAGAGGTCAAAACGAAATGTCGACACTATGTTCAAATTAACTGATCTCTAGTGGGATCCTTGCATTTATTGATTAATATGTCATCATAGCATTTGAAAATCTATCTCTTAGCATGAAACACACTTTGAATCACTCGATTTAGACTATTAGCTCCAGATTGGGCATCCGCCACTCGCTCTAACACTTGTAACATGGCAAGCAATACAACCTCATTCGCAAGCTCTTACTAACTTTCCTCAACAGTTGGTGCGCTTTCTACATTCTCTACCACTGGCTTATGGGTTCGCACCTGCGATGCGGATGAGTCAACTTAAGTCCCTTGACCTGGCTCTCCACGAGCTTTCATCCCCCAAGTCCTAACTCCGCTAGTTCCCATTTTTCAAGTTTATGGATGTTTGTCAATAAATATGTGTTCTAACTTGAGTATTTTAAATCACAATTTTATTCATTGATTTATACGAGTCTCACCATCTATTATTTAGAGTTTGTCTCAATATAAAGTTTCTATCATTTTCACAATCTATAGTTTCTGTTGTTTTCACATCTAAAGATCACTTACCTCGGATCGGCTTCGGGAAGTCTCGGATATAACAAATCACATGTGGTATGTTTTCTTCCCAAAATATGCTCTCATGATGCATGAAATTTTTGAAAACATTTTAACCATAGTCCAAGTTTTGAACTAGGCTCTGATACCACTAAATGTAACCCCACAAACTTGGCCTAGACATTACGACCCAATCTAAACGATTATATGGGCCATGGAGATTGCCAAAACGCGAGTTAAAATCAACTAATTAAATTTTTGAAAACACATACGAATATTTCCCTTTAAATATGATATTTTAAAACATAACTTGAGAAGAAATCTTATTTTTTATGAATTGTAAATATTTATGATTAACTTTAATGAAAATTTAATTTCGATCAAACGAGTTTGCGGAAAGTGGATTTTATTAGGAAAATATTAAAACAATTTATCCTTTCTAAAACCCATGCAAAATGTTCAATTGTCTATAGTTTTTAAATCAAATCATCCATGCCTAGTTCAATAATAACCTCAAAATGTAAATCTCAAAATAAAAGTTTAAAAAGTCCACGAAAGTTCCAAAAATACAAAATAGTCCATAACCATGAAAATCATTTATTTTTGAGAGCCTCTCCGATGTCTGAATGTTTGTGACACAAATCTCTTATATATTTTTCCGTATGTTTGTGACACAAATGTAATACTCAATTTTAGCCCGGACTCACATATGGAAACATAATCTTTGAGGATATGCAATCTTAGATATGATATATGCAATCTTAGATATGATATGTAATCTTAGAAGATGTGATTTTGTAATCTTAGAGATTTAATTTGTAGATACCCTTTAATCTTCACCGTTGATGCAATTGTTCTGTACCGTTGGATTTGGGGAGGCTCATCTATAAATAGAGGCCTCTCCCTTCATTGAAAAGGGAGAAAAAAGTCAATAAAAAAAGGAGAACAATTGGCAGTTTTTTAAAGGTGGCTTACTTTTTTTTCTTTTTCGATTATTTTTTACTTATTTACGATTTTAAAAAAAGGGAGAAGGTGATACCACTGCGAATTTTATTTATTTATTTTATTTAGCCTCTCCGCCTTTTAATGTTTTTGTAATTAAGTTTTTTAATTTACCCTTTTATTTATTTTTATTTCAATTTGGTCTAATTTGAACGGCGTCGTTTAGAGGAGAAGGGACAATTTCCTTTCTAGCCCCTCTGCATTCTTTGCGTGTTCAATATGGTCCTTGAGACTTCAATTATTTGCTAATTTGCCTAGTTTTTATCACATTTTAAAATTAGTCATTTTAGAATTAATTAATTTCAAAATATTTTCTTTTCCTTTTTAAGTTTATATATGTAATTATTATTTTTATGATTTATATATTTATTACCTTATATATATGTATGTATATATATATATATATTATACTTTCTATCCATATTTTATAATTTCTATATATATATGTAATCATTATCTTTATGATCTATATATTTATTAACTTATATATATATATGTACGTATATATATTATACTTTCTATCCATATTTTATAATTTCTATATGTATATTTTTCTTTATTCTCATGAATGTATTATATATATATAAATATATTTTTATATAAATTTTATATTTTTTCCCATAATTTCAATGTATATATTATGTACTTTCTTTTCTTCATTTTTATATGTTTGTTGATTTATGTTTTCATATTTTCTTCGCTCATTTATTTGATACTTTGCATATCATTGGTTTTTTTAATTTTATTTCTTTATTTCTTTATCTTATTTATATACAATTGTCGATTTATTATTGTTATTTGTTATTGCGATATTTATACATGCATTCAATATAACATTACATCATTTTTTACTCGATTTCAAACTTTTCAAAATTGAGATAGTGCTTATATTTAGGATTTTCAAGGAAATTGAGTCCTAACGTATTGGGTTCCGATTTTCTTCGTTAAATCTAATAATCGAGCATTTCTCTTTAATCAAAAAAATAAGAATTCATTATTGGGAATTCAACACGTTGTGTCCTAACGTATTGGATGTGACGCATTGATTTCTCGAAATGAATATTTTTTTTAAAAATAATAAAGGAAATATTCCGAGTTTGGGATTTTAGAGGAATTGTGCCCTAACGTATTGGGCCGCGATTTCTTAAATCTTGAATAAATGGATATTCTTTTACATTTTTTATTGCACTAGTATTTTGCCCTAATTCATTTTTGGGGAAATTAGAATGTCGTGCCCTAACGTATTGGGTGTGGTATTTTATTTCTCTGAAATGATAAGGGTGTTAATACGTAACGCTTTTAAGTTTTTTGCTAAGGATTACGATTTTCAAATTTTCGACATTAAGACATTAATTAATTAACTAGTACCAATTTTTGGGCGTAATGAGGGTGCTAATCCTTCCTCATACGTAACCGACTGCCGGACCTGTTTTTCTAAAATTTGTAGACCAAAGTCATTTTTAGGTGACCCAATCACACCTTAATAAAAGATTGGTGGCGACTCCCAATTTTTATTTTCATTTTTTAAAGTCGACAACCTAAAATTTTTGTTTTTTCAAAAAAATGGTTTTGACAACAAATATCTGTCAGCTTTAGTGGTTATGTGTTCTGGGAGTGTTTGGGAGGTCTCAAGTTCAAGCCTTCGCTTGGGCAAATTTTTGTTTTTAATTGAATAAACCCCTATCTCTAGCCAGTAGGCTTAAAAATAAATATTGGAAAAATATGTCAGAATGGGTCTGCTGGTCTAGTGGTTAAGTGGTGTGTTGAAGTGCTAGGGGTCTTGAGTTTGAATCTCTGTGCGTGTAAGGGGGATTTTTTTTGTACATGTGCCGTGAAAGAGTTTGAAATATGGTAAAATCCTGAGCATTTGAGGAGTGTGAGGATGTTGTGGCCGATTTTTAGGAGGATGTTGAGGGAATTTTGATTGTTAAGGGATTTGGGAATTGAGGGGAGTGTTTTGTGGAGATTTGGATGGAGGAGTTTGGATAGAACCGAAACTAGTAGTGTCAATTTCGGCTGCCCTTTCTCATTCCCTAATTTTTTGATAGTTTATCTGTTTCTGCTTTTGGTTTTTCTCTCTGTTTTCATCTTTTATTCTTTTTCTTTTTTTTTCTCAAGCAGAATGATAATTGTTTCTTTTCCCAAATCTCGGTTGCTCCTAATATTTTGACGTTTTGAATTTATTCTTTTTGCTGTCAAATTGCTGCCAAAATTTCTATTGAAAGTTCTTTCCCTTATCACCTATTTTCTTTTCCTATTTGCTTTCTTGTGTTCATTCGTTCCGTGAGTAAGTGTACGTTTTCATGGTACAGTAAGTTATGTTTCTACTTCTTGGTTTAAGAGGATTTTCTATTGGTTGATTAGGAGTTGACCAAAAGGCTGGAGGTCTCTGATTGACGTCTTAAATGGACGAAACCTTCCTCTTTACTCGATCGAAGGTAATGTTGTTGTGAGTTTAACGCTTGGTCAACTTGTGTATATTCGATTGAGTAAATGTTTAAGTGAAGAATTGGTGATTATTCGGTCAAGTGTAGGTTTCAAAGACATAGGGTAGTTTTCTCAGAAAATAGATACCAGGTGTGTTATCATAACCCGGGAATTGGAATTTGACAAGAGCTGGAATAGGTGAAGGTCGATGCCACACGGGTGTACGGTCACCCATGTGGTGAGCCGTGTGACCGAACATGGCCGTGTGATCAATGAAGCTGGCAAAGTGCGATTCGTGGGCCGAGCCAAATTTGGGTCGTGTGGGCCACACAGATGTGTGGGAATATCAGGCTAGGCCATGTGATACACACGACCAAGGTCATTTTGAGCCGTATAGGCCCACATAGGCATGCAACATGGGCCTATGGGCGCATTTTCACTGTTTGACTGCTATGGTTGCACGGGTCGCTCGAGTCGATTGTGGATCTACTATAGGGTTGGTAAGCTTACATAGACTCCTAATTGACTGAAATGGTTGTATGATTGATATGAATAAGCATGATGATGATCCACTGATTTGATATTGTATGCCCTGATTACATGCATGATATTATGTTATAGTATATCATATCTGTATACTGGATTGCTTTAGGTTGGGGGTTTATTTTGATCGGAGGAAGTGTACTGAAAGGCCTCGAGCCTAATTTTCTGGCAGCTCAACTTCAAACTAGTGTCTAGTGCCACATTTGGTACTTTTTGGAGTGTAGGGATGGGTGGGTTGATTATATCCCCACATAGAGTGTAGGGTTGGACGGAGATGGAGTGTAGAGGCTGGCTGGGTAGGACCTGTATACTATATAATCTATTACTATACTGATTATTGTTATTGTAATGGGCCAAGGCCCAAACACATGATTGCTTCTGTGCTAAGATGGGCGAAAGCCCAAACTGATATTGTCACTAATACAGTAAAGGGTATAGGCCCAGGCTATGATTGTTTTTTTTCTGTTTGCTTTATATGGGATTACACACTGATTTTTCATAAACTCAATCTTCTAATTTTACTGTAGAGGTAAACCCCAGACATAGGCGGACCGGTGCGACGGGGGACTCAACGGTGGCCACACGACCTATTTAATTCGACTTAATACTTAATTATAATTTTGAATTTATTTTTGGGGTATTATACTGTAATAATGGCCTTTTTGGATTTATATTTTTAATTTGGGATTTTTAATCTTTTGATTTATAACTGCTAGTAGTAGGGATAATCAAGTTTTCAAAAAGAACCAAATGTTTTAACAAAATTCACTCAAATACGCAACTATTTTAAAAAGCTTCCGCAATAAGTGACGTTTTGAGAATTAATAACATTTTGAAAGAGAATAACTGTATGAATTACATTTTGAAAATGAACGACAGGTCATGGAATTAACTAAGATACTGTCAAGAGGTTATATAATTAGGAGGTTTTTGACAACAACTCACTTTTTTGGAAAACACTACCATGTGACATCGTCATATTCGGCCATAACGTCTAGGCTGAGTTTGGGGTGTTAAATTTAGTGGTATTAGAGCCAGGTTGCCAAACTCGATTGTGGATGTGGGTTTTTAAGACATGATTTCTGAGAACTGATTTCTAAATGTTTTTACTAAAAGTGTGGTACACTGAGTCTCCGGCACCGTTCTAGTATGTTATCTGAGATCAAGAATTGTCTAAACTGAAACTGAAATTGATTTTGATAGTATATCCTAAAACTACTATAGGTAGTATATACTGAGACTACTATAGATAGGCTGTACTGAAAACACTTAAAATAGTGTATACTGAGGTTGTAGTAAAACTAATAGACATGGATTGACACTGCGATGTACGAAACAAACTTTACACTTCTGATACTATTTTCATAAAATATCTATTAATAAATACTGGAACTGTAAACTGATGCATAAAACTGTTAATACAGATAAAACGCAATTAGACAAGGAGGAGCAGAGGTACTCGCGAACGGGGTACAAGAGGCCGTGGTAGAAGCCGTCGAGGTACTTGAGTTGGGTCTTCGTCATCTGGAAATCTGCCTAATTTGGATACCACTGAGACATTAGCTTGACCTGTGGCTAAGGCTGGGTCTCATGATCGAGCGGCTGGGGACGACGCACTGTCCCAAGCCATGTTGAGGTTTTTAGAGAGGGCCTCGGGCATTGCTGGAGTTGCCCCTAATGTGGTTGGGTACTAAATAGAGGCCACAGAGAGGATTATGGACGATTTGGACTGCACTCCCAAACATAAATTAAAAGCTGCTGTATCACTGCTACGTGATGAGACGTATTAGTGGTGGCTCATTGTTAAGGAGGGCACTCGGCCCGATCGACTGACCTGGGAGTTCTTTAAGACCACTTTCCAGGGGAAGTATGTGGAGGCCAGTTATGTGGATGGCCGTAAGAGGGAATTCCTGAATCTGACTCAGGGAGATAGATCGATGGTTGATTATGAGGCCAAATTTCTAAGATTCAGCCACTGTATGAGCGATGTGTTCACTACGAGGATGGCCTCAGGGATAATCTGAGAGTTCTGATAGCTCCATAGAGGGAGTGAGATTTTACTGCACTGGTTGATAAGGTGAAGATCACCGAAGAAGTGAAGCGCACTAAGCGCCAGAACCGTGACAGAGAGAGGTAAGAATAAGAGGGATTCAGAGCCCTCGAGTTTCATTCAGAGGCCTAAGGAAAAGGCTAGAGTTGATGGCTCGATCAGAGTTGGGGCTCCCATTACTGCTACTGCACAGCCGCTATGTACTGACTGTGGAAGACGCCATCAGGGCAAGTGTTAGAAAAGAACTAGGGCATGTTTGAGGTATGGTTCTCTAGAGCATCGTATTAGAGAGTGTCCACGGAGGTCCAATCAGATGCAAGCTCCGGAAACTGGCATTGCACCACCATCGAGAGTAGTTCAGCAGCTACCAAGGGGCTGTGGTCAGGCCAAAGGTGGTAATGGTTTGGGCCGTGGTCAGAGAGCACCGGATAAAGGTACTGAACTTACTGAGGTGAGGCATTCGGCTCTAGTTTATACTGCACGTCGCCGAGAGGATGGTGATGCTCCGGACGTCATTACGCGTACGTTCTTTATTTATAATGTACCTTATACTACACTGATAGATGTAGGATCCACTCACTCCTATATAGCTTGTACCGTATCTGAAAACTTAGGTATACAAGTTGAGAACAATACGAGTGAGGTCACTGTACTGAGTCTGCTAGGACAACCGGTGAGGGTAAATAAACTGTTTAGAGACGTCCCTTTATAGGTACAAGGAGTAACCTTTCGGGCTGATCTGATGGAACTCCCATTTGGGGAGTTCGATTTAATACTGGGGATGGATTGGTTGGTCAAACACCGAGTGAGTTTGGACTGTGCCACAAAAAGGGTTGTACTGAGAACTAAAGAGGATAGCGAGGTAGTCGTAATTAGAGAACGTCGAAACTACTTATAGAATGTGACTTCTACAATGTGAGCGAAAAAGTTGGTTCGTAAGAGATGTTAGGCATATCTGGCCTACATTAGTGTTTCAAATTCTAGGAGTTCTTCGGTTAAGGATATCAGGACGACTAAATATTTTTCAGACGTTTTTCCTTAAAAGGTACCTGGGTTACCTCTAAATCGTGAAGTAGAATTCGGGATTGAGCTCTTTCCTGGTACAGCTCTGGTGTCCATCGCTCCCTATAGGATGGCACCGAAAGAGCTTGTGGAGCTTAAGGCTCAAATTCAAGAGTTACTGGATCAGTGTTTCATCCGCCCTAGAGTGTCTCTATGGGGAGCACCAGTTTTGTTTGTGAAAAAGAAGGATGGATCCATGTGTATGTCTATTGACTATTGGCAATTGAACAAGTTGACAATCAAGAATAAGTATCCCTTACCGATTATAGATGATCTGTTTGACCAGTTCCGAGGGGATTCGATTTTCTCCAAGATTGACCTCCGGTTAGGATATCATCAGTTGAGGGTTAAAGAGACTGATGTATACTAGACAACATTTAAGACTCGATACTGTCATTACGAGTTCCTAGTGATGCCATTTGGACTGACGAATGCACCAGCAACTTTCATAAATTTAATGAACCGAGTGTTCTAGCCCTATTTGGATCAGTTTGTGATGGTATTTATTGACGATATACTGGTGTACTCGAAGACTAAGGATGAGCACGATGAACACCTCAGAGTGGTTTTACAGATTCTGCGAGAAAAACAACTGTATGCCAAGTTCAGTAAATGTGAGTTCTGGTTATGATAAGTAACATTTCTAAGCCATGTGGTTTCTGCTGAGGGGATTAAGGTCGATCCTTGAAAGATTGAAGCGGTGTTGGGTTGGAAACAACCTAAGACTGTATCTGAGATTCGTAGTTTTCTGGGACTGGCAGGTATTATCGACAATTTGTAGAGGGTTTTTCATTGATTGCAACACCCTTGACTAAGCTACTACGTAAGGGTGTGCCATTTAACTGGACTGATGCAGAGCAAGAGAGCTTTGAGAAGCTTAAAACTGTATTGACTGAGGCCCCTATTTTGATACAGCCAGAGTCTGGAAAAGAGTTTACTGTCTACAGCGATGTATCACATGCCGGTTTGGGATGTTTGTTGATGCAAGAGGATAGGGCGGTAGCATATGCGTCTCGTCAGCTTAAGACTCATGAGGTGAATTATTCAACGCATGACCTAGAGTTGGCTACAGTGGTGTTCACATTGAAAATCTGGAGGCATTACCTATATGGTGAAAAGTGTAACATCTACACGGATCAAAAGAGCCTCAAGTATCTCCTCACTCAGAAGGAGTTAAATCTTAGGTAGACTAGATGGATTGAGCTGCTTAAAGACTACGACTATACGATTGAATATCACCCTGGTAAGGCTAATGTGGTGGTTAACGCAATGAGTCGTAAGGCTGTGACTAATCTGAGGGCGATGTTTCCTCGTCTCAGTTTATTTGATGATGGTAGTCTGTTGGCCGAACTCCAAGTTAAACCGACGTGGATAGAGTAAATTAAGGGTAAACAGTTGGAGGACAAGTCTTTGGGTCTTCGCTTCTGACAAATTGAGAATGGGAATACCGAGGATTTTGGACCGAATAGCGAAAGGGTGCTCTATTTTCGTAGAAGAATCTGTGTACCGAAAGATATTGAATTGAGGCAGTCTATCCTGAGAGAGGTGCATAGTAGCCCTTATGCTAAGTGTCTGACATGCCAGCAGGTTAAGGCTGAACATCAGTTGCCTTCGGGATTATTGCAGCCAGTCAAGATTCTGCTTTGGAAGTGGGAGCGTGTAACTATGGATTTCATTAGTGGGTTACCACTCACACTCAGTAAGAAGGATTTGATGTGGGTCATCGTGGTTCGATTGACCAAATCTACTCACTTCATGCCGGTTCGTACTGGTTACTCTCTACAGAAGTTGACTAAATTGTATGTGTCTGAGATAGTGAGACTGCATGGGGTACTGGTTTCAATAATATCTGATAGGGATCCTCGTTTCACGTCTCGATTCTAGAATAAGCTTCATGAAGCTCTGGATACAATATTGGACTTCAGTACTGCATTCCATCCTCAGACTGACAGTCAGTCAGAGAGGGTGATTCAGATACTGGAGGATATGTTGAGAAGTTGTGTGATTGACTTCCAAGGCAGTTGGGAGGATCACCTATCGCTAGCAGAATTTGCTTATAACAATAGCTATCAGTCTAGCTTTCAGATGGCACCCTACGAGGCACTATATGGTCCTAGGTGTCGCACACCCTCATGTTGGACTGAGTTGGGCGAGCGGTGTGTTCTGGGCCCTGAATTAGTTTCTGATACCAAGGATAAAGTTAGGTTGATTCGAGACCGACTGAAGGTGGAATCAGACAGACAAAAGACCTATGCGGATCTAAAGTGTCGAGAAATTGAGTATTCAGTGGGGGACTTCATTTTTCTCAAGGTCTCGCCATAGAAGAAGGTACTGAGATTTGGTCACAAGGCCAAGTTGAGCCTTAGATTTATTGGACCTTACCATGTTCTTAAGCGAGTGTGAACAGTTACTTACCAGTTGGAGTTACCTCTGAAATTGGATCAAATTCACGACATGTCCCACGTCTCTATGTTAAGGCGCTACCGCTCTGATCCCACGCATATTGTTTCAGTGGAAGAGATTGAGGTTAGACCATATCTGATTATTGAGGAGGAGCCAGTTTAGATATTGGATCGTGATGTAAAAGTTCTGAAGAGGAAGTCTATTCCATTGGTTAAACTTCTCTGGCATAATCATAGTACCAATAAGGCCACATGGGAGCCTTAAGATGTTATGCGCCTGTAGTATCCCTATCTGTTTTGAGAAGGTAAAATTCTGAGGCCAAAATTTTCTTTTAAAGGGGTAGAGTTGTAACGCCCCAAAATCTCTTATATATTTTTTCGTATGTTTGTGACACAAATATCTGTCAGCTTTAGTGGTTAAGTGTTCTGGGAGTGTTTGGGAGGTCCCAAGTTCAAGCTTCGCTCGGGAAAATTTTTATTTTTAATTTGGGAGTATCCGGAGTAACGAGCCAGTTCCGGAGATGTATTCCAAAACATTTATAAAAGAAAAATAAGGGCTCCCCTTCACGCTCCACATGAGTTCATTGGTAATTTGTATGAGAAACTTGAAAAAGATCATGATATGCTTGAATATCCAGACAATCCTCCCTGTGATTCTTATAACATGTGAAACCACCAAGACATCAACTATGAGGTATTAACAAACATGTTAGATATAATGGCGTGAATGATAAAAATGATGCAAGAAATATCCGAAGCATTGCCTCCAAGAAAAGAGGACATTTCTGACATGTACAACTCGGATCATGAGAACCCTGGTATCATTGATGAACATGATAAGATTTATGGCGAGATTCAACATGAGCTTGTAACTGAAGATCATGGGGATGAGTTGAACATAGTTGAAATGATCTCTGATCTAATTGACATAGCAACATATCTAACTTTAAAGGCAGAAGTGACAAATGAACTAACCACTAACATTAAGCTTAAACTGATAGTGAATGAAAGCATAGAAAAGCCAAGCTCGAGGTAATAATACCCTGAAAATAATTTGGGGTTGGATCGAATTTGATACAAATGGCTTGTAATATGGATGTCGCATCAATCAAAAATAAGAAAATATTATTGGAATCGATTGAATCCTTCTATAATTGAGTCCTAATGTACTTTCCCCATGCTTTAGAGCGGACATTACCCTTACTATAAAATAATTAATGTGCGAACATAAAAACTTTCCTGAGAAGGTCAAATCCTTGTTGATGTATTGACAGCGGGATTTGTTTACGCCAAGCGGATAGGAAGCACCTACAAGAAAATACTATGACAAAAGATATAAAAGAAAATACTATGACAAAATTCTAAATTTCAAGCTTTGTTGTATCATCAAACCCCGATGTCGAGACATCGATAGTCTACCAAGGGTGTCGCGACATGGAACCCTTTTCTTGCAACATCGCTACAATTTTTGGCAGTGTTGACCCAATCTATCACGCCACCTGATATCTTAAATCCAAAATTCTATTTTCTACTATCTTTTCATTATTTTTCACTGTAATCTTCTTTCTTCCATTGTATGTACCAAGTGTAGGATAAAAAGATCTACATCCACAAAGGAAATTGGAACAACCCTCAATAAGATAGACAAACTTTCAAGTAAAGGTTAAATGTTCCAATTAAAACTTTTACTCTTGCGTTAGAAATATATTGTTTGACATTAAGTTAGTCTCTCTAGTTAGAAATTTTATCAAAAATTAAAACTTTTACTGTTGCGTTAGAAATATATTGTTTGACATTAAGTTAGTCTCTCTAGTTAGAAATTTTATCAAAAATGCCTCCGAAAAAACTAGGAAAACTAATGAACTCAAACCATCGACAGCCACAAACCCCTTATATTTTCCAAATCAAAATATTAAAAAATTCTTTTTCAAACTTCAAGGAAAGACGTTTATCCAAGAGCGGGGATTTGAGCTGTTGATGATTCTTTGTAAGGACATATGGTCGCTGGTTTAATATCATAGGTGGGACTGTTTCTATGTAACCCCTAAAAACTCTAATGTGGTCCTCGTGGTACAAGAATTTCATGCACCATTTAGCGACTAAGAGCCTGGGAGACCAGAGGGTGCCACATAGGAAATGGTACTAGTACGAGGGAAAGAGTTATAAGTCACCCCTCTAGTTATTTGTGAACTTTATAATGCTCCATATTATGAAAATGATTTCATGGAGGAAAGTATGAAAGTATTTAATCAAGTAATTATGTTTCTGATCGTAAATTATTTAATAGAGGGTAGGGGTGAATGGGAATGTCACCCTAGTTCTGATATTCCCACGTCCTTTAATCAAGTAATTATGTTTCGGATCGTAAAAATGTATATACAATTCTTATGTACTCAAGATGCTTTTGCTTTAAATGTCTCGAATGTAAATACTTTTGGAGCAGTTTTGCTATGTGCTATTTTGCAGAAGAAATAGGTATGTATCAGGTCATGGATATATCACTATATGAAATGGTGTGTCACTGGTCCAAAAGCTGGGGCTTTCTTTCCCCCACTTAGTGAAAACCTTGTGCAAAAGATCCGGAGTTCCAATGATAAGTATTGAATGGTTCATGAAGTCATCCCAATGTATCATAGGGGATACACTATTCATGCAATATACGGAGCTTCAACGAAAACAAATAAGGGATTAGCACAAATGCCCGAAAGAAAATATGGAGGTCTTGACCTTACTCAAATGGAAAGCAAATCTAAAATCTAAAAAAAAAAAGAATTTGGCGAGAGTAGTATTCCACAAATAGGATGGATGATAAGATGGATGTAAGAAACGAGCTCAATTCTTCAAGAATTTGTGCGATAGAATAATATGAGAGTATCAAAGTATTAGCCAAACATGTTTGCCCAAGGCATTCCCATCATGAAGCAAAAGAGAAAAGAAGAGAGGAAAGGGGGGATAGCGAAGATGACAAAGGTGAAGAAGAAATGAATGAGATGGATTTCGAGGAAGATGATTGACCAAAATTTTTATTTTTATTTTTGGATTGTAATTAGCTCTGTCTATTTATTTTATAACACGTTATCAGAATAATTTTCTTTTATTTTATAATATGATCACTCCAAATATGTTGCTCAAGTTGTTGTCGATTGCCTTCTAGAGCTATTGCAATTTCGGTCTTCAGTTGAGGCCTACGCATTATGGGTAATCATTACCCAAATAAATTTATATAATTCTTACCTGGTATGTTTTTCTACTTTCTTGATTGATTTTTGCTAAAATTATTTTATGTAACACCCCTAACCCGTATCTATCGTCGAATTAGGGTACGAATTTTTACCATAAAAACAGAACATTAAAACATGCATTTCATACATCATTAAAAACATATTAAAATACTTTCATTTACATACATATCGCCCCTTAATCGAGCCCTGAGGCCATAGAAACACCTTAGAAACAATTCGGGACCAAATTGGAATTATTGGAAATTTTAAGAAAAATTTAGAAAAATTTGACTACAGGGGTCACATAGTCGTCTGCTCAGGCCATGTGTCTTACACGACTGAGACACACGCCCGTGTCTCAGGCAATGTAATCTTCAAACTAGGGACACATGGCCGTGTCCCAGTTTGTGTCCTCACCTTTGTAACTCTTTGAGTAGGGTTACACGGCTATGTCACACGCCCGTGTGTCAGGACGTGTGCTAGGCCATGTAACTAATAGACTTGCATACAATAGAACCTACAGGGGACACATGACCGTGTCGCCAGACTGTGTGTCAGACACAACTGAGTCACACGCTCGTGTCTGAGGGTGCGTGGACATGAATTTGCCCAAAATCAAGTCAATTCCAACACTAAATCATGCATACACCTAAAGACATTTTGTGCACATAATCAAGACATCAAAACCTTACCACAACATGCATATAATGACCAATTCAAAAGTCCTAAAATCAACTAGCCAATAAGCCATTCAAGGCACCTCAATTGCAAACATCCAAACTTACTTAAACATGAAAACTTCACCACTTTTCATTCATCAGCTAGTAACTTCAAAAATTACCAATTATGCCACAATTTGACCATTACCATTCCATCACAAAATCATGTCATTTGAGCCATTCAAACATGCAACAACATAACCATATTGACACAAACTAGTAAGACATCAAATGTACCAAACCAATCAACTTATACATACCAGATCAACATCTAAGCATTCAACTGAAAATCATTAAAAGTCTATACATCAAAAACTACTGAAATTTATGCTAGATAGTGTGATAGATCTCCGACGAGCTTCCAAATCGGTCGAGCTTTCGATTATTTATAAAACATAGGAAAGAAAACTACGTAAGCACATAATGCTTAGTAAATTCATAAAATTAAACATAACTTACCATTTCATTTATATAATAATAAGTATAAGCACAACGTAATCCAACCACAAGCTTGGCACAAGCCTAAGTATCATCACCAATACACAAATTAGTGCATTGATACATAACTTACTTAGATTAAACATAAGGTAAGCCATTTTCACATAAACATATATCATTTGATTCATTCATCCTTTCACAAGCATATGCAATATTTGATTTGGTAACTTACCTTTTCAATCCCTTTTCTTGCCCATTGAACCAGTTAGAATATCATCAGATACTTGAGAAAGCTTACACGAAGTGTGATTAAACATACAATTGTAACATTTGCTTTACATCATTACTCACACGAGCTATGAAATAGGTCTGCTCACATGAGTTGTGGATCAGAATGTAAGCTAGACGATGTTTCTCACATGAGCTATGGAGTATCTACAACAAATACAGGACCTCAGCCATCAGTAGGACATTCAAGACCAACACTCGAAACATAAAATCTCTAATGACATGTCATTTGTATCGTACGAATTCCTAAGGTTCAACCAGGACTCGATAACCATCATAGCATTTTTTTATATACATCATTCATTTACATGATAAATAACATATAATTTGAAATAACATTAAAACGATAATTATTCTCACGAACTTACCTCGACGACTAGAGCATAGAAACGAAGTCGACAAATCTAAGGCTTTAGCTTTTCCCCTATCTAAATCCATATGTGGTCTATGTTGATCTAAATAGACAAGTTCAATCCATTTAATATCCCTACCATTCAATTTAGTTCACATTTCATATTTTTGAAAATTACTATTTTACCCCTAACATTTTAACTTTTCACAAGTTAATCTTTAAGCTCATAAATTGAAATTTAAACATTTTAATCCTCTTCTCAAGCTAGTCAAATTCTATAGGGACCTAAATTAATCCATACAAACTAAAATTACATAAATTTACCATGAAATTTTACCCTTTTACAAATAAGTCCCTAAATACAATTTTCATCAAAATCACTTTACAAAACTTGTTTATTTATCAACAAGGACTCATAATCTATCATTAAACATCGAAAATCACACAAAAACACCCATGGAATAACACTCAATCTTTAATAGTTTTACAAATTGATCCCTGAGCTAGCTAGATTAAACTAAAACATACTCAAAAACATAAAAAAATCATTAAATGGAACTTGATTACACTTGCATGCAAAGAAATAGCTTTATCGAACTTGTCTTCCCCTTTAATGGTGAATTTTGACTATGGACGAAGGAAATAAGAAAGATGATAGCCTTTTCATCTTTTAATTCTTTTACATTTTTAATTAATTATCGAATTACTTAATTAACCTTTAAAACTAACAAAATTTCATTAAAACCATATCATACATATCCACTAATTCATTAAATGTTTTATTTACCATTCAAGTCCCTTGGTTTAAAATTTCATAGGTATTGGACCTTTTTAACTAATAGAGCTTAACTTTTACACTTTTTACGATTTAGTCCTTTCCACTTAATTAATCATGCAAACGTCAAAATTTCTTAACGAAACTTATATAGAATCATACTAACATCCCATAGAAATTAAAATAAAATTTACTTGTAGTATTTTTGGATGATTAAATTATTATTATTAAATATGCTTGAAATTTGATTAAAATTAATAGAGAGTATTACTAATCAATTGCCTTTTATTAAAGGGAAAAGGGAATTTAAATAGGATATAATTGAATCATTATTTTGTTATTGTTGAATGATTGGATTATACCTTTTAGATTAAATTATAAAGTACAAATAATTTATTAGAGCATTGTACAAGCCCAAATTTGCCCAATACCCAAAAAAAAAAAACCTTACAAACTTAGCCCAGCAAAACCCAATATCCAAAACAAAACCCAAACCCAAATACAACTAAACCCTAGTCCAACCAACCCACAAAACTTAAACAAATCTTCAGCAAAAAATGAGAGGCAGAAACCCTAGGTGCGCCGTACCTAGGTCCGCTTCACAAACCTTATATGCGCCCCTCGCCACCGCCACCGCCGCTAAGCCGCTACCCACGTGTTCTGCTACCATCTCAGAACACGCAAGAAGAAGAAAACAAAAAGAGAAGACAAAACGGCGAAAAACAAAATGGCAAATGAAAATATAGAGAAAAATAGTATTGTATTTCTACTATTAAGCCAAAATCGATGCTTGTTTAACTCTTCTTCCTTTTACTTAACACTAAGAAATAAAAAAGAAAAAACTAAGGTGGTTTCCTAGTTTTTATTTCAATCTTTCCTTTTCTTTATTTTCATTGTTATTTTTTATATTTTTAAAAAACGAAAATAAAAAAAGAAAACAGAAAACGAAATTTCAGAGTTGTTTTTTAAAGTCTTCCCCGATTGTTTTTTTTATATTTTTATTTTATTCTGTTTTGTTTTTTAACACAAAAATAAAAGAATAAAAAGAGGTGCACCTTTGGAATCACCGAAAAGCGACGAACTTTGGGCGTCCTACCGCCGTGCACGGTGGCGGAGGCGGCGACGTCGACGACAGCCCTATTGGTCGGATTGGAGGGCTGAGAGAGAGATAGTCTGAAAGCTCTCAGTTTTTTTAGAAAAGTAGGGTTAAACTGTTTTTTTTGTTTTTTTTAGTATTTATATTGGATATAAAACGGCGTCGTTTTGGGCCTTAGCATCAGTGGCCAAAACGGCGCCGTTTTGATGTTTGACCCGCGACCCGACCTAGTAACGCTAAGGATCCACGTGTTTTGCCTGGAGGGGCTAATTACATGTTTAGCCCTCCGCTTTTGCGTTATTACGCAATCGACTCCTTTTTCGTTTCGATTTGGGCATAAATTTTGTTCCTGCTTCATTCGGGTCCTTTGACCATGTGCGGTCCTTCGCGCTGAACGCAGCGTTTTCGTGCTGGAAATATTGTGCAATTGGTCCTTTGTTCTTGGTGCACGTTTCATTTCGGTCCCAAGCTGCTTTTCACTTTATTTACAATTTTAAACCCCCGAATTTCAGTCTATTTTCAATTCGATCCCTAGCCTGTTTATTTTATTTTATTTTTATTTTTTTCTTTTAAAAAAACAAAACAGTTTAATTTAATATTCCATTTATTTATTTATTTATTTCAATTTTTTATCAAACTTACATTAGGTTTTATTTTATTTATTTATTCACTATTTTAAATATTGATTTTGTTTATTTTAATTCTTGCCAATATTATTGCAATTTCAATCTATTAATTATTTATTTGTTATCCTCACATGTTTTCAAATCTATATCTATTAGGATTGTATTTGTTTTGTTATTATATTAATGTTATTGTTATATAGTTTCTTACATTATTATTCATGCATTTCGATTTATTAGTATCAATGCTATGTGTATATTTTATGATGCATATTATGTTATGGATTTTAAATGTATGTTGGATATCAATTATAGGTTGTGTACGACACCCTTTCCGTTTTAAACAATTTCTTTTCGAATATAATCAAAATTGCACGCATTTGGTTTTTAAATATTCCATTAATTCGTACTCAAAATTCAAAAGGGTAAAATTTTGAAAATAAAGGCAATATTCCGTATTTAGAAAATTTGAGAAATTGTGCTCTAACTTACTGAGCTTCGATTTTTCTCGCGTTGGTCCTAAATAACAAAATATCCTTTTACATTTCTAAAAACATAAGTTTCAAAAATAAAGATAATATTCTATATTTAGAAAATTTGAGAAATCGTGCCCTAACTTACTGGGTTTCGATTTTTCTCGTTGATTCTAAGTAACCGAATATCCTTTTAAAATTAAAATAAATGAGGTTTAAATAAAAAGTGAAATGCAAACTCACTCTCAAAATATGAGATGTCAGGTCCTAACTTATTGGGTGTGACATCTTGTTACTTCGAGATGAGGAGGCATTTTCCATTTTTGATTTAATTAAAGCATTTAAAAATCAACATTAATAAAAGAGGATCGTATTTTAAAATTTTTCAAACTTTCAGCCTTCGACATAAAGATATTAAATAATCAACTAAGGTACCAATTTTGGGCGTATCGAGGGTGGTAATCCTTCCTCGTACGTAACCGACTCCCAAACCCGTTTTCTAAATTTCGTAAACCAAAAATCGTTGTTTTGATAAAATCAAATCGTTTATTAAAAACAACCACTTTTCGAGGTGACCCGATCCAACCTCATCAAAAAGGATTGGTGGCGACTCCCGTTTTCGTTTTCATTTTTAAAATCCAAGTCGACCCCGTTTTCTCCAAAAAAATAGTGTCAACAAGCATCATAAGATTCTATAACTTATATGTAGTATGTTATTATGAAAGCATAGTTATTTTAGTACTTGTAATAGTGGTCCTGATAATAACCAAAGTGATGACAATGATGTTAAAGATATTCAGGTATATTTTACTATTATTTATTATATAATGTTTATTAAAATTGGAGACTAATCATGAAAACATGAATAGATAGATTCTAATTTGAAATCCACGTATGTTTGCGATGGTGATTATGAAATAAAGAATCAATGGAGGCGTTTAAAAGTCTGTCCTACTAGATTTGCTGCATTCCCCAAAGCAAATGCAAATATAAAGAAAATAAAATATATAATCATGGACCACTAAAAGTGGGAACATAGTAATAAATAAGAGAACAGTGAGAGTTCTCAAGATAACTCTTCAATGGTTAAAGATAACTTATGTTATCAATGTGATATGAAAGATTATTGGCTAAATATATGGTGTATGCCTAAATGTTTTATTGCATGACCATTGGTCGCACCCTTTTAAGTGGGAGTGAGAAACTAGTCCTTCGTGAGGTTTTCACCTCCGTGCAGGATAGTGGATCGCTTTCGGGATACATCCGTACCTATGTCTTCGTGAGATTTTCATCTCCGTGCAGCCATAGGGAAATGTGTCCCCCTGAACTGAACTCGGTCCATATGAGCCTATAATGGGTGAGGATCGAGGAATCTACAAGTTCGGGTACCTTTACTTTAGCACTGGACCACATGTAGAGGACCTTAGGAGCCTACCCTAGGTAGAACCACTTCACACCCCTAGTGGTCACCCGAATAGGTGTTCTACTTATTCTTGCTTACTTTTGCTTTGTACTAACATGTTTTCTTTTGTTTTGGTTATGATTGCATTGCATTTTCATCATAAAAAAAGAGGTGTTGATTCACGTTCAGTTACTAAATAGAGTGCTTTTCATAAGAAAATGGGTTTCTTGATAAAGTGGATGATAATACGATTGTCCGAATATGGTCCAAGAAAACTTGATACGAGAAAGATGATAGTCTGATGAATGAGTACATGACTTTGCCTCGTTGCTCGAAGACTCAAGCTGACGAAAACTATTTGAGGGCCGCTAGCGCCAGCTTTCTTAAAGAATCCAATAAGCATCATGAGGATGAGTGAGAACGAGCCGCGGCCCGGATCAAGCAAAAAGGAGATAGAGAGACCCCTTTTTTGGAAAATTGATGAGATTTGATTTTAACATCTGGGTATGAAGAAAGGGATTGATACCTTCGCCTATGGGGGCAAAGTCGTATATATATCCACTTTATGTAAAGAGATATATTTTCTAGTAAAGCTGTTCTAATAGAATTGAACCAAGAATCAACGTCTCTTTTTGCATTCATTCCATGCATTTGCATTACATTGCATCATATGCATTAGATTTTCTCAAAATGACCTTAATTAGGTAAAATTATTTTAGTTACCCTAGAAACCAACAAGAATCCGCCAACCACATATCATTACAGTACCCGTCGCCAAACAAAAGCGATGGATCAGAGGTTAGAAAGATTGGAGAAATTATAGAAAGAGATGCAAGATCAAATGCAGGAACGACTGGATAAAATCCAACAGGACATGCAAGAATCCCAGACAGCTATGATGAACCAATTGAAGCAGTTATTGGCTGGAGGGAATGATAAAGGAAAAAGCCCTGTAGTTGATGCTGGGGTTGATCATGAGGACCCTGTTTATCCTCCAGGTTTCACCCCGACAAGCACTCAGGTACAACCAGATATGTGCCCGCAAAGAGTACCTGTCACTATTAGACCTCAATATCAGGCTGGTGCCTTAGTACCGATAACCTTTCAAACAGGCTCAGGTTCTAATCCTGGGGACAACCCTGCCAATCCTATAGTCCCTGATCTCGACGACATGGAAGAAATAGAAAAGGCAAGAATGGACCTGCCAAAACAACTTGAGGACCGATGTAGATGGCTAGAGGAAAAATTTAGAGCCATGGAGAACACCGATTACCATTGTGGAGTCGACGCCAAGGACCTGAGTTTGGTCCCTGATTTAGTGCTCCCGCCTAAGTTCAAAATGCTGGAGTTTGAAAAGTATAATGGGACTAGTTGTCCTGAAGCTTATATCACTATGTTCTATCGAAGGATGACAGGATACGTCAATAACGATCAACTGTTAATCCACTGCTTCCAGGACAGTTTGATTGGGTCTGCAGCCAAGTGGTACAACCAGCTGAGTCGTGCTAAGGTTAGTTCATGGAGAGACTTGGCGCAAGATTTTATGAAGTAATACAGTCATGTGACAGATATGACACCCGATAGAATCATGTTACAGAACATGGAGAAGAAACAAAACGAGAGCTTCAGGCAGTACGCCCAACGATGGAGGGAGGTGGCAACGCAAGTCCAGCCACCTCTTCTGGAGAAAGAAACCACAATGCTTTTCATCAACACTCTGAAAGCCCCATTCTTTAACCACATGTTGGGAAGTGCTACTATGAGTTTCTCAGATATGGTAATGTCTGGTGAGATGATTGAAAATGCCATAAGAAGTGGGGAGATAAATGCGGGGGAAGGTGTCAAAAGATCAACCCTAAAGCACAAAGAAAATGAAGTGAGCAACCTGAGTTTGTATAATAAAGGGCATTCAAAATCGGTCACTGTGGGCCAGCCAAAGACAGTAGCAGCAAGCTATCAAGGCCCTTCGAAGCAAGAATCCAATTAGAGGCCGAACACAGAAAGACTTCAGTTCACACCTATCCCAGTGAAGTATAAGGAGTTATATCAGAAACTGTTTGATGCAATGTAGTAGCTCCGTTCTACTAAAAACCCATGCAACCTTCATACCCCAAATGGTACGACGCGAATTCCAAATGAGAGTATCACGCAGGAACTACGGGACACTCGATTGAAAACTGCACTACCTTTAAAAAGTTAGTTGAAAGGTTCATTAATATGGGGATCGTGAAGTTTGATGATCCATCGGGACCTAATGTGGCAGGAAATCCGTTACCCAGTCATCCAAACCCAGGAGTAAATGCGATAGTGGAGAATGGAGGAAAAAGAACCAAAATCAATATTGCAGAAGTAAAAACCCCACTGAAATGGGTTTTGAAACAGATGATGGACATGGGATTAATCATTCAGAATTTGGAGAAGAGACCAAAAGGGATGAGGAGCTACTGTGAGTTCCGCGCTCAAGAAGGCCATGAAATCCAAGAGTGTGTTGAATTCAAAGCCTTGGTGCAAAGTCTAATGGGTAATAAAGAGTTGGAATTCTTTGAAGAAGTCAAAGGCCTGGAAGGAGTGTTGGGAAAGTTGAATGTTAACGCCGTATCCGAAGAAGGAGCTGGAGAGGATAATTTATGAGACGTCTACCCTTATACACTTGGGAGTGTTTGGAACAATGGGACTGTGGAAGAGATCTCTGTATTTTAGACCTAATTTGGAGTAATGTCCAAAACACGCTTATTGCTCTAAGCCTAGGAGCAATAAGAATCCTTTTGTGAGATAGGCTTATGTTTAATATCTTTATTTCAATAAAATGCATCTTTGTTTCTCACTTTGAGAAAATATTATTTTATTGTTTCCATTCCATTCATAATCAAACTGTACGGATAAATATTCTTAGATTCTTTTATTCTTTGGATCTGCCTTCGTCCCTACAACAGGTCTCCAAATATTAAAGACATGAGCGACACTGCTATTGACTCAGAGTTTCCTTTTGAGTAAGATATGTGCCTAGATGAGCCTCAGGACTTTGAAGATAATTGAGACTATAGCTTATCCCCTGATTTATTAATGATGGTACTACAAGATCCTACCTTACAAAGAATCAATGGAAGTCATGACATTTCTCTATGTGGGGTACGGATGTCATCGAGCCAATCTCACCTAAGGTTTTGGCGATCATCAATTCATCTTTATGGTCGTCGATTATCTCTCCAAGTGGGCAAAAGTTGCCTCATATGCCAATGTTACGAAGGCAGCAGGCAGCAAATTCTTGGAAATCATGTCAGTATGGAATGCCAAGAAGGGATCATATTGGACCATGTATTGAATTTGAACAATGGCACGACATCAGAAGTTTGCAGTGTGTTCAAAATTAATACCATGTCGCTCCAAAATGAACGGTTCAGCGGAGGCAAAAAAAAAGGGGAAGGGAAAAAAGCAAAAAAGCCAAAAAAATGAAAACAAAAAACAAGAAAAGAAAAAAAGAAAAAAACATCTACCGGGGAAACTCATTTCTCATTGGCATATGAAATAGGGACAATTTTACCTATCGAAGTTGATATTTCTTCCCTTCGAGTCTTGTCAGAGCTGAAGTTGAATGAAGCAGAATGCATCTAAGCCCGATATGATCAGTTAAATTTGATTGAAGAGAAAAGGTTGAAAGCTATCCGTCATGGTCAAATGTACCAACAGTGAATGATGCGAGCTCAACAAAAAGGTTCGCCCCAAAAAATTCTATGAGGGGGACCTGATATCGAAGAAGATCCTTCCCATACAAAGAGGACTTCAGAAGAAAGTGGATGCCAAACCTAAATGACCTTATAAGGAAGGCCTTATCCAGGAGAGCGTCAGTATTGACCAAGACGGATGGCAAGAACCTGCCTGATCTTGAGAATTTTGATTCAAGCAATAAATACTTCACTTGAAAAAAAAAAAGAAACAAAAAAAGAAAAGAGAAGAAAAAAAAGAAGAACGAAAAAGAAAAAGGAGAGGCCAAGGTGAAAACCCGCAAAAGGCGCCTTGAGACCAAAGAGGTTTTGAATTGAAAACCCAGGAATGAGCAGTTCAAATTTTGATCGAAGGTGGGGCATGTGGTAGTCTTGTCCTATGGAGAGATGTTACATCTTGGGGCATCAACAAAGTCTTCTAGGACTTCTAAACACATATTAGGCTCAAAAAGGTCCTCAAGGAGTTTGGAGCATAGAAGCTTATGCTACGATATCTTGGGCACCTATTTCTATTTTATTCAATTTTTTGTATTTTTAACAAAATACGCCATCTTGATTAATTTATTCTCATTCTAGCAAAAATTTGTTATCTTGATTGATTCATTCATTTCAAGCTTTATTCTCAATAAAATTTCACCTTATCCATTGTGATAATCTTTTTCATCTTATCTTAGCAAAATTTGCTATCTTGATTAATTTATTCATTTCGAGCTTTGTTCTCAATAAAATTTTATCCATTGTGATAATCTTTTTCAAGCATTTTTGAAATAAGGATTAATGGACTGAATATCCAAGCAAAAGGAGTTTTGCATATTACTCTGGAAGTTTCTAAATAATACAGGAACCTGAAACAGGATCATTGTTTAGAGCACAGTAAGTTTAAAAGGTCGAAATATCTAAGAAGGAAGAGTCTAAGTTAAAGACTATCCTTTCGGATTCTGTTGTCCAAACATGGATTGAACAAAATTACAAAATGTCGTGTTGGTGACAAAACTTCAATGAACAAACAAACAATGGTCACCGAGTAATAAGAAGAGGTTTCTCGGAAGAGAAAGTTCTACAATTGTGTATAAACATTTGGTATGACACCCTGGGAATGGTGTAAGAGACCAAAGAGATTCAGATCCTGTATCCCCGAATTGCAGTGGGAGAGATTTGAAAAAGAGCCAGATCTTATGCTCCTAAACTACAGTAGGAGGAGGAGGGTTCAAATTTTTATGTCCCTAAATTACAGTGGATTGAACCTTGAAGATTATAGTGGATTGAACTTTGAAGATTACAGTGGGGCAGTCCGGTTAAATAAGAGACAAGTGTTTCCAGCCGAGCATGATAGCATTCTGACGTGTTGGCAATAAAGCCTTATTGAACAATGAGCAATACCAACTCGAACATTGAGGGATCATTTCTCATGACATTTCTACTTTCATGCAAATATCATTTATACACATCTAGTTAGGAGCATTTGATTCATTTTGATCATGGCAGCCTAATCACTAGGCATAAGTAGGTCCATGAAATAGATTCTACAGGTCATGTTCCCCAAAGAACAGATCAATGAAGTTACCTTCCCTGGCAGTGCAGTGGAGCAGATTGAAGCTACAACGGTGAATCTCATTTCCCTGGCAGTACAGTGTAGCAGATTAAAGCTACGACGGCAAATCTTGCTTCCCTGATATTGCAATTTAAAAGATTGAAGCCACAATGGCGAATCTTACTTCCCAGGTGATGCAGTGGATCAAATTGAAGCTACAACGGTGAATCTTGTTCCCCGACATTACAATTTAAAAGATTGAAGCCGCAATGGCCAATCTTACTTCCATGGCAATGCAGTGGGGCAGATTAAAGCTACGACGGCAAATCTTGCTTCCCCGACATTGCAATTAAAAAGATTAAAGCTGCAACGACGAATCTTACTTCCCTGGCGATGCAGTGGAGCAGATTAAAGCTACGATGCCGAATCTTGCTTCCCCAACATTGCAATTAAAAAGATTGAAGTCACAACGGCGGATCTTACTTTCCTAACAGTAGTGGAGCAGACAGAACCACAGATCTTATCTCCCTAAGTAGTACTGAAGCAGATTGCCTCAAGTCTTATCTCCCTAAGTAGTAGTGGAGCAGATAGAACCACAGATCTTATCTCCCTAAGCAGTAGTGGAGCAGATCGCCTCAAGTCTTATCTCCCTAAGCAGTAGTGGAGCAGACAGAACCACAGATCTTATCTCCTTAAGCAGTAGTGGAGCAGATAGCCTCAAGTCTTATCTCCCTAAGCAATAGTAGAGCAGACAGAACCACAGATCTTATCTCCCTAAGAAGTAGTGGAGCAGATCGCCTCAAGTCTTATCTCCCTAAGCAGTAGTGGAGTAGACGAAATAAACCAATCCTATCTCCCTGAATTTGCAGTGGAGCGGATTAAAACCACAAATCTCATCCCCATAGAGTTGCAGCAGAGTAGATTGAAGTCGTATCTCTCTAAAGATGCCGTGAAGTGGATCAAAGCAATAAGACACAGTGAATTGGAAGGAGGCTTTGAAGAAGAGAAGCACCTAAAGAAGTCAAGACTCGGTGAGACCGAGCAAAATTGGTCTTTCTTAGTCTTTGCTCTATTCTCGTTACACGACAACGAGCAAAGAGGGGCAGCTGTACAAGCCCAAATTTGCACAATACCCAAAAAAAAAACCTTACAAACTTAGCCCAGCAAAACCTAATATCCAAAACAAAACCCAAACCCAAATACAACTAAACCCTAGTCCAACCAGCCCACAAAACTTAAACAAATCTTCAGCAAAAAATGAGAGGCAGAAACCCTAGGTGCGCCGCACTTAGGTCCGCCTCTACCAACCTCATGCAAATCCCACAGCCCACCGCCGCTAAGCTAAGCTACTGCTACCCACGTGTCTGCTACCATCTATAACACGCAAGAAGAAGACAACAAAAAAGAGAAGACAAAACGGCAGAAAAAAATGGCAAATGAAAAATATAGAGAAAAATAGTTTTGTATTTTGGCTATAAAGCCAAAATCAGATGCTTGTTTAACTCTTCTTCCTTTTTACGAACACTAAGAAATAAAAAAAGCAAAAACTAATGTGGTTTCCTAGTTTTTTTATTTCAATATTTCCTTTTTCTTTATTTTCATTTTTATTTTTTTATATTTTTTAAAAATAAAAATAAAAAAGAAAACAGAAAACGAAAATTTCAAAGTGGTTTTTTAGAGTCTTCCCCGATTGTTTTTTTTATTTTTTATTTTATTCTATTTTATTTTTTAATACAAAAATAAAAGAAGAAAAATAGGTGTACCTTTGGAATCACCGAAAGCGAAACTTTAGGCGTCCTACTGCCGCAGTGCAATGATGTGGTGGCTGGCGGCACACCTATTGGCCGGATTGGAGGCTGAGAGAGAGTCCAAAGCTCTCTGTTTTTTTAGAAAAGTAGGGTTAAACTATTTTTTTGTTTTTTTAGTATTTATATTGGATATAAAACGGCGTCGTTTTGGGCCTTAACATCGATGGCCAAAAGCGGCGCCGTTTTGATGTTTGACCATGACCACCCAAGAATGCTAAGGATCCGCATGTTTTGCTTGGAGGGCTAATTGCATGTTTAGCCCTCGGCTTTTGCGTTGTTACGTAATCGACTCCTTTTTCGTTTCGATTTGGGCATAAATTTTGTTCTTGCTTCATTCGGTCCTTTGACCATGTGCGGTCCTTCGCTTGAACACAACGTTTTGGTGTTGGAAATATTGCATAATTGGTCCTTTGTTCTGGCGCGCGTTTCATTTCGGTCCCAAGTCGTTTTTCACTTTATTTACAATTTTAAACCCCAAATTTCATCTATTTTCAATTCGATCCTAGCTTTTTTTATTTTATTTTTATTTTATTTTTTTCTTTTAAAAAACAAAAGCAGTTTTATTTAATATTCCATTTATTTATTTATTTATTTCAATTTTTATCAAGCTTACATTAGGTTTTATTTTATTTATTTATTCACTATTTTAAATATTGATTTTGTTTATTTTAATTCTTGCCAATATTATTGCAATTTCATTCTATTAATTATTTATTTGTTATCCTCACATGTTTTCAAATCTATATCTATTAGGATTGTATTTGTTTTGTTATTATATTAATGTTATTGTTATATTGTTTCTTACATTATTATTCATGCATTTCGATTTATTAGTATCAATGCTATGTGTATATTTTATGATGCGATTATGTTATGGATTTTAAATGTATGTTGTATATCAATTATAGGTTGTGTACGGCACCCTTTCCGTTTTAAACAATTTCTTTTCGAATTTAATCAAAATTGCACGCATTTGGTTTTTAAATATTCCATTAATTCATACTCAAAATTCAAAAGGGTAAAATTTCAAAAATAAAGGCAATATTCCGTATTTAGAAAATTCGAGAAATTGTGCTCTAACTTACTGAGCTTCGATTTTTCTCGTGTTGGTCCTAAATAACAAAATATCCTTTTACATTTCTAAAAACATAAGTTTCAAAAATAAATGTAATATTCTATATTTAGAAAATTCGAGAAATCGTGCCCTAACTTACTGGGCTTCGATTTTTCTCGTTGATTCTAAGTAACCGAATGTCCTTTTAAAATTAAAATAAATGAGGTTTAAATAAAAAGTGAAATGCAAACTCACTCTCAAAATATGAGATGTCGGGTCCTAACTTATTGAGTGTGACATCTTGTTACTTCGAGATGAGGAGGCATTTTCCATTTTTGATTTAATTAAAGCATTTAAAAATCAACATTAATAAAAGAGGATCGTATTTTAAATTTTTTCAAACTTTCAGCCTTCGACATAAAGACATTAAATAATCAACTAAGGTACCAATTTTGGGCGTATCGAGGGTGCTAATCCTTCCTCGTACGTAACCGACTCTCGAACCCATTTTTTAAATTTCGTAAACCAAAAATCGTTGTTTTGATAAAATCAAATCACTTATTAAAAACAACCACTTTTCGAGATGACCCGATCCCACCTCATCAAAAAGGATTGGTGGCAACTCCCGTTTTCGTTTTCATTTTTAAAATCCAAGTCGACCCCGTTTTCTCCAAAAAAATGGTGTCAACAAGCATCATAAGATTCTATAACTTATATGTAGTATGTTATTATGAAAGCATAGTTATTTTAGTACTTGTAATAGTGGTCCTGATAATAACCAAAGTGATGACAATGATGTTAAAGATATTCAGGTATATTTTACTATTATTTATTATATAATGTTTATTATAATTGGAGACTAATCATGACAACATGAATAGATAGATTCTAATTTGAAATCCATGTATGTTTGCGATGGTGATTATGAAATAAAGAATCAATGGAGGCGTTTAAAAGTCTGTCCTACTAGATTTGCTGCATTCCCCAAAGCAATTGCAAATATAAAGAAAATAAAATATATAATCATGGACCACTTAAAGTAGGAACATAGTAATAAATAAGAGAACAGTGAGAGTTCTCAAGATAACTCTTCAATGGTTAAAGATAACTTATGTTATCAATGTGATATGAAAGATTATTGGCTAAATATGTGGTGTATGCCTAAATGTTTTATTTTATTAATATTCTTTGATGAAGGATATGAGAATGTAGTAATGAATTCTATCATTACAGATAGAAAATATTTATCTTATTTGGTACTAAAACAAACAAATATTATTCCAATATTTGATGGTACAAAATTAGTTGAAATCTCTAGAAAAGCAAATATATTAATATCTAAAAAGCAAAAAATTGTGATCGTTAATGCTTTAGTTTTGAAAGATATTCATTATAATGGATATCATGTTGAGATTATGAATGAAGAAAAGATTATATTTCATATGAACCACTATTGCTATAATTATTATTTTTGGATAGTTAAATATTTTGGCATATTCCTGAAGCAAATATTGCATATAATTGTTTGGAAATTATATTTATTTTGTTTACTTAATGGAATTACAAACTTCACATTGATTTAGACATTTCTAGTAGTAAATGTCACAATAATACTTAGATGTGGATACAAAGTAAAAGGGATGATACTAAAATTATCAAATTGTCACAATTTATGTTGACATTATTAGTACAATTGAAATGCATGTTAAAGTAAACCGAAGTTTACTGATACAAATGCATTTTCTACTTGACATGACCAGTTAGACCATCCTGGATCATATATAATGTGGAAATTAATTGAGAGTTCATATGGACATTCATTAAAGAACTAGAAGATTATTTAATTTAAAGAATTATCATATGTTACTTGTTCTCAATGAAAATTTATGATTAGAAACACACAAGCTAAAGTTGAGATTTAATGTCTTGCATTTCAAAATGAATATGGGCACATTCATCCACCATGTGGATAGTTTTGATATTATGTGATTTTAATAGATGCATCTAAAAATAATCACATATGTGTTATCAACTTGCAACCTATCATTTGCAAGATTGGTTGTTTAAATAATTAATTTCAGTTTATATAATTAAAATAATTCATCTTGCTAATCTTGATGAGTTTATATCTCAATCTTTTATTGATTGTTGTATATGAGTTTGAAAATCTTTTGTAAAAGCTTATTATTTATGGGTATAATGGTTTGAGAATTTATTAATTAAACGCATTTGATTAATATCTAAACCATTATTTATGAGAACTAAACTTCCTACTTCAACATGAGATTATGTTACGTGTTGTACGCATCAAGCCAATAAGTTATAAATACTCCCATTACAATTGGTTTTTAGTTAATAGTTAAATATTTCTCATCCTTGAATTTTTGTATGTGCATATATGTTCCAATTGCTCCACCACAACACACAAAGATGAGTGAATCCTCAAAGAAAGTTAGAAATGTATATTAATTACAAGTCTCCTTCAATTATTAGATGTTTTGAATGTTTTAGAGATTCAATTATGACATGATTTGTGATTACTATTTTGATCCGATAGTTTTCCTAACATTAGGGGGAGAGAATTAATAACTTGTAATGAATTAGGGGGAGAGTAATTTGAACCAGAAGTTCAACAAGGATAACTCATTACAAGTTCCAAATATGAAAATTCTCATAAAAGAAAATAATAAATCTAGATGTTCATATAGTGAAGGTGGGTGCTCTAAAAGAGACCCAAGACATAACTAATAAGTAAAATTCCAGAAGAGATCCAGGTACCTGGAACTAAAGATTAAAATAGTGAAAATATGAGATCTCGATAAGTTATGTCAATTCGAGAAAATATGGAACCGATAATAGAAGTGGTCGACAATGGTTTTGCACACAATATTATTGTTCAAATAATGAAATAAAATGAGAATCTTGAATAAATCTATTGAGAAATATAGATATGGAATAGATTATTCAAAATAGAAAAGCGTAACTCAAGTACACTTAAATTTGTGAAGTTTTTGGACCAGTAGTCACAAATATCTAAAAGTATAAAGTCAATGAGGGTACAAATGAAATAGTTTTGCAAAAGCGGAATAAAAATATGAAGTTTTTGCTAAGTCCTGGTATTGATTATGAAAAGATATAATATTTTTTATGGTAGATGCAATAAATTTTAGATATATTATTAAATTGACAATTAGTAAAAGATTTAACTTGTGTCTAATCGTTGTTCTTACAACCTTTTATGAATCACTATATAGTAAAGTTTATATTAAAATCCTTAAAGGATTTAGAATGCTAGAAGCATATTGAAATTCTCGAGAAATTGTTCATTTATATGAATTGAAATAATTTGAACATATGTGGTAAATTTGACTAGTGAATAATAGTTGAAGGAGGATAAAAAAATAATCCAAAATATCTATTTGTGTTTTTATAGAAGAATCATTATTAAAATTTGCTATGCTTGTTGTTCAAACTCTTTATTCTTGAAGAGATCAAAATATATTTCCCCCAAATTTTCCCTCACTCATGACTTTCAAAAGAATGGTGATATAAATGTTTAGCAAATACATTCAAATAGTCATTTGAAAAACTAGTATTCAAAATTGAATACGTAGAATATGATAAAGTATATGATGTTTTCATGAGGGGGAGTAAATACACATTGTACTCTTTTTCCCTTAACCGAAGTTTTGTTCCGTTGAGTTTTCTTGGTAGGTTTTTAATGATGCAGCATATTATGCATATTATAAATATGTGTACTCTTTTCCTTCACTAGAAATTTTTTTCCCATAGGGTTTTTACCTTAGTAAGGTTTTAACGAGACACATTATCTACAAATGGACATCCAATGAGGAGTGTTATGAATATTTTATTAAATGGATGTCCATCAAGATCAAGATAAATTTTGATGTACTTAAAACTCTACTAGTAATTACTAGTTCTCTACTTCATTTATACTTCTTATGTCTATAAATAAAGACTTTGGAAAAGTTTTGTAAATATTCCGATTGATCAATAAAATATGCTCTATCTTTTGCTGTCCCATTTTTTTTCTTTACTCTCTGTCTATTTATTTTATAACGACTTCAAGATTGTCTTTTCTCCTTTTGTACCAAACTACTTCAAATTTGGCAAAATGTGTAAATTTAGTATATAAATAATTAAAAATGAGAACTTATTTTTAATTTTGTCTATCTTAATTATTTTGTAATAAAGTTACAAGATTTTCTATCGAAACAATCAGAATTTACATGGATTATTAGTCCGAAGTTACTAGAAAGTTTATATAATTTAGAGTTGTCTAGGAAGTTGGGTGAAACCATATTTGCTGCAAATTAATTCAATAAAAGCTCGTCAAATCATATGAATAATCTCTTTACTTTATTTAGGTCGTAGAATTAGTCCCTTTAGAGTAATGCTGATCCTTATATCTCATGATTTTGGAAATGGACCTGTCTACTTGACATTCACCTTGTTGATGTGGTGAACTTGGTCAACAAATTTTTTGGACATAGATATTTGGATTTTTTTTTTTGGCTTAAAATATAGGAGTAAATTACTTAATATTGTATCAGTAGATATATTATTTTTCTTTTAGATCGTAGGAATGTTTTGGTGTATGGTTTCAGATTTGTTGATGCTTTTAAATATATTTTTCACACATATAGATAATTTAATTTTAATTTCTTGATAAATTATTTATTTAAATATTTTTACATATACATTTGTAGTCTAATATTATTTTGATAAAAGTAAATAAATTATATATTATATATACATGTAAATGTATCTCAACTACATCCATATCAATATATTTATATCTAAATATAAGTTTTAAATTTATTAATTAGGTACAATGATTTTATTTAATAACTATTTATTTTAAATATAATTATAGAAAATTTAAAATGGTTAAGAAAAAATTTAAAAGTTGGTTTAAAATATCAAAATTTTGTATCAATAGATACAGTCGGGTACACATCGATATTAGCGAAATATATCGAAATGATCAAAACACACTAAAATTTTGACCAAAAATAGTACGTACTACAAGTATAATACGGACTACAATACATAGGAGGTCAAATGATGTTTTTAACCTCTGTACTTTTATGGAAATACATATTTAATCCCTTTACAATAATTTTAATAAACTTTTATAACTTTGTTTGTTGAGATTTCAACTTTGAATCCAATCTTTAAAATATTAAAAATGGTTGTATATTAATATTTAAAAATAATATTGTTAAAATTATTTTTAATATAAATATTTAAATGGATAATATTTAATAGTAACATATAAAATTGTTAATTTATTAAAATGCTATTTTAAATTATCATTTAGTTATATTTATACTTGTTTATGGGTTGTGTTTAGACAAGGAAATCAACTTGGGTTAGCTTGGTCTAACTAGAATTCAAATTAAATAAATAAAAGTATTTATTTAATTTTAATTATAAAATATAAATGTAGACACTGTAATTTTTCAGAACTTAATGAAAAATTTTAAATTTGTTTCCATTGGATTCGTTCTTAAATTTAGAGATGGCAAAGAAGATGGTTTGGATGGCCTCAGGTTGGACTATCTTTGTATTTGAATTATTTTAGACTTAAATTATTTTGGATTTGGATCAGCTATATTCTCTATCTAGGGTTTTTTTGGGCTTGGACTTTTATTAGGTTTAGACTTTTTTAAGCTAGAGTTTTCTCAAACTTGGGCCCTTTTGGTTTTAGATTTTTCCGGTCTTGAATTTTCTCAAATTCAGATTGGTGAGTTGGGTGAGTTTAGTCAAATTTAAATAATTTTGATATTCTATAAATTATGTTTCAAACGTAATAATTAAATTTACTTTTACATAATGATAATATAATACAAATTCGATTCATATAAAGGAAATATTTTATATAAATTTTATTTTAATATAAATATTGTATATAACATAGTACTTATTATATGTAATGTTTATGATTATATAATATATAATAATTTTACAAACATAATTAATCATATTATATGATATGTATATAACTTTTATTTATTTGAATTATTATCTAATATATATAAGTCACGAGTTTGAAAAACATTAAAATAGACAAAAATGATTTTTATTATTTATTATATTACTAAATTAAGGTTTGAAACATTGTTATTTTATTATTAAATTTTGAATATTGAAAAATATTTAGGGTCTGTTTGATTGAAGGAATTGATTTTTCGAAAAATCATTTCCAACTTTTCCAGCGTTTGATTGGCGGAAAACATTTTCTATTTGGAAAATGAACTCCAAAACAAGGGAAAATAGGTTACATTTTAGGGAAAATGTCTTACCCTTTCAATTTCCGTAAGACATTTTTCGTGCTCTCCTCTCTATCGCCTCCTTCATTCCTTCCTTCATTTCCGGTAGAAAATTGCTTTTGTTTATCGATTTTCCAGTAACTTGTTTTTTTAATTATTCAATACTTGTTTTTTTAACACAATTACAAATAGATATTAATTTTTTTCAATTTATAACGATTAATATTGTAGCTTAATAATTGAGTATTATTATAAATAAATCATTGCAATATATGTAAAAATAATTTAAAATATAAAAAATTATTAATATATATCAATATATGTAAAAACAATTTTTTCGAAAAATATTTCCAAGAAATCTGCCAAACAACCGAAAATATTTTACACAGATTCAATCAAACACCAGAAAAGATTTTCCAGTAAATCATTTTACAGAAAAGTAAAACATTTTCCTAAAATCATTTTACGGAAAATATTTTACTGGCAATCAAACAGACCCTTAGTATATTTAGGTTTAAGGGTAAAAATGTCCTTAGCAAAAAAAATCAATTAAGCCCTCACAAGAATGCACTAAATTGAGCCTTTAATGAAAAAGAAAAGAAAAGAAAGAACTCATCCAGGCCCTTTGGATAATGAAAACTCTCATTGACCAATTTAATTGTTAATAGACGCTTACGTGACTGACAAAATCAATGTGAAACTAACACGTGGCATGCAACCTAGACAAGTATGTTAATGTGACATATTTTAACCTAATTATGAATGTCACATCAATAACCTTAACAAAAAAAATTAATAGTATTAAAAAATTAAAAAATAGAAAAACTAAATTCTTGAAAATAAAATTATATGAACTAAATTCCAAATTTGTAAAAACTGCAATAACTTATGATATATTTTAACTTAATTATTAATGTTTGTTTCATTATAAATTTGAACTTTTTCGAATTTTAAATCAGATCTATCTCATGCTTGAGCTCAGATCAATCTTGGGCCCAGGTCAACCTCGGGCTCAAGTTATTTCAAACTCAAATTTTCTTAGTTTGAACTTTCTTGAGTTTGAATTTTTCTCATACTTAAATTATTAGGAATTTAAATTTTTTTCAAACTTAGATTATTATAAACTCAAATTGGTATAAAATAATTTTTAAGTTGAGTGTGTTTTGTCACCTCTATTGAAATTTAATACGAAAGTTGTGTTTTTAACTCATTTTGGATATATTATTATTACTATTATCATTTTTTTCTTCTAATGCATTTGCAACAAGTGCCATAACATGAGCTTGCACAATATTCGGATGGTTATTTTAGTGGGCCTGTTGGGATCAATTTGGAAAGCCTTCAGTTCCCAACAATGAAACACACGTGCAAAGTAAAAAAAAAAAAATTGATTACTTGGTGTTTACTGATGCTTTTTTTAAAAGTGATTTAATGATGACTTTATGTGTTTATCCTCATTTATCTATATACAATAGATATATATGCCATGCATCGGACGCAGGTGTTTATATATATATATATATATATATATAAAATTATAAGTGGAGTCCAAAACCTTAACAACAAATAAACACTCTAACCATCGAGCCAATGTGATTACTTGTAAGTATTAAAATATATTACATTCAACCCAAGTTACAACTTATTAATTAGAAATTCATCTACTTCATAAATATTTTGAATTCGAATCATCATTTTATTAAGAAAAAATTACATTAACCTAGTAAAGAAATTTTGAATAGATCAATATTAGTTAGATATTTTTGTATATATGGAGCACCTAAAATGCTTGTAGATATGTGCCATTTGAAAATCAAAATCATATCCACCCACACATAAGAATCTTATTTCTTCAACTATACAACATACACATCACAATTCACTTAAATAGTGTTGTAAAAGTGAAGGTTAAGAATTGGTAGTTGTCGCTTGAGGCGTGGGAATTACTATCCTGAAGAATACTTCGTAGAAAAATCTGAGAAAAAATGAAGGAATCTAATTTGAATAAAGTGACAAAATAAAATAAAACGGCACTCTTATGGGGGTCAACCCATTTGAATTGAATTAAGGTTCCAGACTCAATTCTCATGTGCACGTACCCATTCTCTTGTTTTGACTGTTATAAGCCTAATGTAAAACAATGCTATATAATCATCATCTTAAGATGTTTCTTCAAAGGGTGTGAGATTGTGTAATTATTTGAAAGGAAAAATAAACTCCCATCAATCCCCCACATATTTCAAAGAATAAGGAAAGAATTTTGGCAAAGTATTTCGATACAATGCAATAATCATGATGTCATTTAGACTACGAACTAGAGCTTTTAACAAATGAGACATAATTTACTAAAAAATTGGTGAAATAAGTTTTTATGAACCAATTATTCATTATGTAAACTAAAATTCTCATTTATCACATTATATCTACGATTCGTTATTCAAAGCGATTGTGTGCTAATAGGCCATGCACGTGCCTGGTTTTATGAGTACTCTAGAGACTCTGCCATAAATCTCATGAAAGCGACCCTACTTCACACCCATATAGGCCAATCCATCAATGTATTCTGTAGATCAATATACCACTTATAAAACATTTGGATTTGTTTAAGAGTTTTTACTGATCCTCACCATGCATGCAATCTTGTTTTAGCACTATTTACATCATATGAGGGACATAATTTTATAGTGCTTAACAAGTCAACTAATGACATTGTTCTTACCCATATGGACCTAATTCATGGGACCTAAAATCAAATAGGTTAGGTTTCCATCATTGTTGACCTCATCCTTTGGCAGTAGTTTCATTCCTCTTGATGTTTCATTTATTAGTTTCTTCCCCAAGGGTTTAGTCAGAGGATAGATCAAATTCAACTCTGACTTCACATAATCAGTTGATTTTACTCCATTGTTTTGCAACTGCTTAATCACATCATGTCTTAAATGAATATGTTTAATTTTGCCATCGAAAGTTTATTCTTTGCAATGGTTATTGTCAATTGACAATCATAATGCATTGACACAAAAATTGTTGGCTTTGTGCCCAATGGAATATTTGCTAAGAAGTTTTACAACCACTCAGCCTCATTACCAGTGAACTCCAGAGCAATAAACTCAGACTCTATAATAGATTTTGTTATAATAGTTTGTTTGTCTGGCCTCCACAATATAACACCACCAAGGGTGAATATATAACCACTAGTGGATTTTGTCTCATCTGAATCTAAGATCCATTAGCATCACTGTATCCAACTAACAAAGTGGGAAATCCACTAAATAAAATACCATAACTAATGAACGCCCTCAATTATTTCATAAGTCTGACTATAGTAGCAAAATGTTCATGACTTAGGTTATATGTGTATTTTCTCAGTTGACATATAGCATATGCTATGTTTGGTTATGTGAAATTCATTAAATGCTTCAGACTCCCAATAATATATGCATCTTTGATTGAGTAATGGGCTCACCTCTATTTTTCTTCAATTAAGTGCTAACATCATAAGGAGTACTAATTGGTTTGACATTTAAGTGTCCAAACTTCTTTATAAGTTTCTAAACATAATTTTCTTGTGATAGCATCAAGCTATCTCCTTTCCTTATGATCTTAACATCCAATATAATGTTTGTTTCCCTCATACCTTTAATGTATTTGGAAGCAAGATATCTCATTGTCGAGAGTACTAACTCATGATTAGTATTGAAAATCAACATATAAATTATTATAATAGAATCACTATTAACACACTTTGTATATACACAATTATCCACTTCAGTAGAGGAAATATGTAATACCTCTCACTCGTCCAAATGATCGGTTCGAATGGAGATGCCATTAGAACACTTTCGAAGGTGTTTAGAACCAATTTTGGGCCTTTGGGGGCTTAAAACTACCAAAACACTACAAGGACCCCTCCTTGTCACTATTGTATTAGTACAACTACCTAGTTGTACCGGTACAAGTCCTGCCAACTATTCATTGGGGCATTATGTTACACTTGTGTTGATACTCCTAGGCCCAAGTTCAAAACCACGACCCTTGAAGCCAAAAACTAACCTGAAAACACCCCCGTTTTTACTCTAAACATTCCAATATCAATAACTAAGCTTTGAGGATCCAAAAACCACTTTTAAAACTCCACAAACCAATACCAAAACACCTTTATACTCAAAGAAACATAAACTATGCTCAAGGAAACTACTATGGCATATATACCCATCATGAGAAACATGCATAATTTGGATCTAACTTACCAAAACAATCGTAAAACCATGTTTAACATAATAAAAAAAAGTTATAATGTCAATCACCATGAGTTCATACTTAACCATGAGTTCATACATGTTCATCAATAGAAGCCATGATTACAAATGATCGCTACCCTTGAATGAAGTTACAAAATAAAGTTAGAACACATACATCACAATTACAAGAGTAAGAGTCATATGAAACTAATGTATATGGATTTCAACTAAGACAACTTTAAACCCTAAACCCTTATTTCATACTCTATGGTGATCGCAATGGTGTAAGATGGTGAGCTTCACAACTAGATAACATATGCGTAAAAGAACAATGACATGTTAAACATAAAAGGTTATTAAGATAACATGGAAATACTCATTATACCTACCTCTTAAATCTTGGTTTGGACACTAGCTAGAAAAGTATTAAAACAAATTAAAATCAGAACAATGGCATACAACTCTTACTTTGGAAAAATAAAGATCATTTCAGTTTCAAAGGATACATATCAAATGATACATACATGCATGCATCCATGCATGCATACATACATCCAAATTCAATATAATGCAGTCATTATTCCATTTTATTGTTCAAATTTTGCATCAAATACATAAATTTATCACATTTCCATATTGGCCCTCTGACTCGTACATCCGATACGTATGAGCATTCAATACTATCGATATTCATATATATCGTTAATCAACTTTGTATTACCATATCAGAATTATCAATCTAGTTTATATCTCACAAAAACAAATATCACATTCCTTTCTATTTCAAATCTATTTGCAATCTCAATTATCAAATAACATTCATTTCAGATTTTCAATCTCATGATTTTGAGGACTCTATCATCATCATTTCAATTATACTTATCCCACTTTTACCATTTATTCCCCCTATTAACTTGACTTGGACTCGGACGGATACATGGATCCAACCAACACACCAGTTTAATACCCAGTGTCTCATTGGTATAACAAAAGTAATTTCGCACCCAGTGCCTCATCGACTCGTAGCCGAAGTAACCCTGAACTCTTCTTATCCATTGGCATGCTAACTATATCTGAATCTACCCGAACAGTTAATAAGGTAACCTAGTTCAATTTCTCAATTCAATTAAATTTGTTCAATAGCAATTCATCAATACATATCAATATACCAACATAATTCTTCTCAATACAAAATAAAATTTGCATTTACATCAATATGCAATGATATCAAATCAATTCAATTTAGTCCTTACCGTAAAAAATCGATCAACTTCATACCAACACAATTTGATAAATTATAATCAATTGTCAATTCATCATTTTAAGTTTTATCCATCAACTTAACACTTTTCTATGTTTTAGTCTATAACTCACCCGTTATACTAAATTGTGAATAATTCAAACTATTATCAAACAAACAGAAATTCATAAATCAAATATAAAGCAATTTAAATACAATCATACTATGTGATCTTACCTGGTCAAAACAGCAACAAAACAACTCTTTCAGGACTAATCAACAATTTTAGTCATTTCCCTGATTTTCTTCAGTTTGATCCAATTTTCAATCAAAAATGGAGGAGCAAAAGTTGATATTCAAAACCCTCTTTTGCTTCTATGGTTTCAGTGAAGACACGGGTTGAAGAAGAAAGAAGAAAAATGGTTTGCTTTATTTCATTTTACTACCTTTATACTTTAATTAAAATAATCTAATTATAATTAATTAATTAAAAACCTTGGTTAAACTAACATTAGCCATTTTTATTCAAAGTTGGTGGATTCCAATCATTACTCGTTTGGCCATATACTAATGGTCTATTTACTCAATTGGTCCTTCAATTAACTAAAAATCCATAACGATTAACTTTTACCACTTTTATGATTTAGTCTTTTTTCCTTAATTAACTATCAAATCATTGAAATTATCGAACCAAACTTCAATCCATTTATACAACAACTCCGTAAATATTTAATAAAAATATTTACAAGCTTAGTTTATGAAAACAGTGTTCTGAGACCCCATTTTCCAAAACCACTAACTTTTGGTACGCACCACTTGCACCTTGACTAACTATCCAATTAATAAAATCTATCCAATAAAAAATCACCATAATACTATAATTAACTCTTAAATATTAATTACTAATATATACAGACTCACTCGTCAAAATTGTGATACTAAAATCACTATTTTCGACACGACTGATAAACGAGTTGTTACATGTTTATTTTTATTTTCTGGTTTTAAAATAACTCAAAAACATAAACTCGTTCTTTCAATCGTTTTTTAGAAATACATGTTCATTTGCAAATGAATCATTTATCATTTTCATTTTGAGAGAACCATATTAATTTCCAAATAATTCCATTTCTCCATTTCGAAGAAAATCATAATCATTTCTGAATGTTTCTCATTTCTCTATTTCTATTCATTCTGTTCATTTCAATTCAAACACACGATTTCATTTTTGGTTTCAACGAGCTAGTGGAGGGACCGATTGGACATATGCAATTGACACTCAAATCATTTATAATTAAATTCTAGCTTTTCGCCTATTACTTATAATCAGAACTGAATTGTAAAGAATTCAAAGTACAAGTTTGATGTTGCGACGTGAAGGAGTTCCTCACCGCAAAATGAAATACTATTTTGGTCTCATCGAGGCAACGGGGTTCCTCATCTTGCCATGACATTAGGTCATTTCTTGTCGCGACAACATATGTTCGACATCATGACATCACATACTGTTTTTGCAATTTCTCTTTGTTTAACAACCTACAATTTTTCAAACCAATTCCTAAACATATAATCATTATAATCATCTCATATTTGCAACATTTTTACATCAAATTATGCAAACCAATGCCTTTTCTAACCTTAGGCCAATACCCTATTACCTACAAGCCATTTAGTTAATGCAAGTCATTTAAATCAACATACTTACCTATTTCACCAAGTTCATAAGCGTGTATATATTTGCAACATTTCATACCATTTGAAACTACCTTTAACTCCATTAGAAACTATATACATTTTACCAAATTATAACATTAACCATTAAACCATAAGTGCATATACACATAACTTTATATAACAAATTTGCCTCAACCTAGGTACATACCTTATAACCAACAAAAGAGATTTATAAAAACATTATTGAGTCCGCGATTTTGACTAGATACTGAAATTGATGCTTGAGATCTCGTTTGGGACCTAACCTATGCACGAAAAAACAAACCGCATGCTTAGTGATAAAACTCAATGGCATTTCTATAATTCAAATCAATATAACATAAATGTTATTAAAATACAAATAATCAATTCAAGTATATTATTAAACTAATTCGTATACCAAATTGTAATATAGACTTAGTGATCAATTCTTTTAGTTATTCATATATTACTTTCTAGTACCTACCTAACCATTTTCCATATATTTTACTTCATACAAACTTAATCATTTCATATAACCATTTATAACATATACTCATATATATATACACATTTATCAATTTATATATTCAATTCCATCTTATCGATTCAATCATTTTCGAGTTCATTGGCTCATAAATACTCAATCAACCCCTAGAGCTCATTTGTAGCTAATTCGCATGGTTTTTCACATGCTATCTAAATCAATTCATATTTCATTTCAATCTACCATGTAGCCTATCAAAATCATGTTTATATAACCCTACTGACCTTACTCGAGTTTCAAGATGGATATATAAATTAACTAACTTGCATCCCAATCTGGCACTGTAGTGTATCATCGGATAAACTGAAGGAAATATACTGACATATACAGTGCATCATCAGACAAGCCAAAGCAATTATACTATCACATGTAGTGCATCATCAGATAAATAAAAAGAAATATAATGTCACACATAGTGCATCATCGGACAAGCCGAAGCGATTATACTAGCATGTGTAGTGCATCATTGGATAAACCAAAGGAAATATACTGGCACAGACAACACATCATCAAACAAGCTGAAACAATTATACTAGCACACGTAGTGCATCATCAGATAAACTAAAGCAATTATGCAGGCACGTGAGTGCATCACCGGATGTACCGAAGAAAATATACTGACACATAAATGCATCATCGGATATACCAAAGCAATTATACTGGCACGCGCAGTGCATCATCGGATATACCGGAGTATAGCTTGTACATTTAAGAGGTAACCAATTTCCAATTTCATTATAAGTTTCATCCATATTCTATTAATCACAATTTCATCATCAATTCATCATTCCAATATCATATATAACAAATCACAACTCAATTTCATACCAATCTCATATATTAGGTAAGCCATGCAACTCTCTATTCTATTCAATTTAGTCCTCTATCTTATTATAGCATGTTAACCATCTCATTTTAACTCATACAAGCATTATATACTTACCTCATGACTAAATCATGCAATTTAACATGAATAAGAAATAATTAAATTGAATTGGATCATAGAAATACAAACCAAAATTCTGAGTTACTCGTCAACGACTTTAGATTTTCCTTTCCCTCTTGATTGAGTTGGGTCTATGTTAGCTACGAGTAATCATAAAACATATAGTACTATCAATTTCCAACCAATTAGCAATCAATCACTAATTCATACAATTTGTGTAATTTATTCAATTTAGACCCTAAACTCGGGACTAACATAACTTTCAAATTAAAGCCCCAAATTGAAATTCGATTTCACAAATACCCACTAGGGACCTCCTATTCCTTATTCCTACTGTCAATTTTACATTTTATTTATTTTGGTCCATAATGTACGAAACTATCGACTAAGCTTTACAATTTAATCCTTTTCACATCTAAGCTTAAAATCTATCAATTTAACACCTAAAATTTCAAGAAATCAACGATGGAAACTTCCAAAAACTTTAACAGTTTTACAAATTGGTACATGGGCTCACTAAATCAAGCTCCCATGACCTCAAAAACATAAAAAATTACAAGAAAATGACTTAGAAACCTCACCAATTAAAAGACCAAATACACAAAACTTGACAAGGTTTCTTCTTCACGTTTTCCTTCTTTGGTTTCGGTGGTGGATGAATGAGGAAGAAACTATTCTCTTTCCTTCCATTATGTTTGTTTTATTTTATACATTTTAAAATTTTAATTATAACCTTTAATAATAATAAAACAAACACAATTCACCACCGTGCATAATATTCATTAAAAAATGATTTATTTTCCATTTTCAACCTTGAATTAATTACTATATAAGTCCTTAAGCCCTTGACCAATTAAAAAACTATAGCGATAGAATTTTATAATTTAGTCCTTATAAGTAAATTAAACAATTAATAGATAATTTGAAGGAAAAAACATTAATATTATTTTATACTAACTCTGGAATTTTTTAATTTAATGTTTACAGAATCGATTTACGAAAACGAGGTCCCAAAACCACTTTTTCTAACACCATTGACTTTCGGGTCGTTGCAATTTGGTATATGAGTTATGGTTTGTGTTTGGAATGATTATGAATGACTGTGGTGTGGTTTGGGTGTGTTTGAAAATATTATTTTTAGGTTCCCTCTCACAGGTCTCGAGACATGTGAAGTGTGACTCGAGACATACAAACTTCAAAGTTAAAAATCTACAGTAACTAAGCCATGTCTCCAGACAAGACAACATTGAAACTAAACTTCTACAGTTACATGGAAATGTCTCGTGACATGTAGGCCTTGGTTTCAAGACAAACAAATCTGTAGCTTAAAAATTTTATTCAAATTAAATAAGGCCTTAAACAAATTCTATATGCAATTAACCTTTATTAATAGGTCTAATTTTGTTCCTAAAAGTGTGATAAAGTCTTGAAATCATTATTAAAATTTAAATTCAAAAGTGTTTGAAATTGTAAATGCATGTTCAGTTGTAAATGTAACATTTGTTGCTCGAGTTCACTTGGGTAAGGGTTGTTACATCTTGTCCACACTCACCATACCAATTGTTGACCTGTTAGGTGAACAAGGGAAGATGATGATGATTGAATAGATGAGGAGAGTAAAATGTAGGTAATGGAGAATGGTTGATCTTGAGAAAGTTAGAGAAGTTTTTGAGAGATGGTGAGTCACTTGCATGGGTTTTTTATAGTAGGAGACAAATTTTTTTGTGTGTCTTAAGGCCTTTGACGTGGAAGTCTGATTCGATACTCTTGATAGTGACAATGATGTTATGTACTAAGATGAGACCTTTTAGGGCAACCGACAATCAATTACTCTGGTTCTCCACCTAGCCCTCACATAATCTTGGTGGAGATGCCTTGTTATGAAGTTCTCCAAGCTAAGGTTTGCAAACTGACTCTAGGGCTCACGAGCTAACTTTGGGTCTGCAATGTTGTTGGTTTCATTGGATGACACATCTCAAGCTCTTCTATGGGTCTACAAGGTACGTTGTGAGGTCTACAAAGTTTACTACCTATGCTATAACAAAAGTAACTAATGATAAAAACCAAAGAAGCAGCTACAAGCTTCAAGAATCTTATTTCCCATTTTATCAGACTTCTTTTGTATATGGGCCACCATGATTGTAATTTCATCTTCTACAACTGGAACTGAGTCATTTTGATGAGCTATTCTATAATAAACAACATCGTTGGTAGAAGAAATTGATAAGGCTCTCCTCATGGCCTTTCCGATCCTTGATGATGATGATAATGATGATGATGATGATGATAATAAACTTTGTTTCTCATCGTCTAAATCAACTCTCATTGAAAATGTTTTCCCAATCACTTTGCCATCGGAACATGTTGATGATGATAAGTTTCCTAAAGGGTTTTGCCTCAATACCACCTTGATAATTTTTTCAATTCTTCATCATCTTCATGCCTTTAATAAAGAAATGAATCATGGAGATTATCTAGGCTAGTGTTTACAGTATTAACCTTGATTGGGATCCATTATTTTGAGTCTTGGAATTTGTAGTTTAGGATGGACATAGGTGCTTTGAGGAAGAAATATGATGACAAGACTCTTTCATATTAGGCTTTATGTATATAATATATTGTAATTAAATCCTTGAAACTAACCCTATGTTGTTTGATGAAAGAAAAACGTATCATGGAAAACACTAAAATTAACTAATATTGAAATATATTCATGAATCATAAATTGTGTAATAACTCGAAAGTTAGTGGTGTTAGAAAGTGTGATTTTGGAACCCCATTTTGTAAAATGGACTCGTAAATATTTTTATCAATTATTTATGGAGTTATATTATATGTGAATTGAATTTAGATCAAGTAATTTCGATGAATTAGGGATTAATTAAGGTACAAGGACTAAATTATAAAAGTGTTAAAAGTTTAATTCTTAAGGAATATTTAATTAAAATAATATTAAGGGACTTTTATAGCAATTAAACCATTATAATAGTGATAGTGGATGGTAATGTACTTAGAAATTGCAGAAAATGTGATAAAATTATAAAAATTTAATAAATAAACTAAACCATTAATAGTAAAAATATAGTTAGTGGGAAATAAACAAACCATTTCATCCATTCTCTTATGAAAACACCAAAATATCAAGGGGGAGAAGAAGAACTCACTACCTAGGGTTCTTGATATTTTAAGCTTCAAATGGTTAGTCAATTTAGTCTTTTTTCTTGTAATTCTTATGTTTTCGGAATCTTAGAAGCTTAAGCTAGCTGAACCATGTCCTATTTTTCAATACTTTTTTAAGTTTTAGGGACCAATTTGATAGCTTTTAAGTTTATTATTGAAAAAGACTAAATTATAAGTCAATTGATGATTTTGTGTAGTAAGGACTAAATTACACAAATTTCAAAATTTTTGGTAGAAATGAGAAATATGAAGCTAAATTAGGCTTATATTGAAATTGATATTAAAATTGGAGGTTAATTTTGAAAGTGATGTTAGTCATGATTTTAGTGACTAAATTAAATAAAATGCAAAATTTGCATAATTTAGTAATTGGATGCGGAAATGGTTGCGTATCGATAATTTTATTTATTTATTTTAATCCATAGCTAACATCGATGTGGATTCTTTGGAAAAGAAAGGGAAGGAAAAAGTCATGGACAAATAGCTCAGAGTTTACGATTTGTGTTTCTATAATTCGAACTACTTGTAAATTGCTACATATTGAATTGTTGTTGCATGGTAAGAACTTAAGGTGAGATATTTTGATATGATGAGATGTTATAGGATTTATTTGAATTAATTGATGATTATGAGGACTAAATTGGGTATATTTGAAAAATGTGTGCATTTACATAAATGTGAAATTTGAGTATTTATATTGGGATGATTATCGTTGCTATATATGTTGGATAAATGCATTCATAATGAACATAAATGTAAATTTAGTTATTGGTTGATAATGAAATATGAAATGAATACCCTATTAACTATTCGAGCAAACCTGGATATAGTTGGCATGCCATAGAATATGAAGAGTTCAGGGTTACTTTGACTACGAGTCGATAAGGCATTAGGTGCCAATTTTCTTCCGTTATACCGATGAGACATTGGGTGTCAAACTTATTGATAATGTTGGGCACAACTACTTGCTTTGGATTTATCAGATGAGGCATTAGGTGCCAAACTGGCGTGTTGGTTGGATTCGTGTATCCGTTTGATTCCGAGTCGTGTTAATAGGGAAATAAATGGTAAAAATGAGATACTTGATATTAAAAAGGAAAATAAATGAGAATTGGAAATGGAGTACTCAAATGTGAAAGGGTTTGGAACATTGATAGAAATGTTCATTTGAAATTATGGATTGAAAATTTTAAATGGAATGTATCATCATATGAGTTGAGATATCAAATGATTTGTGAAGTAGATTTGTCATGTTTCAAAACTAGTAAAATGTATTTGAAGTAAATAATGAATATATGGACTTGCACATTTGACATGTTAATTGATAGCATCATCTAATTTTAACTTGAACATTTTAAATGTGTTCTGATTTGCTTTTATGTTTGGATTATAGAAATACAATTGCGTTATATTCAATGTACGATTTTTTTTTCGTACGCAAGTTAGGTACTTTACAAATCGATCATCAACTCAGCCCAACGACAGTCCCGGACTCAAGTGTTGGTGATGTCTTTATTTTGGTCTTGGCATGTACCTAAGATGTCTTATGGCTATAATGTTCATTTTGACATTTTGAAGATTATGTATATAAATGTATATGTATGTGTTGAGAATGATCATGTTGTTGTCTTGCTCAAGTAGTTGGCTTATAAGCTAATGGTTTAATGGTTGAGTAGATAATATACTAGGTGATATGTTTGGTTGGTATGCTTGTGTTGCTATTGGAATGAATGGTAAGTTTTGGTACATGTTTTTGTGGTTGAATTTGAGTTGTTTCATTATGTCTTAAAGGGCTAAGTGATGTTTACTTGATGAACATGTTGATGTGCTTTTGAAGGTATCCTGGTATGGTTGAATCTGATAAAATGGTTGATTTTGAATCTAGATTGAGGTGCCAATTGTGGCATATTGGTTAGGCACTTATGATGGTTGTTAAAATTGATGTTTTTCGTATGACTTTGATGCTTTTGTATCAGTTTATATATGGTATGATGATGACTTTGTTGGAAAAATGGGTTTGGAAAACACAACGGAAAATAAATTTAGGGAAAACTGATTTTTAAAAATTTTTCCAAAAAAAAAATCGTTGTGATATCTAAAATAATAAACACTTAATCAAAATTGTACCTTTTTATTCATCTAGGATGAACGCTTCGACCGAGTAGTCTTCTCCGCTATCCTCAAGTTCACATCAGCCGAGTGTGGGCTCGCTTTGAATAAAAAAATTTCACAAAAATTACTAGTGGGGTAATTTTGCAATTTCTCTAAAATTGTGGGTCAAGTTGTAAATTAGAAAAATATCTCTAGAAATTTTATGAAATAATCTCTTCAGAGAATTTTCTCTCTACAACTTTCTTGTAACACCCCTAACCCGTATCCGTCACCGAATTAGATTTACAGAGCATTACCGTACAAATAGAACATTTAAATATACATTTCATACATTATCATAAACACATTATAAAACAATCATTCACATACATATTGCCCCTAAATCGAACCCTCGAGGCCCTAAAATTACCTTAAAAGTGATTCGAGACTAAATTGGAAACATTTGGAAAGTATAAGAAAAATTCACAAAATTTTAGAAATAGGGGTCACACGGCCGTGCGCCTCACACGGCTGAGACACACGCCCGTGTCTCAGGCCGTGTAACCTTCGAACTAGGGACACACGACCGTGTCCCAGCCCGTGTCCTCACCCGTGTAACTCTCTGAGTAGGATCACACGGCTGTGTCAGCCCGTGTGTCAGGCCGTGTAACTCTCAAAATAGCCCCACACATTCGTGTGCCTAACTGACTTGCATACAAAGAAACCTACAGGAGACACACGGTTGAGTCACATGCCCGTGTCTCGGTCCGTGTGGACATAAATTTGCCCAAAATCAAGCCATTTCAATACTAAATCATGCATAAACCTTAAAGTATTTTGTACACATAAACAAGGTATAAAAACCCTATCAACACATACATATAATGACCAATTCAAGAGTCCTAAATCAACAAACCAATATGCCATTCAAGGCACTTCAAATGCAATTATCAATACTTACTTAAACATGCATATTTTATCGCTTACCATTCATCAATCACTAGTTAAAAAACTTATCAAACATGCCACAACTGGACCATTACTATTCTTTTACAAAACATGTCATTTGAGCCATTCAAAAACATGCAACATGATATAGTCACAATGACACAAATTAGCGAGGCATCAAATGTACCAAACCAAGATAACATTCATAACTGATACATGTTAATAAGTCCATCCATGAAACATTCAACTAAACTTCATTATAAGTCCATCTATATAGGTTAATAAGGCCATTTCCATCCATAATAACCTAGTTCAAATATGAACATAAAACATGTTACAAGTGACCATTTTCATACCATCATCAACATGCTAAGAAAACCTTATAAATAAGCACTTTAAAACAACCAAACAACCTATCTTGGTAAAGCATTAAAGTGTACTAAACCAATATAGCTTTCCAATGATTATACATGTCAAAACTCCATTAAAACATGCACCAAAAAACCATTGCAAATCACCCTATAAGGCCATTATAAACCTTAGACAAATTACTCATAAACTACCGAATTGTCCACTGGATAGTGTGATAGATCTTCGACAAACTTCCAACTGATTGAGCTTCCGATAATCTATAAAGTAAAGGAAAATAACTACGTAAGCAATGATTTCTTAGTAAGCTCATATAAACTTTAAATATAACTTACCACTTTAATATTATAAGACATAGATTAAACATGATTCAATACAAATACTTTAAACTTGGTAAAAACCTATTAAATAACATTCAACTCACAAATGAGTAAGTTCATCAACATCACATATAAATGAATTTATCCATAGCATATGTAAATTTCTCACACACAAGCATATCATTTAATTTATCAATCTGTTTTTACATAAAACATCATGTTACATATGAGATCATCCATAATATATGAAATTTACCATCTATGAATATAACCTTTAATTCACCAACATTACTATATCATCAACATTTTCATAAAATTATGAATCATTCCATTTACTTACTTACCATTCCTTTCCAAATGTTTAGCATAAGCCTAAAAGACATCATCAATTCACAAGTTAGTGCACTTGTACATGATTTAAATGCATTCATCCATAAAAGAAATAGATTTATACACATATTCATAGCATTTACATCATAAATCCTTTTCATAAGTTCATGATTCATTCCATTTGGATACTTACCATTTTGTTTCCTTTACATACCCGTTGAACCATCTAGAATTTCATCGGATACTCGGGAAAGCTCACACGAAGTGTGCTTAAACATATAACCATAACATTTCCTTTACATCATTGCTCACATGAGCTGTGAAATGGGCCAGCTCACACGAGCTGTGGAGTATCCGTAACAAATGCAGGACCCCAACCATCGATAAGACATTCAAGACCAGCACCTGAAACATGAAATCCCTAATGACATGTCATGTGTATCCTAAGAATTCTTAAGGTTCAATCGGGACTCGGCATCTATCAATTCATCATTGCCTTGTTACATTGATATATTAATTGATTTACATTAAAAAAATTATAAACATTCAATTTAAACAACATTATACCGAATACAATTCATACGAACTTACCTGGCTAAATTGCAGTAATGACTAAATACAGAGGCTATTTGATAATTTTCTCTTCTCCTCGATTTTTCACTCATTCTTGATCTAAATTAATAATTCCATTCAACTCATTAATTCAAACAGAAAAACCAATTCATTTTATGCAATTAAGTCCTTTTTGACACTTTTAAAAAATTGCCCCTAATGTTTTACTTTTATGCAATTTAGTCCCTAAGCCCAAAACATTCAAATTAACCATTTTTATTCAATTTCATGACAAACCGAATTTTTTTGAACCCTACGACCCATATTTGTTGTTATTTCACAACAAGTCATTATACATTTACTAATTTCACATTTTAGTCCTTAAACACTAAAATCATAAAAAATTACTTAACAAAATACTTATATTTAACAATAAAACTTAATAATCTATCATAAAATTTCAAGAACACCTTAAATTCATCCATGGTAAAATTTTAAACATTTAAAAACTTAACAAATTGTCCCCCGGGTTAGCTAAATTAAGTTAATACGATAACAAAAACATAAAAATAATTAAAAACGGGATCAAAATGCTTACCATGCACTCAAAACCAATTTGGCTGAAAGTTTACCTAAGCTATCCATGGAGGCTTCGATTGTATTTTAGAAAAACCAAAAAGATGATAGCATTTAGGCCTTTTGTTTCTTTTAATTTCATTTAATTATAAAATTACAAATTTGTCCTTTTAAAAATCAACCAAATTTCAAGCTTTTAATTACCCAAAACCGTCCACCAATGATTCAATTGGTATAATTACAAACTAAGTCCAACAATTCACATTTTCAGAGCTATTAGACACCTTTAATTAATAGAATTTAACTTTTCATCTTTTACAATTTAGTCCTTTTCAATTAAATAAATATTTAAACATTAAAATTTCTTAACTAAAATTTAATACAACCTTAATAACACTTCATAAATATTTAAATATTTATGGGTCAGTTTATAGAAACGAGGTCCTGATACCTCATTTTTTAAAACCACTTGACTTTAAGGTCATACCACTTGAACCTAATTATTCATTCAAATAGCATAAATTGCCAATATTAAATTTTATTTTAATATCATATTTGACTTGTACATATTAAATAATAATATCTATGAACTCACTTATCGGATTTGTGGCCCCGAAATCACTGTTTTCGACACCACTGAAAAACGGGCTATTACATTTCTCTTGAATTCAAGTGTGTGAAAAATAATGACCCAATGCTCTCTTTATATAGGGAGAGTTTAGAGAGTTCAATTATGATTAAACTTAATCACTTTAATATTAAATTAATATAATATTTATCAAGATAAATATTTGATTAAATTTAATATTAAATCTTATTAAAATAATAGAATGTTGATGTACAAGATAAACATTATATTAAATTTAATATTAAGATAATCACTTTAATATTAAATTAATAAAATAATATTAAGATAAGTATTAAATTAAATTTAATATTAAACTATTAAAATAATATTATTTTTAGAATAGTTAATCTGAAATTAAATTCTCTGGTAAAGTCACAATAGGAGTGTAACTCTTCCACTGTTCAACCATCGAAGACCAATCGCTGTCGGCCACCCGGATGCCACCATCGTAGCCGCCGATACAACCGTGTCCGGTGATGCATGTGCGACACCCTTATGGCACCTTGAGTTGGTTCGTTTACTGCCAGTTCTGTTCAGGTCAGTGGTAACCCGACTGGTCTGGTCTAGTCTAGCCACTGGCTGGACCGTCGACTCGGTTTCACATATCGGGCCTGATTCAACAAGTTTTTGGGTCTCGATTTTGGGCTCCCAGGACCAATTTACGATCTCAGGTCAAATTTCAAGTTCAATTACCCATTGGGCCAATTGTCTAACTTGAGAAATTAATTTTGAAAATATCATATTAATTTTAATTAAGTTGATTGATTTAATTTTACTTTATGAAAATTAATTTTTCCAAAAATATTTTAGATTTTCCAAATTAATTTTTCAAGAAAATTCTTTCATCAAATTCTCTAGTTGAACAATTCTCACGACCACCTAATTTAATACCACATCGAATAAATTGACTCAATTAAATTATCTCTAAAGTCGTAGAATTTTTTTCTAATTCAAATGCAGTCCGATCAAGATTTTGTTGAGCTAGCGGAGGGACCAATTATACATATACAATTAGACTCTAGTAATTGAAATTATGTCTAGAAGCATTGTTTTGATAATTCGTAATTACTTAATTATGGATTTAGTCCACAAGAAGTACCATGATAGAAAACTCCTTATTGTATACTCTTTATGAAAGCAATTCATCCAACTGCTTTGTCCAATGACCTCGTCAAGTGTGTGTCACCCTCATATGATATCCTTGATTCATTTTAGTTAAATTCGTTCACTCAATACAATCCTATTTATCTCATTGTCACCATTGTGTCTTATTAATGATGAATATGATCACTGTCAACAAATGACTGTGATAATTTGCTCGTTCGAGAACAAGAAACCTGTGGTCACATTCCATATTTATCAATCCACACAATGCTAATGAGAGGATATCATTAACCCTTTAATTGAGTTATAAATTCCATTGTTGCTAGTAGAGCCATGCCATACACAAGTCATGTACCCAACATACCGCCTATGGGCTCGATCATCTTTAGAGCATAAGCCTCTACTTATATCAAGGCACATGAGTTGCATAGGCTTGGTTAGTGACTAACTCAGAATTTAGGTAAATCACACCATGAATGTCACAAGTGAATTAATTCACAAACGTATTCATAATTAATTTATCTTGGGTCTAGTCCAATGTATCATTCTACTAATGAATACATCTATGTATCTACCAGTGGAGTCAACTACTTCGATAGCCAAGACTAGCCATCTCCCCAATTGGAATTGTCGAAGGCATAATAATCCTTATCAGTATTTGAATCAAATGCTCACTTCAATTCTTTTACGAGACTACGGGCTTATTTAGATTATTTACCAAAGTAAGTTATCTTTCTCGCAATGTAAACATTCTTACAATGCCACTTATCTTCAGTTTGAAATTAGACAATCAATGAACAAATATTTGTTTGTCACAATTTCGCTATGTTTGCAAAATATAAAAGACAGAAATGCAAAATACATAATAGTAAAATGTGAAATTAAATTTATTTATTTATTCATCGTTCAAATAAATAGAAAATATTTACATGTTTACTACAATATGGGCACATTTCCCAACAGACTTGTGGCATAATTGAGCTAGGGGTAGAAAACTTGCATTGAAAGGTTTATCTACGTACACACGACCTGGTACATGGCTTATCCAATTTCCTTCATGAATACTCATGTGAGAGACCCGATCGAATATGGAGAAAATGTCGAAGTAAGTACAGTGGTAACTCCAGTGACTAGCGGTTTGGCTTTGTGACAGTTTTTATGGTCTATACTTTCTTCTTTTTTTATGGATATTAAAATCATATGCTAGAATTGTCAAGGGGCTGCAAGCTCCAAATTCGGTGCTATCTTACAAAATATTTTGAGGTATCATAAATTGGATATTTTAGTTTTACCTGAAACGAGAATAAGTGGGAAAAAAGTAGATGAGGTAATAAGAAGAACAAAGTTTGATTGTTCATTCAGAGTAGAAGCAAAGGGATTCTCTAGAATGAGAATTTGATGATTGATATCGTTGAGGTGTCGAATCAAGTCGTCCATTGTCATCGTGTCAAGTAAGGTATGAAATTAAGTATCTTTTTTATTTTTGTTTATGCTACTCCAAACGCTTCAAAACGTAAGTTGTTATGGAATTATCTTGTATCTTTGAGGCCTCAAGGGAATGTACCATGGCTTTTTGGAGGATATTTTAATGTGTTTGTGTCCAATGAAGAGAGAAAATGAGGGGCAAGGGTGCGTTTGGGTATTGATGTGCTTTTCTGGGACTTTATGTTTGATCATGGAATGGTTGATTTGGGTTATAAAAGGTCATCTTTCACTTGGATTAGGGGATCACTTTTCCAATGTCTAGATGGTTCATTTGTAATGCAAATTGGATTGATTTGTTTCTTGATTCTTCTGTGGCTCATCTTCAACGTATAGGTTCTGATTATCGACTAATTTGTCTCTCTAATGTTATTCAGAGTATTCCCAATATGCTAAAGCCTTTTAGATTTGTTACTCATCTTCAATGTATATCCATTGAAATTTGTTTCTGTAGCAATGTTCTCTGCATTTATATTATCTGCATATAATTCATGTAATGTAATATTATGAATAGCCATTCCTTTTTACGTTTGTTTCTGTAGCAATGTTCTCTGCATAACCATTGGAATTTACTGATTGGAATCAAACAATGTTGAGCTCCCGACCCTTTCAACTGCCAAATTAATTTTAAAATAAAACTTATTTTATTTTAAGTAAAACTTTTAAAATAAAAAAAAAGGTTGAGCTTTAACATTTTAAGTAATCTTATTTTATTTTTTTGTTCATTATATACAAAAAAAAAATTTGATATTTGATATAATTTTAATAACAATTAATTTTAATAACAATTAGTTTTAAGAAAAAAGACGGGCCGGTCCAGGCCAGGCCCGGGCTTCATATTTTTTCCACGGGCCAAGCCTGGGCAAAATCTCAAGCCCATATTTCGGGCCGAACCGGGGCCGGGCCTAGAAATCGAGCTGAAATTTTTTTCAGGCCCGGCCCGGCCCATGAGCACCTCTAGGCACCATCTCATAGTTCAACTATGGACGGTGGGCTTTGACCCGTCGAGACCTTTCCCAAATGGGGTATTAGCCTGGATTCGCTTTCCGGGTCTGCTGGGGTTCCTATACCAAAAGAAAATATTAGAAGAGATTAGAAGTTTAATTGGGAAAGTGGTGAAACTTGATATTAAATGTAGTGTGGTGCGAGGGGTAGTTTGCCCATATGGCCGTGGTTGTTGATCTAGAGAAAGCTCTAACCTCGCAAGTTCGAGTCAACGTTCGATTACAACGAGTGGATTTTGAGCCTTCGATCTGTGGATGGTGGTCGAACTTAAATCTCAACGCAAATAGGACGAAAATCATAGGCTTAAAGCAAAAATTTCGGGGGAAATTTTGGAAGGTTCCAGATTTGGAGCTTTGCCCTTTCTAGATATGGAGGCTCAAATGGAAGATATGGGGGCACCATCTAAGGGACTAGGGAATATTAGGTTTAATAAGGTTGCATTTCTTAAAAATTTAAAAGGCAAGGGGCTGGAATTGATGAATGGGTTGGCGGTTGGAGGAAAATTAGATGAGGGTCAGTTGGGCCACAGTGAGGAAATAAATCAGGGCTTTTGGGGGAGATTTACGCTGGGCAGAAGCTGGGGGCGTTTGGCCAGAATTCGGCGCGAGTTGAAGGCCTGTCGGATGAGGGTGCTGAATCGCAACAACCAACAAGCCTTACACCTAAGTGTCCTGGGCCCCAGTAGGCAGTGGGCTATCTGTAGGAAAATAGTGGGTCATAGTAGGTAATGGGTCAGAATCCCATTTCCTTGGATTTGGGTTCAAATGAGGCAACGGATTGGTGCAAAAAAACCCAACTGCTCCTATTTCTCTTCCAAAAGATAAGGCAATCTCCTTACATGTGAATCCTACTTTCGAAGGACGGCATAGGGTAAAAGTGAATTTAATTGCTAATGTCCTTGACCTTAAAAGACATATAATAGTTACTTTCAAGGAGAATTTGGATAAAAATTCCAAATCAAAAATGGGGAAAGGATTATTAATGGCGCATAGGAATCCTTCTAGTATTTCTAGAGGGCATGGTGTTGAAAGCCGAAAAGAAAGTGGGCATAATGGGAAATCGATAATTAAATCTATTTGCAGGCGTAGGGGAAGATTTAAACCTACGGGTAGTTCACGAGTCTCTCTTCAGGAAGCTATGGGATCTATGGCAGATTTTATTAGCATACAAGTTGATACGAACTCACTTACAGGATGTAATTGAGTCATTTGATTGCCCGAACGAAAATTAAGTAGTTCTCATTTTAGTTTAACAAAAGGGTAAATTTAAGAAGATAGTTTAAATAGGCACCCGATAAAATAAAGATAGTTTCATGGGAAAATGTGGATAAAAGAACTTAAAACAAGAAAAAACCCTTAATAACAATTAAAGACCCGGATCTTATAAGTTTTAGGGTGAAAAATATGAATAGCTGGATAGGATCGTGACCCACTACCTAGCAAGATATGAACCAACGGTTTAAGATTGAACGCCACACATGGAAGAGTGATAAGTTCAAGAAAGAAATAAGGCTGACACCACTAGCTTAGCAAGATAAGTCAAGTTGAATCCCAAAGAAAAACAAGAGTGAATAACTCACCAAGTTATAATTCATATAATCAAAGTCTGAAGTAACCTTCAAAAGGTTTACAAGTGAACTACTTATAGCCTGATAATATCCAGCCGAATAGACATAAGTTAAATATAAAAAAAACATAGAATTAAAGTGACTTAATTTCCAGCTGAAAATCAATTGAATGGCGTCAATAAGATGCTGTCCATTAAGAAGCCCAAATAGTCTTTAAGAATGTATTCTTTGTGTGCACAAACAACCTTGATTCATGTCCTTAATGAATAAGCTAAAATGAGCATCGTTCGGTTAATGTTTGAAGGTGCACCGAATGAGGGATCAGCTGGTAAATGTATTTGATGGCGGCTGAATGGTCATTTGTGTGTAAACACTCGGTCTTGAAAAGTCTTTAAATGTGAACATCCAACAACGAAGAGTCTCTTGAAATGGTAGCTGATCAACTTGCAACTTTTGGAAATGGGTGCATGAATAATCAGTTGAATGAATGCACCAAGAAGCTTTCAGGATGCATGCACAACCAGGTGCAATGCTCTTCATTAATTAGCTCCAATGTATCAGTTAGATACATGTATGTCCAGCTAAAGAAATAGTGCCCTCCGTACATGCATAGTCAAATACATGGTTCCATATTAACTAGCTTCGATGGACCTGGAAGATACATGTATGTTCAGCTAATAATCAGCTCCCAAAGTTCATGCATATTCAGGTACATGCACCACATTGAATGAGCTTCACTGAATCGACATTGTCCATGAATTTGTCCAGCTATATACCTTAAAAACCTGCTAAGGCAAATTAAAAACAACTTTAAAGTAAATTAGACACATAAATAAATATGTAATGGACTAAGACACATTTAATATATCTAATCAAGCTGTAGTAAACTAAACATAACTAAATCAGCTAAAGTAAGTAAGATGTTTAAGTCTAGCTTGCTAAGTTAGCTAGTTGATTCAAATTCAGCTTCTAATAAATTGAAGATGCTTCTTGATGAGTCGTCCAGCCCCTTTGTAGCTTTCTCCCAAATTCGTGCAGCTAAAGCCAAAATTATTCCTTGAAATAGATTTGATTGAGCTCAAGTGATCAGTTCGCTAGGAAGCTTCATTGGAACTCGATTGAAGTCGGCTGAGCCCTTGGGCGGGTTTGTATCATTCCCCCTCTTCAAGGCGATTTGTCCTCAAATCAGAACCTACATCAAGAGGACACAAATTAGATACGTTCAAACGATATGCACCAACAATTGGCTCCAACACTTGGAACGGAACGTCATCTCTAGGAAGCAACAATTCAAAGTGATTCATTCTTAAATCGGGACATTTGTTTGAAAAGAATCTTTGCTCTTCATGGTTCCTTGAATTATATCTTCTTTCCATCGAGTTGGACTTAAACTTTTCTGGAACCATTTCAATTTGACTCCAGAGTGTCATAACTAGCAACATAGAAGAAACATGAGGTAATCGAAAGTTATAATCATGCAAGACACACTTGAATCTATTCAACCATAATATGGAACAAAAATTTTCGAAATCAAAGATTGGATTTTGGCTTTGTAAGTCAACAAAATTCACATAGTTTATTTCCGAAGATAATGATAAATCATGGAACAAATGAAAGTGGCCAACAGGTTTATACAAGATAGAACTATGATGCTCACCTTCTCTCAACAATAACGTAGAAAAATATGCTCCAGGTTTAAATACATGATTTCGACCGATTATTTTTGAATACAATAGGAATCTTTCTTCTAGCAATAATTTAAAAATGTCGAACAAACAAAATTTAGACATACACATGTTCCAACAATCAAAACTTTTAAAATTCATTCGAACAAGCAAAGTTATCAACAAAATTTCCTCACATGGATTTAGAGAATTCACCTAGCAATCTAAAGCAAACAGATTAAGCTTTCGACATGAAAACTCTTTATCACATAAGACAATCAGATTATGTTGACATACCATTGGAACAAAGACATTAATAGCCAAATCATTTTGCAATTTGATGTTATGTGAATCAACATGAATCAAATGAAGAGAAAAACATTTCAAGACACTATTTGGAACAAAATCAGCAACTTTATTCAACGAACAAAACAGGTTACCGTAAAGAATTTTTTAAGATTATAAACATCGGCACACTTGACAACAAAATTCAGAGGATTCCAACTTGATTGAATCTCAAAAGATGCCTTACCTTGCTTACCTTGAAGGATTGGAAGAATATTTTCACCCTCCAACTTACCTTTTTCGATCAGTTGAAATCATCGCTCGTCGGTAAGGTAGTAAAGATGGAACTTGTATATGGATGGAGCTTTACAAACCTGAAATGAAAAGAAATCACAAGGAAAACTCGAATGGGGGTTAGCAAAAATATTCCTCCCTTGTGTTTGAATACTTTCTTCACTCGCTTCTTTTACAAGTTCTCTTACTTTTTTTACGCTTTCTTCTATTTTCAACAACTCATTCCTATGCTTCATTTCACTTTCTTTTTCGACACTCATTTCATTCGCATTTTCTTTTCTTTCTTTTTCACTTATTTCTTTTTCAATCCCTTTTTCTTTTTGACTCATTTCTTTTTCAATCTCTTTTTCTTTTTGTTTTCTCAATTGAAGTTGGTCTTCATGGACTTGTTTCGGAGTAAGCGGTGCTAAGGTTACTTTCGTCCCTTGATGTTTAAATGAATACCTTTTAGTATAGCCATCATGAATGACCTTTCGATCCAATTGCCAAGGTCTTCCTAACAGCAAATGGCAGGCGTGCATAAGCATCATGTTGCACACAACCTCGTCTTGATACTTGCCAATGGAAAAGGCAATGATCACTTGTTGAGTGACCTTGAATTCGCCTCCGTCATTAAGCCATTGCAGCTTATAGGGGTGCGGATGCTTGGTAGTGGTTAAACCAAGTTTTTCCACCATAATAGTGTTGGTCATGCTTAAGCAACTTTCACCATCAATGATGACTCTACAGACTTTACCTTGGACATTTTGTACATGGCAGCGGGTATGAAAGAGATTTTCTCACTACTACTCATTCTCCACTATTTGAAGGTTTAAACTCCTTTTGATGACAAGGGCTTCATCATCGAAAGCATGTTGCAAGTCTTCTTCATCGGATGGTACATAGAGCTCCATTCTGTCTTTTTTTTCTTTCGTTGCAAGATAGGTTTGACATGAAAGAATTAGCATGAGAAGTTTTACGTTGGGTAAAAGTGGAAGGATTGACATATGAGACACAATCAACTCATCGTGGTTGAACCTCCATGGATGTATATTTTGGTGCACTCAAAGAGATACTTGTGCCTTCTCGTTTGTCACCCCGAAAGGCTCCAAGCTCGTAAATCCCTCGACGAATAAGAATAACGACAAGGTTCTCTTCTCAAGAAATCATAGGACGATGGATTCCTTGACGATCTTACTTTTATACGATCTAACTTTTTATTTTTCATTTTTTTCGTTGTAGATCGTATAATCCTTTTCATTTCTTTCTCCCACATTTGGAAATCAAGCTCAAAAAGTTCTTGGGACATTATTTCAGCAAAAGATTAGAAAAAAAAGGATGAATTAAATAGAAAATGATCCTTACCGCAAACCTTACTTAATTCTCTCATAAAGAAAATAAAAGATGACACTCAACTCGTGTTTGCACTTAAATTTTGGCTTTTACCTCGTTGATGTAACTCTCCACTCTATGCCTTTTACCACTCAAATTCACTTCTTCAAATTCTTGGAGAATTCGTTAGACCTATTAGAAAGCTCATAGGTCAGCTTCAAAAAGCTCAAAAAACAAAATTGGATTGATGTTAGGTGTAGGTAGGTTTGAAAGAAAATTAAGAGTGTGGCTGCAAAAAACAGTTTTAAGAATAAATAAGAAGATCGAAAAATTTGAACACTTTGAAAACGAGCTTTTGTTTTTGTTAAAATGCATAAATCCGAACTCCCACTTTGTATTTTTCACTTTTGTATTTTGCACAGCACTTTTTTTTTAAATTCAAAACTTTTTTTAATCGAACTTTGTTTTTACTTCTCTTTAATCTCGGCTGTACGAAAATGATAAAACTTACTTAATTTGAAAAACTCTGATACCAAATGATACGAATCACTTATCGGATGTAATTGAGTTATTTGATTGCCTGATCGAAAATTAAGTAGTTCTCGTTTTAGTTTAATAGAAGGGTAAATTTAAGAAGATAGTTTAAATAGGCAGCAGATAAAATAAAGATAGTTTGATAGAAAAAGGTGGATAAAAGAACTTAAAACAAGAAAGAACCCTTAATAGCAATTAAGGACTCGAATCTTATAAGTTTTAAGGTGAAAAATATGAATAGTTGGATAAGACCGTGACCCACTATCTAGCAAGATAGGAACCAACGGTATAAGATTGAATGCCACACTCAGAAGAGTGATAAGTTCAAGAAAGAAACAAAGTTGACGCCACTAGTTTAGCTAGATAAGTCAAGTTGAATCCTAAAGAAAAACGAGAGTGAATAACTCACCAAGTTATAATTCATATAATCAAAGTCTGAAGTAAACTTCAAAAGGTTTACAAGTAAACTATTTATAGGCTGAAAATATCCAGCCCAATATACATAAGTTAAATTTAAAAAACATTGAAATAAAGTAACTTAATTTCCAGCTGAAAATCTATTGAATAGCGTAAATAAGCTGCTGTCCATTGAGAAGACCGAATAGTCTTTGATAATGTATTCTTTGTGTTCACGAACAACCTTGATTCATGTCCTTAATGAATAAGCTAAAATGAGCTTGGTTCGGTTAATATTTGAAGGTGCATCGAATGAGGAATCAGCTGGTGAATGTATTTGATGGCAGCTGAATGGTCCTTTGTCTGTAAACATTTGGTCTTGAAAAGTCTTTAAATATGGACATCCAGCAATGAAGGGTCTCTTGAAATGGTAGCTGATCATCTTGCAACTTTTAGCAATGGGTGCATGAATAATCAACTGAATGAATGCACCAAGCAGCTCTCAGGATGCATGCACAATCGGGTGCAATGCTCTTCATTAATTAGCTCCAATGTATCAGCTAGATACATGTATGTCCAGCTGAAGAAATAATGCCCTCCGTGCATGCATAGTCAAATACATGCTTCCACATTAACTAGCTTCGATGAACCTGGAAGATACTTGTATGTTCAGCTAGTAATCAGCTCCAAAATTTCATTCATATTCAGATACATGCACCACATTGAATGATCTTCATTCAATCGGCATTGTGCATGAATTTGTCCAGCCGTAACAAATAAATACGTAATGGACTAAGACACATTTAATAGATCTAATCAAGCTGTAGTAAACTAAACATAATTAAATCAGCTAGAGTAATTAAAATGTCTAAGTCTAGCTAGCTAAGTTAGCTAGTTGATTCGAATTCAGCTTCCAATAAATTGAAGATGCTTCTTGATGAGTCGTCCAGCCCCTTTGTAGCTTTCTCCCAAATTTGTGTAGCTAAAGCCAACATTATTTCTTGAAATAGCTTAGATCGAGCTCGACTGATCATTTCACGAGGAAGCTTGATTGGAACTCGATTGAAGTCGGCTGAGCCCTTGGGCGGGTTTGTATCACAAGTGGAAATTTCATCAGATAAATCAGACGCCAAAACCGGTAGTGCCGAAGCTTTTGCTACTCTGTGAAAGGGGTTAGCCTTTTTTTAGTCATATTTATTTTATTTATGAATTTTACTAATTTCTATTTGAATTGTCATGGATGTGCGAGTTCAAAATTTATTCAATTTTTTCAAGAATATAATTGAGAACATCGACCAAACTTGATCAGTCTATTAGAAACAATGGTCAGTGGTGAAAAAGTGGATTTGATTATTTGTAAGCTTGGTTTTCAAATTCACAGCATGTGGAAGTATTCGGGTTTTATGGTGGCATTTGGATTGGGTGGAGGGACTCTGTTAATGTAAAGGTACTTCAAAGTCATCCTCAATTTATCTTAACAAAAGTAACTGATAGCTCCTTCAAGCAACCCTTTCTGGTCTCATTTGTGTATGGAAGTCCTAATAGTCAGAAACGGAAGAATTTATGGGAAGCTTTGCAGGATACTATTTAGTTGGATGGGTCTTCGTGGGTAACGGTTGGTGATTTCAATGCTATTATTTCCTCTAGTGAGAAAATGATAGGGTAAATTATAGGGAAAAGTGCTCCTTTTTTGGGAGTTTTATGGATTCTGCTTAACTACAAGACTTAGGGGTTCCAAGGTTCACAGTTCACTTGGCAGAGAGGGGAGATTGTGGAACGCTTGGACAGGGTTATTTGTATCAATGCTTGGAGTGCAAACTTTCCAATCTCCTTGGTGACACATCTGCCATGCATCAAATTCGATCATAGACTTTTAAAACTATCCTTTATGCCTGAGTTCCATTCTTCATGGGGACGGCTGTTTCAAATTTTAGCGGGTTGGGTTGAGCACCCAATTTTTTCGATTTCTACCAAACATAATTGGAATGTGTCTGCTAGCATGTCGACTTTTCATTCTAAGTTTACTAATCAGGTTAAGAGTTGGAACAATAAGGTGTAGGACTTCTCTCAGTTTCAGCCAATCAGATTATGCTTTGTCCTTTACAAACTGGACATGAAGGTCATTACTAATCACTTTAAAGTGGTTTTTTCAAGGCCTATAGCTCCGGAGAAAATTGGTTTTCTAGCAAGACAGAACATTACTGATAACATTGTCATTGCACAAGAAGTTATACATTCCATGAGGGGTACACAGAAAAACATAAAATGTATGGCTATCAAAATAGACCTCAAGAAGGCTTATGATCGAGTTCGTTGGGATTTCATCGATAAGCCGTTTCAAGCTGCATGTATTTCTATTTTTATACGAAATGTTATTATGTCTGCAATTTCTAGCTTTACTATGCAGGTTTTGTGGAACGGTGTCCGAACGCAAAAATTTCGGCCAACTAGGGACGTTCGATAGGGATGTCTTT